>NW_022681465.1:112763938-114083562 GCF_009764315.1 Trachypithecus francoisi | reverse complement strand
TGGTTAATTTTGTATTTTTTAGTAGAGAGTGGGTTTCTCCATGTTGGTCAGGCTGGTCTCGAACTCCTGACCTCAGGTGATCCACCCGCCTCTGCGTCCCAAAGTGTTGGGATTACAGGTGTGAGCCACTGCACCCAGCCGTCAACAAGGAGAATTTAATATAAAGAATTTGTTAACTAGGTATAAAGTTGTTAACCAAATCATTGACCTTTTCTCTTTATGAAGAGCTTGATTTCCAAGGGCTTCATTAACCTAGGTATTAAACTATGATAGGAAGGAAGAGAACTTGACATCCCAAGTGTATAATGTATTTATATTTGTTTTTACATTTAATGTTTATGATAGTAACATAATATCTCACCTGTTAAGCATTAAGCAGCTCCTGCCTACCCAGCATTATTTTAGGCCTGGAAGTCTTTCTGAGATAGACACCCCTTTAGGGAGCTCACAGATTCTAAGTCTCCCACATTGGGTCTCAAAAATGTGATCCCCTGACTAGCAGTATCAGTATAACCTGGAACCCTGTTAGAAATACAGATTCTTGGGCTTCACCTCAGATCTTCTCTACTGAAACTCTAGGAATGGACCTCAGCAATCTTTGTTCTGACAGACTTTCCAGGTGATTATGATACACACTTAAGTTTGAGAACCACTAGCCTAATAAAATAGGACTTGAAACAACTTAGGGATTTAGCATACTGAACTGAAGGTTACAATTTTTCTGGGTGTGAGTTTTTCTGGGTCTTACCAATTGACTGCAGTATTAAATCTATGAAACTTCAAAAGTCAGTTAAAAAATAGCATTAAAAAGCACAGAAAGCATGTTTGTGTTCTTTGTATTTGTAGCTATAAATACATTGTGAAGGTAAAGATTAAACTAATCCAACAACAAGGTACAAGTTACTTTCAAATGAAAGTAAAATGAAGTTGAACTAGATGAACCTTTAGATTTTTAAATCCAGTGTCTTTAGTGGGTCAGAGCCAGTTGGCCTGTACCCATCATCTTGATCAACCATAAGCACTTCAAACAGATTGTCCAATTTATTTTTAAACACTTCCTGAAAGTAAATAAGCTAGAAACTGGAAGGCACTTGCATTTTTTTCTCTTGTAGTGAGTCACCTCATTTTGCCAGTTGTCTCCTAGTGAATTCTTGAATGTGCATTTCATTCTTATCCTAGCCCCCAGGGCAAGTCTGTAGGTGCCTTTCTGTGAAATAGAAAACTGCACCCCCTCCCTTCCCCCACCCCCACCCGCCCACTGCCACTCGCCCATCAGACAAATTAGGAAAGAGCCCTTTTTCATCAAGTGTAGAAATGCACATGGCCTGCAAAACATGGGCTGCATTTCAGTATCTACTCTGCCCCCTTGGTCAGGTGCTATTTATTGTGCAGGGTGCAGTTTTTACCACTGTATGCATCCACTGCATGCACACTGTGAACTAGGTGGTGCCACCATTGTACATTAAGATACTCATATCTCACCTGAGCTATATTTTCCTTTAGTTCACTTGAGTTTCAATTTCTTTAATTTTTTTTTTTTTAAAGCATAGTGTTTCACACTTGTCTTGGCTATAAGAATCTCTTAATATTTGCTCTGAATATAAAAACCCATGAATAGATACTAAGCTAATCATGTTGTTAGATCATTCAAGAGTTATCTTCAGGCAACTCCAGGGTCCGGAAAATTTGCATTTTGGGTGCTGTTACATTAGTATATTCAGTTTTCTCCCCCCATCTTTGTGATGGTACGTTCACAGATTTATCTTGGCATTTGTTTTACCAAAGAATCTAAGGTGGATTTTCCCCCTACTATGTTTCTTACGTAAAAGCCAGTATCCAAGTACTATGCTTCATAATAATCCCATGCCAGGAAATTTGTATTTATAAACTAGTTTCACTATCGTAGCTGACACACGCTCTTTTTCCATGTTAAAAACAGGCACTGTTTTCTTTCTAGCACTGAAATTGAAAACAGAGGTGTCATTGTTTTTAGCACATGATCCAGCTACCCAGTGCTGCACATCTTCAAATTTGCCAAGTTAGGAAAAGTACTTAGTACCCTTGTTTAATGTCTTAGGTACAATAAACTATTAAACAAGTTCCTTACCAATTGGCTGCAACATTAAAGCTATGAAAAGTCAGTCAAAAGATAGCATTTAAAAGCATAGAAAGCATGTTTATGTTCTTTGTGTTTGTAGCTGTACTCATATTATAAAGGTAAAGACATTAATCCAACAACAAAGTACAAGTCACTTTCAAATAACTTGTCACAGGTTTTTAAGAAAATTTTTTTTCCTCTTCAAAAAGCCATAATAGGCTGGGCGCAGTGGCTCATGACTGTAATCCCAGCACTTTGGGAAGCCGAGGTGGGCCTGAGGTCAGGAGTTCAAGACCAGTCTGGCCAACATCGTGAAACCCCATCTCTACTAAAAATAAAAATAAAAATAATAAATTAGCCGGGTGTGGTGGCGTGCTCCTATAATCCCAACTACTTGGGAAGCTGAGGCAGGAGAATTGCTTGAGACTGGGATGTGGAGGTTGCGGTGAGCCGAGATTGCGCCACTGTACTCCAACATGGGCAACAGAGCAAGACTCCATCTAAAAAAAAAAAGAAGCCATAATGCAAGTTTTTACACTTTTTTTTCTTTCTTCTCTATCAATAAATGGTACATGGGCTTAACCATGCAAGTAAGAATGATTTTTGTATTAAGATTTTTGAATTCTGAACACTATTAAATTTCTGTTCCATAGTTGTGTCTGTTGAAAGCTAATCAGAAAAACTAGTTATTTCAACAGAGAGAATCTAATATAAAGAATTTGCTAACTAGGCCGGGCGCGGTGGCTCAAGCCTGTAATCCCAGCACTTTGGGAGGCCGAGACGGGAGGATCACGAGGTCAGAAGATCGAGACCATCCTGGCTAACACGGTGAAACCCCGTCTCTACTAAAAAAATACAAAAAATTAGCTGGGCGAGATGGCGGGCGCCTGTAGTCCTAGCTACTCGGGAGGCTGAGGCGAGAGAATGGCGTAAACCCAGGAGGCGGAGCTTGCAGTGAGCTGAGATCCGGCCACTGCACTACAGCCTGGGCGACAGAGCTAGACTCCGTCTCAAAACAAACAAACAAAAAAAGAATTTGCTAACTAGATATAAAGTTGTTAACCAGATAATTGAGAAGGCAAGAAAGTAACTCTAAGGTACCTCAGAGGAAGCAGCTGTAAAAACAGCTACCACTCCTTGGGTTGGAGAAACAAAGAGAAGGGGTTGGAATTATTAAAACTGAAGCATAGAGGAGGAACCCCGTGGAGCTGACCTGAAAAACAGGGCATTGCTTGCCTGGTGCTTAATGGAGAGACCTAGTTCTCAGAGGATTCAGTACTGAGGGATTGGTTTGTCTTGGTGTTGTACTATGAGCCTAGGGTTGAAAAAACTGCAAATTAGATTCTGTTATTGCTTCAGAAAGGAACTGCTGAGGCTGGGGTGAAATAAGGCTGGGGTGATGCTGACAGGAACAACAACCTGCTGAAGTCAAGGGATGCAGATAGAAGCATATCTCCTCCTTCTTCCAAACTCTCCTATTGGCAAAGGCTGAATGTGATTTGCACTCTCAAACCTAGCATCACAAGACAGAAGGATGAACTTGGAGATGAATAGACAGGAATGTACACACATCTTCAGACTTTGAAAGTTAAGGAGAACTAGCTTAAGGTTTTAGGTACAATCGACTAATTACAGATCTTTAACCTTTGGACAGATGTTGTAGCTGCTGAGTTTTAAAAGTCAGTTAAAGGCTGGGTATGGTGGTGTGCACTTGTACTCTCAGCTTGCTGGGAGACTGAGGCAGGAGAACACTTGAGGCTGAGAGTTTGAGGCTGCAGTGCGCTAATGATTGTGCCTGTGACTAGCCCCTGCACTCCAGCCGGGGCAACATAGTGAGACCCCCATCTCTAAAGAAAAGAAAAACTTAGTTAAACAGCAGCTTAAAAGAAAAGCATACTGGGCATTCGAGTATTTCATATTCCGTATATTTGAATATATTAAGGTGGCAAACTATGTTATCTTCACATAATTGTCCAAGGATTTAGACTTTTCAAAGAAGGTATAACTTCTCTAATTTCCATTTGTATTGTTAAATAAAGTGTAATCATGTCGTTGAAAAGAACTTCTATTATAATATCCTGAGTAAGGGATTTAAGTTTTGACTTGTAGCATTATTAAATTTCTATCCCATACTTGTAAATCCTAATTCTATGCTTTTAAACCTGTATGTTTTCAATTCAGAGGTAATTGCAATAAAAGAAAGCACACATGCTGATTTTGTTATAGCAAACAACTCCACTAGAATCCGTAAATCTAAGATGAAGTCTAAATATGTCACTTAGTGGGTAGAATCCCACAGTGGTTTCCTGTCAAATTAAATACACAATCCTTAGCCTGACATTTTAAATGCCTTTTAAGACAACCTCATATGATAACAACCTGCTTTCCTAATATCTCTCATTACTTTCATTTTTCTCTCCTGAAAGCAAGCAGGCTGGACTGCTTTCCATCCATTAGCAGGCACAGAAATTTTTAGGCTTTAGCTCAGATTGCTCCTCGCCTCTGGCATGCCGTTTCAGTGGTTTTTCTCTCCTTATGTGCCTGTCAAAATGCCACCCCTTCTTCAAAGCCATCTGCAATTTATCAGCCTCAACGAAGTTTGTCCTCATCTACACAACTGATATTCTTTCCCCACAGTACCATTTATTTTTCTCAAAGGTGTTTTACCCAGAGACACACTTAACCATCTGGCTAAAATTCTGTTAATATAAAATTCTCATTATTCCCAGATATTACTCATTATTCCCTTTAAAAAGTCTGCCGAGACTTTGCACCCAGATCTACACCTGATGCTCCCCTTGATGTCTTAGGCATGCTCACTCATGACTTTTTTTCATATTCTAATTCTTTTTTTTTTTTTTTTTTTAATTTTTAATTTTAGTTGAGATGGGGTCTTGCTACGGTACCCATGCTAGTCTCCAACTCCTGGTTGCAAGCAATCCTCCCTGTCTGTCTGGGAGCAAAAGGAAAGCAGTTTTTGCATGTCTCGGCTCCCAAGCTTATCTTGCCCTTTGATACAGTAAGTTTGGGGTCCTGAGATTTTATTTTCCTTTCACAGCATTGTTTAGAGACTATGTATGGGTTGTAGGCCGGGTGTGGTGGCTTACGCCTGTAATTCTAGCACTTTGGGAGGCTGTGGTAGGTGGATCATTTGAGGTCGGGAGTTCGAGATCAGCCTGGCCAACATGACAAAACCCAGTCTATACTAAAAATACAAAAATTAGCTGAGTGTGGTGGCGGGCATCTGTAATCCCAGCTATTCAGGAAGCTGAGGCAGGAGAATCACTTGAACCTGGGAAGCGGAGGTTGCAGCAAGCCAAGATCGCACTGCTGTACTCCAACCTGGACAACAAAGCGAGACTCTGTCTCAAAAAAAAAAAAAAAAAACAAGGCCGGGCGCGGTGACTCAAGCCTGTAATCCCAGCACTTTGGGAAGCCGAGACGGGTGGATCACGAGGTCAGGAGATCGAGACCATCCTGGCTAAAACGGTGAAACCCTGTCTCTACTAAAAGAATACAAAAAAACTAGCCAGGCGATGTGGCGGGTGCCTGTAGTCCCAGTTACTCGGGAGGCTGAGGCAGGAGAATGGCGTAAACCTGGGAGGCAGAGCTTGCAGTGAGCTGAGATCTGGCCACTGCACTCCAGCCCGGGCGACAGAGCGAGACTCCATCTCAAAAAAAAAAAAAAAAAAAAACAGGGAGAATATGGGTTGTCTTATTTCTACCTTCAAAATTCATTACTAGCTTTTTTGTGACTTAAGGATACTTGGTCAGTGTTTTTTTAAGTGTGTCATGGGTGGATTAACATTTTGCCTGTTTTTTTGTTGTTGTTGTTTTTTAATTTATCCTAATAAAGTTGTCATTGGCTTCATATATAACTTGCTGATAGCCATTTCTCTATATGTGGTAAAGCAAGATTGTATGTATAAGTGATCCATTGCAGTTCTTGATTGTACCTTTCTTCCATGTTAAAACATACATATGTAGTGTTTTGAAATATACTTTTAATATTATCACTTCTTTAAATTTTGTTTTAGCATTCACCCGGTTCATTCCTGTCTATCCTTTGATTTTCAGCTATCTGAGCCACTGTGCCTGGCCTTCCTCTGTTATCGTTATCTAAAGCCTTTTCAGTATGCATATAGGCTGGTTTTTATATTGTCAATGTTTTCTATTGTTTTATATAGTGGCTGTTAAGGAAATAAACAATTTAAATAATTTTGGGGGGGGAATAAATAAGTCTTAACCAAAAAAGATAGTTTATCATAGAGGAGGAAATAAATTCCTCATCGAGACACCTAAAAACAATCAGTCTTAACATATTGGTATATATCCTTTGCCTATGTATGGAGTGAGAGGGGGATGGAAGAAAGGGCAGAATGGGGAATAGTTTCTGTGTCAAATAGGTTCAGTATTATTGTTAATTCACTTGTTTTGTAAACTAATAGCTTCTCCTCTGGAGCAGGGAAGAACATGTATTCTTTCTGGTATATAAACTTTAAATGTTTGAGGAATGAGTAGAAGATGCGAACTTAATTTTTTCTTTTTCTCTCTGAAGATTTCCATGGAGAACGATTATCTGGGACCTCGAAGAATTGAGAGTCTACAAAAAGAAGATGCTGACTGGCAGCGGAAAGCTCACATGGCTGTACTGTCTATTCAAGATCTTACTGTCAAGTATTTTGAAATAACAGCTAAAGCTCAAAAAGGTAGGTTTCTCAGTAAATTTATCCTTCAGGTATTTTTGAAAATGAGTGGTTAAGTATTTTATGTTCAGAAAAATTACATACAAAAGTATGTAGGTAGGCGCGGTGGCTCACGCCTGTAATCCCAGCACTTTGGGAGGTGGAGGCAGGCGGATCACCTGAGGTCGGGAGTTCGAGACCAGCCTGACCAACATGGAGAAACCCCGTCTCTACTAAAAACACAAAATTGGCCAGGCGTGGTGGCACATGCCTATAATCCCAGCTACTAGGGAGGCTGAGGCAGGAGAATTGCTTGAACCTGGGAGGCAGAGGTTGTGGTGAACCATGATTGTGCCATTGCACTCCAGCCTGGGCAAACAAGAGTGAAACTCCGTCTAAAAAAAAAAAAAAAAAAGGAAAGTATGTAAAGATCACTCATAATCCCAGCAGTTACAGAAAACCACTATTAGCAAATTAAGGCACGTCTTATCAGTCTTTTCATAGATATATATATTTAAATATATATAATTTAAATATGAATAGTAAATATGTTTCTACTAAGATACTGAGGAAAAAAGCATAAAACCTCACAGAATTAATGTTTTCCTCGAAACTTTGAAAGTGAATAACACTGGACATGTGAGAGTATTTTTAAAGTTTCTGAAAGCTAATTTTACAAGTGTTTTAACTGCAGAATGTTATTTCTGAGGACAAATCAAAGACATTAGAATCTAAGATACTTTCAAATTATATTTTAGAAATGTTGGCTGGGCACCGTGGCTCATGCCTATAATCCCAGCACGTTGGGAGGCTGAGGCGGTGGATCACGAGGTCAAGAGTTCAGGACCAGCCTGGCCAAGATGGTGAAACCCCATCTCTACTAAAAATGCAAAAATTAGCCGGACATAGTGGCGGATGCCTATAATCCCAGCTACTCAGAAGGCTGAGGCAGAGAATTGCTTGAACCCGGGAGGCAGAGATTGCAGTGAGCCGAGATCACGCCATTGCACTCCAGCCTGGGCAACAGAGTGAGACTCCATCTCAAAAAAGAAAAAAAAAAGTTATAAGCAGTTTATCATGACAGCAGGATTTGTTTTTCTTTGGTCAGTGAAACTTTTTCAAATGCTTCAGTATTAAGTTGTTGTCTTAATTTCTCTTTTAAAAATTATTAATAGCTGTGTACGATCGAATGCGAGCTGATCAGAAGAAATTTGGTAAAGCATCATGGGCAGCGGCTGCTGAACGGATGGAAAAACTCCAGTATGCAGTTTCTAAGGAAACTTTGCAGATGATGAGAGCTAAAGAGATATGCTTGGAACAGCGGAAACATGCACTAAAGGAAGAGGTAACAAAAATCATCAGAAAAATAAAATCAGAAAAAGTTAACAATTTGTCATTTTAATCTTTGTACAAGACTTTTTTTTTATTCCATAGGCAGTACTTTTATGCCATCTCCATGAGATGAAAACACTTAGAATAGGTCCTGTGACTTAAGTTGTCATTAGAAGAGTTAGACGTATCATATTTCACAGCATCCCAGTGTGATGGTTGGCAGCACTGTACTGTTGATCAGAGGGGCCAGCATCAGAATTTCTTAGTTTCTGTAGTTTTTTGTACTGTAAAAACATAAAGCTTTCCAGCAATTATTTAAAAAGTTTCACTGACCAGAGAAATTTAGTAAAATTTCTTAGGCAGTGGCATTTTGTTAGGATTTATTATATAATGCTTTCATACCACTACATTTTGGAACTTCCCATTTTATTCCTACTGGAACACACCGGTCTCTCCGATCTCACACCTCCTCTCTACCCCCTACAGTCGTTGTCTATCCTTTTTTACTATTGACTTGGGTATAAATATTCATACTTACTTTGCGGGTTGTCCCTATTGGCTTGAAAACACTGAGTACATATTTATTAAAGTAGCACATTTTAGTGTCTAGAGAAAAACAAATCATCATCTCTGCTTTAGTTATAAGAATACAGCTTTATGTAAAATATGTATTTTTTTTTTTTTTGGCTTAGGTTGTACAGCAAGATGATTCTCATTGACATTTTTGAAGTGCTTATGCTCATATACATGTGTTTAAAAAATAGTATATGAAGTAACCTATAAGGTATCATACCTGCAATCTAGAAATCTTTTTGTTGATGGATTTTTATCATTATTTCATTTTCCCCTTATTTTTATTTACTGGCTATTTGAAGGTAAAATTGGAACTTGGCTTATCCGGGAAATTGTTCACACTTTATATTCAGAATCTCTGTGCATGGATTTCATCCCCATCTCATGTTCCCCTGAGGCATTTCTACTGTAATATCCTTTTCTAATTAGCTTGTTCCTCTCATGTTACTAGCTCTCTGGAGTTGTCTTAAATTCTAGAACTTTTAAACTTAAGTCCCTCTTTTTGCTTGAAAAAGAGTACCACCTTTATCTTCATCTTTGTTGTTGTTGTTGAAACAGTGTCTTGTTCTGTCACCCAGGCTGGAGTGCGATCACAACTCACTGCAGCCCTGATCTCTTGGGGCTCAAGCAGTCCTCCTACTTCAGGTTCCCAAGTAGCAGGCATGCACCCCCCCCACACCTTGCAAATTTTTATTTATTTACTTATTTTTTGTAGAGATGAGGTCTGATATCAGTGTGCTTTCTTTCCCTGGCAGAGGATTTTAACAATTCCCTATCTATTTATAATTCCTTGATAATTTCTGTGAACATACATGATCTGCTAGAATATTGAGCTGAATACATAATAGTCTTAAAGATTAGCTACTTATTTTTGTCTTTCTCCTACAAGCATATAGCTAAATTATGATTAAGGTTATATTCCCCTCTTTCAGTTTTAATTCATCAGGTATTTATTGAGCATTGATTATATACCATGGTGGATTTGAGCTTAGGATTTGGACAGTACTGTCCAGCAGAACGCCCTGTAATCGTGGAAATGTTCTATGTTTACTCTCTCCAGTAGGGTAGTTTTCAGCAATATGTGGCTAATGAGCTTTTGAAATGAGGCTTATGCAACGGAGGAACAGCATTTTAAATTAAATTTAACCACATGTGGCTTGTGGCTACCTTACTGAACAGAGCACCTCTGTAGATCTCAGTTCTGCAAACTTAACTCCTTATGAAAGCTTCAGTGAGTTCCTTAACCTATGAAATGTGAATATTGTATACCTTCTAGGGGTGTTACGATTTCATGAGTTAATGCATATAAAGCATTTGCTGTAGCACTTGACATAGAGTAAGACCTGGATAAATATTAGTGATTATTACTTTAATTCTATGTTATGTTTTGTGCCAGTATCACAGAAGGGAATACAGAGAAGAAAAAGATACATAATTTCCATGCCTAAGATGTTTACTTGCCTCAACCAACATTTCAGGGTTCAGTAATACAGAGAAGAAAAAGATACATAATTTCCATGCCTAAGATGTTTACTTGCCTCAACCAACATTTCAGGGTTCAGTAATACAGAGAAGAAAAAGATACATAATTTCCATGCTTAAGATGTTCACTTGCCTCAACCAACATTTCAGGGTTCACAAAGCGTGCAGTTGACTAGGTGATGTGGCATTTTGTATGGGCCTTGCCAGAAAGTTCTAATAGTAAGAAGCTGTGATGTGGTAGACACAGCCTGAGTCTGAGCTGAGGTGGGGTTTTTGAGGTCTTTGTCTAGGCAAGGAGATCGGTTTTTAGTTTTCATTTTATTTGTCAATAAGTAGATTATTCCATAGGTGCACACTATGTGTTTCAAAGAGTCTAAATACAAAAAGGTAGGTTCCACTGTAAAGGCCTTAGTTTATATTAAATTCTGTTTTCACCATATAAATTCTGTTTTGGCAGCAGTTAGAGAAAAGTTTAAAATGTTTTAGTCCCTGTCCTTAGTGCTTTATGTATATTATCTTGTTAAATTCTCAAACATAACCTTTTATGCTATAAGCCCAAAACCATTATCTGAATTCCCTGAAGACAGATATATTTCAGAATCCTAGGGTTTTTTTTAGATTTTAGAAAGGTAAGATAGAGCATATAACTTCAGACAAGTGTTATTAATCCACTAATGAAACACATGGTCACATTAAATGGAATAAGGATTAAAAATAGTTTATGAAAAATTCACATCATGTTTTTCCACAAATGGATTGTGAGATTTGGTTTGGCATTAAATTATGGGAATTTTCAGTTTTCCAGGATTTCTGACATGTGGAATTCAAATAATTCTGTCAACTTGTGTTACCCTTATTTGTGCATTTGTTACTGGTGAAACCTGTATTTATACTTGGGCTTGTCTTATGTTCGTTCTTTCTACATAATACGGCTAGGTTTAATTGAAAACTTGCCCTTAATGTCATTCCCCTTATGCTGTCCAAGGATTTTATGACCCTTTAAAAAGAAGATAGAGCCTTGCCCTGTCCCCAAAGCTGGAGTGCAGTGGCACAATCATAGCTCACCGCAAGCTCAAACTCCTGGGGCTCAGAGCCCCTACTGTCTCAGCCTCCTAAGTCACTAGGATTACAGGCACATGCCACTATGCCTGGCTGTGACTTATTTTCAAACCCTCATTTCATTTCTTGACTGCATATTTTCTGTAACTCAAACAGTGGTGGATGCTTAGTATTTTTCAAATGAATGATTCAGTCCACAGGTAGCTTTTTTAATAGTCCTCGAATGTCTTTGGAATTTTCTAGCACGGTAGGGTGAAAGGCACAACAAGGGCATAATTCATTTGCATAGTTTGCAAAAAGTGCCACCAGTCAAAATAGGTATACATGAAAACTACTTTATCATTATTACACATGGTGAGAATGATTGTGGAGTCAGCAGGGTATGTTGTACTTACCTGGATGTATGGACATGAATTGGTACTTCATCCCCTTACTAGATTTACTGTAAAACAGTAACAATAACACTTTGATATTTTTCCTTATTTTTTGGCTGATAATCCCTAATTTTTTCTAGTGGAAGGTGCACTCTCGTAGGAATCAGGAGAATTGAGTCTAGCTCAAACTTTGCTAGTCATTACCTGGATCACATTGGGAGGTTACAATTTGGTTTGGGGTACTGATATCCTGATACTTGAAGTATGTTTAGGAGAGTAAAAGTTGAGCTATTTTAAGGTAGCCAATTTTTCCTTTGAGTATTTAAACTACTTTCAGGGCTTCTTTCTTCTTGCCCAGGGAAGCACTCCTCTCGGGTATAAAAAAGACACCGCATTGTGGCACCCACCTTCCCTGCACTGCTCCATTATCTGGAATTAGTTCTCTTTTCACTCTGGTTTCTGTTCCCCTTAGTTCTGTGGCTGTCAGCTGAGGACAGGAAAACTCAGTCTGGAAATTTCAGATGTTAAAACAGGAAATTTGGAGCAGGGCGCCTATTCCATACCTCTTCATTTCTTATACTAAGGATTTTGCCTCCACGTTGAAGATTAGATAGACCTCAGAGTATTATTTTGCCCTCACAGATTCCTCTGAGTCATAGCACCCTTTCTCCTTTGCTGATCTCATAAAAGCCCTGTATGTTCTGGTTCTACAACCCTTTAGCTTTTCCCAAAGTCCACCACTGACCTATTGTTTGTCCTTTCAGAGGTTGGAATTTAACAGACTCCTTCACTGCTTGTCTGCCTCTGATGAGGTTTTGATTGTCTTTAGACCACAGCCCTTGGCAAATCCACCTCTGGACTCTTGGTCTAGAAAGAACTCACGGAACCAAAAAATTGAGGGTGAGGTCACTTCTTGTAAGAGAATACCCACTTCCTTTCTCAGTTTGATTTTTGATATTGAGTGTGTCCTAGTAGCATTGTGCTTCTCAAGTGCTTTTAAAGTACACTGGCCCTGGGCTGCAGTCAAAGTACTGTTCTCTTTGTGGTTGACACAGCTGATAGTGTAAAAGCATGTCACTGGGGGACTTTCAACCTTTTTCCTTAGCAAAGAGATTGGACAGGAGAGAGAAATTTACAGAGTGCTAGGGGAAGAACTTAGCAGAACATCATGCGCGTAGCAGAAAATGGTCACTTATTTGGGTAAAACCAGAGTAATGAAAATGAACTAACAGCCGGAATCTGAACAGTATCACTGGAAAGTAATCTTAGATTAAGGTTTTTAGACTGGTTTACACTAAGGTTTTAACCTAACGATTCCCCACTTGAGAATAAAACCTTCTAACATTAGATATCTTACCTGTTCGTATGCTGTGGTTATAGAGAGTGTGGGCGCAGATATTGGAACAATGTATATCCTACAGCTGTGTTTCCAGAGCTGGGCAAGAGCCCCAACACAGTATGAAAAGGGATGTTTATCATCTAAAGTGGCAAGTCCACGAGTCTCAGGGCAGACACTATTCCTTGGTTATTTGATGACTTAGGACAAAAACAAGAGTTCATATTGTTCACATTCCTCTCTCTAGCCGCTATAATTAAACCCACTTTGGTGGTGTTATATTCATTGTCACCCATAAAATATTCCCTAACGCAGCAGGATCATTCACAGTCTTACACTTAGATAATCTATTAAGTATCCGTTTATAAAATACTCATAAAACAAAGTACCACTGTATTTAATTCACCTGGTTATTTTTCAGTTTTTACCACTGCACATTTAGACTGGAGCCTAACCATTGCTTTTCAGTTCAAAATTCTTGTGAAAGGGATTTGAAATTATATTTTAAGAAAAAAAATTCTAGTTATTGGGTAAGACTGTGTAGATACCTAGACTGTAAAGCAAAAGCTGGAATTTTCTTTAAAACATATTCTTTTTATATGCTGACAGATTTTACCAACCTCACCAGACAAAAGGGATCATTTAGGAAAACAAGAATTCACTGTCTTTTTCCCTGTGGGTTGTCCCTGACAGTCAAGTATTTCTTTGGTATTCTGGGACCCCAGTGATGTCTCACATGACCTCGTAAACAATAATCTTAATAATTTTTCCTTTTGTTCCTCCTGTGTCCTCCTTTGAAGGTCACTCCTTGGGAAACCACTTGAATCCAGGGCTCCTCACCATTGCTCTGTTGGCTCTGAGGGCACACTGATGCCCATGTCGGGGCTTTCCTGGAGCTTCTAAGCATGAACCTTTAAACTACCAAAGCAGTGGTGCTGTGTTCTTGGGAGAATGCTTACTGTCTCTAGAGAACTAGGCTTGTCCTTCACACCTCACTGACTCCTGAAAAGCCATTCCTTTGGCTTCTTTTATCTGCCTTTCTCCATAGAGCCAAATAGAAAGCCATAGAAATAGTAGGGTTAGGAACCTGTTACCTAAAGTACACTTTCCCCTTGGTGGTTTCATTCAGATTCGTGTCAAAAATTTTCCCTCTCCAGGACCAAGAACCGACCAACCAAGCAAACCTCACAGAAGACCATCCACCACTTTATGAGCCATGCCCAGAAATTTCTGGATCTCACTTTAAGTTCAGCTTAGGATGCTGATTACATTTATCTAAAGTGATACCTTACGGATTGCAAGCATTTCTGTCTAAAGCAATTGTCTTCTGCTGTTCCACTCACGTATTCTCACCTCACTCTACAGTCAACAGATCCCAGAACCCAGCCAGTCTGTGACCATGAAACAAAGCAAAACCCCAGAAATGTGGCATTAACCAGCTTTTACCATTCTTGTAAATATCTGAGAATGGCCCCATCATTTTCATATATCTCTATGAAAAGAGCAACTACATAACTTAGCATCCACTTTTGAGAGGGAAAGCATTTATATCCAGATGATACATGTATTATCACCATAAATATCCATAAGTATAACATAAATATTAAAACCTTATTTTTACCTTATTTGCCTACTTCCACCATATAATGACTTGATTATTAATGTTTTATATATATATATATATATATATATATTTTTTTTTTTTTTTTTTTTTTTTTTTTTTTTAAAGTCTAGAGTCCATGCCTACAAGTTTCTTTCTTTTTTTTTTTTTGAGACGGAGTCTCGCTCTGTCGCCCCAGGCTGGAGTGCAGTGGCCAGATCTCAGCTCACTGCAAGCTCCGCCTCCCGGGTTTACGCCATTCTCCTGCCTCAGCCTCCCGAGTAGCTGGGACTACAGGCGCCTGCCACCTCACCTGGCTAGTTTTTTGTATTTTTTAGTAGAGACGGGGCTTCACCGTGTTAGCCAGGATGATCTCGATCTCCTGACCTCGTGATCCACCCGTCTCGGCCTCCCAAAGTGCTGGGATTACAGGCTTGAGCCACCGCGCCTGGCCTGCCTACAAGTTTCTTTCTGAGAGCAGTTACTTAGTAGGTTTATGCTATCTGATTAGTATTAATTTTTAATACTAACTTGATTTTTTTTTCTTGTCCCCACCAGCTAGAAATATTTTAATTTGTATTTTCAATGCAGATGCAGAGTTTGCGGGGTGGTACAGAAGCCATAGCCCGATTGGATCAGTTAGAAGCTGACTATTATGACCTGCAACTTCAGTTGTATGAAGTACAGTTTGAAATCTTGAAGTGTGAAGAGTTACTATTGACAGCGCAACTAGAAAGCATCAAAAGACTTATATCAGGTATGGCGTGCATTTAACCACTTAAGTTCACAAAAGATTGAATATGTGAGAAAATACATATGGACACCAGGTGTGTTTCTTCTGTTAAGACATTTAAAGAATTGTTTTCTATAGGGATAGTGTTGGAGGGGTGATTTCGAGCATTTATTGAGCACTTACTGTTTACCAGATACTGCTGAACACTTTGCATACATTCACTCTATGAGGTGTATTAAATAATCACCATTTACAAAGAAGCTTAAGAGGTAGTGGCTTTGCCTGAGGTTACAGAGCCAGTAATGAGATTAGAACCCTGTTCTGTCCAAACCCTAGCCCATATTCTTTACCACTACTCTTTTTTGCTGTTCTATAACAGAAAAAAGAGATGAAGTGGTGTACTATGACACTTACGAAAGCATGGAGGCAATGCTGGAGAAGGAAGAGATGGCAGCATCTGCATACTTACAGAGAGAAGAGCTGCAGAAACTTCAGCAGAAAGCACGCCAGCTGGAAGCAAGACGTGGACGGGTTTCCGCCAAGAAATCCTACCTCAGAAATAAAAAGGTATTTAAATATTGCTTTTGTTCATTATTTATTCTTTTATCCATATCTACTATTCTCATCTGTTTTGTCCTTAAAACGTGCATATGTTTTAAAACTAAGCGCAATCTCTTATCAGGGCTCAATGCATTTATAGTGCTCTGAGAATTGCCCTCTTAAACACATTGGAACAGCCAATAGTGTTCTCTTTACCTCAAGAAACACTAACACTGACTCTGCTAAAGGGCACGACTACAGGATCCCTAATAATGCGATTCCTGGCTCCCTTTTTGTTTAAGGAGGCCCAGGGATGTTTTTTACAAGCTGTAATTCTGACCTTAATCTTAAAGGAGTTTTATAGATTGTTATTTCTTTATTTAACTTTGATTACATTTCAAAATGTTTGATTCTTGGTATTTGGAATAGCTCATTTTGTGTAAATGTGATTCTTCCTGTGTCTTAAAAAATGTTTTGCACTCTAGTCCAGATGTTAACTATCATGGAGCTGTTTCTAGTCACTGTAAGTGCAGAGTTGAACTCTGGAACTAGCTCTCCAACCTAGACCAAACTGATGACTGTGTGGTACTGATTTGCTTTAAGCTCAAATATTATAAAATATGCCATGTTCTCTGAGAACCCACCTTCCTGCTCTTCACTGCATTCCAAGACTACCACTTCCTTATTCCACGGCTACCACTTCCTTATTCCACAGAAAATCAATACCTTTGCTTTTTGAAATAGATAGCTCTTGCACATTAAAGAAACTCAGGCAGACATGTCTCCATAGTAAGTCAGGAACCCAGGACCTTCTATCACATTGTCCATCAACAGAACAGTTACCTTGCCATCCAGAGCCATGACTTTCACATAATTATGTGCCTTTGCACATAATTTCCCCGTGATAATGGTAATTGAAACCCACTGCTGTATCAGCCCTAGTTGTGAGCTTCATTTCATGTTCCAGTCTGCACCAACCAGGTAAACATTGCAGGCTGAGCATGGTGGCTCATGCCTGTAATCTCAGCACTTTGGGAGGCTGGGACGGGTGGATCACCTGAGGTCAGGAGTTCGAGACCAGCCAACATGGTGAAACCCCATCTCTACTAAAAATACAAAAAATTAGCGAGGCATGGTGGCATGCGCCTGTAATCCCAGCTACTTGGGAGGCTGAGGCAGGAGAATCACTTGAACCCAGGAGACAGAGGTTGCAGTGAGCTGAGATGGCACCATTGCACTCCAGTCTGGGCAACAAGAGTGAAACTCCATCTAAGGCCGGGCGCGGTGGCTCAAGCCTGTAATCCCAGCACTTTGGGAGGCCGAGGCGGGCGGATCACGAGGTCAGGAGATCGAGACCATCCTGGCTAACACGGTGAAACCCCGTCTCTACTAAAAACTACAAAAAACTAGCCGGGCGAGGTAGCAGCGCCTGTAGTCCCAGCTACCCGGGAGGCGGAGCTTGCAGTGAGCTGAGATCCGGCCACAGCACTCCAGCCCGGGTGACAGACTGAGACTCCGTCTCAAAAAAAAAAAAAAAAAAAAAAGAAACTCCATCTAAAATAAAAAAAATTGCAAATTGCAGTGATTTCAGCAGGTCCTATAGAACAGTTTTAGGGGAGAATGAAAAGTAAATAAGATTTTAGAAGAGCACACTTTTTAGGAATATTAGTAGTATTTTATATATTACTTTTAGGTGTATAATGCAGTACTTTTGAGATTCGGAATTTGCAAACCTGCAAGTTTTTGAAAATGCTATGCAATTCAGACTTAATTGAAAGTCTGATTTCATTTTAATTCACCAGTATGCTAGGCACATTGTTAGACTTAGGATACAAAGATGAGCATAGCATAGTCCCTCCTCCTCCCAGTCTTGTAGAGAAGGCAAACCAGGTGAACAGATGAGTGTTCTGCTGGCCAAAAACAGAGCCAGAGCAGGGAGTGAGGAAAGGCTTCTCTGAAGAGATGACACTTGTATTGGCTTTTAACATCTGAATAAAAATTGGCCAGATTGATGGTGTTGGGGTAATTACAAGCAGGACAGAATAGTGCTTAGCAAAAACACTGAAGTGGAAAACAGGATGGTTTGTCAGAGCATTCTACATTGTAAGACATGCTGCAGGGCAGGGACCAGGTTACAGGAAATTTTACATACCACATTAACAAGCCTGAGCTTTGTCTGTAGTATAAGTTAAGCATAGGGGTAATATGAACAGATTCACATTTTAGCAAGATAAGGCAACATGAAAAATAGGTTAGAGGGAGAAGACATGGAAAGGTTCTGATTGGAAGGTGTCATTATCCTCCACCTCAATAACGTTGAGAGGTTAAGACTATGAAGTAAGTGAGTACCTGTGCAGGCTAAGAAATGGACAGATCTTGAACTGTCTAGATCTGACACTTTGCAGAAAAAGTTAGTAGGATTTAGTGATGTGGTGAAGGAGGGAGGAAGAGCCATTCTCTATCAGCTATCTGGTTTCTGGATTGGGCATTGAGATAGATGGTGGTGTCACCAACCAAGATGGAAAACCCAGAGGAGGAGCACATATGGGTGGGAGGTGATGAGCTGAGTTTTAGACTTGCATATAAGAGGTCTTGGGCATCCAGGTAGAGATGGCTGTAAAACAGTTGAGACAATTGGGCACCTGGGTCTTATAAGAGTGTATGAGATGGTCTCAGAAGAACACAGTGAGCAGGTGATTTTTAAAAATATTTTACTTAGTTTTTATAGAGACAGGAGCTCACTATGTTGCCCAGGCTGGTCTCAAACTCCTGAGCTCAAGCAATCCTCAGCCTCCCAAAGTGCTGGGATTGCAGGTGTGAGCCACTGTGCCCAGCCTGAGAAGGATATTCTTAGGAATGATGGGGTGGAGGTGGGAGGCTGATAGGAGAGAGCAAGGGAAGGTGGTGGAGCAGGGTAGATACATAGTTTGAGGAAGAAAAACCTTCATTATATTTAATATTTGTAATTCAGGAAGCAAAACGTTCTTGGCTAGGGGTGAGAAAACATTGTAAAGGGCACAGGTCATGAAAGACTGAGCTGCTATGATGTAGTGCAAGGTGAAAGGCTCTAAGGAAAGAACGCTGGGGAACATTTGAGAGTGTGTGCAGAAGAAAGGGATCAAAGAGAAAATAATCGCAGTTGGAAGAAGCAGGAGAGCTTGAAGTCACAGAAGTGAAGATGATGATTCCACACAACCGGGTGGTCAGCAGGCTTAGGTGTTCCAGAAAGGTAAAGGGAGAAAGAAATGACTCCATGACATCTAATATTGGTAGACTGTTGGGGCCTTATGTTGAGAGTTTTGAGAAAAGTTGGGGGCAAGAAGTAGATCTCAGTGGTCTGAGAAAGGAGTGCAGCAGAGGTCTAGAGCAGTGACTGATGGAATAGCAAAGGAAACTGTACAGGTGAGGGGTGAAGAGGAGCAACCTTGGTGACCATGTCCCACAAAGCTGTTGTACTCTTCTAGCAGCATTAAGAGCCTCAGGCTGAACTTAATACCAGCTTAATACCAGCTCTTCCCTTGTTGGTAAGTGTTAGCTCATATCAATTTAATCAGTATTCTTCAGTCTTCATTTCTATGTTAATCTAAATCTGAAGTAGGGAAACCCAGTACTGGAGAATCTCTCCATTTACACTTGTATGCTTGTACCCCAAGCCCAGCAACTGAGGTGGCAGAACTGCAGAGGGAAGGAGGAGTGAAATAAGGAAGGGTGGTGAAAAGATAGGGAATGAGAAACACTAAGTCCTAAAAGAAAAGCTACTGAGAAGATCAAATATACAAGGAAAAACAAATGCCTCCCCATGTAACATAATCCTATATTGCCTCGTTTACATGTTGACATGCCCAAGGGCACTGGCTTCTTGGTTTCTCTGGCACTCATCCTAAGATTGCATACACAGTTCATGTCCTGCCTCACCCCTTGAAAGAGTGGAGATAGGTGGTCTCCAGCTGTGCTGGTAAAGTCAATGCTTTGTGATTAAACATTTCAAGAAGAGTAGCAAAAATAACGATTTTCTTTGTTTTTTATCTTCTTTAATCCTCCCAGTAGTCAAATGAAATCTAGAGCGCTCAGAAAATTAGAATCATTTTCATACTTCACTTGGTGGCAAAACCAGACCTGTGCTATCATGAAGTTATTTATTGTCTTATTTTCACTTTGACAATTCATTTCACTATTATTACTTATTATGGGATATGGTTTCAGATCTTGGATATATATGGTATGTACAACTTACCACCATTCTGTAAATTATCAAAAAACTTTGAATTTCAAAACATGTCTGACCTCTGTTCTAGATAAGGGGTTGTGAACCTGTATCCTCATTTATAAGCAAGGGAACCAACGCTACTAGTAGTGACATAAATCACCTAAGGAAAAGCAGCTAATATGGAGCAGGGGTAAGATTCTGTCCTAGGTCTGTGACACTCAGAGACCTGAGTTACTGTATCACCTTGTCATGATGCTATCTAATGCGCCCTTTGTTTGCTGGATAGATTCTCGCTAGGCAACAGAGTGAACCAGACTGAGTAAAGAACGTGATGTAAAAAATGACATTTTGCTTTAAAATACAGTTTACTGACTTCAAAGGTTATTTTTTGACTTTCTCGGATTCAAAGAGTGATCATTTTAGGCTGAGCATGGTGGCTCACGCCTGTAATCCCAGCACTTTGGGAGGGCAAGGTAGGCGAATCACTTGAGGTCAGGAGTTCAAGAACAACCTGGCCAACATGGTGAAACCCCATTTCTACTAAAAATACAAAAATTAGCCAGGCATGGGAGCCTGAAGTGGGAGAATCTCTTGAACCTGGGAGGCGGAGGTTGCAGTAAGCCAGAGATTATGCCACCGCACTCCAGCCTGGGCAACAGAGTGAGACTCCATCTCAAAAAAAAAAAAAGACAGATCATTTTAGTATTGCTTTGGAATGTTGGAGACTAACCCTTTTATCTGGAAAACTTCTCCAAATCGTTTACTTAGGAAAGGACACAGGGTAATGAAGATTTAGCTTGGTGCTGGTAAAAAGTTGCCAGAATATAGTGCATTATTTTATAAAGTAGTGCATATCTCATAGTTATTGTAAAAATCTTGTTTTATATTGTGATTGGAAAATATATGCTTTTTAAAAATAGTTTCCAAATAATTTTGATAATTTTGACTTTCTAGTCTTCCAAGTCTCTTACAGCTCTTATGTCTGTGACCAAAAGATTCAGATCCCATACTGTTTAAGCCAGTCTGGACAAAAAATTCATGGTCTTTAAATTGTCAGAGAGAGCTTAACAATACATATTTTATATAAGTAAATACTTTGCTATTCTTTTTTGCCCAGACATGTTTAAAGAGTATAATGAAGCCAGGTGCCATGACTCATACCTGTAATCCCAGTAATTCAGGAGGCTGAGGCAAGGGGATTACTTGAGGCTCGGAGTTCAAGACCAGTCTGGGCAACATAGTGAGACCCCGTCTCTCAGAAAAAGTATAATGAGACATGGAATCTTCTAAAAGAGACCTTTTGGGACAACCCCCTTCAGTCCACGTTGCCCCACCTCTCCTTCTTCAAAAAAGAGAAACCAGGTGGTCTATAGAAGGTAACAGTTTAATAGAGGAGTCTTTTTGTAAGATCCTGATTACTTGGCTTTTACAGCTTCAGTAGTCCAGCTAAGAAACAAGAGGTGGTCAGTGTGATACTTTGTTCTGTAGGTGGTATATATTAAGATCAAAACTTAACCTTGGTGTGGTGTTCAGAGTCTTTCAAGTTTCACTTGTATTAAAACATATTTTATGTATTTACAGGAAATATGTATTGCAAAACACAATGAAAAAATCCAACAGCGCACTCGGATTGAAGATGAATATAGAACCCATCACACAGTACAGCTAGTAAGTTTGGACTCGAAAATTTTGAACAAAACTTTATTTTTTACATGTTTTAGAGTGGGTAAAATCTGTAAAGAATGATAAAAAGCTTATAACTGGACGTTAACATTAGTTCAGTTTATATAATGATACGTTTTTAGGCAAAACTGATTGGAGAGTACAGAGTTCCTGTACCCTCAACCCTCACACGTAGCCTCCCCTACTGTAGCATCTCATATACTCCTGTCCCCACATTTGATAGCCTTTCTACTGTCGACATCCCCCAGAGTGGCATATTTGTTAAAATCAGTGAAACATTGGACATCACCATTCCCCAAAGTCTGTTGCTTACATTAGGGTTCTTTCTTGGTGTTCTGTGTTCTGTTGGTTTTGACAGTGTATAGTGACATGGATCTGCTATTATAGTATCGTATGGAATAATTTCACTGCTCAAAAAATCCCTTTGTTCCACTACTCATCCCTCTCTCCCCAAGCCCCTGGCAAACACTGATCTTTTTATAGTCTTCATATTTTGCCTTTACCAATGTATAGTTGGAATGATACAGCATGTAACCTATTCAGTTGGCCTCTTTAACGTAGTAATGTGCATTTAAGGTTGCTCCATGTCATGGCTTGATAGCTCATTTTAGCACCAAATAATGTTCCACTGTGTGGATGTCCCACATTTTGTTTATCCATGAGCCTATTGAAGGACATCTTGGTTGCTTCTAAGCTTTGGCAGCAATTAATAAAGCTGCTATAAACATCCATGGAGGACTTTTTGTGCACGTAAATTTCAGCCAATTTGGGTAAATAACAAGGAGCATGAATGCTGGAGAGTATGGTAAGAGTGTATTTAGTTTTGTGAGAAACTGCAAAACTGTCTTTCATAGTGGCTGTTCCATTTTGAACTCCCACCAGCAATGAATGAGAGTTCAGGTTTTTCCACATCCTCTCTAGCATTTTACTGTTGTCACATTTTTGAATTGTAGCCATTCTGACAGGTGTATAGTGGTATATTTTGGTGTGTGTGGGTGTGTGTATGTTTAAGAGATGGAGTCTTGATAGGTTGCCCAGGTTAGCCTCAAACTCCTGGGCTCAAGCAGTTCTGCTTTTAACCTCCTGGGACTACTGGCATGGACTGCTGTGCCTGGCTTTTACTGTTGTTTTAATTTGCAAATCTCTAATGCAGATATATAGACATATAGATACATATACAGAGAGAGAAAGAGTGCATCTGTTCAGATGCTTACTTGCCCCTGTATATATCTCTAGTGAGGTGTCTGTTCAGATCTTTTGCTCTTTTTTTTTTGGAGTCTCATTCTGTTGCCGAGGCTGGAGTGCAGTGGCACGATCTCAGCTTACTGCAACTTCCATCTCCCGTGTTCAAGCAATTCTCCTGTCTCAGCCTCCTGTGTAGCTAGGACTACAGATGTGCATCACCACGCCCAGCTAATTTTTGTTTTTAGTAGAGACAGGGTTTCACCATGTTGGCCAGGCTGGTCTTGAACTCCTGACCTCAAGTGATCTGCCCTCCTTGGCCTCCAGAAGTGCTGGGATTACAGGCATGAGCCACCATGCCCAGCCTTTTTGCTCATTTTTTAAATTGGATTTTTATTTTCTTATTGTTGAATTTTAGGAGTTCTTCATTGTTTTGACTTACACTCCTTTATCAGATGTGTCCCTTTGTTTTGCAAATATTTTCTTATGATCTGTGGCTTGTTTTCTCATTCTTTTGACAGTGTCTGTTGCAGAACAGAAGTGTTTTACTTTTAACAAAATCCAGTTTACCAGCACTTTCTATCGTGGTTCATACCTTCAGTGTTGCATCTAAAAAGTTATTGCCAGTCCCCAAATCAGCTAGATTTGCTCCTGTGTTATCTTCTAGAAGTTTTATAGTTTTGTGTTTTATATTTAAGTCTGTGATCCATTTTGAGGTAATTTTTGTGAAGGGTATAAGGTTTGTGTCTAGATTTTTTTTTGGCATGTGGACTTCCTGTTGTTCCAGCACCATCTGTTTAAAAGACTATCCTTTCTCCATTGAATTGTCTTTGTTCCTTTATCAAAGATCAAATGATTCTGTCTCTTCAGTCTATTTTTGGGTGTCCTATTTTGTTTCGTTCATCTAGATCTTTTGCCTCTCCATATGAGCTTTAGGATCAGCTTGTCAGTAGCCACAAAAAAATAGCTGGGATTTTGATTGTGACAGTGTTGAATTTATAAGTCAAGTAGGGATGACCTAATATGTTTTTCGTTTTTTTCATTTTAAAATACTTTTCCTCTGGGTTTTTTTGCTTTTTAATTATTATTTTTATTTTAACCTCTACCTCCTTCTCCTATACCTAACATCTTAGTATTGAATATTCCTATCCACGAACAAACAATATGTTTCATCTATTTAATTCTTTGATTCTTTCATCAGAGTTTTATAATTTTCCTCATAAAGATCTCGTACACCTTTTGTAAGATTTATACCTAAGATACCTAAGTCTTTCTTCCTCTTCTTTGTCGGGGAGGTGGTAATATAAATAGTATTATGTTTTTAATTGAAAACTCCAATTGTTCATTGCTGGTGTGTTACAGAACAATTGACTTTTGTTAATCAAGCTTTTTCTTATAATCCAGATTTGTCAGTTTTCTTTCAGATTTTCTACATCTGTCCGCAAAGACAGTTTTATTTCTTCCTTCCCAATCTGTATAGCTTTTATTTCTCTTTCTTATTGCATTAGCTAGTACTTCAGTATAATGTTGAAAAGGAGTGGTAAGGGAGACATCTTTGTCTTGTTCCTGATCTTAGCAAGAAAGCTGTAGTTTCTCACCAGTAAGTATGATGTTACTTGTAGGTTTTGGGATGGATGCTCTTTATCAAGCAGAGGAAGTTCTCCCTCTATTCCTAGTTTGCTGAGAATATTAGTTCACTGTATATAAAATTACATTAGAAACCTTCTTCTACTCCCATATTGCCGTGCCTCATCCCACACAATATATTATCCTGACAGTCATCTTTTCAGATGTGTCTTAAATTATTTAACACCAGTGATTTGTACTTAAACATCGGAAATGCCAACATGACCATATCGCTATATTTGGATATTTTTAAAATTTTCTTTCTTTAGCATCATACTAAAGGCCAAAAGGCTTAAATTTGTCTCCATTACCCCTTAAGGCACATTCTTAGCTAATGCTGCCCCTTACTCTTCATTTTAGCCACATAAAATTAGCCAAACTACCCATAAACTGTAAGATTACCTTTCTCCTAGAATCTAGAAATAGCAAATTAATTAATGTACTTTTATTTTTCATTACTATTTCTGTGGGTCAGAAACTGCTTTGTAAGATTAGTCAGGGGACCAGCATGACACTGAGGTAAGTTGCTCCCTGCTGTAACCATTTGTACTTGCATTATCAGTTTAGTTATGAAGGTTCCACACTTCCAATATGTTTCTTTTTATAAAACATAAGATTTTGGTGGAGGGGAATAACTAATTAACTTTTTAGAATGAATGAGTATCAGATCTTTTTCCCAAATCTATTATTTTGGGGCAACAGGAATAAAAATTAGTAAATCGATTATTTTTCTTTTCCTTTTTTTTTTTTTTTTTTAATTTTTATTTTATTTTATTTTTTTTGAGATGGAGTCTCACTCTGCCCAGGCTGAAGTGCAGTGGCTCCATCTCTGCTCACTGCAACCTCTGCCTCGCGGGTTCGAGCCATTCTCCTGCCTCACCTCAGCCTCCCGTGTAGCTCGGATTACAGGCACGTGCCACCACACCTGGCTAATTTTTGTATTTTTAGTAGATGGGGTTTCACCATATTAGCCAGACTGGTCTCAAACTCCTGCCCTTGAGTTATCTGCCCGCCTTGCCCTCACAAAGTGCTGGGATTACAGGTGTGAGCCACCATGCCTGGCCAAGAAATTGATTCTTAAGGGAATCCCAAAGATAAATGTCATCTGCCTTAGAATTTTGCCTAATACCTTGGTTGGAATATATAATTGTCAGAGAATGAATCCATTAAATATTACTAGTCATCTTTAACACATACAGATAAAGCACAAGGAAAGTTAGCTTAGCTCAAAATAGATAATTGTTTTTCAATGCTAGATTTAAACCACCAGTGTCAGAACCTCTTTACGTGGTGGATTGTTTAAAATATAGATTCTTAGATGTTAACCTTATTATTGCAACAGTTTCCCCTGGACATCCTTGTGAATTAAATATGCAAGACTAAGGAAGTTTATTTTAATATTTGATAGTAAGCTCTCTGAAATAAAATGTGAGGATTTACTTATTAATACTACAATTTTAAATTATTATTAGCCTAGAGACAAATTGGATGAGAGAATTCTGTTTTCCCCATTAAAGAATGAACTCTTGTTTTTTATAAGCACACTCAAAACTCCAGGCTTTCATTCCAAGAAAACATACATGGTGGCTCATGCCTGTAATGCTAGCTTTTGGGAGGACGGGGCAGGAGGATCGCTTGAGCCCAGGAGTTCAAGACCAGGCTGACCCTATCTCTATAAAAAATTTTTGAAATAGCTGGGCATGGTGGCATATGCTTGTCTCGGCTATAAGCATGTGCAACATACAGGGAGGCTTATGCCTCTTTTTGGGCACATGCTCACTTATTTCAGGCTCTAAGAGCCCCCTTTGAATTGTGTTCATGTGTGGTGTACCTTTGTGTCCTTTTGTGTAAATTAGTAGTATATTACTAGATTGCATTTTATTCAGAATAATTAGCCTACCACACTCTTTTTTTTTTTTTTTTTTAATAGAGATAGGGTCTCACTCAGGTTGGTCTTCAACTCCTGGCCTCAAGCAGTCCTTCTGCCTCAGCCTCCCAAAGTGCTGGGATTACAGGCATGAGCCACCACACTTGGCTTTATTTTCCAGTTTCCTGTTGTCTCCCTGTCACTCTTATCTCCCCACTCATACCTTCTTCTTGGAGTTTATGATACAATCATCCAGTGCAAATGCAACTGTAATGAAAATAACCCATTTACCTATGTAGAAAGCCTTTTCATTTATTTAACTAACATTAATTTTACCAAATGAGATTTTATTATATAGCTTTTAGATGATTCAACTCTATAGGGAAGGTTAAGTTTGTTTAGATAACTGCCAGAAATAAGGTGTGATAGTAAACCAGATGATTCATGGATAATGCTTGAAGTATATTTTTCTAACTACTGGTTATATTGTTTAGAATAATGTACACTATCCAGATTACTGACCAAGTGATTGTTGATTTGATTGCTTTTGTTCATTTGTTTGTTTTTTTGAGACGGAGTCTTACTCTGTTGCCTAGGCTGGAGTACAGTGGCATGATCTCAGCTAACTGCAACCTCCGCCTCCCAGATTCAAGCAATTCTCCTGCCTCAGCCTCCCAAGTAGCTGGGATTACAGGCGTGCATCACCACGACCAGCTAATTTTTGTATTTTGGGTAGAGACGGGGTTTTACCATGTTGACCTGGCCGGTCTCAAACCCGTGACCTGAGGTAATCCACCTGCCTTGGCCTCCCAAAGTGCTAGGATTATAGGTGTGAGCCACCGTGACTGGCCGGTTGCTGATTTTATTTTTAAAGTCATCTACATTGAAGTTAGCATAATATAGTAGCTAGAAGTATTTTAACTAAAATTGTATATTAAAAATATTTTATGTTTCATGTTATAAAAATTTTGTTCAATGAATCATCCCCTTGGGCCCATATTAGGATAACTTCTCATCTTTTTTTCCTATTAATGATAAAAGTTGGGACACAGCATAATGGAATTATTATTAATTTTTTACCAGAAGAGAGAAAAATTACATGATGAAGAAGAAAGAAAAAGTGCCTGGGTTAGCCAAGAGAGACAGAGAACACTGGATAGACTTCGAACATTTAAACAGGTATTAAAAGTAATGGTCCATTTATTGTTTTTCATTGTTTTTAAAACAGAGCTACATATACACCTGTAGGATTTCTTTGTGGGAAAAACTTGGTTTTCCCTTATTTATAAACTATTATAACCATGGAAGTCCTTTTTAAAGTTGTTTTGATGGCATGGCTCCATTTCCTCTGGTGGTTTTCCGAATTAGTATTCTTGTGATCTTTGACCCACAGCTTCAGTAGTATAAGAGGAATGATCAAGGCCTCTGGGAAACCTAGATTCCTCTTGAGTTTAAAAAATTACTTAAATCACAACTGACTATCCAGCTCAAGCATCAACTTGTTATTTATTCCACATACATCAACCTGTGTCATTGGCAGAATTAGAGGTGGGGGGAGTAGCATATTTGAGAAATGCTTCAGCAGTTCTCTTGCCAGGGTAACCCATGACCACACACTGATACCACAGTATCCACACATCTCCTCAGAACTCTGCTGAAGCCTCATTTTTAAAGTACTCTGGAGCCTTACTTCAGTTGTGCATGCTGAAGGATCACTTTATAAGTGAAGTAGGCTTTTGAACAAGTGTTACAGTGGAAAAAAAGGAGGTGAGGCAGGGGATAAGCCTTGTTATTAAGTAAATGTTGCCCACGCCTGTAATCTCAGCACTTTAGGAGGCTGAGGCAGGTAGATTGCTTAAGCCAGGGAGTTCAAGACCAGCCTGGGCAACACGGCAAAACCCTGTCTCTATACAAATTAGCCTGGCATGGTGGAACACGCCTGTGGTTCTGGCCATTTGGGTGGCTGAAGTGGCAGGATTACCTGAGCCAGGGAGGTCATGGCTGCAGTGAGCTGTGATCGCACTACTGCACTCCAGTCTGGGCAATAGAGTGAGTCTCAAAAAAAAAAAAAAAAAAAGGTTTTACCATGGTGAAAGATGTATAAGAGTTCTACCAGTAAGTACTTCAAAAAATGTAATTCTCTCTTCTTCATTCTGTCATAAAATGGCTATATAGTTGTTGGAGCTTTTTAAAAATGCCAAGTAACCTGTTAAAGAATATTTTAATTTTCTCATGTGTGTGCATTTGAAAACATAGGAAACTAGTTTATTTTTGCATACCAGTAGCATTTATACATTTGACATAATTTATGTTTTGCATTTTACATGCTATTTGTTTTATACATTTAGTAGTTTTATTCACTAAAAATCTTTTTTTAATCATGATAATTTTGAATATTTGAATTAATCATGGATTTGATAGGCAAATAATAAATTCATAATTTTTTGTAAGTTATTAGGTACTTTTGGATTTTCTGTATAACTTTAAGAGTGAAATAACCAATAAGGCAACATAACATTTTTGAGATGGAATCTTGCTCTGTCACGCAGACTGGAGTGCAGTGGCACAATCTCAGCTCACTGAAACTTCCGCCTCCCAGGTTCAAGGAATTCTCCTGCCTCAGCTTCCCAAATAGCTGGGACTACAGGTGCCTGCCACCACACCCAGCTAATTTTTGTATTTATAGTAGAGACGGGGTTTTGCCATGTTGGCCAGGCTGGTCCGATCCACCCACCTTGGCCTCCCAAAGTGCTGGGATTACAGGCGTGAGCCACCATGCCTGGCCACGTAATATCTTTTATTTGAAGGATAAGATAAATAGGCATGTGCTTATAAATTGTTTCGATAACATTTAACCAGTTCCAATAACTTCTGATATTTTAGAGGTATCCTGGGCAAGTCATACTTAAATCAACCAGATTACGACTAGCTCATGCAAGAAGAAAAGGTGCAGCAAGTCCTGTTCTCCGAGAGGATAAGTGTGACTCTCTACCAAGTGTGTTACAGGTAGAAGAGAAAACTGAAGAGGTGGGAGAAGGAAGAGTCAAGCGTGGGCCATCACAGACAACAGAACCCGAGAGCCTTGTACAACTTGAAGATACTTCATTAACACAACTTGAAGCCACTTCATTACCTCTCAGTGGTGTTACCTCTGAACTGTCTCCCCCTATATCTCTTCCACTTTTGAATAATAACCTCGAACCATGTTCTGTTACCATAAATCCACTCCCACCCCCTCTTCCTCCAACACCACCACCTCCCCCACCTCCTCCCCCTCCCCCTCCACCACCACCACCTCTGCCTGTTGCTAAAGACAATGGCCCAGAGACACTGGAGAAAGATCTGCCTAGAAAGGAGGGGAATGAGAAGAGGATCCCAAAGTCAGCCAGTGCCCCCTCAGCACACCTCTTTGACAGCAGCCAGCTGGTCAGTGCACGGAAGAAGCTCAGAAAGACTGCTGAAGGTTTGCAGAGGAGGAGAGGTACGGCAAGATATTTTCATGGTCCATCTGTTGTATGACATCAGGCATAGTAAAAAACTATGTATTTTTTGACGTTGCAAAACTTAAAACATTTTATTTTTGAACATTATTTGATAGTAAACAGGTTTTCAAAGTCACACTAGAGGACAATTCTTATTAACTCACATCTGCAAATGCATAAAGTACACAGAAATGTATGCCTTCTTGAGCTGTTAGGCATGTTTTAAAAACATCTTCTAAAGTGATACATACATGTTTGGTAATGTATAATGGATGGCTCCTTTTGTGTTAGGGAAAAAAAATTTGATTTTAAACCTGAGATTTTTTAAAAATTACTCATCAGAAAGGGTAAGCTATCTGGTCAGGACTGTCACCACAGGGAAGACATTGGCAGGATCATGTAACATTTGTTGAGGACTTGTGTGTATTTGTATAAAGAAGCAGAGAAGAATAGGGAGTGATCTGTTCAGCTTACAACGTGACAGATGTACCTCAATAAGGTTACTATTTTTTTCTTCTTTTTTTTTTGTTATGAGATATTCAAGCACAAATAAAATTATTTCTAAAAAGAGCAGAGAATAACCCTTGCCTTTTGCCTTTAAGGAATTTGCATTTTGCACAGGGAGAACATTATATAAATGTTACATATTACTTGTCTATTACATTTTAATCTGAAGGACCATTCTATAAAACATTTCTTGATATAATCTGAGTAGGATTTCACATGTAAAACAACTAAATGAAAAAAGCACAGTCTCCATAATGAACAAAAATGTAATTTTTAAAAGTAAAACGTGTAACTGAATTTGGGTGGAGCAACTGCAATATGGAAATCCTTTGGGAGTCGCACCCATAATACTACTAAGACCACCTCCCAGTTCCCAGTCTGGTCACTTCTCTCATATAGGAAATGATAGGAATACCAATAGTACCGACCATGGATTGGGTCTTGGGATTTTCTAAAAAGAAGGCTAATTAGGATCCCTTGTGTTCTGGTCACCTTCTGCACACATTTCACGATCCATTTTGTAGATGGTGTTTCAGCGTCCTGTGCTTTCACAGTTGCAAACAGTAGAGGTTATACAGTTTCATTCTAATTAAGTGCAGTCCTAACTGTAATACTCTTCTGTTTCATTTTCCAAAGTGAGTTCACCAATGGATGAGGTGCTAGCCTCCTTGAAGCGTGGTAGTTTTCATCTGAAAAAGGTTGAACAGCGAACTCTGCCTCCTTTTCCTGATGAAGATGATAGTAATAATATCTTGGCACAAATAAGGAAAGGGGTAAAATTGAAGAAGGTACAGAAGGATGTTTTGAGAGAATCCTTCACACTTCTACCCGATACAGACCCTCTAACACGGAGCATCCATGAAGCTCTTAGAAGAATTAAAGAAGCATCCCCAGAGTCAGAGGATGAAGAGGAGGCTTTGCCTTGCACAGACTGGGAGAACTAACAAGTAAATGACCTTATTGTCTTTAGTACCATTCAGTAATACAGGTTTTAAATCGGATGATGAGGTTTGGGGTATTTTTTATTGAGCCTGAGGCATATCGTTTGTTTTATAGCCCAAATTTGTGAACTTCAGGTTTTACTTAATTCTGTAGTTTCTAGAAACGTAATGATTATTGCTATGTAAATACGATTTTTTAAAATGTCCTCCTCATTAAAAATTTCCGCCATACAGCTGTAATTACAAGTAAAGTGACAGTCTCATTCTTGCCCTAAAAAAAAAAAAAAAGAAAAGGGCCTGGCACGATGGCTCATGCCTATAATCCTAGCACTTTGGGAGGCCGAAGCAGGCAGATCACTTGAGGTCAGGAGTTCAAGACTAGCCTGGCCAACATGGTGAAACCTCTTCTCTACTAAAAATACAAAAATTAGCCAGGTGTGGTGTCAGGAATCTGTAATCCCAGCTACTTGGGAGGCTGAGACAAGAGAATCCCTTGAACCCAGGAGGTGGAGGTTGCAGTGAGCTGAGATCGTACCACTGCCCTGGGCAACAGAAGTGAGACTCAGTCTGAAAAAAAAAAAAAAGAACAGGCTTTCCAGGTTCAATGGTTCGCTTCTGTAGTCCCAGTTACTCAGAGGCTGAGGCATGAGGATCTCTTGAGCCCAGGCGTTCAAATCCAGCCTGGGCAATATAGCGATAACCCGTCTGTAAAAAGAAATCAATCTTTTTTTTTAAAGAAAAGGCTTTTCTGACAAAGTATTTCAGTAACAAACTGTTATGCATACTCAATTTTGATGTCATATTAGCTGATCTCAAAGGAGTTTTCTTTTTTTTTTTTTTTTTTTTTTTTGAGACAGAGTCTCGCTCTGCCCCCAGGCTGGAGTGCAGTGGCCGGATCTCAGCTCACTGCAAGCTCCACCTCCCGGGTTCACACCATTCTCCTGCCTCAGCCTCCCGAGTAGCTGGGACTACAGGCGCCCGCCACCTCGCCCAGCTAATTTTTTTGTATTTTTAGTAGAGACGGGGTTTCACCGTGTTAGCCAGGATGGTTTCGATCTCCTGACCTCGTGATTCGCCTGTCTCGGCCTCCCAAAGTGCTGGAATTACAGGCTTGAGCCACCGCGCCCGGCCCTCAAAGGAGTTTTCTAAGATCAATCTGGAAAAATTGTTGCATTGTCTGATTATTTAACTTTCTAAACCCTTAAAAAAACTACTTACACCTGTCACAGTTACTGTATTATCTAGATAAATTTGCAGGTATCATTATATAAAAATTACCTACATATCTAATGAATACTCCTGTACATATTAAGATTCTCTTTGGTTACACCTGTAGCATTCTCCTAATATAATAGAGAGCTATAGTCGACTACATTTTAATAAGCTAATTATAGGGTAATATGGCACAGATTATACCAAATATATAAATCAGTAAAGATAACATGGTATAAATTAAATAGTATATCGAATTTATAACGGTGGTAACTGAAATGTTGTAATTTGTATAAAATTTATAGAGTATACAAACATGTTCTATTAATTATTATACTTTCTTGATGGAATATGTTTCTCTGGGCTTCAAACATTCACCAAAGTGGGAAGACGAGTCCTAGAAGGGAATAAGTAAAGGAATAATTAATTTATGTGTTAGCCCTGTGAATTCTTTTTGTTGGATTTCTTTTTTTATTTTAGAGACACAGTCTCTCTCTGTTGCTCAGGCTGGAGTGCAGTGGCACGTTCATGGCTCACTGCAGCCTCAACCTTCTGGGCTCCAGCATCCCAAGTAGCTGGGACTCCAGACACATGCCACTGTGCTGGGCTAATTTTTTTATTTTTTTGTAGAGACAGGGTCTCCCTATGGTTGCCCCAATTAGCATAATAATTCTTAAAACATGTTTGATCATAAGAATTAACTTGGGGAGCTTATTAAAAATGGACATTCTGTCCTTAAGAATCCTGAGTAGAACAACAAAGAAAAAAAAATGTTTTTTTGACAGGGTCTCACTCTCTCACCCAGGCTAAAGTGTAGTGACACAATCTCGGCTCACTGCAAGCTCCGCCTCCTGGGTTCAAGTGAATCTTGTGCCTCAGCCTCCCGAGTAGCTGGGATTACAGGCGCCTGCCATGACGCCCGGCTCTTTTTTTGTATTTTTAGTAGAGATAGGGTTTCACCATCTTAGCCAGGCTGGTCTCAAACTCCTGACCTCAAATGATCTGCCCACCTCGGCCTCCCAAAATGCTGGGATTACAGGTGTGAGCCACCATGCCTGGCCCCAAAAAAAAGAATTCTGAGTAGATCTAATGTATATGCAAGTACACATCTAGATTTTGAAGACATAATACAAAAATGTAATGTATGTCACGTTTTAAACAATTGATTACATATTGAAAAATTCTATTAGTTATATTAGGTAAAATATTACTGAAAGCAGTTTCACCTGTTCCTTTGGGTTTGGGTTCATTCCTCTAGTACCTCTCCACTGTACCCCTCCCCATCAGCATCTGCATCAATCAGTCACTTAAAAAGGGTAATATTACATTTACCATGATTCAGCCAACATTCAGTAGTAGCATTATCCTGCCTTTTTTCCATTATGTATATAGTTACATGTAACACTCACTTTGTATGACTTCCTGTTTTTGGATCCCAAAGTAACTTCGAGTTATTTTTGCTTATACATATGTCCACTATGCTTTGTAAAGGGATAGATAGATAGATAGACACACACACACACACATATAAGTGTGTGAATGTCTAGACTCTCAGGTGTGTCTGACTGGGAATCTCTTCCATAGTGGATATTTGTAGGTTGTCTCCCACTTTACAGTTCTTGCTACTATGTGTTGTCTTCTTCTGCTGTAGCTTCTCAGGAAGCTGCTTAAGCTCGTGCCTAAAACTGCCATCTTTGCACTAATTCCACAGCTGGACCTTCACATAAATGTGTGTTTAGCTGTTTCATTACAGATGGTCCACAGTGGCCCATTCACAGCACACCAGCTGCTCAAGTCAGCCTATCCTTGACTGTCTTCTCCCATTCCACCATATCCTGCCTAACCCTAGACATTGCATCAGCATTTTGTATACTCAAGTGACTGGGATGTTACTCATAGCTTCTGGCTACTAATTTAGCCTTAGTATCAGATGTTAAGAACATGGTGCATGGTGTATACCACTTTGAAAATTGCTTAAAACTTTTTTCGGGTATGTGGGAGACTGTTGATGGCTGGAATATGTGGTACAATGTTGAGAGAGAAATAGTGAAACACTTATATGAGCTTGGAAATCTGCAAAGTCACCCTTTACTAAATGTGTGCTACCCCAGAAGCAAACCATAGACTAGTATGAACTGATTAGGCAGTGATGAAGTAGCTGTGTATTACTACTTTGTGATCGTGGAGACTGAAAGGCTGTGAACTTTTTATCTATAAATAGCTAAAAAGGCTTTACTGCAATTTGTATTTCCCATTAATTTATTAGATCTCTCTTTTTTTTTTTTTTTTCTTTTTTTCTTTCTTCGAGATGGAATTTCACTCTTGTTGCCCAAGCTGGAGTGCAATGGTGTGATCTCAACTCACTGCAGCCTCCACCTCACGATTCAAGCAATTCTCCTGCCTCAACCTCCTGAGTAGCTGGGATTATAGGCGCGTGTTACTACTCCCAGATAATTTTTATATTTTTGTAGAGACGGGGTTTCACCATGTTGGCCAGGCTGGTCTCGAACTCCTGATCTCGGGTGATCTGCCTGCTTCTGCCTCCCTAAGTGCTGGGATTAACAGGCTTCTGTGCCTGGCCAGATTTCTTGATTGTAATTTTGTCATTAATGTACTTATATACTTTTGTTTTAGGAGGTAATTTCTTGCATATTCATAAAGTAGGTAATGAAGGTCCCTTGTTTTGCCCTGTTCATTCCTCTCTGAAACTCTTCTCTTTCCAGAGATAGCCATAGTCGTGTTCAAGGAAATTTCTTAAAATGTGTGTAATTACATAGAGATTTAAAATAAGTTTCAGGCTGGGTGTGGACTTTTAAGTTGCAGGCCTGTAATTCTGCAGCACTTTGGGAGGCTGGGGGTGGGTGGATGACTTCAGCCCAGGAGTTCAAGACTAGCCTGGCAACATGACAAAACACATCTCCACCAAAAACACAAAAAGTAGCTGGGCATGGTGGCTCACACCTGTAGTCCCAACTACTTGGGAGGATGAGGCAGGAGGAAACCTGTCTCAATAAATAAATAAGCTTCTAGTTTGTTTCCTGTGAGAGTCTTCTTTTTTTTTTTTTCCGAGATGGAGTCTCACTGTGTCAGCCAGGTTGGAGTGCAGTGAAGCCATATCGGCTCACTGCAATCTCCATCTCCCAGGTTCAAGCTGGGATTACAGGCGCACCACCGTGCCCAGCTAATTTTTTTGAAGTTTTAGTAGAGACGAGTTTCACCATGTTGGCCAGACTGGTTTCGAACTCCTGACCTCAACTGATCCACCCTCCTCAGCTTCCCAAAGTGCTGGGATTACAGGCCTGAGCCACTGTGCTGGGCCCCTGTAGGAGTCTTCTTTTTTTTTTTTTTTTTTTTTTTTTTGAGACGGAGTCTAGCAGACTCTGTCACCCAGGCTGGAGTGCAGTGGCGCGATCTCGGCTCACTGCAAGCTCCGCCTCCTGGGTTTACGCCATTCTCCTGCCTCAGCCTCCCGAGTAGCTGGGACTACAGGCGCCCGCCACCTCACCCGGCTAGTTTTTTGTATTTTTTAGTAGAGACGGGGTTTCACCGTGTAGACCAGGATGGTCTCCATCTCCTGACCTCGTGATCCACCCGTCTCGGCCTCCCAAAGTGCTGGGATTACAGGCTTGAGCCACCGCGCCCGGCCAGGAGTCTTCTAAAGTAACTATAGCAGTGCAGTTCAAAAGAAATATAGTTTGAGACATGTAATTTTAAAATGTCCACTAGTCACATCAAAAATGAAAAGGAACATGTGAAACTGATGTTTGTAATATTTTATTTGACACAATGTAGCCAAAGTAATATCCTTCAACACACAATCAACATTAAAAACCTAGGACATGGCTTTCTATTTCTTTTTTTTCATATTAAATCTTCAAAATTCAGTGTATTTTTTGTATATACTAGTAGCACATCTCAATTTGAATGCTAAGTATTTGATTCTTAACGAGAAATGTCCTACCAAAACAGTAAAATTGTATTTAATGGAAAAATACTATTTACTGTTTTAGATTTTTAAATCAAACTGGATTTAAATCAAACTAAATCAGTCACACTAGACACATATCAAGTGCTCATTAGCCACATGTAGCTACAGTATTAGAAAGGCAGAGCTGTATTAAGTTGGTACTTTATTCATGTTCCTGTCAGCTTTTATCTGATGAGTGTGTCTTTTATATAAATGCTCCTGTACTGTGGATAAGCCCCATAGATCTTAAGCACAACACTTTTCAATAAAATGCCCAAGTGAAGTATCCATTTAAAGACTGGTATTAATCCTGTCCTATAAATGTCAGTCTAACAAAAACAGTTTCTACTGCATTTTAAAGACACCATTTAATTGTTCTTACTCTACTAGCAGTTTATGAGGCAAATAGTTTAGACTGAATTTACCTTTTTAGTATATAGTTTTGATACAGTGTTAGAGTAAAAAGAATAAAAATGAAAATCTAAGAGTCTTTTAAACGTGATCAAAATCTGTATTTAGATTATTTTGTTTTCATTTTTGCTGCTTTAAGAATACAGTCATGGCCTTTTGTAAAAAATGTCTTTTGTACACTTTTTGAGGGAACGTAAACACACTGTATCTTTAAAGGGTCATCTTTTTTTAATGGTCTGTATTATTTTGTTTGTAAACAGGTGACATAACAGAAGAAAAATATCATTCAAGATTGGTTCTGATTCTTTTGGAAAATAACAGTTTAAGCACTTGGTTCCTCAGTTGGATAACATTAGATCCAAAGTGCATTGGTTCAGTGGTGTGAAGAAAGGAAGCACAATTGGCAGGTTATCACTTTCCAGTCATTCCAATAGATGATGGTTAACATGAATTTTACATGTGCAATGTTCCTGACTGCAATGAAGAAAAGGCCTTCTGGAGATTTCTGTTTTTTAAGCACATTCTCCTTCCATCCACCTATTTACATCCATGTAATGGCCAGTTAAGCTAGGGCTTAGTTGGAAGAACACTGGGTTGAGATCTACGGTGAGCTGTATTGGGACTGCTTTGCGAACCATCTTTCGGTGCACTGAAAAGTCATCTGAAAAAATAGCTTCTTCCATATCAGCTTATGTTAAATACTGTGACACTCTGAAAAAGTTAATCATGATAGCTGTAAGTCAGGAATTAAAATCAGATGGAAATACACCTGAAATGTCCACATTACTCATTTCCAAAGGATTTTTCATAAAGATGTTCAGCAATATCTGAAAAGCTGCATGGAGATACATCTATTAATATGTTCACAACATGATACATTTAACATGGCATATTTTTAGGAGACTTATACTTTGTAAGGTTTTGAAGTTTCCATGCTTTTAAATCACTCTTCATATTTCTGAATTTATAATAGTTTGAATTTTATGTGCATCCTTGCTTATGGGAGGCAATACTTTGATAATATTTCAAATTATTTTTATTTTGTGTGAACTATTGCTTGATTGCTATGACTGACATGACTTTCCTATTGAGAATCAAAAATCAAGGTTCAGTAATAGGGATACAGATCTTAACTCTTTTTACAAACCACCATTTTAAGTTTTTATTTTTATGCTCCACAGTGAAAAGCATGTGCTCTACAAAGATAGAAAGTAGACAAGCAGGCCGGGCGCGGTGGCTCAAGCCTGTAATCCCAGCACTTTGGGAGGCCGAGACGGGCGGATCACGAGGTCAGGAGATCGAGACCATCCTGGCTAACACGGTGAAACCCCGTCTCTACTAAAAAAACACAAAAAACTAGCCGGGCGCGGTGGCGGGCGCCTGTAGTCCCAGCTACTCCGGAGGCTGAGGCAGGAGAATGGCGTTAACCCGGGAGGCGGAGCTTGCAGTGAGCTGAGATCCGGCCACTGCACTCCAGCCTGGGCGACAGAGCGAGACTCCGTCTCAAAAAAAAAAAAAGAAAGTAGACAAGCAGACAAGTCTCCATGGCTGGCATTTCACCATCTTCACATGCACTGAATGGAATTTTGGGAGAATGCCTTTGTTATTGTCACTAAAATTTTACACTTATACACAGCTTTAGGTGCTGATTTTGGCTGCGATGGAGTCCTGAAGGACACACTGATATGTTCCGGATTGTCAGCAGGATTGTCGTGGACTTGAATACATGTAGATCGTTGGACTCAGTGTGCAGTACCCTGTACATACAATTGTGCATAAGCAGATCTTAGCCTGTCTGTGGAGGGAGTTAAGAAATAAAATACCAAAAAGAACTTTATTTCTTTTAAGACAATTCTCGGGCCTAAACCCAGAAAGCAGTACTGGAGCAAAAGCCCAGACTGTATATGAATTGGTATTCCTGGAGAAAAAAGAAATGCTCACACCTTTGTTATTTTAAAGTGTTTTCTTGAAAATAATTAGGGAGAAAATTTTCTGGCAACAGGTTATGTAAGGCAAAATTTTTTTATTATTTCAAAACAAAACAGGCACATGCCACCATGACCCAGCTAATTTTTGTATTTTTTGTAGAGACAGGGTTTTGCCACGTTGCCCACGCTGGTCTTGAACTTCTGAAATCAAGCAAGCTGCCGGCCTCGGCCTCCTAAAGTGCTAGGATTACAGGCGTGAGCCTCTGTGCCCAGCCTGACAAAATCTTTTATTTAAATGTTAGTAATACGTTTATTGATGAGACTAGGAGCTTCTCTGCAGCATCTTCGTAATACATTGGTTTTAGTTCCCACACTATTCCCACATCTTGTCTGGAAAGATTAGAAATACAGATGTAATATGGAAACTTCAACATCATGGGAGTGGTGATAGTGTCCTGTTTGCCCTTGGTAAAATATTAAAACATATTTCTTAACCCAAAGAGTGACTGGTTATATTAATATATTTGAAAAAGTTAAAGCAAATTTGCAAACCTTTACAAAATCATGTATCAATTTTATGCTGTCCAATTTTTACGTACCCATGTGTCAACATTTCATATATCCAGTTCTTTGGGTGCTTGTTCATTACTTTTTTTCATTTATTCAAATTCAGAAAAATATAGACACATGTAGTGTTAATTTAACCAAAAACCCTGGAACGTTCATATCTTGAGAGGGAATTTGCTACCCTTTTAGTTTTGGGATTCTATTATAAAATAGGCCCATTTATACATGTGTCCTGTGGTCTGTCTTCCAGAGTGTGCTGTAATAGTAGGTCTCTAGCAAAGACTGGAGGGTGGAGGGTGTACAGAACTCCACTCAGCCTCATGGATGCATCTACAATTCTCTCAACCCATCCTGTTACAGTGCTCCATGAGAGTCACCTCACACTTGGAAGAGAAGGAGGTTAAAGCAGAGTATCGTTGGCAGCCAGCTATGCCCATTCTCTAGTAAATAACTTTCCAACACACCCATTTCCTTGCCTTAAGGTGCAGGTTCCTGCTTCTACACAATTTCAAATGATTGCAGGTCAGAAACCTTTGGAGTTACGAATGATAATAAAATTTCAAATAACTAGAGTCTACTTGTCCATCAAGATGACATTACCAGTGGAACCCTCCTGTTAATCTTAAAGTAGCTTCAGAACCTAACAAAAATTATGTAAACCTGGTTAAATGCCCTTTTTTCTTGCCTCTAATAAAATGAGGATCTTCGGCCTTAATACTACATATGTGTATATTTAGTTATGATGGTACTTTAGATGCTCACATTTCCAGTTCCAAACTCGTCCATACTTTTTATGTGCTTCAAAATATTTGACACTTACATTTCTGTTAATATATGATTTCTATATCCACAAGCAGCTGTTGGCTTATGCTGAATCAATTTAGAAGTTAATTTGCCTATCTGGTCTCAACTGCAATGCATTTAAAATAGGGAAAACAAGTAAATGAGTTTGGAATGTTTTGAGATTGTTACTGCCCACTTGACTGTCAATTTCAAATGGCTCCTAATGCACCCAAAATTATAACCAATGTAGCATGTGTAGGAAAGGTATTCTTAATGATTGCAAATCCTTGTGTAGATTACAGCAGTATGAGGAATGCCTGGCTAAAAAGGATCTTTTAAAAGATGAATAATGGTTTTGCTTGTATTGTATAGGCTTATTGAGTTTGTGAGCAGCATAAAAACAATCATTCCTTAATTCTTCATTGTGGAACTGAAATATTTCTGTAATGCATTTTTTAAAAGGAGACTCCTAGACACAGCTGTAATAGTGAGAATAGAAATACAGAGCTTTTCTCATAACACGAAACCAGAACATAATTTTCGGCACTTTTACTTTATGTAATGAGGAAAAACAATTGTTTCCACAAAGTTGAACTATGTAGTAATATTTGGTAACACATGGCATGGCTACTTTGTCACAGAATGTGTGTCAAGTTGCAAAGCATACTTGGTCCATTGTAGACACTAAGAATTAAAATTCTTAAATCAGTGGAACAAAAACTAATGGGCAGCATTCTCTGGGATGCGATCAGTATACAATTAATACAATTTAATTTTACACATTCCCTAAGACACCATTTTTAAGTTACAGTCACGTGAGTGTGTTTGTATAAATTTAAGTCAATGCTTTTAGCCTAGGCAAAGCTTTTTGTTCACTAAATACAAGGTTTTTTGGGTTTTCTTTTTTCAGCTTTATTATTGAAGTATTACAAACTTAACATCAGATACCAGTGTGTAAAAAGTACTATTGGGTCCTTAAGGCCTCTATCAGGGAGTTGAAATTTCATACACTTTACCAGGTTACTTGTAAAAAATGAACAGCTGTAAGACATTTCAAAACTGTTGCAGACACATTGTTAAAATGCAGCCATTTGATAATGAAAGCAGAAACCTTAAGTTTTACCTAATTATTGCACTAAATGTAAATGGTAACAAAAAATTAAGTGTGCATTTTAAACAGATTCTATTTCCCACTTACTGTTGAGCATAGAAAAAGAGCTATGCTTAGAGGAGTGGCCAGCAAGATGTATTTCAGATGGAAGAGGGGTGAGAAAGTGGAAGCACCTTACTGTTAGAGCGTGTTGCATCTATTAGTGCTACTGAACAATTCAGTAATTTCTGAACTTTGCTGCAAAGTGCTCTTTAGTTAAAGCACATTAAGAAGGGTCACTGCTTAATTGCTTTGTAAAATGAAGCAATGGTATTTTTTATCTGATATAGTGTAATTTAAAAGTTTTCCTACAAAGTGAGTTTATATTGCTGCCTAAACTGTGTTATGTAAGCAAAGGGTTTGTAAAGGTGGGAGGGAGTCTGGATTCGGCGAGTGTGTGCATTTGTGTGTGTGAATGTATGAAAAGTTTCCTCATTGGGTTATTCTCAAGATGTGTTTATTGTAAAGTTTTCTGTGTTTTGCCCACAGTAAATGTACAACTTGGCAATTGTAGGATTTAATTGATTGAATTCCAAATTTATACTGTCTCTCCCCTTCTGCAGAGACATTATGCCACTGTAAGGGGCATGTACAGAAAATACCTCTGAGGTTGACTTGTTAAATAATTGATGAATGTTATTTCACACTGAATCTCAAAGCAGTCATTTGTTTTGCGGGTTAGGGGAAAGTTTTGTTTTTAGCTGGTGTTTTTTGTTGTTTTTAATTAGGTACACTAAGAGTGGCTAAATTTGGGGGAGTTGGTGGGTAGGAAAGACCTTGAAAGGGAAATTTGGGGATTTTTTTTTTTTACTTGCATGTTCTATGGGTAGCTATCAAAGGGTGTAACAAGTTATTCCAGCTTTTCCCAATACTAATGGTATTGGTTTTAAGAAGTCTGCAAAATCACTAGGTGGCATTTTTCCTTCATTTGTGAACCAAGAGGGGTAAATGATGCAACCCATACAATGACTTCTGACTTTTTTAGCTTTGACAGAATCTCCATTGTCTCATTGAAGTTCTCATTGTATTGTATGTCTTTCCAAGTATGAAACCATACTATGTAGTTAATGAAAAATGGAAGGCTGCACATTATTTTGCATGAATAATTAATTGCCCGTTAGGGCTAAGGAGACTGCCATGATTTTTATCGGTTCTGGGTAAATGAAAATTTTAATGGAAAACTGATTCAACATTTACTAGCTTTGTGCAATATAATAAAAGGTAGAAGCAAAACACTAGCACTTGTGCTTGGCTTGTAAGGATGGCTTTAATACCATTACATTAAATGGACAGTGTGCACAGTGTATTGTAAATGCCACCTCTTGCAAATTTACAATACTTAAATATGTTCAATTAACATTCTAAAGTATTAAAAGTACAAAGGAAAAAACCAAGCATTTATAGCAATACCATGAAATCTCCAGTAATTGTTTTGACCATTGCCTTTTGCTCTTTAGCGCAACTTTTCTGCATTGTAATTGTATTGCTTTGTATTTCATGTTTTTTACACATGACTTCAGAGTTAAGTACTTGTACACCAAGTATTGCAATCACCTTTCTCTTGTACATGCAATGTAACAACCTACAGTTTTGGTGCTTTTAACAATATTCCTCTTTTTCTTTAATAAAGGATATTTATTTGAATTAAACCTGATTTTGTTTGTTTAAAATTTCAGTGGTACATATTTTCACTTCATTTGAAATAGAAGGACCATAGCAAGTTGTATGTCTGTTATAACAAGTTATAACATGGAGAACAGGATCCAGAGACTATCCATGCCTGTATTTCTGCCGCTTCCTGAGTGCTGTTTGTTATGACGTTATTTTGATGGCAACCTTCTTTGTGCTATTAATGAACTTTCTTAGTTTGTAAATATTCACAAAGTTTGGAAGTGCTGACTTCCAAATTGGAAAATTTTTAAATGGGGGTGGGGAGAGGCAGGGATTAGGCTTTACACTGAAACATGGAAGTAGATTAACTAGAGCCCAGCAGATAGCCTTACCTGATGTTGACTTGATACACCCCCCCATAACACACAAGAAACACACATTCAAGTCATTTAAGTCAGGGTCCTCAATCCCTGGGCCACGGACCTGTACCAGTCCATGGCCTGTTAGGACCCAGGCCACACAGCAGGAGGTGAGCAGCGGCTAGCGAGCATTACCACCTGAACTTCACCTCCTGTCACATCAGCAGGGCATTAGCATCTCAGAGGAGCATGAACCCTGTTGTGACCTGTGCCCGTGAGGCATCCAAGTTGCGTCCTCCTTAGGAGACTAACACCTGATTATCTGAGGTAGGACAGTTTCATCCCAAAACCACTCCCCACCCCAGCCTTGTCCTGTTGACAAATTGTCTTCCACAAAACCAGTCCCTGGTGCCAAAAAGGTTGGGGGCCACTGCTTTAAGGGACTTAGTTCCCAAAGGAAGGGAATCTGGAAGGGCTCCAGTTCCCGTCTCTACCCTGGGCAGTCCTGGCCAGTTTTTTTCCCCTTAGTTAATGAAACTTTTGTTGCCAATTTAAAAATTATCATGACTGTCTAGTCCCTACATGACTAATTTGTTTCGTTTTGACATTAGCTAAGCCCTTTGAACAGCCTGTACCATGAACCAAGGAGGTATGTGCCTGGATGTAGTCATTTACAAAATGATGGGTTGGCCGGGCATGATGGCTCATGCCTGTAATCCCAACACTTCGGGAGCTGAGGCGGGCTGATCACCTGAGCTCAGGAGTTTGAGATCAGTCTGGCCAACATGGTGAAACCCCAACACTACTAATAACACAAAAATTAGCCAGGCCCTGGTGGTGCATGCCTGTGGTCCCAGCTATTCAAGGAGGCTGAGGTGGGAGGATTACTTGAGCCCTGGAGTCAGGTTGGAGTGAGCCAAGATTGCACCACTGCACTCCAACCTGGGTGGCAGAGCGAGACTCTGTGTCAAAACAAAAAAAAAAACACGATGGGTTTAACAGGATGAGCTTTGAAACTTTCTTCCAGCTCCTGGATTAGGTGATAAGATATGAGAACTTTCTTCCAAGGAAGGGCCTTCTGATGTGTATTCCCTCTACAAATGTAAATTTGAAATTAACCAGAGGTTTCTGATGACTAGACGGCCTGAAGAATGGGCTCAATAGAGGAACTTTAGCCAAACTGATATAGAATAACATCTACCTCTTGAATTAAACTTAGGTACAGGACTGTAGAATAATCTTTGTGGAACCACGATACAGTTGGCTTAGGAAAGGACTTTCTGCAAAATGTCTCAGGTTATTCACCTTTACTAAGACAGGTGAAAACCTATTTTGGAAATAACAGGCCTCGCTGAAATTTCTTAGTTCTTTGTGACTCTGTCCATTATCCTGAGCTTGCTGAGTTCCATAAGCTGGGTACAATCCTTGTGAATTCTTTGGCACAGGAAGCTATTTGGAGATGTTTAAAATCCTTTGGTGCAAACATACCAATATGCAATTACATTCCTACTGCTAAACGGATTGATAACAAAGTTTAACCATATTTCATAGCCCTCTATCCCTCTGCCAAGTTACTACATGGATACATAAGAGACTACCCTTCCACAGAGACCTCAACACTTGCTCACCAGGAACTTTGTTCTTCACTGTTAACATTTTCAAATCTCTACCAATAAATTTGCCCATTCACAAGATCCTTTTGCTCACAAGGTGTGTGCTGTCATGATTCTCTGAAGTTGGCTAATCGTCAACTGCTTAACCTGGCCCATTAATTCATCTACGTTGGCCATACATATCTATCATCTAACCACATCTTCCTCTTACCTTTTTCCTGCCACCTCAATCTGCTATTGACTATTGCTGTGAATGATTCCATATACTCAGTCCACTGAGCACCTTTCTGATTTCAAGCTCTTCCCTGTCACTACTTCCATGGCTAGTCCTTGCCCTGCATTCAGTAGTGTCCTAGACTTCCTGCCTCCACACTGGCTAAGAGAAATGTGCCGATGCTACAGGGCTTTTTGTGGGTATACATTGGTCTCCTTTCCAATCTTTTCCCCCAGTATCTGCATTTCACTTGCTCATCCCATTCTTTCCACCTGCACATGTCTCCCTGAAATGCCTCTCTTCCCTATCTCAACAATGTCTCACTTCTACCCATTGAGTATTAATGTGGAAAGCACATGGGCAGTGTGTGTCTGACCCTCCCTGTCTATGTTCTTAATGAGAACATTATAAGAATAAGAGCTAAGATGGGAAAGGAAGTATTACAGCATCTTCTTTAATCTTCACAAAAATTCTATAAATGTTACTAATCCTCATTTGAGGGAGGAGAAAAGCAGTTGGTGATGAAATTGTCCAAGGAGACAACTATGAAATGGCAGAGAGCTATGCCTCAAAGCCTCTCCATGACTTCCCATGGCATTGTCAACTTCACTCTTAACCTGTAAGGTCCAACTAGTGCTCAGCTTTCCAAGTTCAGATTGTTTTGAGAAGAGCTCTTGATTCTAGGCTAAAACCTGACTTGAGTTTTTTGAGATGGATTATAGAAACTCTTGGTCAACAAAAATGTTCAGGAAGGATAGAACAAAAGGATAAAAGGCATCAAGATGTGACTTCAAGTAAAATTTAAATTCAGTCACAAAAAAAAGGCAAGTCCAAATCTTTTCAGAGGCAACTAGAAGTGTTTTGGGCTCAACCATTGGCCCCCATCCAGATTTGAGATCCTGTCCCCACAACGTAATTTCTGCAGGGAGAGTCAGAAACATATATCCCAGCCAGGTGTGGTGGCTCACGCCTGTAATCCCAGCACTTTGGGAGGTCAAGGCGGGCAGATCACGAGGTCAGGAGTTTTGAGACCAGCCCGGCCAACATGGTGAAACCCCATCTCTACTAACAATACAAAAATTAGCCAGGTGTGGTGGCACACGCCTGTAATCCCAGCTATTTGGGAGGCTGAGGCAGGAGAATTGCTGGGACCTGGGAGGTGGAGGTTGCAGTGAGCCAAGATTGCACCACTGTACTCCAGCCTGGGCGACAGAGCAAGACTCTATCTCAAAAAAAGAAGAAAAGAAAAGGGTAGGGGTGGGGAGGGACAGAGGGGAAGGGAAAGGAGGGGAGGGAGAAGGGAAGGAGAAGGGAAGGGAGAAGGGAAGGGAGAAGAGAAGGGAACGGAAGGGAAGGGATATATCCCCATCAATGCCTCAGCAGTTATTTGTCTCACTTCCAGTGATACCTCTGAAAACTGTAGTATCTGAAATTTTCCCTTAGTCTTAGGAATTTCTATTTACATGCTTCTAGAGCTAGAACATTCCAGTGACCGCAGCCAGTTTGATCTCTTTCCATCCTCAGTAAATGTCTTGCCATATTCCTCTGGTGATCTGGAGCCCTTTATATTGAAATGAGAAATAATGCTTTTACCAAGTCATTGCAAGTTTATGAGGAAAATATGGTTTTAAGGAAAAGCCTTAAGCAATTACATATACTGGCCAACTTCTGTCAGAAAGAACTGTTTAATACCAAGAACAACTGAAAGGTTATTCATCCCCAAGTGCATCAACAGATGTTTTGTGTAATAAGACTGGCAAGAGATTGGAAAACTCCACAAGAAACCTTATATTGTTTGTAAACGTTTTTCAATGGAAGGGACATATAGCAGGAATTAATCATATGGTTATTCTTAAAACTTTTTATAGGCCAGGTGCGGTGGCTTACACCTGTAATCCCAGCACTCTGGGAGGCTGAGGCGAGCCGATCACCTGAGGTCAGGAGTTCGAGACCAGCCTGGCCAACATGGTGAAACCCCATCTCTACTAAAAAATGTAAGAATTAGCTGGATGTGGTGGTGTGCCTGTAATCCCAGCTACTCAGGAGGCTGAAGCTGGAGAATCGCTTGAACCTGGGAGGCGGAGGTTGCAGTAAGCCAAGATCACACCACTGCACTCCAGCCTGGGCAACTGAGCGAGACTCCGTCTCAAAAAATTTAAAAAAAAAAAAAAAAACCCTACTGTGAACTGTTTTGCAGATATTGTACAGTATGTAAGCGTACATTTAAGCCAGATGAATAAATGCCATTAAGTAGATCACTTCTAAAGTCATGGGAGAGGAGTAAGGGGAGGCAGGGGGACTTATAATCTAGCCATCCTAGGCATATTATTTTGTGATATGCCTAGGACATGTGACATTATCTATATATGTATTCAAAATTACATTATACAGATGCCACACAATGGTTCTCTGAGATGAAGTAGTCCAGGTGGCAACAACATTCCATGTTTTAGACCAAAATGATCTTTTTCATGCTTAAAGACCCTAACTTCTGGGATCTTATTTGAGTAGGTATTCAAGTTATTCTGGTGGCTCAAATATCCTTTTAGAGGAATTATTTGGTCTTCCCTACAGGCCATTTTGTGACCCACCTCTTTTCAGAAACAGGATGCCTTACCTGTGCAACAAGCTCACGGGTCAGTCCCACACTTTTTGAAACACAGGATTAACTCTGGAACTTCCAACAACTGTCAGAAAATGCAACCAAACATTTATTGTGACCCAACATTTGCTGAAAGGTTTTCTAATGCCAGTTCCAACTTTGCCTGCCGTTGTCTAACTTCTGTCATTGCATCAAGTTGATTTATCAGAAGGCAGTACTTCAGCATTATCTCAACCCCAGTCATGCTTTCCCACTGTTACGCAGAAGCGTGATGATTTGGCTTTCATGGATGGTTGAAACAAAAAATATCTAAGTATTTCTAGGCTTCTTTCATAACTTTTCCCTCCCTGCCTAGTTACTCTTTCCCATGGTTCCAGATACTATATCTCTCATAATGTCCTCGCCTCTTCTCAGTTCACTGTACCTACGCAGGTCCATATGTGTTCAGCTGCCTAGTGACCTCTTTCTTTGGAAGTCTCACACATATCTGAAATATAACATGCCCCAGTTTCCTTGACCCTATCACCACTAAAACCCGAACCCAAATTTTCCCACTTCTCCCCACCTTTCACAATTCCTCCAGTTCTGCCATTCAGAATTTAGAAGTTATCCTTGATACCTTTCTCAACCTCACTTCCCAGCCCCCATCCAATTCTCCAAGTCCTGTCATACCTAACTCTAATATACACCTGGTACACACTCACTTCTTTCTCTGTCCCCTGCCACCCTTGGGTCCCAGTCTACTTCATCCATCCACTAGACGCTTCACTGGCTTCCTACCCTGTCTTCCCACTGCTACTCTTGTCTGCCTGCAACTCATTCTACACCCACAACGTGGTGAGATCATGTCTCTCCCCTGCATAAAGCTCTCCAATTTCCACTGCAGTTAGAATAAAGTCATAAATGTCCTTCCCATAAACTACAAGGAGATGTGATTTGGCCCCTGCTATCCACCCCACTGCTTACTGGGCTCCAGTCACATGTGTAATCTCTTTCTCACCTTAGGACCTGTGTGCAAACTCTGTCCTCTCCCTAGAATTGTTCACCTCCTTCCCTTTTGTAAGTATGGCCAACTTGGTGTCTCCCAAAATTCATATGTTCAAGTTCTAACCCCTAGTACCTCAGAACATGTCCTTATTTGGAGATACAGAGTCTTTACAGAGATAGTCAAGTTAAAGTGAGGTCATTAGGGTAGACGCTAATCTAATATGACTGATGTCTTTATGAAAATGGAAATTTGGACACAGATATTTATAGAAGAAGGAAGAGACACAAGAAGAGGTGATCCATAAGCCAAGGAGAGAGGCCTGGAACAGACCCCTCCCTCACAGCCCTTAGAAGGAACCAATCCTGCTGACAACTTGATTTTGGACTTCTGAGTTCCAGAACAGTGAGACAGGGATTCCTGTTGGTTAGCCAGCCAGTCTGTGCCCTGTGTTACAGCAGCCCTGGAAGCTAATGCATCATCATTGAGCTTTCCTCTGAGATACCAGCTCCTCATAGAGGACTTCCTGCTCTTCCTCAAGTCCATCCCTCGTTATCCTCTATGTCGGCCCCTTGTGTGGCAGAGCCTGCTCACCAGATATCCCATCAACTGCCCCCTACATCTGCTAGCACCATTGCAGACAGAAGAGCCTTGTAACTAATTCTACCCGGTGAGATGAAAAAGCAGATAATGTGCATCACTTTCAGTCTGAGATAGGAAAGTCCATGATTGCACCAATCTTTCTCTTCTTTTGTGGCAAATGAAGAGGGCTTGTACACTGCCAGGTAGTATAGCCTCCTCTGAGATTGCAGCAAAGGGTGCCCTCTGTCACTATTTTGTTTCACCATCGTATTAGAGGTACTAACATTGCAGTTAGGCAAGAAATATATAAAAGGCATAAGAATTGGAGGGAAAGACAGAGAAATGGACATTTTGGGGGCATATATAATGGTTACGTATGTAGAAAATCCAAGAGTATCAATAGATAAATTACTAGGACTAAGAGGTTTAGTAAGGTTGCTTAATAAAATTATTTTTTATTTTTAAATGTAATAAAAGTAAATATCAACTGAGGCTGGGCACAGTGGCTCACATCTGTAATCCCAGCACTTTGGAAGGTCAAGGCGGACAGATCACTTGAGATCAAGAGTTTGAGACCAGCCTGGCCAACATGGTGAAACCCTGTCTCTACTAAAAATACAAAAATTAGCCAGGTGTGGTGGCAGTTGACTGTAATCCCAGCTACTTGGGAGGCTGAGGCAGGAGAGCTGCTTGAACCCAGGAGGTGGAGGTTGCAGTGAGCAGAGATCATGCCACTGCCCTTAAGCCTGGGCAACAGAGCAAGACTCTGTGTCAATAAATAAATAAATAAATAAATATGAACTGAATTTCTATATATTAGTATCATTGTTTTGAAAAGTTAAATCAATGGAAAGAAGACAGACAATGCAGTGGAAACACGGGCATGAGACTTGAGTAGGCAATTCATAAAAGAAGAAATACAAATGGCCAAATGTACATACAAAAAAGTAACAAAAAATAATTAAAACCAAATTTAACCCCAAGACTGGTTAAAATTTTTAAAATTGACAATTTTAAGTATGGGCAAGTATTTGGAAAACAACATTCATATACTACTGATGGTCATGTACAGTGGAACAACTATTTGGAAAGCTGGTAGGCATTATCTACAAAAGTTCAATACATGCTCACTCTGTGGTCCAACACATCTTTATGCAGCTGAAATACGTGGATGTCTGAACTGGGAGACATAGACAAGAATGTTTATAACAGCATGATTCTCAGTAGCCAACACCTGAAAATAACCCAAATGTCTATCAACAGGTGAATGGGCAAATTGAGGTATATTCCTAAAATGTAATCTAGTCATGCAATGGAGTAAGATAGAGCAAAACGAATACAGCTACATGCGACAATTTGGATGAATCTCACTGATAAAAAGTTGAGCAAAAGGAGCTGAAGAGAATATATAAAATATGATTCTAGTCATGTAAAGTTTCAAAATAGGCAAAACTAAACTGTAGTGTTTTAGGGGTATTATTCAGGCAATAAAACTATAAAGAAAAGCAAGGGGGTGATGACCATAAAAAAATCAGAACAGTGGTCACCTTTGCAGGAGAGGAGAGCTTTATGACTGAGACACACCAAGGACTGCTGTGGGGCTGTCACGTTTCTACTTCTGGGCCAGGCTGGTGGTGAGGTGTTTTGCTTTGTTTTGTTTTGAGACGGAGTCTCGCACTGTCGCCCGGGCTGGAGTGCAGTGGCGTGATCTTGGCTCACCGCAACCTCCACCTCCCAGGTTCAAGCAGTTCTCCTGCCTCAGCCTCCCAAGTAGCTGGGATTACAGGCACCTGCCACCATGTCCAGCTAATTTTTTGTATTTTTAGTAGAGTCGGGGTTTCTCTATGTTGGCCAGGCTGGTCTCGAACGCCTGACCTCATGATCCACCCACCTCGGCCTCCAAAGAGCTAGGATTACAGGCGTGAGCCACTGCACCCGGCCGGTTGTAAGGTTTAATTTACAATAATTCAGTAACCTGTACTACATTGATGTTTACACATTTTTCTAAAGTATTACATCTCACAATATAAAAAGTTTTTCAAAACCTCTAACACCGGGCTTTTTATTAAAATTCTAGAAATTACTTCTAGAATTCAGTTGCCAAAAAGTTTTTTCTCCACAAAATAATTAGTGTTCTTACGTTACAAAACAACGAGAACCATATAATCTAACATGCTTCACTTTTTTTTTATTAGCTGGCAAGAATTACGAGCTAAATTTAGTGCTCCAATGGAAAAGCCAACTCATCTCAGACTTCTGGGTTACACAGTTCTCTGCTCCCTTTAATTGGCTGTGTGTGTGTGTGTGTTTTGTAAACTCTCCTGCTCTAGGTATTTTAACATTTTAAATGTTCTCCTTTAAGAAGTGGGTGTGCTTTGGGAGGCCGAGACGGGCGGATCACGAGGTCAGGAGATAGAGACCATCCTGGCTAACACAGTGAAACCCCGTCTCTACTAAAAACTACAAAAAAACTAGCCGGGCGAGGTGGCGGGCGCCTGTAGTCCCAGCTACTCGGGAGGCTGAGGCGAGAGAATGGCGTAAACCCGGGAGGCGGAGCTTGCAGTGAGCTGAGATCCGGCCACTGCACTCCAGCCTGGGCGACAGAGCGAGACTCCGTCTCAAAAAAAAAAAAAAAAAAAAAAAAAAAAAAAAGAAGTGGGTGTGCATTTTTTAAAGTTAATTTGAAAAAAGCTGCTTCAAAATAGCACAGTGGTTAAGAGCAAGGGTTCTGGTGCTGCCTACTAGCTGTATGAGGCTGGGCAAGTCACTTCTCTGCTTCTCATTCATCTGTAAATTGAAGGCAGTAATGAGATCGACCTCATGGTTGCTGTATGGGTTAAGTGAGTATATTTAAAGTGCATAGAAGAGTGCCTGGCACATTATATAAGTGTTGGCTATTATTGTTCTCCTGAAGATGTGATGCCAAAATTATTCACAAACGACTTACAAAGATCTGAGTAATTTAGAAGCAAAAACCTCTGAGGCTAAAATAGATGCTCCTGGACAGATCTGAAAAAGCATCAGTAATCATCTACATGTCCTTATATAAGAGAAATGGGAATTGCTTCATTCACATGTCACAAAATGAATGTTATTTAATAGGGAGCACTTTAAGTCAACAATAAAAAACAGAGAAATATCCCTACTTTCTTGTCTGCTCTTTGTAGAACTGGGTGCAATTGAAGAATGTGGAATTTCTATTTTCTGACTGACTTTCTGTGGAACTGGATCCTAAACATCACCGATGGTTCTCACCTGTGATCCCAGCACTTCCAGAGGCCGAGGTAGATCACCTGAGTCCAGGAGTTCAAGACCAGCCTGGGCAACGTGGCGAGACCCCATCTCTATTTAAAAAAAAAAGAATCAAACTATTCTAAAAATATAATGAACACAAAAGAACTTGGAGTTAAATACAGTGAATTGAAACATGATTTTCATAAAGCAAGTCCTTAGAGACCTACAAAGAGACTTAGACTCCCATACAATAATAATGGGAGACTTCAACACTCCACTGTCAACATTAGACAGATCAACCAGACAGAAAGTTAACAAGGATATCCAGGAATTGAACTCATCTCTGCACCAAGCGGACCTAATAGACATCTATAGAACTCTCCACCCCAAATCAACAGAATATACATTCTTCTCAGCACCACATCGCACTTATTCCAAAATTGACCACATAATTGGAAGTAAAGCACTCCTCAGCAAATGTACAAGAACTGAAATTATAACAAACTGTCTCTCAGACCACAGTGCAATCAAACTAGAACTCAGGACTAAGAAACTCAATCAAAACCGCTCAACTACATGGAAACTGAACAACCTGCTCCTGAATGACTACTGGGTACATAACGAAATGAAAGCAGAAATAAAGATGTTCTTTGAAACCAATGAGAACAAAGATACAACATACCAGAATCTCTGGGACACATTTAAAGCAGTGTGTAGAGGGAAATTTATAGCACTAAATGCCCACAAGAGAAAGCAGGAGAGATCTAAAATTGACACTCTAACATCACAATTAAAAGAACTAGAGAGGCAAGAGCAAACACATTCAAAAGCTAGCAGAAGGCAAGAATAACTAAGATCAGAGCAGAACTGAAGGAGATAGAGACACAAAAAACCCTCCAAAAAATCAATGAATCCAGGAGTTGGTTTTTTGAAAAGATCAACAAAATTGACAGACCGCTAGCTAGACTAATAAAGAAGAAAAGAGAGAAGAATCAAATAGACGCAATAAAAAATGATAAAGGGGATATCACCACCGACCCCACAGAAATACAAACAACCATCAGAGAATACTATAAATGCCTCTACGCAAATCAACTAGAAAATCTAGAAGAAATGGATAATTTCCTGGACACTTACACTCTTCCAAGACTAAACCAGGAAGAAGTTGAATCCCTGAATAGACCAATAGCAGGCTCTGAAATTGAGGCAACAATTAATAGCCTACCCACCAAAAAAAGTCCAGGACCAGATGGATTCACAGCTGAATTCTACCAGAGGTACAAGGAGGAGCTGGTACCATTCCTTCTGAAACTATTTCAATCAATAGAAAAAGAGGGAATCCTCCCTAACTCTTTTTATGAGGCCAACATCATCCTGATACCAAAGCCTGGCAGAGACACAACAAAAAAAGAGAATTTTAGACCAATATCCCTGATGAACATCGATGCAAAAATCCTCAATAAAATACTGGCAAACCGGATTCAGCAGCACATCAAAAAGCTTATCCACCATGATCAAGTGGGCTTCATCCCTGGGATGCAAGGCTGGTTCAACATTCGCAAATCAATAAACGTAATCCAGCATATAAACAGAACCAAAGACAAGAACCACATAATTATCTCAATAGATGCAGAAAAGGCTTTTGACAAAATTCAACAGCCCTTTATGCTAAAAACGCTCAATAAATTTGGTATTGATGGAACGTACCTCAAAATAATAAGAGCTATTTATGACAAACCCACAGCTAATATCATACTGAATGGGCAAAAACTGGAAAAATTCCCTTTGAAAACTGGCACAAGACAGGGATGCCCTCTCTCACCACTCCTATTCAACATAGTGTTGGAAGTTCTGGCTAGGGCAATCAGGCAAGAGAAAGAAATCAAGGGTATCCAGTTAGGAAAAGAAGAAGTCAAATTGTCCCTGTTTGCAGATGACATGATTGTATATTTAGAAAACCCCATCGTCTCAGCCCAAAATCTCCTTAAGCTGATAAGCAACTTCAGCAAAGTCTCAGGATACAAAATTAATGTGCAAAAATCACAAGCATTCTTATACACCAGTAACAGACAAGCAGAGAGCCAAATCAGGAATGAACTTCCATTCACAATTGCTTCAAAGAGAATAAAATACCTGGGAATCCAGCTTACAAGGGATGTAAAGGACCTCTTCAAGGAGAACTACAAACCACTGCTCAGTGAAATCAAAGAGGACACAAACAAATGGAAGAACATACCATGCTCATGGATAGGAAGAATCAATATCGTGAAAATGGCCATACTGCCCAAGGTTATTTATAGATTTAATGCCATCCCCATCAAGCTACCAATGACTTTCTTCACAGAATTGGAAAAAACTGCTTTAAAGTTCATATGGAACCAAAAAAGAGCCCGCATTGCCAAGACAATCCTAAGTCAAAAGGACAAAGCTGGAGGCGTCACGCTACCTGACTTCAAACTATACTACAAGGCTACAGTAACCAAAACAGCATGGTACTGGTACCACAACAGAGATATAGACCAATGGAACAGAACAGAGTCCTCAGAAATAATACCACACATCTACAGCCATCTGATCTTTGACAAACCTGAGAGAAACAAGAAATGGGGAAAGGATTCCCTATTTAATAAATGGTGCTGGGAAAATTGGCTAGCCATAAGTAGAAAGCTGAAACTGGATCCTCTCCTTACCCCTTATACGAAAATTAATTCAAGATGGATTAGAGACTTAAATGTTAGACCTAATACCATAAAAACCCTAGAAGAAAATCTAGGTAGTACCATTCAGGACATAGGCATGGGCAAGGACTTCATGTCTAAAACACCAAAAGCAACGGCAGCAAAAGCAAAAATTGACACATGGGATCTAATTAAACTAAAGAGCTTTTGCACAGCTAAAGAAACTACCATCAGAGTGAACAGGCAACCTACAGAATGGGAAAAAATTTTTGCAACCTACTCATCTGACAAAGGGCTAATATCCAGAATCTACAAAGAACTCAAACAAATATACAAGAAAAAAACAAACAACCCCATCAAAAAGTGGGGAAAGGATATGAACAGACATTTCTCAAAAGAAGACATCCATACAGCCAACAGACACATGAAAAAATGCTCGTCATCACTCGCCATCAGAGAAATGCAAATCAAAACTACAATGAGATACCATCTCACACCAGTTAGAATGGCAATCATTAAGAAGTCAGGAAACAACAGGTGTTGGAGAGGATGTGGAGAAATAGGAACACTTTTACACTGTTGGTGGGATTGTAAACTAGTTCAACCATTATGGAAAACAGTATGGCGTTTCCTCAAGGATCTAGAACTAGATGTACCATATGACCCAGCCATCCCACTACTGGGTATATACCCAAAGGATTATAAATTACTCTACTACAAAGACACATGCACACGTATGTTTATTGCGGCACTATTCACAATAGCAAAGACTTGGAATCAACCCAAATGTCCATCTGTGACAGACTGGATTAAGAAAATGTGGCACATATACACCATGGAATACTATGCAGCCATAAAAAAGGATGAGTTTGCATCCTTTGTAGGGACATGGATGCAGCTGGAAACCATCATTCTTAGCAAACTATCACAAGAAGAGAAAACCAAACACCGCATGTTCTCACTCATAGGTGGGAACTGAACAATGAGATCACTTGGACTCGGGAAGGGGAACATCACACACTGGGGCCTATCATGGGGAGGGGGGAGGAGGGAGGGATTGCATGGGGGAGTTATACATGATATAAACGTCATGCACATGTACCCTAGAACTTAAAGTATAATAAAAAAAAAAAAAAAAAAAAAAAGAAACATGATTTTCTTGATTCTCCTAAGGCCCTAACATGGCAGCAGAGAGACAAAGAACAAAGGGGAGAAAGTGACGGATGAGAAATGCCAACAAATGCTTGAAAGATGCACGAAGGGGAAATGACTTAGCTGACTGGAGGCGGCTGACCTGAGGGTCTGCAGTGCAGCTCTGCAGCCCAGCACTCAGAGGCACTGTGTTCTTTGGAAGGTGGGGTTGAAGGAAAAAGTTGAAAAAAGGGACTGGTGGAAAGTTTGAAGCAGGAGCAGTTAGCCCCTTCCCCTCTTCCATGCCCTCCCTTCCCACTGCAAGATACTAGAGTTCATTTTCTGTACAAAATGAGCCAGAGAAGATCTGGACTCAACCAGCAGGAACAAGAGGAGGTCGAAAGCAACACGGAACACTGGAGGACTCCGTTATTAATAAAGTCGGCTGCCAGAACCGTGAGACTCCTGGCTGCCTTCTCCTGCCTGGTTCTCAGAGGGCAGTCAGCCAAGCACACACCACCCAGTGGGTCTGGAAGACCCTCCCTGGAAAAACTAAATGACCCCAGAAGAGACCTCCATATGTTGTTTGTGTTGGGGGTGAGGGGAAGGTTTGGCATATGACACAGCTGGCATCCCACCCAATCTCCCTGAAGATGTTGATCCCCAAAGCCACCAGTCAGCCAGCGTCCCCACCCCAGAGCTCCAGCATCTCACTGTAGAACAGAAACAGACCACTTACAGTCACAGCGGCATTTTCAGAAAGTGTCCACAGCATGGACACAAACAGACTGAAGAAAGCAATTCTGAGAAAACAAAGACATTCAGAAACTAGGGAAAAAAAGTTTAATTAAAATTATTTTTTAATCAGAAAAAAATAAGGTGAGATACTGTATCTATGAAACAAGAATGTGTTGCAATAAAAAGGAATATTCTGAGAACAAGGAACCACACTTAGAAACTAAAACTATGAGAGCTAAAATTACAAATTCAACACAAAGTTTAAAAGTAGAGCAAGAAACTCCTAAAGCCGAATAAGCAACCAAAGAACTGAACAATAGAAAAGACCACCAGAGGATGAGTTCCCAAACCCACACCCAATTACTGCCCCAGGGAGAGGAAAATAGAGGGGAGAAAATTATTAAAGAAATGATGTGAGAAACTCACAGTTCTGCTTGCAGCAGTTGGAGTTGGGCTTCCTTTCACAGGCAGCAGAAGATTCCCTGATGGTCATGAGGAGCATTCCAGTAAGATGAGGACTCAGGAGTGCTCCTGGAGTGGGCAACTTGGAGGTCACTGGGTAACTTGGTGAGAGCAATTTTGGCAGAGTAGTGGGGCTGAATCCAGAGGGAAGTCTGAGGAGCGAATGGAAGGAAGCAGAGACAATGTGTGAGCACACACAAGTTTTACAGCGAGAAAGAAAATCAACCGACAGCTACAAGAAGGATTTTTTTTTTTTTTGACGAAGTCTTGCTCTGTCGCCCAGGCTGGAGTACAGTGGTGCGATCTCGGCTCACTGCAAGGTCCGCCTCCCGGGTTCACACCGTTCTCCTGCCTCAGCCTCCTGAGTAGCTGGGACTACAGGTGCCTACCACCACGCCCAGCTAATTTTTTGTATTTTTAGTGGAGATGGAGTTTCACCGTGTTAGCCAGGATGGTCTCAATCTCCTGACCTCATGATCCACCTGCCTCCGCCTCTCAAAGTGCTGGGATTACAGCTGTGAGCCACCGCACCTGGCCATAGGATTTTTTTTTTTTTTTTAATTTATTCTTGAGACGGAGTTTTGCTCTTGTTGCCCAGGCTGGAGTTCAGTGGTGTAATCTTGGCTCACCGCAACCTCTGCCTCCCAGGTTCAAGCAATTCGAGGAGGATTTTTTTCTTTTTTTCTTTTTTTTGTATTATACTTTAAGTTCTAGGGTAGATGTACACAATGTGCAGGTTTGTTACATATGTATACATGTGCCATGTTGGTGTGCTGCAACCATTAATTCATCATTTACATTAGGTATTTCTCCTAATGCTATCCCTCCCCCTGCCCCCAACCCATGACAGGCCCCCATGTGTGATGTTCCCCGCCCTGTGTCCAAGTGATCTCATTGTTCAATTCCCATCTACGAGTGAGAACATGCGGTGTTTGGTTTTCTGTCCTTGTGATAGTTTGCTCAGAATGATAGTTTCCAGTTTCATCCATGTCGCTGCAAAGGACATGAACTCATCCTTTTTCATGGCTGCATAGTATTCCATGGTGTATATGCATCACATTTGCTTAATCCAGTCTATCATTGACGGACATTTGGGTTCCAAGTTTTTGCTATTGTAAATAGTGACACAATAAACATATGTGCATGTATCTTTATAGTAGCATGATTTATAATCCTTCGGGTATATACTCAGTAACAGGATGGCTGGGTCAAATGGTATTTCTAGTTCTAGATCCTTGAGGAATTGCCACACTGTCTTCCACAATGGTTGAACTAATTTACACTCCCGCCAACAGTGTGAAAGCATTCCTATTTCTCCACATCCTCTCCAGCATCTGTTGTTTCCTGACTTTTTAATGATCACCATTCTAACTGGTGTGAGATGGTATCTCACTGTGCTTTTGATTTGCATTTCTCTGATGACTAGTGATGACTATTTTTTAATGTGTTTGTTGGCTGCATAAATGTCTTCTTTTGAGAAGTGTCTGTTCAGATCCTTTGCTCACTTTTTGATGGGGTTGATTTTTTCTTGTAAATTTGTTTAAGTTCTTTGTAGATTCTGGATATTAGCCCTTTGTCAGATGGGTAGACTGCAAAAATTTTCTCCCATTCTGTAGATTGTCTGTTCACTCTGATGGTAGTTTTTTTTTTTTTTTTTTTTTTTTCTGTGCAGAAACTCTTTGGTTTAATTAGATCCCATTTGTCTATTTCAGCTTTTGTTGCCATTGCTTTTGGTGTTTCAGTCATGAAGTCCTTGCCCATGCCTATGTCCTGAATGGTATTGCCTATGTTTTCTTCTAGAGTTTTTATGGTTTTAGGTCTAACATTTAAGTATTTAATCCATCTTGAATTAAATTTTGTATAAAGTGTAAAGAAAGGATCCAGTTTCAGCTATCCACATATGCCTAGCCAGTTTTCCCAGCACCATTTATGAAACAGGGAATCCTTTCCCCATTTCTTCTTTCTGTCAGGTTTTTCAAAGATCAGATGGTTGTAGATGTGTGGTGTTATTTCTGAGGCCTCTGTTCTGCTCCATTGGTCTATATATCTGTTTGGTACCAGTACCATGCTGTTTTGGTTACTGTAGCCTTGTAGTATAGTTTGAAGTCAGGTAGCATGATGTCTCCAGCTTTGTTCTTTTTGCTTAGGATTGTCTTGGCAATGAGGGCTCTTTTTTGGTTCCATAAGAACTTTGAAGTAGTTTTTTCCAATTCTGTGAAGAAAGTCATTGGTAGCTTGATGGGGATGGCACTGAATCTATAAATTACCTTGGGCAGTATGGCCATTTTCACGATATTGATTCTTCCTATCCATGAGCATGGAACGTTCTTTCATTTGTTTGTGTCCTCTTTTATTTTGCTGAGCAGTGGTTTGTAGTTCTCCTTGAAGAGGTCCTTCACATCCCTTGTAAGTTGGATTCCTAGGTATTTTATTCTCTTTGTAGCAGTTGTGAATGGAAGTTCACTCATGGTTTGGCTCTCTGTCTGTTACTGGTATACAGGAATGCTTGTGATTTTTGCACATTGATTTTGTATCCTGAGACTTTGCTGAAGTTGCTTATGAGACTTTGCTGAAGTTGCTTATCAGCTTAAGGAAATTTTGGGCTGAGACGATGGGGTTTTCTAAATATACAGTCATGTCATCTGCAAACAGGGACAATTTGACTTCCTCTTTTCCTGAATACCCTTTATTTCTTTCTCTTGTCTGATTGTCCTGGCCAGAACTTCCAACACTATGTTGAATAGGAGTGGTGAGAGAGGGCATCCCTGTCTTGCGCCAGCTTTCAAAGGGAATGCTTCCAGTTTTTGCCCATTCAGTATGATATTGGCTGTGGGTTTGTCATAAATAGTTCTTATTATTTTGAGATGCATTCCATCAATACCTAGTTTATTGAGTTTTTAGCATGAAGGGATGTTGAATTTTATCAAAGGTCTTTTCTGCATCTGTTGAGATAATCATATGTTTTTTCATTGGTTCTGTTAATGTGATGGATTGCATTTATTGATTTGCATATGTTGAACCAGACTTGCATCCCAGGGAGGAAGTTGACTTGATTGTGGTGGATAAGCTTTTTGATGTGATGCTGGATTCAGTTTCCCAGTATTTTATTGAAGATTTTTGCATCGATGTTCATCAGGGATACTGGTCTAAAATTCTCTTTTTTTGTCCCTGCCGGGCTTTGATATCAGGATGATGCTGGCCTCATAAAATGAGGTAGGGAGGAATCCCTCTTTTCCTATGGATTGGAATAGTTTCAGAAGGAATAGTACCAGCTCCTCTTTGTAGCTCTGGTAGAATCTGGCTGTGAATCCATCTGGTCCTGGACTTTTTTTGGTTGGTAGGCTATTAATTATTGCCTCAATTTCAGAGCCTGTTATTGGTGTGTTCAGAGGTTCAACTTCTTTGTGGCTTAGTCTTGCAAGGGTGTACGTGTCCAGGAATTTATCTATTTCTTCTAGATTGTCTAGTTTATTTGTGTAGAGGTGTTTATAGCATTCTCTGATGGTAGTTTGTATTTCTGTGGGATCGGTGGTGATATCCTTTTTATCAGTTTTTATTGCATCTATTTGATTCTTCTCTCTTTTCTTCTTTATTAATCTTGCTAGTGGTCTATCAATTTTGTTGATCTTTTCAAAAAACCAACTCCTGGATTCATTGATGTTTTGAAAGATTTTTTGTGTCTCTATCTCCTTCAGTTCTGCTCTGATCTTAGTTATTTCTTGCCTTCTGCTAGCTTTTGAATTTGTTTGCTCTTGCTTCTCTTGTTCTTTTAATTGTGATGTTAGGGTGTCAATTTTAGATCTTTCCTGCTTCCTCTGGTGGGCATTTAGTGCTAGATATTTCCTGCTACATACTGCTTTAAATGTGTACCAGAGATTCTGGTACATTGTATCTTTGTTCTCATTGGTTTCAAAGAACATCTTTATTTCTGCCTTCATTTAATTATTTATCCAGGAGTAGGCTGTACAGTTTCCATGTAGTTGTGTGGTTTTGGGTGAGTTTCTTAACCCTGAGTTCTAATTTGATTGCACTGTGGTCTGAGAGGCAGTTTGTTGTGATTTCTGTTCTTGTACATTTGCTGAGGAGTGCTTTACTTCGAACTGTGTGGTCAATTTTGGAATAAGTGTGATGTGGTGCTGAGAAGAATGTATATTCTGTTGATTTGGTGTGGAGAGTTCCTAATAAATGCCTATTAGGTGTGCTTGGTGCAGAGCTGAGTTCAAGTCCTGGATATCCTTGTTAACCTTCTGTCTCATTATCTGTCTAATTTTGACAGTGGAGTGTTAAAGTCTCCCATTATTATTGTGTGGGAGTCTAAGTCTCTTTGTAGGTCTCTAAGGACTTGCCTTATGAATCTGGGTGCTCCTATATTGGGTGTATATATTTAGGATAGTTAGCTCTTCTTGTTGAGTTGATCCCTTTACCATTATGTAATGGCCTTCTTTGTCTCTTCTGATCTTTGTTGGTTTAAAGTCTGTTTTATCAGAGACTAGGATTGTAATCCCTGCTTTTTTTTGTTTTCCATTTGCTTGGTAGATCTTCCTCCATCCCTTTATTTTGAGCCTATATGTATCTGCATATGAGATGGGTCTCCTGAATACAGCACACTGATGGGTCTTGACTCTTTATCCAACTTGCCAGTCTGTGGCTTTTACTTGATGCATTTAGCCCATTTACATTTAAGGTTAATATTGTTATGTGTGAATTTGATCCTGTCATTATGATGTTAGCTGGTTATTTTGCTCGCTAGTTGATGCAGTTTCTTCCTAGAATTGATGGTCTTTACAATTTGGCATGTTTTTGCAGTGGCTGGTACTGGTTGTTCCTTCCCAGATTTAGTGCTTCCTTCAGGAGCTCTTGTAAGGCAGGCCTGGTGGTGACAAAATCTCTCAACATTTGCTTGTCTGTAAAGGATTTTATTTCTCCTTCACTTATGAAGCTTAGTTTGGCTGGATATGAAATTCTGGGTTGAAAATTCTTTCCTTTAAGAATGTTGAGGAGGCCTGCATCGATCCTGGGTTGGAGGAGGTGGCGGCCGGTGAGGCTGCGGCGTGAAGACAGCGGGCATGGTGGGGCGGGAGAAAGAGCTCTCTATACACTTTGTTCCCGGGAGCTGCCGGCTGGTGGAGGAGGAAGTTAACATCCCTAATAAGAGGGTTCTGGTTACTGGTGCCACTGGGCTTCTTGGCAGAGCTGTACACAAATAATTTCAGCAGAATAATTGGCATGCTGTTGGCTGTGGTTTTAGAAGAGCAAGACCAAAATTTGAACAGGTTAATCTGTTGGATTCTAATGCAGTTCATCACATCATTGATGATTTTCAGCCCCATGTTATAGTGCATTGTGCAGCAGAGAGAAGACCAGATGTTGTAGAAAATCAGCCAGATGCTGCCTTTCAACTTAATGTGGATGCTTCTGGGAATTTAGCAAAGGAAGCAGCTGCTGTTGGGGCATTTCTCATCTACATTAGCTCAGATTATGTATTTGATGGAACAAATCCACCTTAAAGAGAGGAAGACATACCAGCTCCCCTAAATTTGTATGGCAAAACAAAATTAGATGGAGAAAAGGCTGTCCTGGAGAACACTTTAGGAGCTGTTTTGAGGATTCCTATTCTGTATGGGGAAGTTGAAAAGCTCAAAGAATGTGCTGTGACTGTTGTGTTTGATAAAGTGCAGTGCAGCAACAAGTCAGCAAACATGGATCACTGGCAGCAGAGGTTCCTCACACATGTCAAAGAGGTGGCCACTGTGTGCCAGCAGCTAGCAGAGAAGACAATGCTGGATCCATCAATTAAGGGAACCTTTCACTGGTCTGGCAATGAACAGATGACTAAGTATGAAATGGCGTGTGCAATTGCAGATGTCTTCAACCTCCCCAGCAATCACTTAAGACCTATTACTGACAGCCCTGTCCTAGGAACACAGCGTCCAAGAAATGCTCAGCTTGACTGCTCCAAATTGGAGACCTTGGGCATTGGCCAACGAACACCAGTTCGAATTGGAATCAAAGAATCACTTTGGCCTTTCCTCATTGACAAGAGATGGAGACAAATGGTCTTTCATTAGTTTATTTGTGTTGGGGTTTTTTTTTTTTTTAATGAAAAGTATAGTGTGTGGCACTTTTTAAAGAACAAAGGAAATAGTTTTATATGAGTACTTTAATTGTGACTCTTAGGATCTTTCAGGTAAATGATGCTCTTGCACTAGTGAAATTGTCTAAAGAAACTAAAGGGCAATGTTGCCCTGTTTGCAGTAATTTTTCTTTTTATCATTTTGTTTGTCCTGGCTAAACTTGGAGTTTGAGTATAGTAAATTACATCCTTAAATATTTGAGAGCCAGGATGAAGCAGATCTGCTGTAGACTTTTCAGATGAAATGCATTGTTCATTCTCATAACCTCCATATTTTCAGGATTTTTGAAGCTGTTGACCTTTTCATGTTCATTATTTTAAATTGTGTGAAATGGTATAAAAATCATTGGTGTTCATTATTTGCTTTGCTTGAGCTCAGATCAAAATGTTTGAAGAAAGGAACTTTATTTTTGCAAGTTACGTACACTTTTTATGCTTGAGATATTTCAACATGTTATGTATATTGGAACTTCTACAGCTTGATGCTTCCTGCTTTTATAGCAGTTTATAGGGAGCACTTGAAAGAGCGTGTGTACGTGTATATTTTTCCTAGGTAAACATTGAATGCAAATGTGTATTTTTTTAATATAAATATATAACTGTCCTTTTCATCCCATGTCACCGATAAGTGACATCCCATGTCACCGATAAGTGATAAGTGATATGTGTGGTTATACTCATAATAATGGGCCTTGTAAGTCTTTTCACCATTCATGAATAATAATAAATATGTACTGCTGGCATATACAAAAAAAAGAATGTTGAATATTGGCCCCCACTCTCTTCTGGCTTGTAGAGTTTCTGCTGAGAGATCCACTGTTAGCCTGATGGGCTTCCCTTTGTGGGTAACCTGACCTTTCTCTCTGGCTGCCCTTCACATTTTTTCCTTCACTTCAACCTTGGTGAATCTGACAATTATGTGTCTTGGGGTTGCTCTTCTCGAGGAGTATCTTTGTGGTGTTCTCTGTATTTCCTGAATTTGAATGTTGGCCTGCCTTGTTAGGTTGGGGAAGTTCTCCTGGATAATATACTGAAGAGTGTTTTCCAACTTGGTTCCATTCTCCCTGTCACTTTCAGGTACACCAATCAGACATAGATTTGGTCTTTTCACATAGTCCCATATTTTTTGGAGGCTTTGTTCGTTTTTTTTTACTCTTTTTTCTCTAAACTTCTCCTCTTGCTTTATTTCATTAATTTGATCTTCAATCACGGATACCCTTTCTTCCACTTGATTGAATCGGCTATTGTAGCTTGTGCATGCGTCACGCAGTTCTCGTGCCATGGTTTTCAGCTCCAACAGGTCATTTAAGGTTGTCTCTACACTATTTATTCTAGTTAGCCATTCGTCTCATCTCTTTTCAAGGTTTTTAGCTTCCTTGCGATGGGTTCAAACATCCTCCTTTAGCTTGGAGAAGTTTATTATTACCGACCTTCTGAAGCCTACTTCTGTCAACTCATTGAAGTCATTCTCCGTCCAGCTTTGTTTGGTTGCTGGCAAGGAGCTGCAATCCTTTGGAGGAGAAAAGGCGCTCTGGTTTTTAGAACTTTCAGCTTTTTTGCTCGGTTTCTCCCCATCTTTGGGGTTTTATCTACCTTTGACCTTTGATGCGGGTGACCTACAGATGGGTTTTGGTGTGGATGTCCTTTTAGTTGATGTTGATGCTATTCCTTTCTGTTTGTTAGTTTTCCTTCTAAGAGTCAGTTCCCTCGGCTGCAGGCCTATTGGAGTTTGCTGGAGGTCCACTCCAGACCCTGTTTGCCTAAGTATCACCAGCAGAGGCTGCAGAACAGCAAATATTGCAGAACAGCAAATATTGCTGCCTGATCTCGAGGAGGATTTTTTTTAAAGGTAAGAGCCATTAGGACATGCTTCTATGATTTAAAAAATAAATAGTATAAGTAGCTTGAAATAGCAATTGTATTCCTGTTTCTGAGGTAAAGAAGACCATATATATATATGTGTGTGTGTGTATATTTATATATATGTGTATATATATGTTTGTTTGTTTGTTTGTTTTGAGACAGTCTCACTGTCTCCCAGGCTGGAGTGCAGTGGTGCGATCTCAGCTCACTGCAACCTCCACCTCCCAGGTTCAAGCGATTCTTGTGCCTCAGCCTTCCAAGTAGCTGGGATTACAGGTGCACGCCACCACACCTGGCTAATTTTTGTATTTTGTATTTTTTTTTTAGATGGAATTTCACTCTTGTCATCCAGGCTGGAGTGCAATGGTGTGATCTCAGCTAACTGCAACCTCTGCCTCCCTGGTTCAAGTGATTCTTCTGCCTCAGCCTCCCAAGTACCTGGGATTACAGGCATGTGCCACCATGTCCAGCTAATTTTTGTATTTTTAGTAGAGATAGGGTTTCACCATATTGGCCAGGTTGGTCTGGAACTCCTGACCTCAGGTGATCCACCCACCTCAGCCTCCCAAACTGCTGGGATTACAGGCATGAGCTGCTGTGCCCAGCTTAATTTGTGTATTTTTTAGTGGAGGCAAGGTTTTGCCATGCTGGGCTAGGCTGGTCTCAAACTCCTGACCTCAAGGGATCTGCCCATCTCAGTCTCCCAAAGTGCTGGAATTACAGGGGTGAGCCACCATGCCTGTCTCACATTTATAAATAATAAAGAAAATAGAGGGCTGGGAGTGGTGGCCCATGCCTGTAATCTCAGCATTATGGGAGGCCAATGCAGGAGGATCGCTTGAGGCCAAGAGTTGGAGACCAGCCCAGGCAACATAGCAAGGGCCCGTCTCTGCAAAAAATGGTATGCACCCATCATCCCAGCTACTCAGGAGGCTGAGGTGGGAGGATCACTTGAACCCAGGAATTCCAGGCTACAGTGAACTATGATCACGCCACTGCACTCCAGCCTGGGTGACCGAGCAAGACCCTGTCTCTAAAAAAAGAAAGAAAATAACAAGAAAATGGAAAAGAAAATTTCCAATTCAGGAATTCTGGTGCCTAAACACCTTTGACCTCAATGATGGGGAAGATTTAAATTCAAGGGATTATAAGAGATGAGGAAGGATATGACTTTTTTCCCCCCATATACCTGCCTCAGTTCTCCATAATTACACAGTACATATGAAAATAACCATAGATCTATTCTGGTCACTGATTTTCTAGAAAAAGTTTCTAGACTTTTTCTAGAAACTAACCCCTGGCTAATTTTTGTATTTTTAGTAAAGACGGGGTTTCACCATATAGGACAGGCTGGTCTCGAACTCCTGACCTCGTGATCTGCCTGCCTCGGCCTCCCAAAGTGCTGGGATTACGGGGGTGAGCCACCGCACCTGGCCAGATCAGTAATTTTATTATCCATTTGCTCAACAAGTAATTTAATCATTCAACAGGATTCATTCAGCCCTACAATATGGCAGGGTACACGCATCTACAATGCTAGGTGATAGAGACAAGCTGCAAGGGCCAGGCCTCTGCCCTCACCATGCTCAGTAAGGTGGGAAGTGCTGGACACCTGTGTGAGAACCATGCAAGGCACCTTCCATGGCTGAAACGCAAGAGGTAACTGCTGCAGCCACAACACAGCAGGGCCATCAGGAGAGGACAGTGTGGCACAGAAAGCAAAGAGGGATCCACTGGGAAGAGGCTGTGGCCTCAGCCCTGCAGCACCTGGGGAAGTGCTGTCCCTCAGGAACCTAGGAGTCCCCCCAGAGGATTAGGAAAGGCTGGTGCCACTTTTGTGTGGGGGTTGACTCTCTTACAACCTGAAGTCTTCTGCCAAATTCTGCAACTGATTTCCGGGAAATCTGTGTGAAGAGCAAAACATGTTACCAGCACAGTAGGTCAACCCCAGGGGGGAGCCCACTGCTCACTTACACAACTGTCATTTCTGCCTCCCCTGGCCCAGCACTGCCTCACTGTGTGGCTTTCACCGGGAGAGAACATCGTGACCTGCCAGGGGAGTGTCTCTGCCCTGGGAACTCAGCACTCCTGCCCAGGTATTATAGAGCCAGGTGAGTGGAGAGGGTTAGGAACACCACTAAGACCTCAGCCTGCTAAACTGCACTTTGAAAATTCAAGCCTTGTTGGACTGAGTGTTAGTGCAGTTTCCAGAAAGGCCTAGGTTACTCCCTGGTACTGGAAGAATCTGATTCAATGTCGATCCAGAATGTGCTGTGATGAATGTTCTATCTGTATAAAGTATTTCCTATTTCAACAGCCGTCATGGGGAAAAAAATCTATGAAAAGTAAAAGGAGCAGCAATGAGTTAGAAGCACTGCTCAGTCACAGAAAATGTTTCCACCCAAGAAATAATTTTATTCTATTTTGCAAATGCAAATAAGAATGGAAATTTAACATGGTCACTTCCACTGTGGAGCAGGCTTTTATAATTGCTGCCAAATTCCACAATAATCATAAATGCCTCTCATTCACTCACATGCTAAGCTTGACCCTCACGTGTCCTCGCAGCACATCTGAGACTTTGGTGTCTTTCTCTCAGCTAGAAGCCTGCCATTTTCCAGCTTCTGTTTTGTACAAATGCAGCAAGCTATGCAGCTTAGGATCTGGGTTTAGACAGTGAAAGATTTTGACTTGCACTTTTTCAGCCTGTCGTGGAGACAGCAGGGTGAAGGGGCAACTCCTGGAGGGCAGTGGCTTTTCGTCCTGTGTGAGCTGAGGCCAGTCACTTAGCTTCTCGGGGCCTCAGTCTCCTCCTTCAGGACATGAGGAGGTCGGATAGTAGACTCTCTGAGATTTCTTCCAAAAACCACAACCTATGATTCTTTGAACCACTCCGACTGAACTAGGTTACTCCAATGAGCAGTAAAACAAGAACATGCTCCCAGCCTTCTAGTTTCTGAATATGAGGTTGAAGAAGTAGTATGGAATCTACCCCTGCGGAAGTCACACCACTGCAGGGCAGGGCGCAGGAAGAAATAGATCTCTAGAGGCCTGACACACTAAACCCAAAGGATGCCCGCCGCCGGCAGCTGGCACTCAGGGCTGCACAGGGGACTGGAGAAAGAGAAGGGCTCCACGAGCCCAAGACCCTGTTCAGTCCCCAGCTAGTTCTTTGCTCAGGGGCTTTACCCCAATTCATAAGATAAACTCCTTTCCTACAAATCCACATAGGCTTCCCAGAAACCAAAGGGCTTTCCACAATGTTTCACATGACTCTTAAACACTGGCTCAGGCCGGGCGCGGCGGCTCACACCTGTAATCCCAGCACTGTGGGAGGCTGAGGTGGGCGGATCACGAGGTCAGGAGATCGAGACCATCCTGGCTAACATGGTGAAACCCCGTCTCTACTAAAAATACGAAAAAAAAAAAAAAAATTAGCCGGGCTTGGTGGCGGGCTCCTATAGTTCCAGCTACTTAGGAGGCTGAGGCAGGAGAATGGCCTGAACCCAGGAGGCAGAGCTTGCAGTGAGCCCAGATCATGTCACTGCACTCTAGTCTGGGGGACAGAGCGAGACTCCATCTCAAACAAAACAAAACAAAACAACAACAACAAAAAACAAAAAAAACCCACTGACTCATCAAGCAGGGGTTCATCAATGCTTTTTGGATGACGTGGTTCCACACAACTTCTCAGCTGCCCATGACACCTTTCTCCTAGCCCCAGATTCAACAGTCAGCAGCTTACAAAAAAGATTCCCCTAGTAACTTTATTGAGACATAAGTTACATACAAGTTGTATTGACTTAAAGTATACAACTGGATGAGTCTGGACAGTTGTATACACCATGAAACTACCATCGCCACCAAGATGACAATACTGCCATTACCACCAAAAGATTCCTGTGCTTTTCTGCAGTCCTGTCTTCCATCCCCTCCTACAGGCAACCACCAACCTGCTTTTTGTCACTACACAGATCAGTTTGAGTCTCTAGAATTTTACATAAATAGAATCAAACAGTATGTCCTTTTGTGTCTGGCTTCTTCCACTCAGCATAATGAGATCTGTTCATGTTGCTTGTACCAACATGTGTTTCTTTTCATTGCTAAATAGTAACCCATTGTAGGGATGTACTATGTTTTATTTATCCATTTACCCCTTGGGGGGCATTTGGGTTGTTTCCAGGGCCTATTATGAATAAAGATTCATGTGCAAGTCTTCGTGTGCATGTGTATTTTTATTTTTCTTGAGTAAATAGGAGTAGAATGGCTGGATCATATGGTAGGTGTATGTTTAAAGAAAGTTCACAGGCCGGGCGTGGTGGCTCAAGCCTGTAATCCCAGCACTTTGGGAGGCCGAGACGGGCGGATCATGAGGTCAGGAGATCAAGACCATCCTGGCTAACACGGTGAAATCCCGTCTCAACTAAAAAATAAAAAAAACTAGCCGGGCGAGGTGGCGGGCGCCTGTAGTCCCAGCTACTCGGGAGGCTGAGGCAGGAGAATGGCGCAAACCCGGGAGGCGGAGCTTGCAGTGAGCTGAGATCCGGCCACTGCACTCCAGCCTGGGCGACAGAGCCAGACTCCATCTCAAAAAAAAAAAGAAAGTTCACAAAATCCTGAGGCAAACAATAAATGATTGCCAGGCACACCTTTGCTCTCAATGAAGAAAAGGTTAGAGTTTCTTTGGAGGCATTGATTTTTAACATTCTCTTTCTCTGAATGTTTTGAATATAACAGGGATGGAAGAAGAGCTTTTAACAAGTTATACATCATTTCCCTCATTTGCGGAGGAGGAAATTAGGGCCTGGTAAGATGAAGGTACCTGTCAAAAATGAAGTTACATACAGGCCTGGCACAGTGGTTCATGCCTGTAATCCCAATACTTTGGGAGGCTGAGGTCACTTGAGCCCAGAAGTTCGAGATCAGCCTGGCCACCATGGTGAAACCGTGTCTCTATAAAAAATACAAAAATGAGCTGGGCATGCTGGCACACGCCTTGAGTCCCAGCTACTTGGAAGGCTGAGATGGGAGGATCACCTGATTCCAGGAAGTCGGGGCTGCAGTGAGCCACACTCCAGCCTGAGTGATGGGAATGAGACCTTGTCTAAAAAAAACCAACAAGGCCAGCGTGGTGGCTCATACCTGTAATCCCAGCACTTTGGGAGGCCAAGGTGGGTGGATCATTTGAGGTCAGGAGTTTGAGACTAGCCTGGTCAACATGGTAAAACCCTGTCTTTATCAAAAATACAAAAATTAGCTGGGTGTGGTGGTGCATACCTGTAATCCCAGCTACTCAGGAGCCTGCAGCAGGAGGATCACCTGTTCCTTGGCAGCCAAGATCATGCCATTTCACTGCAGCCTGGGCAACAGAGTGAAACCCTGTCTCAAAAACAAAAACAATAATCATGCTTAATTAAAAAATAAAAATAACCCCAAAAACAATAACAACAAAGAGTTACAGGCTGTATGGAAGATTGTGGCAGGTGAAGAACATGTGTGAAGAACACCGCGTGGCAAATACATGTGTGCGGAGCTCTTGATGGAAGGAAATGCAAGAAGAGCCGCATGGCTCTGGGAGCTGGCTCACACTATTACAGTTGTGCACGGTCACAGCTGGGAGTGGCCTTAGTCATCATTTATATTGGATATCACATCGTCGCAACTTCGAATCTGATGAGGAAAAGTAGTTTTCAGCATGAGTTTCTGACAGAACCCCAGCCCTGAGACTTAACAGACGTGGAAAGACCACCATCACTTTGCCCCAGGCCAGCAATGCTCACTCAAACAGCTAGGCCTTTGCAGTTCCAGGAGGTCAGCACCTCTGTGGAAACACCTCACAGCTTTGCCAAATGTGAAACTGCTAGTAGTGAACTTTGAATTCCTTCAAGTAGAATCCAGTGGAAATAGTTGTTCCTTTTTCATCCTCGTTTGCAATAAAAATGGAATGAACTCTTTAATTGACCACATCTCTTTCCTAATCTGAAACATAAGCCTCATAAAATTCTAATTATCAAAATCAATTTGACTAGGCATGGTGGCTCATGCCTGTAATCCCAGCACTTTGGGAGGCCAAGGCAAGTGGATCACCTGGGGTCAGGAGTTTGAGACCAGCCTGACCAACATGGAGAAATCCCGTCTTTACTAAAAATACAAAATTAGCCGGGTGTGGTGTTGCGTGCCTATAATCCCAGCTACTCAGGAGGCTGAGGCAGGAGAATCGCTTGAACCCGAGAGGTGGAGGTTGCGGTGAGCTAAGATGGCACCATTGCACTCCAGCCTGAGCAACAAGAGTGAAACTCCGTCTCAAAAAAAAAAAAAATTAATTCATGTTTGCTGTCTATTGTTAATAGCATGCGTGATTCCTGGAGGGATATTGATAAGATCACTTTTAACAATAAAATAGCAAATCTTATTTTAGATGGTATGCTGATTGATGCATGATATTTTAAGTGTTACAAACAGGTAGATTAAAAAATGCATATTTTGAGCAAGAAACATGTCACTTGGAAGTATTTGACCATAACCTCAACAGCAAATAAAATTACTTCATTCCTTTAGGAAACACAACATTGAGAAGAGAATTCATGATATGAAAATAATATATCGGTTAGAACGGAATGACTTAGAATTGGTTTCCTGGAATGACTGTTTCTCTTCACAAAGTGAAAGGAATTGAAATGAAATGCCAAAATTGTTTGACCCAAATAATAAAGAGGAAGAAATAACAACTTACTGAGAGATGTTATCTTTATCACGTTTTCAAATTTGTCGGTTTTCTCAAAGGCATCCTAGGCTCTGTGGTGAAAAAAGCCCCCATCATCATTGCTGTTGCTTTTATAGCCTGAAGATTACACTGAATCCCAAAGGCATTTTTGTGTTTTTCATGCTACTCCATGTTGCTTTTTTTTTTTTTTTTTGAGACGGAGTCTTGCTCTGTCGCTTAGGCTGGAGTGCAGTGGCGCCATCTCAGCTCACTGTAACCTCTGCCTCCCAGGTTCAAGTGATTCTCCTGCCTCAGCCCCCTAAGTAGCTGGGATTACTGGCACCCGCCATCGTGGCAAGCTAATTTTTGTATTTTTAGTAGAAACCAGGTTTCACCATGTTGGCCATGCTGGTCTCAAGCTCCTGACCTCAAGTGATCTGCCCGCCTTGGCCTCTCAAAGTCCTGGGATTACAGGCATGAGCCACGCTGCCTGGCTTTACTGCATGTTTTTAAGGAACTCATACATATTCTCACTCTGAAGGTAAACTGTTGACTCCCAGTCTGCAATAAAAACTATTCCAGTATTCAGTCAAGGTGGAACCAAAATCTTCACATTGAAATCTAAGTTGAAGAGAGCTTTTTACTGAAGGTGTATGGGAAGGCTAAGAAAGTTCTCTAGGTGAGGAATGGGGGTGTGTCACCCACATTTTATCATAATGACCCCCCCTTTATTTGATCCCAACTCGAATAACCCTGGGGCTCTTTCCAGAGGGCTGAGGAGACAGGAGGCCTAAGCACTCTTCGTATTACTGACAGCATTTTAGCATCCGGAATGCCGGGGCCTGGTTTTCCAAAAACCTGTCCCCAAGGCTCTTTTGAGTCCATGTGAATTAATCTCCTCTGGCACAAGAGGAAAATTATATTTGGAATGCAGTTTAATCATTGCATGAAACTTCCTTGCAAATATTTTCTCCATTATGTTTGAAGCAGGTGTTGTAGGAATCAGGTATTCGATGGGAGGTGTGAGTGCTTCATGGACTCTTAGCTCTCTTTCATCAACCCAAAACTTATAGCACAGTCTTGGGATCAAATAACAAACCAGGCAAAAGAGGGAAGAGAATGAATTATGGTCAGCAATTCAGAAGACACACTAGAATCTTCCAGTGACTGACCTAAAAAGTCCAGCAACAGCCTCGTAAGTGAGCAGTTAACTCCTTTTATCTTATTTTTCTGTCTCTGTTACTCTCATCGCTGAGGCTGGCAAAGGAAAGTATGCTTCCTGGAGAAAAAAAGCACACCTGAGTTCAAATCAGATTCCGTCCTTCACTAGTTAGAGGGTGTTAGGTGATGACCGATTTCCTGGAGTGTTAGGGTGCTTGTCTGTGAAGCAGAGCCACTGCTCACCTCCCAGGGCTGGAGTAAGGGCTGAGTGAATTTACATGCCAAGTGCGCAACACACACTGGGTGTTCCATGAAAGTTCTTATTCTCCTTCTCTACAGCTATTTCTCTTTCAAATAGAATGATATCTTTTCAGAAAACAAAACTAGAATTACAGGTTTGAGACATGTTGGTTTGATGAATAAATCATTAGCCAAAGGGAGAGTTTGGACCTTTTCTCTTTATTGCGACTCAAGCTAATATTTAGCAGGCATTGGCTAAGGACCTAGGCCACACGATGCTCCACGATGAAACTCAAAGCAGAGCTTCATCCAACTTTCAGTTCAGGTGGCTTCGGGCCATCTAAGTGGGAGAATTAAAGCAGATTGGTAACTGTATTCCAGCCTGGCTCATGCAGCTTCATGATTAATTTAGTAGAGGATCTTTTGGTGTATTCTTCACTCTGTGAAGGAGGCTGCATCCTGCCCAGGGAGCAATCTATGACAGGGCTCTTAGGGAAAATTTAGTCTTGACAAAATATCTGTCAATAGTTTCGTCTTCATCTTGGAAGAGGCCTTGTATCTTCCTGGCTGATGATGACAAAAATAGATCCCAGCACCTAAAAAAAAGATGACAGTCTAAGACATAGGATGAATGAAAGTCCAAAGTTATGAATATAACACAGCACAGAGGAACATGTTTTATTATTTATTTTTGTTGAGTTTGTCATTCTAAAGAACAGAGGGAGGCTCTCAAAAAGAAAAAACATATTTGTTTGGGAATAGGGCATTGCAATGGGAATATGCATGCCACAGTAAACTGTGTGTGTGTACTCAGGGACGTAAAAATGAAGACAAAAGCTTTTAAAGGAGAAATGAGGAGGATTACATAATGATTCTGAAATTATTATCCTTGGCTACAAAGATCAATAACAAGGATGAGGCCAGTCGGAGGTTGGACAGGCAGTTGCTGGGTGGATGTCTACACAGAAGTATTTTTCGTGTAATGCTAAAATGGCCTTTGTGCAAGGCTGTGGTTTTTGTAGTCTTTTGTGATAGCTTTTGTTATTAGACGTATAAATGAGAACCCTCTCTTCACAGCCTACCCTCGCTCTATTTTTAGGCTTTATTTTTTTCCTTTTTAACACAAGTGACTCCATTTTGATTCTGCTAATTTTCACATTCCCTCTTTTGTTTGTTTGTTTTGTATCTTTATTATACTTTATTGTTAGTTCCCACAAGCAAAACATTCCCTCTTTTGATCAAGATTTTTCTCCAAAAGTGTCACTAGTCAATCACCCTGTAGATGGGTTTTGGTGTCCCTTGGTGCTGGGATAGACATGTCCCAGGTTGCTGGTCCCATCCCACAATGGAAAAAGTGAATGGCAAGTAGGAGTCATTGTCAAAACTCTTTTAAACACCTTTGCACAAAAGGGAGGTCGGAAGGGACTGGTTCTCAGGCTAAGTCTGCCTGCACTCCATTATGAAGTTCAATTTTGTCTGTTGTGTAGTTTTTTGTTGTCATCTCAAAGTGTTGGGTCAGCGTTATTCTGAGTTTCTACGCCCACAAAAATTTAACAAGTTTTTTTTTTTTTTTTTTCTTTTTTCCGTGGGATGGATTCTTGCTCTGTTGCCCAGACTGGAGTGCAGTGGCGTGATCTCGGCTCACTGCAACCTTCGCCTCCCTGGTTCAAACAATTCTCCTGCCTCAGCCTCCCGAGCAGCTGAGATTACAGGCGCACACCACCATTTAGCAGGGGAACACATGGCTCTTAGAAAAAGTAAAAGCATGTGAAGTTTCCTGGTTATATGAAACAATTCAGACACATGAAGAAAAGCTGGTTGGATGCAGTGGCTCATGCCTGTAACCCCAGTACTTTGGGAGGCCAAAGTGGGAGGATCATTTGAGGCCAGGAGTTTGAGACTAGTCTGGGCAATACAGAGAGATCCCATCTCTACAAAAAATAAAAAAGTAAGCTGGGCATGTGGCATTGCCTGTAGTCCTAGCTACTTGGGAGACTGAGGTTGGAGAACCACTTGAGCCTGAGAGGTTGAGGCTTTGGTGAACGATCGTGCCATTGCACTCCAACCTGGGCAACAGAGCAAGCCCCTGTCTCAAAGGAAAAAAAAAAGAAAAGCTAAGGGTACAACATCAAGTTACACTAGAAGAAAACATTGCTTTTCTAGGTCTTAAAGATAGTCATTTTAGCAGCAGGTCATAACAGCAGAGTTAGAACTGGAAAAAAAGTCACAAGAGCTTACTAAAAAGCTGAAAAAGTTAGTATCTCAGCTGAACCAAAATATATGCCTTTTCAAGAGGGGAAAAGAGAGTTGAAGACAATGATACATGCCCTCAAATCATGTGCAGTGAGACACAGCCAAAGCTGAACTTCTGAGATATGAATCCGAGAAACTTCTAGAGGAAAACTCTACCTCAAGAAATGAAATTACCACTCTGAATAAAAAAGACAGCATGTTTAACCTAAAACTATAGAAATTAAATGAATCTCAGGACAAAATATGGCAGTAATATAAACTGCAATTTAGAAGATGGCTGTTACAAAGGAGATTTCAGCTTTAAAAATCAAAACCTCTTGCAATTTTACTAAGAGCAAATCAATATTTCAAGAAAATCGACTAGCCTGGGCAACATGGTGAGACCCCATCACTACAAAAATTTTAACAGTTATCTCAGTGTGGTGGTGCATGTCTATGGTGCCAGCTACTAGGGAGGCTGAGGTGGGAGGATCACTTGAGTCTGGGAGGCTGAGGCTGCAGTCAGCTATGATCAGGCCACTGAACTCCAGCCTGGATGACTGAGTGAGAGCCTTTCTCGAAAAATAAAAAATTAAAAAAGAAAACCTTGTTGTTCTAGCATAAGAAACTACACTTCAATTTTGCATTTGTGTATTTTTTTTTTTTTTTTTTTTTTTTAGATGGAGTCTCGCTCTGTCACCAGGTTGGAGTGTAGTGGCATGACCTCGGCTCACTGCAACCTCCACCTCCCAGGTTCAAGCAATTCTCCTGCCTCAGCCTCCTGAGTAGCTGGGACTACAGGCACACGCCACCGTGCCCGGCTAATTTTTGTATTTTTAGTAGAGATGAGGTTTCACCATGTTGGACAGGATGATCTTGATCTCTTGACTTCTTGATTCACCCTCCTCAGTCTCCCAAAATGCTGGGATTACAGGCATGAGCCACTGTGCCCAGCTGCATTAGTGTATTTTTAATATCAAAGCTCACTTATAACGTAGAAACACTTACAAATAATTCCCCTCTAATTATAGCCAACTGAATCACACACACAACTCCTTTCATAAATTTCTTCTCCACAAACCTTTTTCATGACTTACTCATACCATTGACAACATGCTCAGACTTTCTGCTTTGTCCTATACTTCCTCTTAAACAACTAGTAAAGTAAAAATTTACCACATAAACACCAAGCACAGTGGGTCACCCCTATAATCCTAACACTTTGGGAGGCTGAGGTTGGTGGACTACTCGAGGCCAGGAGTGCAAGATCAACATGGCAAGACCCTGCCTTTCAAAAAGAAAGTGAAATAAATAAATTTACCACATAAGATTCTTTCTCATACAAATTTATTCTCTTTTCTTTTTATGCTTTCTTACCAAAAATACACCTTGCTTTCTTTCTTTGTCTTCTGTTGTTTTCTTTTCTTTTCTTTTTTTGAGACAAGGTCTCACTCTGTCTCCCAGGCTGGAATGTAGTGGCGCACGATCTCTGCTCATTGCAACCTTCATCTCCTGGGCTCAAGCGAATCTCCTGCCTCAGCCTCCTGAGTAGCTGGGATTACAGGTGACCACCACCAAGCCTGGCTACATTTTTGTATTTTTAGTAGAGATGGGGGTTTCACCATGTTGGCCAAGCTGGTTTTGAACTCCTGACCTCAAATGATCTGCCTGCCTCAGCCTCCCAAAGTGCTGGGATTACAGGCATGAGCCACTGTGCCCAGTCATCTTTCTTTTCTTGAGATAGGGTTTTGCTCTGCTGCCTAGGCTGGAGTACAGTGGCACATTCATAGCTCACTGCAGCCTAAAACTCCTAGGCTCAGATGATTCTCCCACCTCAGCCTCCAGAGTAGCTGGGACTACAGATACATGCCACCATACCCAGCTAAATTTTTTGGTTTTTTTTGAGACGAGGTCTTGCTACATTGTGCAGGCTGGTCTCAAACTGCTGACCTCAAGTGATCCTGCCACCTCAGCCTCCCCAAGTGCTGGGATTACAAGTGTAAGTCACTGCATGTGGCACATAACTTACTTTCTCTCTTTCCTACTTACTGGTTCCTTTCTGTCTTGCTTCTATTTCCTTCCTAAATTTATATTTTGAAATAATTTTTAAAAACCTCAAAATCAGACAAACGTACTCTTCTTATTCAATAAAGAGCACATTTTTTTCTTTCTTATAATTTTTTTCTTACAAAAAACACATTATTTTGTGTGTATTAATAGACTCAAGTATATTTAGTCTTTGTATAAAATTTAAGAAACAACAAATAAACTTATATTCAGCAATTTGTTTCAGGGTTTTTTTTTGTTTTTTGTTTTTTTGAGACAGAGTCTCACTTTGTTGCCCAGGCTGGAGTGCAGTGGCGTGATCTCGGCTCACTGCAATCTCTCCCTCCTGGGTTCAACTGATTCTTCTGCCTCAGCCTTCTGAGTAGCTGGGATTAAAGGCACCTGTCACTGCGCTGGGCTAATTTTTTGTATTTTTACTAGAGATGGGGTTTTGCCATCTTGGCCAGGCTGGTCTTGAACTCCTGATCTCGTGATCCACCCGCCTCAGCCTCCCAAAGTGCTGGGATTACAGGCGTGAGCAATCACGCCCGACCTGGTTCAATTTTTTAAAAATCTTATTTGGAAATGACCCAGACATTTAATGAGTATCTATTATGAGTATCCATTACTTAATTTAACATAATTTTAAGATTTCAAATTAAATGAAAAGTTTCTTTATAAGTATTTATACCATTTACATTTACACAATTTAATAATTTATCTAGATTACTTATAAAAACTGACATATTAGACAAAGCCTAGAACCCTTTCAAATTATTTTGCTATTAACCATTTTTATAGTCTGTGAGTATCAGGTGTTCACCTAAGTCACAACTTTAAATACAAACATATAAGTATTTTGTCTATGACTCATAGGATAAAGCTGTTTTCACTATGAGCAACATTTAATTAGTTTTACATATCAAAGAGTTACACAAAGATCATTCTGGTTTATGCTGGGTTTATAGTTATATAACCTTTGTGTCAAACCTGGACATCTTAAAACATCTAGTAGAGACAAATATAACACTGTCTGACAAGTAAACCCTAGGAAAAATGTACGTTGATACTTCTGAAGATATCTGTATTTTTATTTTACCTATAGTTTTAAAAGCATCTTATAAACAATTTACTTAAGTCCTGTGAACTAAAAGACACTTGAATTACCACATATTTTATATGAGCACTCATTTATATAAGCCAATCTGAAAAGAATTTCTTTTTTCTTTCTTTCTTTTTTTTTTTGAGATGGAGTCTCACTCTTTTACCCAGGCTAGAGTGCAGTGGCGTGATCTTGGCTCAATGCAACCTCCACCTCCTGGTCCAAGCAATTCTCCTGCCTCAGCCTCCTGAGTTAGCTGGGATTACAGGCATGTGCCACCACGCCCAGCTAATTTTTTAATTTTTAGTCGAGATGGGGTTTCGCCATGTTGGCTAGGCTGGTCTTGAACTCCTGACCTCAGGTGATCTGCCCACCTTAGCCTCCTAAAGTGCTGGGATTACAGGCATGAGCCACTGCATCCGGCCCAACCTGAAAAGAATTTCTTAATGATTTCTGGCCAACCACAGCAGATTTGATCATGCAGACACAACATATGTACATATGCACAAACATACCTAAACACACACACACACACACACACACGAAGATGTTACAGCTTTCATTTTACAATTTTATTCATGAGATAGTGATACAAACTCACCAGCTTATAAAACATACTTGAATTGTCGGGCACAGTGGCTCACACCTGTAATCCCAGCAGTTTGGTAAACTGAGGTAGGAGGATCACCTGAAGTGGAGAGTTTGAGACCAGCCTGACCAACACAGAGATACCCTGTCTCTACTAAAAATACAAAATTAGCCGGGCATGGTGGCTCATGCCTGTAATCCCAGCTACTCAGGAGGCTGAGGCAGCAGAATTGCTTGAACCTGGGAGGCAGAGGTTGTGGTGAGCTGAGATTGTGGTATTGCACTCCAGCCTGGGCAACAAGAGTGAAACTCTGCCTCAAAAAAAATAAAAATAAAAAATGAATAAAACATACTTGGATTCAAGTTATGACAAAATTTCAGACAAAACTGGGACGTATTTATACAACCAAACGTATTTTCCCCAAATAGGTAATCTAACGAAGGCTGTGGACCAAAATGTTGGGTAAAGCAATTTCCATAGCAGTTTTTTTTTTTCAAGAGAATTAAATCGTTTATTGATTACACATGATAATGGATGATACCCAAGCTTCATTCCCATCTATAATTTTATCTGGTACCATTATTCAATTTAGATATATTGCATAGGATGTGCCAACAATCACTTTTATAACCAATAATTCCATGATTTTGCTTGTGTAATCCCTTTTAATGGTGAACTTCAGGTCACAACAGTAACTATCAGTTCAACTACACCAAGGTTTCCGAAGACAATGGCTTCTCCACCCAAGCAGGTTGTATATAAATTCCAAATAGAACCTGGCATCACCCTGAAGGAATTCTAACTTCACACTGTTGGGGAAATTTACCAAGAAGGCTTCAGAGTAGACTAACTTTACACAGCACATTAAAAAAAAAAAAGACTTTTATTCAGTGTCACGATCAGACTATTACATTTAGCAATCAACAGCATGGGTGCAAAAAAAAAAAATCTACATTAAAACCCTTTGTTGGAATGCTTTACACTTTCCACAGAACAGAAACTAAAATAACCTGTTATACAAGTAGTCACAAATACAGTCCTTGAGTTTTTTGCCCATACACATGAGTATTTGTCTAAAACATGTCTTCTTTGTAGCAGCTAGGCCCTGCCACCACTGTGCTTGGCTGAGTTCACAAATCTGTTGTAACCTGTAGCTTCCCTGTCACTTCTCTGGCTCTCCTCTCCTGCTAAGCTTTGTTTCCTAATTAAAATCTTCTGCCACTGCCATAGCTACTGCTGCTGCTGGAACCGCCAGAGCCACCTTGGTTTCGTGGTTTTGCGAAGTATTGGCCTCCACCGCCACAGGGGCCAGAGCTTCTGCCTCCAAAATTTCCTCCCTTCATGGGTCCAACATTTGAAGACTGATTGTTGTAACTGCCAAAATCATTGTAGCTTCCACCACCTCCAAAATTGCTTCCATCATTACCAAATCCATTATAGCCATCCCCACTGCCACCATATCCACCACCACCACGGCTGCCACCAAAGCCACCACGACCACTGAAGTTTCCTCCATGACCAAAGTTGCCATTCCCACTGAAACCACCTCCACAACCACCACCAAAGTTTCCAGAGCCACTTCGACCTCTTTGGCTGGATGAAGCACTAGCCATCTCTTGCTTTGACAGGGCTTTCCTAACTTCACAGTTGTGGCCGTTCACAGTATGGTATTTCTGAATGACAATCTTATCCACGGAGTCATGATCGTCAAAGGTTACAAAGGCAAAGCCCCTTTTCTTGCCACTGCCTCGGTCAGTCATGATTTCAATCACTTCAATTTTCCCATACTGTTCAAAATAATCTCTTAGGTAATGTTCTTCAGTGTCTGAATGCCACCAACAAATATCTTTTTCACAGTTAAGTGGGCACCTGGTCTTTGAGAATCGTCTCTTGAGACAGCTCTCTTTGGTTTCACAACTCTTCCGTCCACCTTGTGTGGCCTTGCATTCATGGCTGCATTCACCTCCTCCACAGTGGCATATGTGACAAACCCACAGCCCCTGGAACGCTTGGTGTTTGGATCTCTCATTACCACACAGTCCGTGAGCATTCCCCATTGCTCAAAATGGCTCCTCAGGCTCTCATCGGTTGTTTCAAACCTCAGCCCTCCAATGAAGAGCTTCCTCAGCTGTTCGGGCTCTTTAGGAGACTCTCAGACATGACGGCAGGGAGAATTCTGAGAGACTTTAACGATGCTTCTTCGGCGGCGTCCACGGGCAGATAGCAGTTTGATTTTTTAAAAACTCCTTCACCTTTTTTTTCTCTTTTTTCCTTAGTTTCAAATAAGTTTAGTGTCAAATTTTCAATGTTTGTATTTTAGACAGGACTGGCCAAACTGTATAAGAAAAACAAAATATCTAAGTAGCTTTGTATTCTTTTTTGGAGACAGAATCTTGCTCAGTTACCCAGGCTGGAGGGCAGTGGTGTGATCTCAGTTCACTGCAGCCTCTGCTTCCTGGGTTCAAGCAACTCTCATGCCTCAGCCTCCCAAGCAGCTAGGATTACAGGCATGCACCACCACACCCAGCTAATTTTTATTTTTTTGTATTTTTAGTAGAGATAGGGTTTCACCATGTTGGCCAGGCTGGTCTTGAACTCCTGACCTCAAGTGATCCGCCCGCCTTGGCCTTCCAAAGTGCTGTGATTATAGGCGTGAGCCACCACGCCTGGTTGGCCTTGTATTTTTAGTAACAATCTATCTTTTGCCAATCTGGTGTGTTTGACTAGTCAAGGTGGGCAGGGAAACATCTTAGAAGGCTTTGCTTTGTTTTTGTTTTGACTTTCTCCTTTTGGCCCCTGCATGGCAGACAAAGCAAATTTTTTATGTTGGACAAAGACATCAATCATATTATTGCTCTAAGCTCAAGATTTTGATATATTTGATCTGAGTATATAACTTTATAAACATTTATCTGGTTCTTTTTTGTTTGTTGGTTTATGTGAGACGAAGTCTCACTCTGTCGCCCAGGCTGGAGCGCAGTGGCACGATCTCTGCTCACTGCAACCTCCGCCTCCTGGTTTCAAGCGATTATCCAGCCTCAGTCTCCTGAGTATCTGGGATTACAGGTGTGCGCCACCACACCCGGCTAATTTTTGTATTTTGTATTTTGTATTTTAGGAGTTTCACCATATTGGTCAGGCTGGTCTCAAACTCCTGACCTCATAATTTGACCACCTCAGCCTCCCAAAGTATTGGGATTACAGGTGTGAGCCACTGCACCTGGCCTTATCTGGTTCTTTTTCTTTTATACTATCAATCCTTCAGTTATCCATTTCATCACAATATGCAATTATTAGTCAGGCAAACCTAAATTTACATTCCCAAAGATTTCTAGATTGTTACTTGCCATGGAGCTATTGTAATGTGTAAAGCCAATAATTTGAAAGAGCTTTAAAATCTTTTTTTCTTTTTTTTTCTTTTTGAGACAGGGTCTCAGTCTGTCACCCAGGCTGGAGTACAGTGGCATCAACAGAGCTCATTGGAGCTTCAAACTCCTAGGCCCAAGTGATCCTCCTGCCTCAGCCTCTCAATTAAGTAGGACTATAGGCATGCACCACCATGCCCAGCTAGTGTAAAATACTTCTTTTTTCTTTTTTTGGTAGAAATGGGGTCTTGCTGTTTTGCCCAGCCTGGTCTTGAACTCCTGGCTTCAAGCAATTCTCTTGTCTCGGCCTTCCAATGCGCCGGGATTACAGGCATGGGCCACCATGCCCAGCCCAATACCTTTTCTGGAATGCCATAAACAGTGAGTTTTATCTTAACACCAATAGAAAAGTCAGCAGATTCAAAGTAGGCAGAAGAAAAAAGAAAATAGAGAGAGGTAGACAAATAACTCAGAAGGCTCTATATGCTAACTCTATAGTTGCAAGGTTTTTAAAGAGAGTTTAAAATAATGAGCATTTTGGCTCTGAATTTTCCATGATGTACTTTGTCTGTTAAAAAATATGCACAAGTACTGGTCATATGTAGCTGGCTTCAGTCCCAGAAAACGTGGCATGCCATAATGTTTGAGAATCTCATTCTGTTCTTATTAACATCTTGAGAGCAAAGACAATCCTATAAATCCCATCAGAGAATGTCAGGACTTTGGACCAATGTTTAGATGGTGGCTGCCCTAGTGGCTTTTAATTAGCCATTTTGTGCCCACTATTTAGAATTTTTATTTTTGCTCTCAGAAGATATTCAGAAACAAGCAAGGGAAAAGAGTCAAATCACAGATGCCTGTAACCAAATGAAACCAGGGTAAGAGTGTTCACAAAAATTTTAAGCCAGGTTTGCAGATCAAACAAAATATCAAATTAAAAAGTAAGTTCACCAGAAAAAACATGCCTCAAAGAGTGTAAATTCCATAGAATTCGGAGTGCTCAACCCAGAAAGACACTTGTCTTTGTATCAAAAAGAACTTGCCAGAAAAAAACAAAAAGTGTTTTATCATTCCAGGAGGGATCTGAGGTCCTTTTTTTTTTTCTTTTTTGAGACGGAGTCTCACTCTATTACCCAGGCTGGAGTGCAGTGGCAGTGATCTTGGCTCACTGCAACCTCCACCTCCCAGGTTCCAGTGATTCTCCTGCCTCAGTCTTCTGAGTAGCTGGAATTATAGGCGCCCACCACCATGCCCAGCTAATTTTTGTATTTTCAGTAGAGACGGTGTTTCACCGTGTTGACCAGGCTGGTCTGGAACTCCTGACCTCAGGTGATCTGCCTGCCTTGGCCTCCCAAAGTGTTGGGATTACAGGTGTGAGCCACTGTGCTTGGCTAGGTCCTTTTTTTTTTTTTTTGAGACAGTGTCTCACTCTGTCACTCAGGTTGGAGTGCTGTGGCGCCATCTTGGCTCACTACAACTTCTGCCTCCTGGGCTCAAGCAATCCTCCCACCTCAGCCTCCCAAGAAGCTGGGATTACAGGCACATGCCACCATGCCTGGCTGATTTTTGTCTTTTTTGTAGAGATAGGATTTTGCTATGTTGCTCAGGATGGTTTCAAACTCCTGAGTTCAAGGATCCACCTGCCTTCTAAAGTGCTGGGAATACAGGCATGAGCCACCATGCCCAACCTTTAAGGTCTTTTACTAAGGTAGGCTTATAACCAAAGTGATCCCCCCAAAATTTTTAAAGCCCCTACCAAAAAGAGGGAGGCTCAGCCTGAGAGAAGACTCACCAGGGCAGAAGAGGTGAGTTGCGAAAGTGGAGCGCTCAAAGGGCTCCTGAAAGTGCTGCACACTGGTATCAAGAATTGCCAGCTCTGTCCAAAACTGATCCTACTTCAGGTCCTGCTTCCAGATACTATTTGTGTCACCCTAAATAACAGAGAGGCTCTCTAAAAAAAAAAAAAAAAAAAAAAAAAAAAAAAAAAATTATTCAGGAATAGAGCATTGCAATAGGAATAGGAATATGAGTGCCATAGCAAACTATGTATATATTCAGGGAGGCAAAAGAAGACAAAAGGTTTTAAAGGAAAAATGAGGAGGATTACAGATTACATAATTGTTTTGAAATGATTATTCTAAACTACGAAGATCAACAACAGTGGTGACTGAGGTTGGACAGGTAGTTGCTGAGCAGATGTCCTCATAGAAATATTTTGTGTGTAAGGTTGTGATGGCCTTTGTGCAAGGTTGTGGGTTTTGCAGTCTTTTGTGATAGCTTTTGTTGTCAGGCATGCAAGTGAGAACCCTCTCTTCATAGCCCTCCCTGGATCTATTTGTTAGGGTTTTATTTTCCTCTTTTTATTTTTTATTCTTTTGAGATAGAGTCTCGCTCTGTCGCCCAGGCCGGAGTGCAGTGGTGTGACCTTGGCTCACTGCAACCTCCGCCTCCCGGGTTCAAGTGATTCTCCTGCCTCAGCCTCCTCAGTAGCCGGGACCAGAGGCACCCACGACCACACCCGGCTAATTTTGTATTTTTAGTAGAGGCAGTTTTCACCATGTTGGCCAGGCTTGAACTCCTAACGTCAAATGATCCACCCACCTCGGCCTCCCTAAGCGCTGGGATTACTGGCGCGAGCCACTGTGCCCAGCCAATTTTTTACTTTTTTTTGAGACAGAGTCACAATTTTCCTCCATCACCAACGCTGGAGTGTGATGGTGTGATCACAGCTCACTGCAGCCTCGACCTCCTGGGCTCAAGTGATTCTTCCACCTCAACCTCCCAAGTAGGACCCCCAAACCCCCCAAGTGGGACTACAGGTGTGTACTACCATGCCTGGCTAATTTTTAAACTTTTTTTGTAGATATGGGGTCTTTCTATGTTGCCAAGGCTGGTCTCAAACCCTTGACCTCAAGAAATCCTTCCACCTCAGCCTCCCAAAGTGCTGAGGTTACAGGCATAAGCCACTGTGCCTTGCCCTTTTCCTAATTTTTAACACAACTGACTCCATTTTGATTCTGATAACCTTCAAAAGTGCTTGCTCATGACAGTTCAACAGTCAAAGCAAGCAGCTTGTTATGAGCTTTGATACTGGATTTGAAGAAGGAAAAATTGATACTAATGACTTACAATATTAGTAGCCACACTTCTAACCAGATGGTCATTAGAGATAAGCATAGATAATACGCTAGAGAGGAAAGCTTCCTATCACTGGATTGGGTTACCTTTAATTAAAGCAGCCTTACTCACCTCCATAATGTTACTGCAAGGTAGATTGTAATTCACATACACAAATAACACTTCTGTATGTTTTGTCAGGGTGCTATGAAGATTATTTTCACTCTATTACCCAATTCTCCTTTTAAGAAAAGATCTCTGTCTCAACTTATTGTGAGAGATTAGGACTAGATACATTTGTCCTTTTTGTATCTAGTCCTAATCTCTTCCTTCCAGGCAGAGAGAACTACATAAATCCATCATTCCCTCGTCACTGTGGCTCTTTAAATGTCCTATAGCATCAAGCAATCAAGTGTTACTTTTGCTATTGTTGATATATAGATTGACTACTGGGAAAAAGCTTCCTTGAATTATTTATCAGAATGAACTTTATAACTAATATATGAAGACATCAACTATATGTCAATTGTCAACCTTAAAGATAGTTTTTTAAAAAACTGTACAATTATGATATTTTTCTCTTTTTTGTTTTGTTTTGTGTTTTTGAGACAGGGTCTTGCTCTGTCACCCAGGCTGGAGTGTAATGGTGCATTATAGCTCACTGCAGCCTTGACCTCCCAGGTTCAAGTGATCCTCTGGCCTTGGCCACTTGAGTAGCTGGGACCACAGGTGCATGCCTGGCTAATTTTTAGGTTTCTTTTTTGTAGAAATGAGGCTTCACTATGTTGCCTAGGTTTGTCTTGAACTCCCGGCTTCAAGTGATCCTCCTGCCTTGGCCTCCCAAAGTGCTGGGATTACAGGTGTGAGCCACCACAGCCAGCTGACTTAGACTTTTTTTTTTCAATTAGCTATTCTATATCTTGCCAAATGCACCAAAGATTTGAAGTAACTTTTGATGAAAACAAATTTATCAGACCAGTATAACAGGACCAAAAAACTGATCAAGAAATAGGAGCAGGAACAAATAAATAAGGGCTAAGAGGAAGAAAACACTAGAATTATAGAAACTATCTGAGGAACATTATAGCAATTAAGCCCAAAATCTGTTCTTGAGCTTCCCAGGAGCCACAGTGAAGAGGGAATGATGGATTCATGTAGTCCTCTGCCTAGAAGACCCATAGGCCAAAAAGGACAAATTTATCTAGTCCTAATGTCTGACAATGATTTGAGAGAGATCTTTTCTTAAAAGGGGAATTGGGTAATACAGTGAAAAAATCCTAACAGCATGTTGACAAAGCACACAGAAGTGTTCTGTGTGTATGTGAACTATAATTTACCTTGCAGTAACATTATGACAAGTAAGGCTGCACTGCATTAGCATAAATTAGTCCCTGCAGTCAGCCTCCTGGCATCCCTGGGCAATGAGAACATTGTCTTAAGTTCCAATGTGAGGCCGATAATTTCCTGATCAATAAGAAAAGCCTAAGGTCGGGCATGGTGGCTCACACCTGTAATCCCAGCACTTTGGGAGGCCGAGGAGGGCAGATAACCTGAAGTCGGGAGTTCAAGACCAGCCTAGCAAACATGGCGAAAACCCGTCTCCACTAAAAAATACAAAAATTAGCTGGGTGTGTGGTGAGTGCCTGTAATCCCAGCTACTTGGGAGGCTGAGGTAGGGATAACTGCTTGAATCCTAGAGGCAGAGGTTGCAGTGAGGCGAGAGCGTGCCATTGTACTCCACCCTGGGAGACAGAGCAAGACTCTGTCTCAAAACAAAACAAAACAAAAACAAAAAACAAACAAACAAAAAAACCATGATAAAGAGTTTCTGTGCAACCCTGAACTATCCTTGGGCTGGATGCTTTGATTGATTGATTATCTGGCATCACTTACCAGTTCTTCTTCAGGTCATGTTGGATCTTTCTTTACAGGGTCCTTTCCAAGTCCTTTTCCCTGCATACTCTTTAACTGTCAGGGTTTGCTAGGGCTCCTGTTCTCTTCATCCTCTATTTGATTTCATTTGCTCATGGCCTTACCCACTGCTTTTCTGGTAACCCCCAAACTTATTTCCCTAGCTTATACTCTCTCCCATGCTTCAGATACAGAAGACTTCTGGAGAAGCAACTCAAATTCAAAATGTCCAAAGCATCTTTCTTCAACCAAATCCAGAAGCTTCAAAGTCCTCCAGAGTGGTATCACATCCTGCAATGTCTATTGCTAGTGGGAACATCTTCTCAGGTCATAACTAGGGAATGCAAAGAATATAATTTTGTTCTTCTAAATTTTGTTCCAAAATTCATTTTTCTACCTGGCAGTAGAAACCTTGTTTTTGTCAAGTCAATATAAACTCAGAGAATTTAAGGTTTCTCCTCTGCCACCTGCTCCCTCGCGTTACATCTAAGTGATGGCAGTGTTCAAGCACTTCGGGGCTGGAGTGTGGCAGGTTCTGTTTTTTTTCTTTTCTTTTCTTTTTTTTTGAGACATAGTTTCACTCTTGTCACCCAGGATGGAGTGCAATGGCACGATCTTGGCTCACTGCAACCTCCCCCTCCCAGGTTCAAGTGATTCTCCTACCTCAGCCTCCCAAGTAGCTGGGATTACAGGTGCCCGCCACCATGCCCAGCTAATTTTTGTATTTTTAGTAGAGACGGGGTTTCACCATGTTGGCCAGGCTGGTCTTGAACTCTTGACCTCAGGTGATCCATTCACCTCAGCCTCCCAAAGTGCTGGGATTATAGGCGTGAGCCACCGTGCCCAGCCAGGGGTTCTGTTTCTTGATCCACCTGATTTATGCTGGCATTTGCTCAGACAGTGGGTTCCCTCTGGCCCTGGTCACTGGCTCCTTTCTCTACCAGCATCCAATGAGATGTCCATCTTGTCTTTGGTCCCATATCCACCCAGGTGAACGTGTGTCCTCATTATCTAACACAGTAGCTCTTTTGTCATACCCGCTAGAGCAATGGGACACGGAAACATTTCAGAAGCCTTCCTATGCCACACTGGAGCCCCAAGAAATGTGTGGGGCCCCTCTTGGCTTAAAAACACCATGTTGTCATTTCCACTCAGTGGCTGCTGCATCACCCTGGCCCAAGGATACTCTTCTGTAGGTCACACCTGGAACTTGAAGTATGGGTGTCCTCTGCTCTTCAATCTCCTCTCCTGTCTGAAGGTTCACTTTTTTACCCTCCCTGCTCCCATCTAAGGCTGATGTACTGGGCAACCAGGGAGAGGAGGTTGTGCTCAGGGCCCCTCCATAGTGATATTTGCCACCCTCTCATTTCCTTCCACTCTCCTTCCTTGCTACATGCAGGGGTGTCATTTAAAAAAAAAAAATCTCATTTGAGGTGGGAAATTCAAAAGTAGAGAACTGACCCTTTCATTACTATGGTAATAACCCAAACCTGAGGGCCAAGTGAGTAGAATACATTTGTTGAAAGGAACAATAAATGCCAGGAAAGCAGCAGAAATCCAAATTTTAAAACATCATCCCATCACATACCTCTTGAACATCTCTCATATTCAGTTCAGCTGTTTTTGCATCATTTACAGTTTTCTGTGTCTCTTACCTGGATTGCTACAATAAAAAAAAAAAAAAAAAAAAGATCTTCCTGAATATGGTTTTCTATAAGCTTTCTTGTTTTAAGAAACTATTATTAATTTTTATAAAGATGAGGTCTCACAATGTTGCCCAGGCTGGTCTTGAACTCCTGGGTTCAAGCAATCTTTCTACCTTGGCCTCCCAAAGTGCTGGGATTATAGGCATGAGCCACTGCACCTGGCCTTCCATAAATCTTTTTTTTTTTTCTTTTAAGACGGAGTCTCACTCTGTCACCCAGGCTAGAGAGTGGTGGTGTGATTTTGGCTCACTGCGATCTCTGCCTCCTGGGTTAAAGTGATTTTCATGTCTCAGTCTCCTGAGTAGCTGGAATTATAGGCAAGTGTCACCATCGCTGGCAAATTTTTGTACTTTTAGTAGACAGGGTTCCATCATGTTGGCCAGGCTGGTCTCAAACTCCTGACCTCAAGTGATTCGTCCACCTCAGCCTCCCAAAGTGCTGGGATTATATGCGTGAGCCACCACACCTGGCCCCATAAGCTTTCTTTAGGCCATTCTTGACACTGTAGCCAGAATGTTTTACTGTCTCTAAAATGTGCATCCAGTCATGCTATGTTTCCTCCTCAAAGGCTTCAGTGGCTTTCCACTGCCTTTGGGAAAAGTCAGAAGTGCTGAGGACATGAAACGAAGTCCAGTCAGGACTCTGTGTGACGTGTTTTCTCTGATTCCCCAAGCTCAGCCAGACTGTATGTCAGGACTGTGAATTCAAATGTGTGGCTTGCTTTCCTCCATCACTCCAATCTTCAAAGTGAACATCTATTCATCTTTCACACTTAGTTCCAATGTTACCTTCTCAGTGATAATGGCTAATTCTCTCCTGTGTATATTCCTTTCATAACAGCATTGATGTCTGATTGTTTCTTGGTTAACATGTATGCTTCCCTCATTAGATTATAAGCTTCTTGAGGATAGGACTGTGTCTTCCCATCTTTGCATTCCAGTGCCTGGCATTGTACCTAGTGACATTGTAGGTATTCACAAGATGTTTGACTGAATAGCCAACTGGCAGAGGATGCTTTCAGAAGCAAAGCCACCAATCGGGAGACAAAAGGCTCTTGACGTAAGAGAGAAAAATGTCTGGATATACTGGGGTTCAAACATTTCCCTATTCCTTCTTTCCTTTTTAATCCTACCGTTTACTTTCCCACTTTGAAGGCTACAAAGCACAGCACTTTGGGTTTTAAACTTGGTGATCCCCAAGCATCTCCAGATGATGACACCATACAATAGTTGAAAGATCAAGTCGGCCGGGCGCGGTGGCTCAAGCCTGTAATCCCAGCACTTTGGGAGGCCGAGACGGGTGGATCACGAGGTCAGGAGATCGAGACCATCCTGGCTAACACGGTGAAACCCCGTCTCTACTAAAAATACAAAACCTAGCCGGGCGAGGTGGCGGGCGCCTGTAGTCCCAGCTACTCAGGAGGCTGAGGCAGGAGAATGGCGTAAACCCGGGAGGCGGAGCTTGCAGTGAGCTGAGATCTGGCCACTGCACTCCAGTCCGGGCGACAGAGCGAGACTCCGCCTCAAAAAAAAAAAAAAAAAAGATCAAGTCACTGAGCAAAGGTTAAAATTTACATGTGGTGGCCGGGTGTGGTGCCTCGCTCCTGTAATCCCAGCACTTTGGGAGGCCAAGGTGGGTGGATCACTTGAGGTCAGGAGTTCAAGACCAGCCTGGCCAACATAGTGAAACCCCGTCTCTACTAAATATACAAAAAAAGCTGGGTATGGCGGTGTGCACCTGTAATCCCAGCTACTCGGGAGGCTGAGGCAAGAGAATCCTTTGAACTTGGGAGGCAGAGGTTGCAGTGAGCTGGGATTTCGCCACTGCACTCCAGCTTGGGCAACAGAGCGAGACTCCAGCTTGGGCAACAGAGCGAGACTCCATCTCAAAAAAAAAAAAAAAAAGAGAAAAAAATTACATGTGGGGTCTTCTCTTTCCTAAGGCAGTAAGCATTTACAGTCATTTAACACATTTATTGTGCAATTATTATGTCCAAAGTATGTTGCTAGATATTGTTTGAGTATTGTTTGGAAAGATTTTCATCAAAGCTAGTAAAACTTATTTTTGAGTTTTAGTTTTCCGGAATATTTGTTCATCTGCAGTTCATTCTCCCCAGTGAGAGAAGACATTAGAAGCACTGCAAGATATTTGGTGACTGGGTACTAATTATTCCTGAATATTGCTAACATTTAACAAGTAGCCTCAATGTGGGGAAGAAGTAGGTGCATGAAAATGAAAAGAAAAAATATTGAAATGTTTAAATAAATCATATATAGCTATAAAATGAAATAATACTCTGAAGGAGTTAGGAGGAATAAGGTTGATCTGTACGTATTAACTTGGACAGATCGTCTAATAAGATTAAGTTTAAAAAGGCAAATTGTAGAATAAAACATATCATATGATAAAATTTATGACTCTTTGCCCTCCAAAACTACATGTTTCTATAAGTACATACATACTGTATACAAATGCATGTAAAATGCTGAAAGGACAGACATTAAAGAGCTTATAGTAACAGTTTTTAGGGATAGAACTGAGAGGTCAAGGATGACTTTTGCTTTACCTGTATTATTAAAAACAATTACAAAAAAAAGTATACATGAACCACTTACATAATTAAAATTAAACTTGTTTCTCCTAAAAAAAAAAAAGGCAGGGTGAAATTCAAAGACATAATACTATTGTGAAATGGAAAACCATTCGATCCTTCTCGTTAAGTGATAGATTGATAAATATTGAAAACTGATAAACTCTTGTACCTGCCTTCTTAAAAAATACCCACAGGTCAGTTCAGGCATGATGGAGAAAGGCACAGAGGAGGCAGAGGACTTGTTTTATTCCTGGTTCTGCCTCTTATTTGGCTGATCACTTTATCTTGCTGAACCTCAGACTCCCCATCTATAAAATGGGGATAACAATTTAACACTGAGGTCATGAAAGTGCATGAAAACTGTTGTGAGACGGAGTAGTTGGCCATGCACCATAGACTATGTAGTTCTATGCTTTATACTATTATGTATAATGCTGAGATTTTAATGCACAGATTGTAATTATAAAATAAAGGCTCTGCTACAGGAGACCACTATTAATCACTAAGTAGAAAAATATAAACAAAAGTTGTTTAAAAGTTAGACTTTATTAGAAAATTTGCAAGTGATCTGCAAATTTTCTGGGTTATTTGGAGCCAATGTTGAGTACTGATCATTCCTTTTTTCTTCCTGGACCGTCGAACATGCTCAATTTGTTGACCAAGTAGTGTAAGTCATGTCTACTCAAGAAATTCAAACTCATTTTAATTGTAATTTAAACTGGAAATAAAAGTCAAATACCATATAGTCATCTAAAACCAAACACAGAGTATAATTTGAGAGCATTTCTATCAGGGATAATTTGTATGCAGTTACGTTTATGAATCAATATGAAAAAAAGAGTCAGGACCATTTAAGATAACAGAAATATTAACTCTCTAAACTTTCTATAGTAATGCAAACACAAAGTTACGTGGTCCTTGTGATGTATTCAGTATCAAAACAATACATGTAAAAAGAAACACAATACACACAAGCCTCTAAAACTTGAAGAGAGGCAAATAAGCCACAGAAAGAAAGTGGTGTTGGTTAACTTCTTCTTGGCTACATACACCTCCCCATCCCTTAAAAATGACAACATCAAAGCCCCATATATTAACAGAAGGAATGGGATGTCACACTTAAGCAGTAAGTCATTCAATATAAATCATTTTCATAAACAAACATTTGAGACTAGGTTTACAGAAGACAGAAGTTATCTTATGTAGACCCTATTTCTGTATTTTGTTTCAGTGACAGAGCGTTGAGAAAGCCGTGATTCACACTGAGAAATGGTACCAGTTCTTTTAACAGCTCACCTTGAAATACCAGGAAGCTCTTCAATTTACCAGAGATGGCCTTATTCTGGCATCTGCACAAAAAAACAGTTAACCTGGCACTGATGTTTGCTGGATTTCAAAGTTTTAAAATGTTAGAAACACCATATTTGAGTTTGTTAGTTTTTAACTCATGTTAAAATATATTTCAAAACCAAATATTAATGAAGGATCTCAACAGAACACAGTTTAAATACCATCACCTCGAGACACAAAGTTGATTTGTTGATGTTTCTGTGTGAAATCTGGCTTTCTGAAACTGCACTCAAGCTCCCGTGAGTTCCCACTCTTCTGGTTGTCCGCCCATCCCTCTTGGCCATTCCTTTCACAAGCTCTTGTCCTGCATCTGGCCCAAGGTGACATTTTCACCCTGCATTCTGTCCATTTCTTATGCCCTCAATTACCACTACATAAAGTGACAACTCCCAAATATTTATCTCCAGCTCATAGTTATCTCTCAAGCTCCATCTAGACCCACAGTTCCACTTGGATACTCGATAGGCATGTAAAATGCAAAACAGAACTCACAAAATTGGTTTCTGCCCTCCTGAATTCACTCTCTGGGGAAATGAGATTATTCATCTGGTTGTCCACGAGATCTAGAAGCATCCTACATTCCTCTTTTCCTTGCCACCTAAATTAGTCAAGAAGTCCTACTGGTTCTACTGCCTAGAGACTCTCTGAATCCATTCCCACCGCTACTGCCATAACACAGCCTCTCAGCAGGGATTGTGATTTACATAGCTGCCTGACTTATAAAACATATTATTTTTTATAATTTTTTTTTAGATGGAGTCTCACTCTGCTGCCCAGGCTGGAGTGAGGTGGCATGATCTTGGCTCACTGCAACCTCTGCCTCCCGGGTTCAAGCGATCCTCCTGCTTCAGTCTCCAGAGTAGCTGAGATTACAGGGGCCCACCACCACGCCCTGCTAATTTTTGTATTTTTCAGTAGAGATGGGGTTTCACCATGTTGGCCAGGCTAGTCTCGAACTCCTGACCTCAAGTGATCGCCCACCTCAGCCTCCCAAAGTGCTGCAATTACAGGCGTGAGCCACTGCGTCCGGCCTATATTTTATAATTTTTAATTTTTGTAGATACATAATAGCTATATAGAATATATTTCTGGGCCGGGCGCGGTGGCTCAAGCCTGTAATCCCAGCACTTTGGGAGGCCGAGACGGGCGGATCACGAGGTCAGGAGATTGAGACCATCCTGGCTAACACGGTGAAACCCCGTCTCTACTAAAAATACAAAAACTAGCCGGGCGAGGTGGCGGGCGCCTGTAGTCCCAGCTACTCGGGAGGCTGAGGCAGGAGAATGGCGTCAACCCGGGAGGCGGAGCTTGCAGTGAGCTGAGATCCGGCCACTGCACTCCAGTCCGGGCGACAGAGCGAGACTCCGCCTCAAAAAAAAAAAAAAAAAAAGAATATATTTCTGATTACATCATTTCTTTGCAAAAAAAAAAAAAAAAAAAAAATCCTCAATATTTCTCCATTACCTTCAGCGTGAAATGGAAATCTTTAAAATGACTTACAAAGTTCTTCCTGCTCTCGCCTTTGGCTAGAGCATCTCCATCTTTTGCCATGTCCTTCCCTAACATCCTATGCTTCAGCTGTACTGATCCATTCTAACTTTCCATATGTCCCAATATTTTCGTCACTCTTCTAAGCCTTTGCACAGCACACGCTCTTTTACCTCTTCTTCAACTAGCCAGCTCCTGCTCCTCCACCAAGCCTCAGGCAGATGTCACCTCCTCTGGGAAAGACTTCCCAAGCTCTCTTCCCTCTGGACTGCCCTGTCCTAGTGTTCTCCTTTGTCATATAACTTGTGCACTGCAAAGTAACTGTGTTCTGCAATGAACTGCGAGCTTCTCTATAGCTTGTATTCCAAAATGGGGCCTGCGGCAAAGTAGGTGCTTAATAAATGTTTTAGGAAAGAAATGATAAAAGGCATGACTCAGGGGCCAATTAATTACACACAGGTCTATTAACCATTCTATTAACCAGACACTAACCACAAGACTGATTTCCTAGTGAGCTATCACCTTGTTCTACAACTCTTTTAGGTTTACCTAATTCAAACCCAATCCTTTTGCAGTTCCTCAAAAAGTTAAACATAGAATTCTCATATAATCCAGCAATTCCTCTCCTACATATATAGCCACAAGAATGCTAGAAAGCAAGAACTCAGATAAATTGTACACAAATGTTCATAACAGCAACAATCACAAGAACAAAACAGTGGAATCGACCAAAGTATCCATCAACGGATGAATTAATAATCATATATTCACACAACAGGAAATTATTCAGCCTTGAAAAGTAATGAAATTCTGATACATGCCACAACATGGATGGATCTTGAAAGTATTATGCTAAATGAAACAAGCCAGACACAAAGAAAACAAATATTATACGATTCCACTTACATGAGGTACCTAGAATAGGCCAACTTATAGAGGGATAAAGTAGAACAGAGGTTGTCACAGGCTGCAGGGGCAGGTAGGGAGGGTGGAGAGGGTAGAAGAAATAGGGAGCTATTATTAAGTGGGTACAGAGTTTCTGTTTGGGATGATGAAAAGTTCTGGAAAGGGATACACGGTGATGGTTACACAATGTTGTGAATGTGCTTAATGTCACTGAATCATACACTTAAAAAATTGTGAAAACGGCAAATTTTGTTACGCACATTTTATTACAATAAGAAAGGTTAACAATTCAACACTTGAGGCTGGGCACAGTGGCTCACTCACCCCTGTAATCCCAGCACTTTGGGAAGCTGAGGTGGGTGGATCACCTGAGGTCAAGAGTTCAAGACCAGCCTGGCTAACATGGTAAAACCCCCATCTCTACTAAAAACACAAAAATTAGCCAGGTGTGGTGGCGTGTACCTGTAATCCCAGCTACTCAGGAGGCTGAGGCACAAGAATCGCTTGAACTTGGGTGACAGAGGTTGCAGCGAGCTGACATCATGCCACTGCACTCCAGCCTGGGCGACAAGGGCAAAACTCTTAAGTCTCAACAACAACAACAACAACAAAAACCACGAAGTGTTTTCACCCTGATCTTTGTTACCATCTGTCTGAAGATCCTAGAGCCATGAGTTACTTCTGCAACTGATCTAATAGTTTGATCAAACTAGAAAGACATTAAGTTCTGGGCCGGGCATGGTGGCCCATACCTCAGCACTTTGGGAGGCTAAGGCAGGCGGATCACAAGGTCAGGAGATCGAGACCATCCTGGCTAACAGGATGAAACCCTGTCTCTACTAAAAATACAAAAAATTAGCCAGGCGTGGTGGCAGGCACCTGTAGTCCCAGCTACTCGGGAGGCTGAGGCAGGAGAATGGTGTGAACCCAGGAGGTGGAACTTGCAGTGAGCCAAGATGGCACCACTGCACTCCAGCCTGGGGGATAGAGCAAGACTCCGCCTCAAAAAGAAAGAAAGAAAGACATTAAGTTCTGGCAGAACCAGAACTGACCATAAAGTCACCCAGTACTGACAGCAAAACCCATTCCTGTTGAACTACTATATAGTGTTGGGGGATGAGTTTTACAGGTTTACAATTCATTTCATTAAAAACTTAAGAGATTAGCTGCTTTCCCAAGGCCGAATAGTTTGCTACTTAAATTTGATAGATTAAAATTATGCACATAAAGAATTACTTACTTTCACTGGATTATTGGAAGTTTCTAAGTTTTAAAAAAAATTGAATCCAAAACATATTGCATAAATGACACCTGCAAAGAAAGTATAATTTATAACTTCATAAGAAGTACTGTAAACACCAAGGAAGGCTGAAGATGTTCAGAAGAGCAGATATGAAATATTTAGTTAACAAGTGCCCTAACAGAGACACTCTAGAGAGGCAAGGCAGAAAAGCCAAAAAAACTGTACCACAAATATAAGCAAGACCTCCACCTTTTCACCAGTGTGCTGGATAACCCCAAGACTGATTTGCTAGTGAGCTACCACGTTGTTCTACAACTCTTAGACCAATAACCATGGGAACAGCAGGTAGAATCATCTGAGCCTCTCCCCTTCCTTATTTCCCTCCCCTCCCACAGGAATACCCCTGGAAAAGCCACTGTCCATAGAAATAAAATGTCATTAGTACAGTGCCTATCACATAGCAGATGTTTAATACATACTTCTTGATGTTCCATTTCAAACTGAAGTCATAGGGAAAACATTCACTTCAACCACATTTACTTTCTAGTCATGCTTTCTGAGATAGTCATTCTTTATACATTAAGGTAGAATAATCAAGTCATATCCACAAGACATATAGAGTGACTGAAAATATATCTGTGTATATAGTAAGGTAGTTATAATACACAGATAATGAGAAAAATCATGAATGTTGATAAAAAAACACAAAAGACATTTTTCTGTGCTACAGAAATGGCCTTATATTTGCAATTATTAGGCACCCATTATCTTCACTTCATATTGTTAGAAGAAAACAGAGCAATATTTCTATCCCTGGGTATATTTGATATGAAAACAACTGACAAAAGTAGGTCAGGGCCGGGCATGGCCTGTAATCCCAGCACTTTGGGAGGCCGAGGCGGGTGGATCACTTGAGGTCAGGAGTTTGAAAGTGGCCTAGGCAACATGGTGAAACCCCGACTCTAATAAAAATGTAAAAATTGGCCAGGCGTGGTGGCAGGCGCCTGTAGTCCCAGCTACTCAGGAGGCTGAGGCAGAATTGCTTGAACCTGGGAGACAGAGGTTGCAGTGAGCTGAGATCGCACCACTGCACTCCAACCTGGGCAACAGAGTGAGTGAGACTCCATCTCAAAAAAAAAAAAAAAAAAAAGGTAGGTCAGAACCCCACAAAATGGTGAGTTCTGAATGTCATGTGTCTTATATGGGGTTACAAATCCTGACAAGACACGTGACAGGGTTTTCTGAAAGTCTCTGAAACTCATTAGTGCCATCTCAGTCTGGTTAAAAGCAGCAGCAAGGTAGGAGATAGTTGGTCTTTGTCTCTGGCCATCCTAGTACGTCTTAGATAAAAACTGAAGGCAGCATGTTCCTGTTCTTTTTTCTGCATCTGCTTTCACAACAAATATCCTCTTCCCACCCACATATAATATTGGTGTTTTCTGGAATGTGTCCTTTAACCTACACTTGATCTTAGCCAAAAGGCCAAGGAGCGGTGTGTCCTTTAACCTAAAGAAGAGGTTCTTACAGAGATCAGAGATTTGACAAGAAGTCGACTAGGAGTTTGCGGCCTTCTGTCTATTCTAGTCCAGACGCAATTTCTCCTTAGTTCATGTTTTTGGTAAAAATCACTTAATTTTTTTTTTTCTTCTATTTAGTGTACTAAGCAGAAACCACTAGGCAGTGCAGTGCTGATTGAGCTTTTTAGTTTTCTGGGATATGATTTTTAGCTGTTGTACTAGGTAATATATAAACAAAAAATGCTAAGTACCCACTACTTTAATTCAGTAACTTTGCTTGTATTTGTGTGACATCTATATATCAGTTTCTCATGAAGAAAAACTATCATAAAAATTGTAACGTAAAATTTAACATGAATATTAGGAAAAATACACTTTCGCAATTTGGAGTAAGGTGAATTACACATCCTTTCCTTTTCTAGTAATTTCTAAATTTAGAAAATTGAGAAATTTTCTAAAAGTGTCAGTCTCAACTACTTCTTACCCAAAAGGTTTCTTTAAGATTTTGTATAAATTAATTTACTTCATGCTATACATTTAGGAAGCAAAAATTCAATGAAAACCATTTCATGACTTCAAGCACAGAATTTCAGGATGTCAAAATCATTTGATATCAAATAAATGCAATGATTAAAACGACAATAATAATCCACTGCCAACAAACTTTCTGCCAACCTGCCTCCCATTCCAGTACTGACAAAATCAAGACCACAAGCAGATAAGTGACTGAAGTGTATATACTTCAGAGTTAAATAAAAACATGGGAGACTGTAGCCCACATGTTAAAGAATACATATAATTTTAACAGGGCAAAGAAACTAGTTTTTAAAGGTAGTGGTGGTGGTGGCTTAATTTTGAGTGTTCCTTTTATTTCCACCTGAAAAAAAAAGTGAGTTTTTCCTCTAACTGCTTCCCAACAGTTCAATGACAGCAGAACATCAAATCTATGATGGTACTGGAGATCTTCTATAGAGACAAGGAGAGATGCAACTTCGCGAGCATGTTTTAGTCTGCAGAAAGAAAGTGGAAAAGAGAAAGAGAGAGAGAGAGAGGAGAACAAAAACTAATTTTCCAGTCAGGGGAATCCTTATGAAACCTTTTATGTCAAAGTTAGGATTTCACAACATAACACACTAATGCAAAATCCAGTAGCACCTGAAAGATTTAAGTAAATGCTGTCATCATTTAAATGCTTTTAAATATCTGTAAAAGACTGGAGGAAAAAAAGATAAAGTACATTCTCCAGAGAACAAATGTATTTCAAAATAAAAACTGTATTTTTGCTTTTCTTTTTTTTCAATTTTTGTTTTTGTACAAGATTCGATAGTTATCACATATTAACTTATACACAACGGGATCAACCTCCTCCTCCATGTCGCTTCAAGTCCACATGTTCAGGCTATAGTCCCCAACATTATTTTCTGAGAAATATATTACCACAGTTTGATTTAAATATAGATACAGTATATAATACTTATCTCTGGGAAAAATCAAATTTTAATTTGCAAATGTTTATATAATACAGAAATGGAAAAAGCTACAGTAGGCACACAACCTAATTATGACTTGTGGATGATGATTTCTACATACTCTCCTACTGTAAATGAATAGTTAAAAGTCTTAAGAAGATTTTATATATATGTGCACTTGTGTCCACCTTATCCCATATACTGTACATGTCTATTGACAATCTGGGAATTTAAAGGTGCAGCCCTCAAGAGATTGTTAAATCATTAAAAAAGGAAACAATTAGGCTCGAATGGACAAGAAAAACACTCACAAAATTTCCAATTTTAAATTTCATATCAGTAGGAAAGTATTAAAAATAATTTTCTGTATATACATATGGGTATATGTATATATTGAATTACACATATGTCCCACATTATCAATACAATTCAAATGGAGCCATTTTGGTGAGTTTTTTCATTAAATGATCACTATGTCAAAATTTAAAAATATTTTATTACATCATTAAAATAATTCACTTGCCATTTCAACAGCTTACACTGGTTTTTAATTTTTTAACTCTTCATAACTAAACTCCCTGATCCCCAGTGTTAAATCCCCTATTTAAATTAAAACGTGGTGCTCTTTGTTACTCAGAACCTGATGGATAAAATCACATTTACTTCAAAATTCATCAATCAAATACATTTTGTTACCTGATTTATCAGAGAAATATCTCAGCTCTGAGCATGTGTATCTAAATTATTCTCCCTATAATAAATAGGAGAGGAAAATATCCTAAAAGAGATGGAGATAACGTACATGATGTTACAGCACATATAATACATGATGATTGTTTGTTATAAATTTTTCAGAGACACCTGAAAACTCACTTTAGAAACTAACTTCAGAAACAAACCATTTATTTTTCACTCTAATGTAAATTAATATGTATGTATTTACGTACATACACATACATAAAAAACAAAATTGTCTAGTATTGAGTAGCTGTTTATGAGTGAAAAAATGGTTACAAATTGGTTAATTAGCTTAATTTTGTACTTAACAATTCGATCATTTTGGGGTACAAACAATAAGTCAGTGCATTTATAGACTCCAGAGAGTCAGATACTCAAGCATACACTTTAAAAAAGAACCCTCCTCAACATCACAGGCATTGTACAGCAAGAATATATGTACTCTGATGCAATTCCTACTTTATAAGCAGACTAGACAGCACTTGGCTTACTTTTAAAATAGCTTCATAAAAGAAATATATAAAGAAATGCATGTTGGCTAAAAGTCTTTTAAAATTACATCAAAACAACATTAAAACCTGTTCACTGAGAAGAGCCTATTGAATTTAATTCCTGTTTTGAAATACCTAGTTAACAGTTCAGAATATTGCCTTGTGAGGTTTGAATCAAGATGTGATTGATGTGTAGAGCCAGATAGAGCACACAACTCCATCTCTATCTGCCACGATCACAATTTAGATAGTCCTCTGATCAGCTGTTTGATGTAAATGGATCCCCTTTAAAATAGCTATACACCTTAAAATTATCTATAATAAACAGTTCCCCAATAACCATTATTATTCGTAAATTGAAATGCATTGATCATTCAGAAAAGATTTCTTGCAAAATATATAAATAAATGTAACTGCATATTCTGTAAATATACTTAACATTGCTAGACCAGACCGTCAATGACGGGCTGCTGTATTTCAGTACTGTGTGTCAAATTTATTAGAAATTTAAAAAGAAAAATTTCTGAGGGACTCAGCTGCCTTCGTTAGTTGGCTTTAAAATGTGTAATAAAATGGGAGACAGTATCTTCTCATAAATACATGGAATCAATATGGAAAAGTAAACTATACAACAGACAAGATTAGAGAACATCAGAGTGTACCAGAGTAGTCACCAGAGTGAAATATCTTCCAGCACAAAAAAGGGAAGAACTCTATACACCCAGTTATAGTATATTTCAATTAAAGATACAGCTCTCTCTCACTCCTGGCAAGAATTAATTGGTAATGGCACTGCTTCTCAGCAGTGCAAAAATATCCTGAGAAATTATTCAGATTACAACAAAAGACAGGCTTTCATCACTAAGTTTTTGCACAAAACACAGCTGTAGATATCGTAAATAAATTAATTTAAAAAGCAGATAATCTTCACTGTGTTGAACACAAAAAGGGGATGTGACCCAGACATTGTTAATTCTCCCATTGGCTAATATCAGGAAAAAAGATTGCATTAAGTGTCTATTTATAACTTTCAGTTAACTATGGCCAATAATATACATGGAGGTAATTTGTAGTTCAAGTTTTTCATCTCTTTTTTCCCCAACTAGCTACAAGCTGGATTCTAAAATTTACAGTGAAATATACAATTCCAATTTTCAAAAGATCCTCCTCCTGGAGGAGTGATATTCAATTTTTTTTTTTTGTGCAATCTTGATGCAGAGCCTAAACAGTCCTATGAAGAGAGACAGTGTATCTTTTAATTAATTGGCACTGAAATTTCACTTTCCTTAGCTGCATTCTAGTAGCTTGGCCAAGTTATCTCGTAATTCTGTTAGTTCAAATATTTTTCCATCCAGAATTTCTAAGAGTGTCTTCAGGTTATTGCGAAAAGCTTCTTGTTCATTCTGACTTTTCTCCAGACGTTGCTCTAAGTCAGACAGTTGTCCCTCCAGGTCTTTGTTCCGAATTTCTACTTCCTTCAGAAACAAAAGTGTAACACGTATATATGTCAATTCATCACTTAGAAAACAATACAACTCTCTGTTATTACCAATATTGTGGTAATCAATGCAGTTTGACAGTCAGGATGAGCTTCAGAATCTTAATTTAGAACAATTTAAGGAGATTTTAGACTTGGCCATCCCAGAGAGCAATACAGTTTTAATGACTGGCTTGGTTATCACTCAATCTAACTACTCAACAAAAATCTACTGACTCATTACTTTGTCCCAGGCAACACTCTAGGTACTTCAAATACCAAGACAGGCTTGAAGACCTATTTATGGATCACTTAGATATTATTTTTATTGCTGTCCACCTATTTCTCCTAACGCATAATTATTAGCAAACACAGGTGAAAGCAGGCAGAGAAAGAGAGAGAAATTAACTTTTTCTGTTTACTGGCAACTCTAGAGAAAGATTTAGACAAGAAAGTAACTCTCTAAAATGTGATTTTAGGATCCTCTGAATATGTAAATTATTCTTTACTTTGCCTCAATATCAAATAAATGTATATGTAGAGAGTATCACTCATCTGCTAGAAACTGTAGTGAAGATACATAATAACCATACATAATGGAGAATTATAAGTTAACAGTTCCAATATATTGCAAGCCAAGGGAAAAAAAATGATAAAAGGAAATCAAATGTTCATGACAACAACAAAAAAAAACTAAACAATTTTTTTGACAGAATAAACTCTGGCACACTTAAAAATTATTTAGAAGTTATTACTGCTTTTGTTTTTTTGTTGTTGTTGCTGTTTTTTGAGACGCAGTCTCACTCTGTCCCCCAGGACGGAGTACAATGGTGCAATCTTGGCTCACTGCAACCTCCGCCTCCTGGGTTCAAGCCATTCTCCTGCCTCAGCCTCCAGAGTAGCTGGGATTACAGGCATGCGCCACCACGCCTGGCTAATTTTTGTATTTTTAGTAGAGACGGGGTTTTACCATGTTAGCCAGGCCGGTCTTGAACTCTTGACCTCCAATGATTCACCTGCCTCGGCCTCCAAAAGTTCTAAGATTACAGGCATGAGCCACCACGCCTGGCCTATTATTGCCTTTAAAATGTCTCTACATGTGACAAATATAACAAAGCGAGTCTTAAAAAAAATGACATAAATCAAGCTAATGATTTCATTTTGGTTAAAAAATCAGATTGAGAAAAATGGGAGAAAGCTAACTATTACACTTTAAATAACCAATTCAGATAAGCAATGAATTGAAAGTTATATATCCTTTCTGGAAAGCTCACTTTTACGTTTGAGAGAAACTAAGTGACTGACACAAATTACATTAAGATATATAAAGTATATGGGACAGTGAAAATATCTTGATGTTAGTTACACAACATGATAGCCTCAGAAAATAAGATGTTTCAAAATGTTGATACATCATTGAAATGTTAATTTCTAAAGGAATTCAATCAAGTCTAAACAACAGTGGAAATTTAAAAAAATAGATCACTGAAAGACAATCTGGTAAATGTTAAATGAAAAGAACAGAATATAGAGTAGCTCACTGAAACTGGTAAAAATTTGTATGCATGAGGACAAATACTAGGAATTAATGTAGAAATAGGAAATAAAAAATAGTTCTGGTGTTGAACTTATGGACACTTTTTCCCAAAAATTTATTTTTCTCCCAAGTTGGATAAAGAATGAAAAAAAAATTAAAAATTAAAATTTTCTCACAATGTAAAAATTAAACTTTCAAGAAAAATAATCAGGGCAGGGCTCACGCCTGTAATCCCAGAACTCTGGGAGGCCGAATCACCTGAGGTCAGGAGGTCGAGACCAACTTGGCCAACATGGCGAATCCCTTTGTCTCTACTAAAAATATAAAAACTAGCCGGGCGTGGTGGCGTACGCCTGTAATCTCAGCTACTCGGGAGGCTGAGGCAGGAGAATGGCTCGAACCTGGAGGCGGAGGTTGTGGTGAGCCGAAATTATGTCACTGCACTCCAGCCTGGGGTGACAGAGCTCTGTCTCCAAAAAAAAAAAAAAAAATTGGAAATTGGCTCGAATACATTTAAAAAGTAATAACTCTGAGTTATCTTTGTCAGTGGTTTGACAAGGCTCAAGCAAGGATGCTACAGATGAGTTGCAAGAGCCTGGGAAAATACAAGAAAGGAATCAAGCAGCTATAATGATTTTTAAAGGAAGAATTTAAGGAATTGAATCTCAAACTATTGACTGTTAGATGTTAGCCAGGTATGTTTCTAATCTCTTGACTTTGGATAATCTGCAAGGTCAAGATAAGTAAATTGAGAAGAGAATCTGAAACTAATAAAATATTTATAAATTCAGAAGCCAAACACATGGAGGTTTTAACTATGAGGAAGAAAACAGATCCTGAGATCAAATGTAAAAATTCCACTCATGACTGCACAGCATGCTCTCTTGCCTGCTTAAACAATAAACTTAAGGGTAGAATGTTTCCAACTATAAAAATAGATCAAATGTCACTCACTAGCAGACACCCACTTCACCAGGCACCACCCAGCTTGCCCTCTAAAGCCCTCCTAAAAATGAAAGGCTCCCTTGTTTCTTTGCCAATCAATGAAACAGCCGAACATTTTCAATGGAAGCAAGCAAAACACAAAATTCCCTCAGCTAATAAAATTGTGTTATGCTCTCCAGAATGAATCTCCTACTCTAAGCATCTCTCTGTTTGCAGGAATTTTACAAGTTAGATAACAAAAGGGACCTAATACACTGCTTGATGGTGCTAGTCTATTTTTAGGCAAAGAGAATATGTTCCTAGAGCAAGAATAGACAACTTAGAGCACAGGGGCCAAGACGTAACAGAAGCCATAGTGAGTGGCACTTTTCAGGTGTCTACCTTTTATCTATCTATCTATCTATCTATCTATCTATCTATCTATCTCAGAGAGAGAGAATTTTATATACATATATTCTGACAGTAATAACTTCAGCACCTTTTGCTCATATTTTCCAACCAACCTTTCCCTTCCTGCCCTTCTATTTGTTATTTTTTTTAGAGACGGGGTCTCACTATGTTGCCTAGGCTGGTCTCAAACTCCTGGGCTCAAGTGATCCTCCTGCCTTGGCCTCCCAAAGTGCTGGGACTACAGACGTGAACCACCATGCCCAGCCTTGCCTTTCATTCTCCATCCAAACTCATTCTTCTGCTCACTATCATTTTGGCTCTGTTATTTCCCTCTTTTCCTTTACTGATGTAAGGCACACACCAGGGGCAACTAGAGAGAGGCATAGTTCAGCCCTGATAAAGCACAGTAGACCAGAATCATCAACTCCCTTCTGAGTTTTTTAAAAGGTGGGAGAGGATACAAGATGGCTGACTAGAAGCAATTTGCACTTGCCTTCTCTACTAAGAAGAACCGAAATAGTGACTAATCATACTACAAATGGATCATCCAAGAGAGGGCACTGGAATTCAACAGAAAAACTGACAAGAAATACCTAAAGCAAGGAAGGAGAAGGAAGTCAGCTTGGCCAGGATTGGTGGGGAGCTGAGATTCCCCAATATGCATAAAGGGTAAGAGAACCTCGGTGGTCCGTATTTCCACCATGAATCCTGCAATCCTAGCCATGGGAAAGTCTCTTGGCCCTCCAGGCACTGGAAACTAACACTGCTGGGAGACTGTGTGACAGCACTGCTCTCGGGAGAGGGCTAGCGCTGGGTGCCACACAACCCCTGAGACCTAAGCTGCAGCAAGGCACCATTTTAGAGCCCACCTCCAATAAACTGTGGTGGCCTAGAGCCCAGCAGTGCTGTGGCTAAGGCTCAACAGAAACATGGGCTGTTATACCCAGTGTTTAGGTGCAAGTGACTGCGGGCTACTGCACCAAGGCTGAGTGCCATCAAGGCACAGGCTACCACCGTCAGAGCTGAGGGACAACTGCTGTGCACACTTCCCACGCATCAGCCAAGGCTGCTAACAATGTAGGTGGCACTGTCCTCCTGAGCAGCAGGGCAACAATGTGAACATTCCTGGGGATTGCCCTGCCCCTACCTACCATGGCTGGCACCTGCACATACCATCAGGAGGCCTGAAAACTAGCCTAATTGGCCTGGCCTTGATCCCCTCCATGTAACAGCATACAATTGGGGGGTAGGGGGAGTGAAGGGATTGCCCAGCCCAGTCCACCAATGTTGGCACCTGAACACTCCTCCCAGGGGAATGAGGTTGGGCTTACCTTCCCGGCTGCTACCACCACAGCTGGCACCTACCTGCACATGCCACCTGCAGGCCTGGAGACTGGCCTGTCCAGCCCTTTGCAGCCACTGCCAACACCAGCATGCACTGCACGAGACACAGAGGACTGTCCCACAACTGCTATCGCTCATACTACACCAGTTGCCCGGGGGTCAGAGAACTCACCCATCCTTGCACTGCTACCACTACTGGCTTCCAAGACACCAGGAGACCCCAAAATCAGCTTGCCTGGAACTGCTAACACTGGTGCAAGCATACACCACCCTGGAGCCTAAGGACAGGCACACTTGGCCCACTGCTGCCACCATCAGGGTCCAAAGACTGGCCCTTTTATGTCCTAGTCCCCAGCAAAATTTCACCACAGCCTCCACTAATAACTGCACCCTAAGCCACTAAGAAAATCACAGGTACTATTGATGCTATTTATAGCCAAATAAATCATACAGAGACCATGCTACTGAACACACTCAGAATAAAAGCCAAAGTGCCCTGTACATCCAATACCATAGATACATCTACAGGAAAGAATATTTCCCTATGAAAGCAAATTTTAAAAGCTGGCAGAAGTGACTGTTACACCAGCTATGTAGATATGAATGTAAGAATACATCAAACATGAGAAACACCTTCCAAGGAAAAGAATAATTTTCCAGCAACACATCCCAATCAAAACAAAATTCATTAAGTACCCCCAAAATAATTCAAATTATTGATTCTAAAGAAGCTTAGTGAGATACAAGAAAATTCTAAAAAATGTACAAAGAGGCCGGGTGCAGTGGCTCACGTCTGTAATCCCAGAAATTTGGGAGGCTCAGGCAGGCAGATTGCTTGAGGTTAGAAGTTTGAGACCAGCCTGGTCAACATGGTGAAACCCTGTCTCTCCTAAAAATACAAAAATTTAGCTGGCCATGATGGTATGTGCCTGTAATCCCAGCTACTCTGAAGACTGAGGCAGGAGAATCACATGAACCTGGGAGGCGGAAGTTGCAGTAAGCCGCGATTGTGCCACTGTGCTCCAGACTGGGCCACAAAGCAAAACTCCACCTCCAAAAAAAAAATACAAAGAAATCTGAAAAATAATAATTCAGACTATGAATGAAACATTTACTAAAGAGATACACACTATAACAGAAATTCTGGAAATGAAGAATTCATTTAATGAAATAAAAAATACATTCAAAAGATTCAACAATAGGCCAGATCAAACAGAAAAAAAAATTTCAGAACTCATAGACAAGTCTTTTGAAATAATATAGACAAAAATAAAGAAAAAGTAATAAAAAAGAATAAGCAAAGCCTTTGTGACATATGGGACACCATAAAGTGGCCATAAAATATGCAAACTATCAGGGTTCCAGGAGGCAAACAGAGAGCAAAAGGGTAGAAAACCTAGTTAATGAAATACCAGATGAAAATGCCCCAAATCTACCAAGATATTTAGACATCCAGATACAGGAAGCTCTGACATCCCCAAACAGATAAAATGAAAGAAGGTCTTCTCCACTGCACACTATAGTCAAATTGTCTAAAGTCGAAATTCTAAAAATAGCAAGAGATAAGCATCTTGTCACCTAAAAAGGATCCCCTTCAGACCAACAGGGTATTTCTCAGCAGAAACCTCACAGGCCAGGAAAGAATGGGGTGATATATTCATAGTATTGAAAGAAAAAAACAAAAACCAAAACTGCTAGCCAAGCATACTACATCCAGCAAAATTATCCTTTGTAAATGAAGGAGAAATAAAGTCTTTCCCAGAGAACCAAAGGCTGAAAGAATTCATCACCAGTATATCAGCCCTACAAGAAATGCTCAAGGGAGTTCTAAGTCTGGAAATGAAAGGATGACATTTTCCATCCTGAAAACATATGAAAGTATAAAACATTGTTAAAGCAAACACACAAATAAGGAAGAGAAAGGATTCAAATGGTATCACTACACCAAATCACCACAAGGAACAATAGGATAAAAAGGAAGGAACAAATAACAAAACAACCAGAAAGCAATTAGCAATGTGACAGAAACAAAACCTCAAATATCAACAGTAACCTAGAATGAAAATGGATTACATTCTCCACTTAAAAGATAGACTGGCTGAATGGATTACAATCATGACCAACTATATGCTGCTTACAAGAAACATACTTTACTTATAAAAAGACTTACAGATCAAAAGTAAACGTATGGAAAAAGATATTCCATGCAAATGGAAACCAAAAGTGCACAGGAGTAGTTACACCTATATCAGATAAAATATACCTTAAGCCAAAAACAGTAGAAAACATGAAGTCACTATATAATAATAGAGAGATCAATCCAGCAAGAGGATATATATGTTTCCAACACTGGCACACCTAAACTCATGAAGTAAACATTACTAGACTGAAAGACAGATAGATTCCAATACAGTAATTTGTGTGGTACTTCAACACCCCAGTATCAGCATTAGACAGATCAAGACAGAAAATCAACAAAGAATCATTGTATTTAAACTGGGCCTTGGACAGATTGTAGTTAACAGACTTAACAGACTTTTTTTTTTTTTTTTGAGACAGAGTCTAGCTCTGTTGCCTAGGCTAGAGTGCAGTGGTGTGATCTCGGCTCACTGCAACCGCTGCCTCCCGGGTTCAAGCGATTCTCCTGCCTTAGCCTCCCAAGTAGCTGGGACTACAGGCGCCCGCCACCTCGCCTGGCTAGTTTTTGTATTTTCAGTAGAGACGGAGTTTCATCATGTTGGCCAGGTTGGTCTCAAACTCCTGACCTTGTGATCCGTCCACCTTGGCCTCCCAAAGTGCTAGAATTACAGGCATAAACCACTGCACCTGGCCTACAGAACATCTTACACAACAATTCTTCTCATTACCACATGGAAATTTCTCAAAGACAGATCATACGTTAAGCCACAAAACAAGTCTCAACAAATTTCTAAAACTTGAAATCGTATTAATTATCTTCTCAGATCACAATAAAATAAAACCAGAAATCAATACCAAGAAAAATTTTGGAAACTATACAAATATATGAAAATTAAACAACATGCTCCTGAGCAACCATTGGGTCAATGAGGAAATTAAGATGAAAATTAAAAAATATCTTGAAACAAATGAAAACAGAAATACAACATACCAAACTCCATGTGACAGAGCAAAAGCAAAAGCGGTACTAAGAGGCAAGTTTATAGCAATAAATGCCTACATCAAAAACGCAGATTTCAAATAACAATCTAACAATGTGCCCCAAGAAACTAGAAAAGCAAAAATAAACCAAACCCCAAAATAGCAGAAGGAAATAATAAAGACCAAAAAACAAAACAAAAAAATAAAGGATCAATGAAACAAAAATTTGGTTCTTTGAAAAGATCAACAAAATTGATAAATCGCTAGCTAGACCAAGAAGAAAAAAAACCCAAATAAAAAAAATCAGAAATGGAAAAGGAAGCATTACGACTCACACTACAGAAATACAAAAGATTATGAGAGACTATTATGAGGTACACACGAACAAACTGGAAAACCTGGAGGAAATGGATGAATTCCTGGAAACTTATAACTTACTAAGATTTGAATCAGAAACAGAAAACGTGAACAGACCAATAATGAGTAGCAAGACTGAATTAGTAGTAAGAAGTCTCCAAACAAAGAAAAGTGCAAGACCAGAGGGCTTCACTGCCAAATTGTACAAAACAATAAAGAACTAATACCAATCCCCTTCAAACTATTCCATAAAAATTGAAGAGGAGGGAATTTTTCCTAATTTATTCTATGAGGCCAGCATTACTCTGATGCCAAAAAGCAGACAAAGACACAACAAAAAAAGAAAACTATAGGCCAATATCGCTGATAAACACAGACATAAAAATCCTCAACAAAATACCAGCCAACTGAATTCAACAGTGTATCAAAAAGATGATATACCATAATCAAATGGGATTTATACCAAGGAAACAAGGATGGTTTAACACAGAGAAATTAATAAATGATATAACACATCAACAGAATGAAGGAAAAAAATATGATCATCAATAGATGCAGAAAAAACATTTGATAAAATCCAACATCCCTTCATGATAAAAATGCTCAAAAAACTAGGCATAGAAGGAACATGTCTCAAAATAATAACAGCCTAAGTGACAAACCCACAATTAACATCATAATGAAGGAGGAAAAGTTTTTCCCTCAGAGATAGAGTGAGACCTCTATCTCTCACCATATATAAAAATCAATTCAAGATGGATTAAAGACTTAAATGTAAGACCTAAAACTATAAAATTACTAGAAGAAAACATTTTAAAAAACACTTCTGGACATTGGTGTAGGCAAAGACTTTATGTCTATGACTTTAAAAACATAGACAACTAAAACAAAAATAGACAAATGGGATTATATTAAACTAAAAAGCATCTGCACAGCAAAGGAAACAACAAAGAGACAACCTGTTGAATGGTAGAAACTATTCGCAAACTATTCATCTGACAAGGGACTAATATCCAGAATACACAAGAAACTCAAACAACTCAACAAAAAACCACAAATAATTCCACTAAAAAGTAGGCCAAGGACATAGACAGTTCTCAAAAGAAGACATATTATGGCTAACAGGTATATTAAAAAATGCTCAATGTCACTGATCATCAAGGAAATTCAAATCAAAACCAAATAAGATATAATCTTATGGCCAGGTGATGGCTCATGCCTATAATCCTAACACTTTCAGACGCTGAGGCAGGTGGATCACCTAAGGTCAAAAGTTCCAGACCAGCCTGACCAACATGGTGTAAACCCCATCTCTACTAAAAACACAAAAATTAGCTAGGCATGGTAGCGGGCATGTGTAATCCCAGCTACTCAGGAAGCTGAGGCAGGAGAATAGCTTGAACCTCGGAGGCGGAGGTTGCAGTGAGCTAAGATCGTGCCATTGTGCTCCAGCCTGGGTGACAGAGTGACACGCTGTCTCAAAAAAAAAAAAAAAAAAAGACAAAAAAGAAAAAGAAAAAAGAAACGCTATCATCTTACTGTGATTACAATGGCCATTATTATTACTTTTAGATAACATCAGAATTGAATTGATAGAATAACTATCATTAAAAAGACAAAAAAGAAGAGATGCTGGTGAGGATACGGAGAAAAGGGCACTCTTACACAATGATGGTGGAAATGTAAATCAGTACAACTACTAAAAACTACTGGAGATTTTTTTAAAAATTAAAAATAAAAAAACTACCATACAATCATGTAATCCCAATACTGGATATATGTCCAAGGGAAAATAAATCAGTACATCAAAGGGATACCCACACTTGCATGTTTATCATAGCACTATTCACAATACCAAAGACATGGAATCAACCTAAGTGCCCATTAGCAGACAAATGGATAAAGATAATGTGGTATATATACAATGGAATATTATTCAGCCTTAAAAAGGAGTAAAATCATTTCATTTGCTGCAACATGGATAGAACTGGAGGTCATCATGTTAAGTGAAATAAGCCAGGTACAGAAAGACAAATACTCCATCTTCTTACTGATAAGTGGGACCTGAAGAACTTGATTTCATGGACATAGAGTATAGAATGATGGTTACCATAAGCCAGGAAAGGTGTGACGGTGGGAGGAGACAATGAAAAAAGATAAGTGAATGGGTATACATTTACAGTTAGATAGAAGAAATAAGTTCTAATGTTTGATAGCAGACTAGAGTTCCTATAGTTAGCAACAATATATTGTATATTTCAAAGTAGTTATAAGAGAGGGATTGAAATATTACCAACACACAGATAAGTATTCAAGGAGCTGAATACCTTGAACACCCTGACGTGATCATTACACAGACTACACATGCAAAAATTATCACATGTATCCCATAAATATGTAAAATATTATCTATCAATAAAAGGAAACAAAGGCAAAAACAAAGTATAAAATCCGACTGGGCAGGAGGTTATGCTCTGTATTTGTTAAAGAGCCTAAAATACTACAATGATTAAAAGAAAATTAATAACAATTATAAATACCACCAATGGGGCAGATTAACTTAATTTCCTTCCTTCCTCCTTCCTTCCCTCCCTTCCCTCCTTCCTTTCCTTTCTTCCTTCCCTTCCTTCCCTCCCTCCCTCTCTCTTCCTCCCCTTCCCTCGATTTTCCTGACTCAGAGTCCTGAGTAGCTGGGACTATAGGTGCATACCACCATGCCCAGTCAATTTTAAAAATATTTTTGTGGGCCGGACGCGGTGGCTCAAGCCTGTAATCCCAGCACTCTGGGAGGCTGAGACGGGCGGATCACGACGTCAGGAGATCGAGACTATCCTGGCTAACACGGTGAAACCCCGTCTCTACTAAAAAATGCAAAAAAACACTAGCCAGGCGAGATGGCGGGCGCCTGTAGTCCCAGCTACTGGGGAGGCTGAGGCAGGAGAATGGCGTGAACCTGGGAGGCGGAGCTTGCAGTGAGCTGAGATCCGGCCACTGCACTCCCGCCTGGGTGACAGAGCAAGACTCCGTCTCAAAAAAAAAAAATTTTTTGTGGAGACAGGATCCTACTATATTGCCCAGGCTGGTCACAAACTCCTAGTCTCAAGCAATCCTTCTTCCTCAGCATCCCAAAGTACTGAGATTATAGTACCAAATCCAGCTTTAATTTTCTATAAATTTAAATCTTGCATCATTTAATCTAAATAAAAGCTGTAGAAAAATCGACATCTGATATACATCTTAAGCTCTTATGAATAAGATGTATTATTGCCCTATAAGATTGTTAACCTTCTATATAATAGGAAATATAAATAATCAAGACAAGTATGAATAATTTAAAAGAAAAATGGGTAAAACACATACACACACATTTTGAAGAAGTTATTCAACAATTACATCTTCTGTGTACTAGGCATTGGGGATAAAGCAGTAAATAAAACAAAGATGGTTCCTATTTTAATAGAACATACATTCTAAAAGGAAGACACTGGCAATAAAGAGGTAAACAGAATAGATTTCCGGGCAGCCATGGTAACAGTGACTGTGTATACTGCAATCTACCAACTATCCTCCCCAAACTGTATAAACTATACAAAGGTGTGCAAATTCCATCACTTTGACATAACTAGAAGACACAGAACAATACAAACATCAAATTGCCTTTAATTAGAAAATATAAGCATCAATTTCCAGCAGAGGTATTTCTCAAGCTCTCACTCTAACCCTTTGCAAAAAGGAAGGCAAAGTTGTGGGGGCAATTCCCAGAAGATTAGAGAACAAAAGGCCTCAGACTAAACTACAGTAATCTCAAGAAAGAGAAAGACCATTACCAGTGTGAATGCCAGAATACTGAAAAAAAAGTTCTAGAAAACCTGAGCAGACTATAAGAAAGGAACTTAACAGTATAAACGAAACTTGAGGAAGTAGTCTGAAAAACGCTGAAGACAATTCCAAAGAGCAGAAGATAAAAGGAAGAGAAAGGAATCTTTCGGAGTAAAGGGAAAAAGAAGCAAGAAAGGAAAATTTAAGACCAAAGACAAACTATTAAAGGACATACAATCTTTCTTCCAACTGTCTCTGCAAAAGAGGGTGTTTTTGAACTAACAATTTATAAACCACCCCACACTGCTATTCTATCCACAAAACGCAAATGTGTAAGCAATCTTCATCTACACCAACTGTTATAAAAGGAAATAGAAAATAGAAAATGCTAAAAACACTTGAGTAGATGAATCTGCCCAAAACCAACTATGAAGCAGAAGAAAACTCTAACACAATATTCCACCCTGAACTAAATATTCTCAAATAAGCATTTAAAAACAAGTTTGAATTATATATTGAAAAACTTAGAATAGAAATGGGTAAAACAAACAGAACTCCAAAGAACAGAAAGGTTGACTGAACTCATGAAAGAAACAGAAGAAAGAGGCAAAATCTCTCAGAAATGAAAACTGAGTTATAAGGACTCAAGGAAAAATAGATTTGAATAAAACTATTTTTAATTCAATTATTACTTATTATTTTAAATAATCCTAGAGAATGAAAGTGAGATAAAGTAGAGAAAATAAAAAGAGGTTGCAAAAGACAAGAAATCAAATTACATAAAATTGGAGCTCCTGAAGAAGAAAAACAACACATTAGAACAGAACTAGTATTTAAAACTTTTATGCAAGAAAACTTCCTAGAAATACAGAAAAACCTGGATATACAAATTAAAAAGGCCCACTGTGTACCTGGGAAAATGCCCTCAACAATGGATTTTGTGAAATATTCTAGTATATCATTTAAACTTTATTTTAAAAATAAAGGAAAAATCCTCAGGGCATACAAGCAAAATGAATCCAAAACTTATAAGGCAAGAGAATCAGATTTCTCAAAAGAGATATACAAAACCCTTGTATAATGTAGTGTCATTTTCAAGTAATTCAATGAAAGAAAATTATGAACCAGGGATTTTATATTAAATATCTTGCCAAGCTGTCACCCCAATACTGAATATATGAGAAAAAAAAAAAGTTTAAACAAGCAAGATCTCAGAAAATATGTATCCATGAGCTCTTTTGCAACCATCCACAAGAAGATAAGCTTTATCCAACCAAGAGATCACGTGGAAACTTCAGAAAAAGGACTGATGGTGAGTGCTATGAGTTGAATGTGTCCCCTCCAAAATTCAAGTACTGAAATGAGAAGTGGGGCCTTTAAGAGACGATTAGGTCATGAGGGCTCCTCTCCTCATGAATGGGAGTAAGGTCCTTATAAAAGAGGTTTCCTCTGCAGTGCTGCTGGCTTGCTCTTCCATCTTCCCCCACGTGAGGAGGCAGCATTCATTCCCTCTGGAGGATGCAGCAACAAGGCAATATCTTGGAAGGGGAAAGCAGTCCCACAACCAAACCTGCCCGTACCTTGACCTCGGCTTTCCAGCTGCCAGAAGTGTGAGAAATTTCTGTTCTTTATAAATTTCCCAGATTGTAGTTTTCTATTATAGCAGCACAAAAGGACTAAGACAGTAAACATTTAATATATTTCATGTATAAAGACTAAAACAAATGTAGACGATGGTTAAAAAATAACCTGTTAAGTATTCTGACAAGGTAGAAATAATGCAACCAAAAAACAGGAAGAGAAAGGGAAAAATGAAAGCAGAATAAGCACATTATTATTAAATATGTTAATAGTTCAGAGTCAAAGGATATCATTAAAAACTAACAAACCAGGCCAGGCGCGGTGGCTCATGCCTGTAATCCCAGAACTTTGGGAGGCTAAGGTGGGAGGATTGTTTGGGCCCAGGAGTTCGAGAGCAGCCTAGGCAACAGAGTGAAATGCCATTTCTACAAAAAATTTAAAAATTAGCCAGGCTTGGTGGCATATACTTGTAGTCCCAGCTCCTTGGGAGGCTGAGTAGAGAGAAATGCTTGAGCCCATGAGGTTGAGACTGTAGGTATCTGTGATTGTGCCACTGGCCTCCGGCCTGAGTGACAGAGTGAGACTGTTTCAAAAACAAAAACCAAACAAACAAAAACCCCCCCCAAAAACAAACCAGATAGTATATAAATATGAACACAGGTAACTAGGAACATTCTAAAGGGGTGGAAGTTCAAAGGTAACTATTACAACAAAATTAAGATCATTTTAAATATCAAGAGATATTTAAAAAGCAAATATAAAGATAGTTAAAAAGAGCAAAGAACACATCATATAGAAAAATTATTAATATAATGCATACACAGAAATGATAACATAATGATGAGTTGAGACCAAACATAAAAATCACATCAATAAACACGAATGAGTTATCTACCAAAAAATATTTTCAGTTGGGTCACAAAGCACTATCCAAGTATATGTACACAAGACACACAAGGAGCATTCATAAAAACTGATAAAATATTCGGTCACCAAAAAAGCAGCAGTAAATTATGTAACATAGAAATTACACAAATAAAACCCTGTGATCCCAATGCAACAGAACTAGAAATTAATAACTAAATCAAAAGATTAAAAAGACCCTTCCACCAGGAAATTAAGGGACTTTTTATAGTTTTCATACAGCTGTTGTATGAAAAGGAAGTAAGGTCAAAATTACAGAATTTCCAGAAATAATAATGAAAACATTAAATATCAGAATCTATGGGATACACTTAAAGCAATGATCAGAGGAAGATCAATAGCCTGAAACACATATATAAACAAAAGTGAAAGAATGAAAAAAAGGAATTAAATCCCCTTTCAAAATGCTAAAACATAAAAAACCAAACAAAGCACAAGGCAGGAATAAATAAGATAAACATGGAAATTCATAAGGTAAATTCATAAGTGGCATTTACTAGTTAATCAAAATCTTGTGGGTTTTTTTTTTTTCCAGTGAGACAGGTCCTGTTCTGTCTCCAGTGCTGAAGTGCCGTGGCACAATCCAGGCTCACTGCAACCTCAACCTCCTGGGCTCAAATGTTCCTCCTACCTCAGCCTCCCATGTAGCTGGGACCACAGGTAGATGCTACTGGACCACAGGTAGGTGCTACCACATCCAGCTAATTTTTTGTAGAGACAAGGTCTGGCCATGTTGTCCAGTCTGGTCTCAAACTGCTGGACCCAAGCAATCTTCCCGCCATGGTCTCCTAAAGTGCTAGAATTACAGGTGTGAACCACCGCACCTGGCCAAAATCTTTTTTTTTATGTATTGAAAGAAAAAAAAGGCCAGGTGCAGTGGCTTATGCCTGTAATCCCAGCAATTTGGGAGGCCGAGGCGGGCAGATCACAAGGTCAGGAGATCGAGACCATCCTGGTTAACACAGTGAAACCCCGTCTCTACAAAAAAATGCAAAAAATTAGCCGGGCGTGGTGGCGGGTGCCTGTAATCCCAGCTACTCGGGAGGCTGAGGCAGGAGAATAGCTTGAATCTGGGAGGCGGAAGTTGCAGTGAACCGAGATCACGCCACTGCACTCCAGCCCAGGCAACAGAGCGAGACTCTGTCTCAAAAAAAAAAAAAGAAAAAGAAACTTCACAAAGTAGACACATCACTACTAACTTTAGGTAATCACAAAAGAAAGTGAAAAAGAACAAGTATATCAAATAAGAAGTATAAGAGTTCCCATTGAATACAGTCATGCACAGCATGACAATGTTTTGATCAACTGTGACCAGCATATGCAACAGTGGTCCCATAAGATTATAAGGGAGCTGAAAAACTCCTATCACCCAGCAGCTGCCATATCGTCACAGCACAAGGCAGTACTCATGTGTTTGTGGTGATGCCGATATATCTACCATGCTGTCAGTTGTATAAATGCATAGCACATACAATGATATATAGTACATAATATTTGATAAAAATAAATGGCTATGTCACTGGTTTATGTATTTATACTATACTATAATAAACTTTTAAAGTTATTTTAAAGTGTACTCCTTCTACTTATTTAAAAAAACATTAATTATCTGACAGTCCCAGGCAGGTGCTTCAGGGGGTATTTCAGAAGAAGGTAATGTTATCATAGGAGATGAGAGCTCCATGCCTGTTATTGCCCTTGAAGACCTTCCAGTGGGACAAGATGTGGAGGTAGAAGACAGTGATATTGATGATCCCGACCCTGTGTAGGCATCAGCTAATATATGTGTTTGTGTCTTTGTTTTTTAAAAGAAGTTTTAAAAGTTTTAAAAACATTTTTTAATAGGAGGAAAGGTTATAGATTAAGGATATAAAGAAAATAGTTTTGTACAGCTGAATACATGTTTATGTTTGCAGCTATTACAAAAAAGTAAAAAGTTAAAAAAAGTTAAATGTTTATGAAGTTAAAATGTTACAGTGAGCTAAGGCTAATTTATTACTGAAGAAAGAACATTTTTTAAAAAATAAATGTAGTACAGTCTAAGTGTAGTGTTGATAAAGTCTACAGCAGTGTATGGTAATATCTTAGGTCTTCACATTCACTCACCACTCACTCACTGACCCACCCAGAGCAACTTCCAATCCTACGGGTTCCATTCATGGTAAGTGTCCTATTCAAGTATACGATTTTTTATCTTTTCTACTGTATTTTTACTGTACCTTTTCTATCGTTTCTACTGTATTTTTACTCTATGTTTTCTGTGTCTAGATGTGCTTAGATACAAATACATGAATACTAACCACTGTCTTACAGGGGGTGGAGGGAGGGAGGGAGGGAAAAGAAGGGAGAGGGAGAGAGAGAGAGAGAAGAGAGCCATCCAGAATAAAACAAAGCAAATATAGCCAAAATGACATTTGGGGAATATAAGTAAGGGTATATAAAAAATTTCTGTATTATTCTTGCAACTTTTCTGTAAGATTGAAATTATTTCAAAATAAAAAGTTTAACTAAAGAACTTATTTATGTAACCAACCTGTTCCCAAAAATCTATTGAAATAAAAATAAATAGTTTAAAAACAAAATAGATAAAAAACAAGATCATTTCAGATAGTGATAAGTACTAAAAGGAAAATAAAAATTAGTAATACTACAAAAAAATACCTGGGATGGGGTATGGGGACTGTAGCATAGTGAGTAAATTGGGAAGTCAGAGAAATTAACATCTGAACTAAGACCTAAACTAAAAATTGAAGCCAGCCATCTGAAGATCTGGGTAAAAGTTCCAGGTAAAGATATTCCACATGTTCTAAAGTGAAAATGTACTTGTGACTTCAAGTCACATATGTTAAGACATATGTTAAGCATTTAACTTACATTAGCTCTAATTCTCACATTAACAGGTGGGGTATCCCCATTTTCAAAGAGAAGACAGCAGTTCAAAGGTGTTAACAAGTTATTAAGGCACTTAGCTAGAAAGTAATGAGGCCTAGATTTATTTTATTCCAAAGTCTTTTCTTTCTGCATTATCACACTTCTTCAGGCAACAGTCAAGTCATCCTTAATGATTCTTTTAAAAAATATTTTCAGTTATATACACATTTACATTGTCTCACTTATGAAGAGAAACCAAAAATCAAAAATCTTGGGAATTATTTCACTTATTGTTTAATATGTATTTGTTAATGATATTTTGATATTCAGTGAAATGATGGGTAAGAATTATATTCACAATTTCAAGTGCCAGCTATAAAATTCAATTACTGCTCTATAATGAAATCCATTCATTCACGCAGTTATTGAGAAAGGGTCTCATTCTGCCACCCAGGCTGGAGTGCAGTGATATGATGTCCAATACACAATTAAAAATGACTACATGATAGTTCCTTAATATTTTACGCAAGCGTAATACCACTCAAAAAAAATTTCATCCTAAAAAAAAAGGTCACAATCTGACTTTATTCCATAAAATACCTTTAAATTTGACATGGAATCTAATACTTGGTACACATATGACTACCATTGACACATGATGTTTTTTGTACACTGGAATCAGGAAGCATACTATTTATGCAGAAAAAAGTGAGTAAAATTAATTACACTGAAGAACAAAGAGTACTAACTTGTGTTCCATTAGGGCACAACTATTGGTATAATTCATACATCAGTACATTGTGGGGGGAAAAAAAATAAAGAGCAATGTTCCCAAATTGAATAAAATCAATTTGCAAATTTTTCTTTAAATTCAGGGTTTTCTTTCTTTCTTGTTCTTTCTTTCTCTCTCTCTTTCTTTTTATTAAGACAGGATCCCATTCTGTTGCCCAGGCTGGAGTACAGTGGTGTGATCATCACTCACTGCAGCCTCAACCTTCTCGGCTCAAGTGATCTTCCTCAGTCTCCCAAAGTGCTGAAATTATAAGCATGAGCCACTACGCCCAACCCCAGGGTATTTTTTGTTTTTTAATTAAAAGTAGAAATTTCCAAAAGAATTTACTCAATAATTTACAATTTATAAATGACCATCTATGATAATTATAAGCTACATAGATGAAGTTACCAAGTAACTTTTTAAAAATCAAAGATTAGTCATGAATCAGAAGTCCTGGAAAAGAAAAATGACCAAAACCTACAAAATGGAGTTTCAGAAAAAAAGTCACTGGTATGTGAAAAAATGATGCCTTTCTATGCAGAGATGAATAACAATTTTTACTACAGCTCACCTGTAGTTTCTGAGTCAAAGAGTCCCTCTGTTCTTGTAGTTCTCTGGCATTATCAATTTCTTGTTTTAATCTTTCTATTTCCTAGAAAAGGCAGAGAAATGTCTTAATATTTAAACTATATCAAGGAAAGGGAAGGTCTTGTTTTTCCCTGAAATTATTTATTTTAGAAAAAGATGATTTTAAAAACATTCCTTCATACTGACTTTTAGAGGGATGAATTTATCTTTATAAGTACGTTGTCTAGAACGGAATAATCTTAAGCAACAGCAACAAGTCTAACTTGGTGGTTCTGGTACAGCACTGCTTTGAAATAACAATCTGAACATTTTAATGTTGCTTCAAGCTTTGTGGATATAATTATTTCCTAAGATATTAAAGTTTTGACTGGAACCCAGAGAAAGCAACAGCTTTTAAAATCCATTTAACCGCTAATGATTTTCTGTTGACTGTATAAATGTAACTCTCATCTGGAAGGCAATAGGTGGTATCTCAGTCTGACTGCCTCACCACAGTTCACAATAACAGAAATGAGGATAGGGAAAATATTAGCAAGCGTAATACCACTCAAAAAAAATTTCATCCTAAAAAAAAAGGTCACAATCTGACTTTATTCCATAAAATACCTTTAAATTTGACATGGAATCTAATACTTGGTACACATATGTTAGTTAGATTACAGATGAGTAAAAAGCAGCAAATACCTCTTCCTTCATTTTCAGTGTCTCTTCCAGTTCTTGTATTGTCTGATTTAACTCTGTCTTATGTGTATGTACTGCGTTTGCTTGGCTACTAACACATTCAAGTTCAGTCACCTAAAATCAAATGAGAACACAGATTAACTTAAAGTTCAGCTTTAAAGAGTTTCTTGCTAAAGACATAGCCCCAAATAAGTGAAGAGTATATTCTGAATAAATACATAAAAATTAATTTGAGAAATATTAAGACACTTAAGGTAGAGTGAATATAAAACTAGGAAAAGGGAAAAAGACTAAAGGAAATAATTATTTACATGGTTTGGTCATGGAAAGGTTACGATAACTTAAATTAAGTGATTAATGACAGTAGAGAATCCCTATAATGAAAGTCTTCTTTAAAAATTTCTTCCAAAAACATATTCAAGATCAGATATGGCCATCTGTCCTTCATCTGTAGCCTTCAAATTCAATATGGGTTCTGAAAACTGGCCTTGCAGAAGTGAGAATTTTTTCAAATACATTTCCAACATGTAAGAGAATCTGGAAGAGAAAATAGACTTAAAATACAACTTAAATCATTACATACTAGAATGACTTTACATCAACAGTGTCTCTTATGGGTAAGATAAAATTTTGTTGGTCAATAAGAATTTACCGAGGGCCCAAAGAGTAATATAACTTTTAATGAGCACTTGGTATTTTCTGAGAGAACAGAGAGGGGCACTGTCCTTAAAGTTATACCATCCCAAACTAGAATCAATAATAGAAGTCAACATAAACACACACTCACACACACACGCACACACCCTATCGCAGCTCTTTACACATATCATGCACTCACAAAATTTTGGTTTACTAGAAAATAGTAAATTCTAGACTATTAAGGAAACAGAGTAAATCCCTCCCCCTGGCATTTTCCAAATATCAAATTACCTTCTACATTCTGTGATTCTATCTCTTATAAAATTTTCTTCTTCTTATATACTAATAGCCTCGTTACAAACCCTTATCACCCAGGCCTGAACAAAACCAACAGCCTCCCAATGGACTTAATTATAACCTTTTCCTATTCTTCTCTGCAAATTGCTAACAGATTCATCTTTCATTCCTGTGATTCCGCCATTCAAAGACTTTCAGCAGCTCATCTTTTTTACGATATCAGATCTAAATCCTCAGATCCTCTGTATATTGGCCCCAACCTTCTCAACCATCCACACTGCCCAAGATGTTCAGTGAGTATTTCCAACTAAAAGCAGGCAAATCTCCTTGTCCTAAGAACAAGTGATATTCATTCCCAACTTGTTGATTTAACTTGAATGTCCTCTCTTGCCTCTGAAAACCATTCGGACCTAACCAAACCCTTAACTCTTAGCTCAGCACGTACTTTCTCCAGCAAGTCATTCCTATCTGCCCAAGCCTTCAAGGCTCTCCTCTGGTTCATAAAACCAAGCATCTGTTCAAAAATCTTGGGAATTATTTCACTTATTGTTTAATATGTATTTGTTTTCTTTGTCTCATTATATAATAAATTCCTTAAGGGGAGTTCCAATTCTGATAATGATGAAATAGTTTTTATTGGAGTAACTTTCCTATAGAAAACAATTGCAAATTGTGAGCAAAACGTAAAAGTCAACTATTTGAAGTACCTGGTGAGTAACCAAAGTGGGCAAAAGACAGCAAGAAAGCAGTCACTTTGGGTGACATATACATTTCCACATCTGCAAGAAAGCAGTTACTTTGGGTGATATACACATTTCGATATCTTTTTGCCTGAAGGCACTCTGCAGTCTGGCTGCATTGCTTGACTGAACTCAAACAGAAATCCATAGTCTTATTTCTCTGAGGAGCCTGAGAATTTTAGGACTCTGCAGAACACCTGGAACAACTGGGAGTAGGAAAAGAGCTGGAAGGCTGAAAGAACTAAACTGTGACAGTGCTCAACACAGAGATGACAGTTTGAAGTTCTGCTAGTCCCTGCTAAATTAGAGGGCCTTGGTAAATACCTCAAGCTTTTCAGTGAAACCTTGGAAGGGTTATGTCTTAGAGATAAAGATTTCCTAGGACAATGTGATTTACCCTAGGGTTACAGCAAAATTGAAATAAATGAATTCTAACAAAGCATAAATACACAATTCCACAAATTCAAGATAATCCCCAAATAATTTAACTGCCTGCTGAAACAAAAACTGATTATTCAAAAATAACAAAATCTGTGGTCTCTGCAACATCTCATTTACGATGTCCAATACACAATTAAAAATGACTACATGATAGTTCCTTAATATTTTCTGACTATGACAACGGTCACAAATTGTTTTTTTTAATTGTGGTAAAAAACATATAACATAAAATTTATCATCTTAGTCGTTTTAAGTGTGTAGTTCAATGGTGTTAAGTATGTATATTCACACTGCTGTGAAACAGATCTCCAGAACTTTTTTAACTTGCAAAACTGAAAGTCTATAACCATTAAACAACTCTCCTTTCCCCCATCTAAGTTAATTTTTATACACAGAATAGAAAAACATTTACTCAGGTTTCTAACTTTTCCTCCCTGTCTCAACTCCATTTCCTTTTTTTTTTCCTTGCTCTGTCAACCAAGCTGGAGTATGCAGTGGCGTGATCTCAGCTCACTTCAGCCTCCGCCTCCTGGGCTCAAGTGATGTTCCCACCTCAGCCTCCTGAGTAGCTGGAACTACAGGGACATGCCACCACACCCAGCTAATTTTTTTATTTTAGTGGAGACGGGGTTTTGCCATATTGCCCAGGCTGGTCTAGAACTCCTGGGCTCAAGCAATCTGCCCTCCTTAGCCTCCCAAAGTGCTGGGATTATAGATGTGAGCCAATGTGCCCAGCTTGGAATCCTTTTTAAAAAGAGAACTTAAAGGCATCTGTTGGGTGAAGCACTTCTATGCCTTGAATTTAAAAAAAAAAAATCTTCTTTTTTTGTTTTTTAGAGACAGGTCTTGCTCTGTCACCCAAGCTAGAGTGCAGTGGGGCCATCATAATTCACTGCAGCCTCCAATTCCTGGGCTCAAGCAATCCTTCCCATTCAGCATTTCAAGTAGCTAGGACTACAGTGTGTGTCACCATGTTTGGCTAATTTAATGGAGATGGGGTCTTGCCATGTTGCCCAGGCTAATCTCAAACTCTTGGCCTGAAGCATTAAAACACTTTACAAGTAATTATTTGGGCTCCTGATAGTAATGGTATTGAAATTTCTGATTTTCTTTTTCTGCACCAAATCTCTAATATTACCAAAGTTAATAATTTTCTACTTGTATTTTTCAAATTATTCCTTCTTTAAAAAGAAAATAATAAAAGCAGCTTATTGACTCACTGCAACTCATTGAGACAGTGCAATTACATGGCACTTAAGTGTCTCAACAAATTTTCATAGGAATTGTACAGAATACATATTTTTGACTCAGTGCAACTACATGCCAATTAAGTATTCAATTAATCTTCATAGGAATTGTACAGAGTACTTGTTATTCCTATTTTACAGATGAGAATATTGACCTGGAAGAAGGAAATAACTTATTGAAGATCATATAGATAATAACCAGTAGAAATGGAATTCACACTCTGGAACACTCTCGTCTTGTAAACCAGAAATGGAGAATCCCCAATCCAGGACAACTTAGGGAAAAAGCATTCTCACTTCACCATCAACACCCAAAGCTGAAATTCTAATTAAACTACTCCCTGAATTTTTTCTCAGCACACATTTTAACTACCATGTCAGTACTAATCAACTAGCACTAATACATTCGTGCTTTTATGTACTTTGTGCATTACTGCTAGTCCCCATGGACAATATAGGAAATCAACATGGTTTGTTGACTTCAAAAGGCATATATTCTTCATTCTCATTAAACTATGGAAAATATTTTTCTTAACCAAACAAATGCATATAATACAACCCATATATATGTCCTGACATCCTAGAACTAGAAGATACTCCTGTGCTGAATCTACATGCAAATTTCTTCTGATCAAGAAAACCTGTTAGCCCTAAATCCCTGTAGACATCAGCCCTGAAATTACCCGCTTGTGCAGACGTTCTGCTTCCTCTTGATAGGCAGCAAGTTGCTGTTTCCATTGTTTCACATTGGCAGTGGACTCCAGCAGGGCTGCAGTGAGTTTGGCATTATTTCCTTTGAGGGTAGCCAGTTCAGCCTCCCAATGTTTGCTGATTGCTGAACTGAAATAAAACAAAAAGAAAATTCTATCCATTACACCAACTACTGTTACCTTGAAGGGACAGCAGTACTCAGTTCTGTTGTAGGGTTTATAGTCTAAGAATGTTTTCTTTTCTTTTTTTTTTTTGAGATGGAGTCTCGCTCTGTCGCCAAGGCTGGAGGTGCAATCTTGGCTCACCGCAACCTCTGCCTCCTGGGTTCAAGTGATTCTCCAGCCTCAGCCTCCCAAGTAGCTGGGACTACAGGTGCACGCCACCATGTCCAGCTAATTTTTTTTATTTTTTTAGTACAGATGGGGTTTCGCCATGTTGGCCAGGCTGGTTTTGAACTCCTGACCTCAGGTAATCCACCTGCCTCAGCCTCCCAAAGTACTGGGATTACAGATGTAAGTCACGATGACCAGCCCTAAGAATGTTTTCAAAGACAACCCCAAAATACTAAAAAACACAAATACTTCGCCAAAATATTCCTAGTAAAGAAAACCTGGCAAGCGAAGAAATACAAAAAGTACCCAAGTACCAGGCTTAACGTGGAATGTTTCCCACCTTCATTATGACAGATACAGGTATCTACAGAAGAGTTTCCACCTATTCTCTTTTAAGGAACAAACATTATAGCCTGAAAAACATTTATTTAAAAAAACTAACAATGTATTATATTTTTACTTGTGTCAAACCCTAAAGTATAATGTCATTCCTTAATGAAAACATATGAGGATGCTTAAATGTCATAAGGTTTGGGATATGTAATGTAGTATTTCTTTTGAAATTGTTGTTGATTTATTTCATCTTATTCAGCACCTTAAAATGTCAAAAATATAAACATTTGCTACAATAAACTGATTTCATAGGAAAGGCTATGCCTAGAAACTGGTTCTAATGACTTGACTTCTGATATAATTCCAGTGTCATAAAAAGAAGAAGACTAAAGCAGTCACCTTTTTTCCTCATTTAATGTTCTACTTGTTAAGCTACTACAGTTAAGTATCTCAACTGTATCTCAACTAAAACAATTTTCTACTACAAGACAATTCTTTTAGTTGGAAAGACTCCTCTTGAAAATTCCTTTCTTAACTTTCCAACAAAGAAAGAATTGCCTCATTAGAAAGAAAAAGGTTGTTTCTCTTTCTCATTATTGAAGTTTATTTCTGTTAGTAAAATTCTACTAACCTCATCACATTAACTAAGTAGTTACTAAGTCACCATTTTTTGGGGGCTTGATAAGTCATTCGTATTCTAGGGTAAATTTGATGGATGGATATTTTATAGTAATTTTAGTTTATATTTTATTTTAAAAGCATAGTTTTCATCACCAAGATTTCTAAAGCTTATCACCAGAAATATGACAGATCAGCATCATGAACCCCTTGATATGATGATGCACAGAGAACGACACAAGATTGTGTCTGTAGTATTCTTGCAATAAATGCATAACTTCAGTCAAAGAATGAGAAAATATCATATAAACCCCCCAAACTGAGGGACAATCTGTAAAATAACTGAAACTCTTCAAACATGTGAAGAAAATGAAGGAAACAAGAAATAACAGTTAAATGCAAAGTGGGATCTTAGGTAGGTTCCTAGAACAGAAAGGGAACATTGGTGAAAACTGAGGCTTAGTTAGTAGTATTGTATCAATGCTACTGTCCTGGATTTGATCATTGTATTATGTTTACACAAGATGTGAACATTAAGGGAAGCTGGGTGAAGGGTATATGGGTACTCTGCACAGATTTTGTGATTTTTCTGTCTAAAATTAGTTTAAAATGAAAAGTTAAAAATATTCCTAAAGTTTACTGAGAAAATATCATCAAAACATGAAAGGACAGAATCAAGCAACAAGCTAAGCTATTAATTTAACAATTCATTTCTATCCTGAAAAAGAAAGCTCTTTTCTTATTCTTCCTTTGTAAAATGATTTTTCAGATTCAGGTCTTCTGAGCAAAGCATGCTTGGATTCACCTGCTCTAACTGAATTATAGATTTTTCTTTAAACCACCTACCAGTTTTTCCCCCTACAGAGATGCATTTTATTTAAATGGAAACTTCAATCTGACAATTGAAATCTTAGTGAACTAATTTAAACATTTGTTATATGTCAATAGCAAACCCTTCTTTAAAAATTAACTAGAAGAAAAAACGAGTATATACTCCTAAAATCCATTTGTCAAAATTACACAATTATAAAGTAAAATGGATTACCACATATTTATAGCAGGAGAAATAATTTTAAAATGAGGGTGTTTTTCTATCATATTTATCTGGGTTTTATTTTATAGTCACTAGACAGTAAAATCCATCAAGCATTTTATAACTGCTCACATCACAAGTATTCAGTAATTATCTATGTTACTTTGGAGCCAACACTCAAGCACTTTGGTTCTCAGTTCTTTATATGTCAAATAAAGAGATCAGTCAAGATTTATATTATCCAAATATTAGCATGTGGCTATTTAAACATAATAGTTCAAAATTAAAGTAAAAAATTCAGCTTTGAATTTGAGAAACATTTCATGCGCTCAACAGCCACCCACGACTAGTGGCTACCACCCTGGACAGCAAAGATACAGAACATTTCATCATGACAAAAAGTTCTTCTGAGCAGTACTGTTCAAGAGGATCCCTACATTCTGCCTTTTCTTCCTTTTTTTTTTTTTGAGACGGAGTCTTGCTCTGTCGCCCAGGCTGGAGTGCAGTGGCTGGATCTCAGCTCACTGCAAGCTCCGCCTCCCAGGTTCACGCCATTCTCAGCCTCAGCCTCCCGAGTAAGCTGGGACTACAGGCGCCCTCCACCTCGCCCGGCTAGTTTTTTGTATTTTTTAGTAGAGACGGGGTTTCACCATGTTAGCCAAGATGGTCTCGATCTCCTAACCTTGTGATCCGCCCGTCTCAGCCTCCCAAAGTGCTGGCATTACAGGCTTGAGCCGCCGCACCCGGCCATTTTCTTTCACTTTTCTTTTCTTTTCTCTTCTCTTCTCCTTTCTTCCTTTCTTTCTTATTTTGAGACAGAGTTTCGCTCTTGTTGCCGAGGCTGGAGCTCAATGGCACGATCTCAGCTCACACAACCTCCGCCCCCCAGGTTCAAGTGATTCTCCTGCCTCAACCTCCCAAGTAGCTGGGATTATAGGCACCTGCCACCATACCCAGCAAATTTTTTTTGTATTTTTAGTAGAGATAGGGTTTCACCATGCTGGCCAGGCTGGTTGCTAACTCTTGACCTCAGGTGATCCACCCACCTCGGCCTCCCAAAGTGCTGGGATTACAGGTGAGAGCCACCATGCCCAGCCCTGATTGCGTCTTCAATTCTGTGCATGAGGCTGAACTGTGTCCCTCCAAAATTCATATATTGAAGTCCTAACTCCCAGGATCTCACAGTATGACTGTATTTGCAGATAGTCTTTAAAGAGGTAATTAAGGTTTAATGTGGTCACTAGTGTGGGCCGTAATCCAGTATAAATGATGTCCTTACAAGAGGAGGAGATTAGGACACAGACACATGAACATAAAAAGAGACCACAGCCATCTACAAGTCAAGGAGAGAGGCCTTGGAAGAAACAACCCTGCAGACGCCTTGATCTCAGACTTCTAGCTTCCAGAACTATGAGAAAATAGATTTCTATAGTTTAAGCCACCCAGTCTACAGCATTTTTTAGGACAATTCAAGCAAACTAATAAACATAATTTTTTAAACCCACACTATGTAGCCTATCAATTTGCCCCATCTTCCTGAACTGAAGTACAAGGATTATATTTCCTGTTCTAATCAAGCTGGCTTTTCTGTGATGAGCTGTTCTCAATCAGATTCTCATTTGTTTTCTATGAATTTTTGTACAATTTTTTTCTATATTCAGAATCCATTTATCAGATTGCATTTTTTCCTTTCACTGATTCAAGTTTTCTCCAACAAGTATTTTCCAGTTATTACATCCATCCTTTCACTTACCAGCAAAGCCTGGTGCTTGCCAATCTGTGCATGCTTAACCAATGTGCTGACTAAATGAAAAGTAAAGTTATTCACTATGAAATAAGTGCAAGGCCAACCTCAGATCAAATTAATTAATTAGTACATTTTATAACACTTTAATTTTAATATAGTTTTCAACACTAATAAAAACCTCAAATATAAATATTTTAGCTCTCACATCAGGGAGTAAATTTCACACTAGTTTCGGGTAGTAGAATCATAGGGAGTTTCTTGACTCCCATTTTAAACCTATCATGCATGCACATAACGATAACAGGGATTTCATCTATAAAACACTGTAGATCTAGAACATGGAGAATCTACAACAAACCTGTTTTATTTTATTTTTTTTTTTTGAGACGGAGTCTCACTCTATTGCCCAGGCTGAAGTGCAGTGGCTGGATCTCAGCTCACTGCAAGCTCCGCCTCCCAGGTTCACGTCATTCTCCTGCCTCAGCCTCCCGAGTAGCTGGGACTACAGGCGCCCACCACCTCGCCCGGCTAGTTTTTTGTATTTTTTGTTTAGTAGAGACGGGGTTTCACTGTGTTAGCCAGGATGGTCTCAATCTCCTGACCTCGTGATCCGTCTGTCTCGGTCTCCCAAAGTTACAACAAACCTGTTTAAGAAAAGGTTGGTATTCCTGAACAAATTGCCTTGTTTTGGTGTAATTTACAACTTAATACCGACTGGCAGAAGTACTTTTTATATGAGTAGTCTAGGTAGTTATAATACCACATCAATTATTTTAAAACGCTGGACTGTTGAAATGTATATTTAAAGTAGGTTAGCAGATTCTTCAAATTCATCCTAGCATCTTCCAGCATTTTCATATTTGGTTAGTATTTAGACCCAAGGAAGCTCAAGTTTAAGATACAACTCTGGTAAAATCTTAAAATATACGTTAATGATAAAATCCAGGTAAGTGTAATCATTTTATTTTCTACATTTATCAAGAAGATAACTTCACAATTTCATGTTTGGAATGGTACTTATGAGCAAGATGGCTACTAAAGGCATTTCTAAGGCTCTTGGGAGCCAGAGATACAAAAGGGAATTTGTACCCTCTTGCAGGCTCTTTACCACAGACTTCTATCAGGTTCTCAGCAGAAAGATTGGAGAGGCAGAGAGAGAGACTAAAGAAAGAATCCTGGATGAGGGGAGAGACTTCCATTTGGGAAATTCACAAAGTCTAGCCAAGACCCTTCTCCACAGGACCAAAATTTTAAACCAATGGGAGAAGAATACCCCTAAATCCTGTCATTCTCCCACTTAATCTGGATTCAGGTGAAGACCTATTATGGCTGGAGGCAAAGAGAATAAAACTCTGTAACTCTGTTGAGAGGAACAGAAAATAGTCCTGGATTCAGAGGTCTCTAACCTGTGGGACAGAGGCAGGAAACTCCTACACAAGACTCTCAAATACCACAAGGCTGAATTTACCTGCTACTGGGAGAGGGGCAGGATCACTGAGAAAGCCTCATTTCTGAGATCCTGGGACAAAGGGTCTATCCAAGACTGAGGCTGGACAAAAACAACAGAGAACCCCATTCTGTCCTCTATGATAGCAGCCTTCCATTGCAGGAAGGTCAAGACTGCAGAGACAGACCTTCTTTGAGGTGTGCACACACAAAAATGACCAAAAATTGAGTATCGAGCAGTGAGTAGAACCCTCTAGCAATCCTAAGCACAAGGTAATGCTCGAGATGTTTAAAGGCCATAGCATACTCATAGTAACCACACCAACAACAAAATCAAAATCCATTTCAACCCCTGAATGGACTAACGTTCATATTAACAGCCTAGCAGAAGAGTCATACCCATTTCTAGGAGGAAATAGTGTTAATCATTACTGTCCTCCATGCAATGTTTGGCATACAATGAAAAAAAAAATTACAAGATGTACCAAAAAGCAAGAAAACAAACAAACAAAAAAAAAAAAACACTACTCACTGTCAAGAGAGAAAGCAATCAACAGAATCATACTCAGAGATTAATCTGATCTTGAATATATCAAAGAAGGAAGTAAGACAGCCATGCTAAAGGTGTTAGTGGAAAGGAGGACATCACTTTCACTCAGATTGTGAATTTTAGCAGAGTAATGAAAACTATGGGAAAGAATCCAATAGAAATGTTAGAAATAAAGAACATAATAACAGAGGTGAAGAATGCCTTTGACAGGCTCAGTGAACTTGACACAGCTGCATAAAGTCGGTGAACATGAAAACATCAATAGAAATCAGCCAAACTGAAACACAAAGAGAAAAAAGAAAAAGAGTTTCTAAGATATGAAGCGCCATATAAACTATCTAACAAATGTTTAACTAGAATCATAGAAGAAGAAGAGAGAATGGCAGAGGAAATATCTGAAGACATAAAGGATGAGTACTTTCAAAAAATAAAAGACATGAAACCATAGGTGCAAAAAGCACAAAAACATATTATACATGGAGGAACAAAAATAGCAATTACAGTAGCTCCTTATTCATTGTTTTTCTTTCTGTGGTTCCAGTGACACATGGTCAACTGTAGTCTGAAAATATTACAGTATGATAAAATATTTTGAGAGAGGGAGAGAACACATGCATATAACTTTTATTACAGCATATTCCTATAATTGTCCTATTTTATTGTTGTTCATGTTGTTAATCTCTTACTGTGTCCACTATATAAATTAAACTTTATCACAAGTATGTATCTACAGAAAAAAACATAATACATATAGGGTTCAGGAATATCCATGGTTTCAGGCATCCACTGGGAGTATTTCAATATATCTCCTGTGGTTAAGGAGGGACTACTGTATAGTAATACTCCATCACAGACAATGTAATCCAGAAGACAATGGAGTGACAGTGTTGAAAGAAAACAATTCTCATCCTAGAATTCTACACATAGGAAAAATATCTTTCAAAATGAAGGTGAAATAGGGAGCTCAGACAATTTATTACTAGAAGATGTGTCCTACAAGAAATATTAAAGTTCTATAAGTGAGAGTATGATCTCAGACAGAAATGTAGATCTATACAAAGAGACGAAAGTATCTGAAAATTATTAAAATGAAGGTAATTATAAAAGGTCCAAAAGTATGATAATTCAAAGGAGAAATAATAGTCTTTTAAACAAACGATGCTAAAACAACTGGATAACCACATACAAAAATAAATAAATCTCAACCCATATTTCAGAGTCCATACACAAATTAACTAAAAATATAAAACTTCTATAAAATATAAAACTATAAAACTTGAAAAAATTCTTTGTGACCTTGGGTTAGGCAAAAATTTCTTAGATATTACACAATACCAAAAACATGATCTATTAAAAAAATTGATCACTGGAACTTCATAAACTTAAAAACGTCTCTTTGAACAACACTATTTAAAAACTGAAGAGGCCAAGGCAGTGGCTCATGCCTGTAATCCCAGCACTTTGGGAGGCCAATGTGGGCAGATCACTTGAGGCCAGGAGTTTGAGAACAGACTGGCCAACATGGCAAAACCCTGTCTCTACTAAAAATACAAAAATTAGCGAGGTGTGGTGGTGGGTGCCTGTAATCCCAGCTACTCAGGGGGCTGAGGCATGAGAATTGCTTGAACCCAGGAGGCAGAGGTTGCAGTGAGCCAAGATCATGCCACTGCACTCTAGCCTGGTTGATGAAGCAAGATTCTGTCTTTAAAAAAAAAAAAAAAAAAAAAATTTGAAGAGATCCTGGAATGCAAAGATGGTTCAACATACAAAAATCAATGTCATGACCAGGCGTGGTGGCTCATGCCTGTAATCCCAGCACTTTGGGAGGCCAAGGTGGGCAGATCACTTGAGGCCAGGAGTTTGGGACTAGCCTGGTCAACATGGCAAAACCCCGTCTCTACTAAAAATACAAAAATTAGCCAGGCATGGTGGTGCACACCTGCAGTCCCAGCTATTCCAGAGGCTAAGACAGGAAAACCACTTGAACCAGGGAGGTGGAGGTTGTGGTGAGCCAAGACTGCTCCACTGTACCCCAGCCTAGGTGACAGGGCGAGACTCTATCTCAAAATAAAAAAAAAAAAAAAAGGAGAAAACCTTTGTGACATTGGATCTGCAACGATTTCTTGAATATGACACCAAAAAAGCACAGGCAACAAAAGACAAAATAGATAACTTGGACTACATTAAAAAATGAAAAACTTCCATGTGCCAAAGGACACAATCAACAGAGTGAAAAGGCAATCCATGGAACGGGAGAAAATATTTGTAAATCATATATCTGATAAGGAATTAATATCTAGAATATACAAATAACTCCTATAACTCAACAATAACATTGTTATTAATTGTAATTAATTTTATTATATTTAATTTTATTAATTAATAAAATTAAAAACGAGCAAAGAACTTGAATAGACATTTTCCCAAAGAAGAGAAACAAACAGGTGCTAAACACTTGAAAAGATGTTTAACATCATTATCAAGGAAATACAAACCACAACCACAATGAGACCCCACCTCACATCCACTAGGATGGCACTATCAAAAAACAAAATCAGGGTTGGGTTGATGAGGATGTGGAGAAAGTGGAACCCTGGTACGCTGTTGGTAGGAATGTAAAATGGTGTAGCTGCTGTGGAAAACAGTATGGCTATTCCTCAAAAATTTAGAATTATAAAATCCAGCAATTCTACTTCTAGTTATATGCCCAAAGGCAGTGAAGCAGGGTCTCAAATAATTTTCTTTTTACCATTTTCTTTTTTCTTACATAGGTATTTCTTACATAGGTATTTTCTTTTTTCTTACATAGGTATTATAAATTTGAATCTGAGAACAGTCTTGCTTCCTCTATTTTATGAGCTGCTCCTTTAATAATCTGTCTTTCTAGAGCAGTATGAAATACAGCTTAGGGTCAGGCACAGTGGCTCATGCCTGTAATCCCAGCACTTTGGGAGGCCGAGGCGGGCGGATCACCTGAGGCCAGGAGTTCGAGACCAGCCTGACCAACATGGAGAAACCACATCTCTACTAAAAACACAAAATTAGTTAGGCATGGTGATGCATGCCTGTAATCCCAGCCACTAGGGAGGCTGAGGCATGAGAATCGCTTGAACCCAGGAGGCAGAGGTTGCAGTGAGCTGAGATCACACCATTGCATTCCAACCTGGGTAACAAAGAGCGAAACTCTGTCTCAAAAATAAATAAATAAATAAATACAATTTAGGAAGCAAAATGTTTTTGATTTCGGTCAATCCTCCCTGTTCTCTTTGTAGCTTCTTCATATATTCCTTTCATCAAGTATAATAAATGCTCCTATTAGAATATCCTATACAACTTCAATTTATAATAAATTTCAAAAGATACCCTGAAGGAAGTTCTACATGTGAGCTATCTCAGATGTGTTCAATCCTTATACCCACACCCCTCAATACTTTGCACATTAATTTTGGGAAAAAAAGTTCCTTTCTTTAATCTTCAAATCGAAGATATCACATTTCTCCCCCATTAGACTTATTAGCAATAATTAATACCTTAGGATTAATTCTGATACCAAAATTTTAAGTTAGCATCTCACATTTCAGGAATACTTGTTTAGAACTGTTGCGGTTCTCTGGCTGCTAATTTGGTTTCTTGTTTATAGGTACAGTTTTGGTAGTTTTACCTTAAGAAAGCTGTTCACAAAGAAATCACTAATTTGCTTAGCTGGAGAGACCAGTGATTCAGAAGACATAGTGAAACACCATTATGATCTCACATCTGAACACTGAAATAAGGGCAACCCAATTCTGTATTCTTGTGGCTGTTAAGTAAAGTTTCCCTTGGAAATGGACCAGCTGGCATCCTGTTGGCTTGAAATCTAGAGGAAGTTCAAAACACTTCAAAAACACCATTTGAAAGGTTCCTTAAACTGGAATTTTACGGTTTTTCCCTTATCTAAAGTCAAAGTTCTGGCCAAGCACAGTGGCTCATGTCTATAATCCTAGCACTTTGGGAGGCCGAGGCAAGCAGATCGCTTGAGCTCAGGAGTTCAAGGCCAGCCGGGGCAACATGGCGAAAACTAGCTTCTACCAAAAATAGAAAAATTAGCCGGGCATGGTGGCACGTGCCTATAGTCCCAGCTACTTGTGGGAATAAGGCAGGAGGATTGTTTGAACCTGAGAGGTCACGGCTGCAGTGACCCAAGATGGCGCCATTGCACTCCAGCCTGGGTGACAAAGGGAGACCCTGTCTCAAAAATAAAATAAAAATAAAGTCAAAGTTGTTCTATGAGAAAGTATTAAACTTCATTAAATTAGTTTATGTAAAATCAAGAAGAAAAAGTACTTCAAAAGGCTCTATTTTCAAAATAAGAGTAATATACTTATCTAACCTACAGAGTAATGGTACATGGGAATGGTCACTTGCAGAGTCTAAGAAAGCTGCCTCTCCCCCATTTCGCCAGGGCCTAGGACCCATAATTAGTCTCTATAATGGCAACGCATTGCATGTACTTTTTAGGCATGCTAATTATGTAGAACTGAGAAAAATTATTCCGACACTCTTTCAAAAAACAATTTAAAAATGGTGCAGCTGGGTGTGGTGGCTCATGCCTGTAATCCCAGCACTTTGGGAGGCCAAGGCAGGTGGATCACTTGAGGTCAGGAATTCAACACCAGCCCGGCCAACATGGTGAAACCCCATCACTACTAAAAATACAAAAATTAGTCGGGCGTGGTGGCGCACACCTGCAATCCCAGCTAATTGAGAGGCTGAGGCAGGAGAACTGCTTGAACCTGGAGTTGGAGGTTGCAATGAGTGGAGATCACGCCACTGCACTCCAGCCTGGGCAACAGAGCATGACTCCATCTCAAAAATGAAATGAAATGAAATGAAAATAAATAGGTTGCAATAGGTTTTTTTCTTAACATTATTCTCTGTGTCAGTAGTGGGGTCAATCCCCGACTATGAAAGCACTCCACAGCACTGCTTGTCTCAGGATCTGCCTGCTGGCTTGTCTACTCACTTCCCATTCCAGAACTGTGAACGCAGAAGCAACCAATATTGACTTAAAACTACTTGTGTGCTGCCTTCTGGGCTAGGTGCTTTCATATCAGCCTGTTGGCCCCAAGCCATAATAGGTCATCTTAGAAACTAATGACATTTTCAACAGTTTAGGGTCTGAATTTTTCTTTATAGAAGTTATCCTTTTAAAGGAAAGAAATGAAAACAATAATCTTGCATTATTTATAAATAATACTTATTGTCAAAGGACCTAAATGAGTAGCGATTTCAGGTCCCACTAGGCAAATAGCCTAGTATATGAAGGAAGTTTTCTATTAGATATAACTGAAAGCCTCCATTTGCTGGCAAGTCATTAACTTACTAATCACAGTACTTCTTGGGATCCTCTTATTAGATGTTTGCATTATTCTGATCTTTAAAAAAAAAAAAGTTTATTATATTGTTATTTTGAGATAGGGTCTGGCTTTGTCACCCAGCCTGGAGTGCAGTGACGTGATCACTGCAACCTCTGCCTCCCCCAGGCTCAAGCAATCCTTCCACCTCAGCCTCCTGAGTAGCTGGGACTACAGGCATGCAACCATACCTGGCTAATTTTTGTTTTTATTTTTGTTTTTTTTATACAGATGCAGTTTTGCAAGGTTGTCCAGGCTGGTCTCAAACTCCTGGACTCAAGCGATCCACCCTCCTCAGTCTCCCAACAGTGGGCCTGGCCAGTTATTCACCTGGCCTGTTATTTCTAGAGACAGGATCTCCCTCTGTTGTCCAGGCTGGAGTGCAGTGGTACAATCATAGCTCACTGCAACCTTGAACTCCTGGGCTCAAGCAATCCTCCTGCCTCAGCCTCCTGAGTAGTTGGGACAACAGGTACATGCCACCACAATTGACTAATTTTTAAATATTTTGTACAGAGGGGATCTTGTTATGTTGCCCAGGCTGGTCTTGAACTCCTGGACTCAAATGATCCTCCTGCTTCTCCCTCTCAAAGTGCTGGGATTACACATATGAGCCACTGTGCCTGGCCCTGTTCTATTCTTTATACTTCTGCTGGCACTTGCTTCTAAATGTCACCTCCTCTGGCCCTTGTTTTTTTTTTTTTTAATGTGCCTTGATAATCCCCCAGGTTTTACTTTCCATCTCAGATTTCTTCTCTGCCTAACAATCCACCACCTTTGTCACATAGTCTGGAATGTCTGGATCAACATACAATATAGTTGGCTACAGGTAAACAGATTGAGATATATGTTGACTTATGAAGTTTTACAGGAAGTTCCTATAGTGAACTAGAAATCACTTGGTCATGTTCTAGGAAACACAGTGGTTAGAAGTGAAGTAGAATTTAAGTACTAACACTTTTAATAAACATTGGAAGAAAATCCCAGAAATAAAAGTAGAATAGTTTTTTGGTTTTTTGTTTTTTGAGACAAGGTCTTACTCTGTCACTCAAGCTGGAGTGCAGTAGTGCAATCATGGCTCACTGCAGGCTCAACCTCCTGGGCTCAAGTGATCCTCCCACCTCAGTCTCCCAAGCAGCTGGGAATATAGACAAGTGCCACCACGCCTGGCTATTTTTTGTATTTTTTTGTAGAGACGGGGTTTCTCTATGTTGCCCAGGGTGGTCTTAAACTCCTGGGCCCAGGCAATCCACCTGCCTCAGTCTCCCAAAGTGCTGGCATTACTGTGCCTGGCCGAGAAAAGTTTTTAAAGAAACAATGTATCACCAATGTTACTGATAGCACACACACAAAAAATGATATTGGAGTGAAAAACATGGACATAAATTGTAGTCAGAAAGTGAATCAGAAGAGCTGGACCCTGCATATGATGAAGTTATAAGAACACCTTAAGCCATTTATTTTACATATATTATGTGTGTTCAAAAGAGGCTAGTATTAAAATCTATGTCCATGTAAACCTAAAAGAGTTGTCACAGTCATAGTTTAATTGACGATATTTTTTCTTGGTGCATCTTAGATCAGATAAAATATGGAATTTTACTCAGCTCTGGTAAAGAAAGCAAAACACTATTGACTTTTCTGAGGAAAATTAATCTGAAACAAATTACTTCAAAATGTATAGTGTATGCCTTTATCACTCTATAAATATTTCTGAGTTTCAAAGAATTTTGTTAAACATCTGTATTAAGAATCAATTGCTGTAACAGCTGGTTAAAAGTGCAGGCTCGAATCTGATGACTTGCTTCAAACTATGGCTGTAGTCATTTAATAGTTATGGGCCTTGGGCAAGTTACCTAACCTCATCAGGTCTCAGTTTTCTCATGTATAAAATTAGGGTTAATAATAACTATCTTTATAGGGTGATTTTGAGAAGTAAATAGCCTATGTAAATGTACTCCTGAAGACAAAAAATAGACACTCAAATGGTGGTACCTTCCATATATGCAGTCAATAAAGAATCCTCAAAGAACCTTCTGCGAACTGCTAAAAAGCTGAAAAGATTTAACATTAAATATTTTAAAGTGGCTCCTTTTGATTAGTGTTGTAAAGAACAGAAATAGAAATAATTTAAATCAAACCCAGTTAATGATTTATATTGTATGCACTCAATGATTTATATTGTCATTCTTAGTTACTACAGATGTATTATTTGTAACAACTTTAAACCTGTCATGTAACCTGAGAATAAATTTAGCAAGTTAATGAAGCAATGAGAAAGTAAGTAAACATAAATGATTCTAAGAAGTGGTATGGTTAATTTCTGATTGTGAGAAGGGAGAAGGGAATCTACGTTATGTGTACTCCATAAAAACATTCTGTACTTTAGTGCAGAGTTTCCCATTTGATTTGAGAGAGCACAGCAAAAGTCTAGCTCTACTTCCATTTTTATTCGCTACAATGAAGAGTCCCATAAGGGGCCCTGAGAAATGTCCTGGTTCCTATAACTGTGCTTCTAGCAGTAAGAGCAACATTTCTATGTGCTGACGAGCAGCTCCCATTGGAGATGGCTCCACACTGTAACATCTGCTAACACGTGTGCACTGTTTGCCTGGCACAGTGCCTTCTGTAGTCTTTGCCACATGCCCTAACGTAGCTGTGGCTGAGGAATGGAAATACCAGGGTGAAGGGCCACAGGCAGTCCCAGCTTCACTTCCACTTTGTATCCTCGCTGCTGGTCCCTACCCACGATATGCTAAAGCCTCTTAAGAAATTCCCTTTGAAAATTTTAAGCAGCTTATCCTCTTTTAGGAAGGAGATGTGGATGCTAACTTCTTGCTCAGGGATATGTGTGAAAGGTTCAAAGTGCCTTACAGGTGTTTTAAATACCTTAATGTAAATCGTAGTTTCCCTACATCAGTGAATTTGGAGGGCTGAGAGACAGATCTAAGGGAAGGGAATAAAAAACTATTCAGTGGACCTACTGCTAGTTCCTAAGTGAGAAGAAAAACAAATTGACCCAAGGTGATACTGTGAATTATGTATCTACTAGATTCATAAAAGTATTTTTGTTGATTTCCCTTTTTAAAAAACTGACCATTGATTAAAAGTTTCTTTGGAAATTTATTCAGGAAATGATATTAGACCATTCCACAGTGGGATGTCTTCAGAAAACCAGTCTTACATACTGAATAAAAAATTATGTTTCTTTCAACTCCTATGAATATACATCTATCTCTTGCCAAGAGTGAGATCAATTTATTTCAAGCCCATTCTCTTATTTACAGGGTAATAGCATTATAATTATTATAATATTCAAGATAGAAATGAATGTTTTTATCTGGCCTTCTATAATTTGATTTAACTTTGGAGGCAAAAATGCCACCATTTCCTTGCAGAGTAGGTCACTTAAGGAAAATTCACCCTAAAAATTGTTTAGCACAATATATAGTGTTGTTGGAAAACACCATAATAATTAAAATAAAAATCTCTCTAGGTACTGGCAGAATTGAAAAGATGCTTATTAACAGATTTTACCGAAGTTAAAATTGCATGAAAAGATATGGATAATTTTACAGTAAAATGTGTTTCCAAATTTGTCATAAATTTTCATCTTTTAGAAAACAGTAGTAACCAATAATAAACTTTTGCATTCAGTTTAAATTCGTTTTTGAAGAGGAGGCCAGAATCAAAGGATATAACATCAAATTATTTAAATGTTTGTTAATAGCATGTTACTTGTGGCAGAATCATCCCTATCAACTTCATTTATTTAATGCACATATAAGCTATGTAAATAATATGCAAAGGTAAGGACCCTGATGAAAAATATTATGCAAATGAATTCTAAGCAAAGGGAGATGATAATACATGAGTACAGCCCAGAATAAATAATAGCCTAGTCCACTACTGACTGCTCAGCTATTATCAAAAGAAGCTTTTCTTGGTTTTCCTTCTAAAGGCTTCCTGATCAGCCTCGATGGAAGCAAAAGTCTGCTATCTACAAGAACCAACTTTACTGGTCAATGTGATGAAGCCTGGCTGTATTCCAACTCCAGATTAGTTCAGCAAGAGTCACCACTTTAGCTACAGAAAGACAACACAACAGAAATTTCTTTCAGCAGGATATTTGCTTTGTTGTTTTTCCAGTATAGTGACAGTCTTGAGCATATTCCTCACAAAAACTCAGCTTCTCTTGATCTAACACCCTCTTTTGTAATCTGTGACTTTGAAAGAATTTTTCTTTGTATGAAATTGTCATGTATGATATCTGGACCAGAGACTTGGGTTTCCTTTAACCTAAGTATGAATTAACTAACACAGGCTATTAAATTCAAATGCTGTAATGGATGGGTACTTTGTCTTCCATACCACAGCAATATTAAGATGCCCACCGTAAGGTTTTTCAAACTGAACTACAATGTCTTTTTTCACATGTGCTATTCCTTTGCTCTGTTACATTAGGGGTAATTTACAATTGGCTATATGCAGTTATATATAAGGGTGTTGAGAATGCCACACAGAGATCACTGAAAAATAGGTGACTACTTTTAAACTAGTTTAGAATATGGATTAATAAAAACTAGTGATAATCAGATTATGCTAATCAAAAGGAAAAGTTGAGGTCAAATTATTTAATAGTTTGGTAAAGTATGGATTTAACAGATTTAAGTTATTGTTCTAAGGGCCTTAAATATCATAGCAAAATTTGCAAAACATATTTCAAAATGCAGAATAGTTACAAATATGGATGGACAAATAAAGTAGAAAGGATGTCCACATTTCTTTTTGAGGATATGGAAATAATAGATATCTATCATTAATACTTGAAAGACTTTACACTGTAGAGATGGATGACTGCATGCTTTGCCTATATTTATACGAAAAGTAAATAATTTTACAACAGTATGTAAACATGGATATCTGTGGAACTACTTCAGGCCTTACTGTTAACATTTGCTAGACTGCTTTCTATGGATGAATGCAGATTCTACTAAAACTAGGTTCTAAGTACTAAAATGTGCTTCTATAGGGTTACTTAGCTTATTAACAGCTTTCAGAAAACCATCCCAAATGACTACATAGTCCCAAGCTTGAGAGGGGCTTTTATCATATACATTATGGTCACCCATATTAGTGAACTGCTTATGTAAAAGTTTATGAGCTTGTGATAAGTGGTATTTTCCCTTATCTTTCAACCAGTTAAACTATATCTCTGTGACTATTACTTATTTATAGAAAACAAACTAAAGCCTGGAGACATTCTATATAGATCTGGAAGCATATCTGCCATGCTGAGTATTCTTCAAGAATAATATTAAAATGACTTGTGGCAACAAACTTCATATGCAAGCTAAAAAATGTTAGTCTTTTCAAAATAAGTCACTCTTTCAAATGCATTTTTGTAAAAGTTAATAAATTCAAGAAGAAAAACGCTTATTCTAGTTTCCATTTACTAATACTACTTAACATGATATTCACAAAGGATCTTAACAAACAGTGCTAAATGACATTCTGGATTTTAACACAAAAGTACCTTTTCCTTAAAATTTTTAGCAATTGAGAACCATATAACAAATTTCAATACAATTTGGGCATTTATATATCTTGACTCATGGGTTTCAATTGGAGGAGATGTAAAATGATTAAAGAAGCATTCTTTTTTTATCTGCATTATGATTTGCATTTCTAATTTATTTAGACAGGTGATGCTGGTATTGTGATGGTCATGTACAACTAAATGGGCTCAGTTTGTGTAATTTCTGAACTTAATCAATGTATTAAATGCAATAAATTAACATTTATTGTCTTTTATGTATCTAATATTTTGGAGGATACAGATGTTATTGGCTAGTGAACTAGAAATCTATTTCTTCCTATTTCCTTTCTCTCAAAGCTAAATAGTGAACAATTCTCTCATTTCTTCCATACCAGTCCTTCTCTATAGATTCCTTCCAGTTGTCACTACCACGACCTCAGGATGAGGGCACTAAAACACCTAACTGCTTCAAAGGCCAAAGCAGACGCCCCTCCCTCTGCCGGGAGCGCTCCTTCCCCACTTTACAGGCCAACTTCGATCCACTGGAAGGATGAGTTATGTGTGACTCCACAAGGAGCCTACTTTCATGATCCAGCCATACCACCGTCTGCCCTCTTCCCTCACTTGGATCTCTTCTTTTGTGGCACTTTTCCTAACAGTAATTATATAGTTATGCAATTATTTCTCTTATTCCCTCACTGAAGTTTAAACACTGTAAGAACAGAGACTGTTTACTTGTTCACTAACATTTGCCTGGCACTCAAATATTTGTTAAAACTGTAAAGAAAGTATAACATCAGAGAATGTTGAAGTAATCATGGAGAGAGCTTGGGGACTCTTCTTTGAGTTTCCAGAGCACCCCATGGATCACTACCTCTGCATCATCCATACTGGTTATATATTCTGCTGCCTCATGAAGCCCTTTGAGGGCAATCTTATTCACCTTTGACCTGGCACAAAGACATGCTCCATACATGATTTTGAACTAAGTAGTATTAAAACGGACCTATGCCAAAGAGTTGCTCATGCTCGGTCTGGACACTAACCACTTACATGTGTGTGCTCATGGTGATTTTAGATGCATAACTTGCTAGTTAAATGATTTCTAATTCATGTGATTATATATGTATATAACACGCCTACAAAATACTCCACAAAGATAACTGTGCTTTCCAGGTACTCCCAGACTCTTGATATGTTTCAGTCACTGGTTTACAACAGAACTACTTGAGCTCTTTATTTCAAATAAAATTTAGAAACTATTTCTGAACTATTAGGGCAATATTTTGCAGAATACCTTTGAAGCTATGTTACAAGTTTCAACTTTCTACTTCTAAGAAATGACTTTTGTTACCAAGTTCCCCCAGATGCTGTAAGGTTGCTATACCATTACATGCAAATCTGAAAACTTGTAGGACAAGTGTTCCAAATTTTGGTTATGTTATGCTGGTTTCAGAAACATAAAGCTTAACTCTCAGCGGGACTGAAACCTTTAGCCAGCTTCTTGGTAAACATGCAGACTGGATTCTTAACTATATTACCAAATCAATAGTCAAAAGAGCAAAGAAAGAATATAACATATAAGGAAAGTTTACCATGGCCTATAATCATGTAAATTATCTTAATCTAAGATCCTCTAATACTTTTGCTTTGTAAATGTAAACTACTAGTTACATAATCAAGAATACTATGAGCACACATACACACACAAGCACACACACTAAACCCTGTTAAGATATTTTTCTTTTTTGTTGAGAAAAGGCCTTGCTCTTGTTGCCCAGGCTGGAGTGCAATGGTGCAATCTTGGCTCACTGCAACCTCCGCCTCCGGGTTCAAGTGATTCTCCCACCTCAGCCTCCCGAGTAGCTGGGATTACAGGCACCCGCCACTATGCCTGGCTAATTTTTTTCTATTTTTTTAGTAGAGACAGGGCTTCTCTATGTTGGCCACACTGGTCTCAAACTCCTGACCTCAGGTGATCCACCTGACTCAGGTTCCCATAGTGCTGGGATTACAGGCATGAGCCATCGGGCCTGGCCAATATTTTTCAACGTAAATAGTTAAAAAATCAACATAGTCCAGACGCGGTGGCTCACACCTCTAATCCCAGCACTTTGGGAGGCTGAGGAGGGTGGATCATTTGAGGTCAGGAGTTCGAGACCACACTGTCCAACAGGGTGAAACCCTATCTCTAAGAAACATACAAAAATCAGCTAGGCGTGGTAGTGCACGTCTATAATCCCAGCTACTCAGGAGGCTGAGGTGGGAGAATCACTTGAACATGGGAGACAGAGGCTGCAGTAAGCCAAAATCGTGCCACTGCACTCAAGCCTGGGTGACAAGAGGGAGGCTCCATCTCAAAAAAATTAAAAAATAAAATAAAATCAACATGACCATGCTGACTTAACCGAAATACACAATATTTTCTTAAATATATTAAATGCCTATAGACTCAATACTCATTGAATTTCAACTACACATTTTAAAGATTCATAACTTATTTTTGCATCAAATAGTGAATCAATATTGTTAATTATCATCTTTCTGATATTTGGTCTCCATATGGTGAATTAAAATTTCTTCAAGACAGGTTAAGGAAAGACTGAAGTAGAGAAGCAAAGGATTCTAGAGTAAAGTTCTAGTTCTGGTACCTATCTATAGATTTTAGAAAAATTCCCTAACCATATGCTTTGGATTTTTCTTTCTGAAAAAGTAGAAATTGTATCTATTCTACTTCTCATGAGACAACTGTCCAAAAAAAAAAAAAAAAAAAAAGGCGTAGAGATAAAACTATAAAAAATAAAAATTATGAAAACACAGGATTAAATATAAACCAAGTAGGCCCTTTATTGAATAGACTTCTACACACTATACCATCTAATTTTTGGAAGTACTAAGGATAGTGCTCACTACCTAGCTTTCAAAGTTTTATACTGAGATTGCTGAATAAATGGACTCTTAAATGATTATGATTATTATTATTATTTTGACTAGTCAAGTAAAGCAGTGGGAGTGGAGCAAGATGATCTCTTAAGGAAGAAACATGAAGAACAACAAGGATCATCTTTCTCTCATTTGTTATCACTAACTTCACTGAATTAAAAACAAGTGATAGTCTTCCCTGGCCCTTCTGGGTATAACGCTTAAGTTAGTCTAGAACTTATATTAAGGACTGTAAGGTATGACTCACAGGTGAGATATCAAACAACACTACTTGAAGCACTAAATGTCTACAATATTTCCAAGTATAGCAGTATGTAAGTTATTAAATGTTTACATCTTGCTTTCCCAAAAATGGCATAATTGACTTCACTATTTTCCATTGATTGATATCATGTTTCAAAGAGAGCCACTAGACAGCACAAGTTGCATTTTGGTTTCTTTTTGCTGGTTATAATTTAATACTGCTAAAATCCATCCCCAAGTATAGAAGATTTAATTCAATCTATAAGTTTGAATCTATAAGCCTAGCTATTAGACAGCATTGTAGTTCAGAAATTTATCCCATTATAATAATCCATTCCAGGATACTATGAAGTAATGCGGTGTCTTGTGCTAATTTTACATTATTGTTGAAAAGTAGTAACTGATGGATCACACATTTTTAATCCATGATGCCATCTGGAAGGAATTTCAGTAATTTTAATTATGCGTGTGCATAATGCAAAAGCATAGGACACCACTTTTTTTCTAATGTTCTATTTAAAGACAGAAATGGCTAATCTGCCTTATGTAATGGGTTCTTTTCTATAGCACAATAACATTATCAGTGTTTTAATGATTATAAACGCAGTACTAAATCTCATGCTCTGCCATGGAAGGCCATAAGAGGACATCTTATTTATTTCCTAGACTAAAGGCAGGATCACTTTAAGATAATCAAGATAAGGAGATTAGAAACCATTACCCACCTGACCACCCCTTTTACTTAATATATGAGAAAACTGTAGCTCAGAGAAATAAAGTCTTTTGTCTAAGACTGTGAACACGACTGGTGGCACAGCTAGAAGAACCCAAGTACAATCCCTTCATTTTTGAGAGAGAGATGGTGGTAGGAATGCCATATTTTTAGAGACCAACAAAATAATGACAGACCACTGTATTATTCACATTTTCTCCCAGGAAATTATTTTCTCTTGAATTTTATCAGGTTCAGAACACATTCTATAAACTGTTCCCATAATAAAATGGGAACTGATACAACAAGCCCTTCTAAGTTTTAAATACCAGAAAAGCAATACTGTTAAGGTAATGACTAATTCTGTTATATTTCTTCCTTATTTCTAAAGTACGTCTTCACCAATTTTAATATTTGCTTTCTATAATAGAAGAGCACACATATTGTATTAGTATCATATTTTGGGGAGGAAGTACCCTTTCTCTAAATATTTTAATCAAAAATAATTTATTGGTGTTAGATTCTAGAAGAGGTATGAATAATTAAATCTCAACTAAATAAAGGGGGAAACCAGACATTTTTACTTTAGCTTTTCTTTAATTGTATAAAAGCTCTTGGTTAAAAAAAAAAATGCAACATTTCATGCAAATTATTCTTTATACAAGGATATGCACTGATAAATCAAGTACAAACTTCATTATCTTCCATTTAAAAATGTTACCTAATATCTATTCATAACTATGGGAAAGCATTTGTAAATTCTAAAATAAACAAAATCTTATGATTATAACTACCCACAAGAGTTATTATTTCTAAACTTTTCTTAGGAACATTTAAAATTTGCCTCACAACATCCCTGTGAGGTAGGGAGGTAAGTGTTCTCATATGACAACAAACCAAATTGATCAAAATATTAGTATCTGGTTACATGTAGAAACTGGCTATATTTTTAAATCTTAAAATAAATGGCATCTATGAGTCAGTTCTACAAAGAAGTCCAGGAAGATTAGGTTGCTTATTTTTCACTATATTTATCAGAAATAACAGCTATTTTGATTTTCAACCAACAGAAATCTTTCTCCATCAAAGGCTTTTAAATCTTCTAAAAATTAGCAGAGCAAGTATAACGGCATTTCGCCAGAGAAACAAAACATGGGATGTCACGCCAAGTCATTCTCTTCTTTCTCTACATGGAGATAGCTTAAATGCTATCTAGGCATACAAAGGAATCCAAGCAGTTAAGTGTCTTCTTTAAACATACTACTTCTGATTCTTCCAAGTTAAAGCTGTGATTACTGGGTCTTTTTAAATTTTCATGTTTCTTCCATGTTAGTTTCTCTCAGTCAGGGACTATTTGTATCTTGTCAATTAGGAAAAATTGTAGATCCTCTTCTTCCATGAGAAATGGTGACTCCACTAAGTTCCAAAACTAACGGTGATCAGAGAAATCATCCACCAAGGGAAACTGGCTGTCTCCGGAGTATGAAAAAAAAAAATCTAACTTGGAGAACTGATCTTCTCTGTCTTCAAAAATATATCCAGTAGATATCAGGATGTAAGAGAGTAAAGAGTCCAGCTTTTCCATAAAAAGACAAAATGTTCAAGCAGAAAATTTTTAAAAAGTGGTAACGGGAAAGGGAGGAGAAACTATTTAGGTATGTTATGCTTTTTCTTTATTACTTACTGCTCAAGATAATTCTCTCTGCAAAAAACCCAGATGTGATAACATGTCTAGTATTAGTTCAAGGCTGAACATCTAGTAGATCACATGGGTTGTGAGACTTCAAATAAAGTACAGTTAAAGATCAGCTTCCTTCCTTGCTATGGAACCTAAGACTTTCTGACCATTATTACCATATGTAATAATGACAGAACAGTTTATCTGTTTTAAAAAGCTGAAAAGATATAACTACTAATAGTAGTGGTGTTCTTGGACTCAAGTAACACCCCATGATGTGGTTCTTCACATAACTTAACCAATTACTAGTATCCATTCTCTGTAACTCTAGAGAAAAAAAAAAAGAAAAAAAAATCTATTACTTCGTAGAGCCAAAGAGACCTTAGGTGTCTCTTTAATAGTAACTTAGATTGTGAGTAAAGCATATCCTAAAATGATCCAATTACAAAAGGTAATTAAGCCATAAGATCAAATAAGCTTTCTGAAAACACTTTTGCTAATATAAATTTCCAATAGCCTCATGTTACAGATACCAATGCAGCTATGAAGGCAATCTTTCTCCATTAACTATGTCACATTAAATGTCATGGAGAACCTTTACTGTTGAAAATTAAAAAAAAAAATCCCTTTGGCGTGTCAGGTAAATGAGACTTGAAAGATTTGGATGTATTATCAAAGGGACAGAAAATAGCAAATGCTGGTGAGGATAGAAAGAGGAAAGTTCACACCCTGTTGGTGGGAAAGGTATATTAGTACAGCCACTATGAAAAACTGTGGATGTTCCTTAAAAGACTAAAAACAGAACTCACATGATCCAGCAATCCCACTGCTGGGTACATATCTAAAAGAAAGGAAATCAGTATATCAAAAAGTTATCTGCACTTCCATGTTTACTGCAGCACTATTCATAATAGTCAAGATATGGAATCAACCTAAGTGTCCACCAATGAATGGATATCTACCAATAGTACCACATTGTGTATATGTGGTACTATATGTGTTACATATACACAATGGAGTACTATTCTGCCATAAAAAAGAATGAGATCCTGTTATTTGCAACAACGTGAATGGAACTAGAGAACATTATGTTAAACGAAATAAGCCAGGCATAGAAAGAACAAATGTTGTATATTCTCACTCATATGTGGAAGCTAAAAAAAAACTGATGTCATGGAGGTAGAGAATAGAATGATTACCAGAAGCTGGGAAGGGTAGTGGGGAGGGGGATATAAAAAGGGGTTGATTAATGGGAATAAAAATAGTTAGATAGAAGAAGTAAGATCTAGAGTTTGGTAGCACAGTAAGGCAACTATAGTTAACAATAATTTATTATGTATATCAAAATGACTAGAGTATATGGGGAATGTTCCTAGCACAAAGAAATGATAAATGTTTGAGGTAACAGATATTCAGCTACCCAGATTTGATTGTTATACATTATATGTTTGTATCAAAATATCACATGTACCCCAATAAATATGTACAACTATAATGTATCCATAAAAATAAAAATTTTAAAAATTGGGTTTAGTGACTTAATTCTGTACTTTGTACATACAGCAGCCTTTAAAATATCCTTTGACATAATTATGGCATTGATATACTGCTTGAAGGTTAATATACAAGTATGCTGAATACTCAAAACATGTATCCAGAAAAACAAACCTTCTATAATAAAAACTAGGTAGAACACTGTCCATGTAAAACAAGTATTGACCATATAATTGGTCCTTTAAAATAATCATCAGCTGACATTTATATAATGCAATAAGGAAAAACACAAGTTAAGTCTTTTTCTAGAGTAATAATTACACTAGAAATAAGAGTTATTTGAAACAAATAATTTTTAGAATGTGTATTTTTATTCATATTTAATAAGAACATGCTTTATTATTCATTGGAATAATCTTACAATTTATCAAGTTTTTTTGTGTTTGTTTGTTTTTCGGGTTTTTTTTTTTTTGAGGCAGAGTCTCGCTCTGTCACCCAGGCTGGAGTACAGTGGCATGATCTTAGCTCACCACAACTTTCGTCTCCCGGGTTCAAGCGATTCTCATGCCTCAGCCACTTGAGTAGCTGGGATTACAGGTGTGCACTACCATGCTCAGATAATTTTTATATTTTTGGTAGAGACGGGGTTTCGCCATGTAATGTTTACAATCTTCTTTCTTTCTTAAAAAAAGGTTTTTTTGTATTATTTTCTTTCAATTAAAAAAATTAAAGGAAAAAAATCAACTAAACCTCTTTAAAAGTCAGACAGCAAATGTACCCCCATTCCTACTCTCTATAAGAGCTACCTCACCTATTTTGGAGAGATAAAATGCTAGAAGACAGGAAGGTTTCATATTTTTACATAGGAAAACTGATACTCAGTGAAGAGCTCTTAAAGATAGTGATATTTTAGTAAGAATTCTTCCTCTTTAGTCCAGCTCATTTTTCCTTTAAAATAAACCATCAATTAGCTTTTAAGAAATAAACATAAAAAAGCATATTGCTCTATTTATCAAAGAATAAATTCCTAAAGCCATCATGTTGTGAGGGTATAAGAGGAAATCATTAATCAATAGGAATAAACATTAATAGAAAAAACCAAACACTAAAAAACTAGGAATATAGGGGAACTTCCTCACCCTGATAAAGAGCATCCATGAAAAACATACAGTTAACATCATACTTAATGGTAAAAGACTCAATGCTTTCCTTCTATCAGGAACAAGATTAAGATATCCACTCTTGTCACTTCTATTCAACACCGTACTACAGGTTCTAGCTAGAGCAATGAGTTTAAAAAAAAGAGAGAGAAAGAAAAGATATCCTGATAGGAAAGGAGAAAGTAAATTATCTTTCATTACAGATGATATAATTTTATGTATAGAAAATCCTAAGGAACCCCCTAAAAATGATTAAGACTAATAAATGAGTTCAGTAAGTTTGTAGGATACAAGATCATTATACAACAATCAACTGTCTTTCTATATACTAACAATGAACAACTCAAAAGTGAAAGTAACAAAACAATTTCACTTATAATAGCACCAAAAAGAATAAAATCTGAATAAATTTAGCAAAAGGAGAAAATCTATACTCTGAAAACCAAACAACATTGTTAAAATTAATTAAAGCAGCTCCAAATAAATGGGAAAACAGCTCATGTTCATGGATCACAAAAGTTAACATTAAGAGGAATATTTTGGCCATGAGCTCCAAACTGATCTACACATTCAATACAATCCTTATCAGAATCCCAATTGGTTTCATTGAAGAAACACAGAAGGAAATTCATATACAATTTCTAGGCACTAAAATTCATAGGGAAATTCTAAGCACTGAGAAGAGTCAAAACAATCTTGAAAATAATGCAGAAGTGATCATACTTCCCAATTTCAAACTTAACTACAAAGATAAATTAATCAAGACAGTGTAGGCCAGGCACAGTGGCTCACACTTGTAATCCCAGCACTTTGGAAAGCCAAGGCAGGAGGATCACTTGAGGTCAAGAGTTCAAGACTGGCCTGGCCAACATGGCGAAATCCTGCCTCTACTAAAAATACAAAATTAGCTGGGGGTGGTAGCCTGTCTATAGTCCCAGCTACTCAGGAGGCTGAGGCATGAGAATCACTTTGAGGCATGAAAATCGCTTGAACCCAGGAGGCGGAGGTTGCGGTGAGCCGAGATGGCCCCACTGCACTCCAGTTTGGGTGACAAAGCAAGACTCTGTCTGAAAAAAAGAAAGTGTAGTACTGGCATAAACATTGAGACCAATGGGACATAATTAAGATTCCAGAAATAAACCCTCATATTTACCATCAGCTGATTTTTGACAAGGGTGCCAAAACAGTTCAGTGTATAAAAAGCAGTCTTTTCAACAAATGGTGCTGGAACAACTGGATAGATGTGGGCCTCTATCTCACATCATATATAAAAATCAATGGACCAAAGACCTAAATCTAAGAGCCAAAACTATAAAACTCTCAGAAGAAAACATATGTGTTTATCACTGTAGCCTTAGATTAGGCAGTGATTTCTTAGATATGACACCAAAAGTGTAAGCATGAAAAAAATGAATTAGACTTATTTAAAAATTTAAAACATTTGTGCTGCAAAGCACCAAAAAAAGAAAAAAAAATTAGTGAAAAGACAATAGAACTGAAGAAAATATTTAAAAATCAATTATCTGGTAGGAGGTTAATAACTAGAAATTATAAAGAACTACAACTCAACAACAAAGAGACAAATAATCTAATTAAAAATGAGCAAAGGATCTGAACAGCCATTTTTCCAAAGAATATGCACAAGTCACTAATAAGGCACATGGGAATATGCTCAGTATCATTAGCCATCAAGGAAATACAAATCAAAACCACAATGAGATACCACTTCACACTTAAACCAAGATAGCTATAATAAAAAAGACAATAACAAGTGCTGATAACACGGAGAAATCGGAATCCTTATATATGTGCTGATGGGAATGCAAAATGGCACAGCTGCTTTGCAGTTCCTCCAAAGGCTAAACATAGAATTACCACACAACCCAGTGATTCTACTCTTAGGTATATACTCAAGAGAATTGAAAACATATGTCTGCACAAAAACTCATACACAAATGTTTATAACAGCATTATTCATAATACTGGAACTTTCAAAAAGTGGAAACAACCAAAGAGTCTATCAACTGATGGATGGATAAATAAAATATGGTATATCCATAGAACAAGAACATGAGACAAGAAAAGGAAATGAAATACTGATATATTCTATAACATGGATCAACCTTAAAAACACATGCTGGCTGGGTGCAGTGGCTTTCACCTGTAATCCCAACACTTTGGGAGGCCGAGGCGGGTATATCACTTGAGGTCAGGAGTTCGAGACCAGCCTAGCCAAGATGGTGAAACCCCCATCTCTACAAAAAATATAAAAATTAGCCGGCATAGTGGCGCACTCCTGTAATCCCAGCTACTTGGGAGGCTGAGGAAGGAGAATTGCTTGAACCCAGGAAATGGAGATTGCAGTGAGCCGAGATCATACCACCGCACTCCAGCCTGGGTGACAGAGCAAGACTCAAAACAGACAAACAAACAAACAAACAAACAACACATGCTAAGTGAAAGGAGCCAGTCACAAAAGACCATGTATTATGATTCTATTTATACACAATGTTCAGAATAGGCAAATCTATAGAGACAGAAAGTTGATTTAGTGGTTGCCTAGGGTAGGTGGAGGGAGAGTGGGTGTGTATAGGGAGAATGACTACTAATGAGTACTGGGTTTTTTGGGGTGGGGAGTAATGAAAATGTTCTAAAATTCACTGTGGAGATGGTTACACAATTCTGTGAATATACTAAAAACCACTGAATTGTATACCTTAGGTAGTTAAGTTATTTAGTACATGAATTATATCTCAATAAAGCTGAGATATAATAAAACAGGATCCCAAAACCTAATAATTTTGTCAACAGTGAACACACGGCCAAGCTAAACTCTAAATGGAAAATGGCAGACAGAAAACAAAAGTACAATGTACATTTATTTAAACTGTTCAGTCATATCTACATTTGACACATTCTACAAAGAAGGCAGTCCCTGGAGAATGACCACTCTCAATATCAGTGATTGTGTCCTTATTTCCACATGAAGTGTGACTCTTATGTATTATCCCCATGATGCAAGAATGGATCCAATCTTTGCAGAGATTCCTTTTAAAGACGTAGACTAGAAACTATATGGGTTACCTAGTCTCCAACCTCGTTTGGCTTCATTTTAAAAAGCTGTAATATGTTTAGGTGAACCCTGCCCACTCCATTTTACCAAAGGCCTCACCACTATTTACTGTCACATATAACACAAATGTCACGCATTTTGTGGCTTGCCTGGCCTCTGCCTAGGTTTACAACTTTATCTTGGCCCTAACTATTTTGGTTAAGAGAAAAGATGGCCAAATCCAAAGGAAAAAAACATTCTTCGCTATGTCCTAGAGCAAAACTGTCCATATCACCTACCTCCCTTCCAATGAAATCCCCACTGTAGCAGGCTAGAAACAGAAGTGGAGGGGAAAAAGGAATTTTTTAAGCCCTCCACAAGAAAGAGATCATAATTAATCTAGGATCAATCTGTTCCATGGCAAATGACCACACCTGTATTTCCAGCCACTCTTCTTGAAAACAGAAACTGACAATCACTAGGAATGGATTGATGAACATTCTTTCCCATTAATTATAACAGTAAGGCAGAGGTGAAGAAGAGGAAGGGTCTAATCGCCATTGGAGGTGGGTTAATAATGTCTTTATCTCACATGGTTTTTTTCTTGTGAATAATCTATATCAAGTGATAGTGCTTGACAAAATGGTGTAGCAAATTTTAACTTTTACCTCAAAATCTTTAGAGAATAAACATTAGTTCTTTAAAAAAATTCAAGACGTGAAAATGTAAATGTATCTATTCAGAAAGCTAATAAACAGTCACTAAACTATGTTTCTTATTTCATCTTATTTTAAAATAAATAAACTGCTTCTCAGTTTCCAGAGAATGCAGAACAGTGTAAATGACCAAATTACTACATACTTCTTATAAAATACTATTGTTCACAATTATAGTAAAAAATGTCTGACATCTCTAAATTGTTGAATTATGATCTCTCACAAATGTTCCTTGCCTTCAAGTTAATCTGGAAAAATCGAATCTAGTTTTTGAGTTTTGATGGAGGAATAATGATATTTAAGTCAATTATTAAGGAGAATCCTATAACTTAAAATTTTCACCTACAATTATATCAATGATAAAGTCATTTCTTCTGAAATCAAGTCCCAGCTTTATATACAGTACGCAGTCTTATCCAAACAAAAGTTATCCACAGAAATTACTTCTATTTTAGTTTATTACTATAATCTAAGATTTGCTTACTATCCATTAAAAAGGGAAACATATCACAGTGTGGAGAATATAGTACCTGAGAGCTCTTAACAGCCAATCACTTTTTTCCTGTTTTTATCATCTTAAAAGTACAGTAAATCCAAACTATATTTAAGATCAGGGCCGGGCATGGTGGCTCATGTCTGTAATCCCCTTTGGGAGGCTGAGGCAGGCGGATCATTTGAGGCCAGGAGTTTGAGACCAGCCTGGCTTACATGGTGAAACCCTGTCTCTACTAAAAATACAAAAACTAGCCGGTCGTGGTGGTGTAAGCCTGTAATCCCAGCTACTTGGGAGGCTGAGACAGGAGAATGGCTTGAACCCGGGAGGTGGAGGTCGCAGTGAGCCGAGATCACACCACTGCACTCCAGCCTGGGCAAGAGAGTGAGACTCCATCTCAAGAAAAAAAAAAAAAAAAGATTAAGCACTTCCTTTTGTATTTTAGTTTGCATTTATTCTGGTAAATATAAAAATGTTGTACTTATTTTGATGTTTTTGTATTTAACTAGCATTTAGTTAAAATGCTATGTAAAATTTCCAGGGAAATTTAGTTTTTGAAATTGCACAAAAATTCCTAGTCATAGTTTTAAAGTAAAGTGTTCCTAAAACTCTGATGATAAATACACATGGAGTAAACCCATACAGATGTCATACATTGTGATAAAACTGTAGTTATACTGATTTAAAGCAAGACTAATATGCTAGAAAGAAGTATTTCTGCATACATCCTTTAATGATTATCTGTTGGAAACACATAATGTGGCAGAAAACAATCTCTTTAACAGAATAGAAGGTACATGCAATATCCCCAAAAATACATAAATTCTAGAAGCACCATGAGAACACATTATCTAAACATTAGAAGAATCTAAATATAATCAGTGTTTAAAAGAGCCCATTTTCTATTAAGGTAATCAAACTGTTATTAAAATTTATCAGTACAAAAATAGCTTCACAAACTGCTAATGTATATGTCTTTTCTGAACTCCTGAAAATATGACAACAATTATTTATCAATATTGTACCATATTTGAGGATCAAAAAATTGTAATGAACAAAATGAAAACTTTAAGTTTTCAGTATTACATTGTGACAGCACTGGAATACTATAAAATCAACTATTTCCAAGATAATTTTCAGTGGCTTTAAATCTTTTTTAGAAAATCTATTATTATTTATTTAAAAAACAAAACAAAACAAAAAAAACAAGTAAATTCTAGAATTCCAGACAGTTGATGCTATGAAGCAAACAAGAATTCCCTGGAAAGAAAACAAAACCTTCCCTCTTACGTATATGCCAGTCTATTAGTATATAGCTACTTTTCTTGATATATAACTAATCTAAGATTGGTTTCAAAGGATTTTCAAGTGTATACCTGCTCAATCTCAAAAGACATTATCATTTAGGTTAAAAAAAGATAAACAGCAATTTAGATAAAATTTAATAACATTTCCCCCCCAAAAAATCAGTAAACATTTCATCCTCATGGATCTCCCTTTTTTACACATCTCTAAACTTTAAAAGTAAGTACACTAAAACAGTATCAATTCACTGAAGCTTATTCAATAAGAATATTTTTGCATAGTTTATGACAAGGATATAATACAGTACTATAGCACTTGACTTAGGAGTATTGAGCAGCTCATACATTTAAAATTTAGTTCAGCTGCATAGCTAAAAATCAAAGAAAGTAGTAAATGATTCAAGGTAATCTATAATGCCACTGAATCAGGTATAATACAAAAAGTTGTAATAGCTTAGTAAATATGTTTTTCAAAAGTTCAAAAGTAATTTTAGAAAAGTATTTGTGAATTTGTTTTAAGAATAACACAGTGGAGGAGGAGGAGATGAGGGCAGAGATGAAACAAGACTGGCCATTTTTTCATAACTGTTGAAGGCAGGTGACATGTTTACAGGAGTTCATTGTAGTATTTTCTCTCTGATGTATGCTTGAAAATTTTTATAATAAAAAGTTATAAATATTAAAAATGTTTTAAATCTTGCTTATTTCTCTAAAGCTAAGTAATTTTTTAAGAAAGACTTAAAGAACAAACTGTAACCACATCACTAAAACTTTCAGTGCTAAATGAAAAGCAGGACCTTCTTTTGATATGTTAATTAACAAATTCATGAGGTTTAGTCATAAAATTTGAATTTTAAGAAAAGAACAAATAGCTTGCTAAGTAGCTATTACTACAGTCAACTCTTAATTAATCTGACTGACTAGATCACTGTTTCCTTTATCCCCCTCCATCTTTTTTTAGAACGTAGACATTCCAGTGATTTTGCTCCTTATTCAGCAGTTAAATGGAATCAACTAAAACAGAGAAATACTGGCAAAAAAATTTTTTGCTATTGATTATTTTCTGCTAAAACACATATTGGAGAAGGAAGACAATATAGTCTAAGCATTAAAAACTTAAGATTTTATAGCACGTTGGGAGGCTGAGGCGGGTGGATCATGAGGTCAGGAGATCGAGACCATACTGGCTAACAGGGTGAAACCTCGTCTCTACTAAAAATACAAAAAATTAGCCGGGCGTGGTGGCGGGTGCCTGTAGTCCCACCTACTCGGGAGGCTGAGGCAGGAGAAGGGCGTGAACCCGGGAGGTGGAGCCTGCAGTGAGCCAAGATTGAGCCACTGCACTCCAGCCTGGGCAACAGAGTGAGACTGTCTCTAAATAAATAAATAAATAATAAATAGTTAATTGTGTTCCTTTGCGATGGGAAAAAATAATAGTGTTCCCAGTTTAAAAACTTGTGAGTTTTAGATTTCAATAAAATTTATTTTAATATTCTTTTTCTAATCATGAAACATGGATCTTATTTCTATACAGGTCTCCTAGGACAGGAACAGTTACTAACTTCCTGACACAACAATGTGCTTGTATTGGGTATTTGCCTAATGAACTGTAACTGACAGTGCATACCAGGATCAGAGCTGAGCTGTAGACTCACATTTGTTACTAATGAACTGTGTGACTTAGGCAACTCATCCAACCTCTGGGATTTAGTCTTCCACATGCCAAAGGCACACACTTTCAAACTTTGACATTTTACACTATAATCAGCACACACACATATAGGTACACTACTGAAACAGTTTCTACTCTCAATATGAGTTTTACTCTAATGTTTTCTCTTTGGTTTCATTATATTTCATTTTTCAGAAAGCCACAAATGGCCTATTAAACTGATATCAAACTACCACAGTTCGGAAAATCATGGATTATATCATCTCTGAGGTCTCTTCTAGCTCTGATATTCTGGGATTCTAGCATTAATTTAAAATACTCAATGTTCTACACCTCAGGTGGAAATTTTGTTTTCAGTCAACTAACTAGCTGAATACTAATTAATATTGACTAATGTAAAACCAAAACAAGTTCAGAGAATGTCTTAAAAAATCCTGTGAAGTATTTTTCAACAAGAACTACAAGATTATGTAATACCTCTCACATAATTAAAAACTTAAATTGACCTGTTAAGTTTTATATTCAGAACTCCGTCAAGTATCTTCATGACTCATCTATAAATTCCAGTAGTCAAAGCAGCTATGTACTTCAAGTCAAAGTAACTCTTATTAAAGACTCTTGAGAACAGAGAAAAACTATGGAGAAGACCAATTCCAGGTAGTAACTCCAAATACCAAGGATTGACAAAATTGTAGACATTGGAAAATTTTAGGTGCATAAAGTAAACTACAAATAGCTTTTACAAATGTTAAATACAAAATTTCTTATTTCTAAATGCTACAGTATTCAACACAGATAAGCCAAAGAAATCAAGTATATAATTACATTTGGTGAAGTTGTAAGTCTGTTTATTAAATGGATATGTTAAATCTAATTTAATAGCAAGAAAATTTTTCCTTTCCTCAATATAGTAAAATATTTGTTTAAATTGCATACTAATATGATTATTTACTTGTAACTGCATATTTTAAAAGACTATATAATGTAAACATATTATTCAGATCGAAAGAACTAAAATTTTTCATGTGTTCAGTCATCTTTATAACTATAAATAGAAAATATGGTTATACCACAATAAAACAATAAATCTATAACTCCACAATATATCTACCGTTTTACGTAAAATTATTAGCACTGTTAGCAACAAATTAGAATAGCCTCATAGTCAGTTTTCCTCTGTTCATTCCTAAACAAACTTTTTTTGTTTTTTATAGACAAGGTCTTACTTTGTCACCCAGGCTGCAGTACAGTGGCACAATCATAGCTCACTGCAGCCTTGGATTCCCAGGCTCAAGTGATCCTCCTGCCTCAGCTTCCCAAGCAGCTAAGAGGTGTGTGCACCACCATGCCTGGCCTAAGTTTTTACATTTTTGTAGAGACAGGGGTCTCACTATGTTGCCCAGGCTGGTCTCAAACTCCTGGCCTTAAGTGATCCTCCTACCTCAGCTTCCCAAAGTGCTGGGATTACAGGCATGTGCCACTGCACCTGGCCATTCCTTAAAAAATCTTAACTAATTTTTTCTTCTTCCTCAGCCTGACAATGAGGTCTCTCAGTGTTAGCCTCTACTATATTTAATCCTATGCCCTTAATATTCAACAAATTTCAATCAAAATAAAAATTCTCATGAGAAAGACAGTTGAAGAGTATCTCACTTCACTTCAATTTTGCTTAATATGCCAAAGGATTTTTTTTAATTGGTCCCCAAAAGAAATGTACAATGAAGGAAAACTGTTTTCCTAATTTTAACTAAAACTAACCTAGTGAAAAGTTTCCAAAGACGGATAAAAAATTAACTTTAAAATGGATGACTGATAGGTATTTGTTTTACATTTGCAAGATTGCAATTGCACAGACCTCCTTACATCCCAAATACACCAAGTATAGCCAATAATTAATGTAACTGGTTTGGAACACATTTAGAATAAATTATATGTTTTCAGAGTTATCAGATTCTTTTAAAATTCAAAAGCAAGTGAAGACTTATCTCCTGTTAGTTGGTGTACAAAGATAAATCTGCCATTAACATTAACAAACCCATGCTAAAAGTTATCCCACTGTTTCCTTCCGTGAAATCATGTGGTGAGATCACCTCAGACTATGATAAAGCTTAATTTCAGAGTGGAAAGCCTACTTAAAAAAAAAAAAAAATTCCAACTTACAATCTTCAAGAACATACACAAAAATAGAAACCAGGTTAATAAAGCAGGCCTTTTAGAGGCTATGTTAAAAGACAGGTAGAAGCAACTTACAAGATTTTATTTCACTGAAAAACAATTTGTACTGTAATTAGCCTAGTGCTCCTTTTTCCACATAAAGGAAATGTTCACTGCAGTCCATCTATGCAACTATAAACTATAAATTAATAAAAAGTTTGTGTATTTCATTTCTGAGGTTAACAGAAGCAGTAAAAAAAAAAAAAAAAAAAAAGTCAAAGTCAACCTAGAATTTTCACTCAAAGCTTGTAACTACAAGGGTTCCTGAAACCAAACATTTCCATATTTATACATTTACTTAATCATGATTGCTGAATTGAATCTGTACCTATGTGAAAATGGCAATGCATTCTGAGTTGGTTCAGCCCTTGGCTCTGAGTTCTGTGTCACATCAGGTGTTCTTTCATCGTCTGTCCCGTTGATACTTTCTGGTGTTAAAGGAGACTGAAGATCCCCACCTGCAGATTCCTTTAAAAAAGGGGGTGGAGGATAAAGAATAGTTACACTTTTGTTAAAGTACACAATATCATCTTTAGGTTAAAACTGCCATTGATGTATGCTAACTGATGAGCCAAATTTCAACTGAAATTTGAGTCAAAGACTTAAAAAATAAAACATGGAAATTTTTATTTTTTATTCATGGCAAGCTATGAGAAAAAGTTTTTGAAGCTGGGCTACTCACAAGAAAACTCTCTGAAACATACAATTTAGAAATGGAAATATAATGCAATTTAGAAACAGTTTCAAATAACCGAAAAATGTTTGGTTTATATAACTAATTGGTCGGAATAAAAGATATTCAAAGAATTACTATACATCAGAAGAAAAGATGCACAAAAACACACGAAGATGTGATTCTGGTGGAAGAAGTAGATAATGGAAGGGGTACAGGAGAAGAACTGGATGAGGAGAGGGGGAGGATGAGGAAAGGGGTGAATGAAATTTGCAGTACGTTTTATCTGCCCTACTTTTCAATCCCTATAGAGCTACATAGAAAAGCAAGAAGAAATGTCTCTATAACCTATTATCTATAATGATGTTAGTGCATTTCAGCTTACCTTGTCTGGTACTCATAATGGAATTACTTTTCTTCACAAAATTTCCTGTCTTATTTCTACTTTTCATTAAGATTTGTCTTTCAAAGTAAATTTATTTAAATAGCATTAAAATTTATTTCATTTTAAATAAATTGAATTTAAAATGAAGCTCAAGCTGACAGTTATGTCTGCCACCATTGGATTAACCAAATTTGATATTGGAAATCAGAATGAGGAGTCATTTGATAGACCTATTAACTAGGAGAGGTGCTAAAACCAGACTGTTAAAGAGCAGCTTGGTGGACCTCTTATGATCCCTGGGCAATAAAATGTCACAATTGAAATATCTGTCTATATTTGGGGGCAAAAAATAAGTGTCCAACAGAACAGTGGTTAGGAATGATCATAATTTGTCAACTTAAAAAAATACAATATTTCCTCTAATAAAAACAAGACAAATATGAGCAATGTAGCAAAATGCATATAATTTTTAAAACTCAGAATGTAAAACAGTAACTGGGTTATGATATTTATATCCTTCACATTTAGAATGTTACACATGAAGTGCTAGAAAAAAATATGTAAATATTAATGTGGTGAGACTTACGTTTTTGGGACTTCTGGTTTTATACTGCTGTATGTATTTTATTTCACATTTAAGTATTTTAATTAATAGTTCCATAATGCTATAAACTATACAAGCTGTTAAAGATCAAAAGGATACTTTCTTAATTCCACATTATCACTTAACCATTTTTCAATTTTCAGTAGAACCTCTATTTTGATCTTTAATTTCGTTTTTATTAAATCTTTCTCCTAAATCTGCTTTGTTACCATTAGCTGACAGTCAATGCACGAGTAAAATCTACAGTATAATGTGACAATATAAAAATGTTTTACAACAAAGTCAAATCCTATTAAGTGAATAATGGGAATAGCAATCACAAACTGACTACTTCTAGGTCAGTTATGGACCATATTAATTAGTCAGAAAAAATTTAACCAGCCAGTAAGAAACCATAAAATAATAATCTCTGGTATTAACAAATCAGGCTTATTACTCTCCAAGACAGGCCAAGCCAAACTAAAATAATAAAACGTTGAATGTGCAAGCTACTAAACAGTTAAATTGCTGAAGATTCAGTTCAGTAGAAATGGTAAGAGAAACAAATTACCGGCTGGGCGCAGTGGCTCACACCTGTAATCCCAGCACTTTAGAAGGCCAAGGCAGGGAGATCACCTGAGGTCAGGAGTTCAAGACCAGCCTGGCTGACATGATGTAACCCAATCTCTACAAAAATACAAACAAAATTAGCTGGGCATGATGGCAGGTGCCTGTAGTCCCAGCTATTCGGGAGGCTGAGGTGGGAGAATTGCTTGAACCCAGGAGGTGGAGGTTGCAGTGAGCCGAGATCATGCCACTGCACTCCAGCCTGGGCAATAGAGCAAGACTCCATCTCAAAATAAAAAATAAAAATAAAAATAAGCAAATTACCTATTAAACTTAAAGGGCATAACCAGGGTTAGCAATTAAGGATTAACTCAGGGATTTGCTGGAACTGGTTGACAAGAGTGTGCAAAAATACATTAGGATCAAAAGAGAGAGAGGAAGAGCAGTAGCAGTTTGACTCCTGGTTGTTACCATCTTCTGGGATGAGGGTAACATAAGAGGGAGCAGGGTTTGAGGCATGGAACTTGGGGAGGCTACAAATGTTAATGCTACTAAAGTAGAAAGACTATTGCCAGGGGCAAGTTAAGAAGGGGAGAAAGAAAGGGATAGAGGTTGTAGCAATCCTAACATCTCAAAGCAGCAAGTTTTTCTTCAGAAAACTTGAATATTAGTTATATTTAAGTAAAGGCATAGTTATCCTAGGTCTTTCTACCTAAAATGAAAAACAAAAAGCCCACTCAAAGCATGGTATTTTATTTTTTTAATTTAATTTTTTATTCTGAACCAATTGAGAACTTGGGTTTTTTAAAAGTTAGTTTTAAAATATAAAATTAGTATTTACTGATGAGACATAAGAAAAAATTCCAACAGTACATGAGGGCACAAAAGGAAATTGAAACCCTCTTTCCCTCCAACTACCCCAGAGGTAGCCAAAAGCATTCTGTAAAACCTTCTAGAAATTTTGCATATGCTAAAAATAGTACTTGAAACATATTTTGTATTTAATATATTCTAAGCATCTATTTCTTTTTTAATCTAAATTTTGTGTAATTTCCTAAACATCCTACTTCAGTTATTCTTTTTTGGGGTGTGGGTGTGGGTGTGTGTGTGTATACCCAAAGCTGATAAGAAAAATGAAAAAAAGCAAAAAATAAAACGAAATAAACACAGATCAAATGATCCTTTCTATTGACTTTATATCCTTCCTTTGAGAAAATAAAACCACTTACATCTCATTTTGTTTCTGAAAAACTCTCCCTATAACTCCCACCGAAACAAATAATCTACAGTAAGAAAAAGAACAGTAGCACTGAAGAAAAAATACATGTTTAGAAGTACAAATCTGAGAGAATATCAAGGAAACCAAGACTAACAGATGCAACTTATTATAAAAAAGGCACCTGAGCACAGATGTGAGATTCAGGAAATGCTTCTTAAGAATTCTCTCTTCCTACCCATTTGTGAAGTGGGTAACTTAAAATTAAAATAAAACCTACAAATGAAATTTTGGCTCAAAAGTCAAAAAATGAGAAATATTCTGGGACACATGGAAAAAAAATTGACCTTGACCCTCACTCTAGGACAAGCCTTTAGGGTGTTATCAATGACCTACTGCATATTGGAAGGGTGCGCTGGGGAGGTACGCAGCAGCACTGCCATGACCCACTATACCAAATATCACTACCACCTTCCATTTCATGCCAATAAAACCTGAAATTCCCATTACAGTTTCAACCTTGTTGGCTTAAGGAAAATAGGGTCCTTTCTTTACCATTTAACAAAAATTCACGGAAGACTCAGTCCATTCTAGTGTTTTATACTTAAACAAAGATGAGAACCACCACTGTTTTCTGAGCAGAGGGTCTGACAGAAAAATTGGGGGAGGAGCTAATAGTGTTGAGATCCTATGGCAGTGAGAATGGAAAGAAAGAAGACAGCAGGAGGATACATAAAGGAAGATGAGGCTGAGCTCTCAAACAAGATCCTCATATCCTCAGTCATACATTTTTCCTCTAGTTGGTCACCATCCAGAGCCACCATTTCTGAAATCCATTTTGTGACAACCACAGAAGTTCTTATAATCTGACTTTCTGGATTAATTTATGCTCTTCCTTCGCTATGTAAAGTATACTGGTTGATTGATGCTTAGGGTTAGTGGATTAACTGTCACTCTGCCTGAATATTTTGCAACCACCAGCTGCATCAAATGCTTACCAAGAGTCAGCTGTATGTGTCCCAAACCTGTTTATGCCAATTATATTTATATAACTGTAAAACTGAATTAAGTACCATGTAAACTACTGATTTTGAATGCAAAACTAGAGTGGTTATTTTAATGAAAACCAAGCTAAATACTTTGAAATGACTAAAATGTAAATGGCTAAAAAATTAAAATAAAACAACTGAATTAGGCATATATAATATTCTACAATATAATATCTAACATAGGAATAGCTTCGGTATCTCCTAGAAACTTGTTAGAAATGTAAATACTTGGGTACCATCTTAGACCTACTAAATCAGAAAGTCTGGGAGTGGAGCTCACCAACCTGAGTTTTAGCAAGTCTTTCAGGGAATTCTGATGCAGAATTCTGATGCATAGTATTTTTCAAATACATATTGTATAAATATACAATTAAGACATCTGAATTTTTAAAGACAACTGTTAGTGCCAGACACGATGTTAAGGCCTTACATCATCATCCTCCCCATTACAACCACATCAGTTGTTAATATTTATCTATTATCTACTATATGCTAAGTACTTTGTAATCCTCATTTAATTCTCACAATATTCCTAATAAGAACATATTGTTCTCATTCTCATTTTATAGAGGAAGAAAGAAAAACAGTGACTTTCCTAAGCTAAGAAAACTATTAAGGGTTGGAGCCCAATTTCAAATTCAGATTCTAGAACTCCCATTACTAACCATGACCTGACACTGTGTCGTTACCATATTTATTGATGATGATCAATGATTCTATAAGTAACGTAATACTCATGTTACAAACATATAAACACACTTGTATTAAACAACCAAGTGTATTACATGGCAACAGAAAAGTAATTTATATCTAGGTTTGTCTGACTCAAACTTTTAACCAGTCTCTTACACCTCCCTCAAATAAAAACGAAAGCTATGACCAACCAAGTTTCTACTACTATCGATTTTCCTATTTAACCTATTATCAATTATCCCACTTAACAGTTCTTTTGCTAAATTCCACAGTAATGTTACATTCTTCAGGCAGCATTAATTCAGCAGACTGGATTAAACCACTGAGAATCAAGTAGGGTAGGCATGGCCAATGGTCATATAATTCAAACTAGAACAGACACATTAGATATTATCACCCAGGCTGCAGTGCAGTGACGTGATTGTAATAACTCACCGCAGCCTCAAACCGCTGGGCTCAAGCTCCTCCCACCTTAGCTCCTGAGCAGCTGGGACTATAGGTGCATACCACGCCTGGCTGAACTGATAAATGTTTTTAAAAAAATGATTCTCTCTGGCTTCTGTATATTAAATTGACAATTAGGCTTCAAATGTTTTGATAAGATAATTAAGGTCCATATATTTTGGCTCTCAAATAGTGATGAACTTAAGATATTTCCTTATTCTTTATATTTCATAGTATTTTTCAAGTATAAGCATATTTTATATATTCCTTTAATCAAAGCAGAGGCTTAAAGTCATTCCTTCCACCAAAGAGGAACAGGTATTAGCAGCAACTTATAATGGTTCATGACCAGTTCAACTAAAACAGAAGTTACGATTACAGAAACAGAAACTAATTACAATGGCAAAGTTTAATCCATTGCAATTTTATTAAAATCCTTTGAGTACTCTTTTACTGAATGTGCTGTTTGTTGCATCTTTTCATAATACTGGAATCATTCACTAGAGGAACTAGAGCTCCCAACATGTACTGGCATTTAATTTTAAATGGGGTTTTATGTTTAAATGTATCACTACACTTTCATAGCACTTAGAGAAGACAGATTCAAGAGAAGTTTCAAATGATCATCAAAGTTATTCCAGGTCACTGCATGTACAGACGCATAATGGAGCTTTGGCTTCAATCCAGGGTACACCTTTAGTCTATGCGGGAATATGTACTTTAAGCATATTTAACAGTGCTCTCCTTTATTCTTATTTAAAAAAAAAATTCCACTCTCTATACCAGTAGAGTTTTCCAAATAGAGCTGGGTGACAGAAGTGGAAAGGGAGATAAAGAATACATAATTTTCTAAAATGTTCCAATCATTGGTTAGTTATTAAATTCCAAGGCAATTCCTATTTACTTCAAGAAAGTTCCATGTAAATCTGCTACTACTGACATTCCAGAGAAACATTTGTAATATCTGATTCTTCCTTTCCATAAAAGCTACTGAGTACAGTTCAGAAACAATTACTACAGAGAACAGCCAAGAGCTGAATCCTACTCGTAGGAAACAATTAAAATAAAAATTAATTTTAGAAAAGCCTACTATTAAAAAGCTGAAAATAGTGGCATTCTATATTAATCATACAGTAAAACCCTTGTATTATAAAAGTACCAAAATGTAACTATTTAATCAACTTTACTTGGAGATACAACTTCCAACTGAAGGAAGATTATGATGGACAAGTAAAAGGTCCTTTGTTCAAAGAAAAATAATACTTTTATAAAACCTATAACCATTGTCTCAGTGCTAAGCATAAAGATGTTCCAACTGTCAGATTTAAGTATACTTTAAAAGTATGTAAAACAGGCTGGGGCAGTGGCTCACGCCTGTAATCTCAGCACTTTGGGAGGCCGAGGCAGGCGGATCACTTGAGGCCAGGGAGACCAGCCTGGCCAACATGATAAAACACCACCTCTACTAAAAATGCAAAAATTAGCCAGGTGTGGTGGTGCACACCTATAATCCCAGCTACTTGGGAGGCTGAGGCATGAGAATCACTTGAACCTGGAAGGCAGAGGTTGCAGCAACCGGAGATTATGCCACTGCACTCCGGCCTGAGTGACAGAGCATGACTCTAGCTCAAAATAAATAAATAAATAAATAAATAAAAGTATGTAAAACAAACCCTATTGTTTGTGTGTGTGTGCATGCGTGTGCACGTATTTTAACTTTATGTATATTACGACATTCTGACATCTTTTAAAAAAATTTTCTGGCTGGGAAGAGACTGCTTCTCCCCTCTAGGGCTAGCTAATTCTTAAGGACAGCAAGAGCCCAGTCCAGAGCATGTCTCTGATATGCAAACTAGCCAATCCAGAGCCATACCTCCTCTATCTGATCCATACATCCTAGGAGACAATATTCCTCTAACTTAATCCATCCCAGGGCCAGTTACCACACAATGAGGGACCACTCCTATAGTTTAGAGACTCCTGAAATTATTCAACCCAGCCAATCCTAAACTATTTCCCCCTCTCTGCTTTGCCTTTCCCATAGAAATTCCAATAAAGGCTCTACCTCGGCTTTCCCCTCACTCCTGCTTTCTGTCTCTTGACCACCTTAAGACTTTCCCTGTTTCTAGGACCTGCAAGTATAATAAACTTGTTTTCCTGAACTTTTCCTGTGACTCCCTTTGTGGTTACATTTGACTATCACATGATATTTAAGTACTTTTGCTAAGTTACAAGCACATTAAATACTTTGAATTGAATTACTAAACTGAAATTTTGATTAAAAATATTCTTGTAGGCATTGGCATATAGAAAAACCTTTTCCCACCAGTACAAATTAAGTAAAGGATGTTTCTCTCTCTCTCTCTCTCTTTATTTTTCTTTTTGAGACAGGGTCTTGCTGTTGCCCAGGCTGGAGCACAGGGGCACAATCATAGCTCACTGCAGCCTCGACCTCCCAGTCAAGTGATCCTCCTACCTCAGCTCCCCAAGCAGCTGAGACCATAGGCTTGCACCACCACACTTGGCTAATTTTATTTTTATTTTTTAAAATTAATTTAATTTAATTTTAATGAGGTCTCCCTATGTTGCTCAGGCTGGTCTTGAACTCCCGGGCTCAAGTAATCCTCCCACCTAAGCCTCTCAAAGTCTTGGGATTACAGGTGTGAGCCACCACAGTAACGGGTGCATTTCTATGTGTACTTTGGATATTTAATTCTGGCATAAAGGATACTATGTGAAATGAACAAGGTTCATAATTAAGAATAGGAATGATAAACTCACCTGTGAAGGTGTACTGGTAAGTTCCATCTTCTCTTGTGATTTTTCCTTTGCTAGTCGAGCAGCTTCTTTAAATTCCTGAAACTTCTCTGCAAACTGAATGTATAAAGACTACATACATTAACCAAATAAAAATAGGTCACAGTGCCCACTTTCACCTCAGTAAAGTTATTCATTTTCTGAATAACTGACTCTACACAAGCAATATAGCCTCCAAACCAATTATAGCTTCTACTATGAAAATGACAGGAAATGAAACCTAATTCCAAACATTTGTGCACTATGAAGTATTTTGGCAAATCTTATTCAAAACATCATGATATATCTAAGTTAGACTTCAGAGTCAGCTAGCTTACCAAAAGGACTCCTGGTTGGTCAGAAATAATTTACTAAGACTAAGGTAGGGGAAAGAATCAGTAAACATAAGCATACTGTGCTATGTTTATCATTGAGAAAACTGAATTCCACAAATAACCACTTTTTGTAAACATCACAGTATTTAGAAAACACTTTTAAATTCTACTAAAATATAAACTCTCATAATACACAACGCATTTTATTTTCACTAATACAAATAGCAATATTTACTATTTTCACTAACTGACATAACTAAAATTAATTTCCGACGATTCCTAAACAGCTCATGTATAGCAGCAGGAAGGAATAATACTCAATGGTCTTTAAGATGGATAACAATTTCAAAACAAAAATTATTGTACATGAAACACTAATTCTTAGGAACTCATAGGAAACTATAAAACATCCTGGCCACAAGGAATATCTATTTATGTTTTGGAAGTGGAAGCTAGTCTATCACTATTATCAGTGAGAGTAAGTTAAGACTACATAATAACTACACTTAAAAACCCCACATCTCTATGCAACTTAAAGTATCTGTTACAGTTGGTAATTAAAACATGAAATTATAGTTCCTTTCTCAAATCTCCATAAACCAACTCTGATTTCATTTCCATCCTGGGAAGAAAAATTTTGGAAGGAAAGGCTTGTGATACTCTAATCTTGGAGAGATGGAGGAGGGTTAAAATTAAAGTCGTCATTATCGCAACTTTTCCTTCTTACCTTAAACCTTGTCACTTCTACCTATAATCTGTAGCTCAGTAAAGTGAATTTGTGCTACTATACTCATCTAATTGAACAGAGTATCTCCAAACAGTAAAATATCTGAATACAAAGCTACAAGGGTCTCCTTCACATTGGTGGAAATGAAATCAAATCAAAACTTCTCTTTATATAATCTGAAATAGTATACAAGGTTTTTCTTACCCTAATTTAACATTCCACAACAGTTAATGCTTAAAAGCCTTCGCAACTTCGTAAAAATCTACACTATAGCTAAGTTTTATATCCCTAGTTTTCAGCAAAAGAAAAAAGTGACAGCTTAGGTTTCCATGATAACAAAATACAACTTAGTAAGCACTCTAACAATCCAAGCATAGCTGGAATTTTGTTCATACCAGTCAATCTTAAGAGACCATACATTTTTTTTTCAACGATGTTACTTTCCCTTATTTTGAGATATTTTTGTCTAGAATTGCCTTCTCCAAACCGTTATAATGTTTTGACTTACTCATGGCTTTTAACTGATAAAACAAGCTAGAATATGTACTTGCTTCGTTTATGTAAAATATCATAAACTCCTTTGAGCCTCCTACAGTCTGCAAAACACCAAAATTAGTCTACAAGGTAGCCTGAAAAATAAATTATGATTTTGTCTTCTTTGGATCAAAACATTCTGAAGAGACTGATCTTAAGCTCTTGGAGCCAAGTTCCATGAGTATATAAGCTCGAATTGGCTCCAAGAGCTTAAGAGCTGTTTCCCAATATTCAACCCACTTTCAAATACTAGGAGATTTACCACCAGTAAGGCTGGTCAAAAGTATATGCTAACTTTGAAGAAGAAAAAATCTAAAAAAAATAAATAAAAGCCATTCTCAGAGAAAAGTTCAAACAAAGGAAAAGAGTAGAATTGACAGAAGTTAATAAACTATTCCTTTACTACATTAGCTAGCTGCTCAGTAACTTGAAAGATGTCATGAAGAACTTAATTTATAGAGAAAATTACTTAGCCCAAAAAGCACTTAAGGCATTTAAGCCAAGTTTATTTGAGAAAATAATCCACGATTTAGTTCTTGTATTGTCAAGTTTAAAAATTCGGCAAGTAGATATATTTAGAGATTTTTTTTGCTATAGTCTTTAATAGGCAATAAAAAAACAAAAAAACAAAAAAACACCAAGTTCTAAAAATGTTCTGAATGATGGCAAAAGTGTTAGAATAAACATAAAATTTCTCAACAAAACTGTTTACGGAAGAGCAATGTTCACTGGATACCTGTATCCTAGTTATGTTGAGATACTTTGAATGTAAAACTCTTATCTTTACCACAGTTCAAGAAATATATTTAAAGAGTAAGATGTGTACAAGAGAAACCAAAAAGATAATATTTGTTCATTGTTGTTGTTTTTTGAGACAGAATCTTGCTCTGTCACCCAAGCTGGAGTGCAGTGGTGCAATCTCAGCTCACTGCCCTGGGTTCAAATGATTCTCATGTCTCAGCCTCCCAAGTAGCTGGGATTACAGTTATGTGCCACCATACCAAGCTAATTTTTTTGTATTTTTAGTAGAAACCAGGTTTTGCCATGTTGACCAGGCTGGTCTCGAACTCCTGGCCTCAAGTGATCTGCCCACTTTGGCCTCTCAAAGTGCTGGGATTAAAGGCATGAGACACTGTGCCCAGCTTTAATATTTGTGTTAATCATCCTACAGAAAATGATTTATAATCACCAAGGCAAAAGTTAAAATAGACTTAAAATTCAGATTTAAGCTATAATTCATATCCAAAAGATAACAAAAACACTTGAAAACTGTGTTAAGAAATGTTTATAATTAGAAGAAAACAAAATAGATTCAATATATATTCACAACACCAGGTGTAAGATTTCTAAAAAGAACCCAGTTTAAGAATTTGAATACAGAATAATTTCTGTAAAGCAAAACAGCTTAAAGTTTAATGTAAGTATAAATAGTGTATATCTTTAAGAGCCTGATTTCTCTGCACTTGAAAAATTTCAACTCTCTAGCTTGAGTTTTATATCATATCCTGCATATACCAAATCACATGTAAAGTATTTAAAATACATGGTTATTCTTTTAACTGAATGCTTCAAACAGAGGTTTTAAGAATAAATCTTTAGGTCTGGCAGGCACAAGATCTGAAGAGAAAAGTGAGTTTTACTTTTCTCCTTGATCACTTAGTATAATGAGATTGTTTTTTCTTATATATTATTTTCTGTGTAACATCCACAAGAACCCAAGGTGCTGCTGGTATAAACATTACCTGCCTTTTGCTTATTGACAGGAGAACTGTTTTATTTCCAATATTCACCCTGGTGATGCTTTGCATTTTATTGGCCTTTCTGGTCACTTGGTGAGTATTATCTAAAAAGTCCTCATAATGTCTATAGTATCTCAGTCTGCACTGCATCAGAACTCGGAGTATTCCACATCCAGATAAAGCACAATTTCCCCTAAACACAGTAATCTGTAAGTACCTGCTGTCACATCAAAATGCTGAAATCTATATCACTGTCAACTTGAGTTTTCACAATTCAAAAGACCTTGGTAACTGCGTATGTTGCAGACCATCTCCAATTGAGGGTACTAATCTCTGACAAAAATCCATTCTGAAGTGATAATCCCCACCTTTTAATTCCTATCATATAGACAATTAACCACATAAATCCTTCTCAACCAATGGTGACTGTTTTTAATGTGTACAATACATTTTCCAAGTGACAGTAGCATCTAATGATCTCTTGCTTCTTGCTCTGAAGTCACTATTGTTGTTCCAAGAATATTAAATAAATTTCTCCTATATTTTATACTCCCCATTTGGTATTATATATTTAAGATATATGACTTGAAGATGAAGATTTTCATTCAAATTTTATGATTTAACTCACTTTCGAAAGATGATGCTCAGAGGAGAATCCCAATCCATAAACGGTGTTTGCCCGGCTATCAGCCCACTGGCCAAACTTCTGAGATGTTTTAGTAAATGTCATGTTTGGGGTGATGGTACTATTTATTATTGCCTAAAAAATAAAGCAAGTATGAGTAACTAGCAAAAAAATCAGCAAACAGGCATTTAAATACAAGACCATTCAGTTACATAAAAGCTTAGGATTATCAATAAGCCACAATGTTAAATACATAAAGATAGTTACAGAAATAGTTTCTGGCATTATAAGTGATAGTGTGGAAATATGTTAACTAAAATATAAATATGATGACACTATCAAAAATTTCAACATTTTACACTCAAGTAAGTTTACCTATGATCCAAAAAATGTCAGAGTTTTTAACGTGGTCAGTTTTTTCTTTTTCAATGTTTAGAATCGACATTTATTAATATTGGATGATAATCACTAGAAGACAGTAGGCCTTAATAGTGGTTTATTTAAAAGTAGGGTACCACCCTCTAAAGAATCTTTCAAAAATGAAAACATACATAGAAAATATGACACTGATTTTCTTCTTCTTCTTTTTTTGAGATGGAGTCTTGCTGTGTCACCCAGGCTGGAGTGCAGTGGCGCGATCTTGGCTCACTGCAAGCTCCAACTCCCGGGTTAACGCCATTCTCCTGCCTCAGCCTCCTGAGTAGCTGGGACTACTGATGCCCGCCACCATGCCCGGCTAATTTTTTTGTATTTTTTTGTATTTTTTTGGTAGAGACAGGGTTTCACCATGTTAGCCAGGATGGTCTTGATCTCCTGACATCGTGATCCACCTGCCTCGGCCTCCCAAAGTGCTAGGATTACAGGCATGAGCTACCGTGCTTGGCCGACACTGATTTTCTAAAATCCGTAACTGAGTTTTCTTCAAGCTGATTTACCTGAAATACATTATGATACAGAAAAGACTTGCAATCATTTAGTACTTTTTCCCTTTACAAACTTCTAAATATAGAGGTATTCCTTGCTATACTCGGGAGATTGGTTCCAGGACCCCTGTGTATACCAAAACCCGTGCATACTGAAGTCCCATAGTCAGCACTGCAGAATCTGCATATATGAGGTCAGCCCTCTAATACTTGGTTTTCACATCCTACAAATACTCTATTTTTCGATCCACATATAAGTGAACCTGCATAATTCAAACCAGTGTCAAGAGTCAATTGCATACTCATTTCTTCTCTCATAAAGTGGTATAGATTCGTGATGTTGAGAATTGCTATCATTTTTGTTTCACACATAATTTCTTAGAAAACTAGCATTTTAGCATGTTACTAAATGTTAACTTTGGTGATCACCATAATAAATTTCAACTATCATAAAATATTACCTCATTCTCTTTGCTAATACCATAAAAGTGAGGGGGAATCATTTTTTTAGTCTAACGCACTCCAAATTTAAGATTAGAAAGTGATTCCAATAGTAATAGATAGATGTTAACAAATTCATAAGCAGTCATCTGCTGAACTCTTAAATGTGGAATGAAACATCAAGCACTTTCTGAACTAAATTTTCTTACCATGTGAGCATTTTCTAAACAAAATTAAATTTGCTTACCATGTGAACAACAGTATAAAAGTAAATATTTAAGAGCTATGCAGGTATTGGAGAAGTCATAAAAATGAATGCATGACACCTGTCCTACTATAAAAAAAAACAGTAAAATAGAGTGGTCCCTTCCTTCCTCTCAGACAGAAGATATGTCCACTGTAATTATGAGAGCCCTTATCCTCAATTAAGTGTTTTTACCTCAGACAAAATTTACATATTCAGACTTATACAGTTTCCTTACCCTTCAGTTCAAAAACTGCTTTTCTTAGCATGTCATTTGGGATTTGTAAAATGTGGCTAATAACTGCTCTAACTTGAACGGCATCAAATGAAGTCATCAAATGAAAGACTAAATAGGAAATAATTTATTAACAAATGGTAAGGAATCATTCATTCATTCAACTTTAATTGAATACCTTTTAAATGCCAAACACGGTTCTAAAAATTTGAGACACAACAAGAGGGGCAATGTAACTGCAGATTACAGTCTAGAATAAGAGGAGTCAGTAAACACACAAGTAAATAAATAACTGACCAATATAATTTCAGACAGTAGTAAGTACTGTGAAGACCAGGATGTGAAAGAGTGAAAGGCAAGAAGTCAAGACTGGTTGGCACTGCCTTAGATTTGCTGGTCCTGAGGAGGGCACGTCTGAACTGGGATCTCTGTGTTTTCTAAAAGACAAGGGCATTTTATACATGACCCTAATAACTCAAAAGTGAGTCAACAACAGGTTTTATAGGCATCTAAGAAAACTGACCAATGTGCTGTTAGTTGGTCACTAAGCCCCCTCATTTTAACTATTTCAAATTAACTTCTTTCTGCTTTGACGAGTTTTATTTTAATCTCCATTCTGACCCTTTCCTTGTCTCTGTATTACTTGTTCTTTAATGAAGAAAACCTTAAAATGATAGATGATCCCACACTTTTAAAAAGCTTTATTTCTTAGCTTCTTTGAGTAGAACGCATTTAAAAGAAAAATTTTAGTTCTTTAAAATAAATATGTCTCTCAACCGTGGAGTTCTAGTCCTTTTAAGGAAAAGAGGTAGAAATGCAGTGTCATTACTACCTCATGTATGGATCACACAGAGTGCCCTAATCCTGGCCCTTGACCATGCTGAGGTCTCTGTAGCATAATCAGAAAACCTTAAAGCAAACTTCATATGCACAGCAGAGGGATTAAGTGAGAACAAGTGCATGTTTTCTAGGCAGGGCACCTAAGGGGTTTCCAACTCAATCATGAAGAGCAGAAGTGGGGGGTGAGATGGAGAAAACACTTGTTTAGCTGAGTCAAATAAACCACTACTGCTGACTTAAAAAAAAAACCACTCCCGTAGGAACTGAAGCAGTTAATAGCATCAGTTTAGAAAAGTAATTAGAAAATGTGACAGAAAATATAACTCTGCTACAGAAGATAGATTTTGTTAAAACAATACAAAAAGCTTTTCAAAGACATTTATGATTCTAATAATTACAATCAGCAATGTATATTCAGAAATGGAAAAATGCAAGAGCAACATTTCATATTGCTTCAGTGGGAAGAACACATGAGGATTATGTGTTAATCACTAAAATTCCTTCCTTTAAAATAACTCAAAGTATTTTAATCTGGTGAAGGTTAAGTTAGCAAATGAAATCTATTTAATCACTTCCATATGGTTTCTTTTCTCGGACACTGGACAACTCAGTTGATCGTTATTTCTGTACAACATTTAACCCTCCTTTCTAACAACGGAGGATTGTTATCTTTTTCTGTTATCTCTGTTAACCCTCCTTTCTAATAAAGGAGGCATGTTATCTGTCATTTGGGCCCAGAAACAAAACAGATTACAGAGAACTCAAGGTTCAAATAAGGGAAAAGAAAGAAACACTCTAGAGTCTCAGGTTATAATATTCAGTATCTGTCAAACTTCACTAAACCAGACAGTTACAAAATATGACAAAATTATTCTTCACTAAATTCTTCACTAAAAAAAGCTTCACAGAAACAAACTATTTCTATTTCTCAAGTCTTTTAAATCCTCTAAGCAAAAATGAAAAAATCAATTATTCAAGTAAATACATGTTACTTATATACAAGACACAAAGTGCAAACAGCCCTTGGGGTCTTATAATCTAGTTAACCTAGTTAAGGAGATAAGGAATGAGTACACAGAAAAATCAGACAAAAAGTTTAGCATTAAATTAAATTACCTTTTATTCCCTACATAACACTAGGCAATAATCACCTGATACTAGCATTAATAACAATAGCAGTGAGTGTTTGTATTGTGATTACTATACACACTGTGTTTTTGCCTAAATTTATTTACTCTTCACAACAACGCTATGGTGTAATGACGTATGTATTTTTATTCACTCCTTTTTATAGACAAAAAAACTGAGGCATACAGAAGTTGTGTTTTTTTGTGCCCCCCCGCCCCATTAAGAGACAGGTCTCACTCTGGATGCAATCATAGCTCACTATAGCTTTGACCTCCTTAGCTCAAGGAGTCCTCCAGTCACAATATCCTGAGTAGCTAGGACTACAGGCATGCACCAATACAGCTGGCTAATTTTTTTTTTGTAGAGATGGGATCTCACTGTGTTACCCAGGCTGGCCTCAAACTCCTGGTCTCAAGTGATCCTCTTGCCTCAGCCTCCCAAAGTGCTAGAATGACAGGCACAAACCTCAGTGCCCAGCCCTGCATGCAGAAGCTAAATACTTTGCTCAAGATCAGATGGTGATATGATTTGGCTCTGTGTCCCCACCCAAATCTCACCTTGAACTGTAACCCCCATGTGTCAAGGGTGGAACCAGGTGGAGGTAATTGAATCATGGGGGGCAGTTTCCCCCATGCTATTCTTGTGATAGTGAGTCTCACCAGATCTGATGGTTTTATAAGCATCTGGCATTTCCCCTGCTTGCTCTCATTCTCTCTCCTGCCACCCTGTGAAGACATACCTTCTGCCACGATTGCAAGTTTCCTGAGGCCTCCCCAGCCATGTGGAACTGTGAGTCAATTAAACCTCTTTCCTTTATAAATTACCCAGTCTCAGGTATTTCTTCATAGAAGTGTGAGAATGGACTAATACAGAGGGCAAGCAGATGGTAGAAACAAAAGTTCAAACCAGACAGTCTGGCTCTACAGTGTGTGCACTTAACCCCTTCATTTAATTGCAAAAATTCCTGGAAGTGGAAAGGCCTCATGGCTTTAAGAAACTGAAGACCTCATCTTTCTACAAACTTTAAATCTAGAATCTTAGAATCTGATTTTTCTTTGGAATTTCTTTCTCTAAGTAAGTTCTATGAAGTTCATTGATGATAAAAGGATCCCCCGTCCAGGCGCAGTGGCTCACGCCTGTAATCCCAGCACTTTGGGAGGCTGAGGCAGGCAGATCACGAGGTCAGGAGTTCAAGACCAGCCTGGCCAACATGGTGAAACCCTGTCTCTACTAAAAATACAAAAATTATCTTGGCATGGTGGTGCACACCTGTAATCCCAGCTACTGGGGAGGCTGAGGCAGGAAAATCGCTTGAACCCGGGAGGCAGAGGTTGCAGTGAGCTGAGATGGCACCACTGTACTCCACGCTGGGCGACAGAGCAAGACTCTGTTTCAAAAAGAAAAAGGGAACTCCCCGCCAACCCTTCTGAAGGGCACACTATCCACTAAGCACTGATTTAAGTGCTTTGCAGATATTAACTCATTTAATCCTTACAACTACCAATACTGAGTTGAGCACAATGAGGCTCAGAGAAGTAATCTGCCCAAAGACAAAACACTCAGTAGATGGTGGAGTTGAGATCTGAACCCAGGCAGTCCTTGCTTCTGTTACATCATCTGCCTCTCCTAAAAATAAAATAGGATTTGTCCTTATACTTTCTCTTCAGAGAAGAAATGTCAGCTTTAGTATTGACACTGACAAACTTCATAAGATATAGGGACTTTGATCTGCTACTAGTCTATAGCAGTATATTTGAAAAGAATTAGAGCTCCTAGAATTCTAGACCATGTCTATTCTGTGCACCACTATACTGCTAGTACCTGGCATAATGCCTGACACATAACAGATATGCAATGAATATTAAATAAACAGAAAGACCTCAAATTTGTAGAGTATTTTGGCATGTAATATAATAAAGTGGTTAATCAAAGTAATTTAGTGGACAAAACATGTTGCCACCTTAATAATTCAGTTTTGTTTCTTAAAAGTTCTAAGAACTCAAAAAGAAACATTTTATATTAATGAAGATAAAATCCTCTGAATAAAACTAAAACGCCATATTGAAAAAAGCAAAAACAGCCAAATCATTCAAAGTAAACGTAGCTTACCTTTGAGCCATCTAAACTGATTATCCTATACACATTTCTTGTGCTGTCATAGAAATAAGACACAGTAACTGCATGCTTGCTGGTGGGTACCCAGTTCTTCTTTGTGTTTGGGTCAATCTGGAAGACATGAGCTCGAGTGCTGAAGATAGGTTGTTCCCTGCAGGGCAGAAAAGAAAATGATGAACTGAAAGCAGCCATGTTTATTTTACTAGACAAGAGAACATGAAAACTGCAAGGATGATTCTGCTTAATCAACAATTTCCACATACCTGAAAGAGAAACTTTCAAATTTGCATATTCTAAGTATTCAGTCATAAGGTTTCTAAAAACAATTATAGTCAATCCTCATTATTTGAAGATTCTGTACATGTGAATTCACCTAGTCACTAAAATTTATCTGTAACCCCCAAATCAATACTGTGGCACATTCTTAGTCTTTCACAGATACACACAGGGCAGTGCAAAACCATGCGTCACCTGACATGGCACATTTCCATCTAAAGCTAAACAAAGTGACATTGCCTTCTTGTTTCAGCTCTCATACTACATATACAAGTGTCCTTTTTGTGGTCTATTTAGCACCATGTTTTTCACATTTCACACTTTGTTGGTGCTTTTGTTTAAAATGTCCCATAAGCATCATGCTGAAGTGTTCCCAGATGCTAGCTGTTCCTAGGTGCAAGAAGGCTGTGATGTGGAGAAAATATGTGTGTTAGATAAGTTTCACTGAGGCATGAGTTACAGTGCTGTTGGCCATCAGTTCAATGTTAATGCATTAATAATATATATTAAGCAAGATGTCTTTAAATAGAAACACATATAAAACATGGTTATGTACTGATTAGTTGACGAAAACGTCGTGAGCAGAGGCTTGTGGGAACATGACACAGTATTTTTCCCTAAGACCAATGGTTCAGTACAGTATTTGCTAACTTAGTGTTGCTGGCACCTTCATGGAAGACGTGAATAATGAGAATAAACTATGCTCTGCTAAAATACAAGTATGTTATGTTTGACCCTTACAAGGTTAATATTTTTATCCACTTAAAACCACATTTGAAACCCATGTAAACATATTTTACCCATCTAAAGCCCAGAATAACCTGGGAATAGGTAAAGAACTTACTGGGAAAACATACATTCACTATAATCTCTACTATACTTAAAAGTCTATGGAAAACAAAGTTGCTGAAACCACAAATATCTCTTACTTAGATCAAGCAGGGCACTAAAGATACAGAGATTTTTAAAATTACAAAGAACAAAAACTAATAAAAAATACTTACTTAAAATATCATTACAGAATTCTTTACAGTATGAACAAGCATGAGATGATCTATATATATGGAAGCACCATAATTCAAAAATTTCCAAGTTCTGAGTAAAAATTATCTTGGAAGCAGCATTTGTCAAGCTTTTTTTTTTAAGAGCCCAAATAAAACTCATCTCTTTCATTTCACTACACATATTTCTTTTCTAAAGCATTTCAAGGTCATAAAGAAAATTTTAATTGGTAATATTTAATATTAAGTAAATTAATTTTAAAATTATAAATTTGAAGAAAGGAAGGGTAAATATGGAGAGGAGAAAAATTAGAAAAACAGGCAAGGCAAATATGAGTCCACGGCAAAATGGCTCTTAAGGTTAACAAGAGGTTGGATGACTCCCTATATCCATTTCAACCCTTAGAGAGCTGTGTGAAAGGGAGGTACCTTCCCTGTAGGTAATCTGGCTCTTTCCTAGTTTTACTTCTGGAAACCTCCTATACAACTTTTCTTATTAAAGGATCTCTCTTAAAAGAAAGTGATATATTTTGTGCCACTCCCTAAAATATGAAGTGGAGCCATTACTTCTTGTTTAACTGCCATTATATATGGATTCATTTAATAATTATTAACAATCTGGCAAAGCACTGTACCAGGATAATGAACTCTGAATTGGGAATAGGCCTTATTCATTCCCTCTTTCCCCATCCTCAACCACTGACTTTCAGTGAGGCTGGTGCTATAAGCTTGGGTTATCTTCCAAAAGCCCTGTAACCCCTATTTTTCTTTTTTCACCTTCTAATTAAAGTCTGAGGTAAAAGCACTGTTGATAAGGCTGAGAGTGGTTACTTACAAGTCACAGAGATATCTAATCATACACAACTCTATTAAGGCACATAAGGAAGGGAGGTAGGACATTATTCTTTACTAACTCGATTACTTGATTTTTTTGTTGTTTTCATTTGATAGGGGTTAAATTTCCTAAATTCACCTAAATAACACAAGTTGGTGATTATAGGAATGTGTTCTAATAAACATTTTCTAAAACAGTAAATTAGTTATTAAGACAATAATATTGCTTTTGCAAGCTTTCTACAACCAATCAACAAATCCTTACTCAATGGAAATGCAATGTTTTTAGTATGGTAAAGACTTTCTACATCATATTGAGTCATACATTTAATTAATCCACACAATTTCCCTTTAGAATAAAAATATTTAAACTAGCTATCTTATAAGCAAATGACATTTGAATATCAACTAAGTACATAGCTTTCTTCAATTCTCTTCTGAATAGCTGGTTTTTTAAAGAAAATTATAGTTTAAGATTTCTGTGGTCAAAAGCCTGCGCTTCAAAGTCTATATGATGAAGACTAGGGAAATAATTTTCACTACAGATACAGGGAACAGAATTCCTAGAAGTAATGAGGATGTTACTGCATCTGACAGGGCATACTAATAAATGATTCAAACTTTTATTGAATATCTATTATATGCCAAGATGTAGGATCCAGATGGTCCCTGCCCTTGAAAAATTCAATTTGGTAAGAAAAGATGGATATGTTAAAAGCAAAACCCTCTTCACTATGATAGATTCTCTAAAAATAAGTAACTGACAGCTATGATAGAAAACAGATGCCTAAACAGAGTTTGAAACACACTGTTGCACAGTGAGAGGAGGGCTAAGTACACTGTGTAGCAAGAACCTTAGTACAGGTAAGTATGAGTGCCTTTGAAGAATGAGGCTAGAATGAAAAAATAGAGAATGAAAAAAGAGAGAAGACAGTTCATGAGGGTGTCTACTGAAAGCTACTGAGATATTATAAGCAGGAAATAGTTATTATTATTATTATTTTTTTGAGCAGATGGGTTCTCACTATATTGCCCAGGCTGGTCTTGAACTCTTGGCCACAAGCAATCTTCTCACCTCAGCCTCCCGAGTTGCTAGGATTACAGGAGTAAGCCACCTAGCTCAGCTTCAGCTTTGCATTTTAGAAAGATAAATCTGGGCCACGTGCGGTGGCTCATGCCTGTAATCCCAGCACTTTGGGAGGCCAAGCTGGGCAGATCACTTGAGCTCACAAGTTCAAGACCAGCTTAGGCAACATGACAAAACCAAAATTAGTCTGGTGTAGTGGTGCACACCTGTAGTCCCAGCTACTTGGGAGGCTGGGGTGGAAGGCAGAGGTTGCAGAGAGCCAAGATCATGACACTGCACTCCAATTTGTGTGACAGAGCCAGATCTTGTCATATACATGCACAAAACTTGGCCACAATAAAAAGAAGGTGGATTGGAGAGAAACACTGGACACAGGGAGACTAGTCAGAAACTTACTAAAGGATTGCAAATATTAACAAATAAAGAGGTTGGGAGTTTAGAGAATAGGATGAAGATGTGATAAGGGATTAAAGGTAAATTTAGGAAGTAGTATCAGTAGGTAAGTAATAGACTGGATATAGGGTGGTTCTCAAACTGGGGTGATTTGTTCCTCGGGACATTTCACAATGTCTGGACACATTTTTGGCTGTCATAATGAGGGAAACTACTGTCGGCATCCAGTGGGTAGCATCCAGGGATGCTGCTAAACATCTACAATGCACAAGACAACTTTCCGCAACAAAGAATTTTCAATTGTGCCAAGGTTGACAAATCCTGATGTATAAGACAAAGAAGGAATCTGAGTCTCCTGAGTTTCTAGTTTGGGTAACTGAAAAGAAGACAGTGCCACTAGCAAGGATGGGACACAGAAAGTAAAGTCTAAGACTGGGGAAGTGGAAGGGGAAGATGAGGTCAGTTTTGAAGGAGTTCAGATGCCTACAGGGTTTGGATGTAGAACTCTTGGGTCAGGAACTTAAAAACACTAGTTTGGAGCTCAGAGAAAACCAGGCTGGCATGCAGAGTTTGGGGAATCACCAGATTTTATGATAGTTATGTTTCAACACTAAGCATGTCCATAAATTTCATTTAGAAAAAAGCTGTAGAAGAAGCAGTAGAGAAGCTATATCTAAAATCTTTAAGAGATTTACATATACCTGAAATCTTAAAAAGCTATCTTAAAAATCTAGCTCTTAATCTCTTAAAAAGACCTGTAATACATTTGAAACTGATTGTTCCAAGTGTCCAGGTATTAAAGCTAATATCTTTTCATAAACTGTATAGCACTCATAAATAAAGGTTAGACACTACTTTCTTTTCAACAATTCACACAAACACTAACTGAATCAAATACCAGCATTTCCCAAAGTATATTTATATTGAACAGCAGTCTGAGAAATGAATGTTCCATGTTTAAATAAGTTTCGCAAATACTACATTATATTCTAAAACATTTATAATGTACATTAGTATGTTAAAGTTTCTGAGAAGTTCTGCAGTAAAGAAGCCACTCTAACACCAATAATCCAGCATCTGGCAAATTATTTGACCTCAGAACTCTTTCATGTAATATACTTACATCTCCTATGATTTATATTTATGGCTATAATATGAGAATCAAAATCAAAAGACAATTCTGAGGTAAATATCTCACTGAAAGTTGGTCTGTGAGACCAACTGAGATGGACAGTTTACCATTTTTACTGATATTACTAATTATATTTATAATATAAAATTCAAGCCTTGTTCAGTAATGACTACAGTATTATTTCTTAAATGGGTGCTTGTTAAGAACACTCAAAGTATCTCTTCTAAGAAACTAAAAATTATTCCTAAAAAATTACTCTAAAAATCAATTTTAAAGACAAATAGATCCATTACGGGTGCAGTGGCTCATGCCTGTAATCCCAGCAGTTTGGGAGGCTGAGGCGGATTCATCACTTGAGGTCAGGAGTTCGAGACCAGACTGGCCAACATGGTGAAACCCCATCTCTACTAAAAATACAAAAATTAGCCAGGCATGGTGTAGCGTGCCTGTAAGCCCAGCTACTCGGGAGGCTGAGGCAGGAGAACCACTTGAACCCAGGAGGCAAAGGTTGCAGAGAGCCAAGATCACATCCCTGCACCCTAGCCTGGGCGACAGAGTGAGACTCCACCTCAAAAACAAAAAAACCAGAAAACCACAACAGTTCTGAAATGCTTTAAACTAGCTTAGAGCAGCAAAACCACACACACACACACACACACACACACACTCACACACACACTTTAATCATAGAGCACCATCTATTCAGTAACTTCTTACATCAATAACCAGAACAATAAGTAATTCAAACTACTTTACTGATATAAGAAAAGCTTACTGGAGTATTTTTCTGTTGATTCATAAAATAATTCTAGGAATTGGTGTAACAATAATTCTCAAGTTCTTCATCTTGAGCTACAACTCTGTAAAAGTACTACATACAGTGATGGATGCTAAAACTTACTATGGATGTGGAAAACTGGAATAATGATAAGATAACCCTGAGAAAAAAAGTAGTAAAATCAGAATTTTATTTTAAAAACAAGACTTACTCAAACTCCCTAGAGCTGACATAAAGAATTACTACACTTAGCTCTCAGGCATCTGCGCAATAAGAAAGAAATGAGGGTCATAAAAAACTAGAGCAAAACAGAAAACTATTTTCCAAAAGATACGTAAGTTCTAGGTCTAGAAAAAAAGCAGACAGTTAATATTCATCACTTGGATAGCTCTGATTTTAAAAAATCAATGATGATGCTGTTTTAAAGTTACCAATGAAGTCTATACTTTCACAAATATTGTATGATTAATCAGTAAATCTTCATCCCAAGAGAGTGCAAAGGCATAGGTCCAATAAATACAATCAAACTCAAGGAAAGGAAGAGAAATTGTATATTTCCTAGTCTACCTTTAATGCCTACCTTAGAAGTGTCCTTTTCAGATATGTAAGTACAAATGGCTACTGTAGCAAAGGAGATTATAAGGAAGGTTATTGTTTCAAATATTATCTTTCTTTTTATTTTTCCAATTATCTTTCTTTTTAATTTTCCAAAAGAAAGTAGCCTGAAAGTATTCTAAGTATTCTAATAAGTATTAGAAATAAGGCTGGTAATATTTTTCACTGAGGATTTGACTCTGCTGCAAACCCTGTTGGCTGACTATCTACCAATTGTTCTTCCTTGCTGCTCCCCAACAAACCTCAGATACTCTACCCTCTTCCATATGACCGTGAGCTTCACTAAGGATAATCATGGCAATCCCATTCTTGCCAGAAGTTGGGTTAGGAATGGACCTCTGAAACAATTCCAAGAAATAACCAAGAAAAGTTTGCCAGAAACTTCTAGGTACACTCACAGACAGTACACATGTAAGAAGGAATATTCTCTGAAATGGTATGTTTGCATGTGACATCAGGACCTAAAGAAATCCTTAGTGCTATGAGGGGCGCATACCTGAGAACAAAGCCAACATTCTCTGTTAATAATAGCATATGGAAAAACAAAGACTCTGGTTCCTTGATGATGTCACTGAACCAACAAATCAGCTTATCTCCAGGCTTCTATATGATAATAAGTTTGCTAATTGTTTCAAACAGTTGTCATTTAAAAAACTATGCAAATGAAAACTGAGGAAAGAGGTTTACTTACAACAAACTTTGCAATAACATGCCCCCCAATAACTGATTGGTGGTAGTTCAGAACTATACAAGCTACACACTGGTCATTCATTCACTTCATAACACCACCCCACAGTATACACAATTTGATTTTGGGGTCCCCATTTAAAATTGTAGAACCAACAGAGCAATTTATAAGAATAACTGCATTGAGATGGGTGGGAAGAGGAAGAAATGGAAAGGGAAATGTGGAAATTGCAAAAGTTCACCACTAGTTGACTTTCTGCAATAAGGATTTAAAATCCAAAGCTTTTAATTAAAAAAAAAAAAAAGCAATATAACAGCTTATTAGAGCTACAGAAGCAACCACTAAAAGAAATAAAAATTACAATTTTTAAAAGTAGTTGCCTCTGGGGATGGGGCTCAATGAAGGAAGGGATAAGACAGGGGCAATTACTTCTCTTTCTTATCCTTTAAGTATTGTTTAATTTTTCTTAACCTTGTATAAGTATTAAAATATCTTTCTAAAATGGCACTGTGAAGAAATTACACTTAGATAACAATTAACAATGGAAAATAATGCTTTAGGGGCCATTTTTGAACACTGCCAAAGAATCACAGAATGACAATTTTAATAGGTTGGAACTCAACTGAGAGGAATAAGGGAAAGTAGGAGAGGAGCAGAAATCTAAACATGCCTAACTGTAGGTCTGCAGGTGCTCAAGGTACATCCAATCCCCGACAAAAACATCCTCCTTGATTTGAAGTGAACAGGAAAGTAAGACAAAAAACATTCTACCCTCAGCTTGCCTTTGGGTGACTGAAGTAGCAAGAGAAGCTGAACAACACTTGTTCAGGTCAAAATAAGAATGGCAAGGACAAGTCCAGGAATAGACGGACACTAATTACCATTTAACTTGATAGGTAATGGCTGGAGAATTGTTTCAGTGCCACTATGAAGTGGCATAGCATGACTTCGGATGCAGCAGCTCAAGCACTAGAATTTCCTAGAAAGAATTATCCTGTACAACTTAATAATATAAATTGAAACTCTACACGATTATCAGACAACTGGTTTAAATCTCACCACCCCCTCTCTTTCTCATACATACAACCCACCCTAAGAAAAATCTCATTAAGATACCTGTTTTGATGCTGCTCAGAGATTATGACTGCATAATCTAACATACTACCAACTGTATGTTCCTATACCATGATATGTGTAATAAGCTGACTGCTTACACATACAATGTTCTTTTTTAAAAACCATATACAAACTTTGAAGAACGCAAAGGTTTTTCTACTAATGGCTACCCAACACATAGTTATACTGCAATAACTCCATCTAGTGATGAACCAAAAACAGAGCAGGTGCATGTTTTTTAAAACCTGGAAGTTACTCTGTAGCAAATAAAAAATTGTAAGGTAACCCTGCTGTAATAGAGGTATCAAGACTTCTGGAAGGAGTTATTTTTGGGTTTTTTTGTTTGTTTGCTTGTTTTTGGTATGATCTGGCCAGGCACAGTGGCTCACCTCTGTAGCCCTAGTGCTCTGGGAGGCCAAAGCAGGAGGATTGCTTGACCTCATGCAAGATCTCGCCTCTACAAAAAATTTAAAAATTAGCTGGGTGTGGTGGCACATGCCTATAGTCTCAGCCACTCAAGAGGCTGAGGCAGGAGGATCATTTGAGCCCAGGAGTGGGAGGCTGCAGCGAGCTATGATTGTACCACTGCATTCCAGGATGGGTGACAGAGCAAGACCCTGTATCTTTTAAAAAGAAAAAAAAAAAAAACAGTATGATCTGGATTCCTTGATCTTTTAATCTGTTAAGTGAACACTGAAATTAAAGGTTTTAAAAAGTAAATGTTTGCATTACAGTTGAGTATCAGAAATACTTTCATGACATTATTTAACTGGCATATTTGAAGAAAATAACAAATCTAAAATTTCCATTTGGAAATTAAGATTATTAAATTATAAAAATACACTTAAAGAGTAACAATACTGTTTACTTTTTTTTTTTTTTTGAGACCAAGTCTTGCTCTGTCGCCCAGGCTGGAGTGCAGTGGCGCCAACTCGGCTCACTGCAAGCTCCGCCTCCTGGGTTCACGCCATTCTCCTGCCTCAGCCTCCCGAGTAGCTGGGACTACAGGCGCCCGCCACCACACCTGGCTAATTTTTTGTATTTTTCAGTTGAGACGGGGTTTCACTGTGTTAGCCAGGATGGTCTCGATCTCCTGATCTCATGATCCGCTTGCCTTGGCCTCCCAAAGTGCTGGGATTACAGGTGTGAGCTACTGTTTACATTTCTTATATATCATCTCTCACTTTAAGAGTAGTTTTTATAATCTATAGACCATGGTATTAGTTACTAAGAGATTTTAGTACTTACTCTTGGGCACTTTCATAAGTAGCCATAAAAAATTAAGGAATATGCTGAAATTCAGAGTAAAAATCAAGCAACATTGAATTTGAATCAAGCAAATTCAATGTACATTTAAGCAACATCTTCAATGTTCAAAGAAACTTGCTTGCTATGTATTAAATAACTGCCAAGTGACTTTGTCCTTGCCACCCATTAAAAACCCTATCCATTTCAGGTAAAATGTCAGTGTTTAAAAATACATAAAAAAGTATGCTTGATATACCACATTTAAAATTACATTATTAGGCTGGGTGTGGTGGCTCACACCTGTAATCCCAGCACTTTGGGAGGCTGAGACAGGCAGATTGCCTGAGCCTACGAGTTCAAGACCAGCCTGGGCAATATGGGGAAACTCCATCTCTACAAAAAATTAGCCAGGCATGGTGGCGTACACCTGTGGTTCCAGCTACTTGAGAGGCTGAGGCAGGAGAAATCACCTGAGCCAGGAAAGTCAAGGCTGCAGTGAGCTGAGATCATGGCCACTGGCCAAAAGAGGAGATCCTGTCTCAAAAATAATAATAATAATAAATAAATTACATTTAGAATTGATATGGTACATTCCATTTTATTTGACTTTAAATATTCTCCTCTTCCCATATGATTTCCACTAACTCAAGCTAAATTGTGACAACTGACAGTATATGCCTGGGAAATCTAAAGAAAGTAACCTCTTGTTAATAACTAGAGTTTAATTCTTGTTAATATAGGTAGTACTATTTAACCTACTGCCAAATAGATTAAACTCCCGGTGTTTTATTAAAAATCTAAGCGATTTCCCAATAGACATCCAGTTCTTAAAAACTCTATTTATGGCCAGGCGCGGTGGCTCACGCCTGTAATCCCAGCACTTTGGGAGGCCGAGGCGGGCGGATCACAAGATCAGGAGATCGAGACCATTGTGAAACCCCGTCTCTACTAAAAATACAAAAAATTAGCCAGGCGCGGTGGCGGGCGCCTGTAGTCCCAGCTACTCAGGAGGCTGAGGCAGGAGAATGGCGTGAACCCGGGAGGCGGAGCTTGCAGTGAGCCGAGATGGCGCCACTGCACTCCAGCCTGGGCGACAGAGAAAGACTCCGTCTCAAAAAAAAAAAAAAAAAACTTTATTTTTGAGACGGAGTCTTGCTCTGTCCCCCAGGCTGGAGTGCACTGGCACGATCTCGGCTCATTGCAACCTCCACCCCCCGGGTTCAAGCGATTTTCCTGCCTCAGCCTCCCAAGTAGGTAGGATGACAGGCGCTCACTACCATGCTCAGCTAATTTTTGTATTTTTAGTGAAGATGGGGTTTCACCATGTTGGCCAGGATGGTCTTGATCTCTTGATCTCGTGATCTGCCTGCCTTGGCCTCCCAACGTGCTGGAATTACAGATGTGAGCCACTGCACCCAGCCTTAAAAACTTTAAAAACAAATGAATTAGGCTGGGCGCAGAGGCTCAGACCTGTATGCACTTTGGGAGGCCGAGGCGGGCGGATCACAAGATCAGGAGATCGAGACCATTGTGAAACCCCGTCTCTACTAAAAATACAAAAAATTAGCCAGGCGCGGTGGCGGGCGCCTGTAGTCCCAGCTACTCAGGAGGCTGAGGCAGGAGAATGGCGTGAACCCGGGAGGCGGAGCTTGCAGTGAGCCGAGATGGCGCCACTGCACTCCAGCCTGGGCGACAGAGAAAGACTCCGTCTCAAAAAAAAAAAAAAAAACTTTATTTTTGAGACGGAGTCTTGCTCTGTCCCCCAGGCTGGAGTGCACTGGCACGATCTCGGCTCATTGCAACCTCCACCCCCCGGGTTCAAGCGATTTTCCTGCCTCAGCCTCCCAAGTAGGTAGGATGACAGGCGCTCACTACCATGCTCAGCTAATTTTTGTATTTTTAGTGAAGATGGGGTTTCACCATGTTGGCCAGGATGGTCTTGATCTCTTGATCTCGTGATCTGCCTGCCTCGGCCTCCCAACGTGCTGGAATTACAGATGTGAGCCACTGCACCCAGCCTTAAAAACTTTAAAAACAAATGAATTAGGCTGGGCGCAGAGGCTCAGACCTGTATGCACTTTGGGAGGCCGAGGCAGGTGGATCACTTGAAGTCAAGACCAGCCTGACCAACATGGTGAAACCATGTCTCTACTAAAAATAAAAAAATCAGCTGGGTGTCGTGGCAGGGGCCTGTAATCCCAGCTACTTGGGAGAATGAGGCAGGAGAATGGCTTGAACCCGGAAGGCTGAAGTTGCAGTGAACTGAGCATTCCATTGCATTCCAACCTGGGCAACAAGAGTGAAACTCCATTAAAAAAAAAAAAAAAAAAAAAAACTAATGAAATGTTGTTATAAAGGCCATTTAAGTGCTAATATCACCTTCAACAAACAATCATAATACTCTTAGGTACACTTTTCTTTTATACTTACTACAAACTAAATGAGTGGATACTCAGTCCATTCAATTCTAATAAGTAAACTCAGAATTGAAGAGAAAGATCTGGAGATACTTGACCAAAATGTTAACATTTGTGAAATTTGAAAAGTGGATATGTGTATAGTATTCCCTGTATTATTGTGAATATTTAAAATTGCTCAAACCAAACAATAAAACGTCACAGCACTTCTCTAGGAATTCTTATTGACAAAGCAAAATTTGAATAATCTGCCACATTTTACTTTATATAACACAGGCCGGTGTTTTCTTTTTTTTTGAGATAGGGTTTTGCCCCATTGCCCAGGCTGGAGTGCAGTGGTGCGATCACAGTTCACTTTACCCGTGACCTCTCAGGCTCAAACGATCCTCCTGCCTTAGCCTCCGGAGTTGCTGGGACTGCAGATGCACGTGCACCACCACATCCAGCTTTTTTTAGTTCGTAGAGATGGGGTTTCACTATGTTACTCATGCTGGTCTCAAACTCCTGGGCTCATGCAATCCTCCCATTTTTCGGCCTCCTAAAATGCTGGGATTAAAGGTATAAGCCACCATGCCCAGCCTAGGTCATTTAACTGCCACATAACAATACATGCTATGATTAGAATTACACTATCCAATATGGTGGCCACTAGCCACCTGACCACTAAGCATTTGAAATTCAGCTGGTGTAACTGAGAAAGTGAGTTCATTTAAACTTTATCTGATACTCAATTCAGTGTCTGAAAGGCTTTTAAGTATTTTCAGACACTGAATGACTTGAGGACCATGCAGAAAAGACTTAGCTGTAATTAATACCTGGAACAGGTATGTGAATCTACTTTTTCCAATAGAAATTTAAATTCAGATCAAGTATTTCCAATAAACATTTAACATTCAAATTGAGATGTGCTCTAAATGCAAAATACATAATGGATTCCAAAGACTTAGTATTTTTTTTAAAATGTAATATAATTTTTACGTTAATCACTTTAAAAAAGATAGCATTTTGGATAAACTGTGTCAAAATATATAAAAATTGGTTTTGACTTCCTTTTTAGAACCTTAAAACTAAATTTCAAATAACATGTTGTTCACATCATATTTCTTGTGGAGAATGTTGGACTAGACAATATTTTCTGTAGCTAGTTCCTTACCAACAGACATATAGGTAGTTCTCATTTTTGCACTGTTAAAAACTAGCATTCCAATGTTCCTGTATGTTTTCTTGTGCACACACACAAGAGATACACTAAAAGCAGAATTCCTAGTCATAGGGTATTAGCACAAGTCACAGCACCTGTACCAATTTACACTCATTAGTTTTACACTACACTCTCCTAACATTTGGTAATGTCCACGTAACATCTTTAATTTGTGCCAATTTTGGACATGAAATGGTATTTCACTGTAGTTTCAATTTGCACATCCCTGACCACTAGTGAGCTTAAGCAGCTATTCATGTATTTCTGGGCTATCTGAGCCCAACAAATTGCTATACTCATTTCTGAGCTTGTTTAAAACCTTATTTTAGCTCCAATAGTGAAAAAGCCAGAGTCTAAAATTCAGCACTCAAACCACATCTCATATATCCAATTCGAACCACATAAAGGTAAATTATGGTCCTTTGGTATAAAATTTAGTTTTTATTTTTCCATACCAAAGTGTTTCTGATACTCCTCTAAATTATTCCATTGTGAAAGGGTGAGCTGTGGAAGTAATAGAGGAGTAAGTAAATGCATGTTAGTCAAACTTTTAACTTAGAGTTGCTTAAAATGTTTTCCTGGCTCAGCATCAAAAAACAATTTACACAAAACATATTTAATGTTAAACTAGAGGTCAAAAATAACACAGTTCTATTGCCAAATAAGTTAAACTCCTGAGTGTTTTTCAAACAGTAAATTCCCACTCTCTTTCTCTATGCAATTTTCTTTCCAACATCCCTCAGACTTGGAAGTGACTCTTTCATCTGATCAAGTTTTGTCTAGTCACAGGTACTAATTACAGCTAAGTCTTTTCTGCATGGTCCTCAAGTCATCTAGCTATAAGTCTACCAATGAATAGCATCTGTTATTTTATGTATGGTAGTCATACAGTCTCAATTTCCCGAGATTATCCAGGTTTCATATTATTTTTCTCTGTTGAAAAGGGGCTATATTAAATATAATTAAATGTGACTTATACTTTGCTTTTTTTAATTATTATTTTTAAGAGATGGGGTTATGTTGCCCAGGCCTAACTTGAACTCCTGGGCTCAAGGGATCCTCTCACCCCAGCCTCCCGCTGGGACACTGGACACAAGCTACCTCGCCCGACATTACTTGCAATTTTTGTCAGCTAATGTCTCAATTTTGGGTTTTGCTAATATAATTCCTGTAGTGATGTGGTGTTTGTGCTTGGATGCATTAGCTCTATTTCATAAAAGTAGTGTTAATACAACCCAGTCATCATGGTATCACATAAACCCAAATACATTTTCTGACTGTGAAAAGCAATTAACATTTTTCACTGACCAAAAATATGATACAGGAATACAATAATCTAAGTGTGAGGCCTTTTCCCTATTTAACTTTCCTGAAAGTGAATTATATTAGAGGTAGATGGAGACTGACTTCTGAGCTATCAGAGAGGGAATCCTATAGATAAATGGGCACCTTAACAAGACAAGCTTACTACAGTGTTTTTCAAACCCCAGGTCACAATCCAAGGAATCATGATCAATTTAATGGTCAAAAGGGGTATTTTAAAAAGTGAATGAAAATGCAAAATATCAGAAGTGCATCATACTTGTTGAGGACATATATCTTGTTCCAAGAAACTTTCAGCCACATATTTATATATGCTTGTCACAATGTAAGATGCATTTTCCCCCCCGCCCTGCAGAACATGATCAAAGGTTTGAAGACCTGGGCATACGAAATGCTTCTATTGAACATTCATGAAAATTCTGTAAAGCAGATACACAACACCCATCTTATAGTATGAAAACAGTGCTCCTGAGTGACTTAAAGTCGCACAGCTAGCAAATGATAAAAGTCTAGTTTTTAAAGCAGATGAAAATGGAATTAAACCACTGGACATCAAATAACTAAAATTAAAACCATGAGTTATCTTTTTTTACCTGTCAAAATAGAAAACATTTTTAATGACTAAATTCAATGTTAGTGAGAGCTTAAGGAAACCTGACACTTTCCAAAGCAGCTGGTGGGAGTATAAATTAGTAAAGTCTTTCTGAAAAACACCTTGGCAATGCATATCAAAAGCCACTATATAGCCATGAGAAAACAAAGTTGTAGCATATCCAGTGACATAAAATGTGCAATATAATAAAGAAGATAGTTTATAAATAAGTGGATACTGTATAAAAACATATCTATAAAGCCTTAGAAAAAAATACACAGAGGATACACTTACTTCAGCCCTTGCTCTGCCTCTCCTCCTCTCAACACAGACACCAGAGTGATCCTTGTAAAAACTCAATCTAGCATTGAAATACTCTAGGAAAAAAAAAGTGGGGTGGGGAGGCAGGATAAAGCAAGCATGAGAAAATGCAGATGGCTATTAAAGTGAGTCGGATGATGAGTCCTTTTCTGTATGTCTGGAACATTCAATAATATATAATTTTAAAATAATAAAACATAAGTCAGGTAGATCATTCCTCACAACTCTCCAATGGCTTCCCATCTCACTCACAGTAAAATACAAAGCCCTTAAAATGGCCTAAAGGAGGCCGGGAGCAGTGGCTCATGCGTATGCTATCCCAGCACTCTGGGAGGCTGAGGCAGGCAGATCACCTGAGGTCAGGAGTTCAAGACCAGCCTGACCAACATGGTGAAACCCCATCTCTACTAAAAATGCAAAAAATTAGCTGGGCATGGTGGCATATGCCTGTAATCCCAGCTACTCAGGAAGCTGAGGCAGGAGAATTGCTTGAACCTGGGAGGCAGAGTTTGCAGTGAGATCACACCATTTGCACGCCAGACTGGGGAACAAGAGTAAAACTCCATCTCAAAAAAACAAAAAAAACGAAAAAAAAGAAAAGAAAAAAATGGCCTAAAGGCCTTGTGCCAGTGTTTCTCAACCCTGGCTACACATTAGAAATCAGCTTCCACACCCCGAATCAGTGGCCTGGGTGGGGAGCTCAGCATCAGTTGTTTTTAAGAGCCTCTAAGGTGATTCGCATGTGTAGCCAGGAGGGAGAGCAACTAGAGGACACAATCCCCTCCTCCCTGTCCACCTTCATTTGTCCTTTGCCCTTTTTTGTTCCAGTCACAGTGGCCTTCCTGATGTTTCTCAAACATGCCAGGCACTGCCCCTGTCAAGGCCTTTGCCTGAAGTGCTCTTTTCCCTCAGGTCTGCCCAGTATGTTTCTTCCTCTCCTCCAGGTCTTGGCTCTAATGTTACCTTCTCAGTAGAGCCATTCTTGGTCATTCTAGGTAAAAATTACAGTCCCTTCCAGGACTCCCTCTTCCCTTTATTTCTTTTATTTTCCCCCATGGTACTTATCACCATCTGACACACAATATACTATCTTATATATTGTCCCTTTCCCCCAAGTAAAGTATAATCTCCTCAAAGGCAAGGATTTTGACTGTTCTAATCATTGCTGTATCCTCAGCATCTCAAATTTCTGGCACATATTATATATTCAGAAAATAATAATAAATGAATGAATGCTTATACACCAAAATGTTTAGAGTTCTTGATGGTGGAATTACAAGTGACTTATTTTTTCTTATCTCAATTTTCTATGTGAATTTTCTATATTTTTAAGAAAAATGGTTTTTCTAAGCAAATAATTTTTTAATCCAATGTATTTGCTTGCTTTTAAATACACAGCTAGTAGAATATTGTCTTAAATAAATACATCCATAGAGCTGCAGATTTGTGCACTTTACTGAATATGACATGCTTTAAATTTTTTAACAAAGTAAATGCCAATTGAAAATATTACAGCCCCAGACCGGGTGTAGTGGCTCATGCTTGTATTCCCAGGAATGGGAGGCTGAGGTAGGAGAATCACTTGATCCCAGAAGTTTAATCACTTGAACCCAGGAGTTAAGACCAACCTGGACCACTAAGTGAGACTCTACTGAAAAAAAAAAAAAAAAGTTGGCCAGACATGATGGTGCATGCCTATGTCCCAGCTACTCAGGAGACTGAGGCAGGAGGATTGCTTGAGCCCAAAAGTTTGAGGTTATAGTGAGCAATGTTTGTGCCACTATACCCCAGGCTGGGCAACAGAGTGAGACGCTGTCTCTAAAAAAGTGTTTTTAATTAAAATAAAATTATAGCCCCCGTGATATTGGATTCATCTAGCAGATTCATCTGATTCATCAAACAGATTTGGGGATACTCTTATCTGGAGAATGTTTCTTACAAAAGAAATCAGCCGGCCGGGCGCGGTGGCTCAAGCCTGTAATCCCAGCACTTTGGGAGGCCGAGGCGGGCGGATCACGAGGTCAGGAGATCGAGACCCTCCTGGCTAACACGGTGAAACCCCGTCTCTACTAAAAATACAAAAAACTAGCCGGGCGCGGTGGTGGGCGCCTGTAGTCCCAGCTACTCGGAGGCTGAGGCGGGAGAATGGCTGGAACCCGGGAGGCGGAGCTTGCAGTGAGCCGAGATCGCGCCACTGCACTCCAGCCTGGGCGACACAGTGAGACTCCGTCTCAAAAAAAAAAAATAAAATAAAATAAAAAAATAAAAAACAAAAGAAATCAGCCACAAATTTCCAACTGATCCAAGTTTTACCATCAACTATGTCTGTTCAGAATTCTCTCTGTAGTGCAGTTATCCCACACAAGTTATCCTACACAAGTAAGCTTTAACTACCAATATAGTTTTAACTGTGAACCAGCAAGCTTGCCCTGAGGAATCCCATAAATATGAACTTTAAGGAAGCCAATCATCTAAAGCTGGATAAAAATTCCTAACTCGTTCTCCGGCTACCACAGCATAAAAGATGATGGTTTAACTAAACAAGTACAGATAAAGAATAGCTGAACCAAATGATAAACAGAAAAAGTATCAATTCTACTAAAGAAAGCTTGCCCAACTCAGGCCTGTGGACCACATGAAGCTCAAACAGCTTTGAATGTGGCCCAATACAAATTTGTAAACTTCCTTAAACATTATCAGACCTTTCTGTGATTTTTTTTTTTTTTTAAGCTCCTCAGTTATCGTTAGTGTTAGTGTATTTTATGTGTGGCCCAAGACAATTCTTCCTCTTCCAATTATGGCCCAGCGAAGTCTAAAGACTGGACACCCTTATACTAAAGACTTTGTATTTGGCAGACATTCCACAATATTCAAATGGATTATATTAATATTAGAACTCCAATTTCAGTTGCCTCATCCAACCATTTAAGAACCAGTTATTTTCAGTTCTTTTAAAATTCATGCCCTGGAGTCTGGACAAAGTGGTAATACCTACTCTTAAATCTTTCTTAATCAAAAACAGCCTCTCATTATATGAAAGAGTTCTAGAATCTCAATCGAGTGCTCTTTGGAGACATTTGAAAAGAAGTAGTCTTATTTCTTAAGAAAAGAGACAGAAGTGGTAATAATAATTACAAAGGTACTACAAACAGCAGCATGAGCACAGCATATCACCCTGCAACAATTTAACATCATGACAACAATTTTAAAAACTTTATTCCAATACTAGGTATGGCTAGACTACAGTGAAAAACGCAAAGTTTATGTACATTTCTAAGTTACACCATAACATTAAAAAAATTTGACACCATCCTATCACCAGTATATCCTAAATGTACTTACTCTTTTCTGTTTTGTAGGTACTCTGGCAGAAATAGCAAAAGTATTTGTTTTTGGAGCCTGTTAACTATTCTAAATTTTCTTTTTTAAAAAAGAAAAAAATAGGCTGTCAGTCTGTCTCCCAGGCTGAAGTGCAGTAGCATGCTCATAGCTTATAGCTCACTGCAGCCCCAAACTCCTAGGCTAAGTGATCCTCTCCAGTCAGCCTCCCAAGTAGCTGGGACTAAAGATGTGCACCATCATGCCCAACCAATTTTTTAAAAAATTTTTTATAGAGACGGGATCTCACTTTGTTGTCCAGGTTGATCTAGAACTCCTGGCTTCAAGGGATCATCCTGCCTTGGCCTCCCAAAGAGCTGAGATTACAGGCATGAGCCACTGCTCCTGGTCTTTCTAAACTTTCTAAGACTAAATTCTTTCTCCCTGTATTAGTAATATAGTGAGACAGCAAATTTCTGATTATCTCAATTTCCTAAAAGATGCCTTCACTGAATTAAGATTTAAAGTTCTCCCTTGAATTGTTTAACAGATTGATAAAAGAAACTCCCATTGGATCATCAAATCACTCAGTATCTTAATGACAGTGCTAGGCAAAAAAATCATCTGTTTGCTGTTACACCCAAACAAGACTACAACTCAATACACTCCTCACTCATTTGCCAAGAAACTCAGTCAGGTTGTTTTCTACTCTCATGATGATCTCATCTCAGGTTCCCACTATATCTATTCATCTTTTTCTTTTCAACAATGTGTTTTCAACTATCCTGTTTTACCTTGTTCCTGATTTTACAAAATATTAAAAATTCTCTGCAGAAACTGAATGGTTACAGATCTAACATAATGAAAACTGAATAGCTTAAACATTATTGATGGAGTCAAAAAAGTAACAGTGACAGGAAAAAAAGCTGATGACAGTTTCTAACCTTCTGCAGTTGGAATTATGTGATGTCTCAGCAATTTTCCTTTTATAAATTGAGCACACAAATTAAAATTACTCAACAACAACTTCCATCATTTGTCCCAAAGGAGGGAAGCCACAGGCTGCACAATTCAAACTCAGAAATTTAAATATGCTACTCCTAAATCTGAAGACATAGGCCTAAACCTATAAAATGGGTATGTGGTACATTCTTTGGCTATAATTAACATTTTAAAGAGCTTAACACGTGGTCAGACACTGTTCTAAGCACTGTGCCTGTGTTACTGAACTCTCAGCCTTTATGAAGTTGTTATTACTATCCCTCTTTTGAAGATGAGGAACCTGAAGCATACAGACAGTATGTAACTGCTCAAGATGACACATTATAGAGCTGGCATACTGTCTGGCTCTAGAGCCCGTATCTTTATCTTATACTGAGTCACTGAATGGGAGAATAATTATTTTATCATGTAAACCTGACAGTTCATCACTGTCACCAAACTCATGCCTGACCCATGCGAGGTGTTCAATAAATGCTGAAAAAATTAAATTCTTAGATTTTTTTTTTTTTTTTTTTGCCTGAAAGAAACAAATTCAGGTGACAAGAACAGCAGGGGAAAAGTAGAAGGTATTTTTGAACTTCATACTTTATCAAAATGTCACCCTTCTCAGAATACCACATGTGATAAAATCTAGCCAATGTCTAAAGCAAATACGAGATGCTTTGGAATGAATAACCAACTTCTAGTCTCAAAGCCTCAACAGGCTAACACTATTATTATTTTTTGTAATCTGTTATAGAAGTGGGATCATTCTATCAAAATACAGATTATTTTCCCGTTCAGAAAGAAGACTTAAGAACTAGCGTAATTGCAATGACTGAAAATAAGTTTTCAGAGCCTTCCAAACCACACTATAATTCCAATCAAGTACTACAGCACAAACTGTCTTCAAAATACAGATAAAAGGTAAGTGTTATCAGTGCACATATATACACCTCATGAAAACACTCAGGTACCCTGAAAAGTGCTTAACGGTAATCATAATTATGTTGCTTGTACTATCCCACTCTGTCAATAACATTCAGTAAAGAGACAAGTAATAAGATGTATCAATAACTTGTTACTTACTCTGGATGCTAGTAACAGGATCTTCACAGTTCTCTCACCACCGTTGTTACTGAAATATTATACCTGACAATAGTAATAGCACAAAGCCCCCAAATACTATATAAATAGGAATCCAGTCAACATTGCTCAGGAATCTACCATCTGCATTGATGGCATTGCTCATCTCTCCTCCTTTCCACATCTCTTCCAATTGAAATAATGAAAATGAAAGGGTTCTAAGAAAACAGTTCTGAGTGGAAAAAACATGAACTCAAGCCATGTTTATTTTTTCCTTCACACCACAACAATTAACACAAACAGAAGACTTCTGTGACTAAATGTGGGGGATTTCTCCCCATCAACCAACAAGCAATCACTTTTGTAGTGGACACCAACTGGGTGTCCTCTAATTTAATTTCGACACTATCTACCTGGAGGTAGTATAGTGTCAGACTGCACAGGCTGAGAGCTCAGTCCCCCAAAACTGCCTTCTCTTTAGACACCCGTTGCCAGTCTGGGTCTCCAGAAATTCTGACCAACTGGCTTTAAGTTGGGGTTCTACAACCCTCTCTTTGAGTTCAAATAATTTGCTGGAATAGCTCATAGAACTCAGGAAAACACTTCAGTTTACTGGTTTATTATAAAGGATATAAAAGAATACAGATGAAGAAACGTATAGGGCAAAGTATGGGGGAAAGGGTATGAAGCTTCCAGGCTCTCTCCAGGCATGCCGCCCTCCAGGAACCTTCATACACATTTAGCTATCCAGAAGCTCCCCAAACCCTGTTCTCTTAGGCCTTTTATGGAGACTTCACTGGAGAGCCATGAATGAAGCATCGACAACCACGTCAAAATGTGATTAGACAAAAAGGGTATAATTTAATGCTAATAAACTGAAAAAACCCAACGAGGCCTATCTCTTCAGATTTTTCTGGACTTTCTGTGCACACTCCTTCTCTATAGTATGGGGCACAACCTTCTCTGAAATGAGGATCTTCTGACTCACAATCAGATCAGAATCCTGCCTTGGGTAAGTAAAAATAGGACAAGAAACAGGTCGGAGAGAAATTGTTTCCTGAGACCTGCTTCTGAAGCTAAAGCACCCCAACATTATAACATTATAGAGTCTGTAACAAAGGCTATGAAAGTTATGAGCCAGGAACTGTGGACAAAAAACAATATATATCATAGCATCACAGCAGTCTAGCCTCACCTGTAATTCTTCGTATTTCTAGGACTTCTTCCAAGCTGACATTAAGAATTAGTTATAATCCAGAAACTATTTATTGGACAACTTACTTTTACTGGGTAAAAGTAATCAAACCTTTTAAATTTAAGTGTCTTTAAGCTCATTGTTCAGATTTACCATTTACTTCCTATAAGAGGAAGAGATTTTTTTCTTTCCATGGTAATTTGGCCAGCATGGGCTGAGCTTTTCTCATTCACAAGTTCTATCTCCGCCACTATCCCTTCTGTTGGCTGGATATGAGGCCACTGGATATGGATTTTTTTAGATCACAAACTTCAAAGGCAGCAGCATTCTGCTAAAAAGCAATCTGTTCAAATTGAACAGGGAGGTTCTCGGATTATCCAACATTTAAAGAGTAATCAATACACTAATCAATTGTCATTTTTAAATGTTCATGTTTGGACAAGAGTCTAGGGAAATTTCTGAAATGTCTAACAGTTTTTGAGAGCCAATACCTGAAATCTGAGAGAAGACAATGACATGGATGCTTCAGTACAACCACCTTTAAATTGCAATAAAAACTAAGAGGAGATAGAAAACAGGTCCATGATAAATTCTAAACCTAAGTTTAGCCAGGAGTTGTAAGCATGCTTCAGAAGATTTTTTTTTTTTTAAATCAATCTTTATCCTGGTTTTATTTTCTCCTTCCTCGGTAAGAAATGTCAGTAGATACAAGATGATGACGGCATACCTAAAGGTATGCCACAGACTGAATAACAAAATTCTAAAAATGTCTGCATTGGTACAATAAGTTATTATTTTCAGTTTTGCATGGACTATCAATTGTATTCATAATTAATCTTGGGAAGCAGAAATGGCATTTTAACAAGACCATTTTTATACTTACAATGAGGCATTTAAAGAGTCGGGATTAGAAACCACATCTTCCGTTTCCAAAACCAGAGTTCCTTCTATTACCGTTCTGTACTGATTTCAATATGCCTTTGCTGTAGAACTCCAACAAATCTTACATGCATTGAAACACTTATTCTACTCTAATTTCAGAAACTCTTGATAAGAAACAATACCTTTATGCGTGGTGTTCAGATTATAGAAGGATAAAGGGGTCTGTAACATACTTAAATTGGCCAATGAAAATTTTGCTGGATGGTTCAAAAGAAAGCTTCAGAATTTAGTTAGAGATATAAAATACTAGGCCGGGCACAGTGGCTCATGCCTGTAATCCTAGCACTTTGGGAGGCCGAGGCAGGCGGATTGCCTGAGCTCAGGAGTTCGAGACCAGCCTGGGCAACATGGTGAAACCTCATCTCTACTTAAATACAAAATAAATAAATAAATAAATAAATAAATAAATAAATAAAATACTAAAGTGTGTGTTAAACAACCTGGATCATTTTTAACTCACACTCTGTGCAATGACCTTAAGTTGCCTTAAGATGTCATTCAAAATAATTCCAATCTGTCAAAAATCAACCATAGGCCAGGCGCAATGGCTCATGCTTGTAATCCTAGCACTTTGGGAGGCTAAGGCAGGCAGATCACCTGAGGTCAGGAGTTCAAGACCAGCCTGACCAACATGGCGAAATACTGTATCTACTAAAAATACAAAAATTAGCTGGGTATGATGGTGAGTGCCTGTAATCCCACCTACTTAGGAGACTGAGGCCAGAGAATCACTTGAACCCAGGAGGCGGAGGTTGCAGTGAGCTGAGATTGTGCCACTGCACTCCAGCCTGGGTGACAGAGCGAGACTCTGACAAAAAAAAAAAAAAAAGCTAGATTCTGTAAAAATAAATTTTAATATGGCCTATTCTAGAAAGTACTTATTATTTCTTTGAAAATGATGCAATAAGGTAGGTTTTTTCTTCTGAATCATCACAATTAAATATTTGTGATACAGGCACAGGAGGAAAAACATACTTCACTGGGTGAAACCGTAAACAGAAGAGGGAAGATCAACAGAAGACTTCAATAAACTGACAGACTTTTAAATGTAGGACTGCATAAAAAACACTCTAACATTTGAAAAATTGAATTCATTGATAGCCCCTTCAAATGAGTGTAGAAGGCTGAATAATGGCCCCCAAAGAAACCTAGACCTAGAAGCTGTGAATGTTGCCTTATTTGGCAAAAGGGATTTTGCAGATGTGATTAAGTTAAGGATCTTGAGATGGGGGATTACCCTGAATTAGCCAAGTAGGCCCTAAATGTAATCATAACTACTATCCTCACAAGAGGGATGCAGAGGGACACTTAGCTACAGAAGGTGATATGATGAAGGAAGATACAGATTTGAAGATTTCCTGTGCTGGCTTTGAAGATGAAGGGAGACGCCATGAACCGGGAATGCAGTTCTAGAAGCTAACAAAGTCAAGGAAACCATTGTCCCCTACAGCCTCCTGAAGGAGTGTGGGCTTCTGACACTTTGATTTCAGCCCAGTTAAACTGCTTTCATACTTCTGACCTCTAGAACCATATGAGAATGAATGTGTGTTGTTTTAAGCCACCAAGTTTGTGTAATTTCTTATCGTAGATATAGAAAACTAATACAATAATAATGATACAAACCATCATCCAGTTAAAATCTATCAGCTCTCTGCCACCTAGAATTATTCTAAATTCTATTGTATGTGTTTTTTATTAAGAATGTTTAATAGTGATAGAATGACTGAAAACAGGCATAAAATCTTAATAAGAGGAACTTTATATTTATTAAAGCAATTTTAGGCAATATGTTTGCCAACTGGGTATCTTCGACTACAGTGTAATCTGATGAAAATTAAAGCTCAAGAATAACAAATTACTGTCATGGGACAAGTTATAGCAATTGTTCAAAAGTAACAAGTGTAGTTGAGTAGCAAGTCTATTTTTCTCATTTCACTAAATAGCAAACCAACATGTCATTTAGAAATAGTACTGTTTCAGAAGCAAAAAGAATTAAAAAATAATGAAATTCAATGAGAGAATCAGAAACAAAAAGAAAAATTAAAGAAGAATAAAACAACAACAAAAGCAGCAGCAGTACTGTTACAAAAATAAAACACCTGAAAAGTAGGGGAAAAGGTGGAGAAAAACATTTTGTTGAATTCTTATTACACGTAAACACCTTATATATATAGTCTCATTTACATTTCAAACAACTCTAAGATATAAAAGTAGATTTAAAAAGTAATAACAAGACTTGGAGGAGGGGACAGTTTAAATAACTAGTCAATGGTCACAGCTAGCATTGGTATTTCTGGGATTAAAATCCAAGACTAACTCCAAAGCCCATAACTTTTCACTACTGCCAAAGAAAAGTATGGTATCTGGTAATAGAAACTAAACTTAAATTTCTTCTTTACTTCTGAATAACTCAATGACCAACTCAAAATCTCATAAATTATAAATCTGTTACTGTCATGCTGGCAAAATATATTGTATTTTCTCACTCCAAGACAGTCATATGCCCATGTAAGTTATTATACCTTTATGTAAATGTTAGAAAATATTTTATTTCTTTGATTACGCCAGGCCCTTCTAAAAACTGAGAATTTTAACTTTGCTCATGCAAACAAACTTTTCATAACTGAAAACCCTCAAGTATGAAACATGGTCTCATTTTCTTATTCATTCCTTCAACATTTATTTATTGACTGTCTACTCTTGTGTCTTGTGTTAGACACAATGGCAAGTAAACCAGATAGTTCCTAGCCTTGTCAAATCAATGGTCTAGTGGGGAAAGGAGGCAGACTACTAAATAATCAACTTACAATGTGTGATGTGTCATGAAAGAATGATGCAAAGAAACAGGAGTACAAAAAGATACTTTTCAACCATCACAATGCTTTATTTGCCCCACATAAAGCAATAGTGTATATAAGTGATTACTAATCATTTATGATACAGATCTACCTAAAACACATTTACAATTCATACTTTCCATCTTCTTAATTGCTTTTTCTTTCATCACTTAGGTATGGGATGATTACTGGGCAGCACTTTCAGAGTCTCCAAATAAACACTCTCATAGCACCAGTTATCTCTCCTCATGACACGTGTCACAATTACAACTTTATTTTTATCTGTGATATTTTAAGAGTCTACCCCCAGACATTTATGGGAGTACCAGATCTATCCTTCCACCTTAAATAACTAAAACACTAGACAAAATATACAAAACAAGTTTTCAGACACTGCACAATAAATAGCATGGCACCGTGATCTCTGAGAGGCAGGAAACAACCTTGCTCTACAAATATTCTCGCTTACTCACTGGAGAGACCTCCAGACCACAGCATAGGGAAGGGAACCATAACAGAGCCCTGAGTTTAAGACAAAGTTGAAAATTTGGAGAGGTAAGGCAGCTAGAATTTGCAGGACAGAGTATTAAAGAGGAGGGAGCTGAACAGAGGTGAGCTGCACAGAAAAAGCACTCAAAATCTATAGAGGATTCCTCTCATGTTTTCAGCTAAGTAGTGATCAGTACATACCTTTGACAAGACAGTCTAAGTCCAGAGAAGAGCCACTAGGAAGAGCAAGTAGAACAATCCCCAGGAATCACATAAAACAAGGAACAGTTCATGTTCATTCTGCCAGAAGGGAGAGGACATGGGACACTGGGTAAAGTTTCCATAAACGCATCTCCTCAGTAGTGAGCTAAAATTAGCTGTACAGTAAAAGGCTGCTCTGGTCCCACACAACACAGCTTAAAAGTAAGCTTTGAAAAGATCATACTGTTTCCAATCAACTTCACTGAGTCTCAGAACAAAGCTCAAGAATATTTAAAAGAATACAAGTCTGGGCACGGTGGCTCATACCTGTAATCCCAGCATTTTGGGAGGCCAAGGCGGGCAGACCACTTGAGCCCAGGAATTCAAGACAAGCCTGGGCAAAATGGTGAAACCCCATCTCTACTAAAAATACAAAAAATTAGCTGGGCATGGTGGTGTGTACATGTAGTCCCAGCTACTTGGGAGGCTGAGGTGGAAGGACCACTTGAATCCAGGAAGTTGAGGCTGCAGTGAGCCATGGCTGCACCACTGCACTCCAGCCTGGGCAACAAGAGTGAGACCCTGTCTCAAAGAAATAAAAAAGAATAGAATACAAAAATAGCACCAAATAAGATACAATCCTAAATATCTAACATTCAGTGGATAAGTAAAACACAACCCATAATGAGTAGGAAATTCAACAACAGAAACACACCCAGAAACGACACAGATGATAGAACAGGCAGACAAGAATATTAAGATAGTTATTAATAACTACAGTCTACATGTTCAATAAGGTAGACAAAGACATAAGCAGTTACACTTGAATGTATTAAAAAGCCCCAAATCAATTTTCTATAGATGAAAAGAGATGAAAATATGTCTGGATGAAATAAAAAGCAGATAAGGCATTACAGAAAAAAAAAAAGGAAACCTGTTAATTTGATGAGACAGAAATCAAAACTATCCAAAATGAAGCACAGAAAAAAAACACTGAAAAAAATATATAGTACCAATGTGATTAATTACTGTGGGATAACTTCAAGCAGCCTAACATGCATGCAACTGAAGTCCTCAAAAGTGGGAAGGATTAAAAATAATTGGGCCAGGTGCCGTAGCTTATACCTGTAATCCCAGAACTTTTGGAGGCTGAGGTGGGAGAATCTTGAGGCCAGGAGTTCAAGACCATCTGGGCAACATGGCAAGACCCTGTCTCTAAAAAATACTACAAAAACAAAAAGTAGCTGGGAATGGTGGCTCACACCTGTGGTGCCGGCTACTCAAGAGGCTGAGGTGGAAGAAACGCTTGAGCCCAGGAGGTTGAGGCTGCTGTGAGCCGTGATCACGCCACTGCACTCCAGCCTGGGCAACAGGTCAAGACCTGTTTCCAAAATAAATTATTTTAAGAATTTCGCTTGAAAAAATGTCCAAATCTGATACTACTATAAAGCTATGGACCTGAGAAGCTTAACAAACCACAAGCACAAAAAAATTTAAGAAAACTATGCCAAGGGCAAAGGGACATCATAATTAAACACTTAAAAGCCAATGATGAAACCTTAAGCAGTCTTGGGGTATGGAGCACATTACATACAAATGAAGATAAGAACGGCAGTTGACTTCTCAATGGAAACAATGCAAACCAGAAGACAGAATATGTATAAAGTATAGAAAGAAAAAAAACTTGTCAACCTAACAATTTTCTACCCAGCAAAAAACATCTTTCATCTGCCAGAATTTACCCAAGTCAATTTAGGGTAATGAAAATATCTTAGAACTACATAGAGGTAATGGTTACATAACACTGTGAATGCACTAAATGCCACTGAATTGCACTTTTAAATGGTTAATGGTTTATGTTATGTGAATTTTACCTTAAAAAAAAAAAACTCATAAAAACAGGAGAGTGGAACAAAGATTTTCTCAGACATACAAAAGCTGAAATAATTCATTATTAGTGGACCTGACTATGAGAAAATGTAAAAGAAAAGTTTTAAGAAGAAGAACATGATTCCATATAGAGATCTGGATCTACTCAAAGGAATGAAGAGCACCAAAAGTGGTTTAAAAAAAAAAAGGGGGGGGGGGGCTGGGCACGGTGGCTCACACCTGTAACCCGAGCACTCTGGGAGGCCGAGGTGGGTGGATCACCTGAGGTCAGGAGTTCAAGACCAGACTGGCCAACATGGTAAAACCCCGTCTCTACTAAAAATACAAAATTAGCCGGATGTGGTGGTAGGTGCATGTAATCCCAGCTACTCAGGAGGCTGAGGCTGGAGAGTCGCTTGAACCTGGGACGCAGAGGTTGCAATGAGCCAAGATCATGCCACTGCACTCCAGCCTGGACAACAGACCAAGACTCTGTCTCAAAAAAAAAAAAAAAAAGTGGGGTTTATAACATTAGAATTAAATATATAACAATAACAAACGCAGGGGGATAAAACTATATTATTGTAAGGTTCTTATTATATATGAAGTAGTAAAATGGATCACTTAAAGGTAGACTGTGATAAGTTAAAGATGTATACTATAAACCCTAAAGAATCATTTAAAAAGAAGAGATATAGTTAGTAAGCTAACAAAAGGATGAAATAAATCATAAAAAATACTCAATCTAAAGTAACGCAAAAGAGAAAAGAAGGAGAGGAATAAAGAACAGACAGAACAAACAGAACATATATAAGATGGTAGACTTAAACCCAATCATATCAATAATCATATTAAATGTACATGATCTAAACACCCACAATTAAAAGGCAGAGATTAGCTAGGTACCATGGCATTTGCCTATAGTCCCAGCTACCTGGGAGGCTGAGGTGAGCTCAGGAATTTGAAGTCCAGCCTAGGCAACACTGCAAGACCCTGTCTCTTACAAAATAAAATTAAATTTAAAAAATAAAAAATAAAAGGCAGAAATTGTCAGATTGTATATAAAGCAACAACCAACTATATGATGTTTATAAGAAAATCATTTTGCAACCATTGTGGAAAACAGTATGGCAATTCCTCAAGGATCTAGAACTAGATGTACCATATGACCCAGCCATCCCACTACTGGGTATATACCCAAAGGATTATAAATTATTCTACTACAAAGACACATGCACACGTATGTTTATTGTGGCACTATTCACAATAGCAAAGACTTGGAATCAACCCAAATGTCCATCTGTGGCAGACTGGATTAAGAAAATGTGGCACATATACACCATGGAATACTATGCAGCCATCAAAAAGGATGAGTTTGCGTCCTTTGTAGGGACATGGATGCAGCTGGAAACCATCATTCTTAGCAAACTATCACAAGAAGAGAAAACCAAACATCGCATGTTCTCACTCATAGGTGGGAAGTGAACAATGAGATCACTTGGACTCGGGAAGGGGAACATCACTCACTGGGGCCTATCATGGGGAGGGGGGAGGAGGGAGGCATTGCACTGGGGAGTTATACATGATATAAATGATGACTTGATGGGTGCTAACGAGTTGATGGGTGCAGCACACCAACATGGCATAAGTATACATATGTAACAAACCTGCACGTTATGCACATGTACCCTAGAACTTAAAGTATAATAAAAAAAAAAAAAAAGAAAATCATTTTGAAGATCACCTTAAAAACCATTTTAAATATAAAGACACCTATAAGTTAAAAGAGGATGGAAAAAGATATACCTCGCAAACATTAATCATAAGGTCTGCCCCATCCCCAGAATGAAATCTCCATGAAGGCAGGGGCATGTGCATTTTATTCACCTTTTGTCTCCAACAACCAGCAAGACTGCATACAATATCTGTTAAGTGAATGAAATTCTTTTAAAATGTATGGGACCTTCTACCCCACATTACTATGATTCCCAGGCTACAATGTCATCATTGTTCAAGGTTATGAAAAACTATTTCCTGTCTGAGGCCATCAACAGCTGTTCTCCTTGCTATTATCTATACCTCCCTTCCGAAAGTCTATTCTCTTTTCTCTGCCCAGTCTCCTGGGGGCTGAGAAACCTGATAACCAATCTTGTTAGAAGTGTGCCAAAAGTAAAAAAACAAACACTATTACTGAGTGAAGGTGTGTTTTGCTTTCCCTGAGTAAAATAAATATATTTGGCTATTCCCTGAGAGTACTAAATATTTCTTAGTTATCATGCTTTCTTCTCAACAAATATTTTAAGGACCAGCTAGAAGCTTCTTGCCATGAACAGGGTGATAGAGGAATAGAAAACAGATTTGTGGGTTTGGGTTTTTACAGTATGGGGAGGGTAAGTAGACATTTGGCTATTCCAACTGAGTTCTCCTCCCACCCCAACATTTTTACATGTTTTTCTTCATCGCATCCTCACCCTAAGCTAAGCAGTAAGGCATGAAATTTAACGAGTTAAAGGACTGACTCCTGGTGTTTCTGTGTATTCGTTCCATTTTTTTCCACAAAGTTTGGAACACGCTTTCCTTAGTGCAAACGTGATTCATGATGTTTACATTTGTAAGTAACAAATAACCCATTTTAACATTTCAACAGGTCCAATGCTAGGTACTTAGTACATAACAGGTCTTAACACCCATGGACTTAAAAAAATTACAAACTGTGGTAAGTGTTACCAAGGAAAATGAAGAGCTATGATGAGAAAGAGAGCAAACAAAGACAATGGAAAAAAGAGGGACCTAATTGAAGTTGGTTAGTTTGCTAAAGAGTGGGAATCTATGGCCGGGCGCGGTGGCTCAAGCCTGTAATCCCAGCACTTTGGGAGGCCGAGACGGGCGGATCACGAGGTCAGGAGATCGAGACCATCCTGGCTAATACGGTGAAACCCCGTCTCTACTAAGAAAAATACAAAAAACTAGCCGGGCGACGAGGCGGGCGCCTGTAGTCCCAGCTACTCGGGAGGCTGAGACAGGAGAATGGCGTGAACCCGGGAGGCGGAGCTTGCAGTGAGCTGAGAAGCCGGCCACTGCACTCCAGCCTGGGCGGCAGAGCAAGACTCCGTCTCAAAAAAAAAAAAAAAAAAAAAAGAGTGGGAATCTGACAGATAATAGTGTTTCAGGTTCAGGCAACAGCAAAACCTTGTTATTTCTCTATCAAAAGGTAGAGTCTATGTGCTCTCTCCCCTTAAGCCTGAGTGGACCTTTATGACTGCCTGAACCAAAATAATGAGGCAACAGTAACACTGTGTACTTCTTGAGTCTACATTGTATTAGGCCATTCAGCTTCTGCCTGCTTCTCTCAGGATACTCACTCTGAAAACCCAGCTACCATGCTGTAAGGACTAGCAGCTTGCAGAAAGGAATCAAGAGGAATCAAGACCTCCACACTAGTCGACTTCCTGGCCAAGAGTGAAGACTATCTTGCCAACCATATGAGTAATCCGTTGAAAAGTAAACCCCATAGCCCTCAGTTAAGCCACCCCCAGCCAATGCCATACGGAACAGAGATGAGCTACCTCTCACAAGTTCTGCCAAACTTGCAAATTTGTAAGCTAAATGATTGTTGTTTTAAGCCACTAAATGTTGGGATGGTTTGTCATGTTGCAAGAGACAATGAGAACGATGTGCAAAGATCTTGAGGCTGTCAAGAGCTTGGCACGTCCAGAAATTGAAGAGTACCAGTGTGGCTGAACACAGATATAAAAAACAACAGCATCAACACCAGCAGCAACCACAACAGCTAACATTTGGTATTTGTTATGTTATACAGGCATTGTTGTAGGTGATTGATATTCATTATTTAATCATCACAATGTTGATATTGATATGCGTTATTTAATCATCACAATCCTATTGGTAGATACTATTAGAACATCAATTTTTGATATGAAAAAATAGAGGGACCGAGCAGTTTAGTGACTTACCCAAGATCACACCCCAACCCCAGTCTAGTACAAGAGCCCAAGCTATTAACAATAATGCCACATTGCCTCTCAAAGCCCAGAATGGCATAAAATGAGGTTTAGAAAGCCAGATAAACCCCAGGTTTTGCAGATTCCTATAGACTGTGGTAGGAAGTTTAGGCGTCAGTTTACAAGCAGTGGAACACTATTGAGTTGTAAGCAAGATAGGTAGTATGTAATCCATTTTATATTTAAAAGATCATTCTGGCTGCATACAGAGAAGGGAAGGGAGCGGGAGGGGAGGGGAGGAAAGAATTTCATAATGGCTGGATGAAGCTAATAACACTGAACTCCATGATCAATCTGAACACACAAAAAGAGAAATGGCAAGACAGACATTGTTATGTGCCTCCCTGTGTAACACAACAGAGAAGAAGCATACCACACCACCCATAACATATGCTTGGGAGGAAAAAAATTAAAACCTGAATCTCAGCATGCCAAGATCTAGCAACAAGTTTACCAGAAACAGAATAGAGGAACATTTTAAAGCATACCATGAGTCTGCCAAATAAAGATTGTGAAAAATTCCACAGGACAAATTGGGTAAATAAACAGCAAGAAAAGGAGGGGAAGGAGGCTGTTATAGACTAAAAGAAATCCACAAACACACCAACCAAATATAATGTGTGGACCATGTTTGAAAGCTGATTTGAATAATCCAATAGTAAAAAAGACATTGATGTGGCAACTGGGGAACTGTGATCACTTACTAGATACCAAGGAATTATTAAGTGATTTTTCTGGTATGATAATGGTACTGAAGATGTGTTTTTTTTAAGAGTCCTTATTTCTTAGTAATACACAGTCATATATTTACAGGTAAAATTATATGATGTCTAGAATTTACTTTAAAATAATATAGAGAGGTGCAGGCAGTACAGATAAAACATGAGCCACATGTTAATAACTGTTGAAGCCAGGTGATGAATGCATAGGGGTTAATTATATAATCCTCCTTAGGTGTTTGTATACTTAAAACTTTCTGTACACTTAATACAAAGTTTAAATTTAAAACATTTTTAGAAGTCTGTTTAAGATCCCAAAATCCAACTAAGGTGAGGTTGTAAAACTCCAGCAGGAAAGACAGGCTAATGAGTAAGTATAAAACCTCCTCCAGTGTTTTGCTGTCTGCTTTAAGAACATGCAATCTGAAAGCAGACAACTATGTAAGTTAGAATAGGATTTATAAGAGGTGATTAGGCAGTGCCTTTAGCACTCTCTAGAAGAGAAGGGGTCCTGATGTAGCCAAGTGGCAGGTCACGATTGATGCAGGAGCTTAATGTAGTATTAGATACCCAACCCACTATCCTTATTCCTCAAGCAAGCTTCTGATTACAATCTGGATTCCACTGTGGCATTTGTTTTCCTATGTGAGAATACATTTTTAATGACTTATTAATAAACTGCCATTCTAGTTTATACATCAGTCTCTTTGAGTTTTAGTATGGTAAACCAGTTCTTAAGAGCCCCGAATCAAACATCTTAAATAAGCAATCGGCAAGCTAAAAAGCCCAGAGTGGACAATCTGCTGACCATACCAAAATGTTGTCAGTTTTTCACCATGGACCTTTTTCTTACTGCACATCCTTCACATAGGTAATAGAGCTATTTAATATTATTTTAAAATGCATTTATAATAAATAGAAAATAAATTTCAAATGTAACAATAATAGTTACCATTCACTGAGTAGCTATTAGTACATCAGGCTAGACCCTTTGTATATATTTTACCTAAATTTTAAAGCTAGACGGGGCACGTATTCTCATTTTACAGATGAGGAAAATGATGTTCAGTGACCTATTCAAGATCACACAGCCAAGAAGAGGATGGAGCCAGAATTCAAACTTAGATCTGATGGTAAGCCAAACAGCCTCTTAAAATGTTGTAGACTAAATAGATTCCTGTGGTTTCACATTGTTACCAAACCCAAAATATAATCTCTATGAGTACATGTTTAATAACGTGAGTACCTAGTGAATGCCAGGAATTCTGTTAAGAGCTGTGAGGAATACACAAAGAAGAAACATACACAGGCTCCATTCTCAAAGACAGTTCATCTAAAAAAAAAAATCTTGTTAATAGAAGATGATTACAATATGAGTGGAAAGTAATAAATGCCATGGGGAGGTAATATAAAGCACTATGAGGATTCAGGAGAGACAGATTTCAAAAACGTTGAAGAAACAAACTCATGTGCTCGCTTCGGCAGCACATATACTAAAATTGGAACGATACAAAGAAGATTAGCATGGCCCCCGTGCAAGGATGACACGCAAATTCGTGAAGCATATTTTTGCAAAGACTTGGAATCAACACAAATGTCCATCTGTGACAGACTGGATTAAGAAAATGTGGCACATATACACCATGGAATATTATGTAGCCATAAAAAAGGATGAGTTCATGTCCTTTGTAGGGACATGGATGCAGCTGGAAACCATCATTCTCAGCAAACTATCACAAGAACAGAAAACCAAATACCGCACGTTCTCACTCATAGGTGGGAACTGAACAATGAGATCATTTGGACACAGGAAGGGGAACATCACACACCGGGTCCTATTGTGGGGAGGGGGGGGATAGCATTAGGAGATATACCTAATGTAAATGATGAGTTAATGGGTGCAGCACACCAACATGGCACATGTATACATATGTAACAAACCTGCACATTGTGCACATGTACCCTAGAACTTAAAGTATAAAAAAAATTTTTTTTTTTAAAGAAAAAAAAAAGAAACTCATAAAACAGCCAATTTTTAGTTTGACACTGTACCAATGGATTACTGTACTAAGTGGTGGACATTTCTTTTTCTAAAGGAAAGAAGAATACACGGCCAAGCAACAGAAGGCTAGGCTCTACCACCAGCTAGCAATAGGACTTTGGGCAAAGTCCTCAGTTGCCTCATTTAAAAATAACACAGGCATCGCACCTGTAATCCCAGTTACTTGGGAGGCTGAGGCAGAAGAATTGCTTGAACGTGGGAGGTGGAGGTTGCAGTGAGCAGAGATTGCACCACCGTACTCCAGCCTGGGCGACTGAGCAAGACTCCATCTCAAAAATAAATAAATAAAAATAAAAATAAATAACACAGGCACCAATTTACAAGAGGCCATTCTATACTTGAAAACAAAAATAAAACATTAAAAAATTTTTAAAGGGCAGAATTTATTATCTCTAAGGTTATTTCCTTCACCTACATGAAAAATCTACTTTAAAATGTTAATATACTATTTTTTTTTTTTTTTGGAGACGGAGTCTTGCTCTGTCGCCCAGGCTGGAGCACAGTGGCCAGATCTCAGCTCACTGCAAGCTCCTCCTCCCGGGTTTACGCCTTTCTCCTTCCTCAGCCTCCCGAGTAGCTGGGACTACAGGCGCCCGCCACCTCGCACGGCTAGTTTTTTGTATTTTTTTTTTTTTTTGAGACGGAGTCTCGCTCTGTTGCCCGGGCTGGAGTGCTGTGGCCGGATCTCAGCTCACTGCAAGCTCCGCCTCCCGGATTCACACCATTCTCCTGCCTCAGCCTCCCGAGTAGCTGGGACTACAGGCGCCCGCCACCTCGCCCGGCTAATTTTTTGTATTTTTTTTTTTTTTTTAGTAGAGACGGGGTTTCACCGTGTTAGCCAGGATGGTCTCGATCTCCTGACCTCGTGATCCGCCCGTCTCGGCCTCCCAAAGTGCTGGGATTACAGGCTTGAGCCACCGCGCCCGGCCCTTAAAATGTTAATATACTATTATAATTTTCTCTTCTGTTCAACTTAGACTACAACATTAAAAATTACTAAAAGAGAAAAAGTCCCTCTGGTATCAAATTAGTACATTTATTGCATAGATGCTACATTTTTTAGGTGAATTGAAATTTCACTCTGATGCTTAGAATCCTCCAGAGATTCCCAAGATCTATAAAGACTGACTCACAGAGGGGACATACGAAGTCCCCTGGCACAACTTGACTTGTAACCTCTAGCAGAAACTGGCTAGGTAAGTGGTCTAGGTTGCATGCCTGTACTCAGCCTGAGGCAGCTAAAGGTCATGGTGATGTCAATCACTGCAAATATAACTTACATGAAAATGCTATCTTACGAGGGCAGGGATTTCCTATTATGTCCATTGCTGTCATACTTCCAACATTTAGAAGACTGTGAGGCACAAGTAATTACTCAGTAGACATTTGTTAAATGAATTTATAGACAAGGCAATCCCTGCCCTCATGACACCTATAGTCTAAACTAATGCTACCATAAGAATTTAGAAACGTATTTTTAGGTAATATGAGCTTGTTTTATTTTTTTAATTAACTTTTCATATATTAAACCCCAGTCTGAAGAAACTGACAATATCTGACCTTAAAGTTTCCCATAAGTGGTAAACAGGTTTAATAAATAAGACCAAATCAGATATTTAAATACTTTTCTGTACTCTAACCAGTAAGATGACTCACCTATACAAAAGAGTTTTCATAAAAACAATATTACTTAAGCGTATCTTATAAAATTTATAACAGTAGAATTAGTGATTACTCATCATAAATAACATTTAAAACTCAAATTGCTTACTGAGAAGTAATATTTTTATGGCTCTATCACAGCCCCTAAAATCAGCATAATATTTTCAAAAGAATCCATGAAGTCAGAACATTAAATAGATAAACTTTTTGAGCACAGTGGCTCATGTCTGTAATCCCAGTACTTTGGAAAGCCAAGGTGGAGGGATCGCTTGAGGCCAGGAGTTCGATTCGAGCCTGGCCAATATAGCAAGACCCCATCTCTACCCAAAAAACCCCACAAAAACAATAAAATAAAAAAAAAAATTAGCCAGGCATGGTGGCACAAGCCTGTAGAACCAGCTACTTGGAAGGCTGAGGCAGAAGAATACCTTGAGCCCAGAAGTTGAGGATGCAGGCTGAGTGACAGGGCAAGACCCTGTCTCTAAATTAGATAAGTAAATAAATAGATAAATAGATACTTGGAAATATAATACAGGGGAAGAAAAGGAAAACAAAAACTTTTAAGTGGATTTTGATTGGAAGGGAACAGATATATTCCATAAAATTATTTTTGGCCTTCAGTAGTACCAAAGCTTTAAAAAAAAAAAAAAAAAAAAGCAAGCTTTTCATGTTCTTTATTTAGAAGTTAAAGAATTACAGGTCAGGTGCCAGTGGCTCACGTCTGTAATTCCAGCACTCTGGGAAGCTGAGGTGGGTGGATCACTTGAGTTCAGGAGTTCAAGACTAGCCTGAGCAACATGACAAAATGTACCATCTCTACAAAAAATAGCCGGGCACAGTGGGGTGTGCCTGTAGTCCCAGCTACTTGGTGGCGAGGCAAGAGGGGAAGTAGGAGGCAGAGGATCACTAAAGTCCCGGAGTTTGAGGGTGCAGTAAGCCGAGACTGCGCCACTACACTCCAGCCTGCATGATAGAGCAAGACTTTGTCTTAAAAAAAAAAAGAGGAGTTAAAAAATAAAATTCAGTTGAGTACTAGAAATGTAACTGAATACTCACCCTTCTTGCTTGGGCTCTCTTTATGTTGAAAATCAGCCTGTGTCACATGTGCTGTCATGAGTTACTGTGATACTGGCAATATATGTCTGGGGAAGAAATGAAAGGTTTTCCTTCCATCTCATTTTCTTCTTGACTAATGAACACTATCACAGCAGTTCTGGAACTGCTCAGTCAACTGGTTGTTTTCCTTATATACGAAATAAAGTAAAATGTAGCAAAAAAACAAAAACCCATAGTAACAATAGCTATGAGTTCTTGAGAAGTTACTATGTGCAACAAACACTTTTAACAAATTTATTAAGCAAACTTGTTTATTTTAATCCCTTCATCTTCATAATTGTATCCCCATTTTACAGATGAGGAAACTGAGACACACAAAACTACCCTGCCCAAGATTATGGAGCTAATAAGAGGATCACTAATTTAAATGTAGCCACTACCTGGCTCTAGAGACCTCACTTGATTGCTAAGTTCTGCCTGTACTGTATCATGCTACACTTTATCATAGTCACAGCTTTTGTGGCCTAAATCCCTATCCCAAAGTTAAAAAAAGTCCTCTAAGGGATCCAGTCCAATCAATTTAGAGCTTAATAATGAAGTTATATAACAATGCATAAAGTAAAATTCATTTCATGTTGAGGCCTCTTTTAACTACTTCTGTCACTTAACAAATATTGCTTAATTTAGTTACACGCATTCTATCATGAAAGTCCCCATATAAAAAAAAATCCACTATTGAGGCTGTAATAGAATTAGTACAGGGGTACAGTTACTTTGGGTGAAACTACTTTGACTGAAAAGTATACCCTGTCTAGAAAGACTAAAAATATTTATCAAGAATAAGGAAGATAGGATAACTTCTAAAACTGTTTCCAAAATAATAATATACTGAATTCTCAGTAAGAATCAGAACAATGTTTAAGTGCTTATACCAATCAATTAACTTCTGTGACTTTCCTAGGTATGAAAGAAGGAAAAAAAACCCTACCTCATTAAAGAATCCCTATACACTTTGGTTCACACGAGCGCAAGTGCTTTGTGTGTGGTATGTGTACTGAGCAGTAGTAGGAAATGGGAATATAAATATTAAATGCAGTCCCAGCCCTCAAAAGACTTCTAAGACTTTCCACAGGACTTGGTTTCAGGATGTTTTCCACAGAAAAGACATCAAATGTTTAAAAAATTGGTGACATTTTGGAAAACAATAATTATTAGGTTGGTCTTCCAAGATAAGAGATGTTCTACATAGAAGGAAAAGGGCCGCTAAGGGGGAAAAAAGTGATACATATATTAAAATAACAGAATAGAACACTATAAAAATGGGATATACCCACTTCTTGCTTTATTTTCAGCAGAATGAAGAAAATGAATTTTTTTTTTTTAAAGACAGAGTCTCACTCTGTCGCCCAGGCTGGAGTGCAGTGGCACGATCTTGGCTCACTGCAACCTCCGCTTCCCAGGTTCAAGCGATTCTGGTGCGTCAGTCTCCCAAGTAGCTGGAATTACAGGCATGCACCACCACACCAGGCTAATTTTGTATTATTAGCAGAGATGGAGTTTCGCCATGTTGGCCAGGCTGGTCTCGAACCCCTTGACCTCAGGTGATTGCCTGTCTCAGCCTCCCAAAGTGCTGGGATTACAGGCGTGAGCCACCGCATCTGGCTTGAAAATGAAAACTCTTCTAACACACTCTGCTAACCCTTCTAACTCTACTGTGCTCTTCAGGTACAATAATAACTAGATTTAGACGGCTTCAAGAACACCAGAATGTGTGGCTTCTAATCTCAGCTGGGACCTTTAAGTTACTCAGTACTGTCTCCCACTCTTCCCTCTATTACCAAGGCTCTGACAACCTTTACATCCCCACACTTTGCAGATGGCCCTGCCTTTTATCATTCACTGGAATGAAGTTCCATGAAGGCAAGGCTCTGTTCACAGCTCTCATAAACTTAGAACACTGCCTGACACATAACAGGTAATCAATGTTTGTTAAATCAATGAATGAACGGAAGAAACAAAGGCCATCAGCTAAGGAATTCCCTCAGTCTCCTGCTTTAACCTACAAACTAATCATATCCTTTCCTTCAGTCTGTGAGGACAATATTCCTCCTACTGAAGGTTAACTCCTCCACCTGTGCTCCATATTGCATTCTCGCCCATCTCTTTCTCAATAATTATCCCTTTCTACTCTAATATTTTAAATACACCTTGCCATGGACTCCTTTGCCAGATCCTAAAAATAATGCTTAATCCCATTCCGTAAGCAAAACCAAAAGAATTTCCTGAACCCGAGAGCTTGCTAAAGCTACTATTTCAAAGATGCTTGGTCTTAAAGGAGAAGCAGACACATTTCTAGTGTCTGCTCCTCATCCTTCAACACCTTCACTTCATGACAATCTGATTTCCACCCTAGGCTTCTCAAATTCAAGGTAAGATTGTTAAAGGACCATAACTTATCCAATCTAATTATTTCTTGCCTCATTTAATGTTTCTTCTACATTTGATCCTGGCTACTACTCATTTCTTGAAACTCACTCCCTTTCTTGGCTCTTTTGACACTATTCTCACCTGACAGCTTTCTCAGCTATCCCTTAAATGACTATTCCCAGAGATGCCTGATCTGCTAATATAAATACCCTGTATGAGCTCATCCACATTCACAGCTCCAACCAAAAATTATATATTCTGACTCCCAAAACTCTATCCCCAGCCCAGTTCTCTTTTCCTGAATACTAGACCAACAATATCCAATTATAAAGCATTCCCACGTGGTTGACCACAAATATCTCAGGGTTCCTTCAATTTGTCATCTCATCTTGCTACAAACTTGTTTCTCTCCTCTTGGTTCCCTTTATCAACTAATGGCTGACCAAGGCAATCTCTTTTACCTCATAATATCTATCTAGATCACTGTCAACTACTATAGACATTACTACTTAAATCTCTTGAATTCAAGCCCTGTTCTACTCGGTTTTAATTCAAGCCATTATTCTTGACTAAATTGCTGCAATTAACCTATCTTGCAATTGAGTGTCTCAGCTGGGTGCGGTGGCTCACACCTGTAATCCCAACACTTTGGGAGGCCAAGGCCGGTGGAACACTTGAGGTCAGGAGTTCCAGACTAGCCTGACCAACATGGGGAAACTCTGCCTCCACTGAAAAACACAAAAATTAGCCAGGCATGGTGGCGAGTGCCTGTAATCCCAGCTACTCCGGAGGCTGAGGTGGAAGAATCGCTTGAACCCAGGAGGGGGAGGTTGCAGTGAGCCAAGATTGCGCCATTGCACTCCAGCCTGGGCAACAAGAGTGAAGCTCAGTCTCAAAAAAAAAAAGTGTCACTGAGACACCCAAGCATTTCTTTCTCTCTCTCTCTCTCTCACACACACACACACACACACACACACACACACACCTGCCTTCTCCAAGTCCAAAACTTCCTCCATATTGCAGCCTGAGTAGTTGATCTAAAATACAAGCGTGGTAATAACTACCAACTTAAAATTGTTCTATTGCTCACCATTACTTAACAGCTTCTAAAGTTGTGTGCAGGAAGAAGTTACTATTCTCTGTTATCATTTCTATTTTTATATGTTTTATTACATACACATTAAATATGTATATTTATATATTAATATAGAGAGTACATGTAATTTTATAAATATACACATATGAAGGAAGACGTTCAAAATCTTTGATATGGGTACTGCATCAAAAATATTTAAAGACAGCCGGGTGTGGTGGCTCATGCCTGTAAACCCAGCACTTTGGGAGGCCAAGGCGGGTGGATCACAAGGTCAGGAGATCGAGACCATCCTGGCTGACATGGTGAAACCCTCTCTACTAAAAATACAAAAAATTAGCCGGGCGTGGTGGCAGGCACCTGTAGTCCCAGCTACAGGCAGAAGAATGGCGTGAACCCGGGAGGCGGAGCTTGCAGTGAGCCAAGATCGCACCACTGCACTCCAGCCTGGGCGACAGAGTGGACTCCGTCTCACAAAAATAAATAAATAAATAAATAAATAAATAAAATTTTTGAAGACCATTACATTAATCTAGAGGAAGAGTACAATCCTCTTAACATGACATAGTCATGATCTGGCCTCTATCCTTCTAGTCACATCTGCCTTAACTACCTTAACTTTCCAATTAGCGTAATTCACCTCTGAAGCTTTTTACCCATGCCACCTCTCGGCCTAAAATACCCTAACAACTACTCATACATCTTCCCCTCCCTCAACTCTTATTTGTTCATTAAGGCTCAAAACAAACATGACTGGCTATGTGAAGCTTTCTCTGACCTTCCAAGGTAGAGGTGGGCACTTCCCTCTCTGTGCTACCAAACACAGCATACATCTCTATTACAGCACTTAAATCACAGTACTATAATTTCTTGTTTACATGGCTATCTACTCATCTTTGTACTACCAGTGCCTGGCATGACTCATGACATAAATTAAGTGCTTACTGTTTTTTACAAGTGCTCATGAGGCACAGTGTTAGGAGACAAACTATAGCAACACCTTAGTTACCTGACACAGCTGAGTCAGTGCTCTCTTTTCCTTAGGTTTGGGCTAATCAATTTTAAGTTTTTAATTTTAAGATGTGCTTACATCATGCATTGGATTTTCAGGTGTTGGTTACAGGGAGAGATTTTTAGAAAGCCAACACTTTATCATCCACCAAATTGCAATCAATTAACTGTCAACAGTGTCAACACATTCCGACACTGTTCTGAAAGATGCCTTATAGAAATTCAAAAGCTAAGGGCTCAGTGATTCTGGTCAAACATGGCGAATTAATTATACTCATTTATCTTCCTTTTCCAAAATTCCACTAAAATGAAAGTGAAGGGGGAAAAAACAAGGTATAAACCTATAACACCAAAGACTGTAAAAAGCAGTAGCAGTTCTTAAGTAACTTTAATACAGTTTTCAAAACGTATTAAAGATGGAAAATAGAAGGAATGGTGCCTGGTTTGACAAAACCAAGGAAACTATAATAAAAGTGCCAGCAAAGAGGGAACTAAGTGAACAACCTGCTGGCTAGAATTTAGAAGCAAAGGGACTGCAGAGGAGGTGTGAAGTATGCAATTGAAATGGAGGAATTGACTGAAGGTTTAAATAACAGAGAAATGAGACTCCCACCCCTTCCCACAGTCAATCAACTACCTTTTCCAATAGCAGAAGACAGGAGTGGGGCCTAAAATAGGAGCACCAGGAGAAAGGCTGCAAACAGAACCTTGTCCCCACAAAAACCTTCCCATTCCTGACTTTCAGATTACAGCGGATGATATGCCTCGGAGGTATATAACAGAAGAATATACTTACCTTGCTCTCAGAATGTCAAGATTAGAACTCTACACTGGAAGATTCTCCTCTAAAGAAAATGGAAAGTGTCATAGAAAAACTTACAATCTTAGACAACAGACCTCCCCAAACTTGGGAATCAACCAAAAAAATTTAGGCCAGTTCACCACCTAAATATCTAAGTTGAAGTCCACCAGTAACAGGCCTCACTAATTCACAAAAAGCTTTTAATCACCTTTTTAGTATCATACACAGCTGAGGCTCACTAGATATTCCAGAATAGTTTCCAAAATGAAGAAACTAAACCAACAAAAAGGAACACAAAAGAAAGACAATTTAGGGAATAAAAAAATTTCAGGCCAGGCACGGTGGCTTATGCCTGTAATTCCAGCTCTTTGGGAGGCCAAGGTGGGTGGATCACTTGAGGCCAGAAGTTCGAGACCAGCTTGGCCAACATGGTGAAACCCCATCTCTACTAAAAAATACAACAATTAGCCAGTTGTGGTGGCATGCACCTGTAGTCCCAACTACTTGGGAGGCTGACGCAGGACAATTGCTTGAATTCAGGAGGCTGCAGTGAACTGAGATCACACCACTGCACTCTAGCCTGGGTAACAGAGTGAGACTTTGTCTCAGAAAAGAAAAGAAAGGAAGGGAAAGGGAAAGGGAAGGAAAGCAAAAGAAAAGAGAAAGAAAGAAATATGTAGGCTTCAACAATACTGGACAAACTTAAGGATATCTAGACAGAATAAATAACTTAGAAGTAAGATTTCTTCCAAAAGCAGAAAACTTCAGAAGTCAAAGCAGTACCTGGTAGTTTAAAAAACAATACATTCAGAAATATCAAAAAGCAGAACTCTGACCAAGAAATGGGCATAACTGTTACAAGTAATCAGGTTTAAAAAGATTAGAGACCAGTTTCAAGTTGTCTTGGATATTTTTGCTTATTAAAAAATAGACAGGGCTGGGTGCAGTGGCTCACGCCTGTAATCCCCGCACTTTGGGAGGCTGAGGTGGGTGGATCACCTGAGGTCAGGATTTCGAGATTAGCCTGGCCAACACAGCAAAACCCAGTCTCTACTTAAAAAAAAAAAATACAAAAATTAGCCAGGCATGGGGGTACGCATCTGTAATCCCAGCTATTCAGGAAGCTGAGACGGGAGAATCATTTGAACCCGGGAGACGGAGGTTGCAGTGAGCCAAGATCGTGCACTGCAGCCCAGGAGACAGAGTAAGGCTCTGTCTCAAAAAAAAAAAAAAAAAAAAGCTTACTCAAGTTCTTCCCCCTTAGTTCAAACTTAGTTTTTGCAACTTCAAAAGGAAGGGGCAGCAAGCAAGCAAGCATACTTTAGGAGTCATTGAAGCTTTTGAATGGACAAAAGTTTCTCACATTTGATTTGTAAGCTTCATTTATCAAATGCAGTCACTCTCAAAGAAGTTCCCTGGACCAGCAGCATCAGCATGCCCTGGGAATCTGTTAGAAGAGCAAATTCATGGACCCCATTCCTAGACCCACTGAATCAAAAACTCTGGGGGTAAAGGAAGTCCAGCAATCTGTGTTTCTTTTTAACAAGGCCTCAAGGTGATTCTCATGCAGGTTCAAAATTGAGAGCCACTGATCTAATAAGCATTGCTGCCACTGTCATACTAGATGCTGATGCTCTGGTCTTTCTTCTTCAGTCAAGAGTTAAAGCATTTCCAGGCCAGGTGCAGTGGCTCACCCCTGTAATCTCAGCACTTTGAGAGGTCGAGGAGGGCGGATCACCTGAGGCCTGGAGTTCCAGACCAGCCTGACCAGCATGGAGAAACCCCGTCTCTACTAAAAATACAAAATTAGCCTGGTGTGGTGGTGCATGCCTGTAATCCCAGCTGCTCAGGAGGCTTAGGCAAGAGAATCACTTGAATCTGGCAGAGGTTACAGTGAGCTGAGATCGCACCATTGCACTCCAGCCTGGGCAACAAGAGTAAAACTCCGTCTCAAAAAAAAAGAGTTAAAAAAAGAGTTAAAGCATTTCCAAACTGCCTGTATCTGACCTACATTAGAGTAACACAGTTGCTAGTAGGAACTCAAAAAATGTTTGCTGAATAAGGGATCAGGCTTCAGATGTCTTTCTTTGGCCAGAGGGTTTTAAGAATACACTGGATATGAATGTTTTTAGGCAGGATCTCTTCTCTTCACTTTCCTACAGTCCCCACCAGTCCCAACTGTCTTCTATCTCATACTATCACACATTTTTCTGGTCAGCCAATGACAGCATAAGAGTTTGAAAGCTCTGGGAAAAATAATTCCAAAAAAAATAATTTTAAATATGGATACAATATGGTCCAATCTTCTCTTACAAGTGAGGAAATCAAGTAACTTACAACTACCTCGGGATGATTCAGAAATTGTACAATATGCTACAATTGGTCCTTCTACTTGCAGGTCTCCACGTTGTTATTTTTGTTTGTTTTTGTTTTTGAGACAAAGTCTTGTTCTGTCACCAGGCTGGTGTGCAAAGTGGCGCGATCTCAGCTCATTGCAACCTCTACCTCCCAAGTTCAAGCAATTCTCCTGCCTCAGTCTCCCAAGTAGCTGGGACTACAGGCGCGTACCACCACGCCCAGTTAATTTTTGTATTTTTAGTAGAGATGGGGTTTCACCATGTTGGCCAGGATGGTCTTGATCTACTGACCTTGTGATCTGCCCACCTCGGCCTTCTAAAGTGCTGGGATTACAAGCGTGAGCCACCGTCCCCAGCAAGGTCTCCACTTTTAAGCCCCAGGAAAAATGTTTCAAGATAGCATCTCAGGCTTTCTTTTTCTGGTCTGAACTCTTTAGAAAACTAGAGCCTGCCTATGTATTATGTAAATAGATGCATAAGTATTCCAGAGGCTCATGAGCCCAATAACTACAAAGGCAGTTAACAAGGCCGACTGATGGCATTTACATGGTAATATCAACTTTGAAAACTCTATACCAAAAACATGTAATAACATTTCATTTATGAGAAGTACTTAAATGTATTCAAAATACAGTTGACCCTTAAACATGGATTTGAACTGCACCAGTATACTTACAATAATGTTTTACAACTGATTTTTTTCAATAAATGTATTAGAAAAATTTTTGGAGATTTGTTATAATTTGAAAAAACTTATAGATTAACTGCATAGCTTAGAAATATTGAAAAAATAGAAAAAGGCATTATGAGTGCATAAAATATGTAGATTCTAGTCTATTTTTTCATTTACTACCATAAAATACACACAAATCTATCACAAAGAGTTAAAATTTATCAAAACGTAGGCAAAAACTTACAGACCATACATGGCACATCTAGAAAACTGCAAATACACATAAAGATGCAGTATTACATCATAGTGTAACATTAGTACATACTGTTCTACTGTAATAATTTGTAGCTAACTCCTGTTGCTATTGCAGTGAGCTCAAGTGTTCTGAGTGTCTGCTTAAAATGCCATAGTAAATTGTGTATCACAACAGTAAAATCACGGTTCTTGCATGTTTTTCATCCTTTTTAGTGCAATACCATAAACTTTGAATAACACCACGAGACCCATATGAAGTGCCACTAGCGATGCTGGAAGTGCTCCCAAGAAGCAAAGTCATGCTATTACAAGAAAAAGCTGAATTGCCTGATATGTGCTGCAGATTGAGGTCTGCAGCTGTGGTTGCCTACCATTTCAAGATAAATGAACCCAGAGTAAGGACCATTGCAAAAAAAGAAAAGAAAATTTGTGAAACCATCTTACCAGCAGGTGCAAAAACCTTGCACTTTTTGCAAAATACCTTTTTTCTCATATCGAAAATGCAGCTTCTATGTGGGTGAAGGATTACTATTAAAAAAAAAAAATAGCTATTTAATATGAATTGAGAAAAAGCAGTTTTTTTGATAACTTAAAGCAAAAAGAAGATGAAGGATCTAAAGCCAGAGAATTTAATGCCAGGAAAGGATGGTTTGATAATATTAGAAGAGCTTTGGCTTAAAAAATGTCCAGATAACAGGAAAAGCAGCTTCTGCCCACTAAAAGGTAGTAGATGAGTTCCTAGATGCCATTAGGAAAATCATTGAGGAGAAAGGATATTTGTCTGAACAGGCTTTTAATGCAGATGCCTCTGCCGCCACAGATGGCAAAACCAATCCCTCCTCTTCCTCAGCCTCCTCAATGTGAAGACAATGAAGATGAACACCTTTAAGATGATTCACTTCCATGTAATAAACAGTAAATATATTTTCTCTTCCTTTTCTTTTGAGACAGAATTTCTCTCTGTCACCCAGGCTGGAGTGCAATGGCATGATCTCAGCTCACTGCAATCTCTGTCTCCCAGGATCAAGCGATTCAGCCTCAGCCTCCTGAGTAGCTGGGACTACAGGCGTGCGCTACGACACCTGGCTGATTTTTGTATTTTTAGTAGAGATGGGGTTTTGCCATGTTGGCCAGGCTGGTCTCAAACTCCTGGCCTCAAGTAATCCACCTGCCTCAGCCTCCCAAAATGCTTGGGACTATAGGCGTGAGCCACTGCACCCAGCCATTTGTGTGTGTGTGTGTGTGTGTGTGAGACAAGGTCTGACTCTATTACCTAGGCTGGAGTGCGGTGGCAGGATCTCAGCTCACTGCAACCTCTGCCTCCCGGGCTCAAGCCATCCTCCTACCTTGGCCTCCCCAGTAGCTGGGACTACAGGTGTGTACCACCATAACTGGCTAATGTTTGTATTTCTGTAAAGACTGGTTTTCACCATGTTGCCCAGGCTGGTTTCAAACTTGTAAGCTCAAGCCATCTGCTGCCTGGGCCTCCCAAAGTGCTGGGATTACAGGCGTGAGCCACTGCACCTGGCTCCTTATGATTTTAATAACACTTTCTTTTCTTTAGCTTACTTTATTGTACAAATACGGCATATAAAACATATAACATACAAAATATGTGTTAATCAATTGTTTATGTTATTAATAAGGCTTTCCAGTCAACTGTAGGCTATTACTAATTAAGCTTTGGGAGAGTCAAAAGTTAAATGTGAGTTGGTGGGGCAAGTAGTACCTCTAACCTCCACCATGTTCAAGGGACAATTGTATAAAGTATTGTGCGAGACTTACTTACACTAAAATTAAAATGCAGCTTTTTTCAGTACCATCTAGAAGGAAAACAACATACATTTAATGAACTCATCTATAAGAAACTAAGTTTGCAGTAAAATTAAGTCTTTGTAAACCACTATAAGGACTTAGAAACCCTTCTCCAAATGAATCTATATCTATGTAAGCATGCATTGAGGAGCACCTGTTCTAATGGTAAGAGCCCCAAGGAGCTGGAGAATCCAGCACATGATCTGCCATGTCAAAGCTGCATAACCTCCCATAGTCACAGTTTCCCTTTGGGCTGCATCTCCTTCTCCACAAAAAGTACAGTTTAGTGCTAATACGCTAATAACTGACAAGAGAGGCCGGGCGCGGTGGCTCAAGCCTGTAATCCCAGCACTTTGGGAGGCCGAGACGGGCGGATCATGAGATACGGTGAAACCCCCGTCTCTACTAAAAAATACAAAAAACTAGCCGGGCGACGAGGCGGGCGCCTGTAGTCCCAGCTACTGGGGAGGCTGAGACAGGAGAATGGCGTGAACCCGGGAGGCGGAGCTTGCAGTGAGCTGAGAGCCGGCCACTGCACTCTAGCCTGGGTGGCAGAGCAAGACTCCGTCTCAAAAAAAAAAAAAAAAAAAAAAAAATAACTGACAAGAGAAATACTCCTTACACTTAAACAAGTTTTGCTAGCACTAGAGTAACTGCTTCTTTAGCCAATCTTGAAAAGAATGAGATAAAATTTGAGATAAAGCTAAAATTGATACAAATATCTGTAAGTATCCAGATGTAAGAACAGTGACTGGTCCTGATACCTTTTTTTTCTTTTTTTTTTGAGACAGAGTCTGGCTCTGTCACCAAGCTGGAGTGCAGTGGCGCAATCTTAGTTCACTGCAACCTCTGCCTCTTGGGTTCAAGCAATTCTCCTGCCTCAGCCTCCCAAGTAGCTGGGATTACAAGTGTGCACCACCAAGCCCAGCTAATTTTTGTATTTTTAGTAGAGACAGAGTTTCACTATGTTGGCCACGATGGTCTCGATCTCTTGACCTGGTAATCCGCCTGACTTGGCCTCCCAAAGTGCTGGGATTACAGACGTGAGCCACCGCGCCCTGCCAGTCCTGATAACATTTTACTGTAATCAATATTTTTTTTAAACCCTCACCCTTAAAACCCAAGAGAAGTTCTCGTTTTAATACCCTTACCCTTAAAACCCAAGAGAAGTTCTAAAACTTAATATGTTCATTATAGAGAAACTACAAGATTCAGAAAGACTAAAAAACAAAATTTTACAATCTTACCTCCCAGAAATAAACATGGTAGCACTTTAATGAGTCTCTTTCAAACATTTTTATGCATACACAGAATTTTATATACTTGAAGTCATTCAGAACATACAATTTCGTATCCTGATTTCTAACTGACCACTGTACCATCTTTGAAAACATTCTTTGGGATAGCTTCTACCACATGAATAGCCTATAATGTAACATTCTAGATTTTACACTGATTACTCAGAATATACAGTTAACCCTTGAACAATTTGTGAGTTAAGGACACTGACTTATGCTCAGTAAGAAATCTGCATATAACTTTTGACTCCTCAAAAACTTTACTCAAACCTATTGTTGACTGGAAACCTTATTGATAACATAGTCAATTAACATATTTTGTGTATGTATTATATACTGTACGCATACAATTAAGTAAGCTAGAGAAAAAAACATGTTATTAAAAAAATCAGGCCAGGCATGGTGGCTCATGCCTATAATCCCTACACTTTGGGAGGCTGAGGCAGGCAGATCACTTGAGGTCAGGAGTTCGAGACCAGCCTGGCCAACACGGCAAAACCCCGTCTCTACTGAAAATACAAAAATTAGCCAGGCGCGGCCGCATGGGCCTGTAATCCCAGCTACTCAGGAGGCTGAGGCAAGAGAATCACCTGAACCCAGGAGGCAGAGGTTGCAGTGAGCCAAGACTGCGCCACTGCACTCCAGCCTGGGTGACAGAGTGAGACTCTGTCGCAAAGAAAAAAAAAGAAAAGAAAAGAGGCCAGGTGCAGTGGCTCACGCCTGTAATCCCAGCATTTTGGGAGGTAGAGGCAGGCAGTTCACCCGAGGTCAGGAGTTCAAGACCAGCCTGGCCAACACAGTGAAACCCCATCTCTACTAAAAATACAAAAACTAGCCAGGCAGGATAGAGCAAAACTCTGCCACCAAAAAAAAGAAAGAAAGAAAGAAAAAAGAAAATCATAAGAGAAAAATGTATTTACTATCTATTAAGTGGAAGTGGATCATCATAAATATTCTTATCTTCCTCATCTTCACATTGAGTAGGCTGAGGAGGAGGAAGAGGAAGGGTTGGTCTTGCTGTCTTGGAGTAACAAGAGGTGGAAGAAACTCTGCATATAAGTGAACCCACACAGTTCAAACATGTGTTGTTCAAGGGCATCTGTACTAAAATGTTGCAAAATACAATTAAACAGCAATGTCATCATTAATGTCTATTTCCACTATACTAATATAGGCATAGCAATAAATATCAATTTAACAATAGTAAAATACTAAATGAAAGCAACAATGAAATACACAACTAAAATCTTACAGATTATCAGTTGGGTAAGGAAAACAGCAGCCTGCAAGATCTAGAATTTTTTTTTTTTTTTTTAATCAACAGAATCTCAAGAAAGATGAGTTTAAGAGTGACTTGGGAGTAATCCTATTGAGCTTAATGTATACAGATCCCTGGCAATACTGAGTAAACAAGAGTAGGAGGAATCCTCAATCTGTAAACATCTTCTTGGGAGCTGGCAGAGTGATTAAGCAAAGCACACAAATTTTAATGTTAAAAGCCATGAGACAGTGATTCATAACGGAGTAAGAAAGAAAACAGCACTGTTTTACAAAGGAATAAGCAGGAAAAAAAAAAAAGAAGCACAGAAAGGTAAAGGGATAGGCTAAATAACTTAAATATTATAATAGGTTCAAAATAACTGTCCCATATACATTTAGGAATGAGCAGACTTATCTTCCAGGAAGACTGACTGATAGAAATTTCTAATATGAGTATTTTGAGGTCTTTGATAGTCATGTCCTAAAGATCATTATTAAGAGTCTAATGAGGGAAACTGGAAAGTAACTGGGCAGAAAATTCCAACTCACACAAAGAAAGTCTTGTTCAGAACAACCCTTATAAATACTTAAATAAAACAGAAGAAAGACAATAACGACTTAAGATTGAGATATACATAAATATAAAGGCAATTCAAAAATTTATCTAGAAAAATTATCAGAAAAATAATTGGTATATCCAACTATTGGCCCAATTGCTAGAAATCAGGATTTTCTGTATATGAGCGCTAATTCCCACAAATCCTTTCAACTAATATTGCACATGTGTACTGCACTATGAATTTGTGGGTTAGGAAGCACAATGTATAATACCCAAAGGGATATGTATCAGAGCTATATCTCTCAGTAGACTTCTATTGAGATTCCCCAATTAGGCTGGGCGCAGTAGCTCATGCCCATAATCCCAGCACTTTGAAAGGCCGAGGTGGGTGGATCACTTGAGGTCAGGACCAACATGGTGAAACCCCACCTCTATCAAAAATACAAAAATTAGCCAGGTGTGGTGGCGCACCCGTAATCCCAACTACTAGGGAGGCTGAGGCAGGAGGAGCACCTGAGCCTGGGAGATGGAGGTTGCAGTGAGCTGAGATTGCGCCACTTCACTCCATCTTGGGTGACACAGCAAGACTCCGTCTCAAAAAAGACTCCCCAATTAGACAATGACAAATTAGGAACAAACTATTCTATGGAGGGGGGTGGAAATCAAGGACATTCTCTTCTACAGGCCTCTGGACTCTGAGGCATGTGACCACATGGATCCAGACATGCCAACAGACATGACATAATAAACATGACTTTCAATGACCTTATAAAGTAATGAAATTGCTTTAGTATCTGCGTTCCCTAAGCACAGTTTTTTGTTTGTGTTTAATTTCTATGCAACTCTCACTTGGTAATTTTACAAAAAGCCCTCAATTCTTACAACTTTTGTGCCTGGAGGACTTGGTGCCAACACTTCTCAAAAGATAACATTGAAACTCTTCTTGTTTTATGGAAGAACATTAAAATAAGATGTTTGTAAAGCCGAGCTAATTTTTTAAGCTAATATTAATATTAGGTGTTAAGAGATAAAGGTGATTTTTTTAAAAGGTAGAGAAAATGCAAAGGTAAGTGCACTATGAAGATAAAACATTGATTAGATCACTGGTTGGGGGAGGTTTTATAAACAATTTTATTTTCTGATACAAGACAGAAAACAATGACTTTCTGCCTTCCTTTAGTAGTCTACCTTGACAGAAAAAAACATAAATAAGGGTAAATAAAATTCTGTTCTTAACTAAGTCAAATGTTAGTTCGATATATAAAATTATTTTAGCTACACAAGATCCATACTGGCTTCACAATCCATTATTGGGTGGACAAAACCTCACTGAAAGAAGAGTTAAAAAGATGACCCTATAAAATTAATTATATTATCTGAAGTATTTAGCAGACAAAAAAAAATTAAATTAATTCTAAATTGTACTTACCAGAGAACTGAACAATTTTTAAAAACTTTTAAAAACAAGATTTTTAAAAATGCAAGTAGAAGAAAAAGGCAAAACAAAAAAAGATTATATGTGTCAATAATTTCCCTCAAAAATACTGCTTAAAACAAACAATATTGATTCTTATCAGTTTCATCTTTTTTTTCTTTCTCAGACATTTCACGAAGAAGCATAGAAATGACTAATGTGTTACACTCAGGACAGATGGGAAAAGGGGTATCAAAAGGTATGAAATGTTAAAATTAAGAACATAAGTTCATCAATAAAGTTGACTCTTTTAACAGAGAGTCATCATGGATGTCCTAATTTTATAGACTACGGAGAGGTGTGCTATAAAAAGTAAGATTAAAATACATGATTTTGGCCAGGCGTGATGGCTCACAGCAAGGCAGATGTATCACTTGAGTCCAGGAGTTCAAGACCAGCCTGGGCAACCTGATGAAACCCCATGTCTACAAAAAGTACAAAAATTAGCCTGCCATGGTGGTGTGAGCCTATAGACCCAGCTACTCGGGAGGCTAAAGTAGGAGGACTGCTTGAGCCTGAGAGGTCAAGGCTACAGTGAACCATGACGGCACCACTGCACTCCAGCATGGGTCACTGCACTGTCTCAAATAAATCAATAATTAAATATATATATATATATATAATTTTATTCACATACTGAAGACCATTGAATTATTAGTTTTTAAAAAGTTTTACCTACTCTTGGCTGGGTGCAGTGGCTCACACCTGTAATCCCAGCACTTTGGGAGGCTGAGGCAGGCAGATCACGAGGTCAGGAGTTTGAGACTACCCTGGCCAATATGGTGAAACCCCATCTCTACTAAAAAATGCAAAAATTAGCTAGGCGTGGTGGCGTACACCAGTAGTCTCAACTACTTGGGAGGCTGAGGCATGAGAAATGCTGGAACCCAGGAGGCAGAGGTTGCAGTAAGCCCAGATCGTGCCACTGCACTCCAGCCTGGGCGACAGAGCGAGACTCTGTCTCCAAAAAAAACAAAACAAAACAAAACAAAAAAGTTTTACCTACTCTTGCAATACTCATTCAATAAGACAGATGTGAAAATTTTATCTGAATTCTTGTATATGGGCTAAAATCTACATAAATATTCCTTATCACATATAGATTCTTTTGAAATGAAGATATTTAACAGACCTGAAACTTTGCAATGCCTCAAAAGCACTCAACTTTTCAAAAACAAACAGAAATATTAGCCACAGGTCATAAGGCATTACAAATATGCAACACAAAAAAACTGCACATTTCATTCCATTAGATATGTCCTGAGATATAAATCTACATAAAATGTTTTATAGTCATTTAAAAACTACATCAGAAAAAAATTATATCAGAAAACATTAAGCACTCACCACTCATTTTCCCTACTCTTCTGTCCAGTTAGTCATATTAATCCAAAATAACAATCCAGTAACTACAAACAAATACTTCAACTAAACATTAAAGACTGAAAAAAAAAAAAATCACATGGCAGTAGAGAGGTCAGACCTTTTGGGATACAACCACCTTTTCTTCTGAGATGTTTAATCACTCAAAACTATAAACTATGAATAAAGACAGTTTCTTCTGTCAACCCCTTAACTCCCAAATTCACTATTTTATGACCCACAGTTAGTGACTCTGCTAAGAACATACCATGCTCTTTGCTACATTATTACCTCTGCACATGAAATGTCCTAATTCTAAAGAAGCTGCATTCAGTCAACTACACATCTCTCAGTCACTATCCCTCCCCTCCCCACTTCGGAACTTTCCAGGGCCTGCCCAATTATCCACTTCCTCTACCCAGCTATAGTTCATTGTTCTGGCTTGGTGTTTCCACAGGATGCAAGACACAAAATTGAATTTTAAATGATTTTTTAAACTGCTCTCTTATTCTGCTTCCCTGATCATGTTCTTACTCTGCTTAAAACTCTTTAGTAATCTTCACATAGAAGAGAAGTGCTTTTCAAATTACCAGTTGCTACCACAGCGTCATTAAATAAATTGAGTGGGTCACCATCATCAGTCTATCTTAAAAATAAAATAGAATGGAACACAATAGAAACTACCAGAGTGCACCACACAAAGCAAGGGTATTATGTAGTGACATTTTATCATTTATATACAAGCATATTGGGTTGCAATGTAAAGATGGTTATCTTTCCAATGGGTCATAGCCAAAAAAACCTCTAAACACACTAGACTACAGGATAATCCAATCTTTCATTTGATCTACATGGCTCTCCAACCAGCCCCTGCATAATAAGGCTCTAGACCGATCTCTTGCTACACCAAAGGGAGCTGGCTCAAGCAAACAAGCTTGTCATGCCAAACTCATTTGCGGTTCCTCGTTTTAGTGGTGTCAATCACTGTTCCCTCTGCCTTGAATGCCCTCTAATTTTTCTAAGAGGCTCACTTGTACTCATCTTTCAGTATTTAACATCTATCACCTCCTCTACAAAGCTTTTTATCCTTCCCTCAGCAGCTAATGCCCCAATACCCACTTCGTGTCTCCATAATGCCCTACATTATAGCTCCTACAAAATTTCATTGCACATTTTAATTTTAGGCTTGACTGTCTTCCCAACTTCTAAAGTAAAAACTCACTAAGGGAAGGAGTACATTGTACTAGCCTTCCTATCAGCAGCACTGAGCTAAGTACGTGCACTATAACATAGGTTCGAAGTTGGTAAAATGAACAAATGAAGAATCAAGGACTTGCATCTAACTTGTCTGTTGTCAGAAATGATAGGGTGGTTATCTTTGCAATAAAATCCCTTCATAGTGCTGGAATCAAGATTTTCACATTTTTGCTACAACCCCTAGAGAGCAGAACCCTGCAGTTTGAGGCAGAAGGAGGTGTCAGCTTCCTGTCTTTCAGCAAAGAGACTCAGTTTGGGCTGCAATGTAGCAGCACTCATTTCCACGCTTCCAGAAGTTACCTGGGGAAAGAGGGCGAGGAAGGACTCCAGAAGTTCCCATAAGCAGGTGAGGTAAATCAGAAGCAGCATTAACAGATTTCATTAGCAGGGAGAGCCCTATTTTACGTATAAGCAGCTCTTAATAAGAGAAGGGAGAGAAAGAATTCTTTACCATTGCTGATGGCACAAGGTTGCCAATATGAACTAAGTAAAAACAAAGGGTGTCGTGAAATAACTGGTTGAAGTTACTTGATTTCTGTTGCCTACTCTAATAGTTCTGAAATAGCTACTGACTCACTGCTGTCATTATGAGATACTATTTGGAGGTGGGGGTCACACCTAACAGGGGCTTCTCACAGAGGCTTCAAAACTTTTCAGAGACTTCATTTTATATATGTGAATGCCTTAATTTTTAGGGGATCTGATACACCTATTTTACAAATCCATACTTTAGTTGCCTTCACTGCAATCAGCAGTTCATGCAACATGCAAGATACTTTGACAGACTTTGCCAACTGTCAAGTTTCAGCTGTTCTTTTCCATTTCCACAAAGTTCATAAACTACTATTAGGGGAGCCATAATTTTTTTCTGCCCAATCACTGATTTTATTAAAAATAATTCCTTTGTTTAGACTGCCCCTAGACTTGCAATAATTATCTACAATTAAGACAAAGATAAATCCTTATCATAACCTAACATTAGTTTAAAAAAAAAATTTGTAATATATGAAACACTTTACCCACAGTATTAAATTTTAGATATCTATTACAGCAAGGTAATTAAGGATTGCTAAGGTAAAGCTTTAAAGGCCATTTAAAGCCCTGTTTCCTTTTGTTTGAAATAGGTCCAGGCAGCTATGCTAATTCCACAAACATTTATTAGGCATAAATACGCATAAAGTGTAGAAACATCAGCAAATGCCTTTGCTTTGCTGTACGCTCTTCTACTTCCACCTACCCTTCCTCTCTCAACTCACATAAAACAAGGCACTATCAATGAGAACGGGTAATAGCCCCAAACACAGGCTTTCCAAAAAAAATAGCACCACAAAATGCCCGCTCCTTTTTCTCCTCAGTCCATATATAGGACTTTATTAACTAAAGGACAGATACATTCATTTATAAACAAATTAATTATGCTAAGTGTCTAAATACATGTTATATGTGGTGCTTACTTTCCCATTTTAAACAATAGCCCCCTCAGTATTAAATTCATCCTGTCTCTTCTGGTTCTAGGCACTTCAGGAGCCGCAGCTTAAGGTGCAAACATGACCAAGACCAAGAACCACACCACACACAACCAGTCCCGAAAATGGTACAGAAATGGTATCAAGAAATCCCAATCACAAAGATACGAATCTCTTAAGGGGGTGGACCCCAAATTCCTGAGGAACATGTGCTTTGCCAAGAAACACAACAAGAAGGGCCTAAAAAAGATGCAGGCTAACAGTGCCAAAGCCATGAGTGCATGTGCCAAGGTTATCAAGGCCCTCGTAAAGCCCAAGGAGGTTAAGCCCAAGATCCCAAAGGGTGTCAGCCACAAGCTCAATCAGCTTGCCTACATTGCCCACCCCAAGCTTGGGAAGCATGCTCGTGCCCGCACTGCCAAGGGGCTTAGGCTGTCCTGGCCAAAGGCCAAGGACAAGGATCAAACCAAGGCCCAGGCTGCAGCTCCAGCTTCAGTTCCAGCTCAGGCTCCCAAAGGTGCCCAGGCCCCTACAAAGGCTTCAGAGTAGATATCTGTCTGCCAATGTGAGGACAGGACTGGTGCAACCCCCAACCAGGCTGCCACCTGCATGGGGCTGGGGTCCTCCTCTGCTATTTGTACAAATAAACCTGAGGCAGGAAAAAAAAAATTCAGCCTAAGCTTTCCTTGGTAAAATGACAGGCATTCATGCAGCTTAAAGGTTGTGGAAAACTGATTTTCTTCCATGATGCTACTACTCCACAGTCTAGACAAAATGCAGCCATCAACATGAAACACTGCTGCTTGATTTTTTTTCCTCCAACATGTTTTAAACAGAGCTGCAGATGCTCAAGGGAAGCCATATTTCTAAGGTTTTGAACAGTAGTATTTTTCAGTATTTTTCTCATGTAAAATTGGTGCAATTCATCCAAAACATTTTTCAAATGCCATTATTTTTCAGCGTTAAGTGCTTAAACTGCTTAGAGAAAGGTCTCCATCAGAAAGATTGACTTCCAGAAACCAACTAGTGATCATTAAAATGAGGAGAATAAAAAGAAAATAATTCGTTTTTTACAGTTTGAAGAAATCTTTAAGTCATCTCTAATTCCTTCATTTTACAGATAAGAAATAGAGTCCACAGAGGTTAAGCAATTTGCCTCAGATCACTAAGCTACTAATAGCTGCGCTAGAAATAGAATGAGGCATTTTAATTACTCTTAGCAGTACCCCCAAATCATGCAAGTTATATATACTCTCATCACTTGTCATTCAAGTTTTTAAAACCATTATCACTTTGTCATTAATTTCTGAGGAAAGTCTCCTACAACATGTTCTAAATTTTCAAAGTTATGCATATTAAACTTCAAATTCTAACTCCAAAAAGAAGGTACTATTCAAGAACTTTCCTCAGGAAGTTTCAAGCGTGTGTACACCCCTAAACCATCACAATGAATTTCAGAGTCCATTCTTTCAAAATCTGTCCCTCAACTATACTTTAGATGTGTTTGTTCAACGACACACACACACACACAAAGAGAGAAAATTCTGGAAGTTCTTCTGCCAAAAACCAACGACAATCTGTCAATGAAATCTGATTACTCCATTAACATATTATGGGTTTCCAGCTTAAATTAGGAAGTGTCACTAGCATTTCATCAACCCACAGTGTGAAGAGTTAATAAAAGACTGGAAAATGCACTCTCGGTTGTTTCTGGGTCCGAAGGAAGGTGTAGATCTGATACTGTTAACACAAACTGAAGGGCTGAGCTTAAAAGGGAAAAACAAAAGGAGTGAACAAGTTCCTTAAACAAAAAGCCTTTTCCTACGGAATGCACCCGCACCGTGGTGACCGCATCAGTAAGACTGAATTTCAGATTTTCGTTTTAACGTCCCAGTAAATCAATTCTATACATTTTAGCTTTGGATATTCAAGGGCAAAACAGAGGGCACCGTGAGGGCAACAATTTACTCTGGATCACTTTCAAGGACTGTTGTCTAACCACTCATTACAATCGTTCCTTTGTGCAACTGATTATCTAAAAGTACTGAGAGAGTGCAGTACTTCTCTTTGAAAGATAACCGTCAGCAAAAGCTAAGATAATGTGATTTTGATTACAAACTGATGCAGCAGTCTGACCAGTAAAGTGTAGAATGCGATCTTTGTAAATATTACTCACAAATCCATATTCAAGTTACAAACGATATATGTGTTTCTTAATTATGACCTCTGGTACCGCTCTACAAAAATGCAAAAATAACCTAAAAGGTTAGCATGCCTATTTCTTTAAAGTATGACCAGCTTAGCAAGGTGGCAAGTTTGTTTGAAAACACAAAACACAATCACCACCACCGCTCAATAATACACATACATAAACAGATTCGAAGCTGTGTTAAGCACAAAAATCCTTACCCCATTTTGCCCAATGAAAACTTGCTCTGAAGTTTCAGCTCTTATGCTACGGAATAACTTCCAAAGGAATTTCTCCGTCTGCTATTTCGCAGTTGCTTTTCCACCCCCACCCCCAGATCTTTGTCCGGAGGTATTTCAAGGATGCTGCCAATTCAATTAGTTCTCTTAGGTAAAATGACTTCTCTCTTGTAAACACCAAAACGTTCAAACAGAGGCGGCATTTGCTTATTCGAGTTAAAACGCTTTGCGGAGGAGACAGCGATCAATTCTATTCCACAAAATGAGTCTACAAGAAGGAAAATGCAGAATCTGGCTTCACCGAGTCCTATAAAAAATGAGTTCGCTGGTCATTTCACTCATGTCCTCCTCGACACTCAGGGAGAGCCAGGTAACTCGGCCTTTACAGAGCTAAGGCTGCGGGTTCAAATTTCTCCACCACACCAGGTCCCCGGGGGTGGAGCGAGCAACCAAACGCGACGTGCACGTGAATAAAAATCCCAAAAGCAGTAATGCCACGGCTTCCCTGCGCTCACATTAGGAAAAAAACTACATAGAAAAATCTCCTCGAAGTGCAAACCCGGCAGCTCGCAACCTGCACGGCACTCCACATTGGAATCTGTCTTTTTAAATGTTTCTTCTCCTAAGACTCGGAGCAGAGAAGAGGTGGGGAGGAGGAAGAGAAGGCTGGGCAGGATCGATTCATTCTCCCGAGGAGAATAAACAGAGCCATTTCCAGGCTGGCAGCAGGCTGGGGGCGCAGCGCACGCCGGGGAGCTGGAGGAGGGGGCCCGATCCCACCTCCCTCAGCCCCTTCCCGCCCCCCGCCGCCGAGCACAATGGAGCCCGGCTCGCGCCCGGCCCTTCATTCGCGGCTGCCCCCTCTTCCCTCCTCTCTTCAGAGCACAGCGGATCTGAGGCTCCCGTCGGCGGAGAATGAATGAATCACAGAGCCAAGCCCCACGCTTCCACTGGCGCCCTGCCCCCAGCTCCAGGGCGGGCGAAAGGGGCCGAAGGGTCGACGGGCGCCTGCCCGAGCCAAGGCGTGAGGCTAAGCCCGCGTCGGGGCCAGGAGAGCTGGGCTCGAAGCCGAAGCGCAGCCGCCGCTCCAGCGCCCCCACCCCTGCTCCTCGTCTCTCACGCTCCGCGCCGCCGCCACGCGCCGCCTCACATTCCCCGGGCCCCGCCGCCGCCTCTTCACACTTCCATCAGCGCCCGCCTCCGCCGGCCTCCGGCTCCCGCCGGGCAGAGCAGCGCCAGCCCCGGCGGCCTGAAGCCCGCCGCTGCCTCCGCCTGCACCGGCCGGCTGGCAGAGCGGAGGGTGCTGCTTTCCCAGTCAGCGCCGCCGGCGTGAGGCGAGCGCGGCGGCAGTGGGCTGCGGGGGGCGGGTAGGGGGCGGAGAGAACGGGGGGGCGAGGGCGGTACCTCCCCCTGCTCGCGGGAGAGGGCGGGAGGCGGTGGCCGCCGCGGAGCCGCGGCTAGGGCGCGGACTGGTCCCGGGAGCCCGACGGGCCCTGCGGGTAGTGGGCAGTGGGCAGCGGGAGCAAGCAGCAGCCGCGAGGCGGCGGAGAGGCTGGTGGTGCGGGGCCGAGCGGCCCTCGTGGGGAGCTGGGCCGGCGGCAGGCCCTCAGTCCGTCCGTCCTTGTTTTCCCCCCTCCCCTAGAGGCCGGCGGCTGGCGGGCCGTGCGCTCTGCTCCTCCGCTGGCTCTTGGCCCCGCTCCCGGCCGCCACAGCCTCCTCCGCGCCCCACACCAGGTGCTCGCGCTGTGTCTCCATCCTCCCCGCAGGAGGACCTTTAAATAGCAACGTCAGCGCGCTCCTCTCCGCACACACGTCACCCGCTGCTCACGTCACCGGGGTGCGGGGGATGATGTCACGCGGCCGGAAGTACTGCTAAATTAGGGAAGGAGCAGGGGGAGGAGGACTCGGCGAGCTCCTGTGTGCCCACCTTCTCTCGCTTCTCCTTAAAGGCCAAAGCACAGGAGACAGCCCGAGAGGAGCTCGAACAAGGAAGCGGCGGGAGGAGATTTCCTTGCAACAAATGTGCCAAACCGGAGTGAATCATTCGTAGCAGAAGTGCAGAAGTGTCAAGCGGGTAATATCCTATCTCCCACTCCCACCGCTGTTGCAGCAGCACCCCCGGGCTTCTCCTGTCCTAACTAGCAGGGAAATGTGGGAGGGAGAGCCTGATCACACTACTGGTAGATGTACTTCCAACAAGGACTTCGGAAAAATTACCTCAATTTTCAGTTATTGAGTGCCATTCTGGACGTAGTCGACTTTTAAACTTTTTCTCTTATTGGTTACCTGAAACACGAAAGAGTAAAGAGCAGAGCAATAAGCAAACGAAGTAATGTTATAAAGGATAGTAATTTTATTTGCAAAACAGCAGTTTTGGCATAGGAAAATGAGTCAATCTTAGTTCACTCAGATAATTATCGTCACATGCGTAGCAAATGCCAGTGTGTCCTCTCAGTTCCTCTTCATCAAGAATATGAGTTCCATGACACTTGCCTCCAGACAATAAAACAAGAAAGAGAAAAAAAATATGGGTTTCAGTCTGTGGAATTTAAATTAAAAATTAAAAATTGGAAAGACCACCAAATCCTTTTTCATTAACACAAGCATATTTTTATCTTCTTTAGTTTTGACCACATAATATATAATTACAATATCTCTTAAGTGTGTTGTTTTGCATTTTCTGTATGGCAAGGGTTTCACCATTTTGGCTCTCTATAGGTGTGCTAGCTATGTATGTGTTTGTGTCTATAAAACACCACATTATGAATGCTTTTTACATTGTAAATTACTACAGTGTTCTTAAATTATTTTAAAATAAATAGGTAAAAAAAAATTTTTAAGTTTTAAGTTAGGTAAATTCATATAGTGAACTTTGGTTTTATTTTACTTAATCATGGCCAAGAAATAGAATTGATACGTATTGCCAAAGGCCAATACTGTTTCAAGTTAGTCTACAAATTTAGTGACCCTGTTTTCCAAACCAAAATCTAGACACACCATTTGACATTAGAAAAAAAATTTGAATCTGAAGTGACGTGGAAAATCCAGAACATAGGATTACTAGCCTACGAAGTGATTATTAGGAAAGTTATATGTCAATTTCAACGCAGTTTAAATAAAAGAAGGTAAAACTCGTTAGAATGTATACCACATGTGACTTTTAGAAACTGTAATGTTAAATTACTCACATGGTTCCTAATTAAGGAACATTGGTTTTGCAACTTTCTGTATTTACATTTTCTTGCTCAAGTTAGGAGTCCAAGATTAAAGAACACCACCACCAACAACAAAAAAGACCAATTTGTAACTGTTTCTTTTTTTTTTTTTTTTTTTTTTTTTTTTGAGACGGAGTCTTGCTCTGCCACCCAGGCTGGAGTGCAGTGGCCGGATCTCAGCTCACTGCAAGCTCCGCCTCCCGGGTTTATGCCATTCTCCTGCCTCAGCCTCCCGAGTAGCTGGGACTACAGGCGCCCGCCTCGTCGCCCGGCTAGTTTTTTTTTTGTATTTTTTTTTTTTTTTTAAGTAGAGACGGGGTTTCACCGTATTAGCCAGGATGGTCTCGATCTCCTGACCTCGTGATCCGCCCGTCTCGGCCTCCCAAAGTGCTGGGATTACAGGCTTGAGCCACTGCGCCCGGCCAACTGTTTCAAACACTCTGGTCATCTTAACATTATACAATTATGATCTTGCTTAAAGTTTGAAATATTAAAAGTCTTTTTTTGAGACAGAGTCTCGCTCTGTTGCCCAGGCTGGAGTGCAGTGGCGCTATCTCAGCTCACTGCAACCTCTGCCTCCCATGTTCAAGCAAGTCTCGTGCCTCGGCTTCCCAAGTAGTTGGAATTGCAGGCGCCCGCCGCCATGCCCGGCTAATTTTTGTTTTTTTAATAGAGATGATTTTTTGCCGTGTTGGCCAGGCTGATCTCAAACTCCTGGCCTCAGGTCATCCACCCACCCCAGCCTCCCAATGTGCTGGGATTACAGACATGACCCATAGTGCTCACCCTAGTTTTTATTATTGTTGTTTTTGTTTTGTTTTGTTTTTTGAGGCAGAGTCTCGCTGTGCTGTCCAGGTTGAGTGCAGTGGCACGATCTTGGCTCACTGCACCCTCTACCTCCCAAGTTCAGGCGATTCTCCTGTCTCAGCCTCCTGAGTAGCTGGGACTACAGGCACTTGCCACCACGCCCGCCTAATTTTTGTATTTTTGGTAGAGATGGGGTTTCACCATTTTGGCCAGGCTGGTCTCAAACTCCTGACCTCAAGTGATCCGCCTGCCTTGGCCTCCCAAAGTACTGGGATTACAGGCGTGAGACACCGCGCCCGGTCGCCTCAGGGTTTTTTTTTTGTTTTGTTCTGTTTTGTTTTTAAGGTTATAACAAAAGGTTAATGAAAGGCAAATCCCCGCTTGCCAATTTGTCTAATGTATATTATTATCATATTAATAGAAACTTGTACCAATTTGTATTTCAGACAAATGGAGCTTCTTATATCTAAAATGTTAAAACAATAAAACTGTCATTCTTCAAATAATGTCATCCCTTGGCCCTTGCAAATTAAAATACAAATTATGTTCTTAACACTACTAAAATTTCTTTACGATTTCCTACCTAACTAAATAACTTATCTCTTCCCTGCTCTTTCCGTGTTAATTAAACCTCTCACTTTACCATTTTCAAACACTTTATTCTACCCTTTCATCACAACTTCCTCTCATTTACAGTCTTTTTTCCCCTCATCTTTACCCAACTGTCAAAACAGCTTTTCAGTTACCTCCCTGCCTTTAGAGTGCTGACCCTTTGTTAGTTTCTACTTTTCACAACCACATCGTCTTTTCTCAACTGCTCTTTTGTCAACTGAAAATTGAGAGCAGCTTTTTTCTACATAAATCGAATGGTGCACTGTGATATAATTACTCAGTTTATGCGATTATTTAACTTCAGCCTCTTAATCTAGAAAATTTTACCTATGATTGATTAATTATAGGTATCAATTTCTTGCCAGCTTATATGGGATCAGGATCAGTAAGTACATATGTCCATGTAGTCAAAAGAATATGTAAAACTTTGAAACATTTTATGTAATATGGCATGTCTTCTCAGAAAAAAATAGCCTTTTCTCCCTGCTTGAAACAATTCCAATACAGTTTTAAGAGGCGTCAGAGAGGCATTCTATGGCTTTCCATCTATAAGTAAATATCTTTTCTCCTAAGATGAGCTGATGTAACCCACATTTTAGTTGTGAATTCCCAACCCTGATTTTTTTGTATGTTTTTTAAAATAGTAAACTTCCTAGAAAGTAATATATTTTCTTTTACCGGAAGAGGAAGAAAGTACTTTAGTAGAGTTTCAAATTTTAACAGTTCCTGTTTCCCACTATGCTCTGAAAATTTGTAGGGCGGTTTATGAATACCCTCTGATTTTAGAATCTGTGGGCGAAGGCATCTGTTTTAGTTACAGAGTTTATTTCCATGCCCTTAATAGGAGATGGCAGTCTTCAATGGGGTGTTCATACATTGGTCATGAGATATGGCTTTTTCAATGAAAAGACATCTATGAGATAGAAAACCTTTGCAGGAAAGAGAGTAAAAGCCAGATTTTATTTTTAATTGCCTTACATTAGGTAATAACAACTTCCTTTTAAACGCCCTCTTTTTAATTACCAGAATACCACTGTTAATTCAAATAAAGTCAGATTGAAAAATAGGTTAAAAGATATCTCTCTATATAAAAGAAATATCATAATTCCTAGTTGGTAGTACATAGTCATGAAGAAACTAACCAGCAAAGAGTAAACGTAATGGTAAGAATGAAAGAGTTGCAGGGAAACAGAATTTATCCAGTGACTCTCCAAAATCATCCCACTTCCTCCATTTACATAGCAGATACCGGGTACCATTGAGTTGTGTATGGCCTGTAATAAAACCATCTTTTATTATCAGTAATGTTTTGAACAGAAGCAAAGTAGTTAAACAGTCTCAAGGGTGGGAACATGTGTTTGGCATCTTCAAGGCAAGGCTTGAAGACAATTTATTAGAGAAGTTTGAGAGTGGTAGAGTAAAGGAAGCTAAAGAATTAGCCTTAGGAAAACTATGGTAGATAGCCATGGGAAATGATCTCAGAACTACCTCCTGCTCTGATTTTTACTGTAAATTCATTTATTTTCCAAACATGGTCAGAGGGATACAAATGTAATCCTAGATAGTGAAAGAGGATGCTAGAAAGTTTTCAGTTAGCTGCTGTTGAGGGCCCAGATAGAACAAAATTAGAGGAAATGGTAGTACAACTGTCTATATAAAATTGTTAAAATATTCAGAAAAGATGGGGATATTGTACCTTTGAAAAAATTGTCTGACTTAACCTGGATTGGTTGGTTGATTGTTTCAAGCAGGAGTTAGGGAAAACAGGCTAGAAAAATATGCACATCTGCAGAGAACTACAGGAAAGAATGTGGAGTAAAGGTTGTGCTGTACCTGTGCAGTTACTTAGAATGGAATGCTGTGGAAGCTGATTGCCATGGTAACCAATAATCTTTTTCCTGAATGGGGGAACAGAACAACCATGAGGAAAATGTTTTAAATGAGCCACCTTGTTTTGTGACTGTTATGGTGCCAGCTAAAACAAAAACAACCCACAAGATATTTAGGACAGTCATTCTTATGGAAGGAAATGTCTTTATTTTCAGAGAGACAAGGCTGAGGCAGAAATTCTGGAGTATTTCAAAGAGAGATGGGGCTTTAAGATGGCAATTGCAAACTCTCTGAAGCAGAACATAATGGATAAATATTATGTTTATGGCTAAAGCAGGCAGAAGCAAGACCTAGAACCCGTGTTAAAGTTTCTCCCAAGCATAAGAATCAGAAATAAATGAAGATTCTCAACACTTGAGAGTTTCAGCCAAAATATTTCATGAATTATTTATGAGGCTTTTTTTCATCTTGTTCTAAATTTTAATTTCTCTAAATATTAAATGGAAATGGTAAATGTTTCTGTATTAGTTAGGGTTCTCTAGAGAAACAGAACCAATAGGGTATATATAGGGAGAATGATAGGCAGGTAAGTAGATGATTGGCAGATACGTAGATAGATGTGAGATTTATTATGGGACGTGGCTCATGTGATTATGGAGGCCAAGAAATCAATGTCTGAAGCTGGAGAACTAGGGAAGCTGGCAGCATATTTCAGTCTCAGCCTACAAGGCCTGAGAACCAGGGAAACCAATGTTGTAACACTCAGCTCAAGGCTGAAGGCCGGAGAACTTGGAATTCTGATGTCCAAGAACAGGAGAAGACAGATACCCCAGCTCCAGAAGAGAGAGATAATTTGCTTTTCCTCTGACTTTTTGTTCTACCTAGGTACTCAGCAGATTGGACAGTGCCCACCTACATTGGCGAGGGTGGATCTTCTGTACTCAGTCCACAGATTCAAATGCCATTCTCTTCTAGAACCACCCTCAGACACACCCAGAAATAATACTTTACCCACTACTTATGTATCTTTTAAGCCAGTCAAGTAGATACCCAAAATAAACCATCATATCTGTAGTCAATATTTATTCTATTATTACTATTATTATTATTTTGAGATAGAGTCTCGCTCTGTCGCCCAGGCTAGAATACAGTGGCACGATCTCGGCTCACTGCAACCTCCGCCTCCTGGGTTCAAGCAGTTCTCTGCCTCAGCCTCCCTGGTAGCTGGGATTACAGGCACCCACCACCACGCCCAGCTAATTTTTGTATTTTTAGTAGAAACAGGGTTTTACCATCTTGGCCAGGCTGGTCTTGAACTCCTGACCTCAGGTGATCCACCTGCCTCGGCTTCCCAAAGTGTGGGGATTACAGGCGTGAGACGCTGCACCCGGCCTCTTCTATTATTTTTAATAACGAATCATATATTTTTATAATATATATCAGTGGTCCCCAACCTTTTTGGCACCAGAGACCGCTTTTGTGGAAGACAATTTTTCCCCTCGGTAGGGTGGGGGAGATGGTTTCAGGATGAAACCGTTCCACCTCAGGTCGGCAGGCGTTAGTTAGACTCTGGTAGGAAGCGCACAACCTAGATCCCTTGAATGAATGAATGAATGAATGAACTTGCATGTGCAGTTCACAATGGGGTTCATGCTGCTGTGAGAAAGAACCCTGAACCGTCATGCTCCTAAGATTCACGCTACTGATCAGACAGGAGGTAGGAGGTGGAGCTCAGGCAGTAATGCTCACTCACCTGCCACTCACCTCCTGCTGTGCTGCCTTGTTCCTCACAGGCCACAGACCCATATCAGTCTGTGGCCCAGGGGTTAGGGACCCCTGATATATATGATGGCAATACATGATAAAAATATAGTTTTCCTGTTTTGATTAGGTCATCTTCTAAAATCTCTTACACTTAGAATAAAATCCAAACTCCATGCCTGGACCTAAGAGGTACTGCATGATCTGGCCCCTGCTCACCTCTCTTACCTTGGTTTCCATTTCCCCCTCCATTGCTAGTGTGTGGGATGGTGCATTGTCAACTGCGTGAGCAAAAACTCCAGGTAATGGTGACTTAACCAATAAGGTCATTTTTTAATTTGCTTATTAAAAAGAAGTCTGGAGGTAGGTGGTCTTAACAATTGATTTGGAAAGTCCAAGGTGTCATTAGAGTCTTTCCATCCTTTTATTTTGCTATCTTCATGTGTTGTCTTTTAAACCTGGATTGCTGTCCCTTTCTTTTTTAGAAGATTATTGTATTTCCAGGCATCACATTCAAAGAACACCCAAAGCAGGAAGGGAGGGAAGGAGACTGAGTTCTTTTCTCTTTTATGGCTGCTTTTCTTTCTTTCTTTTTTTTTTTTTTTTACCATGGAGAAAAACTCTGAAGGGACCTCAAGAAAATTCCTTCTCATGTCTTGTTGGCCAGAATTAGATTACATGCTCATCCCTAAATCAGTGATTGATAGTTTGGAACTGGATTTTCATGATTGGCTTAGACAAATGGTGGTTCACCCCTTGAGTCTGCCTATTGCGACTGAACCAAATTAAAACTCTCAGCATGGAAGAAAGACCAGTGGCCATTGGGCAAACAAACCACATATTTGCCACGCAGCCTGAAGCCACTCATATTTCTGCTGATCTTCAAGTATGACAAGCTTGCTCCAAATGCAGGGCCTTTGCACTGTTTTTGTTGCTTCTGCCTGGAACACGTATGTCCAAGACCTTCACATAGTGTGGTCCTCCTCATCATTCAATTCTGTGCTCAAATTACATCTCTTGAAAAAGATCCTCTTTATAAAATATCTGTACCTCCATAGCCATTAATCTTCCACTTAATTTGCTTTATTTTCTTCATAGCATATTCAACACTGTCTAAAATAGTATTATATATCAGTGTACTCGTAGAATAGAGCCCCATGAAGAAGAACTTTGCCTACCTTGTTTACTTTCCTGTCTATAATAGCAAGACAATGTCTAGCACAGAGTGGGTGCTCAATAAATGATTACTGAATGAATGGATTTGCTAGGACTTTCGGTTATCCTTAGGTAGAAATTACTTAAGTCAGGATTCTTTTTTTTTTTTGAGACAGAGTCTTGCTCTTTAGCCCAGGCTGGAATGAAGTGGCCTGATCTCAGCTCACTGCAACTTCTGCCCCCAGCTCACTGCAACCTCCACCCCCCGGATTCAAGCCCTTCTCCTGCCTCAGTCTCCCGAGTAGCTGGGATTACAGGCGCCTGCTGCCATGCCCAGCTAATTTTTTGTATGTTTAGTAGAGACGGGGTTTCACCATGTTGGCCAGGCTGGTCTCAAACTCCTGACCTCAGATGATTCACCCACCTCGGCCTCCCAAAGTTCTAGGATTACAGGTTTGAGCCACAGTGCCCAGCCTAGTCAGGGTTCTTAACAAGTTAGCTGGAGCAAACAACAGCATCTGCTCTAACTAGAACACAGGGACTTGGTAGGGTGGTATACATAGCTCATAGAATCATTGGGAGGGCTGGGGAATCCTCACGCTGAAGTCCCCGGAACAAGAACTTGTAGGAAACAGAACATTCAAATTAGGTATTTTGAGTTGTGCTTAATAAAAAATACTACTTTTTTTTTTTTTTCCAGAGACAGGATCTCGCTCTCTTACCCAAGTTGGAGTGCAGTGGCATAATCACAGCTCACTGCAGCCTCAGCCTCCCAGGGTCAAGTGATCTTCCTGCCTTAGTCTCCCAAGTAGCTGGGACTACAGGCACATGCCAATACGGCAACTAATGTTTGTATTTTTTGTGGAGATGGGGTCTCACTATATGCCCAGACTGGCTCAAATTCCTGGGCCCAAGCAGTCCTTCCGCCTCGGCCTCCCAAAGTATTAGGATTACAGGTGTGAGCCGCTATGCTCAGCAAAATGCTACTCTTTACAAAGGTGGGGCACAATATAGGAAAACCATAAGAGAGAGGACAGTGGCTGGCATAGCAGCACAGACTATCCCATCTGTGCCTGAAAGGACAGGAAGAAAGAGCAATGCAAGGAACCTGGAGGCAGAGACGGCTGTGTGGAAAGCGTTGTCTGAAGTAGCTATATCCTTTGCTTAAAGGTCACAGCCAGCTCACAGAGACCCCACAATGAGGCAGCCCAGGAAATGAATAACTCAACTTTACTCTCCTTCCCACCCCACCTGCCATCTCCTGTTGCATTCCTCCTTCTAAAGCTGACATACAGGAAGCTGGGCAGAGAAGCCCAATGATGCAGTCCACGTCGTCCTGGGGCAAGGAGCAGGAAAAAGAAGGCTCAAAGATGGATCTGGAGAGGCAAACTAAAGATACCCAGCCCAAATTCTGTTCAGCTATCAGATTAGCAGTTATTTTAAAGTTTGACATATGGGAAAACAAGCACTACCACACAGTTAGTAGGAGTGCAAATTGGTATATCCTTAAAGACATATATAAATTTTGACACAGCAGTTTCACTTTAAGGAATTTATCCTACAGATACTCTTTTTCAAGTGTTCAAATAAACGTAGATTTTTTTGTATTGCTTTAAAATGAAAAAAGGGAGAAGAGACAACCTGTATGTCTATCAATAGAGGACTGATACAATCATATAATAAAATACTATGCAGCTATTTAAAAGAATGAGGTAGATCTATAGTTCTGATATGGGAAGATGCCTAATACAGAAAAAAATTCTGGATGGATATAATAAACTGAATTGTGGTTAACTTGAGAGAGTGCCATTGTAAATTTGAGATTTAAAGAGGAGAGGAGGATTTTAAAAGATTTCTGTAACACCATTTGTATTGTTTGCATTTTTTATCATGATTATATATTATTGTAATAATACAAAACCAAACCATATTATTTTGAAAATATTAAAAATACACAAATATGTTTAAAATTCAATTGTGGGAGGACCAAAAAAGACGTTAATATACTCTTAATTGTCCTATCTTTCTCTCCTTTATATCTTTTTTGTTAGAAAATACTGTAAGTTGGCTGGGCACGGTGGCTCACACCTGTAATCCCAGCACTTTGGGAGGCCGAGGCGGGCGGATCACCTGAGGTCAGGAGTTCGAGATCAGCCTGATCAACATGGAGAAACCCTGTCTCTATTGCATCATGAATAGTGGGATACCCTGTTGCTGAAGAGTCAATTCTATGAGGCTGCTAAGCAGTTTTACAGTTGTATGCTAGAAGGGAAAGGAAGTGTTGTATAAAACAGAATTTGGTCAACCTTTGTATTCATTGTGGGTCCTTAGACCATACCTGAGTTTATGCTAATGAAATTACTCAACACAGGGGTAGGCCATACCAGAAATGCTAGGCATGTGTTTAGAGGATGAGGGCTTTGAGTAAGACATTATTAGCTCAGCCTCTGAGAAGGAGAAAGGGACTAGGGATTGAGTTCAGTTACATGGCGAGTGAATCAATCCGTGATCCCTATTTAAGGAACCAGCAATAAGACTCTGGACACTGAGGCTCAGGTGGACTTCCCTAGTGAGTAGTCATACACCTGTGTGCCAGGAAAGTGTCCTGAGGACACGGAAGCTTCACATTTGGGGTCCTCCCAGACCTTACCCTATATATCTTTTTAGTTGTCTGTTCCTGATTTGTGTCCTTTTTTTTTTTTCTTTTTGAGACATAGTCTAACTCTGTCACCGGGCTGGAGTGCAGTGGCACGATCTCAGCTCACTGCAACCTCCACCTCCCGGGTTCAAGCTATTCTCATGCCTCAGCCTCCCGAGAAACTGGGTCTATAGGCACGTGCCACCATGCCCAGCTAATTTTTGTATTTTTAGTAGAGACGGGATTTCACCCTGTTGGCCAGGATGGCCTCCATCTCCTGACTTTGTGATCCACCCGCCTTGGCCTCCCAAAGCACTGGGATTACAGGTATGAGCCACTGCGTCTGGCCTTGCGTCCTTTATAATAAAACTATAATCATAAGTATAGCACTTTCCTCAGTTCTATGAATTATTCTAGCAAGTTATTTAATGGGAGGGGATGGTGGGAACCCCTGAGTTTGTAGCCAGTTGATCAGAAACGTAAGTAACCTGGAAACTCCTGATCTTGTGGCTGGTATGTGAAGTGAAGTCAGTCTTGTGGGAGACTGCCCTTAGCCTGTGAAACATTACCTAACTCCAAATAGGTAGCATGATAATTGCACTGCAGAAGGAAAAACCACATACCTCCTCAGAACCCAAGAGACAATGAGAAACTGTCTCATGACACCCTCCTGAAAGATAGGAAGGCAAGTGAGAAATTGCCTTGAAGCAACTCCTCCCAGGTCTCCCTTGGTCTCATGTTCCAGGAGGATCACAAGAAATTCTGCAAAAATTTATGTCAGCTACAGTTAAGGCTTGCATGAAAAAAGGTCTGGAAATATGTTTGCCAAAGTAATGGGCTGGGCACAATGGCTCATGCCTGTAATCCCGGCACTTTGCGAGGCCAAGGCAGGAGGACTGCTTGAGTCCAGGAGTTCAAGACAAACCTGGCCAACACAGAGAGACCCTGTCTCTACAATAAATAAAAAACAAATTAGCTGGATGTGGTGTTGAGCACCTATATAGTTCTAGCTACTCAGGAGGCTGAGACAGGAGGATTGCTTGAGCCCAGGAGTTCAAGACTGCAGTGAGCTATGATCATGCCTCTGCACCCCATATTGGGCAACAAAGCAAGATCACATCTCTAAAAACAAACAAAAAAAACAAAGTGATGGTAGTTGTCACTGGGTCATGGAATCCGAAGACTTTGGCTTGCTTTTTGCTACCTTTCTTCATTATACTTTATAGAGGCAATTTAGGGTGTGGTTAAGTATAGACTCTGGGGACATCCTGCCTAGGTTTGAATTTCAGCTCTGTCATTTAGTAACTTCATGTTCTTGATACTGATCCACTAAGCTGCCCTTTCAATCCAAGGGCTCAGCCAGCTCCAGTCTCTCCTAGGAGTGCATTCACCTCTTTTATTAATACCTTCTTCATCTACAAGAATGTCATGTGGAACTATCATTTTCCTTCCTGAAATGAAGATTTAATATGTCCATGATAATGCCCTAATTTATCATCTTTGTTTTTCCATTAAATTTTAAATAACCCAATGAGTAACAAGAAAAAAAAAAAAATTCTAGCTTGCCATGATTAATTTCTTGGCAAACCAAGACTTTAAGCAAATTACTTAGCCTCTTGATGCCTAAGCTTTCTTATTTGTAAAATGGAGAATAAATAATAGTCCTTACCTCATACAGTTGTGAGGATTAAGTGAATGAAAACAAACAAAACCCTTGGAACGGTGCCTGGTACACAAAAAGCACTCATATATGTTAGCTATTTTTAAGACTTTTATATGTTATTTGATTTGTATACAGTGACTACATGTTACTGTAAACCAAATTAAAACATACAAAAACATCAAATTTTCTGTTTATATCTCATTAATTTACATTTTTCAATTCACAACTAGACTAATTAGCCACTTCTTTTTTTGAGACAGAGTTTTGCTCTTGTTGCCCAGGCTGGAGTGCAGTGGCACAATCTTGGCTCACTGCAGCCTCTGCCTCCCGGGTTCAAGCGATTCTCCTGCCTCACCCTCCTGAGTAGCTGGGATTACAGGCACGTGCCACCACACCCAGCTAATTTTTTTGTATTTTTAGTAGAGACTGGGTTTCATCATGTTGCCCAGGCTGGTCTTGATCTCCTGACCTCAGGTGATCCACCTGCGTTGGTCTCCCAAAGTGCAGGGATTACAGGCGTGAGCTACCGCACCCAACCAATTAGCCACATTTTTGCTTATCATCATAACATTTCATAGTCGCCATGTAGAGAAATGGGATAAATTTAAGCTAGAGAAAGCATTTGAAAACTGAGATGAATATCTTAGATGAATATATACATATAACTTTACTTAAAATTCTTTCACCACCACCTGCAAAATAAACCAAAGTTAACATTTTAGTCTTATATGTATTTAAAGGAAGTGCATTAAAACGTTCATTATATTTTATCTCTGGTTAATGAAATGTTGTATGCTTTTTCTTTATACATTTATACATATTGTAAATTCTTTCAAGTGAGCATGTGTTACTTTTTGGAATCAGAAAAAAAATGTTATTTTTCAAGGTAAAATTATTGTTATCAGAGTTCTTTTTGAACTGTGCAAAGAAAGAAACATAAAATATTTGAGGTTCCAGTAAGATGAGAGATTACTTTTGAAACATTCTGAAATTATATTTTCTATTGGTTTTTAACAAGATTTACAACCTACTCAAAATGCAGTAGAGTGGGCATCACAAAGCAAATTTATTTGAAAGCACCAGAACCAGTATATGAATAGTCATGACATTCAGCAACATGTCCCTATTGAAAAACAATTTTAGAATCTATAATGTTGGTTGTTGTACTAACAGGGTAAGCTGCATGTAGAATAAAATGAAAAATAAAAGTGGTGATTAAAGATAATTAGAGATTAAAAAAGAAAATATTTTAATGAAACTACCCTTTGTAATGTTAATACTAATCACACTCAAATACAAACATGAACTTTGAGAATAGCAGTAAATTCTTATATAGGGCTATTAAGAACATGAATTTTGGAATCAGATGGATTTTGAGTTTGAGTCCTCTTGGCCCAGCCAGGTAGCATGGGATGTGTTATTTAAACACATCATCTGTAAGCCTCAGTCTCCCAGATTCTAAGATGTGAATACTGATAGTACCTGAAGGATTTATTGTAATAATTAAATGAAATATTTACTAAGCAAATGCTTAGTAAATACACTCTTTACATATGAAAGACAGAGTCTTGCTCTGACGTCCAGGCTGGAGAGCAGTGGCGCAAGTTCTGCTTACTGCAAGCTCTGCCTCCTGGGTTCACGCCATTCTCCTCCCTCAGCCTCCCAAGTAGCTGGGACCACAGGCACCCACCACCACGCCCGGCTAATTTTTTGTATTTTTAGTAGAGATGGGGTTTCACTGCGTTAGCCAGGATGGTCTTGCTCTTCTCACCTCGTGATACGCCTGCCTCGGCCTCCCAAAGTGCTGGGATTACAGGTGTGGGCCACCATGCCCAGACTTCTGTTTCTTTTACTGATGTGAAAATTAGTTTTCATGATATTGATTCTTCCTATCCATGAGCATGGTATGTTCTTCCATTTGTTAGTGTCCTCTTTTATTTCACTGAGCAGTGATTTGTAGTTCTCCTTGAAGAGGTCCTTTACATCCCTTGTAAGTTGGATTCCTAGGTATTTTATTCTCTTTGAGGCAATTGTGAATGGAAGTTCATTCATGATTTGGCTCTCTGTTTGTCTGTTACTGGTGTATAAGAATGCTTGTGATTTTTGCACATTGATTTTGTATCCTGAGACTTTGCTGAAGTTGCTTATCAGCTTAAGGAGATTTTGGGCTGAGACAATGGGGTTTTCTAAATATACAATCATGTCGTCTGCAAACAGGGACAATTTGACTTCTTCTTTTCCTAACTGGATACCCTTGATTTCTTTCTCTTGCCTGATTGCCCTAGCCAGAACTTCCAACACTATGTTGAATAGGAGTGGTGAGAGAGGGCATCCCTGTCTTGTGCCAGTTTTCAAAGGGAATTTTTCCAGTTTTTGCCCATTCAGTATGATATTGGCTGTGGGTTTGTCATAAATAGCTCTTATTATTTTGAGGTACGTTCCATCAATACCGAATTTATTGAGCATTTTTAGTATGAAGGGCTGTTGAATTTTGTCAAAAGCCTTTTCTGCATCTATTGAGATAATCATGTGGTTCTTGTCTTTGGTTCTGTTTATATGCTGGATTACGTTTATTGATTTGCGAATGTTGAACCAGCCTTGCATCCCAGGGATGAAGCCCACTTGATCATGGTGGATAAGCTTTTTGATGTGCTGCTGAATCCGGTTTGCCAGTATTTTATTGAGGATTTTTGCATCGATGTTCATCAGGGAAATTGGTCTAAAATTTTCTATTTTTTGTTGTGTCTCTGCCAGGCTTTGGTATCAGGATGATGTTAGCCTCATAAAATGAGTTAGGGAGGATTCCCTCTTTTCCAATTGATTGGAATAGTTTCAGAAGGAATGGTACCAGCTCCTCTTTGTACCTCTGGTAGAATTCAGCTGTGAATCCATCTGGTCCTGGACTTTTTTTGGTTGGTAGGCTATTAATTATTGCCTCAATTTCAGAGCCTGCTATTGATGTCTATTCAGGAATTCAACTTCTTCCTGGTTTAGTCTTAGAAGAGTGTAAGTGTCCAGGAAATTATCCATTTCTTCTAGATTTTCTAGTTGATTTGCATAGAGGTGTTTATAGTATTCTCTGATGGTAGTTTGTATTTCTGTGGGGTCGGTGGTGATATCCCCTTTATCATTTTTTATTGCGTCTATTTGATTCTTCTCTCTTTTCTTTTTTATTAGTCTTGCTCGCGGTCTGTCAATTTTGTTGATTTTTTCAAAAAACCAACTCCTGGATTCATTGATTTTTTGGAGGGTTTTTTGTGTCTCTATCTCCTTCAGTTCTGCTCTGATCTTAGTTATTTCTTGCCTTCTGCTAGCTTTTGAATGTGTTTGCTCTTGCTTCTCCAGTTCTTTTAATTGTGATGTTAGAGTGTCAATTTTAGATCTTTCCAGCTTTCTCTTGTGGGCATTTAGTGCTATAAATTTCCCTCTACACACTGCTTTAAATGTGTCCCAGAGATTCTGGTATGTTGTATCTTTGGGAAGGGGAACATCACACACCGGGGCCTATCATGGGGAGGGGGGAGGGGGGAGGGATTGCATTGGGAGTTATACCTGATATAAATGATGAATTGATGGGTGCTGACGAGTTGATGGGTGCAGCACACCAACATGGCACAAGTATACATATGTAACAAACCTGCACGTTATGCACATGTACCCTAGAACTTAAAGTATAATAATAAAAAAAAAAGAAAAAAAAAGAAAAAAAAAACAATTAGTAAGTCACTGAAAAAAAAAAGAAAATTAGTTGCATTTTTTTGTATTCCTTGTATTACCTTACAATCATCTACTTAAGAGGAACTATAAAATGAAAAGGGAACATTCGACTATGTAAGAATTAGGGAAACTGGCTCTGTCTTCCACCACCCAAGATGCCAAAAGGAACAAAGGCCAAGGGGAAGAAGGTGGCTCCGGCCCCTGCTGCCATGAAGAATCAGGAATCCAAGAAAGTGGTGAATCCCCTGGTTTAAGAAAAGGCCTATAAATTTTGGCATTGGACAGGACATCCAGCCCAAAAGAGACCTCACCTGCTTTGTGAAATGGCCTTGCTGTATCACATTGCCGTGGCAGAGAGCCATCCTCTATAAGCGGCTTAAAGTGCCTCCTGCGATTAACCAGTTCTTTCAGGCTCTGAACCACCAAACAGCTACTCAGCTGCTTAAGCTGGCCCACAAGTACAGGACAGAGACAAAGCAAGGAGAAGAAGCAGAGGCTGTTGGTCTGACTGAGAAGAAAGCTGCCAGCAAAGGGGATGTCCCCATTAAGAGACTACCTGGCCTTTGAGCAGGAGTTAAGACCGTCAAACCTTGGTGGAGAACAAGAAAGCTCAGCTGCTGGTGATTGCACACAATGTGTGGCACACAACGTCTGGTTGTCTTCCTGCCTGCCCTGTGTTGTAAAATGGGGGTCACTTACTACATTATCAAGAGGGAAGCAAGACTGGGACGTCTAGTCCACAGGAAGAACTGGATCATTGTCACCTTCACACAAGTTGATGTGGAAGACAAAGGAGCTTTGGCTACGCGGGTGGAAGCTATCAGGACCAATTACAACAACATATATGATGAGATCCGAGACAATGTCCTGGGTCCCAAGTCTGTGGCTCACATTGCCAAGCTCAAAAAGGCAAAGGCTAAAGAACTTGCATCAAACTGGGTTGAATATACACTGTTGAGTTTTCTATATATAAAAATAATTAAAGTAATGCAAATTTTCCTTTAAAAAAAAAGAATTAGGGAAACCAACTTCAAATTTCTGAAATGTATTCTTTTAAAGCATCTGAAACCTGTGTGTTTTTTACACAGCGGCATACATACCAACTCTGTGATCTTATCCAGTGTAAAAGGAAAGCAAAACAGAGACCCTAGCATACAAACAGAAAATATTTTTTACTTCATGTTCAGTGATCTCTGGATCCTTCTGAACTAAGCTACATTTTGGTCTTTTTCATCTATAAACGGGAGTGCAGATTATCATTGAAAATTGATTATTATCATTGAAAATTGTACCTAACTACAATTTTATCTAAACCTCCACAAGGCATTTACCCTTAAGGAAAAAGTCTGTCTTCATAGTTTTTCTGCCCTGCCCAAAACCTACTTTAGAATGAACACCGAGGCTTCAGTTACATGGAGCTTTCCTTTTGCTCATGGCACTCCCTTAACTAACAGCATCTCCCTGCGATCCCTTTATTTGAAAGGGGAATCAACACTCCTGGACATTTAGTGTAAAACAATGGAAGCTACTACCTTTCTGTCTACTTACCCGAACTTCAGAGTTTTCCTATTTTCCTGTCATTTCCCCCATTGCTATTGTAGGCATTCTCTACTTAGAAGAAGTCACATCATCTATGACCCTGGGTATTCTGGCCTCCAGATTACTTACACAAATTTTAAATATATTTGTCCCAGCAGAGGGATCTTCGAAACTCTGCTCTTTAGGCTTCTCCAAATTAGGATGTATTTATTGATTCATATACTCTTTCATCATTTTAAACCAGCTCCCATCCCTATATCTATATATATAAATTTTTTTTGAGACAAGATGTGGCTCTATTGCCCGGGCTGGAGTGCAGTGGCACAGTCTTGGCTCACTGCCACCTCTGCCTCCCAGGCTCAAGCCATCCTCCCACCTCAGCCTCCCCAGTAGCTGAGACTACAGGCGCGCACCACCATGCCCGGCCAATTTTTGTATTTTTTGTATAGACGGGTTTTCGCCATGTTGGCCAGGCTCGTCTGAAACTTGTGGGCTCAAGCGATCTGCCTGCCTCGGCCTCTCAAAATACTGGGATTACAGGTGTAAGCCACTGCACTTGTCTCATGTATTTTAATAAAATACATGCTTCCAATCCAAGGAAACCCAATTTAAAAAATTCTTATTTAAGGGAGGCTGAGGCAGGAGAATCGCTTGAACCCGGGAGGCGGAGGTTGCAGGGAGCCGAGACTGTGCCATTGCACTCCAGCCTGGGTGACAGAGCAGGACTCCGTCTCGAAAGAAAAAACAAACAAACAAAAACTTATTTAAGAATAGGAAATGTCTCTGCATATAAAGATTTTTGAGAAGTCTTATGTCTGTAAATTGGATTTGCTGGTTTCCCCTTTGCCACAATAGTCATTATTTCCCTAAAGAGCTCACAATATTTATACATGAACTTCCTTTATAAGCTATGGTGCCTTTTCCCCAGTAGGTTGTTTTTACATTTTTCAGTGATCCTACCATTTAATTACAGATTCAGCTAGTTTGTCCAGTATAGTGTGATACTCACTATGTGTATGTTTCCACAGCTATGCTTGCAACTTGTCTTTCAGATAGAATTCAGATAGGCAATTCATCAGTCCCCTGGAAAATTTGCCATAACAGGGTACACAACTTTGCTAGCAATTGCACAACGTTACCCTTGATATTCTTTAAAATCCTAGGTAGAACAAATTCTGTTGATTTATCTCTTTCTGGTGTGTTAGCTAGGTCCTGGGCATTTCCTACTATTCATTCATAAGAAAAACACCACCTTATATTTGTATAGTGCTTTATGCTTTGCAGTTATTTTCAGCTTTTCACTGGGTACAATAATATCAATCTCTGTGAATCAAAAGGTAATTATTTTCCCTACAAACCTAAAACTGCTCTAAAAAGTGAAATCTAGCTGGGCACGGTGGCTCACGCCTGTAATCCCAACACTTTTGGGGAGGCCAAGGTAGGTGGATCACCTGAGGTCAGGATTTTGAGACCAGCCTGGCCAACATGGTGAAACTCTGTCTCTACTGAAAATAAAAAATTAGCCAGGCGTGGTGGTGGGCGCCTGTAATCCCAGCTACTTGGGAGGCTGAGGCAGGAGAATTGCTTGAACCGGGAGGTGGAGGTTGCAGTGAGCAGAGATCGTGAGATTGTACCACTGCACTCCAGTCTGGACGACAGAGCAAGACTTCATCTCAAAAAAAATTATATGCCAAGCATTATGCTAATGTATATTTCCTCACTCAACCCATAACAACCCTAATGGGATAGGTATTCTGTATTCATGCCATCTTTATAGGGAAGGAAAAGGAAGCTGAGCAGGAATTTGTCATTTGCCTAAAATCCACCTGCATTTGAACCTAAATCTGCCTAATTCCAAACCTTTGCCCTTAACCTCTATGCCCTTTTGCCATTTAATTAGAGCTAGATCAAGCATTTCTAGGACTATGGGTAGCTGGATTAGGATTCAAACTGTCTGCATTCTGGTCTGGCACTGCCACAACCATTTGATCAAGGGCAGGTGAATTAACTGGTGAGAACCTGTTTCTTTATATGTTAAATGAGATGATAGATTACAAGACTTTAATATTTTCTATTCTGTGATTTTATTTATGTAAATATTCACTAACCACCATGTTATGAATAGGCACAAAACCAAAGTAAAAGACATTAAATTTAAATTTAAAATAAATTTTAACAGAAAGTACATGTTTGTTTTATTGTTTTACTTTACAGCCAAAAGCAAACGAAAACACCAGAGATGCTCATTTAAGCAGTAGGGCCCTAACTTTTGAGTGTGATGGCAGTTACGTCTGTAAATGAATTTTATTCATTGCTGTGATGGATAGATATATATGTTCACTTCCTGCAAAAATTGAAACAATGTTAACAGTATTTAATCTATTTATTCAGAGTGTATTCAGAGAGATTTAATGAAGAAATTAACACCGTGTCAGATGGGATGGGGCAGATCAATGTCCTATAATTGTGGGGCCTAAATTTGGCTAAGTCAGATTTAGTTTTTCTCAGATAATTTTAGGGTTGCCAGGCTTTCCTTATTCTGTACATAATGATCCAGCCTTTTCTTGCCCCTGTTTATAATGGAAACCTTCTATGCTGGTTATTTTGCCAATGCTGCCCAGTCCTTCCCTTTCCTCTCCACCTGCATCTCTTCTTCCCCCTTCTGTGCCCTGGACTGTGCCTCAGAAGGCTGAAATGTGCTAACTGTGTCTCCATAAGTCTGTTTGAATTGAAACACACAGGGGATCTGAGAGTGTAAAGTCGGCATGTCTTCCCTGCCCCCACTTTGGCACCCCATCTCTCACAGTAGCCGCATCACTCCCCAACCACACTGGTCTTCTTCCCCAGCTCCAGCTTCTACTGGGCCCTGCTAACTACTCTATTTTCTTTGTTTCTACAGCCCCAGGGGGAAAGTGGTTTTCCCTCTGAAGGTGGTCCCTGGGTATCTCACCGTATTTTGTCTCTTCTTAACCTTGCTTATGTATGTTTGAATAGTCTTTTCATTAAAGTCTCTTCATTTGAACCATCTAGATGAATTTTGTTTCTTCCCCAGGATCCCAACTAATTCACTATCACTTACCTAAAACTCATTGAATTGGAATTTAAGCACCTCATCCCAAAGATGACATTGACTTCAATCAATGAGTACATGTTGAGCATCTTGATGTGCTTAAGGGTGTAACAAGAGCTATGACAGGTACAAGAGTCATTTGAGGCTAGCCCAAGTGCGGTGGTGTCTACAACAAATTGATCACAGTTAGTGGCAGGTTTCTTTGTTTCTTTTCTACTCCCATTGCTTCACATGACTAGCCTTAAGAAAAAAAGTCATTTATGTGGCATTCTTGCCCTTGAGAAGTTTATACTTTAGTTAGGAAGTCCATGATCAACACATTAAACGATTAACATGGAACATAGGACTTTAAATCTTAAATTAGGTAGCTCATAGGACTAGGCAGGTGAAAGCAGATAAAATTATCTTAGGAAATGCTCACTTTCCATGCCCAGTTAATTTTTTATGTTTTTAGTAGAGACAGGATTTTACCATGATGGCCAAGCTGGTTTTGAACTCCTGACCTCAAGTGATCCTCCTGCCTCGGCCTCCCAAAATGCTAGGATTACAGATGTGAGCTACCACGTCTGGCCGTGTATTTTTTTTTTTTTTTTAAAGGAAGGAAGAACAGAAGTCAAAGGAAACAGAAGAACAAGTCAAAGGAGCCAATTTGGGAGATTTTAAGCTTTTCTTTTCTTTTTGAGACAAGGTCTCGCTCTTTTGCCCTGGCTGAAGTGCCTGCATTTTAAAATTATCTGAATTGGAATTTTTTTATTTATCAGACTTATAAAATATATTATTGTGAACTAGAAAGTATTAATGAAAGCTGGGCATGGCAGCTCACGCCTACAATCCTAGCGCTTTGGGAAGCCATGGCAGGAGGATAGCTTGAGGCCAGGAGTTTCAGACCAGCCTGGGCAACATAGCAAGACTCCTGTCTCTACAAAAAAAAAAAGTATTCGAGAAATTCCAACCAATTGTGGAATATTTATGCTCAAAATACCCTGAGTCAGTGTACATGCTGTATAAATATCATGAGGGCCAATAGGTCATTCTTGTGTACAGAAGGGGAATTCGTTTGTCAAACAAGAAGAACAGGGCATTTGCCGTTGATCAATCTGGAACTATCTACCATTCCCATACACTACTTGAGTAAGAAACTGATCAACTAATGACTCTTGTTTTCAATGGGAGTATTTTGATAGGCCCAGAGATATGTATTAAAATCCAAGCTTTTTAGTCAGTGTGTCTCCCCATTTGGGTCAGAGAGAAGGCCCTAGGGATGTGAGAATGGGCAAGGCATATGCTACACTCTGGTGTCTAATATGATTATTGCAACCCAATAAACATGTTACTGTTTTAAAAGCTTGGTTTCAAGAGTACAAGTTTGATATAAGTTGGGAATGGAAAGACATCAGAATGTGCAGAAAGGTGTTGAGTTATCTCTGCCTGTGTACCAACAACAGTGGGGCTCTCTGTCGTAGGAGGGAAGCCTTTATGTGGTGTGACTTGGGGGTTTGCTCTCAAAACTTGATTAGAATTCAGATAGGTCAGAGAGAAGGATTTGAAAGACAGCAACAATATAAGGAAAGGCAGAGAGGTGAGAATGAGCTAGGTATTACACACAGGACACTGAAGAGACCAGACAGTGAAGACTTGACAGCCAAGAACAATTTGAGCAATACAAAGTACTGTAGGACAGATGGGATAAGGGCAGATCAACTTCCTATAATTCTACTGATGGAAAAGAACAGAGCATCAGAATTTCAAAGTCCTAGCAATGTAATTTCTCTGTAAGTAATATAACTCATTTTAAAACATTGATGTAGCCACTCTGTAGGATCATGGTTGCTTAGAAATTGCTATCATATTCAAGCAGAGCTTGAAGTGGACTGGATCTCTGCTATGGTTTGAAAATGTGTCCTCTCCAAAACTCATGTTGAAACTTAATCCCCAGTGTGGCAGTGTTGAGAAGCCTTTAAGAGGCGATTGTGTCCTGAGGGCTCTGCTCTCGTGAATGGATTAATGGGTTATCCAGGGTGTGGGACATGTGGCTTTATAAGAAGAGGAAAAGAGACCTGAGTTAGCACACTCAAACCCCTCACCATGTGATGCTCTGTGCCTCCTTGGGACTCTGCAGAGAGTCCCTAGCAACAAGAAGGCTCTCACCAGATGTGGCCCCTCAACTTTGGACTGCTTAGCCTCCGTAACTATAAGAAACGAATTCTTTTTCTTTATAAATTACTCCGTTTCAGATATTCTGTTATAAACAACAGAAAATGAACTTATATAATCTCATAGGATTTCAGATCTGGGAACTGATTTTGAGTTCCTGTACTTGTTAGAGTAGATGTAGGGAGAGAGGAAATTCAGAAGTGCATTCTCAGCTAAACTGAGGGTATGGATAGATTTACTAATGAGACAAAGTAAATTTGCAGCTATGGAAACAATAGTGTCATTCAAGATTGCTTCCTTTCTCAAAGTGGGAGGCAATAGGACAATGATTTTCCCTTCCTGTATAGGAGCCTACTTCCTACCAGGAGTGGGGGAAATGAGAGAAGCATCACCATTTATTACGTGCCCAATCATTACAGGCACTGTTTAAAGGAAGGATCATAGGGATACAGAAATAATAACGGGTGGGGATAGAAATTTCCAAGGTCTTAGCAGGCACTGTCCTGTTGGTGCTACATTTCTGTAAACTTTTTTTTTTCCCACCTTTACCCTCTGTTCTTCCAATTCTAAACAAGAAAAAGTGACACTGAAACTCACCAACCTTTAACAACTACTGCAAATACTTGGTTTTGGAGTAGCAATTACTGGAGCACTTACCTGAAAAATGCCTGCTGGGCCTAATCTCTAGATATCAGAGAATTAAATAAAACGCTTGAAAACTGAACAGTAATTTAGCAACATCAGTTATTGAAGTGACGCAGAAGTGTTTTTTTCACATTAAGTTACCAATATGATACCACAATCCCATCATGACAGTGGACTTGACCCCTTGAGTTAGCAGAACAAAAGACTTTATATAACTATTTTAGGCAGTAAAAATTTCCAACTCAGCACCATTTTTTTCCTATAAACCTGTCCTGCATACATCACATTGATGTGAGAGTCAGATGAGATAATTTTGTGAAGGTGCTTTGTAAACTGAAGAGCTATATAATGGTCAAGGAATCATTATTACTATCATTCAGTGAATCATAAAAGAACATGTTGGAAGGTCATTTGTAGGACAATATTCTTAAATTCTAGAAAAATGCAGTTATCTTTGAGAACTAAAGATATTGAAGAAAATTTTTGGAATATTTATTACACGTTTCGTAGGCTGGTAAGATGAACTGCTAACAAGAATGAAATACTTAAAACAGTATGAGTTCATTACTTTCCTTTTTAAAGCTTTAAAATACTGTGTTCCACATATACAGGTATATTTAAAAGGATATTCACAGCAGCATTGGTATGACAAAACAACACAAAGAAACAAAACTAATCTGGAAACAAATGTCCATCATTATGGATTTAAGTTATTATATATGTGTGTATGTATACATGAATACTATGTGACTAATGAAAAGAATGAAGTAAACTTTATAAGTACTAACATGGAAAGAGACCCAAGAGATACAAGATGATAAACACGATGTGCAAAACAATATGTAATGTATGATGAGTATGTTTCTAAGAGTTATATAACAGTCAAGAAATTAAAAACGTCTATATAAGGATATGTGCTAGTAATCAGGAAAACATTCTTGACGAATATCTGCTATTTCTCTATTAACAACGGCTCTCCACATCACAGAAGTTTAACTTTCTACAATATTTCCGTAATGTTTTAACTTTTTATAACGAGCTTATGTTACTTTCATGAACATAAAAAGTTAAAATTACAAACGATGAAAGACCCATGCTTCAAACAAAACCTAAACACATTAAAGAACAGATATGATTGACTTGCAAAACTCTGGAAAGAAATATTGAAGATTTGAATTGTTAAGGCCAAATAAAGTTTAGTTCGACTTGCTGAGATTGATTTGGAATTGTAAGATTTGAAAAAATGCCTCCAAATATTGATCCCATTGCTCCGAAGCACCAGGCAATAAGTTCAAAATAGTGTTCAGAGTCTCCATGGAGCTGAAACAACTCTTCCTGCTAACATAAGCTGAAAAAAAGATGAGTTTTATCCCTTTGTAAGATGTTTAGCTTTTGTTCGTGACCAACAAATCAAAGGTCCACATGTTTGTTGATGCGCTCTAAGCCCCAGAGAGAAATCTACTAAAATGGCTAGAATGTAGGTTGAATAAGGACAAGTTGGACTTGAATGAAAGATAGAACTGGTAATGACCAAGGCTAGCTTTGCTATTTGCTGTCAGAAGCAAAGCAGATGAGTGTGGATTGTCTGCAAAGGGAGATATTAAAAGATTCAGCCATTTCAAAAACAAATGATTACCTTCCCTTATTTTCCTACGTTCGTCCATTTCCATACCTGTTAAAAATGTCTGGTTGATGATTGGATGTATATATATAGAGGGCAAAAGAGAGAGGAACTATGATGTTATTAAAATTGTAGTGCTACAGACTGTCTAGCAACGTGCAAAACAAATCTGATGCAGAAACATAAAATAATGAAATTTTATTTTGTTAGGATGGTGAGATTATGGGTGACTTTAAAAATTCCCCATTATTGGTCGGGTGCAGTGGCTGTAATCCCAGCACTTTGGGAGGCCAAGGCGGGTGGATCACTTGAGTTCAGGAGTTTGAGGCTAGCCTGGCCAACATGGTGAAACCCTGTCTCTATTAAAAATACAAAATTTAGACAGTCATGGTAGTGTGTGCCTGTAATCCCAGCTACTTGGGAGGCTGAGGCAGGAGAACTGCTTGAACCTGGGAGGTAGAGGCTGCAGTGAGCCAATATAGCACCACTGCACTCCAGACTGGGCAACAGAATGAGACTCCATCTCAAAAAATAAAATAAGACTGGGTGCCATGGCTCATGCCTATAATCCCAGCACTTTGGGAGGCCGAGGCGGGTGGATCACCTGAGGTTGGGAGTTTGAGACCAGCCTGACCAACAAGGAGAAAGCCCATCTCTACTAAAAATACAAAATTAGCCAGGTGTGGTGGTGCATACCTGTAATCCCAGCTACTTGAGAGGCTGAGACAGGAGAATCGCTTGAACGCGGGAGGTGGAGGTTGCAGTGAACCAAGATTGCACCATTGCACTCCAGCCTGGGCAACAAGAGCGAAACTTGGTCTCAAAATAAATAATAAAAAATAAAAATAAAAATAAATAAAATAAAATTATTGTTTTAAAATAGAGCAAGCCACACATTTAAAAACAACACAGACTTTTTTTGAGACAAGATGACTCCATGAAAATAATAGCTTCCTTTTACATCTCAAAGGTTGTACATGAAGAAAAAAATTCTCCAATACTTTATTTGCAAAACCAGTTTGCTTCTAGATTAATTCTTAAAAGTCTTTACAATTAGTTGTAAACGTAGCATAAGAAAAAAAATTGTACTCTAGGTGCAGTGGCTCACACCTATAATCCCAACACTTTGCGAGGCCAAGGCTGGTGGATCACTTGAGCTCAGAGGTTCGAGACAAGCCTGGGCAACACGGTGAAACCCTGTCTCTACTAAATATACAAAAAATTAGCCGGGTGTGGTGGCACATGCCTGTAGCCTCAGGTACTTGATAGGCTGAGGCTGGAGAATTGCTTGAACCCAGGAGGTAGAGGCTGCAGTGAGCCCAAATCGTGCCACTGTACTCCAACCTGGGCGACAGAGCAAGACACTGTCTCAAAAAAGAAAGAAGGAAGGAAGGAAAGAAGGAAGGAAGGAAGGAAGGAAGGGGGGAAGGAAGGAAGGAAGGAGAAAGATAAAAAAAATTTGTTCTTTTGACATCCTTTAACTAATTACTTCCGTTTGTTCAACAGACTCTGCAATATCCCATTATAGGCAAACGTTCAAAATACAATGAGACTTTGAGAATTTGGAAGTTAGATTTTGTAAGTCCACTACATCCCTAGTGGCGTTATCTTACAGGAATATAGAGTAAATATGGGTGGATTAAACAATATCCCCTTCTGGAAAAATTAAAATTAAAATAGAAAGCTCATATCCTCTATTAAATATTTACTACAAGTTCCTAAAACCCCCCTAGGGAATCTGAGGTCCAGGATTCATAATGCTTATATTAAAAACATTGTGAACACCAGCATGTTTATAATTTAAATATATGAAAATATATTCTCTTAGAATGGCAAAATAAATTATAAATCTTGATCCAAAAAAATTTTAATTGAAAAGAGCTCTTATATTAAATTCAGGAAGCCAGTTACAAGTAACATAAGCTTAAGTTTTGTTTTAATTCAGGCCATGTAAATATGCTTAGTAGCAGAAATTACATAAATTTGGGATTTAAAAAAATTATTGTTAATAGTAGCTGCTGGGTGAATTACAGCATGTTAGAACCATGTTGATTTTCAACTAATTTTAATCAAAGATTATGCAGTATAATTACTTTACTTTTATTCTTATAAAAAGCAGTGCTTAAGTGGTGAAATTTAAGCGTTACATAAATGTATTTGCTTCTATTTGTATAATTGAGCTGCAGTGCTGTGCTCCTTGTTCCACTAAAATCTGATGTGTGTATATTTGCTCATTTATTTTTATTTTTATTTTTTGAGACGGAGTATTCCTCTGTTGCCCAGGTGGGAAGCCAGTGGTGAGATCATGGCTCAATACAGCGTCTTCCTTCTGGGCTCAAAACAATCATCCTGCCTCAGTTTCCTGAGTAGTTGGGACTACAGGTGCATGCCACCATACCTGGCTAACTTTTGTGTTTTTTGTAGAGACGGGGTTTTGCTATGCTGCCCAGGCTGGTCTCGAACTTCTGGGCTCAAGAGATATGCCTGCATCAGCTTCCCAAAGTGCTGAGATTGTAGGCATGAGCCACTGCGTCTGCTTCACATAACTCTTTAAAACTTAGACTCAATAAGATTTAAGAATAAATGGTAAATAAATGTAATTTTAGAATAAATGGTAGATTTTAGAATAAATGGTAGAAGTTTTTTTGTTTATTTTGTTTTTTGAGACAGTCTTGCTCTGTCACCCAGGCTGGAGTGCAGTGGCGTGATCTCAGCTCACTGCAACCTGCGCCTCCTGGGTTCAAGCGATTCTCATACCTCAGCCTCTTGAGTAGCTTGGACTACAGGTGCGCGCCACTACGCCTGGCTAATTTTTGTATTTTTAGTAGGGATGGGTTTCACCATGTTGGTCAGGCTGGTCTCGAACTCCTGACCTCGTGATCCGCCCACCTCGGCCTCCCAAAGTGCTAGGATTACAAGCGTGAGCCACCGTGCCCGGCTAAATGGTAGAGTTATTAATATTAGAAGAATGGATTATAAATATTTCATGCAGTAAAGGCTACAGTTCTTTAGAATGAATACAGCTAAGTTATTCCATAGTTTTGCACCCACGGTATTTCAAATAAGAAAAATTTTATGAGTAGCCATCAGTCATCATGTATTCCAGAAATTTCTCTCATGTTAAATCTGCCTGATCAACTGAATAAAAACACTTCAAATAAAAGAAATCCATTTAGTAACCCCATCACTTTGGGAGGCTGAGGCAGTCAGGTCACCTGAGGTCAGGAGTATGAGACCAGCCTGGCCAACATGGTGAAACCCCGTCTCTACTAAAAATACAAAAATTAGCCGGGCATGGTGGTGGGCACCTATAATCCCAGCTACTCAGGAGGCTGAGGCAGGAGAATTCCTTGAATGCGGGAGGTGGAGGTTGTAGTGAGCCGAGATCACGCCACTGACACTCCAGCCTGGGCAACAGAGTGAGATTCCATCTCAAAAAAAAAAAGAAAGAAAAAGAAAAAAAGAAATCCATTTAAATATAAGAATTTTTCCTCAAATACAGTTCAACAAAAATTTGTTGACTTTATTACACAAATGCACACATGAGTAATACATAGATCCTATCCTCAGGCTTTCCTGTCAAGCATAGGTCATAAGTAAGATACACAAATAATTACAGTGCACTGTGATAAGTAAAATTATAGATATGTATATAAGCTGTAGCAGTAGCAGAAGTAATTAACTCCACAACTGAAGGCCTCACATCAGAGGTGATGTGTATACACTGATTTTGAGGGATGACTGTGAATTTCACATGAAGATGAGAGGAAGCAGGAGCGTACCTTCCCTCCCTCCCTCCCTCCCTCCCTCCCTCCCTTCCTTCCTTCCTTCCTTCTTTTCTTTTTTGAGACAGGATTTTGGTCTGTCGCCCAGGCTGGAGTGCAGTGGCATGATCTCAGTTCACCGCAACCTCCACCTCCTGGGTTCAAGCAATTCTCCAGTCTCAGCCTACTAAGTAGCTGGGACCACAGCCACGTGCCACCACACCTGGCTAATTTTGTATTTTTTGTAGAGATGAGATTTTGCCACGTTGCCCAGGCTGGTCTCAAACTCTTGAGCTCAAAGCAATCCATTCATCTTGGCCTCCCAAAGTGCTAGGATTATACACATGAGTCACTGTGCCCCACCTGTTTGTCTTTCTTTATTCACAAAATAAAATATATTGTAATTCCATAATCATTTTGGCAAATAACTAACAACTTAAAAGTCGTGAAAAAGTACAAATTGACTTAGTATCAAAGTCAAGTATTATACATAATTTTTATTAAATAAAATAGTCTTTAAATTCTACATACTTGCAGTCGCATCAAAAACATTGGCCAAAAATTAAAAAGGCACTTCTTAACTTGTAGACGTGACACAGGGAAATAAAGGCACAGACTAGAGCCAGACTGCCTAGGGTTGATCTCAGGCTCTGCTTCTTACTTGCTGTATAGTCTTGGACAAGTTACTTAACATCATTGTCCTTCCTTATCTGTTAAATAAGAATGATGATAATAGCAGGATGGGCTTCATAGGGTTGTTAAGATTAAATGAGTTAATAAAAGTAAAATAGACAGAATACTGGTGGCCAATAAGTGCTACATAAGTGTTGGATGTAGTTATTATTGTGTATTTCTTTTAAATACTCTAAATTACAGGAAAAAGGGTAGTCTCCTAGTTCAATTGTAGCTGACAGTTGGTTCAAAATAAATCTGCTGTTCTATCTAAGGAGCTGAGTTTTCCCTGAGAAGTGTCCCAGGAAGAAATCCCCAGGGTTGTCTCCTTGGTCTTTGACCAGTGATTGCAAATATGCGAAGTTGAATCCGTCCTGCAGGAAGCGTGGTAGATGAGTTGGCTGGGAGGGAGCCCACCTCTGCTGGCTGCACAAATGCACAAGTTTTGTTTTATAAAGTCATTTGGTACTGGGGGGTAAATTTTCCTACACAAGATGTAAACTTGAAGTCGCTTAAACTGTTGTGTCATTTTTTTCCGGAAAGATGAAAGATAACAAAACCATTCTAAAGTCAGTTAGCAATGCACACGCTTATAAAAATGAAATGCTTCCATAAAGAAACAAAATTCCATTTTAGAATTCTGAAGAACCTACCTATCAGGTAACAAAAGCAAGATGTCTTGCTCCCTGGGAGACTCCTTACCTTCATGTCCAGCTGCCCAGTCACTATCTGGAGGCATTTATAACAGAGGAGTCAGTGATACAGTGAGATTCCCTCAGAATGCTCTAGAGTTGCACTAATTTACATGTACACAATTTAATTTATACCACCATTTCCATAAACATGGTGGACCGGTTCTGATTCACCTATAGCCAGCTGTGGATATAGCACACTGGTAGTTCTTCTCCTGCCTCTTGAATCCTATTTTCAGAGAGAGACTGATAGCTAAGGTTAATTTAGAACTTACTATGTGATACCCACTGTGCTAAGAACTTTTCATATATTGCCTCATTTAATCATTTAATCTTCTGTGAGTTAAGTACTATTATGCACATTTTACAGAGGAGGAAACTGAGGCATGAACTTGTGCCAAGGCCATATAATTTTTACAGGAGGATCTAGGGTTCATATTCAAGTCTGTCTAACTCCAAAGCCCATACCTTTTGCCTTATACTGCAATCTTTTCCAGTCCCTGAAGGAAAGCAATGTTTCTGTTAAGAGGAAGGGGCAAGGTGTAAATGGGTTTTAAAGTGAACACAATCAATCTTAGCCAAACTTTTTTAAAAAATCACATTTGTTTTTGGTGCCTGCCCACCTCTATTTCTCCATTTCGATGTGCCTTTCTCCTACATTGTTAAGTTTCTTCTGTGGTTTGAGTACAAATTTAATAAAGCCATTGATTCTGTTGCAATATTTACTATTTACAAAATAAAAGCTGTGTGCAGTGGCTAATCAAAGCATTTTGGGAGGCCTAGACGGGCAGATTGCTTGAGCCCAGGAGTTTGAGACCAACCTGGGCAACATGGCAAAACCCTCTCTCTATAAAAAATACAAAAAAATTAGCTGGGCATGCTGGCACATGACTGGTGGTCCCAGCCACTCAGGAGGCTGAGGTGGGAGGCTCTCCTGAGCCCAGGAAATCGAGGCTGCAGTGAGCCAAAATCATGCCATTGCACTCCAGCCCAGGCAACAGAGCGAGACCCTGTCTCAAATAATAAATAAATAAATAAATAAATAAATAAATAAACAAACAAATCTGATTATCTAATCTTTGTCATAGTTTTCTATCCTCTAATTTCTTAAGATATGCCAGCTCCATTTCCTTTCACTGCCGTGTTGCCTGTGACAGACTCTGATGCTGCTTAGCAGAGAGAGGAAGCCATTCTGCTGCCCCATATGGCCCCTAACACTAGTCCCTTCTTTGCTGTTTCACTCCTCAGCGATGACCTTCTTGGATCATTTCCAAATCTCTTGGTCCTTATTACTAAAATGTAGATGTGAATGGATTGTCCATCAGAAATCTGGCCTCTAAGAGCCTTCCTCAAGTTATGGTGACAGTCAACATATCCATGAATCCATATTTGCACACAGCCTCTTAGGAAAAGAATTATCTGGCAAAATAACTGCAGTGTGTTCCGGTTTGTAAACCAAACATGTTTGATTGTCATATACCATTAAAACTTAAAAACCTTTAAGTTTTAGTGAATTGAGTGCTCTTATTTTACAGATGAGAAAATGAAAATCCTGAGAAGCTAAGAAATATCCTAAAGTCACACAACTTATTAACGCTTGTACAGAATTAGGAACTAGATCTTCTTTTTTTTTTTTTTTTTTTTTTGAGACGGAGTCTCGCTCTGTCGCCCAGGCTGGAGTGCAGTGGCCGGATCTCAGCTCACTGCAAGCTCCGCCTCCCGGGTTTACGCCATTCTCTCGCCTCAGCCTCCCGAGTAGCTGGGACTACAGGCGCCCGCCATCTCGCCCGGCTAATTTTTTGTATATTTTAGTAGAGACGGGGTTTCACCGTGTTAGCCAGGATGGTCTCGATCTCCTGACCTCGTGATCCGCCCGTCTCGGCCTCCCAAAGTGCTGGGATTACAGGCTTGAGCCACCGCGCCCGGCCTAGGAACTAGATCTTCTTATCGGATCTCTTCCAGTGAACGAACAATAAGGCCAAAGTCAGCATGATGTGACAGTGGAGCACTTTGCTAGGAATAAAGACAGCCAGGCTTAATGCCCAATTTTTCTACGCAATGTGGCATTAGATTAAACTTTTTCTCTCTCTGGACCAGTTTCTTCAACTATAACCTAATGGATTTGATCTAGAAGTGCCCAATAAGATAGTCACTAGCCACACATGTATCTATGGAGCACTTACAATGAACTTAGTCAAAATTAACATATTCTGTAAGTGTAAAATACCCATTGGATTTCAAAGACTTAGTACCACACCAAGAAAGTAAAATATCTCACTACAAAACAATTTTTTAATTGCATGTTGAAATGATAATGTTTGGATATATTAGATTAAATAAAACATATTACTAAAATAATTTTTACCAGTTTCTTTTCTTTTTCAATGTGGCTACTAGCAAATTTAAAAGTACCTGTATGGCTTGTATTATCTTTCTACTGGATATGTTACTGTAGGAGACCTCTCAGGTTTCTTTTAGATCAGAGGTCAGCAAACTTTTTCAGGAAAGGACTGGAGAGTAAATATTTTTGCCTTTTGTAAGCCATATGGTCTCTGTTTCAACTGTTCAACTCTGGCCTTGTAGCACTTGTATTCTGCAGCCACAGAATACATAAACAAATGTGTGTAGCTGTATTTCAATAAAACTCTAGATACCAAAACAAGTGATGGGCCAGATGTGGTCTACAAGCTAACTATAGTTTGCCATGTACATTCCTTGGGTCTATTCACATTTTCTTCCATTCAATGTTTACTGAGAAGCTATTATCTATTTAAAGACATTTATTTATTTATTTATTTATTTATTTTTTTTTTCTGAGACGGAGTCTCGCTCTGTCGCCCAGGCTGGAGTGCAGTGGCCGGATCTCAGCTCACTGCAAGCTCTGCCTCCCGGGTTTACGCCATTCTCCTGCCTCAGCCTCCCGAGTAGCTGGGACTACAGGCGCCCGCCACCTCGCCCGGCTAGTTTTTTATATTTTTTTAGTAGAGACGGGGTTTCACCATGTTAGCCAGGATGGTCTCGATCTCCTGACCTCGTGATCCGCCCGTCTCGGCCTCCCAAAGTGCTGGGATTACAGGCTTGAGCCACCGCGCCCGGCCAAGACATTTAGAATAAAGAGCCAGCCTCTGCCTTGAGCCTAGAGGAGGAGCCAGGAACATAAACACACAAGCCAGCAGGATACAATATGAACAACACTGTGATCAAGGGGATTGGAGAAGGCTTCTTAGGGGAGTAACAGCTGAGTTAGGATTCTGCAGAATGAATATGCAGTTTTCCAGGTTGAGGAAAGGTTTTTATCTAGGGAGATATAATAGCACACATATGATGTGTGTGTATGGCAGCCAGGGAATACTGTGGTGGTGATAGTGGGAAGTGAGATGGGAAAGAGGAAAAGGGCCAGATGATGATTAAATGCCTTACCTGCCACACTGAGAGCATACACACATGCTCTGACAGCACTTCTTAGACAGGAATTCTGAGGGTCAGAGCATGCCATCCTGGGGTTGGCCCATGGCAGCACCAGCCATGAAGAGCAGCCAGCCTGGCAGGTGTGGAGAGGCCCCAGAGAACCACAGAAGCAGCCGCAGAAGTGATGAGTGGGCAATCTCCAGGTAACTAGATCTGTTTTGCATCAGGGGCTGAAACTAACCCAATGCTGGCCACCAATAGGGCTAAACAGTGTTAGCAGGTGCTGTCAGCAGGCCTCAGGCAGAAGCAGACAAGAGGGGACAAGAAGTAAGGGAGAGGGAGGAAAGGAGTTGAAAGAATAAGAGAATGATGTGAAAGCTGAAGTCCCCACAGAGGTAACAAAGTACTGATTGATTACCTTAGGACACCCTCAGTGGTGCCAGGTGGGAGGCTGCTGGGGGCTTGTAGGCTAAGTTCAGAGACTGTTGGCCTAAGCTGAGCATTGGAATCTTTTATGTAATTGGAATTTTTAAAAAAATCATAATGTGGACTATAATGGCATGTCTTTAAAATTTTAAGTATATGTGAGGCATATGTGAACGAATGAAAGGTAAAAGAGAGAAAGAAGGAATACAAGAAGGGAAAATGAAAACATGATTGACTGCAAAATAAATAAATAAATGAATAAGTACTCATGCCTGGGTCCCACCCCTGGAAATTCTAGTTTAATTGGAATCAGGGCCCAGACATCAGTAATTTTAAAAGATGATTCCAGTGCACAGCCAGGGTTAAGCACCACTGATTTGGTTTAACAGAAGCTGAAGTGATGTCCCATAAGTATTTGACTGGTAAGTAGGTACTCAGCAGAGGATTTTTCAAGGTGAAAGGAAAAAAAAAATGTACTCAGAAAAAGGCAGGAAAGCAACAGAAATAGAGAACCTAAACCCATTCTCATATGCTTGCAAACAGTTTAAACTAACTTGTATTTGGTTAGTATTTTTATCTGTTGTATGTGAAATGGACAACATGAAATGCAAGAAATTTCTGCATTAGCTTGACATGACTAAAATCAGACAGCTTCACCAGAGTTTTTGGTCCCAGACAATCTAGAGTACTCTTTCTCTGGAATTATCAACTCTTAGGTACATGTCTTCTGATGCCCCAAATTGCCAGTCAATTCAGAAAGTAGAATGTTGCTAAGTTGATAAATTGAAGCAGCTGCAGACAATCAGCAAAACCTAAGCTCTGGTTTAGTTTATTTATTTATGTATTATTTATTTATTTATTAATTTTCTGGCAGAAGATCCAACATAAAAATACATAATGAGAGCATTTAAGTTCAAGAGCAATTAAAAATAGTAAGTTACCTTTTTATACTAGGAGGCTTATAAATGGACATTTCTCTGCTTTTGAAATCAAGAATAGGAAATACAGAACTATCTCAAAAGACTCAGCCTATCTGATCACCTTATTTTGTATTATAATCCCAACTTCTGCCTTTTCTCATTTTTTCTCTCTAGAACACTTCATCTTTTTGCATACTGCATACTTGTTAGTTATTTTATTGTGTCTTCTTCATCCCCACTAGAATGTAAGCTCCATGAGGTCAAGATTCTTATCTGTTGTATTCAGGTATATTCTTAGTGACTATCACTAGTGGGGGCTCAATAAACATTTGTTGAAAAATTGAACAAACTGTTTTAAAACTCTCATTAGTCTAACATGTTACAAAAATGTTTTAGAACAAGAGGGTAATGTCTAACATCATTTCAAGATTGTGTCACATTAAGAAGCAAGTTTTTAAAAAGGTGTTATAATGTTATTAAAGCTGTTTCAAATGAGTCAATAATATACACATGGTAAGTGTAGGTATAAATTCAATTACGAGTGTGGAAGGAATTGGATGAAGTTAGTCAACAGTTGTAGAATGGCCTTTTGACTGAAAAAGGATCATCCTAGGATTTTTATTCCAGTCTAGATCATGCTGAAACATTGTCTCCTCTGCCATACACTTTTGCTATAAGATCAAAGAGATGAGGTCAGAAGGAACAGGGAAAGTTCGAGAAAGTAATGAATGCTGGTTTTCTACAATTTGTAAGCAAACCGTTATAGGTCCAGCTGGAGTTTAAAAGCAGAGTAGGCTGGGCGCTGTGGCTCACACCTGTAATCCCAGCACTTTGGGAAGCTGAGGCAGGTGGATTGCTTAAGGCCAGGAGTTCAAAACCAGCCTGGCCAACATGGTGAAACCCTGTTTCTACTGAAAATACAAAAATTATCCAGGCATGGTGGTTTGCACCTGTAATCCCAGCTACTTGGCAGGCTGAGGCATGAGAATCACTTGAACCTGGGAGGCGGAGGTTGCAGTGAGCTGAGATTGCACCACTGCACTCTAGCCTGGGTAACAGAGAGAGACTGTCTCAAAAAAAAAGAAAAAAAAAAAGGCAGAATGATCAGGCACAGTGGCTCATGCCTGTATCCTCCTGCACTTTGGGAGGCCGAGATGGGTGGATCTCTGGAGGCCAGGAGTTTGAGACCAGCCGTGGCAACATGGAGAAACCCCATTTCTACAGAAAAAAAAAAAAAAATTACCAGGTATGGTGGGGCACACGTGTGGTCCCAGCTACTTGGGAGGCTGAGGCAGGAGTATTGCTTGAGCTCAGGAGATCGAGGCTCCAGTGAGCTGTGATTGTGCCACTGCACCCCAGCCTGGGCGACAGAGCAAGACCATGTCTCAAAGATTAAAAAAAATTAGGCCAGGTGCAGTGGCTCACGCCTGTAATCCCAGCACTTTGGGAGGCTGAGGCAGGAGGTCAAGAGACCTGAGGTCAGGAGTTTGAGACCAGCTTGAACAATATGGTAAAACCCTGTCTTTACTAAAAATACAAAAATTAGCAAGGCGTGGTGGCAGGTGCCTGTAGTCCTAGCTACTTGGGAGGCTGAGGCAGGAGAATTGTTTGAACTCTGGAGGTGGAAGCAGTGAGCCAAGATCTCACCACTGCACTCCAGCCTGGGCAACAGAATGAGACTATCTTTAAAAATAAATAAATAGACCGGGCAAGGTGGCTCATGCCTGTAATCCCAGTACTTTGGGAGGCCGAGGCAGGTGAATCACCTGAGGTCGGGAATTGGGGACCAGCTTGACCAACATGGAGAAACCCTGTCTCTACTAAAAATACAAAAATTAGCCAGGCATGGTGGTGCATGCCTGTAATCCCAGCTACTCAGGAGGCTGAGACAGGCGAATTGCTTGAACCTGGGAGGTGGAGGTTGTGGTGAGCCGAAATCGGGCCATTGCAGTCCATCCTGGGCAACAAGAGCAAAACTCCATCTCAAAATGAATAAATAAATAAATAATAAATAAATAAATAAAATAAAAAATAAATACATAGCTGGGTGCAGTGGCTCACACCTGTAATCCCAGCACTTTGGGAGGCTGAGGTGGGCGGATCACAAGGTCAGGAGTTCGAGACCAGCCTTACCAATATGGTGAAACCCCATCTCTACTGAAAATGCAAAAATTAGTCGGGCATGGTGGTGGGCACCTGTAGTCCCAGCTATTCAGGAGGCTGAGGCAGGAGAATTGCTTGAACCCGGGAGGCGGAGGTTGCAGTGAGCTGAGATCGCGCCACTGCACTCCAGCCTGGGTGAAAGAGCAAGACTTCATCTCAAATAAATAAATAAATAATTACATAAAATTAAAATAAAAATAAAAGCAGAGTGAAAACTACCAACAAGAGTTTATTGATAAGTTGTTCCAAAGTCCCATAGACCTGGAGCCAGGACCCTTGTAGACTTTTGATTTGAAGAGATTTATGGCAAATTTAATCTGTGTAGGCCTGAGTAACCCTGGGCTAGTTTAAACAGAGGATTATTGAGGAGAGTATTTGATTATAGTTAAGTCTAATGAGCAAAGTTCTTGACTGTAGAAGGGTGTTAGATTTTCTTGACACTGTCATGCATTGTGACCATTTCCTAATAAAAAATACATGAGCACCATCATTGTGAATTTCACATAATGTATTTATGCAATTCAGTAACTTATGGAGTTGTAAGTGAAAGGGTATCATTTGGTGAGAGCTACTCCTGTAAGAAGCCTTCCCATTTGGGCCTATGGCTGAGTCATTACTTCTCACCTGTTGGCAGCTAACTGACTTTTGGGCATACTACCAAATGGTAAGTTAGTCTTGGGGTACTTATCTATCATTGCAAACCGGTGAAGTGGTGGCACCAGTACTGAAACATTGATTTCAATTCTATGTCATAGTTGGTTGAGGGAGACAGACAGACTTGGGGGCTGAGGGAAGAGAAGGGAGAAAAAATGGAGAGGTAGAGGGCGAAAAAGATGAGCAAAGGAATAAAGACAGACATATCAAGAGACAGTGACAATAATATGCTATGCTCTTTTGTGCACAAACATATACACCTGTGCCTGTGCACACACTGATCCTAGAAAGGCAGACTCACACAGAAAGATAGACTTTAATGGAGTTTAGGGTTTGTTATTAAAGGCTCCTAAAGTCATTTCTTTTTTCCCCAACCACAAGATATAAACGGGAATAACAACATCTGGTACTTGCAAAATGAGCCAAGACAATTAAATCAAAAGTAGAAGGTTAACCATCCTGCCTTGGAATATGCTCCTTAGGCATTGAAAAACATTTCAAATTTTAGATTTTTCTTAAGGTAAAGTCCTTCAAATTACTTTTCAAGATTATACCTACTTAGAAGATGTAACAATGTGTTCAGATATCATGATGTCCTTGTATGAATCAAGGAAGGTAAGATTAAAAGAATGTTTTTAAAGCCATATATGAGACATACAGGAAGCAGGGAGAATAAAGTAAGGGAATTCTGAATAATATAGAGAAAATTCGAACCAAAATTGTGCTAAAGTCCCTCCATGCCTGCCCACACCTCCTTTTGGGGAATCTGCCCTGCCCACCTTTGCTGACCAAATGGCCATGTTTTATGCCACATGACCCTGCCTCTCCACTTCCACCCCAGGTGATGATGTCAAAAGATAGCGTCTGGCCTAGGTACTGCCAGTTCAGTGTCTTGATTGCGGTGGGTAGAATGTAAATTCCATGAGGGCAGACATGTGTATCTGTCTTTTTCACTGTCTTTACCCCAGTGTCTAGATGAGTCCTTGGCACATATTAGGTGTTCCATAAATATTTGATAAATGAATGAATGACTGTGGCTTGGCCCAAATAGATGAACAGTGTCAATTAGAGTTCCCTCTTATGGATCTGAAATTTGAGAAAAAGGGAGGACATAGTGAGGCAGAGTGAAAGGACGTAAGGGACTTGAATGATAGCCAAAATTCACAGGCAAGTTACCAGGAAATTGAAAACAGATGGAGCTGAGTGAAAAACACTAGAGCACGTACGTAGGAAGATGCCACGACATGACAAGAGATGAAAAACCTGCTCTGTACCAGCCCCATTTCCCATGAGGCTTCCTGTGCTTGGCTCACCACAGGATCACTGCAGTGTCTTAAAAATACCCACAGCCACAGCCCTTCCTTCCCTGGAGTTAGCTTGGGTGATTATCTGTTCCTTTGAATTATAAAAGTCCTGACTTCAGCAATAATGTATTTAATACAGTAATGATGCCCCAAGATAAGGTTATTATAGCTACTTTTATGAATATCAAAAGAAGGATGCTAAATTGGTATACATAAATGATTAAATCCTGTGAAAATGGGAAAAATAAGATAGATAAAATGAAACCAACCCAAGTGTTAAGAATACTAAAAAATATTTATTCATGCAACAAAGAAAGATTGTTAAGTGTTTGTTAAGTGTTTACTAGGTGCAGGCATTGTGCTGGGGCTGGAGATGGCAACATAAAAAGACATGATCAACCCTCTTTAGGTATCAAAGGTCTAACAGGGACACAGCAAGTACAATGAAGAACCACAAAGAAGATGCAAACAGAGTGCGAAAGGAGCATGTGAAAAGGAGGCATTTTGAACTCATATGTGAAGAGTAAGTAGGATTTTGCCAGCAATGAATGAGAAGATTCTGCAGAAAAATTGTACTAGAGATGCTGAGTGGGAGGAGGACATTCTAGGCGGGAGAAGTGTGCAAATGCAGAGAGGCAGGAAAAAAACAATCTTGGAATTATGAGTCTGTGAAGGGCAAAAAAGAACCAGCAGAAAATGAAGCTTGCTGAACAGGTAGGCAGGGCTAGATGGTGAAAAACTTGAGATGTTATTCTGTAGGTGATTGGGAGCCGTAATGAATACCAAGCACTAGGAAGGCATGGTTACATTTGCCCATGGGAAATTTCACCCTGATGTCAGGGTGGTTTGATTAGAGCCCAGCAATAGTTGGGGGAAGGGAGTGGGGGGGTGATGTGGTGGTGAATGGCAGCGGTTCCTGTAGAATCTACGGCAGCAGAGGTGGGATACAGAGAAGAACTGGATATGAGACTTTTGGAGTAAAATCATCGAGACTCAGTGATTGATAAAGTCAAGATTGATAGGTTTGTATAGACAAAAAGGAACAAAGATATGAAAAACCGTCATTAACATTTGGAAATTACTGTTCCTAAAGAAAAGTTACTCATTTTCACTTAATCATCACTGTGGGAGAGGAAAAGCTGCTGCTATTATCAGAAGCTCCCATTTTATAGAAAAGAGTATGTCTTAGAGAGCTGAATTGGCTTGCTCAGGCTCACTCCCACTTAAGAGGCAGTGTCAGAGTTAAAGTTTAGTTTCCCTAACTAGAAGCCCACTCTTTTTTTTTTTTTTTTTTTTTTGAGACAGAGTCTCGCTCTTTTGACCAGGCTGGAGTGTACAGTGTTATGATCACGGATCACTGCAGCCTGGACCTCCTGGGCTCCAGTGATCCTCCCACCTCAGTCTCCCAGGTAGCTGGGACTACGGGCACATGACACCACATTCAGCTAATTTTGTTGTTGCTGTTGAGACGGGGTCTCATTATGTCGCCCAGGCTGGTCTTGAACTCCTGCGCCCAAGCGAGTCTCCTGGCTTGGCCTCCCAAAGTGCTGGGATTACAGGAGTGAAGTCCATTCTTTTTCACTCATTTGGGCTGCCTCTAGGAAAATCAGATGGACAGGAGACCATAGAAAAAGATTTCTCAGGGTAGCTCTACTATTGAAAAGAAAACAACAGGCCGGGTGCAGTGACTTACACCTATAATCCTAACACTTTGGGAGACCGAGGCAGGAGGATCACCTGAGGTCAGGAGTTTGAGACCCGCTTGACCAACATGCAGAAACCCCATCTCTACTAAAAAATACAAAAATTAGCCAGGCGTGGTGGTGCATGCCTGTAATCCCAGCTACTCGGGAGGCTGAGACAGGAGAATCGCTTGAACCCGGGAGGCAGAGGTTGAAGTGAGCCGAGCTCGCACCATTGTGCTCCAGCCTGGGCAACAAGAACAAAACTCTGTCACCAAAAAAAAAAAAAAAAGGAAACAACAACCATAAAAAAGAAAATAAAAAGGTGAAAACATCTGTCAAAGTACTTTTATTTTCATTAAACTTATTTTGTATTTATTCACTAAAATGCTGAAGGAACTAAAACATTCCGGACTCAGAACTTGATTCTTTTGTATATTAATTTTGTGTTTAAGTTCAGTGACAGGAGTCTTCATTTTTCTTATTTTCTTCTCTTTGAAGAAAAATGACACTTTATAATTTTGTGAGCAGGGCTATTTGTCTTGTTATGATTTTATACTCTACTTTAAAAATGGCGTAGAGTATATTTCATAGTGCCCTTGTAGCCAGTTTCACGTGATACTGAACCGAGTCTTTATATAGCACTACTCTTCTAAGGAACATAATATTCTTTACCAACGTTCAACTCACGAATCTCTATGATGTCCCTGGCATTTCGACAGACATCAAGAATTTTCATTCCTTCCTTGCAAATAAAGAAACTCAATCTTAAAGTAGTTAAGTCTGTTTCCAAGAGTTTTACAAAGTAGATCAATGCCATTCTCTTTAATCTACTAGAAACCTCAGACTCCAACTGAAAAAAAAAAAGTTTTCTTTTTCAGATTCATAGTCATATCCATTTAACCCATTTTGAAAGCCTCCTATGGGTTGAGTACTATGTAAGTTATTTTGTTTAATTCTGAGGAATTCTCTAGTCTTTGATCTACTTATATGATGATTAATGATATTAATTTAGTTGTGCGGTAATGCATCAGTTAATTTGTTTTTTCATCTTGGGGGCAGGAACCCTGAATCTTTTGTCCTTCACTTTTTACTGAAAGTGAGTTGCATTTACAGAAAAAGTAAATGCAAAATTGTAAGTGTACAGCTAAAAGACATGATTGCTAAGACCAAATGTTAATACTTATCTGAGAAAAATAATTTTGCATTTACGTGTGTTTTCAAAAATTATAGTAACTTCACAAAAAACCTTAAGTTCTTACTATTTTTAAAATTATAATGCCTAAAATGTTTTGCTCAGGGAAATTTTTGAGAGGCAATAACCACCATTTTAAGCTGGTTTCTCTAGTTGCAAGACCAGAGGAGAAACCACTAGGGGGCGTGCAAAACTGTCATTTCCAAAAGCATTCTGCAATTACTGATTCAGAATTTTAGAGAGGGAAGTGACCCGGAGGTCATCAAATCTGAACTTCATATTTTGGACGTAAAAACTGAGATCCCGTGAGATTACCTGATTTGCCCAAGATCACACAGCCATCTGTAAACCTATAAGAGGCAGTTTAAAGGGCGAACATTTTTTGCTCCTGTCCAGCCCATGTTCTTCCTGGTAGTAGTGAGATTTTAGTTCTTTCTATAATATCACTTGTCAAATATTTACCATCACTTGGTAAACCACTCCATTGAATTTCCCATCCTTCTAGCTTTTGCTTCCTAGGTGGAAAAACCTAGAGACTTGTTTTAAGTGTCTGTCTTCTTGTGGGACTGACTGGTGATGATAATAATATTTTGAAGCCAAAACAGTAAGCACAGCATGAGCACTCCCTGTTATATCATTATTCAGCAAGGAAATCATAATCATCTTAAATACATGCTCTGTGAATACGGTAGTTTGGAATTGCTTTGAATTTTTATTTTTCATTGATTGATTGATTGAGATGAAGTCTCGCTCTGTCACCCAGGCTGGAGCGATCTCAGCTCACTGTAGCCTCTGCCTCCCTGTTCAAGGGATTCTCCTGCCTCAGCCTCCTGAATAGCTGGGACTACAGGCACACACCACCATGCCCTGCTAATTTTTGTATTTTTTTTAGTGGAGATGGAGTTTCACCATGTTGGCCAGGTTCAAAATCCTGACCTCAGGTGATTCATCTGCCTCGGCCTCCCAAAGTGCTGGGATTACAGGCGTGGGCCACTGTGCCTGGCCTGATTTTTTAATATAACTATTTTTCCCGATGGATATTCTCTCCTTCCCTCCCTCCTTCCTTTCTTTCCTTCCTTCCTTCCTTCTTTCCGTCCACCACATACAATCATCCCGATTCCTCTCTCTCTTTCTTTCTTTCTTTCTTTCCTTTCTTTGTCTCTCCTTTCTATTAGCAAGTAAAAATTATATATATTTATGGTATACTACATGATGATGTGTTGATAGATGTATACATTATAGAATGACGAAATCAGTCTATTTAACATAGGCATTAGCTTACATACTTACATTTTTGTGGTGAGACCTTAAAATCTACTGTCTTGGCAATTTTCAAATCCACAACGTATTGTTACTAACTGCAGTCACCATTATGTACAATAGATCTCTTATACTTATTCCTCCTGTCTAACTGAAACCAAGCTATTTAGATGATAATTAAACTCTCCACTTCTAGGTTTATACTCCAGAGAAACTTGTGCACATGAACACCAAGAAACGCAAATAAAAATGTTTATAGCACCTTTGTCCAGGAAGAGACAAAACGCTGGAATAGCCCATTTGTCCTTCAACAGTAGAATGCATAACTAAATTGTGGTCTATTCATGCAATGGAATATTACAGACAGCAATAGTGAATGTTACAGCTTCATATATCAATGGTTGAAGAATCTCAGTAATGTTGAACAAAAAAGCAAATCACACAAACCTAAATATGTGTGATTGCATTTACATAAATTGCAAAACAAGTAAAATTAGATAACATATTTCTTAAGGACACGCATATATCATAAAACAATAAAAGCAAAGAATGACTAAAAAAGTTTCAATGTATGGTTACCTAGGGGTAGGCAGGAAAAGGGACATAATTAGAGGCATAAAGGAAACTTCTGAGGTACTGGTAATATTCTACGTCTTAAGATGGATGATAGGTACATAGCCATTCTTTTTTTGGAGACAGAGTCTTGCTCTGTCGCCCAGGCTGGAGTGCAGTGGCGCGATCTCAGCTCACTGCAAGCTCTGCCTCCCGGGTTCACGCCATTCTCCTGCCTCAGCCTCCCGAGTAGCTGGGACTACAGGCGCCTGCCACCACGCCTAGCTAATTTTTTGTATTTTTTAGTAGGGAAGGGGTTTCACCATGTTAAGCAGGATGGTCTCCATCTCCTGACCTCATGATCTGCCCACCTTGGCCTCCCAAAGTGCTGGGATTACAGGTGTGAGCCACCACGGCTGGCCCAAGCATTCTTTTATTATTCTTCTTTATTCTTCTTTTTTTTTTTTTTTTTTTTGAGAGGGAGTCTGGCTCTGTCGCCCAGGCTGGAGTGCAGTGGCCGGATCTCAGCTCACTGCAAGCTCCGCCTCCCGGGTTTACACCATTCTCCTGCCTCAGCCTCCCAAGTAGCTGGGACTACAGGCACCCGCCACCTCGCCCAGCTAGTTTTTTTGTATTTTTTTTTAGTAGAGACGGGGTTTCACCGTGTTAGCCAGGATGGTCTCGATCTCCTGACCTCGTGATCCGCCCGTCTTGGCCTCCCAAAGTGCTGGGATTACAGGCTTGAGCCACCGCGCCCGGCCTATTATTCTTTTTAAAATGGCATATACACATATATACACCCTTATATGGTGGTACTATATATTTCACAGTAAGAAAGTTTCAACAAGAAAAAACTAATAATTTCTGAATTAACTTGGAAATTCTCTATTGCAGTTGCAAAAAATACATTTTAAATAACGTTTTCATTTAGAATCAAAGCCTGGTTTTAACTCATATCTCAGAACATACTGAGAATTAGACATAGTATAAAATACTGCAATTAGGACCATGTTTTTGAGAGGTATAGGGGCCAGGCATCGTGGCTTATGCCTTAATCCCAGCACTTTGGGAGGCTGAGGTGGAGCCCTCTTGAGGTGGAAGGGCTCAAGATCAAACGAGGCAACATAGTAAGACCCTGTCTCTACAAAAAATTATCAAAATTAGCTGAGAATGGTGGCTGTGCCTGTAGTCCCAGCCACCCAGGAGGCTGAGGCAGGAGGATCAAGGCTGCAGTGAGTTATGGTTATGCCACTGCTTTCCAGCCTGGGCTACCCAATGACAGCCTGTCTCTAAAATAAATAAACAAGTAAAAACTGAAAGCAAACAAACAAAAAATACACTAGTAAAAGTGTATTTCTTAAGGATATACTCAGATTGGGTAGGTTAAATATGGCCAGGTCTGATGTTGTTGGATAAAGCTGTATTTATACTGGGCTAATACATCTGAAAAACTAAACCTCCTGTTTTCGTTGATGTTTCAGGAAATATGCTATCATGTCTAATAAGCCTTACATTGAAAATCAAATAAACCTGGTAATTGTTTGTTTGTTTTAGGCATGATATTATAAAACTGAAGTTGTCAAAAAGAACAGTAGAGCCGGGCGCAGTGGCTCATGCCTGTAATCCCAGCACTTTGGGAGGCTGAGACATGCGGACCACTTGAGGTCAGGAGCTTGAGACCAGCTTGGCCAACATGGTGAAACACCATCTCTTCTAAAATTACAAAAATTAGCCAGGCATGGTGGCATGTGCCTGTAATCCCAGCTACTTGGGAGGCTGAGGCAGGAGAATCACTTGAACCTGGGAGGCAGAGGTTGCAGTGAGCTGTCATGCCACTGCAACCTGGGCATAATGAGTGGAACTCCTTTTCAAAAAAGTAAAAAATAAAATAAAAAAAAGAAACAGAGAATTGCTTCACTCTTCAGCCAAAAGGTCTTGATTTTACTCTTGCAGATTTTAATAAAATACTAGTGAGGACTAAGCTCTGATTGTTTTTATCTTGCCCAAATTCCTATCTGAGGGGTCTAGGGAGTTATGCCCTACAAACCATAAATTCTCATCAGATGAGTTTTATTTGAATCTATTATATTGTGACTGATTTTTGAATCTGATTCTGGCATAACATGAGACAAGAAAAAAAATCAAAATATTTCACCCCAAAATATATTTCCTTGCCATACCTTGAAATTTCCCTGCAAAGTCTCTTGTGGGGAAAATCCACATTCTATAGAGAATTCCCTTTCCCCTTTGTTTTCTTTCCTTCCTTTCCAGATCCAGGAAATTATCAACTAAGAGCCAGGCACCCTTTTAGGTCTGATAAGAAACATTTTACAACCTGCTCTCTTTCTGAAGTCCGCTGAGATCTTCCTCTGCACAATAAAACTTGGTCTCCATAATCCTCTATCTTAACCTGAACATTTCCTTTCTACTGATCCCACGTCTTCAGATAAAGTCAACCAATTATTAACCAGAAAATGTTTACATTTACCTGTAGCCTGGAAGCCCCTGCTTTGAGTTGTCCCACCTTTCTGAACCAAACCAATGTAACTAATGTAGCCTCCACCTCCCGGGTTCAAGAGATTTTCCTGCCTCAGCCTCCTGAGTAGCTAGGATTACAAGTGTGCACCACCACACCTGAGTGATTTTTGTATTTTTAGTCGAGATGTGGTTTCACCACGTTGGCCAGGTTGGTCTCGAACTCCTGATCTCAAGTGATCCACCTGCTTCGGCCTCCCAAAGTGCTGAGATTACAGGTATGAGCCACCACGACTGGCCAGCAATTCTCTGCTTCAATTCCTAGGGGAATTGGTAGATCCTTAGGAAATGGGACCTGAGAGGGTAGGCTCTGGGAATGGGGTAACAGATGACAGGGCTGGATCTCTCTTTCTCTTGATCTAGATTTTGACTACAGACATTCTTGTTATTCTACCATGGATTTGGGATTTCATATCAATCTGAAGCTAAATTAAGTTCTCCATAGAGTCACCTTATATCTGCCCCCTGTGAGATGCCAGAGTGTAAGGAGTGCTTTATGTACCCCTATGGGGAGGGGGCACTTCAAAACCCACATATCAAGATAAAAGAGTTTGGCATGTGCTCCTGGAATCAGGAGGAATCAGGAACCTGTCATATGTCTGAAAATGTCTAAACAGGAGGAGGCTCCGTGAGGGGATGTGCGGTAGCAGAGTGAATAGAGTTGGTGTGATGGTTAATTTTCCATGTTAACTTGACTGGGCCACAGGGTTCCCAGATATTTGGTCAGACATTCTGGGTGTGTCTGTGAGAATGTTTCTGGATGAGTTTAACGTTTGAACTGGTACACTAAGTAAAGCAGATTGCCCTCCCTAACGGATGTGTGGGCTCCATCCAATCAATAGAAGGCCTGAATAGAACAAAGAGATGGACCCTCATGTGAGTAAGAGGGAATTCTTCTTATGTAATTGCCTTTGAGCTGGAACATCAATTTTTTTTCCTGCCGTTTGACATGAACTGAAACTTTCCTGGTTCTCGAGCTTGCTGACTATAGATCTTGGAATTTTTCAAGGTCCGTAACTGCATGAGCCAATTCCTTATAATCTCTCTCTCTCTGTCTGTCTCTCTCTCTCTCTCCATATACATTGTATTTTTTTCTGGAGAACCCTGAATAATAAAGTTGGAAATAAGGGTCTGTGGGACAAACACACAGGTTTCCTATGGTATGCATGTGAATTACATCAAAAAGGGCTAGATTCTGGTTGTCTTAAAAGGGACTTCACCAAAATGGTATTTCTAAAGAGTGGTGGTGGGCCATCTGAAGCTTCAAGCTGAGGTGATGTGGTTGGGGTGAGAAGTGGCAGAGAAAGCAGTTGTCAGCATGAATCATTTTCTATGAAAGGAAACTGGAAGTAAGAGGTCCTCAGAAATGGAAACTCAGAAAGTCCATTGCATCAGTCATAGAACAATGTCCTTGTCTTCTACTCCATCTTCTACATTGACTAGACCATAGAAGAGCTGAAAATAGCAGCTAGAAAATATAGGAGGTGGATTTGGAAGAAAGAATACCCCTACTGTATTAGTCTGTTCTTGCATTGCCACAAAGAAATACCTGAGACTGGGTAATTTATAAAGAAAAGACATTTAATTGGCACACGGTTTCACAGGTTGTACAGGAAGCAGTGCAACATCTGCTTTTGGGGGAGGCCTGAAGGATCTCTTACTCATGGCAGAAGGCAAAGCGAGAGCAGGTGTCTACATGGCAGGAACAGGAGGAAGCGGGTACTGGGACAGCAACGCCACACATTTTTAAACAACTAGATCTCACTCACTAGAATAGCACCAAGGGGGATGGTGCTAAACCATTTATGAGAACCCACCCCCATGATCCATCCAATCACCTCCCACCAGGCCCCACCTCCAACACTAGGGATTACAGTTCGACATGAGATTTGGGTGCGGACACAGATCCAAATCATATCACCCACTTTTCTGCCACATGCCACACATCCACCCTAGCTTTCCCCTTTTTTTTTTTTTTTTTTTTTTGGCTTGCAAGTTGATTCAGGCCTGTGGATTGAATGAGGGAGAGTGAGGGCCTAAAAAGAAGTATTGAATCAAATGAGAATATAATGTTTTGATATAAGATGGCACAAGGCTTCTTTTTTATCATTTATTATTTTTTTCTTTTTTTAAAAAAACCTATTTTTTAAAATTAGAGATGAATTTTTGCCATGTTGCCCAGGCTGGTCTTGAACTCCTGAGCTCAGGCAATCCACCTGCCTTGGCCTTCCAAAGTGCTGGGATTATAGGTGTGCGCCATCACACCCAGCTGGCACTGGGCTTCTTAATATTTGCCTGTGACCAGAAAAGCTAGGATCTCTGCCTAAAATTTCATCCAAGGACGATTAAGAATAATTTGACAGAGAAGGTTTAAAAGAGCAGTAGAGAGAGTTGCTTTCATTTGCCTCTGACTGAGTCCAGCCCATTCAATGAACCAGTTACATGCAGTTAGCCAAAAAGGGAGCCCTGGTTATGCTACATTTTTGAAGTGCCAATTTGCAAAACTTCCATATAACTGCCATGACTATTGTATTCCTAAAATTATAATGGAGAGCTAAAAGTTCCCTTGAGATCTAAGCCCCGGGGAATTCTCTTTCTTCTTTTTTTTTCCTTCAATGACTATGCAATAGGCCAGTGAACTCATTTCCTGAGTCAATTAGATGATTCAAAGTTTCTCATCTTTCCCTAGCAAACGGACTCTGATTAAAAAAACAAACAAAAAGTTTCTCATCTCCAAAATAGAGCCTTAAAATTCTTTTATTTCTTCATTTGTTTCTTTTTTAGGCTAGTCAAGTGAAGCATTGGGAGTGGAGAAGAAACAAAGAAATCTGCAATAGGTTGTGATCAATTACTTGTAAACATCACTGTACTGAGACCTGCAGCCTAAAAAATTCTGTAAGCAGAGGTTGGGTATTGCAGCTTTGTATGTATCATTGTAACAGTATATGTATCAAAATGAAGTCAAGACTTAAATGAACCAACAAGGTATGTGATTAACTCAGGGTGGTGGGAGTCCCTTCAAGAGAAGGCAGAGAAAAGAAAAAGAAAAAAAAAAAAAGAGGGCAGAAGATGTATTGGCAAGAATCTAAATCCCTTTCATCAAGTGAAAGAGACTTCCTCATGAGATGTAAATCCATTTGTCCCTAAGGAAAGTGAAAGTTATAGGGCTATAGCTTTCAAACACTGCTCCTGTTTCCAGAGAACAATACCTTTCCCTTAAGTATTTATAACAACCTCTCAGCTTTAGCAACTCACTGCTTTTTGCCAGTCAGCAAAGTTCTCTGACAAAATGTTGTCAGATCACCAACCCATAAGCTATAAACCACCTACCCACCCGCTCTGTTCTTCAACACTAGTTTTCTTTTAATGTTGGTTTGTTTGGCGGGGAGGGGGAACAGGGAGCTGTTTTTATGATTTATAGCATCTGCTTGATCTCCAAGATTTGGTTTGTTTAAATATTGAGTCTGGAATTCCGAAAGCACTTGAAATATTTTGCAAATAAATGAATACCTTTTTCTTCAAATTGAACAGAAGGAATGATTTATCCCTTGGTTTCTTCTCATTTGCCTGAAAGTGGAGATCATGGAGAATCAGAAAACATCAAAAGAGGTGGAGCAGGGAGGGGGTACCTGTTATGCCAGCTTTGATTTATACAGTCAGAGTATAAAGCCTCCTTAGATTAATAATCTAGTTTTGGTTTGCAAAGCAGCCTCTGCAATCTCCTAATGAATGGCAGAATTTCAGGACCGCCAGTCTCATCTTAAATTTTCCACAGGATGCTACTTTCATATTCCCACACCCAAAATCTTTTCTTTTTTTTTTTTTTAAGATGGAATCTCACTCTGTCACCCAAGCTAGAGTGCAGTGGCTCGATCTTGGCTCACTGCGAGCTCCACCTCCTAAGTTCAAGCAATTCTCCTGTCTCAGCCTCCTGAGTAACTGGGACTACAGGCAGGCGCCACCACACCCAGCTTTTTTGTACTTTTGGTTGAGACAGGATTTCACCATGTTGACCAGGCTGTTCTTGAACTCCTGACCTCTGGTGATCCACCTGTCTCAGCCTCTCAAAGTGCTGGGATTGCAGGCGTGAGCCACTGCACCCAGCCACACATCCTAAATCTTTGCCCTTTAAAGGACAACTTCTTTGGTCTGTCTCCATTCTCATTTTTTAAGCCGCAGGTAAACTTCCCTCTTAACTTCTCACATGCAGATAAAATGCTAATTGTTGCAGGCCGAAAGAGTGAGGGTTGTGATCAACTCAGTATACCACTGGAGGCTATATGAGTAAAGGCAAACAGTTCTCATAAATGCAGAATGTGTCCCACCCAGAAGGAATGCTGAGGGCAATCATGCCCCAAGTGCAGTGTTTCTTGTGATTAGGCACATCTGAAGCCTGTCAGCAATAATGTGAACCTGTGATCAATTAAGCAGCTGACCAATCGTTACCTCCTCCTCCCTGCCCTTTCTACCCAATAAATACAAAGAGCTGTAAAAGATTAGGGCTGCTTCCTTTGCTCACTAAAAGCAGGGATGAGAAGCAGGGAGCTCTCTTCTTCTTCCCCAGACCCCTTCTTTAAAACAGTTTCTTTTGTCTTAAGTTTTCATTTCTATGTTCATCCCCCTTGTTCAGTCCTGTAACTATGGTCTTAAGTAGTAATAGTAACAGTAGTAACTGTCGTAGTGAGGGTCTCAAGTAGTAGCAGTGGCAGTCTGTCACGGCTAATGTCACAGCTAATGTCTTCTGGTCATTGTTTTTTTCAAAGTGGAAACATGAGAACTTCAGAATTATCAGTCATAATCGAGACCCTTACAAAGAGCTCAGTGGGCATTTTCTTTTGCATATCAGAAGCCAAAAGCCTGGTTAGTGTACATATTATTTTATCTCTTAGGGTCATATACTGTACTGTAACATCATTATAGCTTGTAGGTCTAGCCCAATGGAGTTGAAAGAAACTTTTCTTTTTGCTTGCTTTCATTTCAGTTTAGACAAGGGGTTGGTAACCTTTTTGGACTGACAACAATGAAGCTATTGATGAGTTTAGAGGTAGGCAGAGAGAAAAATGGAAAAGCAGAAAGTAAGCGAATTGAGTAAGAGAAAGAAAAGCAAGTAAAGAGGAACAGAAGAAAAGAGAACGAAAAGAGAAATAGAGATGGGAGAGGAGTTTATGTAGAAGACTGGCATGATGCCGGTGTCACATGCAGGGGTTAGGAAAAACTCACTTTTGCCTTCTGAAGGTTCATGAAAATTAACTGAGAAAAGGCAGATTAAAGGAGAAAAGGCAGTTGGGTGAGGTGGCTCACGCCTGTAATCCCGGCACTTTAGAAGGCCAAGGCAGGTGGATCACTTGAGGTCAGGAGTTTGAGACCAGTCTGACCAACATGGTAAAAACCTATCTCTACTAAAAATACAAAAGTTAGCCGGGTGTAGTGGCACTGTAATCTCAGCTTCTCGGGAGGCTAAGGCAGGAGAATCACTTAAACCCGGAAGGCAGAGGTTGCAGTGATCCGAGATCCTGCCACTGCACTCCAGCCTGGGAGACAGAACAAGACTCCACCTCAAAAAAGGCATACAAATTTATTGACATGCATGGGGGAAAAATCATAGAGTGATTATTCCAAATTCCCAGTGGGGTACAGAAGCTTATATGCCTGTTCTTTTTTTTTTTCCCCCTGCTTTGAGGCAGGCATTAGCTTGTAAAAGAAAAGAAAAAAAAAAAAAAAAAAGGCCAGGCGAGGTGGTTCATGCCATATCCCAGCACTTTGGGAGGCCAAGGTGGGTGGATCACCTGAGGTAAGGAGTTCGAGACCAGCCTGGCCAACATGGTGAAACCCCATCTCTACTAAAAATTCCAAAAATTAGCTGGGCATGGTGGCAGACACTGTACTCCCAGCTATTTGGGAGGCTAAGGCAGAAGAACTGCTTGAACTCGCGAGGCAGAGGTTGCAGTGAGCCAAGACCATGCCACTGCACTCCTGCCTGGGTGATAGAGCAAGACTCTGTCTCAAAAAAAGTCCATCATGGTGTGGTTGCATTCCTTGGTCTTCTTTTTCGAAATAGATAAGATTTTAGAAAGGAATAAAGGTCAGTTGTTTCTTTGGTAAGATGATTTCTTGATCAGGTTAGGAAACTTCAGAGTTCCTCCCTGACTTTGGAGTGGGAAAAAAACAAGACAAGGTTAGGAGGACTTTGATTCTGAGGCTTATTTCCAAGGCCTTTTAATTTTTCTTTTTCTTTTCTTTTCTTTTTTTTTTTTTTTTTTTGAGACGGAATCTCTGTCTGTCACTCAGGCTGGAGTGCAGTAGCATGATCTTGGCTCACTGCAGCCTCTGCCTCCTGGGTTCAAGTGATTCTCCTGCCTCAGCCTCCTGAGTATCTGGGATTACAGGCAGGCGCTACCTCACCCAGCTAATTTTTCTATTTTTAGTAGAGACGGGGTTTCGCCATGTTGGCCAGGCTGATCTCGAACTCCTGACTTCAGGTGATCAGCCTGCCTCAGCCTCCCAAAGTACTGGGATTACAGGAGTGAGTCACTGTGCCTGGCCAGGACTTTTAATTTTTAAAAGCACTCAGCATGTCAAAGTGCCATATTTTGGGGAATTATTTTCTGCATCCCATTACACACATGCCAGGGAGATGACCCATTGCCTAATTTTAACGAATAAAATCATATATATCATACAAGATTTTTGCATGTTTCATAATGTGGAAATCACCAGAACATTTTATTTTCCTTGCTGCATTTGATATTTTTGGCCTCAGTCATTTTATTTTTGGAAGGGGAAGAGATATATACTCTTGGTTGTAAAGAAAATCACATGAAATGAGTATAAATAGTGTTGCCCTAAAGGAAAAAACTGAGGCAAAATTAATGTAAGTAGAAAGTTTATTTGGCCCAAATTTGAGGACTGCAACCCAGGAGCATAGATTCAAGTTGCTCTGAATATATGCTCCTATTAGCAGCGGTTACAAAGGTTTTTTTTTTCTTTTTTTTCTCTTTTTTTTTTTTGAGACAGACTTTCGCTCTTGTCTTGTCACCCAGACTGAAGTGCAGTGGCGTGATCTCGGCTCACTGCAGTCTCCACTTCCCGGGTTCAGGGGATTCTTGTGCCTCAGCTCTCCGAGTGGCTGGGATTACAGGTGTTCGCCCGCCTAATTTTTTTATTTTTAATAGAGACAGGGTTTCATGATGTTGCCTAGGCTGGTTTCCAACTCCTGGCCTCAGGTGATCCACCCACCTCAGCTTCCCAGAGTGCTGGGATTACAGGTGTGAGCCACTGCGCCCAGCCACAAATGGGTTTTTAAAGGAAAAAAGAAGAGGCAGTTCCTAAGTTGTTTATCAATAATTTATGTTACAATAACAAGCTATTGGTTGGCTATACATTGTTCTTTGTATCACAAATTCCAGGAACATGAAGACAGTGGGTGAGGCAGCTGTCAGAAATAAAATGCTTTTAAATAATTGCCCCTGGCTACTAAAAATACAAAAATTAGCCCTGCGTGATGCTGCACACCTGTAATCCCAGCTACTCGGGAGGCTAAGGCAGGAGAATCGCTTGAAGCCGGGAGTGGAGGTTGCAGTGAGCTGAGATTACGCAACTGCACTCCAGCCTGGGACAGAGCGAGACATCATCCAAAAAAAAAAAAAATTTGCCCCTGGGAATGGGTGCAGTGAGATGTGACTGAAATCCTATACTCCTATCTCTCCAGGCCTGATGAATTTTGCATACTTCACATTTCTCAGGCTGCTCTGAGCTATTTTTCTTTCTCATTTCCTCCTTTTGATCAGAATGGTTCTCTTCTGAAAGCACTAATGATCAACATTTTAGATGTAAGTTTATCCCATGTTCCTGGGAAGACTCATTGTCAGATAATCTTGTCCCATGTCAGAGGGAATCAGCAGAAGTACTATGACTTAAGAACTTAGTGAAGATCCAAGGCCGAATCGGTTGGCAACAATTCAGGGATTGAACTGAACAATAAAAGGTCAGAGTAATGGAATCTTAGGCCGTTTACTTACACTGGAGTTGAGGCATGTTAGCTCATTTCTAAGCATCTAGCTATCATGATTTTTTTTTGTTATAAACTTTTGTAGTAGACTTTAGACATCTAGAAATACAAAGCATAATTAATTTAGGAATTTAAAATGTGACACAAATAAGGACAGTTATCAACAAAACACGTTGAAAGACAAATATGAAAAGTATTCCTATTCCTGAAGGTAACCGAATGAATATTGTAATCTATTTCTTGTCCTGGTCTAAAGAACAAAGTATTGGAGATCTCCACTGAGGATGATGTCCACTCAGGCAGGGCTGCCTAATGTCCCTTCTAATGTAGTTGTTGGAACAAGTCCTTTATTTGATAGCATTCCCCTTCCTTCCTTCCTTCCTTCCTTCCTTCCTTCCTTCCTTCCTTCCTTCCTTCCTTCCTTTCTTTCTTTTCTTCCCTTTCGTTTTTTTGTTCTTTCCTTTGGCATTTTCCATTAAACAAAATCTCCAGGTTGGAGTCCATGATCTTTGATGTTTTTGTCTCCTGCTGGGAGCTTACTGTTAAAATGATCCTTAATTAATTTAGAATTTTCAGTAAGAAACTTACAAGGCTTTGCAATAATGAAGAATATCACCTTGTTAATGGAAAAACCAAACTCTGTAAAAGATTTTCAAGAGTTTTATTCTGAGCTAACATGAGTGAATGTGGCCCAGGGAAACACAGCCTCAGGAGTCCTGAGAACTTGCACCAAAGTCTGGATTACTATTTGGTTTTATATATTTCAGGGAGGCAGGAATTATAGGTGAAGACTTAAATCAATACATGGAAGGTATACACTGCTTCCATATGAAAAGGTGGGATATCTAGTCTGGTGTGGTGCCTCACACCTGTAGTCCCAGCACTTTGGGAGGCTGAGGTGAGCAGATCACAAGGTCAGGAGATGGAGACCATCCTGGCCAACATGGTGAGACCCGTCTGTACTAAAAATGCGAAAATTAGCTGGGTGTGGTGGTGCACGCCTGTACTCCCAGCTACTTGGGAGGATGAGACAGGAGAATTGCTTGAACCCAGGAGGCAGAGTTTGCAGTGAGCCAAGATCGTGTCACTGTGCTCCAGCCTGGCAACAGAGAGAGACTCTGTCTCAAAAAAAAAAAGAAAGAAAGAAAGAAAGAAAAGAAAGAAAGAAAGAAAACGTGGGATATCTTAAAGCAGGGGCTTACAGGTTATAGGTGGATTCAGAGATTCTTTTTTTTTTTTTTTTTTTTGAGACGGTCTCGCTCTGTCTCCCAGGCTAGATTGCAGTGGCCCAATCTCAGCTCACTGCAACCTCCACCTCCCGGGTTCAAGCAATTCTCTTGCCTCAGCCTCCCAAGTAGCTGGGACTACAGGCATCTGCCACCACGCCCGGCTAATTTTTGTATTTTTAGTAGAGACGGGGTTTCACCATATTGGCCAGGCTGGTCTCGAACTCCTGACCTTGTGATCTGCCTGCCTCGGCCTCCCAAAGTGCTGGGATTACAGGCATAAGCCACCGTGCCCAGTCAGAGATTCTTTAATTTGGAATTGACCAAAAGAGTAGGGCTGTGTCTAAAACTTGAAGTCAGCACAAAGGGACATTTTTTTTTTTTTTTTTCAGACGGATTTTCGCTCTCTCACCCAGGCTGGAGTGCAATGGTGTGATCTCGAATCACTGCAACCTCTGCCTCGCTGGTTCAAGCAATTCTCCTGCCTCAGCCTCCCAAGTAGCTGGGATTACAGGCATGCACCATGATGCCCTGCTAATTCTGTCTTTTAAGTAGAGACGGGATTTCACCATGTTGGTCAGGCTGGTCTTGAACTCCTGACCTCAGGTGATCCACCAGCCTCGGCCTCCCAAAGTGCTAGGATTACAGGTGTCACCCACTGCACCCGGCCAAAAAGGAATGTTTTAAGTTAAGCATGCTATGTAGCACGATTGATGGCTTGCAGACATGACTTAACCCTTTTCTTCCATAGTCTTAGGTCTTATTTATAATTTGATATCTTACTGCCACAGAGTCTGTTTTTTCAGTCTTATAATCTCTATTTTAACATTAATGCTGGCCAATTGTTGTGCCTAAACTCCAGAAGGGAGGGGATACAATGAGGCGTGCTTGACCTCTCTTCCTGTTTTGACTGGGAGTTTAGTTTTTTTTTTTTTTTTTTTTTGACGGAGTCTTGCTCTGTGGCCCAGGCTGGAGTACAGAGGTGCGATCTCAGCTCACTACAAGCTCCGCCTCCCGGGTTCATGTTTCTCCTGCCTCAGCCTCCTGAGTACCTGGGACTACAGGTGCCCGCCACCACGCCTGGCTAATTTTTTTGTATTTTTAGTAGAGACGGGGATGGTCTCGATCTCCTGACCTCGTGATTCGCCCGCCTCAGCCTCCCAAAGTGCTGGGATTGCAGGCGTGAGCCACCGCACCCAGCCCCTGGGAGTTCCGTTTTTAATGTTTCTCTGGGGTTCCCTTGGACAAGAGGGGGTTCATTCAGTTGGTAAGGGACTTTGGATTTTATTTTTAGTTTACAACTTTTCGATTTTTTTGAATTGGAGTCTCACTCCATCAGAGTGCAGTGGCACGATCTCAGGTCACTGCAACCTTCACCATCAGGTTCAACCAATTCTCTGCCTCAGCCTCCCGAGTAGCTGGGATTACAGGTGCCTGCCACCACACCCAGCTAATTTTTATATTTTTAGTAGAGGCAGGGTTTCACCATGTTGGCCAGGCCGGTCTTGAACTCCTGACCTCGTGATCCACCCACCTCGGCCTCCCAAAGTGCTGAGATTACAGGCTTAAGTCACCAGGTCCGGCCTAATTTACAACTTTTAAGGAGAGCTGGTTCATAGGCTCCTTTATCCAGGTGCATGGGTAGTCCTATTCCCATTTCAAAGGCAGAAAGCTGATGTTTTCCAAACAGGGTAGAATGTAAGTTAAGCAAATGGAAGATCCTTAGGCCAAGGAAATTTAAAACTTCCTTTAAGCTTTCGACTGACTTTTCATTATTCCGTGTATTCATTCTACCAGTCTGGAAGACTGAGTGATTTGCACAACGGAAATGCTAATCCATCCAATCTCAATCATCTTTGACCACACAAAATAGTATTTCTGGCTGAGCATAGTGGCTAATGCCTGTAATCCTAGCACTTTGGGAGACTGTTGTGGGAGGATTGCTTGACCCCAGGAGTTGGAGATCAACCTCGGCAACATAGTGAGACCTCATCTCCACCAAAATAATTTTTTTATATAAAAAACCAAGATAAGATTTCTATAAACTTCTCATAACCACTTACTTAGAATTTTTTGCATTCTCTTTCTTTAACTTTCTATGTTCATGTACTTTAATCCATTATTCTTTCTTTCGTCCTTTCAAATTAAAACAGCCTTTAAAAGCCTCTAGACAAAATTAGTTTTCCCTTAATAAAAACCTCACTCTCATACTTTCTTTATAACCTTCTTTACCAAAAATACATCCTATTTTTCTTATACACTCTGTATACAGAATGGTTTCTCTTACATCTAGTAGTTTCAATTCATGTATGAACTACAATTTTAACTTTTAGCAACCTGAATTTCTGATGGAAAACTTAGGAAGTAATTTTGAACTGTTTTATATCAATACTGGTAGATGGATGAAAACCATTTTATAATTTTTAGAAAGATATCTCAATTTATTTTTGTTTATTCACAGGTCTAAAGTATATTTAGCTTTTCTATACCATATAAAAATCTCAAAGTATATACAGTTAAACTTATATTTAATGATTAATGTTTTAGTATTTTTACTTAGAGATGGTTCAGACATTTCATGAACATCTACTACTTAATTAAAACATGACTTTAATATTAAGTTACTGAGGCTGGGCACAGTGGCTTATGCCTGTAATCCCAGCACTTTGAGAAGCTGAGGTGGGCGGATCACTTGAGGTCAGGAGATCAAGACCAGCCTGGCCAACATGGTGAAACCCCATCTCTACTAAAAGTACAAAAATTAGCCAGATGTGGTGGTGCACACCTGTAATGTAATCCCAGCTACTTGGGAGGCTGAGGCGGGAGAATCTCTTGAACCTGGGAGGCAGAGGTTGCAGTGAGCTGAGATTGCTCCACTGCACTCCAGCCTCGGTGACAGAGCATGACTCCATCTCAAAAAAAAAAAAAAAAAGGTTAAGTTTTTGAAATTTTGAATCTTTTTACTGAAAAAGGTTTTTGAAAAGTTCATTTATCAATTTTTCAAAAACTCACCACTATACCAAATGAGTACACTGATCAACTTTTGTCTCTATTCATTTAACTTACTCACTTTTAACAATTATGCTTGAATTGTTCATTAAACAAAGCTAGCCATCATCTCATGTTATTTCCGTGTTAATCATTTTTGTAGCCTGCAAATGTTAGGCAGTTGCCACCTAAGCAAAAACCCTAAAGTTAAATACATGATTATTTTGCTGATCCAAACACGTAGCTATTTTTATTAAACCAATAATATTAAAGTGGTCTTCTTTACTAAAGATTTACTCAAGTCATATGAACTGAACATTTTAGTTAGTTTCTATTTTGATTTAAGTGCTTACTTTTTTTTTTTTTTGTAAGACAGAGTCTCACTCTGTCACCCAGGCTGACGTGCAGTGGCACGATCTTGGCTCACTGCGACCTCCGCCTGCCGGGTTCCAGAGATTCTCCTGCCTCAGCCTCCTGAGTAGCTGGGATTACAGGCATGCTTCACCATGCCTGGCTAATTTTTAATGTATTTTGAGTAGAGATGGGGTTTTACCATGTTGGCCAAGCTGGTCTCAGTCTCCTGACCTCGTGACCCGCCCACCTCCAAAGGGCTGAGATTACAGGCTTGAGCCACCAAGCCTGGCCAAGTGCTTACTTGTTTTTTTAGAGCCAATTAGTTGGAGCGCTTTTGTATATTTTGGTAGTGAAATATCCCTTACACATAATATAAACATACATACGTACAGATCTTTTTTTTTTTTTTGAGATTGAGTTTCCCTCTTGTTGCCCAGGCTGGAGTGCAATGGCACCATCTCGGCTCACTGCAACCTCTGACTCCCAGGTTCAAGCGATTCTCCTGCCTCAGTCTCCCAGGTAGCTGGGATTACAGGCATGCACCACCATGCCCGGCTTATTTTGTATTTTTAGTAGAGATGGAGTTTCTCCATTTTGGTCAGGCTAGTCTCGAACTCCCAACCTCAGGTGATCCTCCCACCTCAGCCTCCCAAAGTGCTGGGATTACAGGTGTGAGCCACCACACCTGGCTGAAAAATCATCTTAAACAAAGGTAAGGCTTATTACATAAACTTTAAGCCAATGTAGTTTAGGTGCAGAGAGGGAGATGGTCTTACAAATGGACATTTCCTTTATAGATGTAATTATCTTTTATTTATTATTATTATTTTTTTATCAATAAGCCTTTTGTACTCCTAAATATCTTTTACAAAAAGTTTCAAAATAACTAGCTACATGTCAGAAAGTTGCATTTTGGAGACTGATTTAGTTTGATAGGTAGTCTTTTCAATTTAATGTTTCTTAATTAAATTACTGACTTTAGGGTGGAGCCCTTTAATGAACAGGACAAATAAAACATTTGTTGTTTTTAGGGCCTAATATTTAAATATGTGAAAAGCAGGCACAGCTGGAAGGTAGAGCGTCTAGATCTCCAGAAATCAAGGATTCCACATTTACTTTGAATCCCTGATTTCTCCCAAAAGGGAAATGTCACGAGACCAGGCCGTGCAACATTTTCACAGTGCTCCTCACTACAAAGACATTCCCCTAAGGCTGGTGGGCAACCCAGCACTCAGCTCACTATGTGGTCAGCTCATCCCCACAGGAGCCTTATCCCTTGGTGGTGAGTGTTTCCATAGCTTCCAAGTGTTCAAATAAAGTCTCTCTTACCTAAATGTGCAAATAAACAAGCAGCTCACTGCAGTAATTACCATTCACTGCAGCTGCTGTCAGTCACTTCTATAGGTTTCACTAGTGACTTGCCAGCTATTACACAAACAAAGATCAAGTTCTGCCTCACAGTATAAAGTAACCCTTGGCATTCCCAAAGCCAAAGAGATCAGAAAACTCAATGCAGAAGAAAGCAAAGCTTTAGACCTGTGAGAAATCTGCCCATGACTTTGGAGACTCCATGAGAGACAGAGGACCTCCCAAAAGGGGAGAGGGTGGCATATTTTTCTGTGTTCCTTGAGGGGTCTCGGCTGTTAGGTCTCATACATGGTATTGAAGATGGCAAAAGGAAGGAGTAGCAAAAGTGGAAGGGAGTGAAAGAACAAGTCCTGGAGGACCCAACTGAGGGAATTTTTTTTTTTTTTTTTTTTTGAGACAGAGTCTCGCTCTGTCGCCCAGGCTGGAGTGCAGTGGTGTGATCTTGGCTCACTACAACCTCTGCCTCCTAGGTTCAAGTGATTTTCCTGCCTCAGCCTCCCGAGTAGCTGGGATTACAGGCATGTGCCACCATGTCCAGGTAATTTTTGTATTTTTAGTAGAGACAGGGTTTCATCATATTGGTCAGGCTGGTCCTGAACTCTTGACCTCAGGTGATCTGCCCGCCTCAGCCTCCCAAAATGCTAGGATTACATGTGTGAGCCGCTGCGCCAGGCCTGAGGGAGATTTTAAGCTATCTAAAAGGCCAGTGAAGTTTTACAGTTTTTTCTCAGCAAAAATCATGCCAACAAAATAGGAAACAGAGGGAACCAACGATTTTTTAAAATAAGGTTTTTAGTATATTAACAACAACAAAAACCAAACCCAGAAACAGAATACAAAAGAGGAAAAGCAGAAAGACCTTTATTTTTCACAAAGAAAGTTATAGTCTGAATATCAGTTTTTAAGCTAACTTCCAGCCATTAGAACTCTTTAAAAAATATTTTCAAATCTTTTCTTATCAAATTTCAACCATGACAAACAATAAGTATGTCTTTCGGGCTGGACGTGGTGGCTCACGCCTGTAATCCCAACACTTTGGGATGCTGAGGCGGGTGGTTCGCTTGAAGTCAGGAGTTTGAGACCAGCCTGGCCAATATGGTAAAACCCTGTCTCTACTAAAAATATAAAAATTAGCTGGGCATGGTGGCACAACTCTGTAATCCCAGCTACTTGGGAGGTTGGGGCAGGAGAATTGCTTGAACCCGGGAGGCGGAGATTGCAGTGAACTGAGATCGCACCACTGCACAGCCAGGGTGACAGAGCAAGACCGTCTCAAAAAAAAAAAAAAAGGTATGTCTTTCCTTCAATTTGTCCGGTTCAACTTTTTCCAACTGTGGACACAAATGAATTATTTTACGTATTTCAAAGGATCCCCCCATTTCAGCCATTGATGTTTATGACCGTTCCAGGTTATGTGAGTCAATTTTCTTAGATATTTACAAGAGGATGCCCCATAAGCATTGTGCCTAAAACCAGCTGGTGTTTCTAAAGGAGGTTGTCCCTTTAAAGAGTGCTCAGATTTTGAAGCTTGATTTCCCGTAATTTCGGAACTTTTCTTTTTTTTTTTTTTTTTTTTTTTTTTTGAGACGGAGTCTCGCTCTGTCGCCCAGGCTGGAGTGCAGTGGCCGGATGTCAGCTCACTGCAAGCTCCGCCTCCCAGGTTTACGCCATTCTCCTGCCTCAGCCTCCTGAGTAGCTGGGACTACAGGCGCCCGCCACCTCGCCCGGCTAGTTTTTTGTATTTTTTAGTAGAGACGGGGTTTCACCGTGTTCGCCAGGATGGTCTCGATCTCCTGACCTCGTGATCCGCCCGTCTCGGCCTCCCAAAGTGCTGGGATTACAGGCTTGAGCCACCGCGCCCGGCCCGGAACTTTTCAAAATTGATCGAGGCCAGAAATATATTTTGGGTCAAAGTGTGCTGCTTATGAGCATAAATTACCCATATGCATGTTTTGGTTTGGAATCAACAGAAATTGGTCACAAATGAAAATACAAGTCCAAATTATAAGTAATAGAAAGCAACTGCAGTTCTAAAAGCATGCTATAGAATTCTAGGCTAGAAGAAGTGAAACCACTGGTGCTAGAGTACCCACATGACCTCTAACTTGAACTTTTTGTCATGAGGTAGAGGCAGAGAAGGCAGACGTCCTCTGCATAACTTCTTGCCCGACTGTGACCTGAACCTTCTGCTTTGAGGCCAAAGAGCTGTGAGGAACAAGAAGCAGGCAGCTCTCTGCAGAGCTTTTTACCTGAATGTCCTATCCAGGGAGAGAGACTAAAGCCCTCATTCTTAAAGGAAAGAGATGGTTTGCAGAACAGCTTAAAATCTAGACTGCAACTGAAAAGAAAGGAAGGTTCAGATTCAGAAGAAGTCACCCCCAACATGTGGTAGGACCTCCAAAAATGGAGAATGCAATGGGTTCATGCTGGTACCAAGCACTGATTTCAGAGAGAAACATGAGGTGGTGGTGGGAAGTCACTCTGAATCCTGCCGACCTAAAGGAAAAAACTGAGGTAAAATTAAGATAAGTAGAGAGTTGATTTGGGCCGAGTTTGAGGACTGCAACCTAGGAGCATAGATTCACGGTGCTCTGAATATTTGCTTTGATTAGCAGCAGTTACAAGTGGGTTTTTAAAGGAAAAAAGAAGAGGCGGTTCCTAAGTTGCTTACCAAGAATTTATGTTAAAATAACACAAGATATTGATTGGCTGCCACACATTGTTCTTTGTATCTCAGATTCCAGGAAAATGAAGATAACGGATGAAGCAGCTAGTCAGGAACAAAATGCTTTTAGCCAATTGCCCGTGGGAATGGGGGATAACCGAAGTCCCAGACTCAAGTCTCTCTGGGCCTGATCAATTTTGCATACCTCACATAGCTCGGAGTACTCTGAGCTGTTTCCTCTTCTCAATAGTAAATAAGAAATTTAGTCTAATGCCTGGTGTACAGTAAGTGCTCAGTAAAATGTTAGAATCCCTTCCCTTTGAAATGATAGATACAACTCTTCCTGTGGAGGAAAAATGAGCAGGAGAAAAACAACCACCACCAGCATAACGAATGGATAAAATTTATAAATGATTATGTAACTTTTATCTGTAGATTTGAAACTCTTTCTCTACCATGAAACTGCCATTGCAAAAGTATAACTGAGAATATAATCACAGTGAAAAAAATCTGACCTAACTAACTTCATCTTCCTTCTAACCTCCAAGTTGTTCTTGCTCATTCCTGGACATAGGCCAAACTAACTTTGGGAGAAACTTAGTTTACAGTTTTAACTTTTTTTTTTTTTTCCTGAGACAGAGTCTTGCGCTGTCACCCAGGCTGGAGTGCAGTGGCACGATCTCAGCTCACCGCAACCTTCACCTCCTGGGTTCAAGCTATGCTCGTGCCTCAGCCTCCCAAGCAGCTGGGACTACAGGTGCACATCAGCACACCTGGCTAATTTTTGTATTTTTAGTAGAGACAGGGTTTTGCCATGTTGGCCACACTCGTCTCGAATTCCTGGCCTCAAGTGTCTAGTTTAACTTTGAAACAAAGACAATAACAGCCCTTTCCCAAAACAAATCCCCTTCCTGCCTGGGGACTAGACTGCCTTTGTGGGATTAACAAAATAGCCACAAGATTAGATATTATGGTTTAGGAGTCATGCAGCTGGAGGCTACAACATTTTGACCCTTCCCAAATTTTTCCTGGAGATAATATCACTATTGTAAAACTGAAGATCAGTGCTCAAAATATTCTGTAGACCCTGCACTTGACAGATCAGCTTACCACCCAGATGGAATTATAAATTGGCTCATCTGATCTTATGGCCACCACCCAGGAAGTGACTCAGCACAAGAGGACAGCATTGACTCCCTATGATTTCATCTTTGACCCAACCAATCAGCACTACCAACCCACTGACCCCTCCCCACCAAATTATCCTTAAATACTCCAATCCCTGAATTCTCAGGGAGACTGATTTGAGTCATAATAAAACCCCAGTCTTCAATACAGCTGGCTCTGTGTGAATTAACCTCTTTCTCTATTGCAATTCCCCGTCTTGGTAAATCAGCTCTATCTAGGCAGTGGGCAAGAAAAACCCACTGGGCAGTTACAAATCTGGGGGCTTGGCCAGGATCACCCTTGTGGCTACCTGCCTGTGGCTCAGTACCCAACTCCAGCAATGGATCCAGAGGCCAGCCCAAATGGGCACTTATTTCTCCTTGATTCAGGGCTGACTCTGGTATTGTCTCTACCAGTGTGATGCTGCTGACCCAATATGCATGGATTTAATTGCAATAGAGAAATAGTACTGGGAGGACTGATTTGAGTAATAATAAAACTCTGGTCTCCTGTACAGCTTGCTCTGCATGAATTACTCTTTCTCTATTGCAGTTCCTCTGCCTTGATAAATCAGCTGTATCTAGGCAGTGGGCAAGGAGAACCTGTTGGGTAGTTACAAATTTGGGGGCTCATCCAGGATTGTCCTTGTTTCTACCTGCCCACAGTTTGGTAGCCCCCTACTGGTGATGGATACAGAGGCCAGCCCAAGCAGACATCTAGTTCTCTTTGACTCTGGCATGGTATGTATTGGCATGGCATTACTAGCCCATGGTGCATGGATTTAATTGTGATAGAGAAATAATCGCGGGGAGACATCCCATAACTGTAGCCTCATCACAGGGTGTCTGTAGCCCCACCATGGGATGTCTGTAGCCTCACCACAGAGTGTCTGATTTGATGAGTATTCTAGGTGTTGCCAACAACCCCTTCCTTCTCCTGATTTGTTGGCCTCAATGAAAGGGCTGCTATCTATAACCCAATCATGGGGTGCCTGTCTGTAGCCCCATTATGGAGTATCTGCTCTAATTGGATGGGGATTAGGGGACGTATTTAGAGGAATACTCTTGGTTTGTGATTTAATCTGGAATTTCTGTCTGGAAGGACTTCTGCTTGACTTTTTTGTTGTATGTATTTGCATGTGTAAGGAGATCTCTGAAGAAATTGCTGATGAAAGTCCAACAGGCTCTTGTAGTTTGTCTGGTTGGTCACATTTGCTCAAACCTGGAGGAATTGTTAGTGGCAGCTCAACAGGCCTGACTCAGGGTGACTGTCCGTTCTTCTGGAAACTGCAGAGAAAAGAAACCTGGAAACCTTGTATGCTGACAAAAAGGGACACAATTGGATATGATGGTTATTTTACCAAGGTTTTGAAATGTCATGCTTTCAAATGTAAACAGACTGCTTTAAGGAATCGAAGTTGACTTATAGAGCCAATAAAAGCCCTGCAGGAAAGCTGGCCTCATACTTTGTCTACACAGTGTCTGTTCAGGGCTCCTGACCTGTGGAAGTAAAGAATGTCACTTTCTGAAAGACCAAGGATCCCAAGTTATCTTGGGGCCTGGAGAGGAGGAAAATTCATCCAACTCATACAGGTATATTTGCAGGCATAGATAAATCCATGGATGGGCTTCAAGGCTTTAACAAGTATAATCTGAGATTCCTTACGGAACAAAGTTTCAGCAAAGCCAATTTTTATTTTATTTTATTTTATTTTATTTTGAGACAGATTCTCGCTCTGTCACCAGGCTGGAGTACAGTGGCTCAATCTCAGCTGACTGGAACCTCCAACTCCCTGGTTCAAATGATCCTCCTGCCTCAGCCTCCTGAGTAGCTGGAATGGTGCCCACCACCTTGCCTGGCTAATTTTTGTATTTTTAGTAGAGACGGGGTTTCATCATGTTGGCCAGGATGTCCTCGAACTCCTGACCTCAGGTGATCCACCCGCCTCGACCTCCAGAGTGCTGGGATTATAGTCATGAACCACCGCGTCTAGCCTCAGCAAAGCCAATTTTAAAAGTAGCCTATATGGCAAATAATTATTCTTGCTGCATTTTATACAAATAATCAGGCCATGCATAATATGACTAAAACTTATTTTGCTTTAATAAAAACAGCAACTGTAGAGAGAAAAATTATGTTTCAGAAAACTATAGTACACCTATTGTTAGTTGTTCTCGAGTTTTTATTATTTTCTGCAATTTGGACTAAATGCTAAATTCTTCGTGGGCTATAAGTCCCCAAACTAATGCTTTCAAATCTTTACTTCTAAAACTAGGATTTACATTTCTTATCCTAGGACTCATTTACCTTATAGTATGCTACTCACTTAAAAGGTGTACTAAAACTGTAGATGAGAATACTGAAGCCTTTGTCGTGTAAGCCTTGGAACCCCAGCCCAGTCCCTATGCTCAGACAGCTGCAAAGTGGTTCCACTCCTCTCACCTTGCGGTCAACTCCTATTCCCACTACGCGCCCTTGTCAGCAGGAAGAAACCAGTGCAGCTTTTGACCTTTTCCCATCTTCCTAGACACACCTTTAGAATAAGGTCTTATAAAACCCAGACAGAGGGATTGAAATCACCATTGCAAAACTATAACTAAGAATATGATTACAATGAAGGAGATCTGACCTAACCAATTCCATCTTGCTTCTAAACTCCAAGCTCTCCTTGTGCATTCCTGGGCATAGACCAAACTAACTTTGGGAGAAACTTAGTCTATAGTTTAATTTTGAAACAAAGACTATAACAGCACTTTTCCAAAATAAACCCCCTTTCTGCCCAGGAACTAGACTGCCTTTGTAGGATTAACAAATTAGCCACAGGATTAGAAATTATGGTTTAGGAGTCATGCAGCTGGAGGCTGCAAAATTTTGACCCTCCTCAAATTGCTCCTAGAGATAACATCACTATTGTAAAACTGAAGATCAGTGCTCGAGATATTTTGCAGACCCTGCACTTGATAGATCAGCTGGCACCACCCAGGTGGATAAACTGGCTCATCTGATCTTGTGGCCTCCACCAGGAACTGATTCAGCAAAAGAGGACAGCTTCAACTTCCTAAAATTTTATCTCCAAACCAACCAATCAGCACTCCTGACTCACTGTCCCCTACCCACCAAATTATCCTTAAAAACTCCAAATTCTCGCCAGACGCGGTGGCTCACGCCTGTAATCCCAGCACTTTGGGAGGCCGAGGCAGGTGGATCACGAGGTCAGGAGATCAAGACCATCCTGGCTAATGCAGTAAAACCCCATCCATACTAAAAATACAAAAAATTAGCCAAGTGTGGTGGCATGTGCCTGTAATCCCAGCTACTTGGGAAGCTGAGGCAGGAGAATCACTTGAACCTGGGAGGCGGAGGTTGCAGTGAGCCGACATGGCGCCACTGCACTCCAGCCTGGACGACAGAGCAAGACTCTGTCTCAAATAAAACAAAACAAAACAACAAAAACCCCTCCAAACTCTCAGAGAGACCGATATGAGTAATAATGAAACTCTCGTCTGCCATATAGCCTGTTCTGCGTGAGTTCAAGTCTTTCTTTATTGCAATTCTGCTGTCTGGATTAATCAGCTCTGTCTAGGCAATGGGCAAGGTGAACCCATTGGGTGGTTACAACTACTTCTTTTTCCAGCTCTGTCAGCTAATAACAATAATAACTGATTTGAATTTTTCCTCTTCTGCTTCCTCTAGAAGAGGTGGTATTCATTTTGCTTTGGTGGGAAAGAGTGAGGTGTTTTCACAGAACCATTTTATGCCATGCTAAGGAGAGTGGACTTTACTCTGCAGGCTGAGGAGCCGACAGTGTTTTTCAAGTGGGGAAGGTGGGAAAGTCTTTTAATTTCAGATTACCCATGTGGTGTAGAAGTGGAGAATAAAAGAGTGAGGCTCGGCCGGGCGCGGTGGCTCAAGCCTGTAATCCCAGCACTTTGGGAGGCCGAGACGGGCGGATCACGAGGTCAGGAGATCGAGACCATCCTGGCTAACACGGTGAAACCCCGTCTCTACTAAAAAAAAATACAAAAAATTAGCCGGGCGAGATGGCGGGCGCCTGTAGTCCCAGCTACTCGGGAGGCTGAGGCGAGAGAATGGCGTAAACCCGGAGGCGGAGCTTGCAGTGAGCTGAGATCCGGCCACTGCACTCCAGCCTGGGCGACAGAGCAAGACTCCGTCTCAACAAAAAAAAAAAAAAAAAAAAAAAAAAAAAAAAAAAAAAAAAAGAGTGAGGCTCTAGGCTATAAATCACTTACTTACTCAATAGTACTGAGTGTCTACTTGGAGTTAGGCACTAGAGTTACCAGGTCTCTGACCTTTTCGGGCTGACTGCATAGGAGTCTGTAGTCTCACCTACGCTTCGGTATATGCTATGAAGGAAAAGAATAGGTCTTATGACGCTCTGAGGACATGATAGTTGACCCCGAGAGTAATTAAGTCAGACGAGAGGAAATAAGAACTCAAGGAAAGACCTCATTCAGAAAGGAGACACTTGAGCATACTTACATACTGAAGGGAAGGATAAGGTAGAGAAGAGGGAGGAGAGGAGTGAAAGACAGATATAAAAGAGGGGATCATTCATGAAGCAAGAACTCTCAGAGGGTAGAGGCAATAGGAAATAATTAGCCTTGGGCAGGAAGAAGGTTACCACTTGCTCTGGGGTAGGATGAAAGGAGAGAGAAAGCAGAAGTTTATAGATGAAGGATAAGGTATAGAAGAGTTTTCATGTAATGGTCTCATGTCCTCTGTGTAGTAGGAGGATAAGTAGCTGCTGAATATCGGAGAGCTGAAAGAGTAGAGGGCTTGAGGAAAGAGGTATATGGGTTGAAGTGGCTCCCGTAGGAGACCAGAGGGAGCCACAGCTGATTGGTCTGGCTCTGTTCCGAAGGCTCTCATGATTACTCTGATTTTATATTTTAGACTCATCTCTCATCCCTCTGAGGGATGCCCCCATAGTGTTTCCTTTCTGCCTTTAATTATTGCATTTTCCAAGGAATGCAGTAACGACAGACAGCAGCTGTGAGGACAAGCACAGGAGAAAGAATTTTCCCATTACACCTGTGCCTCCTACACAAAAGAAATAATACATTTATGCAGGCCTGCTTGCATCCATCCCTTAAGTGAAACCTGATAATGAGATTGGCAAAAATGAAAAATCTGACAATATTGAGTGTGGGTGTCAATGTGGGCAAAAAGGAACTCTTGTAAGTTGCTGGGGGAAGTGTAAATTGATACAAATACTACAAAGAACAATTTTGCAATATTTTGTAAAGTTTAAATTGCCACAACCTGTATATGCGTACACATAGACCTTAGAAAATTGTTTTGTAAACTACAGATGGAGACCCCAATAGTGGGTCTAGAAATCAATTTAGTGGATGTCAACTAGCAATTTAAATAACATAGATTTGGCCGGGTGTGGTGGCTCATGCCTGTAATCCCAGCAAATTGGAAGGCCGAGGTGGGAGGATTACATGAAGTCAGGAGTGCAAGACTAGCCTGGTGAACATGATGAAACCCCGTATCTACTAAAAATACAAAAATTAGCTGGAGGTCGGGCGCGGTGGCTCGCCCCTGTAATCCCAGCACTTTGGGAGGCTGAGGCGGGCGGATCACGAGGTCAGGAGATTGAGACCATCCTGGTGAACACAGTGAAACCCCGTCTCTACTAAAAATACAAAAAATTAGCCGGGCGTGGTGGTGGGCACCTGTAGTCCCAGCTACTCGGGAGGCTGAGGCAGGAGAATGGCGTGAACCCGGGAGGCGGAGCTTGCAGTGAGCCAAGATTGCGCCACTGCACTCCCGTCTGGGTGACAGAGCCAGACTCCGTCTCAAAAAAAAAAAAAAAAATAGCTGGGTGTGGTGGCGGATGCCTGTAATCCCAGCAACTGAGGAGGCTGAAGCAAGAGAATCCCTTGAATCCAGGAGGCAGAGGTTGCAGTGAGCCGAGATCGAGCCGCTGCACTCCAGCCTGGGTGAAAAAGTGAGACTCCATCTCAAAATAAAAAATAAAAATAAATAAATAAATAACATAGATTATGATGCACACCTGTAATCCCAGCTACTGAGGAGGCTGAGGCAGGAGGATGGCTTGAGCCTAGCAGTTTGAGTCTGCGGTGCACTATGATCACCTGTGAATAACTACTACCCTCCAGCCTGAGCAACATAGTAAATAAACAATTAACAGATTAAAAATATGTTAACATCAAAGGCCATTTCTTTGTAGAAAGAATAAGTACTTTTTGCTGGGCGCAGTGGCTCATGCCTGTAATCCCAGCACTTTGGGAGGCCGAGGCAGGCGGATCACCTAAGGTCGGGAGTTTGCGACCAGCCTGACCAACATGGAGAAACCTCGTCTCTATTAAAAATACAAAATTAGCCGGGCATGCATGCCTGTAATCCCAGCTACTTGGATGGCTGAGGCAGGGAATTGCTTGAACCCAGAAGGAGGAGGTTGCGGTGAGCCGAGATCACACCATTGCATTTCAGCCTGGGCAACAAAAACAAAACTCCGTCAAAAAAAAAGAAAAATACTTTTATCATGAAACTTTAGTTTCAATTAAGTATACATAACTGGTCACAATGACATATAGGTTGGTCACAATGAGACATTTCTTATGGACTGGGTCAAAATATCTGAGAAACAACTTAGAGAAACTCTTGCACCTGTGTGCAAGGAAACATGAATAAAGCTATTTGCTGTAGCTTTGATTATAATAGTGCTTTATAGTTTAGGAAATAATCTCCATCAATAGATGAATTTAAAGTGGCGTATTTATACAACGAAATATTTAAGTCTAAATATGTCAGCATACACGGATCTCAAAAACAATATTGAGTGAAAATGTGACTTGCAGAATATGTATGATACCATTTATGAAATTTTAAAAAAATTCACAAAATAATACTATACATTATTTCACTATACTTATGTGTATGTAAAATAATAATTTTAAAAAGATGGGAAAGATATGTCATACAATTTGATAGTTGTTACCTCTGAAGAGTAGGAATAGAATTGGGACTGGGCATAAAAACAAAGATTTTATTTCTAATTTTTTAAATTGAAAATGTTCCTGAGAAAAATATAAGGTAATAATTTCAGTCAATTTGGAGCAGTAAGTACACTACTATGTGTTATATTTTTCTTTGTACTCATTGTGGTTTAAAGGATATGTTTATAAATTCTGGCCAAGTGCTGTGGCTCAAGACTGCAATCTCAGCACTTTGGGAGGCTGAGGCAGGTGGATCGCTTGAGGTCAGGAGTTTGAGACTAGCCTGGTCAGTATGGTGAAACCCCATTTCTACCAAAAATACAAAAATTAACCAGGTGTGGTGGCAGGAGCCTGTAATCCCAACTACTCAGGAGGCTGAGGCAGGAGAATCACTTGAGCCTGGGAGGTGGAGGTTGCAGTGAGCTGAGATCATGCCGTTGCATTCCAGCCTGGACAAAAGAGTGAGATTCTGTCTCAATAATACTAATACTACTACTACTACTAATAATAATAAATGAAATAAAAGATATATTTATAAATTTTTTGATATTTCTCTCCTTAGAGATGGAGCTTAATTTCCCTCCCCTTGAGTATGGGGTGGACTTGGTACTCGGTGACTTTCTCCTAGCAGATAGAAAATGAAAGAAATGATGGAATGTCACATCCAAGATTGGAGGAGTGGATACACCTACAAGATTAGGAGACTACAGCTTCTGTGTTGGGTTCTCTCTTTCTTTTTCATATTCTCTGATTTCTCATTCTGGGGACCAGCTTCCAAGTTGTCTGAGCAGTCTTATGAAGAGGCTCACGTGGTAAGGAACTGAAATTTACTGAATAAGCTCAGAGGGAGATTCTCCAGCTCCTTCAGATGACTGCAGCCCTGGCCAACAATCTGACTATAATCTCATGAGAGAGTCAGAGATGGAAGCATCCAGCTAAGCCACTCTCAGATTCCTGAGTCACAGAAATTACGTGAGACCAATGCTTGTTTAAAGCTGATAAGTTGTAGGATAATTCATTATGTAGCATTAGATAACTAATATTAGTTCTTCTCTGTATTTAAATTTTTTCCCAAAAAAGAGAAAAGCATCTCTACATAAACTTATTAGTCAATAAATCTTAAAAATAAAATGAAGTAAAATAATTTAGAAAAGAAGTCTCCTTCAAATATCAACAGTATCAGCCGGGCGCAATGGCTCACACCTGTAATCTTAAAATTTGGGAGGCTAAGGCGGGCGGATCACCTGAAGTTAGGAGTTCGAGAGCAGCCTGGCCAATGTGAAACCTCATCTGTACTAAAAATACAAAAATTAGCCGGGCGTGGTGGCAGGCACCTGTAATCCCAGCTACTCAGGAGGCTGAGGCAGGAGAATCCCTTGAACCCTGGAAGCGGAGGTTGCAGTGAGCCGAGATCACACCATTGCACTCCAGCCTGGACTACAGAGTGAGACTCCCTCTCAAAAACAAACAAACAACAAAAAACCCAATATCAACAGGTATCAATGTCTGCTTCATGGTTCAGCTAAAAGATTAAGTGAATCAACACATAGAAATCAATTAGAACAGTGTTTCAACATAATAAGCACTTTCTTACATGTAGCTGCCATTATTATTGTTTGAATGAAAGGGACCTTAAAAATAATCGAATTCGACCAGGCACGGTGGCTCACGCCTGAAATCCCAGCACTTTGGGAGGTCGAGACGGGTGGATCACGAGGTCAGGAGATCGAGACCATCCTCACCAACACGGTGAAACCCCGTCTCTACTAAAAATACAAAAGATTAGCCGGGGGGAGCTAATCAGTAGTGGTGGGCGCCTGTAGTCCCAGCTACTCGGGAGGCTGAGGCAGGAGAATGGCGTGAACCCAGGAGGCGGAGCGTGCAGTGAACTGAAATCGCGCCACTGCACTCCAGCCTGGGCGACAGAGTGAGACTCGGTCTCAAAAAGAAAAAAAGGAAAAGAAAAAAAAAAATCTAATTCAGTTTCCTCATTTTGCAGGTGAGGAAAGTAGAGAATTAGAGAGGTGAAACTCTTGGTTCAAGGTCTCAAACTTATTTCCTTCTTGAAATGTTATTCCATGAGAATTTTCTTTTTTTCTCCTTTTACCTCAATTACATCCACTAAGCATCACAATTTGCAAAGATCTCTATTGGTTTTCTTCATGTATATTGCCTCATATAATACTTAAGAATTATAGATATTTTTATTATCTCAATTTTATTAAAAAAGAAAAAAACTCTGAGAGCTTATCACTTGCTCACAGAACTGGTCAATGATAAAGCCGGAGTTCAAGCTCGGGTCTTTTGAAAACAAGATTAGTGGCACAAATATTAAATTCTTTTCTTTTCTTTTCTTTTCTCTTCTCTTTTCTTCTTTCTTTCTTTCTTCCTCCTCCTTCCCTCCCTCCTTCCCTCCCTCCTTCCTTCCCTCCCTCCCTCCCCCTCCCTCCCTCCCTCCTCCCTCCCTCCTTTCTTTTCTTTCTTCTTTCTTTCTTTCTTTCTTCTTCTTCTTCTTTCTTTCTTTCTTTCTTTCTTTCTTTCTCTCTCTCTCTTTCGCTCTTCTTTCTTTCTTCTTCTTCTTCTTCTTTTTTTTTTTTTGGAAACAGGGTCTCACGCTATTGCCCAGGCTGGAATGCAGTGGCACAGTCATGGCTCTCTGCAGCCTCAAACTCCCAGGCTCAAGCAATCTTCCTGACTCAGCCTCCTGGGTAGCTGGGACTGCAGGCACACACCACCACACCTGGCTAATTAAAAAAAAAAATTTTTTTTTTGTAGAGATCAGCTCTCACTGTATTGCCCAGGCTGGTCTTGAACTCTTGGACACAAGTAATCCTCCTGCCTCAGCCTCCCAAATTGTTGTTGGGATTACAGGTGTGAGTCACTGCATCAGGTCCACAAGTACTTTCTTAACCGTTTGATGTTTTATAGACTGCTTTGATAATAAAGGTCCTATAGACTTTCCTGCCTATGACCTTATAGAACTCTAGGACAGGCATTTTCTTTGTATTCTTTATTGGAGATTATTATGGGCTGTTCTCATGCTTTTTCTAAGGCTGATCATATCTGGGATCCTCAGTTCATTCTTCCTAAGAAAGAGACCTATTTCCCCATAATGCACTGGTTTATTTTATTTCAGTAATAGTCTTCTGCTTGGTTGCCTATTATATATTCAAAAGAGGAACATTCCAATCAACCACTAAAATTTTGCATGCCATCTAATGAGATTTGGCAGAATATGAAGAGGCTGAGGAAATACTCTTATTCTATTTAAATGAAACTGAAACGAATCTGAATCAACCATGATGCGTTTGCTTCATCACTTGATTTTCACAACAATTCTATGAAGCACACTAAGATGTTTTCTCCTCTTACAGTGGAAATAACAGAATTTCAGGGAGTTGAAGTGACTTGCTTAAAGTCACAGAAATTAGAAGTCACAGAGTTAAGACTAGAACTTGCATTTTCCTGAGTGTCCTTTTCAAAACATCACTGTATTTCCCCCAGTAATTCATCTGGAGCTGTAGCTTACAAAAAAAGCCAATTGTGCAAAAATATATGTACAAGAATATTCACTGTAGCATTGTTCATAGAGTGAAAACTTAAGGACTACCTAAATATTCAACCATAGGAGATTATTTGAATAAATTTAAAGAAATTATGACATATCCATATTATGAAACACTAAGCAGCTATCTAAAACAACATATATAGTTATACACACACAGTGACAAGGAAGACTATATTGTTCAATTTTAAAAGCAAGTTTTGGAAGAATATAGATCATATAATTTCATGTTTATGTGTTAAACACAAAGTGGGAGGCTATTGTTTTGGACTGAGCTCCTGTACTAGGCCCCAACAGACCAGATCAAATCAGAATGGAGTTGTAACCCATAGTCCCTGGGTTTTTTTTGTTTTTTTGTTTTTTGAGACTCAATCTCGCTCTGTCGCCCAGGCTGGAGTGCAGTGGTGCGATCTCGGCTCACTGCAACCTCTGCCTCCCAGGTTAAAGGAATTCTCCTGCCTCAGCCTCCTGAGTAACTGGGATTACAGGCACCTACCACAACTCCCAGCTAATTTTTTTTTGTATTTTTAGTAGAGACAGGAGTTTCACCATGTTGACCAGGCTGGTCTCGAACTCCTGACCTCAGGTGATCCACCTGCCTTGGCCTTCCAAAGTGTTGGGATTACAGGCATGAGCCACCACGCCCAACTGTCCCTGGGTTTTTGAGTACACATTGTGAAAAAGTACCCCCTTGCAACTATTGCACATTGAGTTCTTGTTTCAAAGAACAAGGAAGAAGCTCAGTCCTGGCAAAAACAAAAAAAAAAAAAACAAAAAACACTTAGATCCAGAGATAACTCAGTTGGCAGTGAACTCTGGCAAACTCTCCTCATTACCATACTAAAAACTCCACCCAGAAAGGAGCTTATTCACCATTGCTTAAACGTGCGATGTATGAGGTCTGTAGAAGCATGATTGACAACTGTACGGTGCTACCTTTACACTGCTACATACAATGACTCAGCTAACCAGCCTAATATAAGCCCTGTTTTCCACTTTGTGTGGAGAGGCATTGCTTTGGAGAATTGTCCCCAGTATTCTTAGCTGTTACAAGTAATAAAATCCCCTTGGAAAGTCCTCCTTGGTTGTTGCCATTGGACTATCACCTGCCAAGTCATGGAACCAATCCAGTGTGGATAACAGAGTCACTCATGTTAAATGCCACATAATCAAATCGAAACTTAAAAAAAAAAAAAGATCCCAAAACAGACCACGTTTCGTTGAAAATGCGATATTTCAATCTACCTAAGTTAATATAAGGAAATCTCCTCCGCTGTAAACCTTACTGAAAAAAGTAACCTGATGTTAACCAAGCAGCTTTTTTCTATTGTTTTTTACCTTGTTCCCACCTTCCGAAGCCCACAGTTCTGCCATTGCCCAGGGGGAGCTTTCATTCTATTATATAAAATAGAAGCTGACCTGATTTATGAATTACAAATAAAAGCCAATTAGCCCTGGCTCGGTGGCTGATGTCTGTAATTCCAGCACTTTAGGAGACTGAGGCAGGCAGATCACCTGAGGTCAGGCATTCAAGACCAGCCTGACTAACATGGAGAAACCCCATCTCTACTAAAAATAAAAATTAGCCTGGCGTGGTGGTGCATGCCTGTAATCCCAGCTACTTGGGAGGCTGAGACAGGAGAATCGCTTGAACCCGGGAGGCGGAGGTTGTGGTGAGTCGAGATCGCACCATTGCACTCCAGCCTAGGCAACAAGAACAAAACTCCATCTCAACAACAACAACAACAAAAAAGCCAATTAGATCTATAATTAAATGCGTAAAAATTGTAATTTTTCTTTTGACATATACAAGGAAAAAAACTTGCAAATTAGTATGTCTGTGCATTAAAAAGGTCTGGAAAAACCCACAGCAAACTTAACAATGACAATCCTTGGGTAGGATAGTTGAGAGTGGGAGAGAAAAAGGTGTGTAACTCCAACCTACATTGTTTACATTTTTATAACGTTATACATTACTTTGTAAGTGAATCAAATGTTTTAAGTTGAATTACTAATTTTTTTTTTTGAGATAGGGTCTCACTCTGTTGCCCAGGCTGGAGTGCAGTGGGGTGATCTTGGCTTACTGCAACCTCTGCCTCCCAGGTTCAAGCGATTCTCCTGCCTCAGCCTCCTGAGTAGCTGGGATTATAGGCGCACGCCACCACAAATGGCTAATTTTTGTATTTTCAGTTAGGGATGGGATTTCACCACATTGGCCAGGCTGGTCTCGAACTCCTGACCTTGTGATCCACCCGCCTCAGCCTCCCAAAGTGCTGGAATCACAGGCGTGAGCCACTGTGCCTGGTGAATTACTAAAATTTTTTAGAAGTTAGGCCAGGCACGATGGCTCATACCTGTAATCTCAACATTTTGGGAGGCTGAAGTGAGAGGATCGGTTGAGCCCAAGAATTTGAGACCAGCCTGGGCAATGAGTGAGTCCCTATCTCAAAAAAAAAAAAAAAAAAAAAATTAAAAAGTCAGTAGCCAGGCATGGTGGCACCTGCCTATAGTCCCAGCTACCTGGGAGGTTGATGAGGGAGGATTGCTTGATCCCGAGAGGTTGAGGCTGCAATGAGCCATGATCACACCACTGCATTCCAGCCTGGGTGAGAGAGTGAGACTCTGTCTCTAAAAAAAAATTTTTTTAAGTTTATTGAAACCTTGTTATGTGTGTGCTCAGCACTCTGCCAGGGGTTAGAGAACTCATAAGGAAGTTCTCTTGAGGAACTTGGTATCTGGTTAGAGAGAAAAGCAGAACTTAGAGAATGATATAAGACAACAGCTGGAAAAAATGACCAAAAAGTGTACCAGTCAGATGCCTTGAAAAAGTTATTACATTTTCTGTTTTAATAAAAAATGAAAACAGGCTCACATAGATTACATTCTCTGCGGAAGGTTTTTTACAATGGAAATTGTCTCAGGTTCCAAATTTCCTTACACTGGGACCTAGTCCAACTTTGAGTATCACTAAAAAAATCATAAATTGCTCAGTATCAGTTGGGCCAATTAAGCTGGAGTAATCTGTCCTTTATTGTAAATCATTTATAGTTCTCAAAGACAGAATTTGGCTTGTCTGATGTCACTTGACAACAATAAGAATGGGGCTACTGGAGAGCAACTGGGTGAAGTTGAGGTATGAGGGAGGTGGGACTTACCTCTGGACCAGATTGAAGACTGGCCACAGTCAGGAAGAAGCGCCTACCAGTGCCACAACAGTTTACCCTTGCCATGGCAACACTTGGAAGTTACCGCCCATTTTCTCACTATTTCTGGACAGCCTGCCCCTTAATTAGCATGTCATTAAAAGTGAATATGGCCGGGTGCGGTGGATCACCTGAGGTTGGGAGTTCCAGACTAGCCTGGCCAAGATGGTGAAACCCTATCTCTATTAAAAATACAAAAATTAGCTGGGTGTGGTGTCACACACCTGTAGTCCCAGCTACTCGGGAGTCTGAGGCATGAGAATTGCTTGAACCTGGGATGCAGAGATTGCAGTGAGCTGAGGTGGCACCATTGCACTCCAGCCTGGGCAACAGATCAAGACTCTATCTCAAAAAAAAAAAAACAAAAACAATGGGTATAAGTATGACTGCAAAAGTGCCCCTGGGCTGCTACTCTAGGCACACTGCCTATGGGGAAACCCTCCTCTGCAACAGCAGTCACTGAGCTTAGTCTCAGTAAAGCAGTTTTCTTCTATTGCCGGCTTGCTCTTGAGTTCCTTCCTGAGTGAAGCCAAGAACCTGCCCTGCATCAAAGCCACCCCAGAAGCAAAGCACTTGGTATCTTTTGTGTGTGTGTGTGTGTGTGTGTGTGTGTGTGTGTTTCTGTGTGTGTGTAATGAGGCCTCCCTGAAGTTATGTTCACATTACTTTGACTGGATTTTGGATGCTTGCAAAACTTTTTTTTTTTTTTTTTGAGATGGGGTCTCACTCTCTTGCCCAGGCTGGAGTGCAGCGGCACTATCATGGCTCCCTGTAGCCTGGACCTCTGGGGCTTAAGCCGTCTTCTGCCTCAGCCTCCCAAGTAGCTGTGACTACAGGGGCACACCACTACGGTCAGCTAATTTTTGTATTTTTGGTAGAGACAGGGTTTTCCCATGTTGCCCAGGCTGGCCTGGAACTCCTGGACTCAAGCCGTCTACTCACCTTGGCCTCCCAAAGTGCTGGGATTACAGGCATGAGCCACTGTGCCCAGTCTTGTAAAACTTTTTTTTTTTTTTTTTTTTTTTTGAGATGGAGTCTTGCTCTGTCGCCCAGGCTGGAGTGTAGTGGCGCGATCTCGGCTCACTGCAATCTCTGCCTCCCAGGTTCAAACGATTCTCCTGCCTCAGCCTCCCCAGGAGCTGGGACTACCGGCACATGTCACCATGCCCCACTAATTTTTTGTATTTTTAGTAGTGATGGGGTTTCACCATGTTAGCCAGGATGGTCTCTATCTCCTGACCTGATGATCTGCCTGCCTCAGCCTCCAAAAGTGCTGGAATTATAAGCGTGAGCCACTGTGCCTGGCCGCCTTGTAAAACTTAAATCACACATTAATTGAAAAATCTCTTAGGATTTGTAATTTCCAATTTTAAATAATTTTGTTATTATGCATAACATACTCATTCATTATTATAATAAATGAACACCAAGGTACCCACCCCCCAACTTAAGAACTAGAATATCACCAGTATGTCCCATTCTCTGTCTCTTCACTCTCTCATTCCTCTCCCTTTCTCCCTATCCCCATGGGTATCTGCTACTCTGAGTTTTGTATTTATCATTCCCATGCTTTGTAAATAGTTTACCATAAATGGATGTATCCCTAAACAACAACTTTTTTAGTTTTGAATGTATTTTAAGCCTCATATAACCGGGATCATATAGATCTTTTCTCCTACATCTTATTCTTCCTACACTCAACATACGGGTTTATGAAGTTCATCCATGTTGATATATGTAGCTGTAATTTATTTTCACTGCTCTATTGTTTTCTCTTTTACAAATAAAGCACAATTTATTCATTGAGTTTCTTGTCAAGGAATATGGGATTTACCAGTTTTTGGTATTTGAAGTAATGCTGGTGTTGACATAATTGTACATCTCCTGGGTAGGAATTTCTTTCTTTTTTTTTTCTGAGACGGAGTCTCACTCTGTCACCCAGACTGGAGCGCAGTGGTATGATCTCAGCTCAATGTAGCCTCCCCCTCCTGGGTTCAAGTGATTCTCCTGCCTTGGCCTCCTGAGTAGCTGAGATTACAGGTTCCCACCACCTCACGTGGCTAATTTTTGTAGTTTTAGTAGAGACAAGATTTCTCCATGTTGGCCAGGCTGGTCTCAAACCCCTGCCCTCAAGTGATCCACCCACCTCAGCCTCCCAAAGTGCTGGGATTACAGGCATGAGCCACCGTGCCTGTCCAACAATTTGTAATTTCACCAGAAGTATTTAAGAGCTCTCATTGATCCACATCCTTATCAATACTTTATATTGGCTTATTTTTAAATTTCTGCCAGGGATATCATTCTACAGATAGCTGAACCTATATTTATATTTTTATTTTCCCTGTCGTCATTTTTTGGTTCAACTTTAACCTCAGTTTGAAGGTATCTTTTCATCATGTCCTTATACACCTACACTTCTTATCTATCATTTTAAATAAATCTAATTTGTAGATGCCGAGTAAAGTGCTGTATGATGTTTAGGTTGATTGATTAATAATATTAATTATTTGCCAGCATGGCATCATCTGGGTAGTGCATTGGCACAATTCATTGTATTCAGCATTCCTTGTATCCCCTTTGCCTCAGTCCTATTTATCCTCCTGCCCAAAACATCAGGTTATTTCCTGGAGGATCAAGCTCAAGTGACTTCCATGCTGCAATAGCTAAAAGAAACTGGCCTCCAAAGTTCATTAAGTATAATTTTAATATCAAGACATACATTTTTGGTATGTGTTTAGAATTTGGAGCCATTCATTGAATTCTGCAATTGCTGAAACTAAAATCTAAAAATTCAACTCAGCAATCATTTCTTTCTTTTTTTTTTTTTTTTGAGGCAGAGTCTACTCCGTTGCCCAGGTTGGAGTGCAGTGGCGTGATCTTGGCTCACTGCAACCTCCGCCTCCCGGGTTCAAGCGATTCTCCTGCCTCAGCCTCCCGAGTAGCTGGGGCTGGCGCGCAACACCATGTCCAGCTAATTTTTGTGTTTTTAGTAGAGACAAGGTTTCATCATGTTGGCCAGGATGGTCTTGATCTCTTGACCTCGTGATCCGCCCGCCTCGGTCTCCCAAAGTGCTGGGATTAAAGGTGTGAGCCACCACACCTGGCCAACCCAGCAATTATTTCTTTTTCTTTTCTTTTTTCCTTTTTAAAAATTTTTTTGAGACAGAGTCTCGCTCTGTCGCCCAGGCTGAAGTGAAGTAGTACGATCTCGGCTCACTGCAAGCTGTGCCTCCTGAGTTCACGCCATTCTCTTGCCTCAGCCTCCCGAGTAGCTGCGACTACAGATGCTTACCACCACGCTCGGCTAATTTTTTGTATTTTTAGTAGAGACGGGGTTTCACCTTGTTAGCCAGGATGGTCTCGATCTTCTGACTTTGTGATCCGCCTGCCTCGGCCTCCCAAAGTGCTGGGATTACAGGCGTGAGCCACCGGGCCTAGCCCAACTCAGCAATTATTTTTTAGAGACCTACTTTATCAATATTAATGCTGAAGTCCAACTTCAGGTTCTCTCCTTATGGTAGCAACCATGTTGTTCAGGTACACATTTCACAGTGAATAAGAGAATAATTCCTACTTGGTGATCATATGCATATTCACAGTTTCACTGGAAAACAAAGGGTCTGGTAAGTTTTTTTGCCGGGGGCGGAGGGCTGGTGGTGGGAGTTAAGGAGTCATGGGTATTAGTAATGGTTAAGGCTAAACATAATAATACTCAAGAAAAGATGAACTAGGTCTCTGAATTGAAATTCAATCATTCTTAATAGGTACTATTAAATTCTTGTTAACACAGTATTAATAATACTAGGTATTCATAATTAACACTAAATTCTTAATAAGATTAAGAATGTAATCCTCAACAAAGAGGTAAGTACTATTATTATCTTCAGGCAGATGAGGAAAGGGAGATGCAGAGATGTTAAAAGTAACTTGCCCAAGGATCTGGAGCAACGGCTGCAATGATATAGCGAATATAGAGATAAAATACAAAGGCAAATAGACTTTTTGTTTTTGAATGATGTCAAGACTTTGAAGTTCTTTTTTCTTTCCTTATTTTATTTTAATCACATTTCTATTTTCTGTAAACCCCATTCTAAAGCCCTATTCTTAGATTTCTGGCAGCTTGGACATCTACCCAGATGATTGGTATTTCAGTCTTTTTTCTTTTCAAAGTACTTACTTGTAGGTGGCAGTGTTAGTTTCAAACTCTGCTTTGCATTTTTCTGGGGAAGATTAGAAAAAGCCATCTGGTTAGTACAAACCTAAAAAATTCTTATCTGAGTGGAACTTCCTTAAGAAGAAATTGTAAGAGAAGAGAGTGTGGTATAAAGCTAGGCAGAAGACAAATAGAAACATTTAGAAACAGAAGCATTAAATTCTGATACCTGGGCCGTGGAAGGTGGCTCACGCCTGTAATCCCAGCACTTTGGGAGGCCGAGGTGGGTGGATCACTTGAGGTCAAGAGTTCGAGACCAGCCTGGCCAACATGGTGAAACCCCGTCTCTACTAAAAATACAAAAGTCAGCTGGGTGTGGTGGTGGGTGCCTGTAATCCCAGCTACTCAGGAGGCTGAGGCAGTAGAATCACTTCAACCTGGGAGGCAGAGGTCACAGTGAGCCGAGATCATGCCATCACACTCCAGCCTGGGTGACAAGAGTGAGACTCCTCTCTCAAAAAAAAAAAAAAAAGAAATCTGATACCCATGAGAATTACCTTTCTGTGCAATTAATTCACTTTTCTTCCAGCGCTTTTCTTTTTTTTTTTTTTTTTTTTTTTTTTGAGGCGGAGTCTCGCTCTGTTGCCCGGACTGGAGTGCAGTGGCCGGATCTCAGCTCACTGCAAGCTCCGCCTTCCGGGTTCCCGCCATTCTCCTGCCTCAGCCTCCCGAGTAGCTGGGACTACAGGCGCCCGCCATCTCGCCCGGCTAGTTTTTGTATTTTTAGTAGAGACGGGGTTTCACCCTGTTAGCCAGGATGGTCTCAATCTCCTGACCTCGTGATCCGCCCGTCTCGGCCTCCCAAAGTGCTGGGATTACAGGCTTGAGCCACCGCGCCCGGCCTCCAGCGCTTTTCTTTTCTTTTCTTTTGAGACGGAGTCTCGCTATGTTACCCAGGCTGGAGTGCGGTGGCATGATCTCGGCTCACTGCAACCTCCGCCTCCCGGGTTCAAGCGATTCTCCTGCCTCAGCCTCCCAAGTAGCTGAGACTATAGGTCTGTGCCACCACGCCCAGCTACTTTTTGTATTTTTAATAGAGATGGGGTTTCACCATGTTGGCCAGGATGGTCTCAATCTCTTGACCTCATAATCTGCCTGCCTCCCAAAGTGCTGGGATTGCAGGCGTGAGCCACTGCGCCTGGCTTAGTCCTTTTCTTCACTTTATCTTTTGAGGAAAGGTTTTTTTGGATGAAACCTTGCTCCTTGATGACATTTTTCTAGCTCTTGAGGTTTAACCTTGTTCACATACAACTTGTTTCTTCTTGAATTTTGGGCTTTTTTCTATTTAGCTGCCTTTTATATTCAGGTTTTCATTACTGCCACCTCCACTTCCCACATGGTGATATTCTTGATGTAGCTATTGGCATAGACCAGAATCTGGCAAATTGGTGGTGTTCAGTACTAAATATCTGTTGATCAACTGAGTGAACAAATGAATGAATGAATGAAGACCTTCTTAGGAAGAAGAAACAAGATAAAAGTGACTAATGTGAAACATATCCTTACTGAAACATTTGTGTTTATGATATTGATTTCATTCTTTTACATAGCTCTAGAATTTATTAACCTTTACATAACCATAAAAAGTCTACAGACTGGTATAATTTCAGGACTCAGCTTAGGAAAATCAAATGCTAACCTAAAAGGGACTATTAGTTCAGTGAGAAGCCTTATTTTGGTCAAACTAACTCATTTAATCGCAGTTATTCTTTTTTGTTACCTTTATTAATTGCAGTTATTCTATCTAGTTATTTGGAACGTACCACTGAGGAAGTTTTTTTTAGATGCCCATTGCCTAGTAAATTACTCTTTTAATTGCAGAATTTGTCTTGTACTCTGAATTCTTTAGAATACTATCTTAAATTGTATGATTCCTTTCAGTTTTCAAAGTAATAAAAGTTAAGAACTGTGATATTTTCTGGGCCACATTGAATCATATGTTCAATAAATATTCCTTGATGACAAAAAAAGAAAGAAAAATTGAGATATCAATTTGCACTTACTTTGATTCTTATTTTTTTATTTTTATGGCTACTTAGTAGGTGTTTATATTCATAGTGTAGATGAGATATTTTGATACAGACATACAATGTGTAATAATCACGTCAGAGTAAATGGAGCATCCCCGACCTCAAGCATTTATCATTTCTTGTGTTACAAACATTCCAACATACTCTTTTTTTTTCTGTTTGAGATGGAGTCTTGCTCTGTCACCAGGCTGGAGTGCAGTGGTGCTATCTCGGCTCACTGCAACCTTGGCCTCCCAGGTTCAAGTGATTCTCCTGCCTCAGCCTCCTAAGTAACTGGGACTACAGGCACATGCCACCACGCCTGGCTCATCTTTGTATGTTTAGTAGAGATGGGGTTTCACGATGTTGGCCAGGATGGTCTGGATCTCTTGATCTGATCTGCCTGCCTTGGACTCCCAGTGTGTTGGGATTACAGGCATGACCCACTACGCCTGGCTCCAACATACACTTTTAGTTATTTAAAAATGTACAATAAATTATTGTTGACTGCAAGCCGGGTGCGGTGGCTCACACCTGTAATCCCAGCATTTTGGGAGGCTGAGGCGGTGGGTCACCTGAGGTCAGGAGTTTGAGACCAGTCTGACCAATATGGAGAAACCCCATTTCTATTAAAAATACAAAATTGGCTGGGCGTGATGACCCATGCCTGTATCCCAGCTACTTGGGAGGCTGAGGCAGGAGAATCACTTGAACTTGGGAGGTGGGGGTTGCCGTGAGCCAAGACTGCATCATTGCACTCTAGCCTGGGCAACAAGAGCAATACTCCATCTAAAAAAAAAAAAAAAAAAAAAATCATTGACTGCAATCACTCTGTTGTTTTATCAAACACTAGCTTTTATTCATTCTATCTAACTATAGTGTTGTATCCATTAACCATCCCCACTTTCCTGCCCCCACTCCCCTTTCCAGACTGTTTCCTACCCATCATTATCATTCTACCTCTATCTCCATGAATTGATTTAATTTTTAGCTTCCACAAATGAGTGAGAACATATGAAGGTTTTCTTTCTGTGCCTGGCTTGTTTCACTTAACATGATGTCCTCCAGTTCAATCCATGTTGTTGCAAATGACATGATCTCTCTTTTTTTTTTGGCTGAATAGCACTCCATTGGGTATATGCACGACATTTTCTTCATCCATTCATCTGTTGATGAACACTTAGGTTGCTTCCAAATCTTGGCTATTGTGAATAGTGCTACAATAAACATGGGAGTGCAGATATCTCTGCAGTATTCTGATTTCCCTTCTTTGGGGAGTATACCTAGGAATGGAACTGCTGGATCATATGGTAGTCCTTTTTTAGTTTTTTTGGGGAAACCTCCAAACTGTTTTTCATAGTGGCTGTACTAATTTGCATTCCCACCAGCAGCGTATGAGGGTTTCCTTGCCAGGATTTGTTGCTGCCTGTCTTGGATAAAAGCCATTTTAACTGGGGTGAGATGACACCTCATTGTAGTTTTGTCTTTGTCTGATGATCAGTGATGTTGAGCAGCTTTGCGAATACCTTTTTGCTCTGTGTATGCCTTTTTTTTTTTGAGAAATGTCTGTTGAGATCTTCTGTCCATGTTGTAATCGGATTATTAGATTTTTTTTCTGTAGAGTTGTTTGAGCTCCTTGTATATTCTGGCTATTAATCCCTTGTGAGATGAATAGTTTGCAAATATTTTCTCCCATTCTGTGGGTTGTCTCTTCACTTTGTTGATTGTTTCCTTTGCTGTGCAGAAGCTTTTTAACTTGGTATGATCCCATTTGTCCATTTGCTTTGGTTGCCTGCGCTTGTGGAGTATTACTCAAGAAATCTTTGCCCAGACCAATGTCCTGGAGAGTCTCCCCAATGTTTTCTTGTAGTGGTTACATAATTTGAGGTCTTAGATTTAAGTCTTTAATCCATTTTCATTTGATATTTTGTATATGGTGAGAGATGGGGTCTAGTTTTATACTTCTGCATATGAATGTCCAGTTTTCCCACCACTGTTTATTGAAGAGACTGTCCATTCCCCAGTGTATGTTCTTGATGCCTTTGTAGAAAATGAGTTCGCTGTAGATGTATGGATTTATTTTGGGGTTCTCTATTCTGTTCCATTGGTCTGTGTGTCTGTTTTTATGTCAGTACCATGCTGTTTGGTTACTGTAGCTCTGTAGTGTAATTTGAAGTCAGATAATGTGATTCCTCCAGTTTTGTTCTTTTTGCTCAGGATGGCTTTGGCTATTCTGGGTCTCTTGTGGTTCCATATAAATATAAGTATTATTTTTTCTGTTTCCATAAAGAATGTCACAGATATTTTGATAGGGATTGCATTGAATCTGTAGATTGCTTTGGGTAGTATGGACATTTGAACAATATTGATTCTTCCAATCTATGAACATGAAATATTTTTTCCATTTTTTGGTGTATGTCCTTTTCCATTTCTTGCATCAATGTTTTCCAGCTTTCATTTTAGAGATCTTTTACTTCTTTGGTTAAATTTATACATAGGTATTTTATTTGTAGCTATCATAAATGGGATTACTTTCTTGATTTCTTTTTCAGATTGTTTGCTGTTGGCATACAGAAATGGTACTGATTTATGGCATGTAGAAATGCTACTGATTTTTGTATACTATATTGACTTTGTATCCTGCAACTTTACTGAATTTGCTTAATGATTCTAATAATTTTTTTGGTGAAGTCTTTAGTTTTCTTCCAAATATAAGACCATATTATCTGCAAACAAGGATGATTTGACTTTTTCCTTTCCAATGTGGATGCCCTTTATTTCTTTGTTGTCTGATTGCTTTAGCTAGGACTTCCTGTACTATGTTGGATAATAGTGGTGAAAGTGGCCATCCTTGTTGTACTCCAGGTCTTAGAGGAAAGGCTTTCAGTTTTTGTTTTTTTTTTCTTTCAGAATGATACTAGCTATAGGTTTGTCATATATGGCTATTATTGTGTTGGGATATGTCTCTTCCACATCCTTTTTTTTTTTTTTAAAGAATGTCACCATGAAGGAATATTGAATGTTATAAAATGATTTTTCAGCACCAATCAAAATGATAATATGGTTTTTGTCCTTCATTCTGTTCACATGATGTATCAGAGCGGCTGATTTGCATATGTTGAAACATCCTTGCATCCCTGGGATAAATCCCACTTGGTCATGATGAATGAGTTTTTTAATGTGTTTTGGAATTTGGTTTGCTAGCATTTTGTTGAGGATTTTTGCATCAATATTCATCAGAGATATTGGCCTGTAGTTTGTTTGTTTTTTTAATGTGTCTTTGTCTGGTTTTGGTATCAGGGTAATACTGGCCTCGTAGAATGAGTTTGGAAGTATTCCCTCTGATTCTGTTTTTTGGAATAGTTTTAATAGGATTGGTATTAGTTCTTCTTTAAACTTTTGGTAATATTCAGCAATGAAGCCATCAGCTCCCGGGGTTTTCTTTGCTGGGAGACTTTTGTTATGGGTTCAATCTCATTATTTATTATTTTTTTTTTTTAGGTTTCGGATTTCTTCATGGTTCAACCTTGGTAGGTTGTGTATGCCTAGGAATTTATCCATTTCTTCCAGGTTTTCCAACTTATCAGCATATAGTTGCTTATAGTAGTTTCTAATGATCTTTTGAATTTATTTTCTTGTTCTTTCTTTTTTCTTTTCTTTTTTTTTTTTGAGACAGAGTCTTGCTCTGTTGCCCTGGCTGGAGTGCAGTGGTGCGATTTCAGCTCACTGGAATTTCCACCTCCTGGGTTCAAGGAATTCTTGTACCTCAGCCTCCCAAGTGGCTGGGATTACAGGCATGTACCACTGTGCCCAGCAAATTTTTGTATTTTTTAGTAGAGATGGAGTTTCATCATGTTGGGCAGGCTGATCTCAAACTCCTAGCCTCAAGTGATCATCCTGCCTTAGCCTCCCAAAGTGCTGGGATTACAGGTGTGAGCTATTGCACCCGCACTGAATTTTATTTGTTTACTTTTTTTCTTAATACATTTCTGTATTTTCTAATTTTTATCCAAGAAGTCTTCATTCTTTTTACAGTCTTAGAAAACAATAAATTCTATTTAACACCCACCCCACCTAACCAGCCATTAATCACTCAGCACAAATGGGTACTCAAATTTATACTTTATTACAGTAATTCCTGACGGCAGTAATTTCAACTTGAAATTTCCAGAGATTCTTTCCAGGTGAATGAACAGAGTACTATGATCACAGTATAGTCATGTAGAATTTGCATTTGCCTTCTTTGATTGTGTTGTCTGTTCTCAGGCAATATCTAAGTTGAAATTACATGCTGACATACTTAAAATGATGTAGTGCATATTAATTTATTTCCTTTTCTATCTTTAATACATTTTTTTACATGTAAAATGAGTACAGATAATTGCCAAACACTGTGTCTTAGCTTTTATACTCTATTGTCATTAGCTGAGATTGTTATATAAAAAATTCAGGCCGGGCGCGGTGGCTCAAGCCTGTAATCCCAGCACTTTGGGAGGCCGAGACGGGCGGATCACGAGGTCAGGAGATCGAGACCATCCTGGCTAACACTGTGAAACCCCGTCTCTACTAAAAATAAAATACAAAAAACTAGCCGGGCGAGGTGGCGGCGCCTGTAGTCCCAGCTTCTCGGGAGGCTGAGGCAGGAGAATGGCGGGAACCCGGGAGGCGGAGCTTGCAGTGAGCTGAGATCCGGCCACTGCACTCCAGTCCGGGTGACAGAGCGAGACTCCGTCTCAAAAAAAAAAAAAAAAAAATTCATTAGAGATAGCTTGTACAGTAGTATGTTTTGAATTCCTATGAACACGTTTTCTTTTCTTTCTTTCTTTCTTTTTTTTTTTTTTTGTTATGGAATCTTGCTGTGTCGCCCAGGCTGGAGTGCAATAGCATGATCTTGGCTCATTGCAACCTCCACCTCCCGGGTTCAAGTGATTCTCCTGCCTCAGGTAGCTGGGATTACAGGCATGTGCCACCACGCCTGGCTAATTATATATATATATATATTTTATACATATACATATTTATATATACATATTTTATATATATACATATTTTTTATATATATATATTTTTTGAGACAGAGTTTCTCTCTGTCGCCTAGGCTGGAGTACAGTGGCATGATCTCGGCTCACTGCAACCTCTGCCACCCAGGTTCAAGTGATTCTCCTGCCTCAGCCTCCTGAGTAGCTGGGACTGCAGGCACGTGCCACCATGGCCCAGCTAATTTTTTGTATTTTTCACTGTGAGAGACGGGGTTTCACTGTGTTAGCCAGGATGGTCTCGATCTCCTGACCTCGTGATCTGCCCACCTCAGCCTCCCAAAGTGCTGGGATTACAGGTGTGAGCCACTGCACCCAGCCTTTTTTTTTTTTTAAGATGGAGTTTCCTTAGTTTCCCTCTTGTTGCCCAGGCAACCTCCTCTCTCTGCCTTGGGAGGTTGCAGTGTGCCGAGATCGTGCCATTGAACTCCAGCCTAGACAACAATTCAAGCGATTCTCCTGCCTCAGCCTCCCGAGTACCTGGGATGACAGGCACCCACCACTATACCCGGCTAATTTTTGTATATTAGAGATGGGATTTCGCCATGTTGGCCACAGGTCTTGAACTCCTGGTCTCAGGTGATCCAATCCCCCGCAGCCTCCCAAAGTGCTGGGATTACAGGCATGAACCACTGAGGCTGACCATTTTCTTTTCAAAGCCTGTTTTCAATTGCTCTGAAGGGAGCCAGTATAACTTGGTATTTAAGCAGTTAAAAATAACAGACTTGGAAACAGACCTGTTTGTAGCCTAGCTGTACCTTTAAACTATTGTCAGGCCTTGAGCAGTTTACTTTATAGCTGTTATCCTCAGCTTTGCCATTTGTAAAACAGGGGAAATAATGGAACTCCTTTTGTAAAATTGGTTGTGAGGAATAATTACATGTGTACATAAAGTGCTTTGCATCCCATTTGGTCGAGCAATGTTTATGGAGTACCAACCGTGTGCAGGCATTGTGCCAAGCTCCTGCTTATCTCAGGACTGTTTTCTTTCTTATCTCAAATTTTCACCTAACTTCTACTCTTCAAGGAAAGGTTCCCCTGAACTCTCTGAGTTAGTTCAGTTAGTTCAGGTTCTCTATGAAGTGAATGCCAAGAAGAGACAAGGACATATGAATGTACCAATGCGCACTCATGCACAAAGGAAGTAGAGCTCCCAGGTCTTGTAAATTCCTTCCAGTTTTCTCAGTGGGTATATTCTTCTACCTTCTCTCTTCTGGGCCAAGAGAGCCCTGTAGGCTGGTGATTGTCAGCATCTCTCTAAACAATCTGCCTCCCCACTCCCATCTCCTTTTGAAAAAGCAACATTTTCAGCAGACATAACAGAAGCATGTTGGGTATATGGGAATGGGGATGTAAAGTAATAAATCCAGGATGAAGGAACCTAGAATTAGCTGTAGAATGATTGCAAATCACAGAAGAACTCGCATGCCAAATACAAAATTAAAAATCATAAAAACCACATCAAGAGTCCTCAAGTCCTTCACTACTACACTTCTTTGCTGATTCTGCCCCAAGGTTTGGGGTTGAGTGTGGGAGGAGGCTACGCTCTGCTGGGGGAGAAGGCATAGAGTGCCGGAGTCAGGCTATCTCTAGATTCAGAGCTTGTCTTTGGCATTATTTGTGGGACATTGAGCAAGTTGCTTGGCTGGAGATTCAGTGTTCTCACCCATAAATTGGAGATAATTATAGTAGCTCTATTACAGGGCTGTTAATCAGATTATAAAGGGTAATTGATGTAAAGTGCTTAGCAAGGTGCTTGGCATATAGTAAGCTCCCAATAAATCTCTCTACTATCAATTCTTTCAGGGCATCTGCAATACCTTACCTCCTTAAGCCATTTTCAAAATGTGATCCACAGACATTTTCAGGGATCATGATGTCAAAACTATATAAAAATATTTAGAATTGGCTGGGCGCGGTAGCTCATGCTCATGCCTATAATCTCAGCACTTCGGGAGGCCGAGGTGGGTGGATCACCTGATATCAGGAGATGGAGACCATCCTGGCCAACATGGTGAAACCCCGTCTCTACTAAAAATACAAAAATTAGCTGGGCGTGGTGGCACGTGCCTGTAATCCCAACTGTTCAGGAGGCTGAGGCAGGAGAATCACTTGAACCTGGGAGACAGAGGTTGCAGTGGGCCAAGATCATGCCACTGCACTCCAGCCTGGTGACAGAGTGAGACTCTGTCTCAAAAAAGAAAAAAAAAATGCTAAGAATTTAGTTACTGTTTTTTGTGTTAAGATTGGCTTTGATAGTTCAAAAGCAAACTATTGCAGATCACAATATGATACCACTCTACAACTACCAAGATTGTTATAAGAAAAAAGACAATTATAAGCATTGATGAGGATGTGGAGAAACTGAAACACTCATAGGCTGCTGATGTTAATGTAAAATGGTGCGGCCACTTTGGGAAACAGTTTGGTAGTTCCTCAAAAAATTAAACATAGTGTTACCCTATGATCTAGCAATTTAACTCCTAGGTATATACCCAAGATAGCTGAAAACATGTTTAAATAGAAACTTATACATGAATGTTTGTATTAGTCTGTTCTCACACTGCTATAAAGAAATATCCGAGACTGGGTAATTTATAAAGGAAAGAGGTTTAGTTGCCTCACAGTTCCACATTGGGTGCAGGAGCCTGAGGAAACTTACACTTATGGTGGAAGGTGAAGGCAAAGCAAGAGCCTTCTTCACGTGCTGGCAGGAGGGAGAAGAGCGAGTGAAGGAGGAACTTGCCAAACACTTATAAAACCATGAGATCTCATGAAAACTCACTCACTGTCACAAGAATAGCCTGGGGAAAACTGCCCCCATGATCCAATCACCTTCCAGCAGGTTCCTCCCTCAACAACTGGGGATTATAATTCAAGATGAGATTTGTGGGGGAAGGAGGGAAGCCTAACCATATCAATGTTCATAGCAGCATTATTTATAATAGCCAAAAAGTAGAAACAACGCTAATGCCCATCATCAGATGAACAGATAAACAAAGTGTAGTATACCCATATAATAGAATATTAGGCTGATAATATTTTTCGGTGGACGCGGGAGCGCTGTCCTGTGCATTGTTAGGATGTTTAGCAGAATCCATGGTTTCTACTCATTAGATGTCAGTAGTAACTCTCTCCTCCAAGTTGTGATAGCCAAAAATGTCTCCAGACATTGCCAAATGTCCTGAGGATACAATTGCCTCCAGTTGAATACCATTGATACAAATTAATAGTCCTTATATTCTTCACTGCCATTCACTTGCAGTTTTAAAAAACTTCCAATTTTATTTAAGAATGTTCTTAATGAAGCAATGAAAATTGCAAATTGGATTGTTTTTACCCGTGAATATACATCTCTTAAAATATTCTGTATGAAAAAAAAAAGCATTTATAAGGCACTTCTGCTGCATACCAAAGAACTCTCAAACAAGTGCTTTTCTCTAAGCACTTGTGAGAATGAGTTGCAGGCTGAACTCACTGATTTTATCACGAAACACCATTTTAATTAAAATATCTATTGACAGACAAGCTGGTTATTCAGACTTAGGTGCTTGGAAAACATTTTCATGACAATAAATAACATCTATTTGTTGACATTGACATAACTGAACTTTCAAGCAAAAATAACAATTTGGTAAAGGTTGCATCATCACTGCTATGATCTTGATTGCTTCTAAATACTTAAAGATTCTGGCCGGGTGTGGTGACTCACACCTGTAATCCTAACACTCTGGGAGGCTGAGGTGGGCAGATCATCTGAGGTCAGCAGTTTGAGACCAGCCTGGCCAGCATGGTGAAACCTCATCTCTACTAAAAATACAAAAAAAAAAAATTAGCCGGACGTAGTGGCGCGTGCCTGTAGTCCCAGCTACTCGGGAGCCTGAGGCAGGAGAATTGCTTGAACCCGGGAGGCGGAGGTTGCAGTGAGCTGAGATCGTGTCACTGCACTCCCCACTGGGCAACAGAGTGAGACTCTGTCTCAAAAAAAATAAAAAATAAAAAAAAAAGACTCTTATGAGATTGGAAGTGATATTAACAAATGTGATGTGTTTGATAACGTAAGATAAAATGTGTCAAGATTTGGAAGATCTGCATAAGTCAGTGAACCAATATTTCTAAATGACGAGTGTAACATCACAAATCATGCATGGTTTGAGAGATTTATTCAAAGTGCAACATGGGGTCGGGTGCGGTGGCTCGTGTCTGCAATCCCAGCACTTTCGGAGGCTGAGGTGGGCGATCACCTGAGGCCAGGAGTTTGAGACCAGCCTGGCCAACATGGCGAAACTCCATCTCTACTAAAAACACAAAAATTAGCCAGGTTTGATGGTGGGCGCCTGTAATGGAGGCTAAGGCAGGAGAATTGCTTGAACCCCGGAGGCAGAGGTTGCAGTGAGCCAAGATCGTGCCACTGCACTCCAGCCTGGGTGACAGACTGAGACTCTGTCTCAAAAAAAAAAAACCAAACCAAACCAAACCAAAACAAAACAAAAACCAAAGTGCAACATGGACCAAAAGCTTTTTTTCTTTTTAATTTTAACAGCTTCTTTGAGGTATAATTGAGACATAATAGATTGTACATGTTTTTACATATAAATACACAAATGAAACTACCAGAATCAAAATAATGAACATGGGTATCATTCCCAAAAGTTTCCTTGTATTCCTTTCATCTCTCCCTCCTGCCTTTCTTTGCCCTTACTGGTCCTCTACACCCCCATCTTCCAGGCTGCCATTGACCTGCCTTTTCTCACTAAGGATTTGTTTGCATGATTTGAAATTTTATATAAATGGGATTATAGATATTTTTTAAAAAATCTTTTTGATTTCTTTCACTGATCGTAATTATTTCGAGATTAATCCATGTATCATTGCTTGTATCAGTAATTTATTTTTATTCTGAGCAGTATTGTACTGTATGGATATAACATGAATTGTTTATCCATTTACTTGGTTTTAATTTTTTTTTTTTTTGAGACGGAGTTTTGTTCTTGTTGCCCAGGCTGGAGTACAATGGCATGATCTCGGCTCACCGCAACCTCTGCCTCCCGGTTCAAGTGATTCTCCTGCGTCAGCCTCTTGAGTAGCTGGGATTACAGGCATACGCCACCCTACTCGGCTAACTTTTGTATTTTTAGTAGAGACAGGGTTTCTCCATGTTGGTCAGGCTGGTCTTGAACTCCCGACCTCAAGTGATCCACCCGCCTTGGCCTCCCAAAGTGCTGGGATTACAGGCGTGAGCCACGGTGCCCAGCCTGGTTTTAATTTTTATCTTAAATTTATTTTTAATTTTGTTTTTAGAGATAGGGTCTCACTCTGCTTGTAGTGGTCGAATCAGAGCTCTGCAGCTTCAAACTCCTGGGCTCCAGGAATCCTCACTCTTCAACCTCTCTAGTAGGTAGAAGCAAGTTTGTCCAAATCTTAGCCCACAGGCCGCATAAGGTCCAGGACAGCTTTGAATGCAGCCCAACACAAATTTGTAAACTTTCCTAAAACATTATGATATTTTCTTTCCAATTTTGTTTTTTCGAGCTCATCAGCTATTGTATTTTATGTGTGGCCCAAGACAATTCTTCCAGTGTGACCTACGGAAGCCAAAAGATTGGATACTCCTGGTATAGGCACATACCACCATGCCTGGCTAAATTTTTAATTTTTTTTTGTAGAGATGGGGGTCTCACTATGTTGCCAGGCCGGTCTCCAACTCCTGGCCTCAAGTAATCCTCCCACCTTGGCTTCTCAATGTGCTCAGGTTATGGGTGTGACCACTCTCAGTCCATTTGCCTGTTAATGGGTATTTGTGTTCCAAATTGTTGGATTTTTTTTTTTTTTTTTTTTGAGACAGGGTCTTGTTGTGTCATCCAGGTTGGAGTGCAGTGGTGCGATCATAGCTCACTGTAGCCTCCACCTCCCAAGCTCACACGATTGTCCTTCTTCAACCTCCCTAGTAGCTGAGATTGCTATTTATTTTTAGTAGAGACAGGGTTTCACCATGTTGCTCAGGCTGGTCTCCAACTCCTGGCCTCAAGCAATCCTCCTGCCTTGGTCTCCCAAAGCGTTGGGATTACAGGCAATTACAAATACAGTTGCTATGAACATTTGTGTACAAGTCCTTCTGTGGACATGTGCTTTCATTTCTTTTGAGTAAATACCTAGGGATGGAATGGCTGAATCACATGCAAACAAACATATGCTTACCCTTTTAAGAAACTTCCTAAGTTTTTTCCAAAGTGGCTGTACCATTTCATATTCCCATTAGTAGTGTATGAATTTCAGTTGCTCTATGTTCTGACAAATTCTTGGTATGACTAGTTTTTTAGAATTTACCATTAAATAGGTAGGGTATGTTGTTGAGGTCTTAATTTGTATTTTTCTCTTAATCTGTATTTTTCTAATGACTAATGATGCTGCATATTTCATGCCTTTATTGTCATCCATATATGGCTTCTTTGATGAAGTGTCTCTTCAAACCTTTTGGCCATTTGTTTTTTGAGTTATTATTGAGGTATGAGAGTTCAAAAAATAGACACTCTGAATATAAATTCTTTTTTTTTCTTTTTTTTTTTTTTTGTGAGATGGAGTCTTGCCCTGTCACCCAGGCTGGAGTGCAATGGTGTGATCTTGGCTCACTGCAAACTCTGCCTCCTGGGTTCAAGTGAGTCTCCTGCTTCAGCCTCCTGAGTAGCTGGGACTACAGGCGCCTACCACCACGCCAGGCTAATTTTTGTACTTTTAGTAGAGACGGGGTTTCACCACATTGGTGAGGCTGGTCTCGAACTCCTGATCTTGTGATCCACCCGCCTCGGCCTCCCAAAGTGCTGGGATTACAGGCGTGAGACACCTCGCCCGGCCTGGATACAAATTCTTTACCAGAGTCCGGAATGGTGGCTCACACCTGTAATCCCAGCACTTAGAAAGGCTGAGGCAGGTGGATTGCTTGAGCCAAGGAATTCGAGACCAGCCTGGGCAACATGGGGAAACTCCATTCTCTGTAACAAATACAATAATTAACCAGGCATGGTGCTGCACACCTGTAGTCCCAGCTACTAAGGAAGCTAAGGTGGGAGGATCACTTGAGCCTGGGAGGTTGAGGTAGCAGTGAGCCTCAATTTCAATACTCTCAATAATTAGTAGAGTAAGTAGACAGTAAATCAGAAAGGATATAGATTTGAACACTAATATCAACCAACTTGACATGACTGACTATACTCCAGCTCTATTGAGATACAGCGAGACCCTGTCTCAAAAACAAAACAAAACAAAACAAAAAAACCAAAACAAAACCACACACAGACACATTCTTATCAGATACATGATTTGCAAATAGCTGCTTCAGTTTTTGGCTTCTCTTTCCTTTCTCTTTCTGGGGCTGCAGTGAGCTATGATGATGCCATCATACTCCTGGGCTCAAGTGATTCTCTGCCTCAGCCTCTCAAGTAGCTGGGACTACAGATGCATGCCACCATGCCTGCCTCAAGTATTTTTGATGCTGTTGTAAATGGTATTTTAAATTTCAATTTCAGATTGTTCATTGCTAGTGTACTACAAATGCAATTGACATTTGTGTATTGATTTTATGACCTGTAGTCATTTGGTTTGGTCATTTATTTGATCTGATAGTTTTTTGTAGATCTTGTGCCAGAGTTTTCAACATGTCACCTACAAATAAAACCAGTTTTACTTCTTTTCTAATTTGAATGCCTTTTTTTTTTCCTTGCCTTATTGCACAGGCTAGAATCCTCAGTACAATATTGAACAAAAGTTGTCAGAGCAGAAATCCTTGCCTTGTTCCTGATCTTAAGGTGAAAGCGTTGTTCTTCACCATTAAGTGTGATGCTTTTTATAGACACTCTCTATTAAGTTGAGGAAGTTTCCTTGTAATCTTAGGAACGGATATTGGATTTTGTCCAATACATTTGCTGCATGTATTGAGATTATCAAATGGTTTTTCTTTTTTAGTCTGTAAATATTGCTTGATTTACCAATGCTAATTCAACCTTGCATTCCTAGGATAAGCCCCTGTTTGGGCCTATAATATATTATCTTTTTAAATATATTTTTTACATATTTATATATCTTTTTTTTTTATATAATCTACTCTTTTACTGCTTTGTCTCATGTAAACCTGTGTAATTTCTCATTGGGTCCACCTTAGGAAACAGTCTTTAAGGTTTTCTCCATAAGACAAGTACTAGTATACTCTTTTATGGTCAATAAAATGCTAATTCAACATCGCATTCCTAGGATAAACCTCTGTTTGGCTATAATGTATTCTTTTTTTATATACTGTGAAATAAAAGTGACTAGAATTGTGCATATTATGCTTATGAGAGATATTGGTCCACAGTATACTTGTTTAATATCTAGAGTTTGGGTATTAGTTTAATGCTGGCCCTATAGAATAAGCTGGGAAGTATTCCCTCCTCTTCAATTTTCTGGAGGACTTTATGTAGAATTGGAATTATGTTTTTCTTATATATACCATGTTAAAACCATACAAAAGAAAGCCTAAGTGGCTGTAATACTATCAGACAAAATATACTTCAAAGCAAAGAACATTGTCAGGAAAAAGGAGGGTCATTTGTAAAGTGGATAATTTCATAATGATGAAACTTTCGTAAAGGATAAATTCATACAAATAAGAGAGTAACTATGTTTATGCAACTAATAGCAGAGTTTCAAAGTACATGAAGCAGAAATTGATAGAATTACAATAGAAAAAAACCAGTAATAGTCAGAAATTTCAATACTCTCAATAATTAGTAGAGTAAGTAGACAGTAAATCAGAAAGGATATAGATTTGAACACTAATATCAACCAACTTGACATGACTGACATTTATAGAACACTCCATCCAACAACTGCAAAAAACACATTCATTTCAAATGCATAGTGAATATTTACCAAGACAGACTATACTCTGGGCCACAGAACAAGTGTCAATAAGTTTAAAATTATTAATACTGTACAAAGCATCTTCTCTGATCACAATGGGATTAAATCAGAAATCAGTAACAGGCAGCTATCCGGAAAACTCCTCCACTTACGAAAAACATGAGAAACCCATGGTCAAAAAAAGAAAGCAATAGGGAAATTACAAAGTATTTTGAAATGAAGGAAAATGAAAATACAATATATCAAAATATGTGGGATGTAGCTAAAACAGTATAGAGGGACACTTATCACACCAAATGCCTTGTAGAAACAAGAGACATCTAAAATTAGTGGTCATCAGTTTCTGAGTTAAGAAACTAGAGAAACAAAACAATAAATTTAAAAATTAAAAAATAGCAGAATAAAGGAAACAATAAACATAAGAGCAGAAATCAATAAAATAGAAAACAGAAAACCAGTAGAGAAAATCCAAGAAAGCAAAAACGGGCTTTGAGATTTGAGATTCGTAAAATCGAGAGGCCCCTTGCCATGTCAATCAGAAAAAAAGAAGACACACAAATTACCAATTTCAGAACCGGAGGGGTCAGATTTTATAGACATTAAGTGGACAATAAAGGAATACAGCTAACAGATTTGCATTATTAAACAATTTAGACATTTCTACGAACTACTAAAGCTCACTCAAGAGGCGGTATCAATAAATACTGGTTGAATTAGTGAATGCCAGCTATTACTATGGGCAGGGCTTTAAAGAAAGCATTTTTTTTTTTTTTTTTGAGACGGAGTCTCGCTTTGTCGCCCAGGATGGAGTGCAGTGGCTCGATCTCGGCTCACTGCAACCTCCGCCTCCCGGGTTCAAGCGACTCTCCGGCCTCGGTCTCCTGAGTAGCTGGGATTACAGGCGCGCGCCACCATGCCAGCTAATTTTTGTATTTTTAGTAAAGATAGGGTTTCACCATGTTGGCCAGGCTGGTCTCGAACTCCTGACCTCGTGATCCGCCCGCCTCGGCCGGTCAAAGTGCTAGGATTACAGGCGTGAGCCACCGCGTTCGGCCAAAGGAAGCATTTTCCTTCCAAAGACTCTCTCAGGTTACTGAAGGGGCAAAAGAACAGATAAAGCTTAATGTTGCTCCGGGGCAGAAGAGTAGAGGAACATTGGTTAAAGAAAGGCTTCTCTGGCGACAAGTCACTCCGCCAAGACATGAAGGACCCACGGAAAACGTTTGTTAGATTTAGAACAGCTGCACGCGAGTTCACACAAGGGGCCCAGAAGTGGCCCTCCGGCGACTGCCTGCTCCCCTCTCCTCCTAGTACAGTCCTAACATTTTCCCAACTGCTGCTGGCAGCAATTAAGAAACCACCTCCTTCCAAATCCAGCTGTCTTGCGCCTGCGCATTCAAGCAAAGCGCTCATAGAAGGCGGGAGGGAGGGCGCTACCGGAAGTGTGACCTCTCGCTCCCCGCAGCCTATTCTCATCCGGGGTCACGTCGATCTTCCGGGTGTGTTTGACAGGGTTTTCTACGCCGCTTTTTCTGCGACTTTTTGGTCTTCCGCTTTTTGCCACCGCCCCCAACCTTCTAAATCCTTTCGGCCCCTATCATCTTTGATTGTGTTACTCCTCCCCTGGCAGGCGTGCCGGGGGTTAGATCGCAGGCAGGGTCGGAGCTGGGCCTAGCTGCTCCACGGGCCACCACTACCTCCTTTGATTCGGGAGAAAGCTACGACCGAGTACGCCCAGCCGTCCCTGCTCGGGCCTTGGAACTTCTGAGCGGGCAGTGCGGTAGGCCCTGCTTAGCCCTTCCCGGAGGACACCTGTGAGTTTAGGGGGTTTCGGAGAGGAACGCAGCGGTGTAGGCCCAGGTCGGGGGCGGGGCGCGGGAAACTTTTTCCGAAACGGTAGCGTTTTGTTTTGCGTGGGAGGTTCCGGCAGTATCTCTTGGTTATTCCAAGTTTATGGGCGGCCCCTGGGCTGCTTGTACATTTTGAAGAATCTTAGGACCGCTTACTTTGCTTACTCGTTTTTCTTGTTCTCGCGTACTCCCTCGTCCACCACTCCAGGACCAAAAGAGAAAGATAGTCTTGGGACCCCTGCATGGTGTTTCAAAGGGTGGTAAAGAACTAAGGTAAATAACTGGATTAATTAAAAAATTTAAAAGGCATTTATCTTTTAAGGCTTACTTAAATGGCATGAAATTGCCTCAGCTTTTCACTTATAGGAAAATGCACAGGTTAAGACTGTTAGTTGTGTACGTTTCTTTTCTTGTTCAGCCTTTGTAGAAAGGCTTTTCGTCTCTCAAGGTGAGAACACGAAAGGCTTATGTGTCTCACAACTTATGGATTCTCTAAATTGTCTTACCTCTTTCAACTCTTTGTTTAAAATAGCAGATGTTTTTCATTAGGGTGAACAGAGAAGAAACAAAGGGAAACTGTTAAACACAATCTTAATAACAGATGTGCAGTGTATGATTTTGTGAGGAAAGAGATTGTAACTGATCACTAAATCTGTGTTTTTATATTACAGGTAACATAGTTAACTTTTGTAAGTATCTTCATATTGTATGGTTCAGTACCACAAGGCTTCCAACGCGTACTGATTAGCAGCCATAAGGCTATTCATTTATACTGATTAATAGCCAGTAATAGTGACGTTACTTTGTTGGTGTGAATAGCCCTAATTATGCCTATTAATTATGCCTGGAAATGTCCTGTAACAGCCTCCATGTGAAACAGGCCATTTATGAGTTGTTTAAGAAATGCCCGTTTGGAGCCATGTGACTAGATTATTTTTTGAAGACTTGGATGTAATTCAGTTCTTAGGCAAAGGGAATATCCTGTTCAAAACCTGGAAGTGGTTTTCACAGTGGGTTGGCAGGATTTAGGAATTGGGTTTTTCGTAATGTGGAGAAAAGAAGTGGGTTTGAGGGATCGAAGGTATTTGGACAAAATGGACAGTATCTTGGTTTAGCCAGTACAGTTCTGGTTTTTATACTAGGTGTATTCTGCTTTTCAAAGAATCTGATGAAGGAATTACATATAACCTTGAGTGTTCTCTAATTTGTTGGAGGAGAGGTCAAGTTGAGGACAGAAATTCCAGGTTGCAAATTCCAGGACCAAATGCTTTATCACTAGAAATTACTAGGAATTAATCTACTTTTTTTTTTTTTTTTTTTTAAGACGGAGTCTTGATCTTGTCACCCAGGCTGGAGTGCAGTGGCACGATCTCGGCTCACTGCAGCCTCCGCCTCCTGGGTTCAAGCGATTCTCCTGCCTCAGCCTGCGGAGTAGCTGGGATTACAGGCGCGTGCCACCATGCCCAGCTGATTTTTGTATTTTTTAGTAGAGACGGGGTTTCACCATGTTGGCCAGGCTGGTCTCGAACTCCTGACCTCAGGTTGATCCGTCCGCCTGGACCTCCCAAAGTGCTGGGATTACAGGCGTGAGCCACCGTGCCTGGCCGAATTAATCTACTCTTTCACTGCCTTGTTTCACGTAAACCTGTGCAATCTCCCATTGGGTCCACCTTAGGAAACAGTCTTTAAGGTTTTCTCCATAAGGCAAATACCAGTATACTATTTTATGGTCAAGTACAGATTGTGGAACTGATAACTTTTAAGGTAAGGAAAATTGGGTATTGCCAATATCTGGATTTTATGTATCTCTCATAAAATTTGTCACATGGAAGATAGTAGAAGACCACAGTTAATGTGGAGTAATGTTTTATATAACGAATCCCTACTTACTGAAGAAATCTTTCATTCAGAGTATGAAGAAAATGAAGATTTAAAATTTTGTGGAGATCCCTTATTTCTGTTATAGTAATAGTTTTACTGTATTTTATTTTGTGAAACTCTACATTCTGTTTAAAAAATGATTATGTTGTTTATGATAGATAATTGTTTTGATGTTATTTTTATTTTCATCGAAATCAATGTGAAATATATTAGAAAAAAGGAATAGAAGTTCATGGGCGTTTCATTTACTTCCTTAACTCTAGATGTCTTTCGGAATACGTATATTGGTGAACATAGAATGAGTGCCTCGGAATGATTTTCCCCTACTTGAAGTCTACCTTCCTTAAGAGCCTGACTTGAGGGCCAAAATTCATACTGAGGAGAGGCTGACAGATCCTTTGTTTTGCAGGGGCTCCAGAGCTTGATATATTTCTGGGAATTTGGGATAGGCTGAACTAGATTTCTGCCCCAGAGTAAACATCTGGCTGTGGACTCATTCTAAGTTTTTAAGCTGGGGATAATTTGGTCGTTAACTTTGTAGAGTAGTTCTGGGCCCCAAGACATCTTTAGATTTATTCTTAGTTTGGTTTTGGCTGTGTATAGGATGGAAACAAGGTGAGGCCTGGGCTCTTAATGTCATTTTGGATCTTCAAATCTTAACATACATGGACCTTATTCAGTTATAGAGGAAAAGCAGCATGTTTTTATAGGTATAAGCAAGTGTCTATCAAGCAAAATTTGTTACGGTGAATTGTGTTTTAATAGTATTTTCTCATAAATCCTATGAAGTAGGATCCTGTGTTTTATGGGAAATTAGGTTAGGGAACCAGGGTTAAAAAAGGCCAAGAAAGAGTGTGAGCCTGACCAAAGGATGAAAAGTGTTCATTGCCCATCTTGAATCTGGCAATCCAATATTTTTCTTTTTTCTTTTTTTTGTTTTTGAGACAGGGTCTCAAAACTCCAGCCGTTGACCAGGCTGGAGTGCAGTGGCACAGTCTCCTTGGCTCACTCCAACCTGTGTCTCCCTGGCTTAAGTGATCCTCACACCCCAGCTTCCGGAATAGCTGGGACTTCAGATGCACACCACCACACCTGGCTAATTTTTGTTGTGTCTCGTTTTTTTTTTTTTTTTTTGAGACGAAGTCTCGTTCTTTCACCCAGGCTGGAGTGCAGTGGTGTGATCTCCGCTCACTGTGACCTCTTCCTGCCGGGTTTAAGCGATTCCCCTGCCTCAGCCTCCCAAGTACCTGGGATTACAGGTGCCTGCCACCATGCTAGCTAATTTTGTATTTTTAGTAGAGGCGGGTTTTGCCTTGTTGACCAGGCTGTTCTTGAACTCCTGACCTCAGGTGATCTGCCCACCTCATCCTCCCAAAGTGTTGGAATTATAGCCATGAGCCACTGTACCTGGCCTAATTTTTTTTTTTTTTTTTTGAGACAGAGTTTTGCTCTTGTTGCCTAGGCTGGAGGGCAGTTGTGCGATCTTGGTTCACTGCAACCTCCGCCTCCCAGGTACAAGCGATTCTCCTGTCTCAGTCTCCCAAGTAGCTGGGATTACAGGCATGTGCCACCACGCCTGGCAATTTTTTTTTTTTTGTATTTAGTAGGGATTTCACCATGTTAGTCAGGCTGGTCGTGAACTCCTGATCTTAGATGATCCATCTGCTTCGGCCTCCCAAAATGCTGAGATTATAGGTGTGTGCCACTGCGTGCGGCCTAATTTTTGTATTTGTTGTAGAGGTGAGATTTTACCATGTTGCCCAGGCTGGTCTCTAACTCCTGGGCTCAAAAAATCTGCCTGCCTCAGCCTCCCCAAAGTTCTGGGATTACAGGGATATGAGCAACTGCCCAGCCCAGGATTATTGTATGTATTTTTACTAGGGGATTCCCTGGAATACTGCTTAGTTCGACATACTTGTCCATTTCCTCTGAAGAAGCTAAGGTGTACAGTTGAGGAAATATGATAGGATTATTTTCTTTTTTAAAAATCTCTTGTAAAAAGACATAAGGGTCTGCTAAAGAAAGTTGACAGACTTGTTTTCTGGAGGTTAACCTTGTCTCTAGTCCAAATTAGGGTCAGGCATTTGGGATGAGGTCTGATGGTGGTTCATAGAATTTTGTCCATAGTCTATTATGAACCCTGGACTGGTGAGCCTTGTTATCTGTGGCCAACCTAGGGAATTTTCATCTTATGGAATTGAAAAAACAAGGAACGATGTTTGTGAGGGATTTATTTATTTCTTCCCAGATCTTTCTTTCTCTTCCCTGTTGTCTCTTATAGTTTTTTCCAGCCCTCCTGGTCACAATCCCCAGAGGCGACTGTTTCAATTCTTGTGGCTACCTAGTTTTATTTTTCTCTGTTGTTAAAAAAAAAAAAAAAAAGAAAAGTAAAGCTTCTATACTTCATTCTTTTGATTTATATTTACTGCAAATGAGTATTTAGCACTTTTTGTACCGTCTGTCATCCTCCATATAAAACTTGTGATATATAAACACAAATGTATAATATAATGTCATATATAAATAAATAATATATAATAAATTTTACATAGTAGCTCAGTTAAAAAGAATCAGTATATTCAATCTTTATTGTAAGAGTCAGGTAGGTAACTATGATTATATTGCCTTTTTTATATTACCTATTGAGTGTTTTTTTTCTTTGGTAATTTATTTTTAACTAGCTACTTTTCTATATTTCTAAAATTATTTCTACTCTGTTAACAGAACTTTTTTTTTTTTTTTTTTTTTTTTTTTTTTTTTTTGAGACGGAGTCTCGCTCTGTCGCCCAGGCTGGAGTGCAGTGGCCGGATCTCAGCTCACTGCAGGCTCCGCCTCCCGGGTTTAGCCATTCTCCTGCCTCAGCCTCCCGAGTAGCTGGGACTGCAGGTGCCCGCCACCTCGCCCGGCTAGTTTTCTGTATTTTTTTAGTAGAGACGGGGTTTCACCGTGTTAGCCAGGATGGTCTCGATCTCCTGACCTCGTGATCCGCCCGTCTCGGCCTCCCAAAGTGCTGGGATTACAGGCTTGAGCCACCGCGCCCGGCCTGTTAACAGAACTTTATAGTCAAATACATCAGGTAATCTACCAGTTGATTTTTTTTTTTTTTAACTTAGATATCTTCTTGAAGCCCTGCATCCTCCTATTCTAATTTGAACTGTTAGCTTCCCAACACTGTCATCTTGGGGAATTTACTTTGTTTCTGCCCTACATCAGATCTCCCTTTTTCTGGATTCCAGGTTTTCGTTTTCTTTTTTGATAACTTACCTGTCTAAGAATGTTTCTAGTTGCCCTTGCATTTTGATAGTACAGCTAGGTATAGAATTTCGGCCTGAGAGCATTTCCATCAGAGATTTGAAGTCATGAGTCCATGTCCTGTGCTATTGAGAAGTCCAAAGCCATTTTGATTGCTTGTGCTTTGTTTATACCATTTTCCCCTTCTGGAATATTTTATAAACTTCCTTTTTTTGTGTAATATTCTGAAACTTCAGTATAATGTACCTTGACATGTAACTTTTTTACTGTACTTTGTACTCTTTAGGTCCTTTCAACCTGGGGATTGGTGTCTTTCAGTCTTTGGCATTTTTTTGTTTTATTTGTTAGGTAATGTCCTGTGTTTTTTTCTGTTCTTCCTGGACCTTCTGTTATAATGTTAGATTACATAGTTTAATAGTCTTCTGTTTTCTCTTGTGTTGTCTTGCCTCCTTCCTGCTCCTACCAACTTTTTCTTTTCTGTCTTTCTAATACATTTCTTCAAAGTTACTTTTTAACTTTCTGCTGGATAGTTCTGCTTTCAATTTTATAATTTCCCACAGCCTTTTTATTTTATTTTTTTGAGATAGGGTCTTGCCCTATCACCCAGGCTGGAATGCAGTGGCATGAATATGGTTCACTACAGCCTTGACCTCCTAGACTCAAGCAGTCCTCCCACCTCAGCCTCCTGTGTAACTGGGACCAAAGGCACACACTATTGTGCCTGGCTAATTTTGATTTTTTATAGAGACAGGGTCTCACTTTGTTGCCCAGGATAATCTTGAATTCCTGAGCTCAAGTAATCCTCCCACCTCTGCCTCCCAGAGTGCTGGGATTGTAGGTGTGAGCCACCTCACCTGGCCCCTTTCTTTTTAAATAGCATATGCTTGTTATATATATACAATGTCTTTTCATTAATCTGAGATTTTTTTTTTCTTTTTTTTTTGAGTGTTCGTTTGTTCCTGACATTGTTTCTGTTTATTCCCAGGTTTTATTTTTCTTCTGGTGATCCATGGATGCCTCTTTTAAGTGAGAATATCAGGAGTCTAATTAGAAACTCTAAAAATGCGTGGGTAGGGCCTGTCAACTTGTAGGCTTCATGTTCAGTTGATTAGGTAGCTAGCTTGACATTTTCTTGATGCACTCCCAAGTATTATTATGTTACAGGTTCTCTTGGTACTATGTTACATAGTTTCTCTCTCATTTTGTTTTTTCATAAAAGAGTTTTCTAATTGCTTGCTTTGAGAAAGTGGGTTGAGGGGTCCTATTTTTCTTTGTAGACTTTACCTGATACTCGTTTTCAGTTTATTACCTTATCCAATCCTTTGTAAGACTACAGCCTTGGTGTATGAGTCATTGCAAAGAATAAATGTCTACTCTCCTCCCTGGATCAGTGAAGGATTCTGATTGCTTTGTATAGTTTTTCCCTATTCCTATGGAACAGAGCCCTCTTTTATTGGAAATCTTTTATATAAATTATGTAGACTTTGAGGGGAATCTCAGAATCTTATAAATTGTTAAGACAATATAAAATCCATTCCTTATTTGATCGGACCTATAAGAACCAAATTCTAGGAATCAGGATGTCATGTGATGTTATACCTTTGTATAAATTAGGTTGAGAATAAATGTAAGAATCTGTGGGATTTTATTAATGTCAGGTGATAACTTGATTTTCTAAAAGATTTGTTGATATGAGGGTAAATGTATTAGGGTAAATTCATCAGAAAATTAGAAATGTGCGTGTATCTTGCATCTGAATAATGTTAATCTTAGATTTAGAATTTATTGTTAGTTTCCTTTTGTTACCTATAGTGGCACTTAGGAGACCTATTTAACTTTGCAAATAAAATTTGTAACTTGATAACTAATTGTTTTAAGTTACTGGATAATAGAAGTGTTTAGTATCTTTAAGCTATAATAATTTAGTATTGTCTTTTTAAATTATCCTAGGTAGAAGAATACATGTTCACTTCCAGTGAACAAGAGCATGTTCCCAAACTCAATTTTGGGTCGCCCACCCTTCACTCCAAATCATCAACAACATAATAACTTCTTTACCCTGTCACCTACTGTTTATTCACACCAGCAGCTTATAGATGCACAATTCAACTTTCAGAATGCAGAGTAAGTATGGTGATATTTTGGCCTATGTTGTTGGTAAATTTCATTTTCTATTTGACATAAACCCTTTTTGTATGAAACTTTCGAAGGCGGAGGATATATCGTCATGTTTTTTTTGATAGGGAAGTATTTAATTTTTTTTAAGAGATTGGTTTTGTTTTTAAGGAAAAAAATGTGTATATTATTACTGTTCTTTTCTTTGATTTTGATAGCTTGTCTAGAGCTGTGTCATTACAGCAGCTGACATATGGAAATGTCAGTCCAATACAGACCTCAGCCTCCCCATTATTTCGAGGAAGGAAGTAAGTACTTCTTAATTATTTTAAAAGAATATTTTTGCGTTTCTGAGAACTCTGTAACAGTGTATCTTGAATTAATGTTGTATGGACCCTATGCCCTGTGTTTTGTTTTCTGGGACCTGTACGATCAGATCAGTCATGGAATTTTAACATTTTTTGCATTAAAAATTTTAGGGATTCTTTTGTTGATTTGTTCCTGCTTTATTATATGTTTGTTTCTGCCCTACGTGAGATCTCCCCTTTTCTACATTCCGGGTTTGCTTTTTCTAGAATAAAACTAAGTTTCCTCAGAAAACCACTTTTTAATTGAGATTTTTTAACTAAATGAGATGGCCTTCTGTATTCATTTGCTAGGGTAGGGTTGCCATAACAACGTACCACACATTGGGTGGCTTACACAACAGAAATTTATTTTCTTACAACTCTGGAGGCTAGATCAAGGTGTTGGCAGGGTTGGTTTCTTCTGAGGCTTCTTTTCTTGCCTTGTAGAAGGCTGCGTTGTCACTGGGTCTTAATATGGTTGTTTCCCTGTGTTTTCTGTGTCCTCATCTCTTCTAAGGACACCAGTCATATTGGATTAAGGTTCATCTTAAAGGCCCCACTGTAACTTAGGTAACTTTTAAGAGGTCCTCTCTCCAAATACAGTCACATTTTGAGCTCCTGGGGCTTAGGACTTCAGCTTTTGATTTTCTAGGGGGACACAATTATAACATTTTCTTTCTAGTAAACTTTATGTTTTGATTTATCTACATCCTACACAGGTAAGGTTCCATGGTAACAAACATTGTAGTGAAAATTTCTGTGTGACATAAAACTTCCTATAGTCAAGTCAGGAGTCAATTAATTTTAATCTATTTGATTAAAAGAAATTCATTTATTACAAAATATAACAGAACTTGAGACGTGGTTGTTAAAATAACATTCGGCAATATTTGAAAGGTACCACTGTTACTTAAAAACCTATATAAACATTCTATAACCTTTACATCCCATTAAAAAAAACCCTATCGGCGAACAAGGTGCTGTAAAAAAAAATAATAACACTAACTAGGAATTATTAGTTGCTCATTATGTAGTAATCATTATTCTAAGCCTTTACAATTAATGGTTTGATTAAATCACATAACACTGAGGTAGGTACTATTATCCCTTGCCTGTTGAGGAGAAAGCTGACTCACAAGTGACATAGCTGGAATTTGAAATGTTGTATGTCTCTGAGTCATTTGCTTATAAGTACTACAGTTTGTTCTTCAAAATTGTCATTGAGAAAAGTTTTATAATAATTCTAATAGTATTGACTTTATTCAGATTTTGTTTTTTAGAAATTGCCTTCATAGCCAATTTGTGAATTAAGAATGAAAATAAACTCCATTAGACCGGGCGCAGTGGCTCACGCCTGTAATCCCAGCACTTTGGGAGGCCAAGGCGGGCAGATCACTAGGTCAGGAGATTGAGACCGTCCTGACTAACATGGTGAAACCCTGTCTCTACTAAAAATACAAAAAAGTAGACGGGTGTGGTGGCACTTGCCTGTAATCCCAGCTACTCAGGAAACTGAGGCAGGAGAATGGCATGAACCCGGGAGGTGGAGCTTGCAGTGAGCCGAGATTGCGCCATTGCACTCCAGCCTGGGTGACAGAGTGAGACTCTGTCTCGAAAAACAACAACAAAAATCTCCAGTTAATTTGTAGTTAATACAAACATATTTTTAAAATTAAAATTGGCATTCTCATTAGAAGATATTCAGCATATACAGCTCTCTAAGAGACTTTTATGTTTAAAATTATTAAATATACTTTTATGCATTTAGCACTGTATACTTTACCTGTGAGTAGGGGTTCCACTTATTTTGCAGATCTGTCAAGGAGAGAGAAATTCACAAAATCGCAGAGGAATGTTAAAAAATCTTCTATGGGCCGGGTGCAATGGCTCATGCCTGCAATCCCAGTGCTTTGGGAGGCCGAGGTGGGCGGATTGTTTGAGGTCAGGATTTCAAGACCAGCCTGGCCAACATGGTGAAACCCCATCTCGACTAAAAAACACAAAAATTAGCTGGGCGTGGTGGCGGGCGCCTGTAGTCCCAGCTACTCAGGAGGCTGAGGCAGGAGAATAGCTGGAACCGTGGCGGCAGAGGTTGCAGTGAGCCGAGATCGCCCCACTGCACTCCCGCCTGGCGACAGAGCAAGACTGCCTAAAAAAACAAAAAAAAAACAAAAAAAGAAAAAAACCTTCTATGACCGATAGAATTTTCAGACTTTAAAGGAATTGGATCATTTTCTGTGTCATAAAGTATTACCTACATGAACAACTTAATATATCAATGAAGTTAATGTCTTTTTTCCCAACAAATATTTACTCTTTAATGATTTTTCCCTTTTTATTTTGCAAATATTTAAACCTCCAGAAAAATTTAAAGAATAATATAGTGAATATCTGTATGCCTTTTGCCTAGATTCATGAGTTAAAAGTTTAACATTTGATTCTTTCTCTTTTTTTTTTGCCCACCTGCTTTTTTTCCAGAACTATATAAAAGAAAATTGTTGACACCATTTTATTTTACCTTAAAACATGTCAGCTTATTCCTCCTGAAAAACAAGGCTTTTCTTCTATATAATCAAAATACCTTGATTATTCCCAAGAAATTTAATATTAGTAAAATAATATTATCTGAGTTGCAGCTCTTTTTCGAATTTCTTCGTTTGTCCAATGTCTTTATAGCTTTATTGAAAAGTGTCTGTTAATTTGGTCTTTCCTGCTGATGAGTCAGAACATAGGTGTATTCAAAGAGCCCTTTTTTATAACTAGCACTCAACTCACTTAATCTTATCTTCCATATGTTATAGTGTGGATCTTTTCTTCTTAGTAATTCTATAAATAGAACTTTTCCTACAAAGTTTTCACTACTGAGATGAAACATTGGGGTAGTTCAAATATGGGAGACTAACTTCAATATATACATGTAGTTTTTTCTGTCTGCATTATCACTATTTTTTTCTAAGGTGTTGAGAGGCATTTCTTGTGCTGAACATGAATATTTTTAAGAGCCATATAAAGCTAATAATGTGACCTTATTGAAAGAATCATAATATTGTCATTATCTCTTACGATATTTATATATTATTAATTGCTTTTTGTTATCAAAAAGTTGTATCTTTAATTACTAAGGTATATTGCTTGTTTTCAGGAGATTAAGCGATGAAAAAAACCTTCCTCTTGACGGTAAACGGCAACGTTTCCATTCACCCCACCAAGAGCCAACTGTAGTTAACCAGATAGTGCCTTTATCAGGTGAACGAAGATACTCAATGCCGCCATTGTTTCATACACATTTTGTACCAGATATAGTCAGATGTGTTCCACCTTTTCGAGAAATACCATTTTTAGAACCTAGAGAAATCACACTGCCTGAGGCCAAAGATAAGGTAATAATAATGTAGATTTTAGTTTTGCCTTTTGGGAATTTAGTATAAATAATGTATTAATCAAAAATATTTAATATCCTGGATTAAGTAGAACATGTGTTTTTTTCTTGCAATGTTTAAAGTACTATTCAGCCTAATTTTCTGTATAAACATTACTTCTGATTTTTGGTAGCTATTCTTTTATAGAAGTGCAGGAAAAATCAGATTTTCCCTGATGTATGAAAATTTTATTAGAACCCAAATACTTTCTTAGTTTAGAGAACTGTCCTGTTACTTGTTACTGAAAAAAAAAAAAAAAGTTTTCGTATAGCTATTGTAATAGACTGTTAGAACACATTTTATTTTGGGGAGTCACTGAGAAAAACAATACATTCAAAGTGATATAATCAACAAAGATCTATCAAAAACATTTATAAAAAACATTTTCAATTAAGTGAAATGAAGCTATTTAAATAATAAATCTTGGAAAATGACATTGTCAGCATTGGGGAATAATGAGTTATTTAACATCTAGTACTAGAAACGTATCTCTCCCCTCCCCCATATTTAGTGAAACCTAATGCGGTTTTTCTCAGTAATTGAAAGGGTTTATAATGTAAATATCGGCATTCTCTTGGGTTGTGTGTGGTTTATACTTGCTGTTTTTGCATTTTCAAAGCTGCCACACTCTTGAGAAATGAGATATTTGTAGGCTAAGGAGAACAACCGTGAAGAAAGTATAGCAACTTTGTTTTACTCATCTTTGGGTTCCTATCAACCAGCATAGGTCTGAAACATAGTAAGTGTACAGAAATGTTGGGTCAGAAAAGCAACATCTGCTTCATTCCTTAGTTGTGCTGCTTTTTTATTCCTCTATTATTCTTTTATTCTTTAAGTGAGTTATAATTGTACCATAAAATTCACCCTTTTAAAGTGTACAGTTCAGTGGTTTTAAAATATATTCCCAAAGTTGTGCAACTGTACTATCTGATTCCCAAACATTTTCATCACCCCCGAAAGAAACTTTGTACCCAATAGCAGTCATTTCTACTGCTCCCTGGCAACAACTAATCTATTTTCTGTCTTTATCCCATCCTGGCCATTTTATATAAATGAAATCATTCAATATGTGGCCTTTTGTGTCTTGCTTTTTTCATTTAGCATGTTTTCAAGGTTCATCCATGTTGTAGCATACACATCAGTACTTCATCCCTTTTTATAGCTGAATAATACTCCATTGTATGAGTAGACCTCACTTTGTTAATACAGTCCTCAGTTGGTGAATTTCTGGGTTGTTTCCACTTTTCATCTGTTATGAATAGTGCAACTGTGAATATCTGTACAGATTTTTGCATGGACATATGTTTTTACCTCTCTTGGAGTGAAATTGCTTGGTCATATAGTAATTGTGTTTAACTTTTTGAGGAACTGCCAAAGTGTTTTCTAAAGTGGTTGCACCATTTTACATTCCTATCAACAGTTTTTAGGTGCTGTACGTTCTTTACATGCTTGCTGAACTTGCAGCACTTGTTACTGTCTGTCTTTTTGATTATAGCCATTCTAGTGGGTATGAAATGGTATCTCATCGTGATTTGGATTTGCATTTCTATAATGCCTAATGATATTGAGCATCTTTTCATTTGCTTATTGGACATTTGTATATCTTCTTGGGGAAATGTCTATTCATCGATATCCCTTGCCCATTTTTAAATTGGACTATTTGTCTTTTTACTGTTGGGTTATAAGAGTTCTTTATTTCTTTCTACATATTAGACCCTTACCGGATAATGATTTGTGAATTTATGGTCCCATTATGTGGCTTGTCTTTTTACTTTCTTTTTGGTATCCTTCGAAGCACAAATACCTTTCATTTTGGTACAGTCCAATTTATCTATTTTCCTTTGGTTGGTTGTGCTTTTGGTGTCATATCTAAGAAACTATTGTTCAGGGTCACAGAGATTAATGCCTATGTGTTAATTTTTAAATTTTATTTATTTATTTTATATTATTTTTTCCCTGCCCTGCGTATGTGTTACGCTAAAACTTTTATAGTTTTAGTTCTTACATTTAGGACTTTGATTCATTTTGAGTTAATTTTTGTATATGATGTAAAGTAGGGGGTCCAACTTTATTCTTTTGCTGTTGGTCCAGTTGTCCCAGCAGCTTATTGAAGAAACTGTTCTTTTCGCCTCTGTAACTTTTTTTTAAACCATATTGAAATAGGAAAAACAATCAGTCAAAATCAGTGGGAGAAAGGAAAAAGGCAAAGGAAACTGAGAAAAGATTAACTTAGGTTTTTTTAGTTAGTTTTTTTTTTTTTTTTGAGATGGAATCTAGCTCTGTCACCCAGGCTGGAGTGCAGTGGCGTGATCTCAGCTCACTGCAACCTCCACCTCCCGGGTTCAAGTGATTCTCCTGTCTCAGCCTCCTGAGTAGCTGGGATTACAGGTGTGTGCCACCATGTCCGGCTAATTTTTGTATTTTTAGTAGAGACGGGGTTTCACCATGTTGATCAAGCTAGTCTTCAACTCCTGACCTCGTGATCCACCCACTTCGGCCTTTCAAAGTGCTGGGATTACAGGCATGAGCCACCGTGCTTGGCCTAGTTTTTTATTTTTTATTTTTTATTTTTTTTATTTTTTGAGACGGAGTCTCGCTCTGTTGCCCAGGCTGGAGTGCAGTGACGCGATCTCGGCTCACTGCAAGCTCCGCCTCCTGGATTCGAGCTATTCTGCCTCAGCCTCTCGAGTAGCTGGGACTACAGGCGCCTGCTACCACACCCACTCAGCTAATTTTTTGTATTTTTAGTAGAGACAGGGTTTCACCTTGTTAGCCAGGATGGTCTCGATCTCCGGACCTTGTGATCCACCCTCCTCGGCCTCCCAAAATGCTGGGATTACAGGTGTGAACCACCGCGCCCTGCCACCCAGCTAATGTTTTTAATTTTTTTTTTTGGTAGAGCCAGGGTCTTGCTGTGATACCCAGGGTCTTGCTATGATACCCAGGCTGGTCTTGAACTCCTAGCCTCAAGTGATCCTCCTGCAGTGGCCTCCCAAAGGGCTGGGATTACAGGTATGAGCTACCTGCACCTAGCTGTTTTTATTCATTTTAAAGACTATCTTGTAATGCCATAATATGAAAGCCTATGGTATAAATCAAATCAGATCAGTCCTTTGAATGAACATACAAGAATCTTTTTGTCAGGTGTGGTGGCTCACGCCTGTAATCCCAGCGCTTTGGGAGGCCAAGGTGTGCAGATCACAAGGTCAGGAGTTCAAGACCAGCCTGGCCAATGTGGTGAAACCCCGTCTGTACTAAAAATACAAAAATTAGCTGGGCGTGGTGGCAGGCACCTGTAATCCCAGCTACTGGGGAGGCTGAGGCAGGGGAATCACTTGAACCCAGGAGGTGGAGGTTGCAGTGAGCCGAAATCATGCCATGGTCCTCCAGCCTGGGCAACGGAGTGAGACTCCGTCTCAAAAAAAAAAAAAAAAAGAATCTTTTACTGGTTTTTTAAGGTATGTATGCTGGTAGCCCTGTTTTCTGTGGAATTTATTGTGATAAACTATTGAAAGCTCTCTATTTTTACTTGTATTTGTATGTTGTGATAGTTAACTATTGGAACTAACTACGAGTTTTGCACATGGACTAGGCAAATTTTCAATTTCAGTAAATTTAATAACAATTCACATTAGTGTCAGCATAAACCATCTGGCAAGGTACAGTTCTGTATCAATAATGTTTTAAAATTAGTCATATAGAAAGAAATACTCCTAAATATTTAGAATTAGGGATTTATCTCAGAAGGCTAAAGATAGATTGTGTATTTGAACCAATTTCTTTATTTTCCTTTTTTGAGACAGAGTTTTGCTCTTGTTGCCCAGGCTGGAGTGTAATGGCACGATCTTGGCTCACTGCAACTTCCACCTCTGGGGTTTAAGCGATGCTCCTGCCTCAGCCTCCCAAGTAGCTGGGATTACAGGCACGTGCCACCATGCCCGGCCAATTTTGTATTGTTAGTAGAGATGGGGTTTCACCATGTTGGTCAGGCTGGTCTCAAACTCCTGACCTCAGGTGAACCACCTGCCTGAGCCTCCCAAAGTGCTTACAGCCTCCCAAAGGGATTACAGGTGTGATCCACCACGCCTGGCTGGAACCAATTTCTTTGAGTGCTACTCTCTACCTGTCAGGTTGTGGGAGAAAGAAGGCAAGCAGTTCGTTTTGTGTTTATTTTTTAAGTGAACACTTTCTAAGAAAGCTAACATTGATGTCTCTTTTAGGCATTCTACATATGCTATCTCATTTAGTCTTTTCAGCAACCCCATGACATGGATGTTATCCTAGTGTTATTGAGGCTCAGAAAGCTAAATAACTTGCTCAAGGTCATAGCGAGTAAGTGGTAAAACCAAAATTTGATCTCTGTCTCTAAAAATACGAAGAGAAGGAGTTTAAGATACTTAAAATCAAGGGTAGGCAGATGACATTCTAACTCTAATACAAGGTAATCTGTGACAGTGATAATTAATATTTATCGAGTATCTGTCATTACTGGCATTGTGTTTGACAGTTTGTGTGGTTTACTGTTGTTTACTTCTCTAGAGTGTAAAGTGAATGGAGGATTCAGTGTGAGATAAAGTGGGGCAGTGGTTTGAAGCATTGAATGCAAGTAGAATGCTGTTGAAGGTTTTAAAGTAGAAAAATAGCACAGTCAGATTTGTATTTTTAGAAAGTCCTTGCTGTATAGTGAATTTGGTTTAGAATGAAGTGGGCTTGGAAGATGGTGATCACCTTGAAGACTGTTACATTCATCCTGAAGATGGTTGACCCCCTTGAAGGCTGTTAAATTCATCCTAATGAGAGGCGCTGAAGGTTTCAGTTATGGTAGATGGTAGTGAAAAAGATGTGGGAGATAATGTATAAGGAAAATTTATAGAATGTGTGGAATAATTGAGTGTAGAAGAGAGAGGGTGAAAGAGACCTGAATGACTCCAATGATTTGATTCTGGGTTACTAGTAGAGATAAGGAACCTAGATTTGGGGTATATAGGGCTGATTAAGGAAATACTCGAGTTATTTATACTATGAGAGCATCTACTATAAAACATTTGTGCTCCTGAGAAACTTCATGTCCTGCAAATTGCACACTAATGATATAGGGCTTATGGGAAATAGGGTTGGAACAGACGACTCAAAACCTAAACAGTTTTGTAACCGGAACACTATCAAGAATAATAATTGATATCTTGGGAAATAACTTGGACAGACCAGGCAGGCAGTTTGGCATGGCTAGATGCTGATGCAGGCAGGGGATATTAGAAATATACAAAATAGAGTTGAGATGCTGGCTTGTGCTGGGCATTGAGACAGGCAGTTAAAAATGGAGCTCTGAGTCAGTGAGTATGCTGTTAAGGTAGAGACAAAAGGAAATACACCAGCACAGAGCTCTCCGAGGCTAGGAGTATGTTTTCTTGAGCAGGAATCTTGGATGCAAATGCTTTTTAGTTCCGTTAGATCTGTAAGGACTACATACTGAGGGGTTTTTTTCTTTCTCGTGACAGTTGTAATGCTACAGTTACAGCTCCGTGTACAAATCATGTACAAACCCAACTTGTATGTTGTATTGATACCATTCCCCTGTTTACCAGTCACATATAAGCTAATTGGTATTGTAGAAAAATATAACTGTATTGACAGTATATGTTTGGAGTTCAGAAGTAAGGTCGGGCTGTAGATAGGGATCCTGAAGAGATCTGAAACAAAAGTGACAGTTGAAACTCCTAGAGTAGATAAGATTTTTAATTTATTTAGCATTCAAATATTTGTGAGCTCTAGGCATGGGAGATACACTGTTTTTCTAAACATACATGGTCTCTGCATTTAGGTACAGCATAGTGAGAGGAGGGGGAGCCATTAAAAAATAATCACACATAGGCTGGGCACAGTGGCTCAAGCCTGTAATCCCAGCACTTTGGGAGGCCGAGGCGGGTGGATTACCTGAGGTTAGGAGTTTGAGACTAGCCTGACCAATATGGGGAAACCCCATCTGTACTAAAAATACAAAAAAATTAGCTGGGCGTGGTGGCGTGCGCCGGTAGTCCCAGCAACTCGGGAGGCTGAGGCGGGAGAATTGCTTGAACTAGGGAGGCAGAGGTTGCGGTGAGCCAAGATCATGTCACTGTACTCCAGCCTGAGTGACAGAGCAGGACTCTGTCTCAGAAATAAAAAAATTAAAAAAAAATGCAGATCACAATTTTATTTATATAAATGCTGTGCAGGAAATTACTGAGTGCTCAGGGAAAACCTCTTAGAGGAGACATTATTTGAGTTGAGATCTGAAAGATGAATGAGTTAACTAGTTAAAGAATAATGGGGAGCTGGGCGTGGTCGCTCATGCCTGTAATCGCAACACTTTGGGAGGCTGAGGTGGGTGGATCCCCTGAAGTCAGGAGTTCAAGACCAACATGGCGAAACTCCATCTCTTCTAAACATACAAAATTAGCCTCATGGCAGGTGCCTGTGATCCCAGCTACTCGGGAGGCTGAGGCAGAGAATTGCTTGAACCCGTGAGGTGGAGGTTGCAGTGAGCCAAGACCACGCCGCTGCACTCTAGCCTGGGAGACAGAGTGAGGCTCCGTCTCAAAAAATAGTGGGGATGGGGAGACTGCTTTAGAGAGCGGAAATAGCATGTTTGAGGTTCCTAAAGCAGAAAAGAGAATGGAGTGTACAAATGACTGAAAGATGGCTAGTGTTTCATGAATTAGAGGGAAAGTGGGTGAAGGTGTGGTAGGGGAAGTGGGAAGAGTGGCATATTTTGCAAGGTCTCCTAGGCCATTTTGGTCTTTAGCTTAAGAACAGCAGGAACCTATTCAGAGTTGTTTTTTTCTTTTTTAATGCAGTAGACAGATAAGTTAAAAAGGTTATTTTCACTGCACTGTGGAGAGCAGATTGAAGTTGAGCAAGCATGGATGTAGAGAAGTTGTACTATAGTATTTCAAGTGAGAGGCAATGGTACCTTGAATTAGGAAGTGCTAGTAGTTATGAAGAGAAATTAATGGATTTCAGCTGTATTTTAGAGGCAGAATCTGTAACATTTGATGATATATTAGATTACAGTGTCTAAGCCTCTGCAATATCAACATTTTAGGCCAGCTTTCTTTAGTGTGGAGGGGCTGTCCTGTGTACCCTCCTACGTCTAGTAGCATTCCTGCCACCAATCCCTAGTTGTGACAACACAAAATGTCTATGGACATTGCCAGTTGTCCTCTGTGGGACAAAATTGTCCTAGTTGAAAACCACTGGGTTCGATTGAGGAGAATTATTGAGGATTACACTCAAGTTTCTGACTTCTACAGTTGGATGCATGGTGGCATCATTCGCTGAGACAGAATAGAATGGAAGAGGAGAAAAATTTATGTATGTGCTTAATAAGGATTGACTTATGAGTCTGTGGACATGTTGCCTTTAAGATGCTTTTGAAGCATCAGAGTGGATATTTAGCATTGATAATTGAATATACTGCATATAGATTTGGAATTCAAAGGATATTCATTAGCTAGAAATGTGTATTTGGCCATCATCAGCATACAGATGGTAATTGAAGCCTCAGGAAGTGAGTCTGTGTCCAAGACTGGTTGAAATAGGTTGAGGAAAGAATGGGAAAACAAATGCAAACCAATGTTATACACAACTGTTTTGGGAAATTTGGCAGTGAAAGGGGGGAGCAAAAGGTGGGAAGTTGGGACAAGGCTTTTTTTTTGTAAGGTGGGAGAAACTCTGGTCACATATAAATGTTTGTGGGGAAGATTTATAGACAGGAAAGAGGTTGACCACTCTGGAAAGAAAAGAACAATCATGAATAAGGTTTCCTACAAGGTGGAAGGGTAATGGATCCTGTATATAGGTGGAGTGATTGGCCTTAGGTAAGAGAAAAACTTTTTTGAACTGGCTGATAGGAGGAGAGAGGATAGGTATAGATAGAGGGAAATTTGTAGATACGGTAGGGAGATGTTAGTGGAGTTTCCAGGGTTGAATGGCATCTTCCTGTTTTCTCTCTGAATTACTATGCAAGATCATCTGTTGTGACTGGAGAAGATAAAGTAGGATATCAGAGGTTTGAGAATAGTGGAGAATGTTTGAAATACCATTTACTGAATGTGGGGAATCAAACTCACCAGAGAAACAGAGTGCAGAAGGTTTGAAACATTATTTTCTGGGTAGTATAGAGGGCTCACTTAAGAGTGGTAATAATGAATTCATTAATAATAATAGTAAGTCAGTCAGCTGAATCTGCCAGCTCCAGGGAAAGATTTTGTTAGAAGTTTTCTTAACTACTTTGAGGATAACCTAAAGAATTGAATTTTGAAAATGAATACCCTCTGAGTTTAAATTTTTTCATCAGGTTTTTTTTTTTTTTGTCTTTTTCAAGTTACTATGTTAACAACTCTTCAAAGTAGAAATCAGAGTTATTCCTGAATTTTAACTTTTGTTTTTACTCTATGTTTTAGAAGAATATATGGTTTTCTGCACAAAAAAAGAGACTGTAATTAGTTATCTAAGCCCCTGAATTCCATCTACAGTATTAGAACTGTTCTTTGAAATTTCTGGTTAGTAGAAGGTATTATGTGAATTTACTTACTTGATTTTGAATTTTGAGTTGAAATGAGTTTAGGCTGAGGTTTTTCTTGGTATTGATTGTGAAATAAAAAGATGATTATTAAAGAATTGTTACATTTCCTGTGTAATGTTAAATTTGGTAAGGGGCAAATTTTATGGAGCTTCTTGGCATCCTTGGAAGAACACTTTGGGGATAGTTATCTTACAGATCTCTAAATGATCTGTTTTTTTAATTTATGTTTTTATCAGAAAAATTCAAAAACCACCGAGATGTCAATTTACCCAGAACACCTAAGAGAGAACTCAGACAAAAGAGATCAAATAAAAACTTATTTTTTTCCTATCCTTTTTTGGGCAATTCTTTGTCCAAGTTCAGGTAATAGTAAGTGCCTAAAGTAATCAAACTTCAGGGGGAAAACAATCAGTAATCCAAATTGCCTTCTCAACCAGCCAGTTTATAAATTAAGAATACTCCCAACTTTGTCCATACACAAAACCGTAGTAATTTAACACACAAACAAAAAGTGGGTTGTTTTAGACATGACATTTTTCTGGTTCTATTTTATTTCAGAATTGGTTAATTTGATGGGAAAGGGAATTGACTGTGAAGAATGAATTCAAACTTTTATTACACATCTGGCTTTATTTTACTCAGAAAATTAATACCAGCTCTTTCTGTAGCTACATGTAACAAAGACTAAGGCAGTGAGAGAGCCTGAGGAATTGCCAGTTTTTATTGCAATGTTTATATGCTATAATGACCTGTTTTCTGGACCATAATTTAATTTTATTTCTCCCATTTCGAAAGCTCACTGCTGATTTGTGTTTGTTGTTTGTAGATAGCACTTAGGCAAAAAAAAATTTACATTGTAGTGTATGATTAGGTCTTGGTATTTCCAGCGAAAAAGCTTTTTTTTTTTTTTTTTTTTTTTTTTTTTTTTTTTTTTTTTTTTTGAGACGGAGTCTTGCTGTGTTGCCCACTCTAGAGTGCAGTGGCGTGATCTTGGCTCACTGCAACCTCCGCCTCCCAGGTTCAAGCGATTCTCCCGCCTCAGCCTCCCAAGTAGCTTGGACTACAGGCACCTGCCACCATGACTGGCTAATTTTTTTTGTATTTTTAGTAGAAATGGGGTTTCACCATCTTGGTCAGGCTGGTCTCGAACTCCTGACCTCAAATGATATGCTCATCTTGGCCTCCCAGAGTGCTGGGATTACAGGCATGAGCCACCGTGCCTGGCCAGAAATATTTATTTTAATATTTTAGACTATGTGTAAGTAAATTTTTTGTGTAGTGAGAAATAGACTAATTAATTTTATAGTGATAGATCTTGGTAGGTAGCCTAAGCAGATAGTATTGTAGTGATTTAGACAAGTTTTAAGAATAATCCACTTTATATATATGTTGCTGGAGGGATTTTCTTTCTTTTTTGAGATGGGGTCTTACTAAGTTGCTCATGCTATTCTTGAACTCCTGGGCTCAAGCCATCTTCCTGCCTCCGCTTCCTGAGTAGCTGATACTACCAGCATTTGCACCGTACCTGGCTTCGAATAGTTTTTTTAAACTAAAAATTAAGAAAAAATTACCCCAGAATTAAAGAATATTTTTGGAGTGCCATTATGCGTGGTCAGCTTGTTATTACATATGTGATCTAAATTGTATATGATTTTTAGCCAAGGATATTCCTTTTTTTTTTTTTTTTTGAGACGGAGTCTCGCTCTGTCGCCCAGGCTGGAGTTCAGTGGCTGGATCTCAGCTCACTGCAAGCTCCGCCTCCCGGGTTTACACCATTCTCGTGCCTCAGCCTCCCCAGCAGCTGGGACCACAGGCGCCCGCCACCTCACCCGGCTAGTTTTTTGTATTTTTTAGTAGAGACGGGGTTTCACTGTGTTAGCCAGGATGATCTCTATCTCTTGACCTTGCGATCCGCCCATCTCGGCCTCCCAAAGTGCTGGGATTACAGGCTTGAGCCACCACGCCCGGCCTAGCCAAGGATATTTCATATTATACATTCCTCCTCTCTGTTTTTTTTAAAGAATTATAAGAACAGTGAGCCATCTCCTGGAATATTTCTCTAAATTAAAGCACCAGAAATCTTGTTTCAACGTATATGTGCATTTCTTTTTTTGTCTTATCTGAGCTCTCAGTGTTTGTTCTAGGGTAAAGTAGTATGATTTGATAATGTGAATCCCCAAGTTAATGAGTAGATAAAGAGGAAAATTCTTTCACATAAAAACACATGAAATCTCCATTATAGTAGACCTTGGGAAAGAAAAAGTATTTCCATGCATGTAAAAAATGGAGAGGAACAAGAATATGGAATTTCATATTTTCCAAGTCATTGTAAATTTTTTCACATGGACTCTTTCTACATTAACAGGGTCATTCAGATGAAAGCACTTTATGAATATAATAACATTCCACTTGGGCATTGTAAAGAAATTTTTTAATTTTTTAATTTTTTTATTTTTTTTTGGAGACAGAGTCTTGCTCTGTTGCCCAGGCTGGAGTGCAGTGGTGCAATTTCAGCTCACTGCAACCTCCCATTTCCTGGGTTCAAGTGATTCTCCTGCCTCAGCCTCCTGAGTAGCTGGGACTACAGGTGCATGCCACCACGCCTGGCTAATTTTTTGTATTTTGGTAGAGACAGGGTTTCACCATCGTTGCCCAGGCTGGTCTTGAACTCCTGAGCTCAGGCAACCCGCCCACCTTGGCCTCCCAAAGTGCTAGGATTACAGGCATGAGCTACCTTGCCCAGCCAAGAAGTTTGTGTGTTGATTTTGCTATTCAACAAAGACTAAGTACCTACTGTGAATTCTAGGGTTATGTTGATCCAATCTGCCTGATTCTCTAGATCATGGGTTGGCAGAGGGGCCAGATAGTAAATATTTAGGCATGTGGGCTATGTAAGTCCTCTGTTGCATATTCTTTTTTCTTTTCTTTTTAACAATGCCTAAAAGTAGAAATTATTTAGCCTGCTGCCCATACTTGGCCTAAATAGTTTGCCAACCCTTGCTCTGGGTCAGTAAAACTTAATCCTTCAAGTATCATTTAAAATTTTATGTTAGCCGCTTTTACTGGAGATCATTTTCACATTTGTTACAAACTTGGACACTTTTCTTTTTAGCTTTTTATTATGGAAAAAAACCATGTACTAAAGTAGAGAGAAAAACGTATCATAAATCCTCATATTGTCCACAATTGCCAACGTATGACACATAACAATTAACAACATATGACTAATCTTATTTCACCTTTACCTCCCTCCCTCATTAGTTTGAATCAGATTCCAGTTATTTTATTTGTAAATATTTCAGTGTTCTGATATTCAGTTGATCTTTTTTGTTTATCCTTCCATCAGGGCCATACCATCTTGATTACTGTAGCATTATAAGTATGGAAGTCAGGTGGGTTAAATTCTCCAACTTTTTTCTCAGCTATTCTTGGACTTTTGCCTTTCTAAGTCAAATTTAAAATTCTTTTGTCACTTTCTAGAAAGAAGCCTTCTGGGCTTTTGATTTATTTTTCATTTGTTGTGAAACACATTATATCAAATGGGCTTTTGAGTTTGATTGCATTGAATCTAAAGGTCAATTCTGGGAGGATTGACATCCTTAACAATAGTCTTTTGATCCATGAATGTGGTATATCTCTCCCTTTATTTAGGTCTTTAGGTTCTCTCAATGTTTCCTAGTTTTCAGTATGCAAATCCTGCACATCTCTTGGTACATAGATTTCTAAATTTTTTTTTCATGCTTTTTGCTGCTATTGTGAAGTTTTTAAAAAGTAAATTTTTAATTGTTTGTTGATAGTATATATGCTTTAAGTAGTGAATTATCTTTTTAGAAAATTAAAACGAGAGAAAAGGCCTTGGTTTTTTATATTATGTTAAACATATTAGTTTTGTTTACACATTCTTCTGGTGTGCTTTATTGTCGTAGAAATGTTACTCTACAGCCTGGGCAAAATAGTGAGAACCTGTCTCTGAAGAAAAAAAATTAACCAGATGTGGTACTGCATACCTTTAGTCCCAGCTACTTGCAGGGCTGAGATGGGAGGATTGCTTGACAGGAGGTCAAGACAGCAGTGAGCTCTGATTGCGCCATTGCTCTCTAGTCTGGGCAACACAGTGAGACCATGTATCACAAAAAAAAAAAGTTGCTCAATGTATTCTCATTTTTCTTACAAATACTTTGTATGGGAATTGATTAGAATACTTTCAGGCGTTATTTCTTCAATTTTTTCTTCTGTCCTCTCCCATTCTTACCTCTTTCGAGATTCCAGTTCTTTCTTTCTGTTATTTGTCTTTGAGATGGGTTTTTCTGTACTACTTTCATTTTATTTTATTTCAGTGTTTTTGAGACAAGGTCTTCCTCTGTTGCCCAGGCTGGAGTACAGTGATGATGTGATCATGGCTCACTGCAACCTCGACCTCCCAGGCTCAAGCAATCCTTCTGCTTCAGCCTCCCTAGTAGCTGAGACCACAGGCACGCACCACCATGCCCAGCTAATTTTTAAATTTTTTGTAGAAATGAGGTTTTGCCATGTTGCCAAGACTTGTCTCAGATTCCTGGGCTTAAGTGATGCGCCTGCCTTGGCCTCCCAAAGTGCTGGGATTATTGGCGTGCTCAGCCACCATGCCCAGCAGTGTGCTACTTTTATGTGGAGAGGGTTGAGCAGGCTAGCTTTGTGGCTCTAGGACTTCTCGTCTTCTGGTTTTTTTGTTTGTTTGTTTGTTTGTTTGTTTTTTTTGTGACGGAGTCTCACTCTTGTCACCCAGGCTAGAGTGCAGTGGTGTGATCTCAGCTCACTGCAACCTCTGCCTTCTCGGTTCAAGGGATTCTCTTGCGTCAGCCTCCCGGGTTGCTGGGACTATGGGCATGTGCCACTACTCCTGGCTAATTTTTTTGTATTTTTAGTAGAGATACTGTTTCACCATGTTGGCCAGGATGGTCTTGATCTCTTGACCTCGTGATCCACCTGCCTCGGCCACCCAAAGTGCTGGGATTACAGGCGTGAGCCACCACGCCCAGCCCTCTTCTGTTCTTGTGTAGTATTCAGAAATATACTTCCTGAGTACTTTTGCTTTTTTCCTTTCCTACTTTTGTCTAGAGCAGAATTTTTTCTCTGTACTATTGGCATTTTGGGCCAGATAATCTTTGCTGTGGTAGAGTTGTCCTCTGTGTTGTAGGATGTTCAGTGACATCCTGGCCTCTACCTACTAGATACCAGGGACCTTCCCTCTGCCCTGCCTGGTCGTGTTATAATAACCAAAAATGTTTTCATATTCATATGTCCACTGAGAGTCAGAATCATTTTATACCTTTCCTTTTCTCCTGATGGCTCTGTACTGTCCAGTTTAGGTTTCTCTTCCGGGTAGTTTCTGCTGTTGCTTTTTCTTGGAAGGGAACCTCATTTTGTTTGGAGGTCTCTGATCTTTCTGTGGTCCTCTTGCATTTACCTATGAATTGTAGCCTATGAAGCTGCTTGCCTATTTTGATTGTGGTACATTGATGTGGGCTGCTTAGTTTGGTGAGTGAGGGGAAGAAGATATTACCTATAAGCAATTTGATTTCTGCATGTTCTGTTTTTAAGACTGTTTCAAATCCCATTCCCTTTTCTTTTACCGTATCTGATACCGTGTGAATCTTGCTGCTGTTGGTATTTGTCTCACTCCTGAGTGTTCATGATGAATACTTGGTCAGTCAATTGTGTTTTAATTTTTGGCCACATTTTGGTTTGGTTTGATCTCTTTGATTTATTTTCCTAGTTGCTGTCTTTTGTGGGGTGGGTATTCAGAGATTTTAAAGAAAGTTATGCTTCTTTCATTGCCAAATTGCCTAGAATGCCTCTGCCTTCTTAAAATGAGGATTCTAAATATGTAAAAGACAACATTTTTCATGATGTGTGATACTTTTGCCTCATTATGGGCTATAAGGCAGTCCTAGAGAGGGAGAGATTGAAAATACAAGAGCTTGACTAAAAAACTGATAGAGGTGTTTGTGCCCTTAAGGTGACCAGAAGGCTTGAATACAGAATTATTGGTAGAGAGATTAGCTTTGAATGGGGAAAAGGGCGCCTTTTTTTTCCCCCCAGATATGTCTGTAGTTAAGAGGCTGAGGAATATCACATTTGGTATTCTCAATTTTCATAGTAAACTTTAACTGTATCTGCTAGAGAAAGGGAGATAAGTTTAGAGGGCTTGAAGAAGATAGTAAACATTTTGGAATGGTATAATGAAAGAAAAACAGAAGCAATATCTAACCAAAGACTTGGAAGAAATTGCTAAGTGATGCTAAGGGCCAACCTAATACCGTAAACTTGAAATACTCCAATTTTATAATTTTTAATTTCTTTTTTCAGTTTTGTCTCTTAGCAACTTAGATGTAAGAGCAGAGAAGGTTTTTTTTTTTTTTTTTTTTTTTAAATATTGACCTAAGATTGGGGTTTTGTAGGACACGTATTAGAACATGACAAGGAGATAATGTTGTTAAGGCATGATAAGAGAGTGGTTCGAGGGATGCACTGTGTGGTGTAGACTGCATAGGAAAAGAAATAACACCATTTAGGTGCTGATGGCTTGGCAGAAAAGGGAGGCTTCAAGGGAATCTGGATCTCTTGTGGTTCTAGAGCAGGTATGAGGAGAGTGAGAAAGTGTGATTGGATAGGAGATTGAAGCCAAGATAGTATATTGGAATTTAAAATTTCAGAGCTAGAGCAGTTCCAGTTTATTGTAAAGACCGCAATTTAGGAGTGTATACTGATGAAGAATACTGGAGGAAATAAAAGTCCAGAAATGGAGTATGTCGTGATATATAGCCCATTTCAGATAGGGAAATCACCTATGTTGTTGGCAAGAGTTGGGCTAGAGGGAAAAGTGTGAACCAGATCAGTAGATAAAAGGGTGGTAGGGTCAGGTGTGATGGCTCACACCTGTAATCCCAGCACTTTGGGAGGCTGAGGCAGGTGGATCACTTAAGGTCAGGAGTTCGAGAGCAGCCTGGCCAACATGGCAAAACCCTGTCTCTACAAAAATTGAAAAATTAGCCGGGTGTGGTGGCAGATGCCTGTATTCGCAGCTACTTGGGAGGCTGAGGTAGGAGAATCGGTTGAACCCAGGAGGCTGAGGTTGCGGTTAGCCGAGATCACACCACTGCATTCCAGGCTGGGCGATGAGTAAGACTCCGTCTCAAAAAAAAAAAAAAAAAAAAAAGGGTGGTAAGTACATGGCAACATGAAGTTAGGGTTCAGGGCATTATTACAAGAATGGGACAGGGGGTGGTTTGCATGAGCCTAGAAGACCAGGGACTGGTGACATCTCTTATATTTGGTATTTGTGGGTGTGAATACTAGGGATTGGGCAAACTTCTTTAAAGAGCCAACTCACATACTGTTTCTGTTGCATATTCTTATTTGTTTTCATAATCCTTAAAAAATGTAAAAAAATTCTTTGCTCAGGGGCCATACAAATACAGTGAGCAAGTGTTAAACAGTTTGCTGACCCATGGATTATTTTTATTATGAAGTATGTGTCTGTACTTTTTTCTGTGAGTTGTACAAAGTAAAATTTATATATAGTTTTTCAGACTGTTCTCCTCCTGTACTTCAGTAATAATAGCTTTGTTTTGGAAACTATTCAGAAGATAATATATATTCCCTTTTAAAATAGTGTCAATATAATTGATTTATACTTCTCCATATGGCAATTACTTTTACATCGCTGAACAAAACTTTTACTTTTTTTTTGCGGTGGATTCAAGTTGAGTCAGCAGATACTGGAATTATTTGAAACATGTCAGCAGCAAATAAGTGATTTAAAGAAGAAAGAACTCTGTCGAACACAGCTGCAGAGAGAAATTCAGCTATTATTTCCACGTATGTTTCCCTATTTTGCATGCCCTTTAGGGTATATGCATTCCTATTTTAAATTTTATCTTTTTTTTTTTTAATAGGCACAGAACCAGTGCACCTTGTTTAGATTTTAAATACTCTTACTACTTTCTTCTGTTTCTTTAGAAAGCAGACTTTTTTTGGTTGGGTCCTCTTTAAATGGATTTGGTACCCGGAGCAGTGATGGTGATTTATGCCTAGTTGTTAAGGAAGAACCAGTAAGTAAGGAAACATTTATTCCAAGTGTGTTTCTCGTGTTAATGGGTTAAGAAATTTTACATAAAAGTCATTGAGGAAAAAAAATTTGCTTTGTTGTGATTACTTCTTTAAATTTTGTTTACCATAATTGCAGGAAACCTAGGAAATTTTTTATTTTTAAGGCATGTGCACAATAAGCATAATAGGAAGTATAGCATTAATTTAATTCTAAGTTTTTAAAGTGAGATGGCTTCACTATATGTTTTTTTTTTTTTTTTTTCAAGAACTCTGCCTCTGTTTTGAAATGTCATTAGTTTGGATATGTTATCAGGATGCAGCAAAGAAGAGCATGTGACAATATTATCTTCTTGATATATTTCCTTTCCATTTGAATTCTCAGTGATTCTATTTTTAATCTTTACTTTTTTCTCCTTGAAAATGCTTATTAAGGGAAAATAGATTTCACTGAAATTTAAAATAAGACTATCATGTTTATTAAATTTAAAATATTTTTCTCTGACATTTTGCCTTTGTTTTTTTTTTTTTTTTTTTTTTTTCTTTTTCTCTAGCAACGATACTGTGTTATTTAGTACAGGTTGAGTATTCCTTATCTAAAATGCTTGGGACCAGAGTTTTTTGGATTTGAGATTTATTTATTTTTTTTGGAATACTTACACTATACTTAACATTTGAACATCCCTGATCCAGATCTGAAATGCTCCAATGAACATTTCCTTTGAGTATCATGTCAGCACTCAAAAAGTTTCAGATTTTGGATTTCAGGTTTTTGGATTAGGGATGTTCAACCTGTAGTATGTTTACCTGAATTTCCGGGTAACTGATACTCCTGTGTTTAATACTGCAGTAATTGGTGTTCATTAAGCTGACTTGAGGCAGCCTCTTTAAGATGCTGAGGTTTCTTCTGAACTACTGGTGATTAAATTAAGCTCAGTGTAATTTTATTATGTTTTATATCTTTAAAAATACAAAAAATTATTGAATGTTAATGTCTAATTTTACTATTCATATTATTCCACTAGCAAAAATGACTTCTCGTTACTGCAAATCAGAAAGAGATTTATTCCAGGAAGAATGATATTTTTCTAGGCTTTGAAATCATAGAAAGTTTAAAAAACCTCACATTATTAACAGTGGAGAATACAAGGGTTGTAATTAAAACTTTTTTGTGCTGCTAGATTATACTCAAGCACATCCCACTCATCCTCTAGTCTTATTCACATGTCTAAATCATGTTGTCATAGCTTTTACACAAACTGAGGCACCATAGATATGAAACTATCCTTGAGCAGCTTAAGGTCTAGATAAGGCTAAAATTCTGTTTATTTTTGTTGGAGGTTGCTTTTTGTACAGTGTCATACTGTAGGGAAAAGTGACATAAATGGCTGTTTCAGAATTGCTTTGAAAATTGTGCTTTTAAGCTTAAAATCAGGAATTGATTTAGAAATGTAGATGTGAAAGATAGCATTAAAGGTTGACTTTTTCTATAATTTAGAAAAATAAATTTCCTTGGGTATATTGAAAAATAACTCCAAAGGAAAGTGTATCTTGTATGTTTTTTGTTAGATACGTTAGGAAAATGAAACATTAAGCTTAGAAAGATAATGAAAAAACACTTTATTTTTAACTTTTCAGTGTTTTTTTCAGGTAAATCAGAAGACTGAAGCACGGCATATACTCACCTTAGTCCATAAACACTTCTGTACTAGACTTTGTAAGTCTGACATGCCTCAAGTTTGTATGTCACCTGACATAACTTTATTTAAAATGCCTCTTACATTATCTTCTGGTAAGAATTGTTTATTCTGGTCAAGATAGGTATAATATGGATCCTTTTTTCCAAATGAATTTCTTTTAACTTTTGATTAAAAAGAAGAGTGATCATTTATTCAACATATCTTTATGGCTCTTACTGCAAAATATACCACCTGCTGCAGTGGGGGGGATTCAAAGATATGTAAGTTTTAGTTCTTTTTCTCAAAAGCTTATAGATTGTTAGGGAAATTAAAGCATGAATATAAATAGTTGTAATAACAGATTATCTGTGAAGAGCTAAAAGTGTTGATACACATAAAGTCCTGTAGGCTTTATGTGTGTGACAGTTTCATCTGGCTTGCAATGATATGCATCTTTACTTGTTTTAAAAATAAGATCACTGAACATGAGACTTAAATGTATGACTTCAACAGAAAGCAAATTGTTGACTTAAGCCATTTTATTTTACGATTTTACTTTTTGAATACACTGACTCTAAACAGATTTTAATGCACATGTTAAGCCATCTCAAATAATTTCTTTTTATATAGAATTTTATAGAAAGTTGAAGTTATCCTGTGTGATATTGGAAGGACACTTGTTCATTTGTTGAACAGACATTCATTATGTGCCAGACTTTGAGCTGGAATGTACAAGTCAAGTAACAAGTCACTGTCTTTGAATAACTTACATCTATTGTAGAAGAGAAATAAATGAAGTGATTTATTTCTTTGGACCTAGGCTTCTGCATTCTGAATTATTCTGTAAAATAAAGAATAATTCATACCTAAGTGGATTTTTATTAGCTATTTGAAGCAAAATATTAAAAATGGAAGGTACCTTAAAGATCTTGTAATTCACATGAATTTTTTTTTCTTTTTCTTTTGGTTATTTTTAATAGATAAGGAAACTGGTGATCAATGGATTTAGTAACTTGCCTGGACTATAGTTTGTTGGTCTCAGAACCTGTACTTATTACTCAAAACTTTTAACTCCTAATTTTATTTTTCTGAATTCCTGCACATAAATTCTATTTTGAAGCTGGATATATTCTTTTTTTTTTTTTTTTTGAGACAGAGTCTCACACTCTCACCAGGCTGGAGTGCAGTAGCACGATCGCGGGTTGCTGCAACCTCCCCCTCCCTGGTTTAAGCGATTCTCATGCCTCAGCCTCCCTATTAACTGGGATTACAGGTGTGTGCCACCTCACCTGGCTAATTTTTTATTTTTAGTGGAGACGGGGTTTTGCCATGTTGGCCAGGCTGGTCTCAAACTCCTGGCCTCAAGTGATACATACACTTTGACCTCCTAAAGTGCTAGGATTATAGGCGTGAACCACCAAGCCCAGCTGATATATATTCTGTAATTTTGATAGTAAAACATTATAGCAGAAAATTTTCAGGTTTCAAAAAATCCTGGTACTACTTTTTCTGTAGTTAAAAAATTAGAAAATTGCTCATTTGGAAAAGATTTTCAGAATTTCATTTTTATACACTTCTGTATTTTCCTAATTTTCTATGATAAGCATGTATTACTTTCAACTCAATAATTTTTTAGTTTGATGGAATAAAAATATGTATATACATTTTATTATATGTTGTGTATGATATGTGTATATATGTAATGCATATGTGTATATATTTGAATTTCCTATCAACTGATACTCCTGTGTATAATAGCACAATAATTGGTGTTCACTAAGCTGTTCTGAGTTTTTCACTTGTAGAGATCATGTGTATAATAAATATATGTATTTTTCACTCATAGAGATCACACTTACTGAATGCATCCAAGCCCCATGTATCATGTTGCAAAGCATTTCCACACATAAGACTCTGTAAATATGATTTCTACAGTTACCATGATACCTTACTCTGTGCTGTACCAAAATTAGCTATTCCCTCTGCTGCTAGCCTAGATATATTTTCACTATTAACAGTGGTCTGATGAACTTCTCTATAGATACTATATTAGACCACATTCCTGAAAATAACCTTAATATAAAGCCCCCTAAATGGTATTACTGGAGCCTCCAACCTTAGATGAATTTGATAATGTCCTCGCTTGTATTCTTTTTCACAGACGTTTTCTTAAATTATTTTAGCTTAGTAAATACTATTTTTTTAAAAACGTGGATTGGAACACTATGAATTCTAGAAACATTTGCCGATATTCACATTATCTTTTGTCTTTCAGCGGGCTACATTGAGAGACCTCAGCTGATTCGAGCAAAAGTGCCAATTGTGAAGTTCAGGGATAAAGTCAGGTAAGTAATTAATGAACCTTTTTCAGTTCCTTTAGATCATTTTTAGATACTCATCTGATAAAGATAATTAAGAATTGTATGTTGTAGCATTACAGTTTATTTTCATCAGTTTTTAGAAATCATTTGACTTGGTGTTTGAAATGGTTTTTTAAAATTGAGCAATACTTGATGCTTAACTATACTTAGCTATTCTGCTTGACATTTTGAATATGTGAGACTATCCAATTTAAAGAGTATGTACATATTTGTATTTTAGATTTTTAAATGATCTCTTGCCTTTTGGAAGTAATGCGTTCTGAAGAACATAATTAATGAAATTTGACATACTAATATCAAGGGATTTGTTGTAAATACAGTTGTGATTAAACAAGTTATGTTTCATTTTAATGAAAGATACATATAATATCTAGAGAATAGATAATGAACGAACAACAGCAAAATATACTTGTTCCATTTCAGAATTTATATGTATATGTTCTACCAGCTTGGGTTCTGAATTTTTTTTTTTTTTTGAGACAGAGTCTAGCTCTTTCGCCCAGGCTGGAGTGCAGTGGCCGGATCTCAGCTCACTGCAAGCTCCGCCTCCCGGGTTTACGCCATTCTCCTGCCTCAGCCTCCCGAGTAGCTGGGACTACAGGCGCCCGCCACCTCGCCCGGCTAGTTTTTTGTATTTTTTTTTTTTTAGTAGAGACGGGGTTTCACCATGTTAGCCAGGATGGTCTGGATCTCCTGACCTCGTGATCCACCCGTCTCGGCCTCCCAAAGTGCTGGGATTACAGGCTTGAGCCACCGCGCCCGGCCAGATGGGTTCTGAATTTCTTATGGGCATTAGAATTGGGATCTTTTATATAATATCTGAATGCAAAATGTAAATAGATGTTGATTATTTCATTAAACTGATTCGTTACTGTTTTCTAAAAATAGAATTGTAACAGATTTCATAAAATTTGTCCAGTTTTACAAAATTAATACTGAAATTATGCCCCCCCACACACATTATTGATCCTTATCTTTCATAGATTGTGTTTTCACGAATTTGCCTACTTGCTAAAAGTTATTTGTAACTCCGCACATGAATATTCATGCGCTTTAGCAGTCATTTCATGGGCATACACAGAGTGGTGAAAATTTCAAATCACCCAATACCATGTTTCCAGCTGAGATAGAATTAGGTGACACACTGTCTTCTTGTTCAGCTTCGTACTGTAAACAACCTCCTCGTAGTCTAATTAATGCCATATTTTTCATATTTTCATATTTTTGTGCTTTTTTGCTTTTTAGAATGGCCCCCAAGCATAGTGTGGAGTTACTTTCTAGTGTTCCCAAGTGCAGGAAGGCTGTGATGGTGCCCTATGGAGAAAATACGTGTTAGGTAGGCTTTGCTCAGGCATGAGTTACAGTACTCTTGGCCATGAGTCCACTGTTAATGAATCAACCATATATATTAAGTACAGTGTCTTCAAACAGAAGCACAATATAAAACTTGGTTACGTATTGATGAGTTTATGAAAATGTGACCAGGCTGGCAGAAACCTAACCCTGTGCTTACCCTAGGAGCAATGATATATAGTATTCACTAATTCAGTGTTTGCAGCAACTTTATAGAATGTAGCTACTATGAATGATGAAAATTGACTGAATATATATATTTTAAACAAACTTTAATGCCTGGCTCAAGCCATTCCTTTATATATCTAAACATCGATCAGATCTATAAATACTTATTAAATTTCTGCCAAGTAAATTGTGTTAGATTTTCCTAAAGCAGATATGAAATATATAGGGAGATAAAACATAAAGTTATTATATTATCTAATTATAAGTTTTTAATAATATATGGTTGTAGTTATAGTTACAAAAATGGTTTTATTCTTTTTCTGTTTTAAGATTATCATACAAACTTTTTTTAAGTTCTTAAGCATTTTTTTTTTTCAAGAGACAGAGTTTTACTGTGTTGCCCAGGCTGGAGTACAGTGGCATGATCATAGCTCACTGTAACCTCAAATGCCTGGACTCAAGTGATCCTCCCATTTCAGCCTCCTGAGTAGTTAGGACTACAGGCACACACCAACACACTAGGTTAATTTTTGTATTTTTGGTAGAGACAGGGTCTCGCCATGTTTCCCAGGCTAGTTTCGAACCCCTGGCCTCAAGCAATCCTCCTACCTTAGCCTCCCAAAGTTCTGGAATTACAGGAGTGTGCTGCTGCACCTGGCCAAATCCTACTTCCCAACAGAACCATATCTCATGAATATTTGGTTATATCATTAAGTATTGTTCTACAGCTCATTTTTAATGGCTTTATATTTTTTCACTGAGTGAATAAATTGTCATTAACTTAACCATTCCCCTGTGTTTGAACATTTGGTGTGTTTCTAGTTTTTAGATAACATAAATAAGCATTTTGTGCATAAATTCTTTCCATATTGAGGATGAGTTTTTTAGTATTTCTAGAAGTAGTATTGAAGCAGGAACTATGGATATTTTTAAAGCTCTGAATTCAATTTTGGAAAAAATTTTAACTGCAGACTAGTTGCCATCTATGTGTTTTTCTTTACTATATAGATGCAGTACAAATTGGCTTCAGTGTTAGACTTACACAAACACAAAGAATAACTCTATTGTTACTGTAAGTTTCCCAAAGCCAAATAATGTATAATATCTGAAGTGTTAATACTACTATCTATTTTTATTAATATGCCTGGATAATGGAAAGATTGTAAGATTTCTTTTGTTCCCCTAAATAAGAAAGACTGAAATGGTAGATTTCAAATTTTATACTTAAAAGCTGTAATTAATATAGAAAGATTTCGTTTTTATTTTAGACAATCTTTTCACAGAAAAATTTAGTATTTATAAGTTGGGATCTCACATGGGTATGAATAGAACTGACTTACAGAAAGTAATCCTTTGTTTTTATATGAGTTTAGCCGTTTTTTGTAGATTGAGTCATTATTGCCCGATTTTCTGTTTTTTGTTTTTTTTTGAGACGGAGTCTCGCTTTGTTGCCTAGGCTGGAGTGCAGTAGTGCGATCTCGGCTCACTGCAAGCTCCACCTCCCGGGTTCACGCCATTCTGCTGCCTCAGCCTCCGAGTAGCTGGGACTACAGGCGCGCACCACCACGCTTGGCTAATTTTTTGTATTTTTTGTAGAGATGGGGTTTCACCGTGTTAGCCAGGATGGTCTCGATCTCCTGACCTTGTGGTCCGCCCGCCTTGGCCTCCCAAAATGGGATTACAGGTGTGAGCCACCGTGCCCGGCTATTGCCCTATTTTCTAAATTATGAACTGCATATATTTGCTTCCAAATAAATAATCATTATGTGTTTGAGTATTATAGATAGCTCTTTCCAGGTATCAGTAGCCTAATTTGACATGATACTGTAATTTACTAGCCATTTTAGAGGAAATATAATGTGTAGACAGAGCTTTTAAATTTTTTTCCCCTGCCTTTTATTTGGCTTTTTATTCCTGTTGTTTTAAAGTATATGATGCTATAATTCTAGATTATTTGAGAATGTATAACTTAATGGGATAGCTTGCTCAGAAATGTTTTTGGTCACATAGTTGTGTTTATCTGGAAACGATTGTGAGATTTAAACATTTTCAGCTGGATATGGTGGCTCCTACCTATAATACTGGTGATTTGGGAGGCTGAGGTGGGGGTACTGCTTGAGCCCAGGAGCTTGAGGCTGGAGTAAGCTATGATTGTGCTACTGCACTCCAGCCTGGGCCACAGAGCTAGAGTCCATCTCTTTAAAGGAAAAAAAAAAAAAGATTTAAAAAATTTCTTTGGGGTAATTGGAGCCTTAGTAGTATGTTACTGATTTTTCCACTAGTCTTATTTTATATTTTCAGTACTCACCAAATCACATCAAAATAACATACTGAGTATTTGTTTATTCCTATTTCTTTAGTGTGTCATGTGAAAAACACAGGTCTGTGGCCTTTGGGCCCATGCTATTTTGCATCATGGGATGGATGAGCATTAATTTAGTTATTAGGAAGGAAGTTTTTTTGTTCTTCAGCTAAAGTTTATTGTTTTTTTTTCTTAAATAGTTGTGTGGAGTTTGACTTGAATGTAAACAATGTTGTTGGAATAAGAAACACATTCCTTCTCAGAACTTATGCATACCGTAAGTTTGTGGTTTGTTTATAAAAAATTAGCCTCTTTTTTCTTTATTCATTTTTAAAGATGTTTGTCATAAATAGTGACATCCCTTTAGTTGTGTTTAAGTATATCTTATTTTATTTGTATATGTTGCTACACTAAAATCATGTACTATCAGTCATAGGTGAATCAAGTGGCATTTTAATAATTGGTAATTTTTAAAAGGTAACTAAGGTGAGTTTTAGACATAAGACACATTTATGGTGAACAGACACAGTGTTTAATATACAGAGAGACAGTGCTCTTTATTTTGGCATGGATCTGGGAAATAATGTAAACTTTTAAAGAAACTGTAATGTCTCTTACCATGTTAAGTTTTAATTTTACTTTCAGTTGAAAATCGAGTTCGTCCGTTAGTGCTGGTGATTAAGAAGTGGGCAAGTCACCATCAGATAAATGATGCCAGTCGTGGTACTTTAAGCAGCTATAGTCTTGTATTGATGGTTTTGCACTATTTACAAAGTAAGTATAATGGGGTTTTACCCAATTTTTAAAAGTAAAAGACAGCTAGCTTTATTATGGTGTTTTCTCTGTTGACCCTATTTTCAAATAGTATTGTTTTAAAAGTTCTTTCTAAGGTCCATAAAACACATTTCCTGTTTTGTTGTTTTGGACAAATGTTTTAAAAGTGTTATTCCTTGGAAAATATTAAGAAGTTTCACTGTTTTTTTACTTTTTGAAAGTTTTTTTATAGTCACTTTTGTTTTCAAAGGACTTTTACCACTGTATTGTGGACCCATTATCTTGAGGCAGACGAATGTTCAAAAGGTCTATAAAAGTTAGTTCAAGCACTGTTCATCATATTTTTAATTTTTAATTTGAGACAGGAATTAAATGATTTTCCTGTTGGTTAAAGAAGCTTTTAATCTGAGTTGCCTTCCTCAACTAGATTTTATCTTTATAGGACTGTTGTATCAGATTGGCTCCCAAATTTTAATTTTGTCTGGTCATTGTTTATAAGGCCATTCTGGTAAAAGCCATACTTTTGTCGCATGCATAGTGACAAACAGTAATAAGTGAACACTTGTAATTTGGACCATTCATAAGATAAGTGTGAGAATTTTTATGGTATTGAAAATTTCCTAGAAGTATGGGACAGACTGACTAGATCTAATTGAAATCTTTACTTTCATATTTCTCAAAAATATGTATATAACAGTCCAAGAAATAAACATTAAGCCACTTTATATTTTCTACTTAGTTGGACACCAAGAGTTGTTAAAAGATGGATACATCTACTGTTTTGTAGTTACTAGACCAGGAGACTGAGATGTTTAATGACTGACCAACTGAAAATACGAATATGTGGTGACGTGAGGACCCAGTGAAAGACTTGGTGTGAATGTAGTAGAAGACCATTTGCCAGGGTGTCTGGGGCTTGATCTGTTCTGGGTTGATGATATTTCCACAGTTTAGAGTCTCGGTTTCCAAAGATTACAATAACAGTAGAAAACATATTTTAACATATATAATACTTATTTTTTCATTCCATGAATATGTATGGAATACCTACCAAGTAAATGTTAGGTATTCTAGGATCTGAGAATACAGCAGTGAACACAATACAAAAACAATTATCTTCTTCTCTAAGCTTACGTTTTCAACTTGTAAAATGTAACATTTTCGTAGCTATTACCTACCAAAACATGAATTATTAAACAACTCACAGATTACTAATAAAATGTGACATTTTTACCACCGTTGTGAGTTGAGCTGCTGATAGAGCACTGTCAACATGTGATATGCTCAGTAACAAATGAATTATTACAGTGTAGTGATTTAAAAAAGCCTATTGAAAAATATCCTTTTGTTGTATTGTTTGATGCTTTTTGTATTTAGATTCTGAGAGAGATAACAGATAATATTAGCAATTTTGTCAACAGCAGCTTAGTCTTGGAAAGTTGAGATGATTTGATGCCTTTACAGCTGTGTTTCTTTGTATTGAGGATACTGGGAACTGGGAAAAGGAGAAGACACCCTTTCCTTGTTATATAGATCAGAAATGGTTAGAGTTGGGGATTACAATTTTGTTAACCCAATTCCTGGTAGACTGGGCTTTGGATAGGGATTGGAGGGTGATACCTAAGTTGAGAATTTCTGTGTAATGAGCCACTTTTATTAATGTGAAGGATAGGAGGATAGATAGAAGTGGTTGGGACAAAAACGAAGATTGTCCTACCAATGCCTTAAAAAAAAGAGCAGTTCAGAGGGAAGATTGGTTGTCAGGAATTTTCTATTTTGTTTCAGAATTATTATGTTTAAAATAATACTTAAAACATAGTGATATTAAAATAGTTATTTTACATTTTGAAATTCATTTTGAATAAGTTGTGCATATATGTCAGAAAATCCTGAGAATATACTAAAGTGGACCAAAAAAAAAAATACATTGCCCATGTATTTTCACACCCAAAGATTGTTATTGTTAACACTTGTTTTATTTTTTCTGGTTTTTGTTTTCTGTGCAAAGGTTTCAAAATGTTTAGCCAAACCTAAATACGTAAATGTCAAGTTCAGGTCTTTTAATTCCAAAAGTTGGGGACAAATAAGTAACTGTAAATGGTGTGTGTTCTTTTTTCCTCTGCAAAATCATGGTCTTCTTAAATAATGTTCTTACATTTTCTTTTACCTGTTCATTACATGATTCTCAGACTTTTAGATTTCAAGGAAGAATAATGTCCAAAAAAAAAAGAACCAAACTGGAGTTTTTATTTTGCTATGTTAAGTATCAGAACCAAAAAACTGCTACCAGTTACTACCATTACTTCATAAAAGATGGTGCATAAAATACCAAAAAAGCAATGATATAATCTCAGAATAATGGACAGACCATCACAAAACAGTGTAATTGTTACACCCTTCCCACTTTTGGCACACACACACATTCTAATTTTTTTAGTTTATCACAGCTTAGAAACCTTTCCTCTATGGTGAAGAATTTGGGTAACATTTTTTCATGTTTATTTTAATTGGAGTAGTCTTAGAGCTAGCTAGTTCTCAAGAAAATCTTGATTCTACCTTTAGACACATCTTCATCCCATCTTTGTCTGGAGATAGGGTGCCATTATTTGACCAAAGTGTTTATGTTATTGTTCTTAATTTCATAGTGTGTCAACCTTGTCCCTTCTTGGTAATCAAAGTTTTATGGTATGCTCCTAGGGTGAATTTGGCATTCTACATTCTTGACAGAATATAATCTTATACTCTGTCCTATTACTTACAAAATTTCACTTGAACATGTATTACAGATGTAGGGGTTAATATTCTTAAATTGGCAGTTTTTAAAAATGACAAAATGGAATATACAATCATGCTGAGAGTGTTGATTTGGTACAACCCCTTTAGAAAGCAGTGTTGTATATTTATATTTATGTCCTTTGACTCAGTTATTTCATTTCTAGAAATTTATCCTAATGTAATAATGAGTGGTGCATATATGGATGTACATGTAAGGCTATTTTTTTTATGGTGTTATGTAAATAATAAAAGATTAGAAGTACTCTTAAATTTTCTAGAATAGGGGAATGGTTAAATTAATTATGATATACCCTAATATGAGATCTGCATAGCCACTAACGATCATGTTTTTAATATATTTAATGATACAAGAAAATATTCATGATATATTGTCTCATATATCATAATACCAATTTTATTTAAAAATAACTGTGTATATATTTGTATATGTGCAAATACTGAAAAGGTAGGTGCCAAAATTATATCAGGGGTTATTTATGGACAGTTTAGCGAAGTTCTCTGTACTTCACCGTACTTGCAGAGGTTTTATAATATATGAGAGTACATTTTCCTTTGGATGCTGGTCTCAGATGATTTTTTTGACTTACCGAGAGAGACAAAATAGTTTAAATGGGCCAACATTTTTATAAATCAGTCATCAGAGAGGTTTGATAATCTTCTTTAATGTTAAAATATTTCAGGCTAATCTTAATACATGTATTTTTATTGCTGACCAGTCCTGAATATGTACTGGTTTGATGATTCATTTGCCCCTCTAAAAGAATTTGAAACATACGACATTGGCTATTTTAGATACTACTTTATGTGTCATTAATCATTTTTGTCCAGTTTTACAAAATACATGTCTATATATATATATAACTTTATAATATATGTTCAGGTGAACTCTAAACATTTTTTTTCAGTGAACTCTGTTCTCTTGTGGATTGCAGTTTACTTTCATTAAAAATGGAATAGGATTTCTTATATATATAAAATATAAAAGATATGTAGCACTCACCACCATTCACTATTTATATTTTAGTTGTGATTTAAAAATGAGATTTGACTAAAGCATTTAGCATACATGATCATCCATAATATGTGCCCTACTCCTTAATTCCTACTGGTTACCTTAGAAATTTTAAATTTGATTGACTTCTTTAGATAAAGGTACATTAATCACAGATGCCCCAATGTGGTAATTGAAAGCAAAATAAAAATTTTAAACTGGGACCAGGTGCAGTGGCTCATGCCTGTAATCCCAAGTGCTTTGGGAGGCTGAGGCGGGAGGATTGCTTGAGGCCAGGAATTTGAGACCAGCCTGAGCAACATAGACTGCCCCATCTACAGAAATAAAAAATAAAAAAAATTAGTTGGGCATGGTGGCACATATCGTTAGTTCTAGCTACTCAGGAGGCTAAGGTGGGAGGATTGTTTGAGCCCAGGAGTTTGAAGTTGCAGTGAGCTATGATTATGCCACTGCATTTCAGTCTGGTCAGCAGAGTGACTCTTTCTTAACAAAACAAAAAAATTAAACATTGCTGTTTTGCCAGCCTATTAAAATCATACTAAAATTTAGTTTAGACTTTGCCCAACATTTTATTTTTGACAGAGTGGTCCCATTTACTGAAGTGGTTTGTAATTAATAGCACTGCATTCAGCCATTCCTAGGTCTTTCTGGAAGGACATCAGCTACCCAGAGCTAATGTGTAACTCTACACTGGCAAATTTAAGCTACTCTTCCCTAGAAGAAATGAGTGATTAAAATAGTTGCTTTTCTTGGCAGTATCACATTACTGTGAGGGAAAAGGGCAAACAAGAGTCTGCAAGGTGTATTGAGCAGTTCCAGCTCTGCCGCAAAAAACTAGTTTTTGTGACTTTGGTCAAGTTACTGTACCTCACTGGCCTTAATCTCACCTGTAACACAAACAGTTGGATTAAATGACCTTCACGTTTTGTTTAACTTCTTAAATCCTTTAATATCTTTTCTGCCATAAACAGAGAAAGGAAATAGGTCCTGTGTATGTAGAAAGGTTAAAAAGATTAATACATTTCCTAGAATAAACTCCAATCGTTAGTAATTGACTTACAGATACTTGAAAGATGACTGATCAAAGCATGAGGGGGAATTGAGAAGAGATTTTAATTATAACTTAAGAGTTAATGAAAAAGGAGGCCAGGCATGGTGACTCACACCTGTAATCCCAACACTTTGGAAGGCTGAGGCAGGTGGATCAGTTGAGGTCAGGAATTTGAGACCAGCCTGACCAACATGGTGAAACCCTGTCTCTACTGAAAATACAAAATTAGCTGGGCGTGGTGGTGCACAGCTGTAATCCCAGCTACTTGGGAGACCAAGGCAGTAGAATCACTTGAATCTGGGAGGCGGAGGTTGCAGTGAGCCTAGATCACACCAATATACTCCATCCTGGGCAACAGGAGCGAAACTCTGTCTCAAAAAAAAAAAAGTAATGAAAAAGGTAAGATCATCAGTTGGCTAGAAATAATAACATTAAAGAATATTCATGGAATGTTTGCCATATTCCTAGGCACAGAGCTTTCTGGTAGACATTTTAAAATTGTCCTTGCAGAGCCTGGCCAATGTGATGAAACTGTGTCTCTACTAAAAAATTAGCTGGATGTGGTGGTGCACACTTGTAATCCCAGCTAGTGGGGTGGCTGAGGCACGAGAATCGCTTGAATTCGGGAGGTAGAGGCTGCCGTGAGTCGTAATCATGCCCCTGCATTCCAGCCTGGGTGACAGAGCGAGACCCTGTCTCAAAAAAAAATTAATGAATAAGTAAAGTTGTCCTTGTATTTTCAAAATTAATGATTCTTAGTATGATCAAAGATCTGCTATTTAAAATTTAAATTTTTGGTACATCTATATGGAAAGTTTATGGGTATAAATTTGTGGGGTCTCTACCAGCAAGCTGTTATGCAAACTTCGGGTAAAGTAGAATCTTGTACGTTAGCTGTATTCAGGGCATTGCCTATTAATCATGTACTCTAATATTGAGCTTTTGTTTTGTTTTTAGTTTGCCTTTGAGAGAGAAATTTAAGACTGAACCTGTAATCCAAAATTCTGAAGTTAAAATAGATGTTATAGTCAGATTTTTCCAGAATTTACATTGCTTTGGAGTAAGATAAACATTTTAAAAACTACTAAACTCATTGAGACTAATATCAGGATATTGTTAATAAATAACTTCTGCAGTACACTAATTGCTTCTCTGATGACTAGTGTTTATAAATGTTTTAAGGTTGTAACATAAAGAATTTACTTAATGATAACCCTGCCTCCAGAAACTTCCAAATTGCTGAATTCTAAAAGCTCTTTTGTCCATTGAAAGATCCTCAACCAGTGGCTAGTATCTGTTTTTCTCTCCTAGTATTCTAGTTATGTTACCAGAATGAGATAAAGGTTTTTTTATTCTAATTCTCTATAATCTTTTCTTCATCCTTTGTTTTATTACACTTTTAGTATACTATTCAATGGGAAAGGTATTCAAGTTTTTAAGTAAACTAATTTCTTGTAAGATTTTCCAATTTGACTTCTGTATTATAACCAAAATTGCTAGAAAGCCATTAAAAAGTGTTATACAAATATAGAGACATTTAGAATTAAAGTGAGTGGGGTTTGAGTTTACTTGACAGGTCTTCTAGCATGTTGAGTATTTGAATGCCTCTTAGGGGAAAGGAATGTATATATATTCTTACTTCCTAAGAGTGATTCTGGTAAGTAATGATTGAGTTTTTTCTACTAATATTCTCAGTCATGTACTGAGAACATGAAGACGTATCATGGAATTTAATTTTATGCCAATTTTCAACATGGGGTGAAATGTGATACATAAGGGAAATTTAAATAAAGCAGTCTACTTTGTACTATGTGGTAAAAACTTACACCCTTTTAATTATAGTTGGAGAGCATGTAAGTTGGTCATAATGGTTCATTACATGTACATTTATATATTTCAGAAGTCATTTTTTAAAGTTTTTGCTAAATCACACATTAAAAGTGAATTAATATGCTTTGTTGTTGAGTTTATGTAGTTATTATACATAGTGTATTCCTAATTCTTAAATACTTCCTAATTCTTAAATTTGAAAATGTAGTACTTGTATTTTACCATACTCATGACATTTTATTTTACAGTTATTTCTTATATTGTGGATGTTAGGCACTTTGCCTTTTTATGTTGTTCTTTTCATATTAAAACAATGTAAAGTTACTGTTAGTGCATTTAATGAGATTGGATTTGTTTAGAACTATTGAAAAAAGGTGAAGGATGACAAAAATATGGTGATAACAGGATAATGATTTCTTTGTATGAAATTTTATTTATAGCAGATTGTTGCCCTTAGTTTTCTAACTTTTGCTGAACATTCTTTAAAAATGTACTAATGAGGTTAAAGATTTTCTTTCAGTTTTATTTGATTTTTTTTGTTGTTGTTATTCGCAGTATATCAGTTTCCTGAACGACTTCAATTTTGGTATTGTCAGTGGAAATTAAATAATAAAGGGACAATTATGAAAGAACTATTTTTCTCTCCTAATGTCACTGAACTGTATTTTTAAAATTATGGTTTTTGATTACTACATCCATCTTAATAATGTCTATTCAGTATCTGTAGAGCAATCCTTGTCTTGCTTATTGTGTGTGTATGTCTGATGTTGGACAAACTACATGTGTCCCTTTATTGATAGCCTATTCTAAAACCATGTGAGGAACATTGGTTTACATAGGGATATATATAGTTTATTAATAAAACCTTAGTTTGTCAACTTAAATATATTTTAAATACAAACTTAGGGATAAGAATTTCATGAAATATTTGAAAACTGTTGAATTTTAGCATAAACCCTTATAGTCTCATACCTGGGATGTAGCTGACAAATTATTGCATTGTAAAATGAATCACGTGAATCACGGAAGCTTTAAACTTTTTCTTTTTATAGCCCTACCTGAACCCATCCTTCCATCCCTCCAAAAAATTTACCCAGTAAGTGTTTCTTATAAATTATTATAATACATTTTATGTCAAGTGTATGTAGAACTATTATAAGTAGTATTAATGTGACTATAAAAGTAGTAAGGTTAAGTACATAACATTTTCTATATATACCAAGAGAACATTTAAAATGTTTCATATACTGTTTCAGAAAACTCTCATACTTGTTATTTTGTTATTGGCAGACAGTCTGTTCAGTTGTGTTAATGGTGGAATTTGTTTTGCATGATGCTCAAGATTATCACTAATGGAGATTAAATATACTCAGTTGCCCATTTGGCCTTATTCCAGTTTTCTTCCTACTATTTTAAAATATAGCTTCACAGGATTTCTTTAGTTAGTAACTCAGAAATTTTTTAGCCCAGTATATTTATACTTTGAAAAGCAGGGGGAAGAGAAGTTGAACAATTGGATAATCTTTTTGTCTTTAATTTGCTCTTGCCAAGTAATACACCAAAACAGGTAATATTAGTACACTATTGTCTGCATAATACTATGAATCCTGCTGACATTAATTGGAAACATTCAAGAAATGAAGTGTGGCTACTAGAAAAGATTTAATATGTACTTAGTTTGACTTTAGAGACACATAGGTTATGTATGTATTCATCATCTATAAGAATCCTTGTGTTTCTTTTTCAGTTTTCGTGTTCTTTCTCCAGAATTCTCTGTTTCTTTGTTTTATATCATTAGTGTTTTCCTCCATAGTCATCCTTTTTCCTGCATTTATTTGGAAATAATATTTAAGCTACTTGTTTAGAATGTTTGACTGCTCTTCTGAAACCACATAATTTTTACATATTGGTTTCATATACTTATAAGAAGAGCTGTCTTCTAAACTTACTAAACGGTCATATTGCAAAGAGAAATATAATCAGCTTAGACGATTAATTTTCAGAAAACATACTTATTGTGTTACACAAAATGTAACAAATTTACTTGACATGGAACATCAATTAAATATAGTTTAATATCTGATAACTGAGAAGGACCAATGTTCTTGGTTTTGAACATAAGTTATTATTGTAATGCATACATGCAAGGTGCTGGATAATAAAGGTTCATTTTAATACAGCCTTGCTGTAGTGGAGAGCTCACATTCTGTGGAACGTCATCTACTAGAAGAGACTATATAACAAGAACCTTTTAGAATCTTGCTATCTCATCTTCCTTTTTTCAAAAAACTAGTTTCTGTTATTATGAAGAATTATTATAATGAATTTCCAGTATAGCTAAGCACCAGTCTTTATGCTCTCTTAAACATGAAAAATGAAAGTACAGAAATAGAAGTAACTTGAACTTTTTGACCTTATTCTTTGAAATCTTTTTATATATTCCTTTTTTTTTTTTTTTTTTTTTTTTTGTAGAGACGGTCTTGCTGTGATGTCCAGTTTGGTCTCAAATTCCTGGCCTCAAGCGAGCCTTCTACCTTAGCCTCCCAAAGTTCTGAGATTACAGGCATGAGCCACTACACCCAGCCTGTTGGCCTTTATTTTGAATGTTTTTCTCTCTCCATAAAGTATTGACTCTTTTGTTCGTACTGAAAAGTCATATTTCATTTTATTGACGCAACCTCATCTTGCTTTAATACCCAGGTGTCAGTGTAGAAAGAGCTGCATATGTTCTTTAGCAAAGGATCTAATAAACTTATCCCTAAAATAATATTGTGTGTTGAAAAATGCTTCTGCAGTAGTCTCACTTAAAACCCTATGCTACATGAAGCTCTTTTTACTAATATAGAAGACTGGCAAAATATCAGTGTACTGTGGTTGGGGTCAGAGGTAACGCTTTTATAATACTCAGGTTCTTACTAATGGCCCCATTTTCACTTCTGTGTTCTGTTTTTCTTATTATCTAGCTTTCTTCCATGACAGAGTCCTGACTTCTGTTCATATCCACTGCCTCTGACCCTATACTCTCCATCTGTTTTGCTTATAAGCTTATTTCTATACCTGCAATGGGGAAATAGATTTAGCCCCAAGACCTTAAAAAATACTAATAGCAAGACCTACCAGATTAGGAATCTCCTGATTTGCATTCACATATGGTTACATTGCTACCATAAATATTGAATTTGCCTTTACTATAAGATTTTTGTTTACATGGGTAGGGACTTAACTACCTCTTCTCACACAAGATTTTTTGTTTTATATGAAACCTGTAAGCTGGTCAGCAGAACACATTTTTAATGGTCCGTCTGATGGAACAAACAAATCAGCTTGTTTGCTGTTAATAATAACCAGCCGAGCACGGTGGCTCATGTCTGTAATCCCAGCACTTTGGGAGGCCGAGGTGGGTGGATCACGAGGTCAGGAGTTCAAGACCAGCCTGGCCAAGATGGTGAAACCGCATCGCTACTAAAAATACAAAAATTAGCCAGGCATGGTGGCAGGTGCCTATAATCCCAGCTACTTGGGAGGGTGAGGAAGAGAGTTGCTTGAACCTGGGAGGCGGAGATTGCAGTGAGCGGAGATTGTGCCACTGTACTCCATCCTCAGCAACAGAGTGAGATGTCGTCTCAAAAAATATATATATATATAATAACCATAACCATTGTTTATTTAGTATCCATTATATGTCAGCATGCTGTACATTGTATACACAATTTTTAAAATCCTGAACAAATACACTTGCAAGGTATTATCCCTTTTTCACTAATGAAGAAACTGTTTTAGAAATGTTACATGATTGATCCAAGTGGTACTAACAGTTTTTCCGTTATACTGTTTCTTGGGGGAAGGCAAAAATTATGGTAGTATTCACTAACATTTTACCTAATTTCTGTTGCTTATTACATTTTATTTGTATACATCTGATTGTTCCTATACAGATATACCTTTAAGGACAACAGTTATGGCAAAATTTCAGCTTGTATAAATAAGTTTAAGAATGACTTACCATTTTAAGTAACAACAACAAAAAAAAACTTTGTTACTTTACAAAGGAAACCACAGGATTCTTTTAAATTTGGAGCTTCTCTAATACAAAATAGGGTTTATTTTTGAAATAAAACAATTTTGGAATGGAATAAGTTTGTTCAGTATACTGTGCTTTTTAGTCATTTTCATACTTTCTTTTCAAGATTTATAACATTTTAAATATTTTAAAAATTGGTATATTTCAGTTCAGTTGTGATATGAAAGGGATAAAAGGCTGTAAACATTGTGAAGACTATTATAGTGTAGAATTACTGATTATTACTAAATTCTTATTGACTTAACATAACTGATAGAGGGCAGAGTATTTACTATTCAGTTGAAGAAATGAAGCTGAGAAAGTTAAATATATAAACAGATTAAGCTTATGAAAGAATCTTTATTTTAATGCAAGCATGTTCCTATGAGGGTTAACTTAAATTTATGCTAGGTAGATTTATCAATACAGCTTGTATTTTTTAGCTATTTGTTTCCTTCCCTAAAAGTATCTTTGTACTCTAGGAGTTGCAAGAAAATAACCCTCTTCTTTTTAATAGTTATGAAATAAAGAATTCTAGAGCTTTTCTGTGTAGTTAAATGTTAAAAACACCTTAAATTATACATATACAGTAATGTGCTGCATAATGATGTTTTGGTTAATGACAGACCACATACATGATGGTGGTCTCCTAAGATGATGATAGAGCTGAAAAATTCCTGTCACTTGGTTTTTGCTGTACTATACTTTTTATCATTATTTGTGAGTGTACACTTCATACTTAAAAAGCAAGCTAACTATAAAATGGCCTCAGGTGGGTCCTTCAGGAGGTATTCCAGAAGAAGATGTTATTATATGAAATGACAGCTCCATGCATGACACTGTCTCCAAAGATCTTCCAGTGGGACAAGATGTGGAGGTGGAAGACAGTGATAGTGATGATCCCAATACTGTGTAGGCCTAGGCCGATGTGTATGTTTGTGCCTTTGTTTTTTAACAAAAAGGTTTAAAAGTAAGGAAAAAAAAATTAGAAAAAATCTTATAGAATAAGGATATAAAGAAAGAAAATATTTTTTATTGTTGTGCAGTGTGTTTTAAGCTGTGTTGTTACAAAACAGCCTAAAAGTTAAAAAGTTTTTAAAATAAAGTTACAGTAAACTAAGGTTAATCTATTACTGAACAAAGAAAAATTTTTAAATAAACTTAGGGTAGCCTAAGTGTACAATATTTGTAAAGTCTACAGTTGTGTATAGTAATGTTCTAGGCCTTCATATTCACTCATTACTCTCTCATTGACTCACCCAGCAACTTCTACTTCTGTAAGCCCCACTCATGGTAAGGGTATACTGTTTTTTATCTTTTATACCGTGTTTTTAGTGTACTTTTCTATTTTTAGATATGTTTAGATACACACATACTTATTACAGTTGCCTACAGTATTCAGTAATAACATGCTGTGCAGATTTGCAACCTGTGCAGACATACCTTTGGGGTGTTGCAGGTTTGGTTCCAGGCCACCACAATAAAGTGAGTCACATGAATTTTTTGGTTTCCCAGTGTATACAGAAGTTATGTTTACATTATCATGTAGTCTTTTAAGTGTGCAATAGCATTATATCTAAAAAATGTACATGGCTTTGTTTAAAAATACTTTATTGCTACAAAATGCTAATGATCAGCTGAGCCTTCAGCATGAGTTGTGGAGAATCTTGCTTTGATATTGATGGCTCCTGACCAGGGTGGTGGTTGCTGAAGGATGGCGTGGCTGTGGCAATTTCTGAAAATAAGACAACAGTAAAGTTTGCCACATTGATTGACTCTTCTTCACAAAAGATTTCTCTATAGTGTATGATGATCTTTGCTAGCATTTTACGTACAGTAGAACGTCCTTTAAAATTGAAGTCAGTGCTCTCAAACCCTGCCACTACTTTACCAGCTAAGTTTATGTAATGTTCTAAATCCATTGTTTATACACTTACAAATATTATCCCTCTTTCACGAATGAAAAAACTAAGTCTTAGAAAAGTTACATGGTTGATCCAAGCAGTACTGGTATTTTGTTGTCATTTCAACAAGATTCACAGCATCTTCACCAGGAGTAGACTCTAACTCAAGAAACTGCTTTTCTTTGCTCATCCATAAGAAGCAGAACTTCATCTGTTAAAGTTTTATCGTGAAATTACAGCAGTTCAGTCATATCTTCAGGTTCCACTGCTAATTCTAATTCTCTTGCTGTTTTCACCACATCTGCAATTACTTCCTCCACTGAAGTCTTGAACCTCTCAAAGTCATCCAAAAGGATTGGCATTAACTTCTTTTAAACTTCTGTTAATGTTGACATTTTGACCTCCTGTGAATCACGACTGTTTTGAATAGTATCTAGAATGGTGACTTTTTTTCCAGAAGGGTTTCAATGTACTTTGTCCAGATCCATCAATGGAATCACTATCTGTGGTAGTTATAGCCTTGTGAAATGTATGTCTTACATAATAATACTTGAAAATGAAAATTACTCCATCATCCTTGGGCTGTAGAATGGATGTTGTGTTAGCAGGCATGAAAACATTAACCTCTTTGTACATCCCCATCAGAGCTCTTTGATGATTAGGTGCACTGTCAATGAGCAGTAGTAGTAGGTCTCAACAGTGGGCTTAAAATGTTCAGTGTACCATGTTGTAAAGAGATGTGTTGTCATCAAGGCTTTGTTGTTCCATTTATAGAGCACTGGCAGAGTAAATGTAGCATCATTCTTAAGGGCCCTGGGATTTTGGAATGGTATATAAGCATTGGCTTCAACTTAAAGTCACCAGCTGCATTAGCCCCTAACAAGAGTCAGCTTGTCCTTTGAAACCTTGAAGCCAGGCATTGATGTCTCCTCTGTAGCTGTGAAGGTTCTAGATAGCATCTTTGAATAGAAGGCTGCCATTTACACTGAAAAATCTGCTATTTAATGTAGCCGCATTCATCTGTTGTTCAGTGTAGCCATGTTAATTTAGCGAGATAACTTCTGGATAACTTGCTCTAGCTAAGCATTTGCTGTTTCACTTTGTAATTTTATGTTATGTAAATAGCATCTTTCCTTAAACCTCATAACCAGCCTCTGCTACCTTCCAACTTTTCTTCTGCAGCTTCCTCACCTCTCTCATCTTTCACAGAATTGAAGAGAGTTAGAGTCTTGCTCTGGTTAGGTTTTGGCTTAAAGAAATGTTTTGGTTGTTTGATCTATCCAGACCAATGAAACTTTCCATATCAGCAATAAGGCTGTTTTGCTTTTTTATCATTGATGCGTTCACTGGAGTAGTACTTCAAATTTCCTTCAAGAACTTTTCCTTTGCATTCACAGCGTGGCTGTCATTGGTGCAAGAGCCCTACCTTTTGGCTTGTATTGGCTTTCAACATGACTTCCTCATTAAGCTTAGTCATGTCTTTCCATTTAAAGTGAGAGATGTGTGACTTTTCCTTTCACTTGGATGGCCATTGTAGGGTTGTTATTTGGTCTAATTTCAGTATTGTTGTGTCTCGGAGAATAGGGAGGCCCAAGTAGGGGGAGAGGGACAGGGGAATTGCCTGCCAGTCAGTGGAGCAATCAGAATACACATAACATTTGTTGATTAAGTTTGCAGTCTTAGCGGATACCATTTGTGACACTCCAAAACAATTACAGTAGTAACATTAAATATTACTGATCACAGATCACCATAACATATAATAATAATGAAAAAGTTTGAAATACGAGAATTACCAGAGTGTAACACAGAGACCTGAAGTGAGTGCATGCTGCTGGAAAAATGGCTCTGCTGATAGACTTGCTAGCTGCAGTGTTGCCATAAACCTTCAATTTGTAAAAATTGCAGTATCTTCAAAGGACAGTAAAGCGAAGCGCAACAAAACGAGGTGTGCCTGTATATATACGGTTGACCCTCTATATGTGGGTTATGCGTCCATGGATTCAACAGTCCACACATCAGAAATATTCAGGAAAAATAAAAATACAACAATAAAAATAATACAAATGAAAAAACATAGTGTAACAACTATTTGTAGTTGTATTAGGTATTGTAAGTAATCTAGAGATGATTTAAAGTATATGAGAGGATGTACATAGGTTATATGCAAATACTTAACCATTTCATATAAGGGACTTGAGCATCCCCTGGAGCCCTGGAACCAGTTGCCTGGGAATACCGAGGGACAGTTGTATACACGTATGTATAATGACTTTTTTCTTTTTAAAAATTGACCTAATATGATGAAGGGATTGATGAATTACCTGAAACAGGCTATAAATGAATACCTTTGAAAAGATTTAGCCAGCCACGGTGGCTCACGCCTGTAATCCCAGCACTTTGGGAGGCTGAGGCGAGTGGATCACGAGGTCATGAGATCGAGACCATCCTGGCCAACATGGTCAAACCCTATCTCTACTAAAAATACAAATATTAGTCGGGTGTGGTGGCATGCCCCTGTAGTCCCAGCTACTCAAGAGGCTAAGGCAGAAGAATCGCTTGAACCCGGGAGGCAGAGACTGCAGTAAGCTGAGATCACGTCACTGCACTCCAGCCTGGGCGACAGAGCGAGACTCTGTCTCAAAAAAAAAAAAAAAAGATTAAAAAATTTTGGTGTAGATTTTTTTTTTTTTAATGGTTACAAAACATTGTTTTAAAGTTGGCACTACTTGAATTTTGAAAACATAGAAAAGTTAATTTGGAAATAATACGTGAAAAATTTCAGAAGGTAACCACACTGCATTGTATAAATTTGCAATAATAATGACATGTGGCATATACTAAACAGTTAATAAATCCTTACAACAACCATCTGAGTATTTTTCCTTTTCTTGTATTATAAATGACGAAGCTGAGGAAAGCTAGGTAACTTGTTTAAATGCTTGAAGCTAGTAGAAGGGTAATGCTTCATACTTCAGTCTGACTTCAAAGTTAATGCTTTTAATCTCTTCATTATAGTACCTCTACTTTATGTTACTTACATTGATATCACAACTTTTAAATCTGAAGTCAGATATAATTAAAGGAAATTTTATGATCAATCTTTAACATACATCACCAGATTAATGATGACTTACCTGCGTGCAATTCAGATAGCTTTGCAGAAACTTGAAGATATCACTTAGTTCTTCTTTTCAGGCAGAACTATTCCCTATCAGTTTTTCTTTTCCTTGTAACCTTCCTTAACATATATTTCTAGGGTCTCATAATTCATATTGTTAGGAAATTATGCTTAATCTCTTTTAATAACTTAAATTTCTATTTACCTGGAGATGGAAAGTGATCATCTTTGACTTAAGCCTTTCATCATTTAAAGAACAGTTTTCAGATAGAAGGTTAGCCAGTCTAACTTATTCTGGAAAGCACTTAATTGTCCAAATTTCAGACTTTGAAGGTAACATAAGACATCATGGGACAGTCTCAGAAAAAATGATGGAATCTGGCAAAAGGTATTTTTGCCATTGTTAAAGACAGTTTGATGAGCAGAAGCGGTGAGAGTTCTCAGATGTTTTTCAAGGGGTTTTCTATTTAATTTTTTTAACTTGAAGAGAAATGAAAGATTACGTGTCTTCTAAAGGATCAGCATTTAAAAATCATTTGTAAATGTTTTCAGGAGTTAATACGTTATACATTTGATTATCAGAAGCCCAGAATAACCTAAAAAATATAATAAATCTTCCCTCTATATAGGCACACAAGCAACAGTAAAAATTTGTAACCCAAAAATGTATTTATTAAAGAGATGGATGTTTATCAGTTTAATTGCTATTCTGTGGACTTACTTTGTAATTTTAAGGCTGCTTTCTTTCTCTTTGACTTTTTGGTTGCTCTTTATGTACTTTCTAAAATATTAAAGTTCTGAACCCCTTTGTCCTATCTGAAATAGCGTGTATTTTTCTTAATACTTAACTACAGTGGGGAAGCTCCCTTTTAAAGAATTTTTTTTTTTTTTTTTTTTTTGAGATGGAGTCTTGCTCTGTTACCCAGGCTGGGCTGGAGTACAGTGGCATGGATTTGGCTTACTGCAACCTCCACCTCCTGGGTTCAAGCGATTGTCTTGTCTCAGCCTCCTGAGTAGCTGGGATTACAGGCATCCACCACCATGTCCAGCTAGTTTTTGTATTTTTAGTAGAGACCGGGTTTCACCATGTCGGCCAGGCTGGTCTCCAACTCCTGACCTCAAGGGATCCACTCACCTCGGCCTCCCAAAGTGCTGGGATTACAGGCATGAGCCACTGCGTCCGGCCTTAAAAAAATTCTTTGTTGAAATTTTTTTTTTTTTTTTTTTGAGACGGAGTCTCGCTCTGCCGCCCAGGCTGGAGTGCAGTGGCCGGGTCTCAGCTCACTGCAAGCTCCGCCTCCTGGGTTTACGCCATTCTCCTGCCTCAGCCTCCCAAGCAGCTGGACTACAGGCGCCTGCCATGTCGCCCGGCTAGTTTTTGTATTTTTAGTAGAGACGGGGTTTCACCATGTTAGCCAGGATGGTCTCGATCTCCTGACCTCGTGATCCGCCCGTCTCGGCCTCCCAAAGTGCTGGGATTACAGGCTTGAGCCACCGCGCCCGGCCTCTTTGTTGAAATTTTAAAGCAAAGAATCTTTCTGTAATGTGAATGTTCACTAAAAACTGGGGTTTTCTTTTTCTTTTTCTTTTTTTGAGATAAGGTCTTGCCCAAGCTGGAGTGCAGTGGTGCAATGATGAGCCCTCTAGACTCAGTCGTTTCTCGTGCCTCAGCCTTCTGAGTACCTGGGACGACAGCAATGCATCACCATGCCCAGCTAATCTTTCTATTTTTTTTAGAGATGGGGTGTCAGTAAGTTGCCTAAGCTGGTCTCAAACTCCTGGACTCAAGGATTTCATAATTCATATTGCTGTGAAATTATACTTAATTTATTTTATTTGATAATCACCTAAATTTCTTTGTTTGCCTGGAGATGGAAAGTGATCATCTTTCACTTAAGATTTTAAAGAACAGTTTCCATATAGAAGATTAGCCAGTCTAACTTATTTCAGAAAGTGCTTAATTGTCCAAAGATTGATCCTTCTGCCTTAGCCTCCCAAAGTGCTGGGATTACAGGCTTGAGCCACCATGCCTGGCTTAGGGGATTTCTTAAGGATAGATAGAATTACTATTTACTGGTAGCTGCTTTTAGGTGTCCTTATCTGTTTTAGTTTTGGTTTGGATTTCTGCTTCAGTTCTCCCTCAATAAGCATGACCTGATTCTTTTTGTGTATGACCATGAAACAGTGGAGCTAAGAGAAGACTGGCCAAATTGTTGGTCTGAGGTCATTCAGCATTTTAATGGAGTGGAACTCATGACTCTTCATTTCTTAATGTCATAATTGCTGACCTTTTTCTTTAAATTATTGAACAAAATAAAAATTTTACAGGAGGTACAATCATTTTTTAAACTTCAGATAAGAAAGTGACTTCTGTTTTAGCATATTCAGTTCACAAATTGAATGCTAATTGTGTTTGGTGCTAGGAATCAAAATTAGTAAGAAGCTTTCAGAGCAGGAGCTATTAAACAGTGACGTACTTATTTGATCTACATTATACCTTTTGTTTGATTTGCCAGAAAATAACATTTAAATTTTATAATTTTAAATATTGTTGCCCTAAGTTCAATTTTATACCTAACAAGTAAGAGTTAAAGGGTAATAGAGGCACTGCATCTGTGCTTCCTTCTGCCTTTAGTCTTTACTAATTGAGGTTTCTTTCCTACACCCTCCTCTTTTTAAAATTTCTACTTGAATTTTAAAATGCAATTAATACTACAGCTGTTAGAATGTAAGGGGAAAGTCCCATGTTGAGGAGTATCAACTTTATGAATTTGGTTGGAATAGAATTTTTATTCCAAGAGAAAGGTAATCACTTCTTGGTAGTTAACAATTATTGATAGAATTATAGGTAATGGAACAAGGGAGGGAGGTATTTTTATTTTCCTGCTCCTTTGTTTTTATTCATATTTTGGGGGCACTAGCATTGAATGATGCACTGCTATTTCTCTACTACCATTGTTCAGAGATTCTCCTTTTTTTTTTTTTTTTTTTTTTGTCTCGCTGTCGCCCAGGCTGGGGTGCAGCGGCGCGATCTCAGCTCACTGCAAGCTCTGCCTCCCAGGTTCATGCCATTCTCCTGCCTCAGCCTCCCAAGTAGCTGGGACTATAGGCACCCGCCACCATGCCTGGCTGATTTTTTGTATTTTTAGTAGAGATGGGGTTTCACTGTGTTAGCCAGGATGGTCTCGATCTCCTGACCTCATGATCTGCCCACCTCGGTCTCCCACAGTCTGGGATTACAGGCGTGAGCCACTGCACCTGTCCGGAGATTCTCCATTTTTTAACTTGGCATTATCTAGATGTCTTTAATTACATTAGTATCTATAAGCCCAGGGTTAAATAGGTAGTTTGGAATCTTAACTGTAGTTGTCATTCTGCTGTCTTAACTAATTGCTTTTTTTTTTTTTTTTTTACCAAAAAAAAAAAATTCATTTCTGTTCTGACAGCAGTGGAGAAAGAAATACAGAAAACCATCCCTGATGGCACTGTGCAAATTATCTTGTATTATTTTCTAATTGATGTATATAAATGACTTGATAATTTATATAGTACATTTAGTATATTTGAGAGCCAGAACTTGATGTTAATAGAGGAAAGATGAATATGAAAATGAATGGCATAACATAGGAAAACAGGATAAGTACCCATTAGTATTCTTTCTAAAAGGTGTCTTTGTTCCTGGATTTCAGGCAAATGATATCCTCTTTTATAAATATTATGGTAAAAGCTTGCTGAATATTGCTTGTTGGTATGCTTCCTATCTTATTTTCCCTGCCTTCTTTGTCTTTTCAAGCTTAATTCAGGTTGAACCATCTCCTCTTCCATCTAAGATACAGAAACAAAGCAAAATTTATAAAATCTTAAAATTAGTATAAGTAGTATTTCTATATTAAGGGTACTCTTACGGCCTTTGAGAGAAGTTTGAAGTGACAGAAAAAACTCTTACTTTGTGCTTGATATAGACTTTATACATATACTGCTCCTTGTAGGAATTATTAAGAATGAGATAACCTTTATGAAGAAATCTATATGGTATTGGGTAGAATCTTGGTATGCACAGTAAGGCTTTATTTATGAGTTAGAAAATCTTTTGCTAAATAGCCATCTGTTCGGTTAACTGAGTGCTGTACTCAAGCCAAGGATTAGATTGTTAGTTTTTCAGGTACATTCTGGCCTACTGCAAATACTGGTGAAGTCTTTAGTGGAAGAAAAATTTCAGGTTTCCAAATTGCCAATGTAGAGAAAATTTCTTCTCTCTTTTTCAAAGAGGAGCCTAGTTCAGGATTTATAAAGTTTCTTAGTGTCTGTTTTAAATGGCTTTACATTTTTTCCCCTTCTTTTTGACAGGAATCTTTTAGTCCTGCTATACAGCTGCACCTTGTACATCAAGCTCCATGTAATGTTCCTCCTTACCTCTCAAAGAATGAATCAAACCTCGGGGACCTCTTACTGGGCTTTCTTAAATATTATGCTACAGAATTTGAGTAAGTAAAACTTGAAATTGTGTTTGTTCATTTACATATATGTGTGTGTATATATATATATGTGAATATGAATATATATAAGTGAATGCTACAGATTTGGTCAGAAGCTATATTTGTCACTTCTAGTGCTGTCAAGTTGTCCAGAAATGTATAGTTTATAAAATTTCTTCCATGACAGTGAATTATTAGAAGCTTAATAGATTTTATATTCTTAGCTAATAAATACATTTATAGTCCAGTAAGCCCAGTTTTAGTTGATTTCAATAGTGATAGGCCCTATGTGTTGGTCCTGTGCAGGTTCTGTGTAGTTTGGAACATCCATTTTCTGTAAACTTAAAATGTATAGTAAAAAACACTGCTAAGACAGACTAATAAAGATCTGTTTAATACTTGGCATCTTCATAAATAGTTGTGTTAGTATGATATAAAAATCAAGGAATGTGTCGTTTTGTTTTTTCTTTTTTGAAGATGATATGTAAACATGAAACAAAGAATATATAATCAGGCTGGACAGAACTAAAAGTTCTTATGTGAGTTCTAAGTTCAGATAGGGTGGAGTTAGGAGTTATTTGCAGCTCCTCTGATCAATCTGGAAAAGCTTGAGGGAGGAAGAGAGAAGATTTAGAAATTGTACAGTATTAGAGGCAGGTACAGTTACCACTGTAGACCACTTTGAAGAAGTTTGCATAGGGGAATAATAATAGTAATAATAATAAATTGCTATTACTAGGTGGGAAAATGGTTCTAAACATATTTATTATATTATTGTTTATATTTATCATTTCATTCCATTTACATAATTGTTATCTGTGTGATATATTATGCCCATTTTACCAGTGAAGCATAGAGAGCGGGGAAGTAACGTGCTCCAAGATCACATAGCTAATAAGAGTAGTATTTCAGGCTGGGTGCAGTGGCTCACGCCTGTATTCCCAGCACTTTGGGAGGCCAAGCTGGGTGGATTGCCTGAGGTTGGGAGTTCGAGACCAGCCTGACCAACATGGAGAAACCACGTCTCTACTAAAAAATACAAAATTAGCCAGGTATGGTGGCACATGCCTGTAATCCCAGCTACTCGGGAGGCTGAGGCAGGAGAATCACTTGAACCTGGGAGGTGGAGGTTGCACTGAGCCGAGATTGCGCCATTATGCTCCAGCCTGGGCAACAAGAGCGAAACTGTCTCAAAAAAAAAAAAAAGAAAAGTAGTATTTCAGATAGTTTTGACACAGAATTCACACTTAACTATGATACTTACAAGTATAAAAAGGTAAGAGCTTTTATTTATTTATTTATTTTTTGAGATGGAGTCTCACTCTGTTGTCCAGACTATAGTGCAGTGGTGCGATGTTGGCTCACTGCAACCTCCGTCTCCCGGGTTCAAGCGATTCTCCTGCCTCAGCCTCCCGAGTAGCTGGGACTACAGGCACCCGTCACCACACCTGGCTAATTTTTGTATTTTTGGTAGAGATGGAGTTTCACCATATAGGCCAGGCTGGTCTCGAACTCCTGACCTAGTGATCTGCCCGCCTCAGCCTCCCATAGTGCTGGGATTACAAGTGTGAGCCACCGTGCTCAGCCACGGAGCTTTCATTTATATAAAGATGAGGAAAGATTAAAGACTGGATGAGACGTAGTACATAAATGGACTGTAAAGGTTTAATGGTTATTCTAGAGTTCTCTTTAAGATATTGCAATAACAATAGCTAATGTTTAGTAAGAATTTATCTAGTGTGCTGTAGTAAGCTGAGTGATTCCCTTGATTTCAGTTAATCCTCACAATAACCTCTGTCAAGCTTAGGGAATTTGTGTACATGAAACTTGTCCATGGCAATCTACAGCTAGATTGTGGGTGAGTTGGGATTCACTTTCAAGCTGGACTCCAAAACTACATTCTTAATTGTTAGACTGTATTGACATTGTTTATTATGTTATATAAATTAGGGACTGGGGGATGTTTGTGGAGAGGGGAAAGGATTCACAGAAGAAAGATTTATTTCTCCTATGTATAGTGTAGGATTAGAGCATCTGTATACAAATACCTTGAATATCACCTGCTTTGTTGAACAGAAACAAGATAGTAGATGTGTAGGTTTATATGTTAATTTAATATTAAAGGAAACTAGTCTGCTGGGTCACATGATGCTGATGCTTGGAAAGAGGTTTCAGAACTTCACCATATAGTACAGTACATTTGTCATTTCATAGGAGATATTTTCAGAAATGTGACTGTGGGATCACAGCCAAGAATGTAGTCATGGTAATAAACTAGATGCTGTATAAAAGAATTATGGCAATTGTTAAAAATGGCAATAAGGATTTCTTCTGAACTTTGAGGTAATCATTTAAAAGGTCCTTTTTTTCTTTTCTTTCTTTCTTTTTTTTTTTTTGAGACAGAGTCTTGCTCTGTTGCCCAGGCTGGAGTGCAGGCAGTGGTGTGATCTCAGCTCACTGCAACCTCCGCCTCCTGGGTTCAAGGAGTTCTGCCTCAGCCTCCCGAGTAGCTGGGATTCCAGGCGCATGCCACCATGCCTGGCTAATTTTTTTTTTTTTTTTGTATTTTTAATAGAGATGGGGTTTCACCATATTGGCCAGGCTGGTCTTAAACTCCTGAGGTCAAGTTATCCACCCACCTCAGCCTCCAAAACTGCTAGGATTACAGGTGTGAGCCACTGCGCCTAGCCAAAAGTTCTTTTTTCTGAAAGACAAAACATTAAGTGACTGTTAAGGGATGCTTGAGTATATGGTATAAATGTTGCGGAAGTTTTATATGGTCATTTAAAAATTACTATTTTTTGGCTGGGTATGGTAGCTCATGTCTGTAATCCCAGCACTTGGAGAGGCCATGGAGGGGAGATCACTTGAGCCCAGAAGTTTGAGACCAGCCTGGGCAACATGACCATGGCAAAACCTCCTCTCTACTAAAAATACAAAAATCAGCCAGGCGTGGTGGCACATGCCTGTAATCCCAGCTACTTGGGAGGCTGAGGCACAGGAATCGCTTGAACCAGGGAGGCGGGGGTTACAGTGAGCTCAGATTGCTCCAGTGCACTCCAGCCTGGACAATAGAGCGAGACCCTGTCTCAAAAAAAAAAAAAAATTACTATTTTTCTTACCTACTTCACTTACACCTTGCTGCTGAAATACTTCCATTTTATTTTTTGCTTTTTGTGAGTACATAGTAGGTTTGTATATTTATAGGGTATGTGAGATATTTTGATATAGGCCTACAGTGCATAATAATCACATCAGGGTAAATTGGGTATCCATCACCTCAAGCATTTATCGTTTTCATTACAAACAATTCAGTTATCCTGTTTTAGTTATTTTTAAATGTACAATTAAATTATTATTGACTATAGTCACCCAGTTGTGTTATCAAATATGTATCTTATTCGTTCTATTTTCTTGTGGTCATTAACCATCCCCACTTCCCCTCTCCCTGCCACCGCTCTTCCCAGCCTCTGGTAACCATCATTCTAGTCTCATATCTCCATGAGTTCAGTTGTTTTAATTTTTAGATCCCGCAGATAACCGAGAACATGTGAAGTTTGTCTTTCTGTGTCTGGCTTGTTTCACTTCATGTCCTCCAATTCCATCCATGATGTTGCAGATGACAGGATCTCATTCTTTTGTATGGCTCAATAGTACTCTATTATGTATAAGTACCACATTTTATTTATCCATTCCTCTGTTGATGGACACTTAAGTTCCTTCTAAATTTTGGCTATTGGGAATAGTGTTACAAAAACATGGGAGTGCAGATACGTCTTCAGTATCCTGATTTTCTTTCATTTGGGTATACGCCTAGGAGTGAGATTGCTGGATCATATGGTAGTTCTACTTTTAGTTTTGGAGAAACCTCCAAACTGTTCTTCATAGTGATTGTACTAATTTACATTCCCATCAACAGGGTATGAGGGTTTCCTTGCCAGCATTCATTGTTGCCTGTCTTTTGGATAAAAGCCATTTTAAGTGGGCTGAGATGACACCTCATTGTACTTTTGATTTGCCTAAGTCTGATGATCAGTGATGTTGAGCACCTTTTCATATACCTGTTTGTTCTTTGTGTGCCTTCTTTTGAGAAATATCTGTTGAGATCTTCTGTCCGTGTTGTAATTGAATTATTAGATTTTTTCCTATAGAGTTGTTTAAGCTCCTTATATATTCTGGCTATTAATCCTTTGTGAGATGAATAGTTTGCAAATATTTTCTCTCATTCTGTGGGTTTGTCTCCTCACTTTGTTGATTGATTGCTGTGCAGAAGCTTTTTAAATTGATGTGATCCCATTTGTCCATTTGCTTTGGTTGCCTGTGCTTGTGGAGTATTACTTAAGAAACCTTTGCCCATACCAATGTCCTGGAGAGTTTCCCTAGTGTTTTCTTGTGATGGTTTCATAATTTGAGGTCTTAAATTGAAGTCTTCAATCCATTTTGGTTTGATTTTTGTATATGTCGAGAGAGAGGGTTCTAGTTTCATTCTTCTGCATATGGGTATCAAGTTTTCCCAGCACTATTTGTTGAAGAGACTTTGCTTTCCCTAGCGTATGTTCTTGGCACCTTTGTTGAAAATGAGTTCACTGTAGGTGTATGGATTTATTTTGGTGTTCTTTATTCTGTTACATTGGTCTGTGTGTCTGTTTTTATGCCAGTCCCATGCTGGTTTTGTTGCAGCTTTACTGAATTTGTTTATCATTTTAAGATTGAGATAACTTCAAGATATTCAAGTGGAGATATTGAGTAGACAGTTGGATATATAAGCCTAGAATCAGGAGACAGGCCACAGAGCTAAATATTTGGGAGTTGTCACCAGGTAGATGGTATTTAAAGCTATGAAACTCTTTGAAAAAAATCAAGGGAGTGAATATATAGATGGAAAAGAGAAAACAGCCAAGCATTGGGTACTCCAATGTTAAGAAGTTTACAGGAAATGCAGGGGATAAAGGAATATGTATTGTTAAATGACACAATAAACAGACAGACAAATACAGAATGTAGGCATTCTGGGAAATACCTGGCCTAATCTCCTCAAAAGTCAGTATCATTAAAAACAAACAGGCCGGGCGCGGTGGCTCAAGCCTGTAATCCCAGCACTTTGGGAGGCCGAGACGGGCGGATCACGAGGTCAGGAGATCGAGACCATCCTGGCTAATACGGTGAAACCCCGTCTCTACTAAAAAATACAAAAAACTAGCCGGGCGACGAGGCGGGCGCCTGTAGTCCCAGCTACTCGGGAGGCTGAGACAGGAGAATGGCGTGAACCCGGGAGGCGGAGCTTGCAGTGAGCTGAGAGCCGGCCACTGCACTCCAGCCTGGGCGGCAGAGCAAGACTCCGTCTCAAAAAAAAAAAAAAAAAAAACAAACAAAGGCTGGGTGTGGTGGCTCATGCCTGTCATACCAGCATTTTGGGAGATCGAGGTGGGCGGATCATGAGGTCAGGAGTTGGAGATCAGCCTGACCAACATGGTGAAACCCCATCTCGACTAAAATTTAAAAAATTAGCCAGGCATGGTGGCAGGTACCTGTAATCCCAATTATGCAGGAGGCTGAGGCAGGAGAATCACTTGAACTCAAGAGGCGGAGGTTGCAGTGAGCAGAGATAGCACCAAGAGGCGGAGGTTGCAGTGAGCCGAAATAGCACCATTGCACTCCAGCCTGGGCAACTGCACTCCAGCCTGGGGGACAGAGCGAGACTTCATCTCAAAAAAAATAAACAAGGAAAATGTGAGGGGATCTTTATTAGATTTAAAGAGATGGAACAGTCATATACAATGCATGAACCTTGATTATAATCCGATTGGGGTGGGGGAACTATAAAAGGTATTTGAGTCACTGTTAATTTTCTAATTGCTTTTGGTGTTGTAAAGGAGAATGGCTTTATTCTTAGGAGATACATGCTGAAGGATACAGAAATGAACTTTCATGAGGTGTACAGGTTACTGAGTGGTCCAGTTCAAACTACACACACACACACACACACCTGCAAATGTGGCAGAATGTTAACACTTGTTGAATTGTTTTTAAATTTTATACTTTTTTTTGTATTTGAAATTTTTCATAATACATAGATGATATAAAAATGAGATTGAGGATGAGAAGGAACTAATATATGAGTCTAGGAAGAAAGAATCATTGAGATAGGAGGAAATCCAATGGAATGTGGTATCTTGGAATCCAAAGGAGAAAAAAATGTTTTAAGGAGGAAGGAGTGATTATCTGTGTCATTATTTTTTGATAGATTGAGTAAGATGAGAACTAAATGTTGACCATTGTATTTAGCTATATGGAGTCCTCTGGACCCTTGACAGGAACAGTTTCTGTGGAATAATGGGGATAAAGAGCATAGCATTATTGGTGGACTCAAGAGAAGACAGAGGGAGAAGAATTCAGTATGGATAATGTAACTCATTCTCTACAGCAGAAAAAGTGTAGAAATTAGAGTGTTAAGTGGAGTCCAGTTTTTGTTTTTATTGTTAGAGAGGAGAAATAACCCATCTTGATGAAAAATTGATGATACCAGAGAAAGGCATAGTAAATTTTTGGAAATAAACTTGTTTGAGGTAAGAATGATTGGAATCTAGAGCACAAATAGAATAGGAGCACAGATAATTCATTAATAATGATCAAAAGTAGAATATATGGACACAGGTAAATGTAGCTGAATCAATGTGGTTGGAGCTAGTAGAAATTACCTTTGAATTGTTTTAAGTTTTTAGTGAAGTGAGTTATGGACATGCACTAGTAATGATTGTGAAGGTGGAAATTTGAGAAGATGAAAGTATGAATTGTCATATACTAGAGTAAAAGGGTGGATTAACTATGGAAAGACAGTATGGTTGGGGGAAGTAACATTAAGAGCCCTCTTTAGCTAAGTGATCATGAATTTGAAGTGTGATCAGTCTGTGTGATTGCATCTCTCCACCCATGTTCAGCTGTGTGGGAAAGAATTGGAGTAGATTTAATCAGGGTTGTGTTTCAGCCAACTAAGTTCAATGCAGCAAGAGTGGGTAAGAGTTGAGAGTATGTGAAAGGGAGTGATTTTCATAATTGACCATGCATGGGATGTATTACATTCAGTCTTGAAAATGTGGGCACAGAGATGCCTATAGGACATCCAGGTGACAGTTTCCAATAGCTGGTTGTAAATGTTAGCCTGGACCTTAATAGAAAGGTCAGAGCCGGAGAAAGGATTTGGGAAAGAAACATCAGATTATTGGAGCTTAAGATGTGTGCTCTACCATTAGAAGATTCAAAGAGGCTGAGCCCTGATGAATACTAACATTTAAAGGTTCAGGTAGAAGATGAGAAACCAGTCAAAACAGAACTCTAGGATTAGAGTAAAATATTTTCTCTACCTAAGACATTTGAAATTCCTAACAAAGTTTTCTTTCTATTTGCTTCCCAGCCCATAACAATAAAACAAAATTATATATATTTGTTCACTTAATGTTACTAGTCTCTCTATATATATATACACACACACACACACACACACACACACACAGCCATATGGTATCAGACTCATAATTTTGACTTTATTAGACTTGATTTTTTCTTTATGTCACTTAAGACAGCATTTCCAATTTAATCAGTTGCCTCAAAATACTTTCTGTGGTCACAAAAAGAATGGGGCTGGGTGCAGTGGCTCATGCCTAGTCTTAGCACCTCGGGAGGCTGAGGCGGGCAGATCGCTTGAGGTCAAACGTTTGAGACCAGCCTGGCCAACATAGTGAAACACCGTATCTACTGAAATAAAAAAATTAGCTAGGCGTGGTGATGGTTGCTTGTAGTCCCAGCTACTTGGGAGGCTGAGGCAGGAGAATTGCTTGAACCTGGGAGGCACGGAGGTTGCAGTGAGCTGGGATTGTGCCACTGAACTGCAGTCTGGGTGACAGAGCAAGACTCTGACTAATAAATGAATAAAAAGAATGGCTAAAGAGAGTTTATTGATGAATGCCAGTCTGTTAACATTATCGAAGAGAAGAAGCAAGGACCTAACTTGCTTCTGATATAATGAGTTGTCTCAGTTTTATATTTAAAAGATTATCATTTATTATCAGCATATTTTAGATTAAATTAAGCCCCGATTCTGTATCTTATTTTACACTTTAATTATTGAGTGACAATAACAGATTTTTACATGCCAAGCAAATTATGGTCAAGAATAGGTTAGTATGATAGAAAGCTTAGGTTATGGGCTGTGTTTTAAAGAATGAAATATTTAGGGAAGATATTTCTAAATTACCATTTAAATTCAACTCTTGGGAAGACCGTTTGAGTCCAGGAGATTGAGGTTGCAGTGAGCCATGATTGTGCCACTGTACCCCAGCCTGGGCTTGTCAACAAAGCCCTGTCTCAAAAAATATATAAATAAATAAATCCACCTTTAGAGTACAAAGAGTATAAAATTATGTCATGTTTTAATGATTTGAAATGTTTAACAATCTGGAAATATTTAAAAGTTCTTTGAAAGTGCAGTAGATTGAATCAGTCCAAATAGTAGTGATTCAAAATATTCTTTTTTCTTTTTGAAGCACTTCAAATGATACAATCATTTTAATAACTGCATTATTTGGGTTTATTGTACATTGAAACTTAATATCTGCTAAGGGATGATCAATAAAATGAATATATCTATTAATATATATCTTATACTGTTTCTGTGACCAGTTTAGAACCAAGTAGTGGCATGTAGTGTAAAATCAGGATTTGTCGACGGGCGCGGTGGCTCACGCCTGTAATCCCAGTCTTTGGGAGGCTGAGGCGGGTGGATCACGAGGTCAGGAGATTGAGACCACCCTGGCTAACATGGTGAAACCCTGCCTACTAAAAATACAAAAATTAGCAGGGCGTGGTGGCGGGCGCCTGTGGTCCCAGCTACTCAGGAGGCTGAAGCAGGAGAATGGCGTGAACCCGGGAGGCAGAGGTTGCAGTGAGCCGAGATAACGCCACTGCACTCCAGCCTGGGTGACAGAGTGAGACTCCGTCTCAAAAAAAAAAAAAAACAAAAAAAAAACAGGATTTGTTTTAATAGACATATAGTGATAAAGATAGAATTTTTGATTTAAGGAAACAAAAGTTGTAATTTAACAGCAGGCTATAGTATTTCAATATTCTAAAACTCTTCTGAAAGATAAAAATAAATCTATGCCTTGTAAAAATAATGTTTACAATTTTAATTCTGCAGATTTAATTGTCCTATAAGCTGTTATTAGAAAACAAATAGTCTCAAGGGAAAATTCATTTTATTAATAAATTTGACTTAACTAGTATAAAGTGAAGTGATGCAAACTGTAGTAGGTAACCTTGTTTGCTTCAGGTTTGTGGTTATATAACTCCCCTCTTTACATTGTTGTTGTAAAGAAACAATGTAAGAAAATTGTTGGAAACGTTTGTATGGATTTTTTTGTTTTCTGTTTTTTTAAGATGGGGTCTCACTTTGTCAGCCAGGCTGGAGTGCATTGGCATGATCACAACTTACTGCAGCCCCAACCTCCCATTGCTCTGGTGATCCTTCCACCTCAGCCTACTGAGTAGCTGGGACTATAGGCGCTTGCCACCACACCTGCTAATTTTTGGATTTTTAGTAAAGACATTTGAAACAATAGAGCAGAGTAGTCTTTCTGTTTGGAGTCTGTACTAATGGAACTGCAATACATGAGGGATCTAAAACATTTTCCTGTAACCAATACTAAGTATTTCCATTTGATAACCCACTTAATTTTTAAAAAGCACAAATCCTGATATATATATTTTAAAAGAACTTAAAGCTTTCTTTATAAAATATTTATAAACTACTCTTGATCAGAACAAAAATAAATTTATACTTTCAGTGTGCTTTACAAGGATCAAAATTCACAAGATGCAAGATTTTTCATGCTTATTTAATATAGAAATTAGTCAAATTTCTATAAACAAATGCCATACAGGATCCATGATTATATTCCTACAAATTCTCTTTCTGATAAATAGAGGAGAAGTGTAGGGTGTTGGAAGGTCCCAAGCGATAGTCTTAAATGGTAGAGAAAGATAAATACTGCTTAAAAAATGGTGTTAGCTGTTCCTCAAATTTATTTTTCTCTCATATACAAGTTGGGTAGTCATATACTTTAAAATGTTCCTTGAAAAAAAGAAAATACTTGTAATTGCTGTTAGAAAAACCTTTTTTAAAAAATGTAAAGTGAGTATATACTAAAGACTGGACAGTTTACCTTCAGGCCCGCTGATGAAATTAGTTTACTTGAATAAAATTTTACTCTTAACAACTGCATCTGATATACAGCAATAAAGTATATTTTCATAGAGTATTAATTTTGCTTTCCTAAAACAGCATCTACTTCTATTGGAAAATTTCAAAATTTTCTCCCAAATCATACACATAAAGATGTACCTGAACAAAAATTATTTAACAGTACCAGAAGATAACACTAGAGGATTACTTCCCTCTTAACAAATAACAGATTGTTACTGCGTTGTTAACTATGACCATAGTTGTTATTTTTTGTTTGCTTGTACTTTCTTTTCTTTTTTTCTTCTTCTTCTTTTTTTTTTTTGAGATGGAGTCTCACCCTCTCTCCAGACTGGAGTGCAGTGGCATGATCTCAGCTCACTGCAACATTCGTCTCCCGGGTTCAAGCGATTACCCTGCCTCAGCCTCCCGAGTAGCTGGGACTACAGGTGCACACTACCATGCCCAGCTAATTTTTGTATTTTCAGTAGAGATGGAGTTTCACCATCTTGGCCAGGCTGGTCTTGAACTCCTGACTTCGTGATCCACCCACCTTAGCCTTCCAAAGTGGTGAGATTACAGGTGTGAGCCACCGCACCCAGCCTGTACTTTCTTATTTTTTCCAGTTACTTCATTTTTTCATATGTGTTGAAATATGTGTTGAAAACCTGGTGTGTACTGTTCTCCTAAGTGAAGAGTGAAAAAAATAGATAAATATCCAGTATCTTGGAGCTTTCCTCCTACTTGAGGGAGACACAATGAAGAATAACGTAATAAATAGTAAATGTAAGAAACAAATTATTAGAAGATGATAAGTGTTGTGGAAAATAAAATAGACGTGGGAAATAAGGCTTGTGGTGCTGAGGGTTGGGGCACAGGTTTCAGTGTTCCACAGGAAAATTGGGGTAGGCCTTACTATTGATACAATAAAAATAATATGAGAAATTATGAAAATAGTTAACATGTTTACTGTTTTTCTTCTTATAGCTGGAATAGTCAAATGATTTCAGTTCGTGAAGCCAAAGCCATTCCGAGGCCTGATGGTATTGAATGGAGAAATAAATACATCTGTGTAGAAGGTAGTTTTCTGTTTACCATCCACGTATCATCATGGTACTAACAGAATTACTTGAGTAATTTCAGCTGTGTTTCAGTTAAAAGTAATACATTTATGTCTGAAGTGATTTGTAAGTCTTTTAGTTTAAAATTTTTAATTTAAAAAAAATCATTTAAAATTTTGTAGGTGTGAGAAATAATAAACATAAACTTTAGGCATTCACCCTTTCTAGTTGGTAAAATTTAAGCTGTCTTTATCCCTCTTGTGGTTGATGGACAATTTCATGACTTACAGATGGAAGAAAATAGAATCTTTATATATGATTCTTATATTGACATACAATCAGTTATTTTATATTCTTTTGCACTTAAAATATTAGTACAAGTTGGACTTTTATAAATAGAAATTGATTTTGCTTTAAAAATTAAATGATCTGAAGAAATTTTCTTCTCTAAAATTAATTTACATGTAGTTGAATATATCCTTGAGACATTTTGAGTGAGTAGAAAACTGACTTCAGGGGACAAAATTATTCTCATAGATGCTAAATTGAAGACCTTTGTAAATCTGGAGGTTAAAAAGTATAAGTAGTTGAGAATCAGCATTTGTAGAAAACATCAGATTTTGGATATTTTAATCTTGAATTATATGCAGTATTTTAAGAGTTTGTGAATATGAAATTAAATCTCCTGCTTTGGTGTGCTAATAAATTGCACTGGGTGGACATTATTTTAGTTACTTGTGTTCAGTTGAATACTAAACACTGTTCTAAAGTGCTGTGATGATGCAATCCAGTACAATTTGGCTTATGACCTTATTCTGTTAAGGAAAAGAACCCCACAATACTGTGATAGTAGACTCCTTTTTTAACATAGCCTTTCTAAGCAATAAAAAATAAGCAAAAAGAGTACTTAAAATTATGGACCTGTGTAGATTATATGATAAATCTAACGTTTTGACCTTTCCATCAGATTCCCTATTCTTCCATACTTTTTCTAGGTCTTTGCCCTCAGTTACCTTTCCTCTTACCAACAACTTCATTCTTTCTCTCTCCAGTCCTTCCCTTTCAGCTTTAATACATACATAGGTCTTCTCATTCTTGAAAAATACTCTTTATTTGGTCCTACTGGTTCTTCTAGGCATTTTTCTCCTTTTTCAGTGCTAAAATTCTTAATTGCTAGTAATTTTACCTACTGCTGGCATTATTTTAGACATTTCATCTCATTCCTGATGCCTTTAGTTATCCTTGTCTTCTCATTATGATCTTCAGTTTCCTTGTACTCTTCTGGTTTCTTCCTATCTCTCTATATGTATTCTTCTCTCTTGTGGGTGAAGGGTGAGTGGGATGGTGGTGTGAACATGGAAGGTATATATATTGGAGACACACATACATAAAAACTGTTCCTTTGCTTTTTTCCTGTCTTCTGTTTGCTTTTCTCTTTTTCTCTTTTCTTTTTCTGCCAAATTTCTCATGCAAGTTACTTCACTGTATCTTTTTTCTTTCTTTCTTTTTTTTTTTGGAGATGGAGTCTCTCTCTTTTGCCAGGCTGGAGTGCAGTGGTGCAACCTCGGCTCACTGCAACCTCCACCTCCCGGGTTCAAATGATTCCCCTGTCGCAGCCTCCCGAGTAGCTGGAACTACAGGCGTGCGCCACCATGCCCAGCTAATTTTTGTATTTTTAGTAGAGATGGGCTTTCACCATGTCGGCCAGGATGATGTCGATCTCTTGACCTTGTGATCCACTCGCTTTGGCCTCCCAAAGTGCTGGGATTACAGGCGTGAGCCACCATGTCTGGCCAGACTTCACTGTATCTTTTTCTTTTTTTTTTTTCTTTTTTTGTATTTTTTAGTAGAGACAGGGTTTCACCATGTTAGCCAGGATAGTCTCGATCTCCTGACCTCGTGATCCGCCCGTCTCGGCCTCCCAAAGTGCTGGAATTACAGGCTTGAGCCACCGCGCCCGGCCCACTGTATCTTTTTCTAAACCGTCCACTTGGGCCATAACTCCCTGCATTGTCTTCCATTTTCTCCAGTATTGAACCTCTACCTTCAAAGAACAAATCGGCTTTTAAGTTAAAATTAAATTTAAAGTTACCTTTCTGTGATATTTAACATTAACTGCCTCTCTTAGATATAATGCTTTCTTCTTTTTGATGACTTTTATTATTTTCCTAAGGGTAGGTCTTTGACACTAATTTTTCAGAAACCTTACACACATTTATGATTTAGACTTAACACACCTATGCTGATGACTTTCATTTTTAATCACCTTCTCCCTTGAATTTTATCTAACTTATTAGGCAATTCATAGTATATTAAGCTTTTCTGTATACATAAATCTAATAAAGATATTAGGCTGACCCATCTGAAATTGCAATTTTTGTAGGTCAAAAACTGTCACATATTGACAACGTCAAACCTAAAAAAGAAACCGTAGCTCTCATTTTAATAATGTTTTCTGTACATGTGCATTTAACATTGCAGAACCTTTTGATGGAACAAATACAGCCAGAGCAGTGCATGAAAAGCAGAAATTTGACATGATCAAGGATCAATTTTTAAAGGTAAACAATGCATTAGATCAACCCTAGAAGCATTAGTAGACCAGTATGCTTTAAACAGGAGAAAATATATATGTAATAGGACAGAATGGTTTCTCTTTTGTGAATCCATTAATATAGCATGATAGGGAACTTATTATTTGAATTTAGTTAAACTTTTCCTTCAAAGAGATCTGGCTCTGTGAATTTTATTCACATTGCTTTCACTTTCATAGAAATAAGCATTTTCTCTTTTCTTTTTGAGACGGAGTTTCACTGTTGCCCAGGCTGGAGTGCAGTGGCACAATATCAGTTCACTGCATCCTGCACCTCCCAGGTTCAAGGTATTCTCCTGCTCAGCCTCCCAAGTAGCTCAGATTACAGGCGTGTGCCACCACACCTGGCTTATTTTTTTTTTATTTTTATTTTTTGTAGAGACAGGGTTTCACCATGTTAGTCAGACTGGTCTCAAACTCCTGACCTCAGGTGATTCACCTGCCTCTTCCTCCCAAAGTGCTGGTATTACAGGCATGAGCCACTGTGCATGCCCTGCCGAAGTAAGCATTTTCATAGTGAGCTTATTAAATTTCCAAAATGAGTAAAACCTAATGGACTCTTTTCCTTCCTTAGTATATTGGGGAATTTATTGTGGCCTTAGAAGGAAACTGATGTCTGATCCATGGTTTTTTTAATGTATACCCCACTGTCACAGGAATTAGAGTGCCGTTTTTTTTTGTTTATATTTTGGAAAGTTAAAATTTATGTATGTGTCTGTGTCTATAGTATGAATTTATTCATCAGTGATGTTGTTAGATGTGGTCTTAATCTTCAAGGACTTCCACAACACATTGTAGAAATGCATTGATTGATATATGTATTGAGACATGGAGGGGAGGGAAAGCTTCGTAGAAGAAAAAGATGAGAAAACTGCAGAGATCATTTTAGAGGCATACTTTTTCATTATCTAGACGTACAAGTGGATTTTATTTTAATGATAATTTAAAATACAAGTATTGAGGCATGAATATCACTGGAGCCTAGGAGTTTGAGGCTGCAGTGGGCTATTATCAAGTTGCTGCACTTCAAGCCTAGACAACAGAGTGAGAGACTCCACCTCTTAAAAAAAATAATAAAAATAAAAATAATGGCCAGGTGCAGTGGTTCACACCTGTAATCCAAACACTTTGTGAGGCCAAGGCAGGAGGATTGCTTGAGGCCAGGAGTTTAAGACCAGCCTGGGCAATGCATAGCAAGACATAGTTCACACACACGACATAGTTAACACACACACACACACACCCACCCACCCCACTCCACCCCACCCCTGGGTGTACTGTTATGCACCTGTGTCTTAGCTAGTGGGGATGCTGAGTAGGGAGAAAGGCCTTCAGCCCAGGAGGTTGAGGGTGCAGTGAGCTGTGAGTGTGCCACTGTACTCCAGCCTGAGCATGAATAATAGAGTGAGACCCTGTTTCAAATAAATAAATAGATAAAATATAAGTATTCTATTACTTATATTTTGTTGGATATATCCAACAAAAGGATATATCATTGAAGCTATCCTTCAAATGAGACTTTCTTAATTTGGCAACCAGAATAGAAAATTTGTCCTATAGAAATTCTTTAATTTTAAAACAAATATTCAAGAGAGAATATTTTCGTCCGTCAGATTAAATTGAGAACTCAAAAATAGCAATGCTACATTGGTGTTCTTATTGATGAGTGAGCTTTCATTTAGGATTGTTTAGTTGTAAAACCAGTACTTTTAGACAATTGAATAATTGACATGAGACTAGAATACAAAGATCTGCAGTCACCAAGTAGTGAGACAGATTTTTAGCTTGTGAACAAGTTTCTTTTCTTCTCCTTATCCATTCAAATCACTATTATTTTCCAGAGGCATACATAAAGTACCTTATTGTAAATTTACATTCTCCTTCGTAAATATTATATATATATTTTTGAGACAGGGTCTTGCTCTGTTACCCAGACTCATGCAGCCTCAATCTCCTGGGCTCAATGATCCTCCCACCTCAGCCTCGTGAGTGCTGGGACTATAGGCATGTGCCACCATACCCAGCCAATTTTTATATTGTTTGTATAGACAGGGTTTCACCATGTTGCCCAGGCTGGCCTTGAGCTCCTGGGCTCAACTGATCTGCCCACCTCAGCCTCCCAGAATTCTGGAATTATAGGCATGAGACACTGTACCCAGTCCCATAAATACTATTTTTAATGGAAAAAGCTAGTAAAGATGTAAGACAGTCAATCAAATAATTGAAATAATACTCTCTTCTCAAATCCAAAGTTTTTGTTTGCTATTTTTAGATCGAATTAATCTGTGAATAAATATTGTCAGTTGTATCTTTCAGTACCACCTTTGTGCCCATTTCTTTATTAATGAATTGGAACCATAAAAATACAGAGTTTTTAAATAACATTTTATTTTCTGATGACAGAAACAATAGCAATACAATGAGACCTCTCGTCTCTACAAAAAAATTTAAAAATTAGCTGAGCGTGGTGGCACACGCCTGTAATCCCAGCTACTCAGGAGGCTGAGGTGGGGGAATCTCTTGAGCCTGGAAGATGGAAGTTGTAGTGAGCTGAGACTGCACCACTGCACTCCAGCTTGGGTGGCAGAGCGAGACCTTATCTCAAAAAAAGAAAAAACTCAAGGAAAAAACTATTCAAAATTTTACCACCTAGAGAGAACCAACTGTTAACATTATTTTAAACTCTCAGTCTTTTGTTCTGTATAAATTTCAGGTTTTAAGAATGATTTTTCTTTCTCTCCCAGTCATGGCACAGATTGAAAAACAAGAGAGATTTGAACAGTATACTACCTGTAAGAGCTGCTGTCCTGAAAAGATAACTGGCCTCTATTTCTTAATAAATTCTTCCAAGAAATAAAGAACAATAGTTTCATCGTAATACATTATGTTTACCTCCATCATAATTGCTTTTTTCATAGTTCTTGTTTTCATTTTTTATTTTTAAAAAGACATATAAAGATTGCATATTTTATTATGACATTTCCTAATAAAACCCTTTGATTTAAAAATAAAAATGTATTTTTGAAAATGTTTACATTGATGATTAGTAATATTATGGCATGCGTTTTCAGGTGATCAGATAAAATATATTTTGCGAAATTACCTGAACAAATAAAAAGTTTTTGATACAACTTCAATTAATTGTAACACATGCTAATCCTGAAGAGATGTGTGGAATTTTGGAAGGGGTCTAATTCATACATGCTTAAAGTCTAACCTACATTAGATAGTTTGTTGTCAAAGTCTGTTCTAGTAAAGTGAAGATTCAAGTCAGTTGTTCAGTTACTTGAAGCAAAACGAAATCATTTCAGTCAAATCACTGCAGAGTCATGAAATACTGAACAATTGCCTTAAGTCTTTGCTTGACTCACTGGGATAGACTGAGGCTTCGGGTGTGTCTGTATTAGCATTTCATTAGTACTTCACATGCTTTTGATGTACTCTTGAGATTGCTTTAAATTTTGTATTGAAACAACAATACATTTTGCACTGTAGTAATAGGAGCATTAACTCTTACAACAGTTAGTGAATTGTTTTAAAGAATCAGTTTAGTGTAGACATTTTGAAAAGATTGTTTCCTGTGCTTTATGATAGCTTAGTACAATGTGCACTTCTGCTTTACTTGCCGTTTTCCTGCTCTATTTTCTCTGTGACATGAAGCAACAGAAACTGAGAGATCAAAGTTAAGATTATATCCTGTTTGTAGTATCAGATATTTTTCTGTGTACAATTATAGGATTGTAATCTAAACTGGAATTTTTAGACAGTAAGCCACTACAAAATGTTTTAGATAAGACACAATAAAATTATTATAAATAAAAGCTTAATATTTGTAAAAAATCTCTTTTTTAGTATTTCTTTTTTCACATGAAAGAAGTAGTGGTGGCTGCTAAACAAAAAAAGCTACAGTGTTTGTTAAGGTTGTTTTTGATTTATGTAAATATTTATAAATTGGTCAGTGCCTGTAAATTTAAATATAATAAGTCATCTTGAAAAGTTTCAACTTTTTCAAAAGGACTATGTCCAACATTTTTTAGACCTGCTGTAGTAAACTTTGTACCTCTAACGTATTTTTTTTTTTTTTTTTGCAGACCAAATGCTAAAACTTTTGCTTTTCTTTGACTTGTAAAAGGTGCACATTTTCATTTTCTTCTTTAAGTTCAAATTTTTGTATGTCAAATGCAATAAAATTTATATATGGACATTGTTGAGGTGTTTTTTTTTTTTTTTTTCTGTGAAAGTCTTTGCTTTTGAGATGAGACCGAGGCTGTAGTTATCATCTAAAACTGAACTAAATCTACTTATTAGCCAGCTAACCACATCAATATCTTATGTCTCTGGCACTATGAGGAATGAAAGTTTACACATAGTAAGTGTTTTAGATTCCTGATGTGTAACACTTTTTATGCATTTGAGCTTTTCATATTGGGGGGGGAATTTTTCCTAAAATTTACATTGTGCATCTCTTAATGAGAATGTACTGAGTAGAGTTAATGTTCTAGTGATGACTGTGTAATCATTATAAGCATTAGTCTTAGTACTATTCAGTAATAATTGTGCAACTTTCAGGGATGGGTAAGTATGTACCCTTTGCCTCTACAGTATTATGACATTTCCTAATAAAACCCCAGAATTTACTATGGTGTGGACTCCTTCACTGTCAAGTGTTCTCTCAGTTTTCAATGGCCCCATCCTTACTGCTGCTTCTTTTCACTTGTTTTACTATGAAAAACAGATCAAGAAGTCACTAAACCTAGATTCAATTCTAAATCAGTAGACTGAGGCCTAAAATTATGCACATGTGACTGGCCAAATATGTCAGATAAGTGAACTGTTAATATATGAGATAATTTTCTAGACTTTTATTAATCTCAATTATTCATTTGGTGAGTACTAAATTATTTTCTGTTTGTGTTGATCTGTCCATTCCTGTATGTAGTTGTCCCTCAGTATATTGAGGGATTGGTTCCAGGCCACTCCCATCCTCTTCAGATACCAAAATCCGCAGATGCTCAAGTCCCTTATAAAAAATGACATAGTATTTGCATATATCCTATACACATTCTCCTGTATACTTTAAATCATCTCTAAATTACCTGATACCTAATACAATGTAAATGCTATGTAAATAGTTGTTATACTGTATTGTTTAGGGAATAATAATGACAAGAAAAAAAAGTCTATACCTGTTTAGTACAGATGCAACCATTCTTCCTCCCTCTCCCTACCCCCCCCCAAATATTTTTCTTTTTTTTTTTTTTTTTTTTTTTTTTTTGAGACGGAGTCTTGCTCTGTCGCCCGAGCTGGAGTGCAGTGGCCAGATCTCAGCTCACTGCAAGCTCCGCCTCCCGGGTTTACGCCATTCTCCTGCCTCAGCCTCCCAAGTAGCTGGGACAACAGGCGCCAGCCACCTCGCCCGGCTAGTTTTTTTGTATTTTTTAGTAGAGACGGGGTTTCACTGTGTTAGCCAGGATGGTCTCGAACTCCTGACCTCGTGATCCGCCCGTCTCGGCCTCCCAAAGTGCTGGGATTACAGGCTTGAGCCACCGCGCCCGGCCCCCCCAAATATTTTTCATCCTTGGTTGAATTCACAAATCCTACATGGATACGGAGGGCTGACTGTATTTGCATATGTTGTTAAAGTGGTGTTTAAAATGTGCAATCTGTACTACAATTCTAAATTTTGGATTGATTTGAACTAGGATATTTGCAAATAAATCTCATGGACATTAATGTTTGTAAGAAATTTTTAATTAAATGATGGAAGGAACATAGAATGGCTACCTGTGGTTTTGATTAGTGTGTAACAGATTCCCACAGCTGCGATTGAATTCCTTTTGTCCTGGATGAGCATGGTCATTTGGGATTACTGATGGTAAAGTTTAGCTGGTGTTAAGAGAATAAATATTGCTGATGCTAAATCTGGTTTAGTGAACTGTGGAAGTCTTGACTCTGCTGTTTTCCCTCCTTATGTCCCACTAGCTGATGTATCTGTACTGTAATTCAAAGATTTACAGTTCATTAGCTACAGAGGTAATGTATGCTTAGCAACTAGTGTAACTGGTGAATAATCCCCAGCTTACAGTCATATTTAACAACTCTGTGACTTGCTATAATTAAAAATAAATGTTACTTCTAGCCATCAAATCATTCTCATGAAATGAGTATCTTTATTGTAAAGATACCTCAATTTGTACAGTCAGCAGGTCTGGTTCTGTTCTCTTCAGGGAGCATCCATTATATGTACCTGCTGTGTGCTAGCTACTTTGCTAGTGTGTAGGCTTGTAAAGGATGGGAATGTTGGGACAAAGATGAGTAGTAAACTTACAAAGTCTGCTGGGGAAGGAGATACAAACATAATCTGTATAGGATTATGTGGGAACCTGAAAGAGAGGTACAGAGTTTAACTTTGGGATTTCAGAGAAAGGTGGTATCTTGAATGATGGGTATCCTGGTAAAAATGGGACGAACCTTTGAGGCAGAAGGAATTGTGTAAAGACACAGTGGAATGACTTGACAATGTTGGGAACTCCTGACTTCTAAAGAGAGCTGACCAGGTGGGCGCGGGGGCTCACACTTCTAATTCCAGCACTTTGGGAGGCTGAGGTTGGCGGATCACCTGAGGTCAGGAGTTCGAGGCTAGGCTAGCCAACATGGTAAAACCCCGTCTCTACTAAAAATACAAAAATTAGCCAGGCATGGTGGTGGGTGCCTGTTATCCCACCTACTGGGAGGCTGAGGCAGGAGAATCGCTTGAACCCAGGAAGTGGAAGTTGCACCGAGCCGAGATCGCGCCATCGCACTCCAGCCTGGGAGACGAGCAAGATTGCGTCTCAAAAAAAAAAAAAAAAAATACACTGGACAGGTAAAACATGGCCTGTTAGGCAACCGTTACCTTTGTGAGGATGTTGGGGTTCAGGCTTTGAGCAGTGGGAAGCCATTGAGGGGTTTTAACCACAACTTGATCCAGGGAAACGTTTGGGGCCTTTGGGCCAGTTTCAGACAAAACTTAGCTTTTTGCTAACGTGGGGGAAATTGCTCCTCCTCAGGGTTTAAGATGAGTGGAGATAAAGTTTCCTGGCTCAATAACGGGGACCACTGAGCAAGAAAATATACAGTATATTGACTTGCGATATAAAGGGAGCCGGGACGGAATAATGGTTCAAAACTGGGCTTTTGAGCAGGGCAGCTTTGTTTCTCATTGGGTCACTTTACTAGCAATGAGAGCCTGAGCTGCTGGAGCTCTTCGGAGCCTCAGTTTCCTCATCTGGGAAACCAGCACTACAGTAAAACCTTCTACAGGTACCACCGCAGAATCGAGGTAATGAAAGCGAGACTGTTAGCAGAGTGCGTGGTAGTTAAGTGCCCCGCTCAGGATGTAGTTATTGTTTGGGATAAAGGGTCCAAAAAGTAGTTCAAAACCGAAAAGACTCACTCTGGAGGAAATAGAGACGGGACTAGGTTGTATTTCCTCCTTTGAATCCCCTGGTGCAGCCGGAGCCCGCGCTCCTTAAAATGATCTCCAGTTGTCCGAAAGGCCCTCCAGGGATCTGGCGAAACGGGGGCGGGGGAGGGCTCGAGGAAGAGGAGAAGCTGAGCCCGGGCCCCAGAAGCTTGGTGGCGAAACTTTGACGCCTTCTATTTAAAGTCGCGGGGCTCGCCCGCCCCCGGCGCCTGGAACCCGAGCCGCCCCCGCAGGGGCAGGGCTGGGAGGGCAGGGGCCAGAGCAGTCGGAGGGAGAACACCAGGCGCGGCGCGGGCGGCTCCGGCTCCGACTCCGGCCCCGGCCCGGGAGAGGCGATGGCGAGCCGCGATAGCAACCACGCTGGCGAGAGCTTTCTCGGCTCCGACGGGGACGACGAGGCGACCCGGGAGCTGGAGACAGAGGAGGAGTCGGAGGGCGAGGAGGACGAGACGGCGGCGGAGTCGGAGGAGGAGCCGGACGCCAGGTAGCGCGAGCCTCTCTCCTCGGCCCAGGGCCTGCAGGGCAGCTAGCAGCTCCCTCGCTCGTTTGCTTTAAGTTTTTAAGCTCTGGGGTTCGTTTCCCTCGAGTTAGGCACTTACTCTCTGGGTTCACAGCCGTTTAAAAGAACTTGAAGGTGAAGGTGCTCGCTGTCAGCTGGAGTGACAGGCCCGCCTGCAGCAGAGTTCATTACCCCCGCCCCCAGCTCCTTGTGACTCGCTGCTGTTGTTTATTCCTGAGGATTTGCTTAGGTCCTGCCTAACTGCCGAAATGTGCTGGAACGCGTACTCTGGCCCAAGGCACAGGAACGATCGCTAAATCCTGAGCTAGAGAAGGGGGTGGGGTGGAGGCGGTGAAGGCGCACTGGTACCTTCAGATGAATGGCGGTCTCCCCGGCGGCCTAGCACTGGACTAGGCTGCAATAAGGTGGCCTTATTTTGATACAAAGGCCCATAAATTATTTGGGGGAAAAGAAGCATGAGTTTCATTATTCTCTGTTCTTCAAGCCCTACTTCTTTTTTCCTGGTCCCAAGTATCAGTTTCCGTGAATGTGATGAAGTAATACTATGTAAAAAAGATGCGCCTCCCACCCTTCGATCTCCCACCCTCCGTCCCTTTCTTTAAGAAGGCCCTAAAATGAGAATAATAGAAATAATCTAATCTCTATTTGGATTTGCTTCTACCTTCACTGGTTCTCCTTGAGTATGGGTTTTGGGTTTTTTCCCTGACTGTGCGTCAGTCAGTGATGTCTCTTTTTCAGTCTGTTCGTAACAGTGGAAAGGCTTTGAAGGTGGCAGGTGGGTGTGTACCATCTCAGAACGCCCAGCTTAGCTAATCAAAGCCAGCAAAGCCGATGTTGAAGAAGTAGCCCATAGAGTGGCATTGAAGAGGGTGGACGGTCAGGCAAGAAGTCCTGAATGCATGTCACATGTTTACCAAGCAACTACCAAGTGGGAAGCAAGCACAGTCCCTGGCCTCAAGGACTTTGTGGAAAAAGTTCCCCTAACTTTCTCCCCTATGGGGAAACGTTTCCCTGACATGGGGAGTGTGAGGCTATATAGAGGTGGAGGGAAGGACGGTGAGTACTGTGCAAGGGCAGAAGAGGGAGTATTGGGCTGGAGCTGCCTTGAAGTAGTGGGTAGGGACTACAAACAGGAAGAGCGGAGGAGAAGGCACCTGTAGGAAGTGGATCAGGGAGTAGGGGACCTGTGATCCCTTGGCAATGTTGAGAAGGGGAAGTCTGTCAACCCCAGCTTTTATAACCTTTCCCTTACTGTTGTCTGCGATCCTCATATCCTTGCCCAACCACATTTACAACCAAGAGAATCTGAAAACTCATTTACACTAAAATGTGAGCAGCTGACAGTTCACCACTTTGGGGTTGTATTGCCATTTGACAAAGGTCAAGGCCTTCAGAAAAGGATGTGATTTGTCTGCAGTAAACTTCAGCCTGCTCTGACTACAGACAGTAAGGTGGACACCAGGTAAAGAGGTCAGAATAAATAGAGTGGAGGGAAACATGAGGGAATATGGAAAATGGAGGCCTGGAAAAAGCATCCAATTTATTTTTTATTAGATGACAAGGGTAGCAGGAAGTCAGCAAAACTTCTGGATTTAGGAAAATCACATGACAAAAAAGCGTCAAACTCTGTAAAATATTTGAAGAGACTGATTCTGAGTCAACTATGAGTGACCAGTGGCCTGTGACACAGCCTGCAGGAGATCCTGAGAACATGTGGCCAAGGTGGTTGCAGGACAGCTTAATTTTACACATTTTAGGGAGACATGGGACCTCAATCAAATACATGTTAGATGTACATTGGTTTGGTCCAGAAAGGTGGGAAAACTGAAGGGAGTGGGGGCTTCTAGATTATAGGTAGGTTTAAGTTTTTTCTGATTGGCAATTGGTTGAAAGAGTTAAGTTATTCTCTTCAGACTTGGAATCAGTGGAAAGGAATGTCTGGGTTATGATAAGGGGATGTTGGGACCAAAGTTTTCTCATGCAGGTGAAGCCTCCAGGTAGCCAGCTTGAGAGAGAATAGATTGTAAATGTTTCTTATCAGACTGAAAGAGTTGTTCTATCAGTAATTCCAAAAGGGAGGGGGATGTAGTGAGGCATGTTCCATCTCCACACCCATCATGGCCTGAGTGAGTTTTTCAGGTTAGCTTTGGAATGCCCTTGCTGAAAGGAAGGATCCGTTCAGACAGTCAGGGGGCTTAGAATTTTATTTTTGGTTTACAAATCTTTATTTTTAAAAATTCAAAAGGCACAAAGTAATCTGTAAACTTTCCTTTACCCTTTCAGGTATGATATGTAATTATCTATAGTAACCTTTCTGAATTGAGGAAAAATTCCCTTTAATTATAAAATGCTTTTGTCGTGCAGGAAAGCTCATCATTTACATACACCAACATGTATATTGGATCAGAGAACTATCCTGATATATCATCCAGTGATATGAATGTGACATATAGCATCAAGAGGCCTGATTGTGAATCCTATTAATTGTTCCATAATGGGCAAATTCTGTCCTCTTTGAGCCCAATTTTCTCATCTGTAAAATAATAAGAATTCCTAATTCATCAGGTTGTCGTAAGGATTGCATAAATTATGTGAATGTGTGGAGGAGTGCTTGGTTCTTAGTAGCTTCCCATTAAACTTTAGTTTCTTTTATTCCATCAGATGAGTCATTATTAGCAGGAAGGCTCTACCTTCTGCCCACTGTTCATCCGTGAAGGGAGAGATGGTCTCAGCTTTCAGTATAAATAATGATCCTATTTCATTTTTTATTTATTCATTCACTAAACATTCATGGAGTGCCTACTATTAGTATTTGCCATAGACAATGCAAGGTGCTGGGGATACAAAAATAACTAAGAATCCATTACCGTCCTCATGTTTACATTCTAGTTGGGGAAACAGAAAAATATAATTATGTCGTTAGCTGTTAGAAGAGACTTAAGGAAGAAAAGGTCTGTGTGAGACACCTCAAAGTCTTGGGATCCATACAACCTGGAAGGGTTGGAGAAGGCTTCATCATTGCAGCGGTGTTTTGAATCATAATAAAATGCCTCACAGTGCTTGTAGTTTGTGGATATCAAAAAATATTTTTATGTTTCTAAAACTTCACCAGAGAACTTTTGTGAAAGGCAGATTATAAAACCCACAGGATTTTAGAGCTAGCAGAGGCTTTAGAAGTATCTGTTCCCAACCGGTCTGACTTTAGATTCAGAAACTGAGTGTCAGGAGTCGTTTGTTCAAAGTCACACCTTTTTTTTTTTTTTTTTTTTTGAGGCAGGGTCTCACTCTCGTTGTCCAGACTGGAGTACAGTGGCATGATCATGGCTCACTGCAGCCTTAACTAACCAGGCTCAGGTGATCCTCCCACCTCAGCCTCCTGAGTAGCTGGGACTACAGCTGTGTATCACCAGGCTGGCTAATTTTTTGTATTTTTATAAGAGACAGGGTTTTGCCATGTTGCCCAGGCTGGTCTTGAACTGCTTGGCCCAAGCAATCCATCTGCCTCAGCCTCCCAAAGTGCTGAGATTATAGGCATGAGCCACCGTGCCCGGTCTGCCACAGAATTTTTTGGAGTAGAATTAGGAGTAGACCCCAGTCTGGACTCCAGTTTAATGTTCATTAATTTATTCATTTGGCAGATATTTATTTATTTATTTATTTATTTATTTTTTGAGACGGAGTCTCGCAGTCGCCCAGGCTAGAGTGCAGTGGCCGGATCTCAGCTCACTGCAAGCTCCGCCTCCCGGGTTTACGCCATTCTCCTGCCTCAGCCTCCCGAGTAGCTGGGACTACAGGCGCCTGCCAACTCGCCCGGCTAGTTTTTTCTATTTTTTAGTAGAGACGGGGTTTCGCCGTGTTAGCCAGGATGGTCTCGATCTCCTGACCTCGCGATCCACCCGTCTCGGCCTCCCAAAGTGCTGGGATTACAGGCTTGAGCCACCGCGCCCGGCCTTGGCAGATATTTATTGAACTCCTACAATGTGCCAAAAACTTCCTGGGCACAAGGAATACAGCTGTGAACGAAATAAATAAGGTCTCTGCCCTGCTAAAACTCACTCCAGTTTGGGGAGACAAATAAATAAAACATATAGTATGTCAAGTGGTAATACATTATGAGGACAAAACAGCAGGATAAACAGATGGGATGTATTTGAATGAAGTGGTAAAGAAAGCCTCTCTGATGAGGTGACATTTGAGCAGATACTGAAGGAATGAGTTTCTAGGCAAAGGGAAGACCAGGTGCAACGGCACTGAGGCAGGGATATGTGTCTTGTTTGAGGAACACAAGGAGGTCAGGATGCTGGAACAGAGTAAGGTAAGGGAGCGAGTGGTCAGAGTCGAGGCTAAGAGATAGTTGGGTTGCAGATCATGTACAGCTTTGTAACCCATGGTAAGGACTTTAAATTTTATTCTGAGTAAAATTGGAAGCTATGTTCTGTCTACTATACCAGTCTGGATAAAAACAAACAAACAAACAAACAAAAAACAAGGAAAGCACAGTGATTCCTTTAAATAATAAGCACCTATACATTTGTATTTTCATTTCACTAGTATTTATTAAACACCATGTGCCAAACACTATGTTAAATGTTTCAAACTCATGGTTTCCTGTATAGAGAGGAGACAGAAGTAAATACAACTGTTATTTTTGTATTTCTCTTGCTGTAGACCAGTGAAAGCTAACTCTTTCAGCCTTTCCCACAGATCACTTAGAAACTTTTCAGCATTTTTATTTTGGGTCATTCTCTGATGATCAATTTTCGTTTCTCTATTTAAGCACAGAGGATTTTTGCTACAGCAGTACCCAAAACTTAAAAATCACCTTCAGTTGCAGCTTTGCCAGTGCTTCTATAAAACAGGTCTGTCTAAGCTGACAGAATTAAAATTATTAGTGACATTCACATTTAACTAGTCCTTGTAGGAAATCAACCTTTTGGAAGGTGCAGAGAATTTGTAAATGGTTTTCGTTATCAGTACAGAGCACTCTGTTTCCATATTATCTATTTATATGGTGTCTCCCACAGATATGCTTACCTAGGTGTTTTGACAAGCGTGTTATTTGAGCCAGCCTTCTTCTGAGGTCAGTGGAAAGAGCTCAGAATGGGAGGGGTGACTGCTCAGGATGCCAGAGGCTGAGGGAGGATAGAAGATAACATAGTCACTTGTAGCCAGAAACTGAAGAGCTATTTAAGTGTTGGCTGCATGGATATTATATGTCCTTGGTAAGACTTTGACTCAACGAAGAGTCAAACACAGCAAGAGTTGGAATTATCATCATTTTTTCTTTAAAAAGGCAAACTTACTAAAAAGTGTAGGACATACTGATAAAATTTTACATAAAAAAAGTCTATATTCCCTGGATATTCTGAAAACAGGCTTTATGAAAACCTAATCTTCTTTAGTCAGTAAGCCAAATTCCCCTTCCTACCAACATGACTTAAGAGAATCAAGTACAAGAGACAGGTTGTGGCTGTACATGAAAATAACCTTTGATTTAGTCCAGCATTAGCCTATAGAAATATAAGGTGAGCCACATATTTTAAATTTTAAATTTTAAATTTTCTAATAGCCACATTTTAAAAAGTAGAAAGAAACAAGTGACATGAATGTTAGTAATCATTTAACCCAATATCCAAAGTATTACCATTTCAACATGTAATCAGTGAAAAACTTATTAGAGATATCTTACACTATTTTGTACTAAGTCTCTGAAATTTGATGTTTTTTAAATACTTATAACATGTCTCAATTCATCTTACCTAATCACATTTCGAGTGCTTCATAGCCACACGTGGCTAGTGGCTATCATACTGGACAATGCAGGTCTGATAATACCTAGAAATCTGCTAGCTTCATTGGAATCTGGAGAACTGCTGCGTTGGTAATAAGTTCTATATGCCAGGCCCTGTGCTGGATACCAGGGACACAAAGAGGATTGGATGACACAGTTGTTTTCCCTCAAGGAGCTCAGTCTGGTGAGTGGAAGCGGTTAATTTCAATGTAATATCATAAGCACTACACTAAGGATATTAACAGAGGAATATCCAAAGACGTTCTTCCTAAAATGAGATTTAGAAAGATTTCTGTAGAGTGACACTGCGATTGGGCAGAAAGATATTCCAGGCACAATATGTGGTTAGGTATTCCTTTAGTTCCTGGTTCCAGCTCTTGTGCTGCTAATTGCTGCTCTGTCTAAACTTTCTTGTTATTATCCAGAGTCATCTCGGGATTTTTTAGGGTTGAGAATATTTGTTGATTGGATAAGTGAATGGTGTGAATAAATAAATGAATAAATGAGTGTGTGAGTCAAGGGCAAGTCTTCCAGACTTCTACAAGAAGCAAGTTTAGTTGGGATATTGAACTTGTAAGATCAGGTAAGACTTTTGTTGGTTGTTGGCAGTTCATTTACCAGGGATTGATAATGCCCAGTGACTCTGGAAAGACAGTAGCTTGGAGGGAACAGTGACAAGTACTGAAGGATTGTTCAATTAAGGTGTCTGCAGTCATCAGTGCCCCCTTCTGTGACTTGTCAGAAAGTCACCCCTAGACTGATCCTTCAGCCAGATCATAGATGGAAAAATAAGAACAGACTTTGCTTTTTGCTCAGAGAAAATTTTTCTGTTAAGACAACCAAAGTGAATTCAGTTCCAAAATTCTTCAGCCTAATCTGATAAAGTCCAAGATATGGGGGAAAATTAATTGATGCTACTGTTCAGTCCACCAAACTAAATGCTCAGAGCCCTCTCAGGGAGCTGTTAATGTGTTTTCTTCATGTAAGTATGCCTCCTTTTAAGAAAAATTCACTTGCAAAATTGAAATTTACATTCACTGTTGTATACCATAAATATATACAATTTTGATTAAGAAAACTTAGAGAAATTTACATTCATTACAAATTTCCTCCTAATGGCTGATTTCACAAGGGCACTTAAATTGTTGATTTATAAATAAAATTAATTTCTTCCATTTAAAGAAATGTTTTTATTGGCCAGGCGCGGTGGCTCATGCCTATAATCCCAGCAGTTTGGAAGGCCGAGAGGGGCGGATCACCTGAGGTCAGGAGTTCGAGACCAGCCTGGCCAATGTGGTGAAACCCCATCTCTACTAAAAATACAAAAATTAGCTGGGCGTGGTGGTGCATGCCTGTAATCTCAGCTACTTAGGAGGCTGAGGCAGGAGAATCACTTAAACCCGGGAGGTGGAGGTTGCAGTGAGCTGACACCACGCCATTGCACTCCAACCTGGGCAAAGAGAGCAAAACTCCGTCTCAAAAAAAACAAAAAACAAAAAACAAAACAAACAAAAAACAATGTATTTACTGTAAGAAAAGAGGCTTATTCATTCAAAAGATATTTACTGTGGGCCTATTGTGTGCCAGGCAATATAAACATGGAGTGAACAAAACAGGTAAAGTTATTAATCGTCAAAGTTTAGCCTCTGGGAAGGACAGGTATTAAATAAATAATCTCATAAGTAATTAGCTAAAGCAAATGCATTGGTACAATGAATTGGACCTAGGGAGCTGAGGTAGGGACCTGCTAGGACCCTCAAGTCCCAGTCTCTGAAGCCTCCTTGCTCATTCCCTGGGAGTTTTCAGTCAGCCTCTGGTCCCTCTTGTTAGTCCTTCTCCATCTGCCTACAACAAAAGGTTTCACTGTCCTCTAATGAGAGTCTGGCAAGACAGCCTGGCTGCTGATGACTCTTATCCTAGAAGGGACTTCACACATCATCTCCTTTACCCTCATGCTTCTGATGAGTGAACAGAGGCCCAGATAAGAGGAGGGAAACTATCACTTAGTCAAGGAACATCTAATCTCTTCCAAGCACTATCACTTGTTATTTGGAGTTATTTTTACAATAGCTCTGTGATATAGGCAGTGTTTTCATTCCCATATTGAGTAATTTACCTAATTTCAGACACTGGTAAGTAGCACAGCTAGGATTCTAACCCCAGTCTACTGGCAGGGCCCGTGCTGGAACCATCATCAGTTCAGTGCTCACCTCAAGATTACATAATATGTATATTACACACACCTGTTTTTATTAGCCAATTTATTTCTTTTATATTTGAGTACAATTTTGCTATTTTTAAATAATCATTTCAATTCAAACTTTTTTAAAGGTAAAAGCATCAAAGACTCAAAAAATCTGCATAGTAGCTAATCTTGACCAGCATCTTAGCAATATTAAGTTTCCTGATGTGTAATAATGAGAGTAGATCTTATGTTTAAAAATAGATATTAGGCAATCCAGTGTGATTGCATTTTCATAAGGCCAAAGATAGTAGCACCAAAATAACTTCCTTATATGCTGTATGGGATCATGTAACAAACTTGCAACAGTTATTTACCATAATATGTATAAAATTCAGATTCTCTGTTTAAAAGACAATTTATATTAGTTTTGGCGTCATGAACTTTGAAGTTTTTCTATTTATTTATTTTTTCCCAAGAGGGCATGAGAAGAGATTGAGACAACTGACTTCAGCTCTTCTTAGAATTTTGGGAGCTCCAAGAAGAGCTTCAATAAATCCCCTAGTCATCCATCACAATTTTGGGCATAAATCAGGTTACATTCCATTAAAAAAAAAAAAAAAAAAAAACCACCTGATAGAACTGAGAAGACCAAGATGATCATCCTGGCTGTGCCACTTACTATGTGACGTGGGGCAGGATACTTCGCCTCTCTGTGTCTTTACCACAACTTTCCCACTTTCTCCCTGACTGGCCCCTGTCTACCTCTCTCAGCTCATCTCATGCCACTGCATTTTCACGACACTCCAGCCAGCCAGCTAATGAGCCTGTTCCTCCATCCAGGTCTTTGCTCTTGCTGTCTGCTCTCTCTGGAATGCTTCTTTAAATCCACTATTCAGGTTTTGGTGCAAATGACACTTTCTTAAAGAGGCTTTCCTCAACTGCCATGCCGCATGGGCTTAGTTCACTCCCTTCATGTCTTTCACGGTCACGTTATTCATTATTTCACATTGCTCTTAATAGCACCTATCATTATCTGAAATTTTATTCGTTACTGCCACCACCAGAATAGAAACTCCATGAGGGAAGGGGCCTTGCTTCTCTGTTGCATTGCCAACAGCTAGAACACAGTGCCTGCTACACAGTAGGTGCCTAATAAATGGTGGTTGTGGCCGGACACGGTGGCTCAAGCCTGTAATCCCAGCACTTTGGGAGGCCGAGGTGGGTAGTGCACTTGAAATCAGGAGTTTGAGACCAGCCTGGAGAACATGGTGAAACCCCCTGTTTACTAAATATACAAAAATTACAGTGGCGGGCACCTGTAATCCCAGCTACTCGGGAGGCTGGGGCAGGAGAATCGCTTGAACCCAGGAGGAAGAGGTTGCAGTGAGCTGAGATGGCGCCACTGCACTCCAGCCTGGGTGACAGAGTGAGACTCTGTCTCAAACAACAACAGAAGAAAGAGAGAGAGAGAAGGAGGGATGGAGGGAGGGAGGGAGGTAGAGAAGGAGGGAGAGGGAGGGAGGGAGGGAGAGAGAGAGAGAGAGAGAAAGAGAGTGAAAGAAAGAGATGTTGAATGCATGAGTAGTTGGGGTTCACCATAACATTTTATCCCTAGGATCTCAGTTCCTTCTGTCTGATGCACACCACTCGTATTACCACCCTCCTAACACATTATCTTGTTCTTTATTATCCTCATGCCAGGATAATAAAAGGCATGGAGAGTGAAAACCGAGCAGTGGTTATTGATCTGGCAAAATGCAAGTCTATAGAGAGAGATGAATAACTAATGGAAATGCAGACACCTTTGAAAGGGTTAATAGTTTAAGCCTATCAGCATCTGCTTTAGATTGAATTCAGTTTTGAATAGGTCCTTTCAAATACGGGATCTAGGTTACTCTCCTGGGAGAAGAGGATACTAGAAAGTGGAAAGAGGGAAGTGGGTGCCTAGAAGAGGAGAGGGCCCCCAGAGCACACTGGGTGCTACAGTTGTGCCTCAGTCTGTCCTGCTCACAGGAGTGAACCGAGGGTATCACCCAGGAAACTGCAGAAAACTGGCTACAAACTCTTGGCCTCAGTCACTGATAACTGCAGGAGGGGGTGACATTCTTATTTCCCTGACTCCTCAGAGAATCCGATACAGAAGGGGAAGAGGAGCATGGACAGAGTTAACCGTATTGACATATAAACTAGAACTGCCTGAAAACCAAACGTGGAGTTAAAGCATCTGATAGAGTTAGGACCCCTAATGCATTTACATACTTGACTCCTTGGAAGAAAATTCTAGTGGAGTCCCTGGACACCATCCTAGGTGGGCAGGGAGATGCAGGGTAATACAACCTTTGTGGCTGGAGGGCCAAGTCCGAGAGAGGAATGCTGGCATCTGAATATCAGACCTTATTATCTGAATAACTGACTGGAATCAGTGGTCTACTTTACCTTAGAGAAAAATGGCAAGAAACGGCAACCACTCTTAGATTTTTCTTTCTCTTTCTGTTCCAGTTGGTACTTGCTGCTCAACCTGCTACAGTTCCACTTGTCAATCTCATAAGTTTCCTTTGACTGAGTTTGCATAGTTTAACACTTTCATGAATTCAGAAACCCAGGCTTTAGTGACAACACTGCCACTGAACAGGTTTCATTTTGCTAGGAAAGCCTTATATAAGTTATTTTCTCTAGGTGAGGGGTGCTGCCTTGGGTTCCAGAATCTTCACCAGTTAGGGTTTGGATTTGCAATAGAAGTAAACTGTGATCAATTTAAGCAGAAAATTGAGTGGTAGCTCATAAATCATGGGAAGGTTGGAGAACTAGTCATTAAACAGGAACAGTCCCTCAAACTATGCCTCGAAACTGCTCTGATGAATTATTTCAACTCAATTATAAAAAGACAACCCAATTTAAAAATAGGCAAAGGATCTGAGTAGAAGTTCTCTAAAGAAAATATGCAGATGTCCAGTGAGCACATGAAAAGATGGTCAACATCATTGTCCATCAGATAAATGCCAGTTAAAACCACAACAAAACCTAAGTGTCTAGTAATGGATGAGTGGATAAGGAAAATGGGATATACAGACAAAACGGAATACTATTCTACTATAGAAACAATGAAATTCTATCAGTTGCAGTGATGTGGATGGATCTGGAGATCATTATGTTAAGGGATATAAGCCAAGCACAGATAAACAAATATCACATGTTCTCACTCATTGGGAGCTAAAAAAGATCTCATGAAGATAGAGAGTAGATCGGTGGTTACTTCAGGCCAGGAAGGGTAGCAGGGAGGGAGGGATGAAGAGAGATTGATTAATGGGTACAAATATATACTTAGGGCTGGGCACAGTGGCTCACACCTGTAATCCCAACACTTTGGGAGGCTGAGGCAAGCAGATCACTTGAGGCCAGGAGTTCAAGACCAACCTGGCCAACATAGTGAAACCCCATTTCTAGTAAAAAAATAAAAATAAAAATTAACTGGGTGTGGTAGTACATGCCTGTAGTCCCAGCAACTCAGACAGGAGAATCACTTGAACCCAGCAGATAGAGGTTGCAGTGAGTCAGGACTGCACCACTGCACTTCAGAACAAGACTCTGTCTCAAACAAACAAACATACACTTAGAAGAAATAATACCTGGTGTTTGATAGATCAGTAGCGTGATTGTAGTTAACATTAATTGACTGTACATTTCAAAATCTGTAGAAGAAAATAAATCAAATGTTCCTAGGGTAAAGAAAAAATAAATGTTTAAGGTAATGGATATCCTAATTACCCTGACTTGATTATATAAATGTCTCAAATGATCACATGTACTGAGAAAATATGTACAGCTATTACATATCAATAAAAAGAAATTAATTAAAATCTCACACACACATAAATAAAACCACAATAAGATACCACTTCACACTTTCTAAGATGGCAAAGACAGATGTTGGGAGAGGATGTGGAAGCATCAGAATCCTCATATAACACTGGTAGGAATGTAAAATGTTACAACCACTTTAGAAAACAGTCTGGCAGTTTCTCAAACAGTTAAACATAGGCTTACCGTATGAGTCAGCAATTCCACTCCTAGGTATGTACTCGAGAGAAATGAACACATTTGTCCACATAAAAATCTGTACATTAATATTCATAGCAGCATTATTCATAATAGCCAATAAATGGAAACAACACAAATGTCCATTAAGTAATGAAGAGATAAAGAGGCTGGGTGCAGTGGCTCACACCTGTAATCCCAGCACTTTGGGAGGCCAAGGTGGGCGGATCATGAGGTCAGGAGATCGAGACCATCCTGGCTAACATGGTGAAACCCCGTCTCTACTAAAAATACGAAAAATTAGGCAGGCATGGTGGCTGTACTCCTACCTGTAGTGGTGACTGCAGTCCCAGGCACCCATAGTCCCACCTACTTGGGAGGCTGAGGCAGGAGAATGGCGTGAACCCAGGAGGCGAAGCTTGCAGTGAATTGAGATCTTGCCACTGCACTCCAGTCTGGGTGACAGAGTGAGGCTCCGTCTCAAAAAAATAAAAAAAGAGATAAAATGTGGGCTGGGTGCAGTGGCTCACACCTGTAATCCCAACCAATACTTTGGGAGGCCAAGGCAGGAGGATCATTTCCACCCTGAGTAACATGGTGAGACCCTGTTTCTACAAAAAAATTTAAAAATTCTGAGCATGGTATAGTTCTAGCTATTCTGGAGTCTGAAATGGGAAGGTTGCTTAGGCCCGGAAGTTTGAGGCTACGGCAAGCTATGATCTGCCACTGTACTCTAGCCTGGGCAACAGAGCAAGACCCTGTCTCAAAAAAAAGTGTTATATTCATACAATGGAATATTATTTGGCCACAAAAAGGAATGAAGTACTGATATATACTATAACATGAATGGACCCTGAAAACTTTATGCTAAGTGAAGAAGTCAGACACAAAGAAACACATATTGTATGGTTTCATTTATATGAAATGTCCAGAACAGGCAAATCTTTAGAGACCCAGAGTAGATTTGTGTTTGCCTAGAGCTGGAAGGGTGATGTGGAAGGGATTAGGGGTGATGCTTTAGGGGAATGGGGTGTCTTTTGGGGGTGATGAAAATGTGCTAAAATTATCTGTGGTGATGATCGCACAACTCTGTAAATATACTAAAAGCCATTGACTGGTACACTTTAAAAGGGTGAATTTTATAGTATGTGAATTATACCACAATAAAGCAGTTTTTAAAAAATCGTCTGGTGAGTAAACTGTTGCCATGGCTGGGGCACTAGATGTCAATGCTATTGCCACATCCACACCAGCAGTTCCATATTGCAGCAACTGGGACTCCTGCTACTGCCAGAGAGAACAAGGAGCTACACATCTGTTTGTTTCCTCAGTAGCTCTCAAGTCAGTCTAAAAAGGGACGTGAAGGTCATCACTAGGAGAGTATCTAGTGCTGTCAGTTCTGTCTCCTCAGGCCCCCCAAGGTGAGGAATCCACCAAGTGGGAAGAGAGAGTATTTGCTCAACTGTCTTTTTGGATGTCAGATGTCTGTTGGATCAGAAAGGGGCCCCAGGCTAGGCTGTTCTTCAGATGTTGTTACCTGACCCTCAGATCATTTAACACAGGATGCAGTATATTTTGCTATTTCTGTGGATGTACAACACTTTGTTTAAGCAATAGAATAAATTGGTTAATATTTCCCAAGGAAATTGAATTGAAAATACAACATAGATCAGTGAACAGATAAAACCATATGAGGTTGAAGTTTTCCCCCATTAAATATCAGCTGAATCTGAGTATTCACTGTTTATTCCAGCATGGACATTCCATTTTACAGTAAGAACAAAAAAGTCTTTCACTCTGGCCTCAATATGACCTGTCTTACACACCTTGGTATTTCTGCTTTGGGGTTTCAAAACTCCTTTGAAATCCTGTCACTGTTTGCTATTATCAGGAAGTTAATTCCTTCTAAAGCCTTTTGGTCTGTATGCCTAGGGTGATCCTCCTTTGGAGAATTGTCACCATCTCACAGGTGGGCTATAATAGAGTGTATGTATGACCCTGGTTCGGGGGGAAATCAGATTCTAGTAGTGTCAGATTTTCTTCTCTGGTAAGTTGGAAATGGAGGCAGAGATTCTCTTTAGTTAGCTTTAGAAAAGGGGCTTGGAGGACGTTTCTCAACTTTTTGGAGATCTAGTCAACTTTATTTTGATCTTTTCTTGAAAATTATTAATTTTTCTATCAGTCAAAAAATATTCTAGGGCCAGAAATGGTGGCACATGCCTGTAATCCCAACACTGAAAGGCTGAGGCAGAAGGATCGATGAAGCCCAGGAGTTTGAGGCCAGCCTTGTCAACATAGGGAGAGCCTATCTCTACAAAAAATTAGCCTGGGATGGTGGTGCACGCCTGTAGTCCCGGCTACTTGGGAAGCTGAGGTGGGAGGATCGCTTGAACCCAAAGGTCAAGGCTGCAGTGAGCTGTGATTGCACCAGCTTGGGCAGCAAAGTGAGACTGTGTTAAAAAAAAAATTCTAAAGGTACATCCTGAAACTGTCCAAACTGCCCAAGATGTGGTAAAGAAGAATATTAGCTAAAATTGCTGAGCATAATTTGGTGTCTAAGATGGTGTCCAGGAAAAAAAAAAAAGGTATATTTAATGCTAAATGAAAACTATCTGTCAAGGCAGTAATCCCAGAGTGTAGAAGGGTGGGGAGGTGACAATCTGTAGGGAAAGGGTGTGACCCCCACTGTGGGTCTGAATGCTGTATCACACTCAAGTGTGTTCTAAAATCTTAAAACAGTTCGCCCAAAGTAGAGCAACCAGAATTCTATGAACATACCCTGTGTTCAAGGGTCTGAAAGCCATTTGAACTGGTCCTATCACCCAGGAGAGGCTCCATCCTTTATCAAAGCAAGTCATGCCAACAAGCAGAAGTTTTCCTACCCCTTTATTTTCATTCTCTTGGATGTAGAGATTAGAAGAGGGAAAAGCAATAAAATAACTTTTCTGAAAGCCAGGAGTCCCTGCCTTTGTTCTTGGTTGATCTCTTAATCTCTTTGGGAAATAATTTTCTGTTACTGAGGGTGCCATTTGGCTACAGCCATGTTGAGAGAGAGAGAGAGAGAGAGAGAGAGAGAGAGAGAGAGAGAGAGAGAGAAGACTTGCAGAGACAAGGAGAGACCAGAGCCAAATTGACAAATCAGAGATAGAGTAGCTCCCTTGACTCCTGAAGGTTTTCCTGTTTCCCCTTCACTGGGAGGCCTGGATATACCTCTGGCCTCTGGATCCTATGAGAAGTCTTTATTTCTTTAAAATAAAGACCCTCTATTTAAGCTAGCCTAAAAGAGTTTGTTTCTTATCACCACAAGTGCCTTAACCCCTTCTTAACATTTCTAACAGCTTTAAAAAAATTTTCTCCTGGCCGGGTGCAGTGGCTCAAGCCTGTAATCCCAGCATTTTGGGAGGCTGAGGTAGATGGATCATGAAGTCAGGAATTCAAGACCAGCCTGGCCAATATGGTGAAACCCCGTCTCTACTAAAAATACAAAAATTAGTGGGGCGTGGTGGCACACGCCTGTAGTCCCAGCTACTCAGGAGGCTGAGGCAGGAGAATTGCTTGAACCTGGGAGGCAGAGGCTGCAGTGAGGCGAATCGTGCCAGTGCACTCCAGCCTGGGTGATAGGGCAAGACTCAGTCTCGATAAGATAAGATAAAATGAGATAAGATAAGGTAAGATAAGATAAAGATAGAGATAAGATGAAAAATTTTTCTCTTGTAGGCCTTGGCAACACATGTGTTCTAACCCAGAGCTAGCCAAAAGAACCCCCTAAAACTGGAGTTATGCCCTACATGTCCAGAAATAATATATATATATATATATATATATTTTTTTTACAATCAGGAATGTTTTGGACATCAATAACCCCAACGGTGAAACCCAAAGCTACCATTAGCCCTTAATCACCGCAACATGCCTGCAGAAAAATTTTAAATCCTGCTTCAGATTTGAAAGAACTTTTATTTCCCAACCACACATCTTCCCATTGCAAGTATTTTAAACTTGATTGAACAGAGTTACAGACCTGAAGAAAGGTCTATAGTGACCTAACACCAACTTAAGCATATACCATCCAGGAGCTGGTAGAGAAAAGGTCTTGATCAATCTCAATCTCAGTTTGATCTCACAAATCAGAGTCTAGGACTTTCTTTCAATCTCTACTGGAGTTCTCTTGGAGAACTGAATACTAGCAGTTCTCTGGAATACACTGTTGATAGCCACTTGACCTCTTTGAACCTCAGACTCTGAAAGAAGTAGTTACTGCTACCTGCTTCACAGGTACATGTGGGGGTAAATGAGAATGGAGATGCACAAGGACATCATATGTTCCTGGCACAGACTGGGACATGGGCGAGTGTCAGTTTCCTCTTCTGTCCCTTCCCCATCATCTACTAGTACCCTGAACATGAGTTGTTTCCTAGGTTCATGTTGCCATTTCTAGCAATGCTATTTGTCAGCCAGCACTCCTTACCCTGCATCCTTAGTTGAGCTGCACTCCTAGATGCACAAATAACTCTTCTTAGTTTTTTTGCTTTGTTTTAATTTTAAATCAAAACTAGGTGTGAACTCCAGTGTGGACTGCACCTATCCTCACTGGTGTCTTTTGTCTAATTTTCTTGGTATGGCTTGTCAGAAAATGTTAAAGATTTCTTGTTAGTATTTGAATACATTTCAGTGTTAAAGCCCCACTGCAAGAATTGTCATCTTTGAACAGAACAGGGCCAGGAATGATGCACCTGCAACCACTGAGACATACAAGCAGAATGGCCCACTCAGCATAACTTTATGAATGGTTCTGGCACTAGAAAGGATTTCATTTTACATTTCTATTTGTTTAGGGACTGTGTGTAGCTTGCCTTTGGAACGCATAATGCACACTCAAAGATGTTGACTAAGTGAATGAATAATAAATGATGACGAATCAATGAATTCAATGAGTAATGAATGATATAGGGAAGAATAATTAGAGAACATATTAATTTTGCTTAGTTACACTTTCTGGAGGTGATCATTATTAAAGAGGTCCTTTTGCCTTATTATAGGCTTATTAATAAAGTGAGTTTATGTATCTTGTATCTTCAAAGTTTGGACTTCACAAGGTTAATTCAACACTGAAAAGGAAAAGGAAGAGAAGAAAAGTATTTTCATTTGTCATTTGCCAAGTATGATACGAGATGTTTTACATATTATTTCAACATAACTACCTTATAAAGTAGATATTAGCCACCACGTTGAACTGATGATGACCTTCAAGCCCGGGAAAGGAAGGGGAAGTCATTTGCCTGAGCTCACACAGTGCCTTAGTCTGTTCATACTGCTATACCAAAATACCTAAGACTGAGTAATTTAGAAATAACAGAACTTTATTTCTCAGAGTTCTGGAGGCTGGGAAGTCCAAGATCAAGGCGCTACAGATTCAGTGTCTGGTGAGGGCTTGAGCCTCCTTGCTGAGTCCTCACACAGTGGATGGGCAAAAGGCCCTAGGGTGCTCCCTTCAACCTCTTTCATAAGATTGCCAATCCCATTTGTGAGGGCTCCATCCTCATGACTTAATCATCTCCTAATGATCCCAGCTATTAATGCTATCACATTAGTGATTATGTTTCAATATATGAATTTTGTGAGACACATTCAGACCATAGCACATAGCTAGTAAGTAATGAAGCTGGGATTTAAACCTAGGCTGCTCTGAGGTCAAAAATACTGTTTCTGCCATTACCGCTTGCTGTTTCTATCCCATGGACTTAAGATAATGACACATAGTTTCTGTCTCAAGAAACTTATTGTTAGGCTGGGCGTGGTGGCTCACGCCTGTAATCCGAGCACTTTGGGAGGCCGAGGTGGGCGGATCATGAGGTCAGGAGATCAAGACCATCCTGGCTAACATGGTGAAACCCCGTCTCTACTAAAATACAAAAAAATTAACCAGGCATGGTGGCGGGCGCCTGTAGACCCAGCTACTTGGGAGGCTGAGGCAGAAGAATGGTGTGAACCTGGGAACCGGAGCTTGCAGCCTGGGCGACAGAGCAAGACGCTGTCTCAAAAAAAAAAAAAAAGAAACTTATCGTTAAGTAGAAGACACATGGCAAATACTAATTATAATAATAGAAAGTAACATTTGGCCGAGCATAGTGGCTCACACCTATAATCCCAGCACTTTGGGAGGCCAAGGCAGGCAGATCACGAGGTCAGGAAATTGAGACCATCCTGGCTAACACTGTGAAATCCTGTCTCTACTAAAAATACAAAAATAAAACTAGCTGGGCATGGTGGCGGTTGCCTGTAGTCCCAGCTACTCAGGAGGCTGAGGCAGGACAGTGGCGTGAACCCAGGAGGTGGAGCTTGCAGTGAGATTGCACCACTGCACTCCAGCCTGGGAGACAGAGTGTGACTCTGTCTCAAAAAAAAAAAAAAGTAACATTTTAAAAAATGGAGCTGAGTGTGGTGGCTCACTTCTTTAATCCCAGCCCTCTGGGAGGTTGAGGTGGGTAGATCACTTGAGGCCAGGAGTTCGACACTGGCCTGGCCAACATGGTGAAACCCTGTCTCTACTAAAAATACAAAAAAGTTAGCCAGGTGTGGTGGCTCACACCCGTAATCCCAGCTCCTTAGGAGGCTGAGGCACAAGAATCGGTTCAACCCGGGAGCAGAGGTTGCAGTAAGCTGAGATCATGCCACTGTACTCCACTCTGTCACTCTGGGTGACAGAGCAAGACCCTGTCTCAAATTTTTTTTTTAAGTTAATTTAATTTCATTTTTAAAAAAAGGTAGAGTTACCAGAGAAGTACTCTACTGAATTCCAGTAAATCTAAAGTATTGTATTTCATAGATGAAAGTGAGATAAGAGCCAGCTCAGTGACACTTCGGTTTTCTACAAACAGGTATCCAGACAGGGCTCACATGGTATCCAGTGTTTTGTTTTGTTTTGTTTTGTTTTTGAGACGGAGTCTCCCTCTGTCGCCCAGGCTGGAGTGCAGTGGCCGGATCTCAGCTCACTGCAAGCTCCGCCTCCTGGGTTTACGCCGTTCTCCTGCCTCAGCCTCCCGAGTAGCTGGGACTACAGGCGCCCGCCACCTCGCCCGGCTAATTTTTTGTATTTTTTAGTAGAGACGGGGTTTCACCATGTTAGCCAGGATGGTCTCGATCTCCTGACCTCGTGATCCGCCCAAAGTGCTGGGATTACAGGCTTGAGCCACCGCGCCCGGCCAGTACCCAGTGTTGATAAGAGTATGGGTAAGAATGTGTGGCTCTCCTACACACTACTGATAGGAATGCAAATTAATCAATCTCTCTGGAGAGAAAAATTGTCAATATGTGTAAAAAGCCTGAAAAAATGATTTTGCTTTTGAGTCTCAAATTCTACTGCCATATTATTCTAAGAAAAAAAATGTGCTGAAAGATGTATCTGTAAGTATGTTTGTCAGAGTTAGTACAGAAAAAACTTGGAAACAATCTTAATGTTCAGCAACGGGGTACTGGGTAAAGAAAGTGTTATATGATGGAATGCTATGTTAACTATTAAATAGGAAGTGGTGGAACTGCAGTGATCAAAGTGTGGTTTCCTTTCAAGGCATCCATAAGATCCAAACTATTTTTATAGTAGTTCTAAAACATTATTTGCATTTTCCACTTTCGTTCTCTCATGACTGTATGGAGGATGAAAAGCTCATTGATTTTTTTTTTTTTTTTTTTTTTAGATTCCACATTGCAACTAATCTTTAAAAAAACTACTACTTTTTAAGTTTTGATGTGGTATAAAGAAAATATCAGCTGGGCACGGTGACTCACGCCTGTAACTCCAGCACTTTGGGAGGCCAGGGCGGGCCGATTACTTGAGGTCAGGAGTTTGAGACCAGCCTGGTCAACATGGTGAAACCCCATCTCTACAAAAATACAAAAAAAAAAAAAAATTAGCTGGGCTTGGTGGCATATGCCTGTAATCCCAGCTATTTGGGAGGCTGAGGCAGGAGAATTGCTTGAACCTGGGAGGTGGAGGCTGCAGTGAGCCAACATCATGCTGCTGCACTCCAGCCTGGGTGACAGAGTGAGACTCTATCAAAAAAAAAAAAAAAAAGAAAAAGAAAATATCCAGAATTATCTGAAAATTACTCCTCCCTTTTCCAACTACAGGTCTCTAGATTTTCTTTATATATTCTTACTAACAGAACTTATTCACATTTTGAATGCAGAAGCAGATGTGAGAATTCAGCTGTCTTCTGCTAAGCCAAACATTTAAAAGATTTGCAAAAATATAAAATAATGCCATTGTTCTCACTAAATGTTTTTGTTTGTGTGTTCTGGAAAATAACTTTGTATAAAATATGTTATTGATGTTGACATGTAGTAGGCTATTATAATTTTTAGATGAATTAGTAAAAGTTTTAAAAGTTCTGTTTTAATTGCTAGTACCATAAATATTGATAAATATAACCCTCATGAACAAAAGCTTTTTGAGGTCCTCGATAATTTTTAAGAGTATAAGGTAGTTTTGAGACCAAAAGTTTTGAGAATAGTTGTCGCAGAAGTATATTTAATAGCATGAAAAAATGTTCAGAATGTATTTTTTAATTTAAAAAAAAGCACATTACAAAACATATCATTTGTGTAAAAGAGGCATATCTCAGGATAGACCGAGAATGAAGAATGCTGATATATTAAAAGTGGTCATCTTTGAGTGCTGGGATTACTGGTTGTTTTAATTTTCTTTTTTTGTGCGCTTCTGTTTTCCTATATATCCTACTGTGAAGTTTATATTTGGTAATTAGAAAAATTTTTTATTTTTACAGATAGGACCTAAAAATCTTGAACTTTCCCCTGAGTTCCACTGAGGAATGGGGGAAAATGTATTAACAAGGGTGGTCTGTATTATGGTTTTTAAAACATTTTACTGGATCAAATGCACATCATTTTTAAAGGGTTTTTCTGTCTTTCTCTTTTGTGGGTGATTAATAAGAGAATATTATGGGAAATTCATCTTAATTTTTAGAACTCCTGAAGAGATGTAAGTGCTATAAAGTCTTATAACAATGATTTTGGGGATGCAAAGTTTTCCAGTAATCTCACTTATTCCAATACAGTTCTCTATAAAAACAAACAAAGTTATTGAATCTCCAGTTCTGAGGTTTTTCAAGTCAGAAATCAACAAGCTACTAGCAAGTTATTTCCTAATGTATCAGTAAGGATTTTACTTAATCTCTTTGTTTTTCCCCCTGTGGAATTTTAGAGACTTATTTTTGTAAGTTCTATTTTACTGTCGGTTATGTTGTAGGTAAGAGGTTTCTTGTGTTTTTCTGGTGGTGCTGTTTGAGGCTGACGATGGGTCCATCAGGTAGGTCTTCTGGGTGCTTTTCACTGGCAGCTCCGCCGTAGCCAGGCTGCTGCTGATCTGCTTTCAACTTCAGAGGAACCAGGCACCCCTGCCACCAACCGTACTTGGCAGAATTTGTCTAAAGTGGAATAGCCACTAAAGGTGATACAGAGAGAAAAAGAATGTAAACGACGTAGACAATTGCTTGGAAAGTTGAAGAGGAGAGAGGCGAAGTTTAATTGTCAAATATAGGTTTTGTTAGCAGACTTTGTAAGTTATGTTCTTGAGAAGTGAATCTTTCAGATTGCAAAGGCTACATTGGAGAAAGACATTAACCACTTTCTTTTTTTTTTTTTTTTTTTTTTTTTGAGATGGAGTCTTGCTCTGCCGCCCAGGCTGGAGTGCAGTGGTCGGATCTCAGCTCACTGCAAGCTCCGCCTCCCGGGTTCATGCCATTCTCCTGTCTCAGCCTCCCGAGTAGCTGGGACTACAGGCGCCCGCCTCGTCACCCGGCTAGTTTTTTGTATTTTTTAGTAGAGACGGGGTTTCACCGTATTAGCCAGGATGGTCTCGATCTCCTGACCTCGTGATCCGCCTGTCTCGGCCTCCCAAAGTGCTGGGATTACAGGCTTGAGCCACCGCGCCCGGCCATAACCATTTTCAAAAAAGATAAAGATTCCCATACATGCTTTATAGATCATTTGTTTGGAAATAAAGAAAAACATGGGAGCTGGGAAATTTTCTAAACATTTTATGTATGTACAAAAGAACATACTTTCTAATACTGTACTTGAAGACAACACACAGTTAATGGTGCTAATGAGTTACCATCCAGAGCTGATCCAGCAGAAAACATCTGAGGATTTGTCAGTAACCATAATATAATGATTAATTTTTCTTGATGAATTATTGGCAGCATTAATTGTGGGCCTAGACCGAAATTCAGTGGAGGAGCACCCAGAAATTAAAGAGAATGTGTATGGTTGTTGTTCAATCACAATTTTCAGTCTAATCCTCTTCCATCTTCACTCCCTCTTCACATACGGTACAGCAGTATCTCAAGGATGCTTCTCTCTGTAGCTGGAGAGTTCCATCACTGGGCCTCCAGAGGACTCTCTCTTAGGTTTATCCAAACAGGCCCAGGAGAACCAGCACACTGCCACCCAAGTCTCTCTGCTGGCACTAGCAAAGGGGTCCTCTCTCCTGAAACTCCAGGGCTAGGATGTACTTCACCTATCCCTGTTCATCCCAGCAGCATCTGCTGGAGTGAGGCATTGGTGTTTTATTTATTTATTTGTTGTTTGTTTATTTATTTTTGAATTGGAGTCTTGCCCTGTTGCCCAGGCTAGAGTGTGGTGCGCAATCTCAGCTCACCACACCTGTCTCCCCGGTTCAAGCGATTCTCCTGCCTCAGCCTCCCAAGTACCTGGGATTACAGGTGTGCACCATCACACCCAGCTAATTTTTGTATTTTTGTAGAGATGGGGTTTCACCATGTTGGCCAGGCTGGTCTCAAACTCCTGGGCTCAAAGTGATCCGCCCACTTCAGCCTCCCAAAGTTCTGGGATTACAGGAATGAGCCACTGCACCTGGCCTATTTTTTTTCTTCTTAAAAAATGACAGAGAAAAAAAAAGTGTTGCCAAACACTGTACTAGGTATATGGACAAACCCCGATTCCATCTAATAGATGAGCTGGGCTTTATTTATTTATTTATTTTTTTGAGACGGAGTCTCACTCTGTCGCCCAGGCTGGAGTGCTGTGACTGGATCTCAGCTCACTGCAAGCTCTGCCTCCCGGGTTTACGCCATTCTCCTGCCTCAGCCTCCTGAGTAGCTGGGACTACAGGCGCCCGCCACCTCGCCCAGCTATTTTTTTGTATTTTTTTTTTAGTAGAGATGGGGTTTCACTGTGTTAGCCAGGATGGTCTCGATCTCCTGACCTCATGATCTGCCCTTCTCGGCCTCCCAAAGTGCTGAGATTACAGGCTTGAGATTGGGCTTTATTTTTAAATGTATTACTACTATTATTTTCAAGGCTACAATGTAAGGGCTCTTTCTCTGTTGCAAATTTAATATGAAAAATTGCTGGAAGGCCATGAAGGAAATCTGATCAGATTTCTCCTACTTTTTGGACCAATTTGCCCTCATACTTCATGTTTTTATGGAGTTATAATTGTATTAGGAAAAAAAAGTCAATGTAACAGGTGGGGAGAAGTCTATCGTGGCTCACTGGTTTATTTTAAAAAGATCCCAACGTGACATATTCTATTCAGATGAAGTGCTCTGTCTCTTAGTAACCACCACTCAGCATTCATAGGAATTTGACAGCAGTGGCTGGTGGGATGCAGTTTCTGCTCTGCACTAATATTCAGTAGCTGTTGAAGAATTCCAGCGCTAAACAGTTAAGCCTGTTTAACTCCTTTGCTGGGAATCCCAGGAACCTGAGCATTCTCATCCTCCATGGTTTTTCACTTGTATCCTCAGCCAAGGTTGGTGTTGCCTATGGCTAAGTGTCTTTTCTCACTCTCGAGTCTGCCTACACCAGTGGTTCTCAACTATTACATGTCTGAAGACATTTTTTATTGTCACAGCCTGGGATAGGGTGCTAACGGCATCTAGTGGATAGGGGCCAGGGAGGCCACTAAACATTCTCAGCACACAGGACAGCCCCAACCCCGCGGCACCACCCCCACCCCCACCACCTGCCATCACAAAGAATTATCTTAGCCCCAAATGTCAACAGCGTCACTGTGGAGGAATGCCCACCTCCCAAGACCACAGATAATTGAGTTTCCTGTGTTTTGGTCTGAAGCAGTCACTAAGCTCTGTAACAGTGCTGTCACGCCATAGCTTATTTATTTTGCTTCTCTGGACCTGGCATCTCTTTGTCCTTAGTTTTTTATAATAGTGGAGAATTTAGTGGTTGAGTTTTATACTTTTCTCTGCAGATTCAGATGTGTGCTTGCAGTTTATATAACTGAATAACAGCCCCAGCTCATGGCCAAGACCTGAATAGATAGATACTCCCTAAATATTTATAAATTGATGGTCCATGCTAAAGCCCAAATGACTCTTTTTTAACTCTGGAGAGATAAATGATTTCTGCAATTCCAGAGTTCTCCATGGGTCATGTTAACACCTTTACCTACTACTACGTAGATACTTCCTACTTGGAATAAATGGAGTTTATACATGTGGCCAACATGTAGTATTTTGGTTCAGGAAGAGTGGGGGTAGGAAAGAAGATACTCACTACTTTGAAATCTCCTACCTTCACATGTATCGCATCTTCATCTTGTCCTGGTTGTAAGGACAGGCTTATGTCTTAGTCACTCAATCACTCAAGTTACCTTGGCTGTTAATAACAAGTCTATGTGTATCCCACTGTTAGCTAATTATCAGGACTGTCCAAATTCCTAGGAAAGACAGAATGGTGGTCGTTTTCCAGTCTACTTGGAGGTTGGAGTAGCATTTGGAAGTATCTGCATAATACTAACATATATATCACTGGGTTTTACAACTTTCAAGAAGATTACAGACTCGCAGAGGTGCCCCAAAGAATAGCCAGACACACCGTATGGTTTCACACCCCTCTTCTTTTGCACATGTTCCTTTTACCTGAATTGCTTCTAACCACCTGCATCCTGGTTTCCTGGAAAACTCATTTTTATCTTGCAAAACCTTACATCAGTCTGTCATACTCTGTGATTATATTCCAGACCCCTCCTCTCACACATGTATTCAAACAGCATGCCCCACTGTATCCCAAAGTTTAAAAAATGTCTTTCTCTGTACCATATCTGATTTCTTTCTTTTCTTTTCTTTTTCTTTCTTTCTTTTTTTTTTTTTTTTTTGGAGATGGAGTCTCGCTCTATCTCCCAGGCTGGAGTGCAGTGCTGTGACCATGGCTCACTGCAGCCTTGAGCTCCTGGACTCAAGCCATCCTTCTGCCTCAGCCTCCTGAGTAGCTAAGTAGCTGGGACTGTAGACATGTCCACCATGCCTTGCTGGTTTTTATAATTTTTTGTAGAGATGGGATCTCACTATGTTGCTTGGGCTGGTCTTAAACTCCTAGGCTCAGGCAATCCTCCTGCCTTGGCCTCCCAAAGTGCTGGGATTACAGGCATGAGTGGCCACGCCCAGCCTTACATGGGATGCTTTTTGCACATTCTGTTGAAGCATGTGTCACACTATATGATAACAATCTGTTTTCAGGTATATCTGTATGCTAGTCTCTAATTTCCTGGAAGGTAGGAACTGTATTATTCTTCTTTATATTCCCATTGCTTTGCATATTATGGGTACTTCTTAGAACTTAAAAACATAATTCCTATTATTTATTTTGCAAGGCTCATTTAAATGTTATTAACTGGATTATCTCTGGTAATGGGACAGAGATAGAGATGGTAGTAATTAAGGGAGACTATCTATGTAGATTAATTTTTTATATCAAGAATGTTTTTATTTACTTTTGTAATTAAAATGAATTATGTATGTGTATATGGAGGTTTTGTTTGCTGCTGTATGCTCATTGCCTAGAACAATATGGTCCATGGTAGGTGTTAAATGTTTGTTGACTAAATCAAATAATGAATCTAAGAGCCAAAGGCAATAATATATGTGCAGGTATTTGGAGAGTCATTAAGTGATATGGAGCTATAGCTTATTATTACTGTTTCTGGAAACTACATACCTGGTGAGTGTCAGAGCAGGGATTAGAATCTAGGTTTCCTTACTCCTATTAGCAGATGATGATAGAAGCAGCTGTAGAGCTGGCAGGGCCTGAAGCTAAAGTAACCTGAGACATTTCCTTTAAGAATACCAACTTTTATGTTTTTTGCATAACCTGGTTCAAATTGTCAACCCTGTTCCTTCCAACTCATAGACATTTTTGCTGTAGATATAATATGACTTATCACTCACTGGGTAACGTACTTCTAAAATTGTTCTGTGTTGCTTACAGAGTATTGTGTCAACCACTATAGTTCTGGAGTTCTTAAAGCTTATGCAAATAAAGATGTGCGCATGCTGTGTGCTTCTGAGGGAGATCTGTATGGGATCGTGGCATTGCTGAGTTCTAACTGGTGGATTTCTCTTGGTCTAATTGGTCCATAGGTCAGTTTGTGTTGGATACTCACAAGCACATAGATTATCTATTATATCTGTTCTTACTGTCGTGTCCTTTAGTTCCTACCAGCTAATAGATGGTATGTGTGGCCATTTATTTGTATTGGGATTTGACTAGTAGAATTACTCTCTTTGTCGACGTTCTGAAGCAATTGATAGATAGAGGAATGGTAGCTAGAGATGAAAATATCAACTTCATCATTGATACAGCTGATATCAGAGAATGTGGCTTAGATATAGGACAACAATGTGATTTCTACTACTGAATCTCAGAAATAGACAGATTTATATACCCAGTCACAGGCTCTGAAGAACCACAGCGTCTCTTCATATACTTCATAGCACAAGGAATATTTTAGGTTGGTGCAAAAGTAATTGTGGCTTTTGCCACAGTAGAATGGGGAAGAGTGATAAAGAGAAGCTAGGCCAGCAGTGTTGTACTAATAGATGTCCTTCTACTTGAGAAGAAACATCTGGAATGAGAAGTTAGTGTCTCAACTAACAAGTAAATTACTATCATGCATTTTGAGAAATTTTAAAGAGCTGAAAAATATGAATCTTTACATCAAATAGTTTACTCCTACACTCTTGTATAGATGACACAGGAAAATGTTCACAAACAACAACTCAAACTAAGCTGAGAGAACCTTGATTGTATCTAGTGATGCTGTTGTACAGGTGAGGTCTTAGGCAAACACTCAGTTTGTTTTACTGTGGAACTACTTGCAGTAGCAACATCCATATACATCCTAGATTTCAGAAGATTAAGGCAAAGTTAATTTATATTTATATCACAAATCTATAGTGCAGACCAAATTGATTAATTTGAAGTTAACTTTTAAGACCTTTTAAAAATTTATACCAAACAGTAATCTTGCTGTAAAAGACCACACCTAACATAGTGCCTACCTAGTACATAATTTGAACTCAATACATACTTGTTGAGTGAATAAATCTTGACTTAAAACAGATGATGCCCCAGGCAAGCAAACCGCTCCTGTTAGCAGGCTACTCTCTAATAATCATACTTACTCTTTTGAGTTGTACTTTTACTAAGGATCAGTTATGATTGTTCCAGGACCTTTTTATACTAGTTGTACTTGTTGTTGCTATAACATGATTTAATTAAATATTGCTTAAGCTGATGAAATATGAGTACAAAAGTAAAAGAGCTGTTGTTCCTCTGAACACAAAGGTGAATGTTTTAAAAAGACTTTATAAGGACAGCCACTAAAAGAAACACTAAAGGACATTGATTCCTGCTTATGGGAAGTTTATAGTCTTATAGAGGAGCTAAGATAGCCATAAAAATAACTTGAATGTAGGATGAATAGGAGAATATTACATTAAGATTCCAGAAGTTCAAAGGTAGAAAATTACTTTTGGCTTGCAGCATCAGTGATGGATACATGGATAAGTTGATATATGATCTGGTCTCTAAAAAAAATAAGAGATAAAATATACAAAGATGATTCATTCTAAGTGAAGAAAAAGATATCAGCAAAGGCATGACGGGTGAAGCCTATGTTTGGCTGGGTTATAGAGTTAGTGAATGGGAAGATAACCAGGTTTCAAATAGTAGAGGGCCCTAACTTCCAGGCTTCTAAAATACCTGGTCATTGTGATAAGAAGATCCTTATTCTTTCCATTCACAATGATGTTGAATGGTCTTTAGTGTATCTACAAAACGAACACTTTCTATTAAGGCATAATTATGCTGTATAACAATTTATTCATTCATGTCTTCATGAAATTTTTTCTTAACTCCCTAATGGCATAAAAGTTCCTTTTAACCTAAGCTATTTTATGTTATAGTTTGCTGAACTTTTATTCAGCAATGCATATATTTTTTCAGCTAAAGACAGTAATATTAAATTAATTCTTGGTGAAATATTAATTGTAGAGTTAATGATTACTTTTAGGAATTCCATTTTTTAAAAGACTCACATAAAGCACTAAAAGTTTGTATTAAAAGATCACAAGCTTGCTTGGTGTTTTATGGCTTTAAATGTATCTTTCAAAGCTTGTAATATAAGCAAGATCATATGTGACTTCCCCATTGTAATAACAATTGATATTTAATGCATTTTAAAAGACTTCATGAGAAAGATATCCTAGCCATTACATTCTTTTGTTTTATACACTTCCTGTTAGTGCACTGTGATTGCTTGAGAGTAGAAGAAAGCATCATGCAAATCTAAAGGTATTTTTCATAATTATATTCCTATAAAGAACTTTAATGTTACTTTAACTGCTGCTCAGAGGAAGGGACTACGAGTTCCTAGAATACAAATCTTGAGCTCAGTAAAAACAAAGTATAATAATATAATCATGCTGCATAATGACATTTTGGTTAATGACAGACTGTATACAACAGTGGTCCCACAAGATTATAATGCCATATTTTACTTAGTTTTTCTATGTTTAGCTATACAAATACTCACCATTGCATTACAACTTCTTACAGTATTCAGTACAGTAACATGCTGTATAGGTTTGTAGCCCAGGAGCAATAGGCTATACCATATAGTCTCTCTGTAATAGACTCTACCATCTAGGTTTGTGGAAGTACACTCTATGATGTTCACACAGTGATGAAACTGCCTAATGATGCATTTGTCAGAATGTATCCCTGTTATTAAATGACACGTGTTATACAAACATAACCTTCAGATAAAAATAGAGAACCCATTTCACTTCTTCAGAAGTGTAGGGTATTTTTTAAGGAAAGAATGAGAGAATCAATTCAAAACAAAGATATTGATGAAGAAATGTGGGAAACTATTCTTTTGTAGCTACTATATGATGGCTACCCATTTCCCTCTTTAAAAATTCAATTCATACATATGTGTTACCTCCCTCATGTTTTTTCATTTATAAAATGAGAAATATTATAAAACCACAAGGCTCTTTCCACTCATGATTCTAATAACTTAATTTTCAATAAGTTACTTGTTTCTGAGCTAAGATGAAATAGGTGTACCTAGGAAGGTTGATCACCGCCTAAACAGGAAACAGGAATTTTTGGCATGGTCATCATATTCCAGACCCTGATCCTTCATTTTGAAATATCAGATGTTATATTTTTTAGCACAGTTAATGAAATCCATTTTTGGAGAACTGGTTTATACTAATACAACTCACAAAAAACAAATTTAGAAAAATATGTCCATTTAACAATTGGAGATAAGAAGATCACCAGCAAATGTATTAAAGCACCATTCATAAATATTATCTCATTTCCTTCTTGCCATGCAAAGGGACATGAACACACAATGAAAATATAAATTAGAGTTTATCAGGGAAAATTCAGAAATGGAGAAGTAGTAGAGCACACACAATCCTATAAACTCCCATCTCACAAAGAGTAATGCTTGCTCAGGGCATAACTGGACTACTATGGGAAGGGAAGGGCTTCTGTAGAAGAATGATGCTTATGTAATGCTTAACTTATTTGTAGGGATGGGGGATATGGAAATAAAAGACATAATTGAACTTTGTCAGAGAACTGAAAACAATGAAAAGACTGGAAATTTGAAAACTGAAAAATACAATAATAAAAAATAACACAGTTGATTATGTTTAGTAAGCAGTTTAGACACAGTTGAATACAGAATTGGTATGCTGATTGATAAATTGGAAGAAATATCCAAATGAAGCACACAAAGGATACAGTGAAATGTTTCAATTTGTGAAAAACTGGGATCTCAGATGAAAAGAGAGGCAATGAGGCAGAAGCAATATTTGAACAGAGTATGGCTGAGGAGTTCTCGAAAATGATGAAAGATATTAATCTACAGATTCCAGAAGCCATGCAAACTCCAAGCAGGATAAGATGTCTAAGAATATGATAGTAACTTCTGAAAACTGAAGACAACAACCAAATCCCAAAAACAGCTGTAGGGAGGTAGTGGGGGGAAAAAGTCCAAATCATCTTCAAAAAGGTGACAGTTACACTGACAGCCCAACTTATCAATGCAAACAATAGAAGACAGAAGACAATGGAATGATATTTTTTAAGTGCTAAGATAAAAATAACTGCCAATCTAGATTTTTTTTTTTTTTTTTTTTTTGAGATGGAGTTTTGCTCTTGTTGCCCAGGCTGGAGTGCAATGGCGCCATCTTAATGCACTGCAACCTCCCCTTCCCTTGTTCAAATGATTCTCCTGCCTCAGCCTCCCAAGTAGCTGGGATTGCAGGCATGCATCACCATGCCCAGCTAATTTTGTATTTTTACTAGAGACAGGGTTTCTCCATGTTGATCAGGCTGGTCTTGAACTCCCAGCCTCAAGTGATCTGCCCACCTCAGCCTCCCAAAGTGCTGAGATTACAGGTGTGAGCCACCGTGCCTGGCCCAATCTAGAATTTTATATCCTGAAAAAATATTCTCCAACAATGAAAGTGTAAAAAGACTTTTAATGAAAAAAGTAGGCAGAGCTTGTCCCCAGAAGATTCACACCAGAGGAAATACTAAAGGGAGGAGGAAAATGGTTCCAGATGGAATCTTAGAGATACAGGAAGGAATGAAGCACAATAAAAAGGATCTGTATCTAAGTAAATCTAAATAAATATTGACAATAAAAATAATTATATCTCATGTGGCTTAACATTGAGATTGAAAATACATAAGGACATGTAAGTTGAAATTAAAGGATTCATGGTCTTTGTGTTGTCTGGGAATAGGTAAAAAATATCAATTTATATTAGACATTAATGAGTCAAAGATGTATGTTGTAATTGCCAGGGTAATCACTAAAATAATAGTCAAATAGAATATATCTAACAAGCTAATAGAAAAGGAAATGGAATAATAAAAAAAGTTCAATCCAAAATAAGGCAAGGCTGACTATGGTGGCTCAATTTGTGAAGCTAAGGTGAGACACTTGCTTGAGTCTGGGAGTTTGAGACCAGCCTAGGCAACATATTCAGACCCCCATCTCTATTTTTAAAAAATGAAAAAACAAAATAAGGCAAGATGGGAGAGAAAAAGGAATATAGAATAGGTAGGACAAATAGAAAATAAATAATAGGATGGCAAATTTAACTCCAAACATATTGGCAATTATATTACATTTAAATGGACTAAATGCTTCATTTAAAAGTCAGAGAGCTCTATTTAAATGGTCAGAATGGATTTTTAAAAAACTATGTGCTGCTTATAAGCAACATACCTAAAATATAAAGATATAGGAAGGTTTCAAGTAAAAATGCAAAAAGATATATCATGCAAACACTAATGAAAAGATAGCTGGTATAATGTTATTAATATCAAAGCAAAGCTTTAATAGTATCAAACTAGACTCTAGAAAAAAGTCTTTATTTACAGATAAAAGCGACATTTCATTATTATTAAAAGTTAAAATTTCCGGAAAGATGTAACTGTTCTAAATCTATTCTTACCTATTAACATAGATTCAAAATGTATAAGTCAAATATTTATAGAACCATAAGGAGAGACAAATCCACAATTGTGTTAGAAAATGTTAACACATTTCTCAGTGTTAGAACAGGCAGACAAAAAATATTACTAAGGCTAAAAAAGATCTGAATAACACAATAAATAAGCCTCACTTGGTTACCATATATAAAACACTGTTGAAAAACTGCAGAACATATGTTCTTTTCATGAACCCAAAAACATTTTTCTTAAAATGGCCATATAGCCATAAAGAAAGTTTCAACAAATTTTGAAGTATAACTTCATACAAAATAAATTCTCTGATCACAGTGCAATTAAACTAGAAAGTAAACAAAAAGATAACTAGGAAATCCTCATGTATTTTGAAATTGCAAAATACATTTTCAAATAATATATGGGTCAGATAAGAAATCACAGAGGAAATTTTAAAACATTTTGAGATTAATAATTTTTAAAATGTTGTATATTAACCTTTAGGTTATACATCTCAATTTGTGCTTAAAGAGAAGCACATAGTCTTGATTTCACATGTTAGAAAAAGGGAAAGTTTGAAAATTAATGACATAAGAATCTATCTTGGCCATGTGCAGTGGCTCATGCCTGTAATCCCGGCACTTTGGGAGACTGAGGTGGGGAGATCACTTTGGGTCAGGAGTTCGAGACCAGCCTGGCCAGCATGGTGAAACCCCGTCTCTACTAAAAATACAAAAAATTGGCTGGCATGGTGGCACGTGCCTATAATCCCAGCTACTTTGGGAGGCTGAGGTGAGAGAATTGCTTGACCCAGGAGGCGAAGGTTGCAGTGAACCAAGATTGTGCCACTGCACTCCAGCCTGGGTGACAGAGTGAGACTCTGTCTCAAAAAAAAAAAAAAAAAAAAAAAAAATCTATCTGAAAAAGGTAGTACAAATATTAACTAAAAAATTGAGATGACACAACCAATATCAAGAATGACCAAAACAATGAGTAAAATTTTAGGTCTTACATACATTTAAAAAGATCCTAAATGGATATTATGAACAACTTTAATCTAATGATTTCTAAACATTTAGATGAAATAGATAAATTCTTAGAAAAGTACAAAATAACAACTAACACAAAACAAAAAGAAATTCCAAAGTCATATAACTATTAAATATTAAATTGCGAACTAAAAACCTTACCACAAAGAGGACTCCAGGTCCAGACTACTTCACTAACAAATTCTACCAAACACTTACGGGAGAAATAACGTAATATTTTACACACTCTTCCAGAGGAGACTAAAGGGGGAACAATTCCCAGTTTGTTCTATGAGGCATCATAATCTTGCTACAAAAACCAGACAAGCACATTATAGAAAAGGAAGTTACATAGGTCGGGTGCAGTGGCCCATACCTGTAATGCCAGCACTTTGGGAGGCCAAGGTGGGCGCATCACGAGGTCAGGAGTTCAAGACCAGCCTGGCCAACATGATGAAACCCCATCTCTACTAAAAGTAAAAAAATTAGCTGAACATGGTGTTGGCCACCTGTAATCCCAGCTACTTGGAAGGCTGAGGCAGGAGAGTCGCTTGAACCCTGGAGGCAGAAGTTGCAGTGAGCCAAGATTGCACCACTACACTACACCCTAGGCAACAGAGTGAGACTCCATCTCAAAAAAAAAAGAAAGAAAAGGAAAGAAAAGAAAAGGAGATTACAGGCTGGGCATGGTGGCTCACACCTGTAATCCCAACACTTTGGGAGGCCAAGGCAGGAGGAAGGTTTAAGGCCAAGAGTTTGAAAACAACCTGGGTGACATGTCGAGACTCCTGTCTCTACAAAAAATTAAAATATTAGCCAAGTGTGATGGGGAACACCTACAGTTGCAGCTACTTGGTGTTGCGGGAAGTCAGGGACCCTGAATGGAGGGACTGGCTGGAGCTGTGGCAGAGGAACATAAATTGTGAAGATTTCATGGACATTTATCAGTTCCCAAATAATGCTTTTATAGTTTCTTATCCCTGTCTTTACTTTAATCTCTTAATCCTGTTGTCTTCATAAGCTGAGAATGTACATCACCTCAGGACCACTGTGATAATTGTGTTAACCATACAAGTTGACTATAAAACGTGTGTTTGAACAATATGAAATCAGTGCACCTTGAAAAAGAACAGAATAACAGTGATTTTTAGGGAACAAGGGAAGACAACCATAAGGTCTGACTGCCTGTGGGGTCGGGCAAAAAGAGCCATGTTTTTCTTCTTGCAGAGAGCCTATAAATGGTCGTGCAATAGGAGAGATATCGCTAAATTCTTTTCCTAGCTAGGAATATTAATATTAATACCCTGGGAAAGGAATGTATTCCTGGGGGAGGTCTATAAATGGCTGCTCTGGGAATGTCTGTCTTATGTGATTGAGATAAGGACTGAGATACGCCCTGGTCTCCTGCAGTACCCTCAGGCTTACTAGGGTGAGGAAAAACTCCATCCTGGTAAATTTGTAGTCAGACTGGTTCTCTGCTCTCGAACCTTGTTTTCTGTTATTTAAGATGTTTATCAAACAATATGTGCACAACTGAACATAGACCCTTATCAGTAGTTCTGACTTTACCCGTTGCCTTGTGATCTTTGTTAGACCCTTATTAGTTGTTCTGCTTTTTGCCCTTTGAAGCATGTGATCTTTGTACCTACTCCCTGTTCTTACACCCCCTCCCCTTTTGAAACCCTTAATAAAAATTTGCTGGTCTGAGACTCAGGCGGGCATCGTGGTCCTACTGATATGTGATGTCACCCCTGGCAGCCCAGCTGTAAAATTCCTCTCTTTGTACTGTCTCTCTTTATTTCTCAACTGGCCGACACTTATGGAAAATGTAAAGAATCTATGTTGAAATACTGGGGGCAGGTTCCCCCAGTAACTTGGGATACTGAGAGAGGATTGCTTGAGCCCAGGAGTTTGAGGTATCAGTGAACTATGATCATGCCACTGCACTCCAGCCTGGGTGACAGAGCAAGACCCTGTCTCAAAAACAAAACAATTAGAAAAAAAAAAAGAAAGAAAGAAAGAAAAGGAGATTACAGGGTTATATCACTCATTAACATGGGAGCAAAATTTCTAAACATAGTATTAGCAAACAAGAAAATCTTCTATTATATAAAAAGTATAATATATCACAGCCATCTTGAGTTCAGTTCAGGAGTTCAAGATTGGTTTGTTATTTGGATATCAATCACTGTAATTTATCACATTAACAGGATAGAAAAGAAAATATGATCATTTCCATAGTTTCATAAAAAATTGTTTAATTGGCTGGGTGTGGTGCCCCAGGCCTGTAATCCCAGCATTTTGGGAGGCCGAGGCAGTTGGATCACCTGAGGTCAGGAGTTTAAGACCAGCCTGACCAACATGGTGAAACCCCATCTCTACTAAAGAAATACAAAATTAGCCGGGCATGGTGGTGCATGCCTGTAATCCCAGCTACTTGGGAGGCTGACGCAACAGAACTGCTTGAACCCAGAAGGCAGAGGTTGCAGTGAGCCGACATCGCACCATGGCACTCCAGCCTGGGCAAGAAGAGCAAAACTCCATCCCCTACCCAAAAAAATTATTTAATAAAACTTAACGTTCATCATTTTAAAAAACTGCCTGAGCGAATAGGAATAGAAGGAAACTTCCTTCATCAGATGAGGGTTATCCTCCAAATGAAACGGGAACCTTTGACATCTCTGGTATCAGTCTGTTTGCTTGATCTAACTCAGATCAGCTGAACCTTCTCCTTGCCCAATGCTGAAAGTGTGGAGGAAGTGAGCTTCCCAAGTCATTATTTGTCTCACTACACTCGTATAGATAAATCTATGTGGGATGCTAACTGATAATCAGAAGGTTGCTTGGTGAGAATGCAGTTGGAGGGGAATGGATGAGACGGTTTTCTTTTCTTTTTTTTTTTTTAGGTGGAGTTTTGCTCTTGTTGCCCTGGCTGGAGTGCATTGGCGCAATCTCGGCTCACTGCAGCCTCCGCCTCCCAGGTTCAAGTGATTCTCCTGCCTCAGCCTCCTTAGTAGCTGGGATTACAGGCATGCACCACCACGCCTGGCTAATTTTGTATTTTTAGTAGAGATGGGGTTTCTCCATGTTGGTCAGGCTGATCTCGAATTCCCTACCTCAGGTGATCCGCCTGCCTTGGTCTCCCAAAGTTTTGGGATTACAGGCATGAGCCACTGCGCCCAGTTGATGAGATTATTTTCAGAGCCAATATCTTTTAACTATGAAAAGCTGATATGTACATAGATGGGAACACTGAATGGTGTGGTGACCATTTCTCTTCTGTTAATACATTGTCTCTTTAGACTGAGTGTAATACTGCCATGGCTTTACACATGCTAATACTGTATAGTCATTCTCTAGTTCCGTTGGCTCTGTTGTTCAACTTGGGGTCTCTCAGTGAACCAGACTGTTTATTCATGCTACATTTTGTATATCCTATAACCTTTTCTTGGAATGACCTCCCCATCCTTACACCATCTCTTATCTTTGTTCAGTTAGCAAACTCCTATTTCTTCTTCTACAAACCAACTCAAGTATTTTTCCTCTGAAGTTTTCTCTTCTTTATGTTCTAATTGTATCTTGCCTATCTTCTGTAATAGTACTTATCACACTGTATTAAAATGTTCTTAACATTCTACTCAGCAATTCCATTGCTGGATATAGACCCAAAGGAAAATAAATCATTCTACCAAAAAGACCTGTGCACTCATGTTCATTGCAGCACTATTCACAATAGCAAAGACATGGAATCAACCTAGGTGCCCATCAATGGTGGGTTGGATAAAGAAAATATGATGCATATACACCATGGAATACTATGCAGCCATAAATAAGAATGAAATCATGTCCTTTGCAGCAACATTAATGCAGCTGGAGACCATCATCCTAAGCAAATGAACGCAGAAACAGAAAACTAAATATCGCATGTTCTCACTTATAATTGGGAGCTAAATCTTGGGTACCCATGGACATAAAGATGGACACAGTAGACACTGGGGACTATAAAGGTGGGGAGGAGTGAGGGGTAAGATCTAAAAAACACATTGGGTACTATGTTCACTATTTGGGTGATGGGATTAATAGAAGCCCCAAACTCAGCATCACATAGTATACCCATGTAACAAACCTGCACATAGTCCCCCTGAATCTAAAATAAAAATGGAGGCAGGGTGCAGTGGCTCATGCCTGTAATCCCAGCACTTTGGAAGGCTGAGGTGGGCAGATCACTTGAGGCCAGAAGTTCAAGATCAGCCTTGCCAACATGGTGAAATCCCATCTCTACTAAAAATACAAAAAATTAGCCGGGCATTATGACACGCACCTGTAATCCCAGCTACTTCCAAGGCTGAGGTAGGGAAATCACTTGAACCCAGGAGGCAGAGGTTGCAATGAGCCAAGACTGCACCCCTGCTCTCCAGCCTGGGTGACAGAGCAAGACTCTGTCTCATAAAATAAAATAATAAATAAATTTGAAAAGCTGGAATTTAAAAAAGAATGTTTAGTTGTCTCTCCATATTAGATTTTGAATTTCTTAGAAGAAGGTTCTGTGGCTTTATATTTGTACTGCTAGTATTTGAACTCAATGAAATTTTATTAAGTAAAGAAATACATGAATGAATGAAAATGAATAAGCAGCAATTGAGTGAGTGAATCCTCCTCAGTAGGGCTCTCCTGTCTTGTGACTACCATGTGTGTTCTCTCCTGAGCACTCGTGAATTCATTCTAGCTGGTAATGAAAACTTTTCTGGTTGGGCACATAGAATTTACAATCAATAGTTAACTCTAAATTGAACTTATAATTGAATTTTATAATGCTTCTACATTCATGGGCATTCAAAATGCTGACTTCCCAGATGTATGTCGTAACCTTAATTTTTAATTTCATCCTATTTCTAAGTGACGTGGAAGAGAGAAGATATAGGATGAGTTGAAAATTTTGTGGAATAGCTTTAATTAGGTATGTAAAGGAGCCTGAAAAAAACAGTTTAAAATAAGATTCTGTTCAGGACCAAGATAGAGTATTAATTCCTAATTAAGTTCAGCAGTTTAATACCCAAGCAAATGAGTGAGAGCAGAGTTGTGGCAAAATGGAGTGACTACTTCTTCCTGACCCTTCACTCATGGCATGTATAGAAAATGATATAATTTATAGCACACTAGGGTGAATGGATCTGGCTGCTTGCTGTTCCAGGCTAGTGGCCCAAGGGGTCTGGCTGCCCCAGGCAGTGCTGAGAACTAAGGAGACCAGAATCTCGGGACAGCCATAACCCCTTTACAGTAGACTGCTGGGGAAACTCTGAAGCTTAATAAGGGAAGTTGAGTGCACCTGCAAGGACTTAGGGTCCTGGTCCCCACCCAACCTAACAAACCAGGAAGGGTTTACAGTAAGAAAGAAAGATATGTGCTATTTAAGTGTCAGAGCTAGGATTGTTTAGGCCAGTGATTTTTTTTTTTTTTTTTTTCTTTTTTGAGACAGAGTTTCACTCTTGTCACCCAGGCTGGAGTGCAGTGGCATGATCTCAGCTCACTGCAACCTCCGCCTCCTGGGTTCAAGCGATTCTCCTGCCTCAGCCTCCCAAGTAGTTGGAATTACAGGTGCCCACCATCACGCCCAGCTAATTTTTGTATTTTTAGTAGAGATGGGGTTTTACAGTGTTAGCCAGGCTGGTCTCAAACTCCTGACCTCAGGTGATCTGCCTGTCTCAGCCTCCCAAAGTGCTGGGATTGCAGGTGTGAGCCACTGTGCCTGGCCAAGCCAGTGATTTTGAATACATATTGTAGTCACCTGGCAGCTTTTAAAACCTAAAAAACATAGCAATGTGCAGACCAGACCCTTGTACAATTAAATCAGAATCTCTGTGGAGAAGGGTATGGGGCAGTATTAGTATTTTAAAAGACTTTCCACAGGTGATTTTATAATGTTTCAGAGTTAAGAACCTCTGATATATGCAGAGACTGATAATAAAAACAGTTTACTAAGGGACATAAATCTTACTGTAGATTTTTTTTCAATTGCCTTAGTTTAACACTTACGTTTAGTGGTTTTAACAGAGGGTTTTATGTTTTTATTGCTGTAGACAGATGTAAGCCAGTCAGTAGTTAGCATTCATCTTGCATACTCGTAGGAGGAAATATGTTTATAAAGTGATGGCAAACGTGGCTGCTGCATTGGTCAGGAATGATAACAGCAGAGGAATTTAAACCCAGCCTTGAGGAGTAGGTAGAATTTACAGTTGCAGAAGTGGAGTATGGTCGGGGCTCCACATTCTAAATGGAGGAACAGCGTAAGTACAGGTGAGGAAGAGGTAGAAGAGAATCTCAGAGAAGAGCACTGCAGAGTCTAAGATGGGGGCCCAATAGCAAATGAAGGGGTGGCCAAAGCCAGCCGTCTCCAAAGGGATGTGAGACCAGTCCACAGACACAGCCTTTCCACACTCCTGTATCCTGTAGCAGCTGAAAATGACCATGCCCAGGCCCCTTTCATCATCTGTCATCAGGAAGGCCTGACTATAGATAACGTTTATTGAGTGAGCACTGACTACATGCCAGGAATGTTCCGTAAGCATTTTGCATGAATTAACTAATTTAATCTTCACAACAAGCTCACGAGATAGGTTCTATTATTATCCCTGTTTTATAGATGAGGAAAGTGAAGCACAGTAGGCTGATATTTTTTGTGACCTCTCTCTATTCAATGACCTGTTTTCTCTTTATCATGACTCAGAGTTCCCAAGATCTATTTGCCGAACAGTGAATTATTGTCAAAACAGGAATTTACCTGTAGAGATAGGATGCAGGTAGATACTTGGAAAGAATATCAGATAGGGATCAGAGAGCTAAGGATTTTGAACATCTTTTTTTTTTTCCCTGTGGGTATGAAGAATTTGCTGAGAATTTAAAGCAGGGGATGGCATACTGAGCTGTTTAGTAAAGCCAGTCTGGGAGGATGGGGCACGATGGGTTGAGAGTGGGGGAAAAGAGGTACCTGTGATACCAGCTGACCAGTTAGGAAGTTAATGGCAGTGACTAGGAGGGAAGTGGTGAAAAGCTGGGTGAGGTGGTGATCGTGGTAATGGAGAGAGCACAGATACAAGAGTTATTATGAAGATCCCAGTGACTAGAGTGGGCTTGAGTGACTGCTGAGTACCGAGGAGATCAGGAAGGCAATCCTGATGAGAGAAGGTGGTACATTTAACTTTAGCTTTTTTGAGTTTGTGGAATAGTGAGTCATTCCAGCCTGGGATATGTCATTGTATTGGGTATCCTGACTTTGGTTTTTAAACTTTATTTGATATACATCCCTCCTTTTGACATGGATGGCAATATTGATGTCTATATTTTAATTTCACATTAATCCTTTACCTGGTAAAAATATATTTACTTATTCTATTAATTAATTGATATTTTATTATAATGAATATTATTATTTGCTGCAGGTTATCAGACCAGGATGAAGAGGGAAAGATCAAGCAGGAGTGTATCATATCTGACCCCTCCTTTTCCATGGTGACAGTCCAAAGGGAAGATAGTGGGATAACCTGGGAAACCAATTCGAGTAGATCTTCTACTCCTTGGGCTTCAGAAGAAAGTCAGACTTCTGGTGTGTGTAGTCAGGAAGGGTCAACTGTGAACTCTCCTCCTGGAAATGTTTCCTTTATTGTGGACGAAGTGAAAAAGGTTCGGAAAAGGACTCATAAGTCAAAGCATGGTTCACCATCATTACGCCGGAAAGGCAACAAAAAAAGAAATTCATTTGAATCCCAAGATGTTCCAACAAACAAAAAAGGCAGTCCTTTAACTTCAGCAAGCCAGATACTAACCACGGAGAAAGAGAAGTCATATACTGGTGTTTATGATAAAGCAAGAAAAAAGAAGACCACTTCAAATACACCTCCAATCACTGGGGCAATATACAAAGAACACAAGCCATTAGTGTTAAGACCAGTCTACATAGGAACAGTACAATATAAAATTAAAATGTTTAATTCGGTTAAAGAAGAATTAATTCCTCTACAATTTTATGGAACATTGCCAAAGGGTTATGTAATTAAAGAAATACATTATAGGAAAGGGAAAGATGCATCCATTAGTCTAGAGCCAGATTTGGACAATAGTGATTCTAATACAGTGTCCAAAACAAGCAAATTAGTAGCCCAAAGCATAGAGGATAAAGTAAAAGAGGTTGCTCCACCCTGGAGAGGCTCAATCTCCAAAGGATCAGAATCCCTAACCTCAATGTTCAGTTACGAAGATCAAAAGAAAATTTGTGCTGATTCTCCCCTAAATGCCACATCTGCATTGGAGCACACAGTTCCCTCTTATTCAAGCAGTGACAGAGCAGAACAAGGAATACAGCTCAGGCATTCACAGGCAGTGCCACAACAGCCAGAAGATGAAGCAAAACCACATGAAGTGGAGCCTCTGTCTGTGACACCCGGCACACCTGCAACTGTGTTCCTGAGAACAGCAAAGGAAGAATGTGAGCTTGCTTCACTAGGAACTGCAGCTTCAGAGAATGACTCTTCAGTCTCACCATCATTTACTAATGAGGTAAAGAAGGAAGACGTGTGTTCTGCTCACCATTCCATTTCTCTGGAGGCAGCGTTACCAGATCTGGCAGCATCTACCCAGGATGGTTTGGACTCAGATCAAGAACAGCCAGACCTGACTTCACTAGAAAGGGCAGAACCAGTCTCTACAAAACTGACCCCTACCCATCCCAGTGTCAAAGGAGAGAAGGAGGAAAACGTGCTTGAGCCATCCATTTCTCTTTCTGAACCTCTAATGTTAGAAGAACCAGAGAAAGAAGAAATAGAAACTTCCCTACCTGTAGCTGCTACCCCTGAACCTGAAGATTCTAATTTCGTAGAAGAAGAGATCATAGAACTTGATTACCCAGCAAGCCCATTAGTTTCCAAGAAGCCCTTCCCACCACGTATGTCCCCTGAAGTGGAGCACGAAGAAGAGGCGCTTATTCTACCATTATTGGCAACATCAACTCCTGAACATGTTGCTTTGTCTGAGGAAGAAAGAGAGGAAATTGCATCTGTTTCTACTGATTCTGCTTTCGTATCAGAGTATTCAGTACCACAGGATTTGAACCATGAACTAGAGAAGCGAGAAAGTGAGCCAGTTTCTCCATCCGATGTAGAAGCTATAGCCGAACATGCAGTTTTGTCAGAAGAGAATGAGGAATTGGAGGCTTATTCCCCAGCTGCAGCCTCTGCATCTGAGCGCTCTCTCTCACCATCCACAACTGAGATGACTTTGGAGAGTCAGTCTCCGCTGTTTTCAACAGTTACACCAGAACACATGATCCTATCAGGAGATGAGGCCTCAGAAAGTGGGCGTTATACACCAGACTCCACATCTGCTTCTGAATATTCAGTTCCATCACAGGCAACAAAAGAGTCACTGAAGAAAGCAATTGACCAAAAATCCCCGTTAATATCGAAAGGTGTTTCTGAGCACATGATTCCATCAGAAGTGAAGGAAGACACTGGATCGTTTACTCCAGCTGTGACCTCTGCTGCTGAGCCCTCTCTCTCACCATCCACAACTGAGAGGACTTCTGAATGCCAGTCACCACTGCCTTCTACTGCCACATCAGAACACGTGGTCCCATCAGAAGGAGAGGACCTAGGAAGTGAATGTTTCACATCAGATTCAAAGTTGATCTCCAAATATGCAGCACCACTCAATGCAACACAGGAACCTCAAAAGAAAATAATTGATGAGGCATCCCAATTCAAACTGAAAGGTATTTCTGAGCACATGGTTCTGTCAGTAGAAGGGAAGGAGGACATTGGACCAGCTTCCCCAGATTCGGTCATTGCATCTGAACACACAGTTCTGTCAGTAGAAGGGAAGGAGGACATTGGACCAGCTTCCCCAGATTCAGTCGTTGCATCTGAACACTCTTTCCTACCACACACAACCGAGATGACTTCTGAATGCCAGGCCCCACCACTTTCAGCCACCCCATCTGAATATGTGGTTCTATCAGACGAAGAGACAGTCGAGTTAGAGCGGTACACACCCTCTTCCACGTCTGCTTCTGAATTTTCAGTACCACCATATGCAACACCGGAGGCACAGGAGGAAGAAATTGTCCACAGATCTCTAAATCTAAAAGGTGCATCCTCACCCACGAATTTATCAGAGGAAGATCAAGAAGACATTGGACCTTTTTCTCCAGATTCTGCATTTGTGTCAGAATTCTCATTTCCACCGTATGCAACCCAGGAAGCAGAGAAAAGAGAATTTGAGTGCGATTCTCCAATATGTTTAACATCGCCATCTGAGCACACTATTTTGTCAGATGAAGACACTGAAGAAGCGGAACTGTTCTCTCCAGACTCAGCATCACAAGTTTCAATCCCTCCATTTAGAATCTCAGAAACAGAGAAAAATGAACTTGAGCCTGATTCACTATTAACTGCAGTGTCTGCTTCAGGGTATTCCTGCGTTTCAGAAGCAGATGAGGAAGACATTGGATCTACAGCTGCTACACCTGTATCTCAGCAGTTCGGTTCATCACCGAAGCAAAAATCTGAAACTTTCCCTTTGATGTCTCCGCTTGAAGACTTGAGTCTGCCGCCTTCAACAGATAAATCAGAGAAAGCAGAAATTAAGCCAGATATTCCAACAACCTCAACATCTGTATCTGAATATCTAATTTTGGCACAGAAGCAGAAAACTCAAGCATATTTAGAGCCTGAGTCTGAAGACTTGATTCCTCCACATTTAACCAGTGAACTGAAGAAGGGAGAAAGGGAGGCAAGTTCATCAGTAACTGCAATACCTGCTTCTTTACCTGCACAATCATCTATAGTAAAGGAAGAAACCAAACCTGCATCTCCACATTCAGTTTTACCTGATTCAGTCCCTGCAATCAAGAAAGAACAGGAACCCACAGCAGCACTCACTCTAGAAGCTGCAGATGAACAGATGGCTTTGTCAAAAGTCAGAAAGGAAGAAATTGTGCCTGATTCTCAAGAAGCTACAGCACATGGATCACAGGATCAAAAAATGGAGCCTCAGCCTCCAAATGTTACAGGGTCTGAGATGAAATATTCAGTTTTGCCTGACGTGGTAGATGAGCCAAAGAAGGGTGTCAAGCCCAAATTAGTTCTAAATGTGACTTCTGAACTAGAACAGAGAAAGTTGTCCGAGAATGAGCCTGAAGTAATAAAACCGTGTTCACCTCTAAAGGAAACATCTTTATCTGGACCTGAGGTTTTATCAGCAGCAAAAATGGAGATGAAACATGATTCTAAAATAACAACTACACCTACAGTGCTTCATTCAGCTTCCTCAGGAGTGGAAAAGCAAGTTGAACATGGTCCACATGCACTAGCATTTTCAGCTTTGTCAGAAGAAATTAAAAAAGAAATGGAACCCAGTTCCTCAACAACCACAGCATCTGTAACTAAGCTTGATTCAAACTTAACCAAAGTAGTGAAAGAAGAAATCTCAACAGATTCATCTCTTGTCACTCCTATAGATCATCCATTCTTAACAAAAGTAGGAAAGGGTGAATTAGGAAGTGGTTTGCCACCACTGGTAACATCTGCAGATGAGCATTCAGTTCTTGCAGAAGAAGACAAGGTGGCAATTAAAAGTGCTTCTCCCATTGAAACTTCATCCAAACATTTAGCTTGGTCAGAAGCAGAGAAGGAAATTAAATTTGATTCACCTCCAAGTGTCTCCTCTATAGCAGAGCATTCTGTTTTGTTAGAAGTAGAAGCCAAAGAAGTTAAAGCTGGGTTGTCAGTAATCAAAACATCATCTCAATATTCAGACGAATCTGAGGAAGCAAGGGTAGAAGATAAACAAGGTCTTTCATGTTCTACAGTTCGCGACTCTGAACGTTTGGTTTCATCACAGAAAAAGAGCTTGGTGTCTACCTCAGAGGTGTTAGGGCCTGAACATGAGCTTTCACTCAGCCTGTGGGGTGAGATAAAGAAGGAAGAAACTGAACGTCCTTCATCACAAAATGTGTCACCTGCATCCAAACATATAATTCCAAAAGGCAAAGATGAGGAAATAGCAAGTTCATCTCCTGAGTTGGAAAATTTAGCATCAGGTTTAGCTCCAACATTACTGCTCCTCAGTGATGATAAGAACAAACAGGCAGTGGAGGTATCTTCTACAGATCAGGGAGACTTCCCATCAGAAAAACAAGACGTTGCTTTGGCAGAACTGTCTTTGGAACCTGAGAAGAAAGACAAGCCACACCAACCGTTGGAATTACCAAATGCTGGGTCAGAATTTGCTAGTGGTTTAGGTAAACAAAGTGGATCCATAGGTACAAAACAAGCAAAGTCTCCCATAACTGAAACAGGGGATTCTGTTTTAGAAAAAGGCCCAGCTGAGCTTAGGAGCAGAGAAGGAAAAGAAGAAAATAGAGAATTTTATGCATCTGCTACAATGCCTACAACTTCAGAGCTTTCATCATTGCTTAGGGAGGAATCTCAGAATGAAGAAATTAAACCTTTCTCTCCCAAGATCGTCAGCCTAGAGTTGAAAGAACCACCTGCTTCTGTAGCTGAAGGAGACTACCCAGAAGAATTTCAGCCATTTACTTTTTCTTTAAAAGGATTATCAGAGGAGGTTAGCCATTCAGCCGACTTTAAAAAGGGAGGAAATCAAGAAATAGGCCCATTACCACCAACTGGAAATTTGAAGGCACAAGTCATGGGAGATGTTGTAGCTAAGCTAAGTGAAGAAACAGGCCACCCAGATTCATCTCAGCTACTCCAGAGTGTAACAGAACCATCAAAGATTGCTCTTTCTGACCTCCTTGTGGAACAAAAGAAGACAAAAAAAGCACTTCATTCAGATCAAACTGTTAAATTACCTGATGTAAGCACCTCTTTTGCAGATAAACAAGATCTGGATATTAAGCAGTTTTCATTTATGAAAGAGAATTTGCCTTTGGAACAATCAAAATCATTTATGACAAGCAAGCCTGCAGATGTCAAAGAAACAAAAATGGAAGAATTCTTTATTTCTCCAAAGGATGAAAACTGGATGTTGGGAAAGCCAGAAAATGTGGCTAGTCAACACGAAGAGAGAATAGCAGGATCTGTGCAGCTGGATTCCTCTGGCAGCAATGAGCTGAGGCCAGAGCAGCTCAAGGCTGCTGTGTCCGGTATGGACCATATATATGAAGTGAGAAAGCAGGTCCTGCCTCATTCTGCTGAAGAATCTCATTTGTCATCACAAGAAGCGGTATCTGCTCTTGATACTTCCAGTGGTAATGTAGAGACCTTATCATGTAAAAGTTACTCTTCTGAAAAACTAAAGCTGGCTGAAGAACCAAAGTCTTTAGTCCTTGCTGGAGATGTAGAGAGAAATATAGCAGAGGAGAAGGAGATTCATTCTTTGATGGAGAGTGAAAGTTTGCTATTGGAGAAAGCAAACACAGAGTTTTCCTGGCCTTCCAAAGAAGATAGCCAGGAAAAAATTAAACTACCTCCTGAAAGATTCCTCCAGAAACCAGTGTCTGGCCTATCAGTGGAACAGGTGAAGTCAGAAACAATCCCCTCTTCTGTCAGAACAGCCCATTTCCTGGCAGAAGGTGTGGAACCAGCACTGGGCAATGAAAAAGAAGCACACAGGAGCACACCTCCTTTTTCTGGAGAGAAGCCACTGGAAGAATCAAAAATGGTTCCGTTGAAGGTTATTGATGATGCTGATGAGGAAAAGAAACCAGCACCTGAAGTGAAAATACCCACACAAAGAACACCCATCTCCTCACTCCGCGCAAAAGAGCCTCAATCCCCAGAGTCACCTGAAGTGACAGAAAAGCCACCTACACAGCCAAAGGTGGCTAAGCCAGACCTCCCTCAGGAAAAGAGAAAGATAGGAATTTCATCTTTCAAATCATGGATGTCCAGCTTGTTTTTTGGATCAAGCACTCAAGATAGCAAAGTTGCTGAACAAGAAGACTTAGAAACACTGCCAAGCCCATCTGTAGAAAAAGCAGTGACTGTGATAGAGCCTGAAGGTACAATTCCCACCAATTTTAATGTAGCTGAGAAACAAGCCGATCGTTCATTATCAGAGGTAAAACTCAAAACTGCTGACGAATCCAGAGGTACTTTAGTAAAATCTGATGAAGGTCAAAACGTTAAAGAAAAATCCATAATTTTATCAAATGTAGAAGATTTACAACAGCCAAAATCCATTTCTGAGGTGTCTAGGGAAGATTATGGAAAAAAAGAAATCTCAGACAATTCAGAGGAAATGAACATAAACTCAGTAGTTACTTCTGCTGATGGTGAGAAACATCTTGAAATTCAACCTTATTCACTAATCAGTGAGAAATTGATTATGGAAGAAGCCAAAACTATTGTTCCTCTTCATGTTACTGATAGTAAAAGAGTCCAGAAGCCAGCAATTGCTCCTCCATCTAAATGGAATATTTCTATTTTTAAGGAAGAACCAAGAAGTGATCAAAAAGAAAAATCACTCCTTTCATTTGATGTAGTAGATAAGGTGCCACAACAGCCAAAATCAGCTTCCTCCAACTTTGCAAGTAAAAATATCACAAAGGAATCAGAGAAATCAGAGTCAATTATTTTGCCAGTAGAAGAATCAAAAGGCAGTTTAGTTGATCTCAGTGAAGACAGACTAAAGAAAGAAATGCAAAGTCCTACTTCCTTGAAAATTTCTGAAGAGGAAACAAAACTCAGGTCTGTTAGTTCAACTGAGAAGAAAGATAATTTGGAAAACAGACCATATACCTTGGCAGAAAAGAAGGTGCTGGCAGAAAAACAAGACTCTGTGGCCCCATTAGAGCTTAGAGATAGTAATAAAATAGGGAAGACACAAATTACACATGGATCTAGATCTACTGAACTGGAAGAATCAAAAGCCAATGCTATGCCACAGCACTTCTATCAAAATGAAGACTACAGTGAAAGACCCGAAATCATTGTTGGTTCTGAAAAGGAGAAAGGTGAAGAAAAAGAAAATCAGGTATATGTGCTTTCGGAAGAAAAGAAGAAGCAGGAACATCAGCCTTATTCTGTGAATGTAGCCGAGTCTATGATTAAAGAATCAGATATCTCTTTAGGTCATTCTTTGGGTGAAACTCAGTCATTTTCATTAGTTAAAGCTACATCAGTTACTGAAAAATCAGAAGCCGTGCTCTCAGAGGCTCACCCAGAAATCAGAGAAGCAAAGGCAGTAGCAACCCAACCACATCCTTTAGAAGAAAGTAAAGTTTTGGTGGAGAAAACCAAGACTTTCCTGCCGGTGGCTCTTTCTTGTCGTGATGAAATAGAGAACCACTCTTTATCTCAGGAAGGAAATCTAGTATTAGAAAAGTCAAGCAGAGATATGCCAGATCACAGTGAAGAAAAAGAACAGTTCAGAGAATCAGAGCTATCAAAAGGTGGTTCAGTAGATATCACAAAAGAAAGTATGAAACAAGGATTTCCAACTAAAGAATCTGAAAGGACTTTAGCTTATCCTTTTGATGAAACTAAGAGCTCAGAAACACTGCCATATTTGCTGTCATCTGTGAAACCACAAACTCTAGTTTCAGGAGCCTCTCCAGAAATTAATGCAGTGAAGAAACAAGAAATGCCACAATCAGAATTGACTCCAGAAAGGCATACAGTTCATACTATTCAGACATCTAAAGATGATACATTCGATGTGCCTAAACAATCTGTTCTTGTTTCAAAGCACCACTTGGAGGCTGTGGAAGATACCCGTGTAAAGGAACCACTGTCTTCAGCAAAAAGCAACTATGCTCAATTTATATATAGTGCATCAGCAAGCAATGCTGATAAAATGGTTTCTAATGAAGAAATGTCCAAGGAGCCTGAAGACACATATGCAAAAGATGAAGACTTTACAGTGACTAGTAAGCCAGCTGGACTTTCAGAAGATCAGAAGACTGCCTTTAGTATCATTTCTGAAGGCTGTGAGATATTGAATATTCATGCTCCTGCCTTTATTTCTTCAATCGATCAGGAAGAAAGTGAACAAATGCAAGATAAGTTAGAATATTTGGAAGAGAAAGCCTCATTTAAAACCATACCACTCCCTGATGATAGTGAAACAGTTGCTTGTCACAAAACATTAAAGAGCAGGTTAGAAGATTCTGATGAAAAAGTTACATCATTGAAAGAAAGTAAACAAAAGGAAACTCGTCATACGGAAGAAAAGACATCCACAGATTCAGAAACTGGTGATTTATCTTTTATTCAGTCCACAATTCCCAGCGAAGAGGATTATTTTGAAAAATATACTTTGATTGATTATAACATCTCCCCAGACCCAGAAAAACAGAAAGCTCCACAGAAATTAAATGTTGAAGACAAACTCTCAGAGGAAGTTACAGAAGAAGCGATCTCTTTCCCAGTAAGTTCAGTGGAAAGTTCACTGGAACATGAATATGACTTGGTGAAATTAGATGAAAGTTTTTATGGACTGGAAAAGGACCACGACATATTATCTCATCCAGAGACCCAAAAGTCTTTAGGTATCCAAAAATCAGCTGACAGAAGTGTTTCAAAGGACATAAAGAGAGATGTGGACTCAAAGTCACCTGGGATGCCTTTATTTGAAGCAGAGGAAGGAGTTTTGTCACGAACCCAGATATTTCCTACCACTATTAAAGCCATTAATCCAGAGCTTCTGGAGGAGCCACCTGCACTTGCATTTTTATATAAGGATCTGTATGAAGAAACAGTTGGAGAGAAAAAGAAGGAAGAGGAGACAGCTTCTGAAGGTGACAGTGTGACTTCTGAGGCATCATTTCCCAGCAGAAATTCTGACACTGATGATGGAACAGGAATATATTTTGAGAAGTACATACTCAAAGATGACATTCTCCATGACACATCTCTAACTCAAAAGGACCAGGGCCAAGGTCTGGAAGAAAAACGAGTTGGTAGGGATGATTCATACCAACCGATAGCTGCAGAAGGGGAAATTTGGGGAAAGTTTGGAACTATTTGCAGGGAGAAGAGTCTGGAAGAACAGAAAGGTGTTTATGGGGAAGGAGAATCAGTAGGCCATGTGGAGACTCTTGGTAATATAGCAATGCAGAAGAAAGCTCCCATCAGAGAGGACATCAGAGTGGCTACCCAAAAAATAAGTTATGCAGTTCCATTTGAAGACACCCATCATGTTCTGGAGCATGCAGATGAAGCAGGCAGTCAGGGTAATGAAGTCGAAAATGCAAGTCCACAGGTCAGTCTGAATGTCCCAGTACAAGTGTCCTTCCCGGAGGAAGAATTTGCATCTGGTGCAACTCATGTTCAAGAAACACCACTAGAAGAACCTAAAATCCTGGGCCCACCTGAGCCAAGCGAAGAGAGGCTCCGTAATAGCCCTGTTCAGGATGAGTATGAATTTGCAGAATCCTTGCATTATGAAGTGCTTCCTCAAGACATTTTATCAGAAGAACTGTCTTCAGAATCCAGACCTGAAGATGTCTTATCTCAAGGAAAGGAATCCTTTGAGCACATCAGTGAAAATGAATTTGTGAGTGAGACAGAACAAAGTACATCTGCTGGACAGAAAGAGTTGGGCAGCGAGAGGAAAGAAGAAAACCAATTATCATCTGAGTTAGTAACTGAAAAGACACAAAAAGAGCTGAAAAAGTCCCAGATTGACACATACTGTTACACCTGCAAATGTCCAATTTCTGCCACTGACAAAGTGTTTGGCACCCACAAAGACCATGAGGTTTCAACTCTTGACACAGCTATAAGTGCTGTAAAGGTAAATAGATGTTAAAACACATATAATTAATAATATATGTATACACATTTAATTTGCTTTTACATTTTCTCAGTTTTAAAGTTGATTAATATTTGATCATTGATCTTTAAGCAGAATGGTCTGAAAGCAAACTAAGACTATTTCTCCAAGAATTTAGTTAAGGTAGGCTTGACAGACATTCATTGAGTACAGCCCACGCTCCTTATCCTTGAGTTCTGCGTGCTTAGAATCAACCAACCACAGATCAAACATATCCAGGAAAAAAAAAAAAGCACAAAACAGTAAGAGGGGGCCAGGTGTGGTGGCTCACACCTATCATCTCAGCACTTTGAGAGACCAAGGTAGGAGGATTGCTTGAGTCCAGAAGTTTGAGACCAGCCTGGGCAACATAGGGAGACCTTGTCTGTACTAAAAATACAAAAATTAGCTGGGCGTGGTGGCAGACACCTGTAGTTTAAGTTACTTGAGGGGCTGAGGTGGGAGGATCAGTTGAGCCTGGGAGGTCAAGGCTGCAGTGAGCTGAGATTGCACCACTGTACTCCACTCTGGGTGACAGAGTGAGACTGTGTCTCAAAAATAAAATCAAAATAACAGAGCCATAAAAATAATACAAATAAAAAACAATACAATATAACTATTTACGTAGCATTTATACTGTATCAGGCATTATAAGTAAGCTACAGATGATTTAAAGTATAGGAGAGGATGTATGCCGGTTATATGAAAATACGATGCCATTTTCTATCAGAGACTTGAGCATCTGTGTATTTTGGTATCTGCTGACATCCTGAAACCAGTCCTCTGCAGATACTGAAGACAGCTGTATACACTGTGTGCCACACATTTTTCTAGGCCTAGGGGCTAGCACGATAGACAACACAGGGTCACTGCCCTTGAGGAGCTTGGTATTTTGTGGCAATAGCCCTTAACATTACCAAAAATGCCAAATAATTTGAAATTTAAAAAATTACCTTTGAGCAAAAAACTGCGAAAAACACAGTTTCCTTCCTATTATCTACAATATCATCCTTTAAAAAGACACATTTACATTACATTGAGACATTTCATTGCAAGTTATATGTAACTAATACATTAAGACAGTTTAAATTTTTACTTTCTTTGTATTTCCTTTTAATTTATAAAATTCATGTTAGAAGCAGAAATTTTTTTGCATTCTTTCTGGCTATGTCTGTAGGACTCCAGTGTTCTAGGTAAGTTAGTCCTAACACGTGTCCTCCTTTAAGTGACTATAAATACTCCACTTCCCCAAGATGCTGTTGGAATGTAGTCTTTGAGACTCTCCTCTACCTTTCGATAGCCCTCTTACTGGTCTCATCATTCTTACCTCTTTAATCCATTCTCCATAGGGCAGCTGGAATTATCTAAAATTACTAAATAACAATAACAATTGAGCACTTACTCTGTGCCATGCACTATTTTTTGTTTTTGTTTTTGGTTTTTAGAGACAGGGTCTCGCTCTGTCACCCAGGCTGGAGTGCAGCGGCGTAATCACAGCTCACTGCAGCCTCAACCTCCCAGGCGCAAGTAATCCCTCCACCTCAGCCTCCAAGTAGCTGGGAGTATAGTCATGCACTGCCACCCTGGGCTAATTTAAAAAAATTTTTTGTAAAGACAGGGTTTCCTTATGCTGCCCAGGCTGGTCTAGAACTCCTGGGCTCAAGTGATCCTTCTGCATTGGCCTCCCAAAGTGCTGGGATTACAGGTGTGAGTCACCATGCCCAGTCTTAAGTTCCTTATTTACAGGATATCTTTTAATCTTTCTGACAGCCCTATCACTGTCATCAACTTGCAGATAATAAAATCATCTCAGAGAGTTTTAATGATTTGCCCAAGGTCATGGCAGGTGGAACTGGGGCTGATACCCAGATTTTCTGATGCCAGAGCTCACGTTCTTGACTGTATACACATACTGCTTGGCTCAGTACCTTGCTAATGGTAGTGATTTTCAACATGATCATTCAATTAGGTCCTTGTTAAAGAATTATCAGACTCATTTGGATTTAATAGGATAACATATTAGAATCTGGGCATTTTTTCACTTCCAAATTAATCCTTCTCAACTTGCCTGATATTGGTTCTAGTTCTCCAGGGTAGAATTTTGTTGAAATTTTACTTGTTAAAGTTTGGGATTAGGGAGTAGGGCAACTTCTTTTGTGAAATCTCAGACATCAGATGCATAAGTCCCAGTGGAAGTGGGCCCCGTTCTGTGGTGACACTTTGTTTTAACCCACAACTACTGAGCAGTGCCAGCAGAAAGAAGACTGAAAATTTTTGGCCTTCTTAATATGTTTTATTTATCTCTATGAGTTTTAAATATTAAAAAATAATCATCTAAGTATTATCAATTTAAAACAAATTTTGTAAGTAGAGAGATATGACATCTCCTGCCTTAAAATCATTTTTAAAGTTTTTTTTTTTTTAATTCTTGATCTTCTCTAAACAGTATGAGAAGGAGAAGGTGGGAACCCAGTTGACTAAAGCTAAGGAGCTACCTTCATTTCATTAAGTCAGCCATGAAGATTAGTAAGAGTTGGTTGGTTGGCAATTCCTCCTCCTCCCCCCTCCTCCTCCACCCCCTCCCTTCCTCCTCCTCTTCTTCTTCCTCTTCCTCTTCCTTCTCCTTCCCTTCTTCCTCCTCCTCTTCCCTTTCCTCCTCCTCCTCCTGCTCCTCTTCTTCTTCCTTTTTTCTTTTCTTCTTTGCCAGGATCTTACTCTATTGCCCAGGCTGGAGTGCAACAGCATGATCATCATAGCTCACTGAAGCCTCCTGGGCTCAAGCAATCCTCTTGCCTCAGCCTCCTGAGTAGCTGGTACTACAAACACATGCCACCACATCCAGCTACTTTTTAAATTTTTAGTGGAGACAAGGTCTCACTATGTTGCCCAGTCAGTCTCGAAGTCCTGGCTACCAACCATCTTCCCACCTAGGTCTCCCAAAGTGCTGAGATTCCAGGCAGTAGCCACTGCAGCTGGCCAGTTGCAATTTAAAAAATTGTAGCTTGAGAATTTTTGTTCTCACTCATAGGTGGGAACTGAACAATGAGATCACTTGGACTCGGGAAGGGGAACATCACACACTGGGGCCTATCACGGAGGGGGAAGGGGGGAGGGATTGCATTGGGAGTTATACCTGATGTAAATGACGAGTTGAGGGTGCTGACGAGTTGATGGGTGCAGCCCACCAACATGGCACAAGTATACATATGTAACAAACCTGCACGTTATACACATGTACCCTAGAACTTAAAGTATAATAAAAAAGAAAAAAAAAAAAAAGAATTTTCTAGCATCTTAAGGGCAGGCATTTGTGCCTGTTCCAGGAGCTGATGGCTGCAGTTACAGATCACCCAAGTCCTTGTGTCCCCTCCTGAGTCCATCCCCGTCATGTGCTTATCTTTTGTCTGTTATTTATTTTCTTCATTCGCTCACTCCCTTCCTGTATTCTCACTGTTAATTTATCTCCTCTTCTGTGTCAGGAACTGTGCTAATCATTGAGAATGAAAAAAAAAAAAGAAAAGGAATATGGACTTGTAGATTCCCAAAATCAATACAACGTTGTGAAAGCACAATGTTCTGAGAAACTAACCTTTTGGGAGTGAAATGGTGGGGTAGGAAGGGGAATGTTAGCAAAGGTGTCTAAAACGTGAAGCTTGGGTGAGCTTTAAATGAGATAGAGTTCTTCTAGCAGTCAAGAGCGGAGACAATATTCTAGAGCCAAGGAATGCCATATGAAGGCACACAGATGAGAAAGAGAGCAAGGACAAAATTCAGCTTGTGTGATTGGAGCCTGGGGGCTGTGGAGAAGAGGTAAGGGCCATAGAGGGAAGTAGAGACCAGATCCTGAAGAGCCCTCCATCAATGTTGTATCTCCATCAGTCTGTGGTAGTGAATCAGACAGCTGAAACTCTGCTATTTTTTCTGTTTTGTTATTTTTTAAGTTTAGCAAGATTGACTGTTGCTAGGTTTATAACTACCGCTAAAGTGAGTACCATGCTCCCCTATCACCCCATACGTTTTCTAGTTGGCTATTACCCCTTGGGTATTTTAACCCTTTGAGGGTCGTTAGAACTTTTAGGTCCCCATAGTAGACAGTTTCTCTCAGTTGGTATGCTAGATTTCAGGCCTTGTGGCACTCTGGTCACCTTCTCAGGCCATTGGTGTAAATGTGAAGAAACTACTCAGGTATATTGGACCAGTTTAGCAAAACGACTCCTCTCTCAGAACATACAAAAACCAAGGCCTTACTAGAGAGAACGCGTTCAAATCCATAGTTCATTAAAACAAGTATGTTTTGAGCTCATCAATTTACCAAGAAAGTCTTTTCTTTCACTTAAGAAGATATACTGTCTTTGTGTAGTTGTTTTGAGGTTTTCACTCAAAACCTCCTAATTGTTTATCATGCAGGATTATCTATAGTCAGATGAGGCAGTAAAGAAGATTTAAGGATTGATTTGTTAGTGGATATAGTATAGTAAGTCTCTACCAAACATAGTAAATTTATAAGGAATTTGGAGCTCACTGGTTGAAGTCCTTTTCCTAAATGTCATATACTAAGGATATCTTAATTCTTTTCTTCAGGTTCAATTAGCAGAATTTCTAGAAAATTTACAAGAAAAATCCTTGAGGATTGAAGCCTTTGTTAGTGAGATAGAATCCTTTTTTAATACCATTGAGGTAAGTTAACACACCCATTTTACCTTAACCCGGCTTGTTCACAGTATCAGAAGTAAACGATTCTGAGGTGAAGGGATCTGACTTGGGGATTTTGTGCGTATGTGTTGTTTGCCATTGTTAGTTCAGTTCCATTCAAAGCGAGGATACTTAAAATCTTCTCTCTGTGCATAATCAGTGAGACTCCTTTCTGCCTATGGATAAAAGATTTGCCCTTAACAACAGACATGGCGTTTATTAGACACTTAAATAGGGCAAATTCTTTATATGCTTTACATGACCGAATCCTCACAATTACATGAGATAGGTGTTATTATTATTGTTCCAATTTTATAGATAAGAAACCAAGTCTTAGAGTACATTCCTCGTTTTCATGCCTCTCACTGGGTTAACTCTGCAGAAATGCTCTGAGTCACTGTCCAGTGTCCCATGCCCAGGGCCAGTGAGTGCCTAGCACAACTATCTCTGATGAGTTCATGCTCTCCTAGCTGCTGGCTCCTGTCCCTTCTGCAGGAAAGAGAGGGACCAGCAATGCTCCATCCTTATACAGAGATGGCCCAGGCACCCTCACCAGTCAGTCAGGACTGGCAGAGGGCCTGAGGCCACTGCAGAGGCTCCTGCACAGTTCTGTTACTCCTGGGGCCACTCCATGTCCCGGTTTGCTTGTGAGAGGTCTGCTTAATTCATGTTGTAGATCAACTAGTACATGCTAGTTGCTTCTGGTGTCCCCTTCCCCAGGTGTCCTTTTTAGAGAGTAAATTTTGGTTTCATCTTACTAGCCCCACTAGTGAGGATAGCCAGGCATCTGGGTGTGTCTGGACAGGCAACAAAGTTTCTCCCACTGTGGGATAATCTGCCATCTCACTGGAGAACATTTGGGGAGGTAGCCCCCGTTCCATATCTGGGCTGCTTTCTGCCTTGCAGTGTGATTTTAGTGGAGTGATGCCTCTCTACCACATGAAGGCCAGGGATCCTCACTCACCATGATGCCATTTTCAAGTTTCATCATGTGTGAGTACAGGTGGGCAAGACTTCCATACAAATATATATATATTTTTTGTATTATGATAACTAAAACTTTCTTGATGATACTGTTATAGTAAATTCTATTGCTTTATTGCAAAGCTAATTGTGTGAAAGGGATTGGTAGGTTAAAAATTTGAACTGTGCATGTAATGTCTGATTCTCCGATCAGGATGCCAGAGCTCAATTCTTTAAAAGGCTAGTGTTTCCAAAAAAAAAAAAGCATGCATTTCTTGCTTCATTCAGAAGTGGGCTTTTTTGCTTGTTTGTTTTCAGGAAAACTGTAGTAAAAATGAGAAAAAGCTAGAAGAACAGAATGAGGAAATGATGAAGAAGGTTTTAGCACAGTATGATGAGAAAGCCCAGAGCTTTGAGGAAGTGAAGAAGAAGAAGATGGAGTTCCTGCATGAGCAGATGGTCCACTTTCTGCAGAGCATGGACACTGCCAAGGACACCCTGGAGACCATCGTGAGAGAAGCAGAGGAGCTTGACGAGGCTGTCTTCCTGACTGTAAGTGCCAAGTAAAATGGGCTCAAACACCTTGCGCCCACTCTGGCACATCTACTTTTAAAGCTTCATTTTTCACTATTCCTTAAGATTATTTATATCTCTGTGTGGGATTTATATAATTCTGGCATTTAAGCATTATTTGGGCATGCCTGATGCCTATAGAAAAGGCCCAGCGAACCCTGAAAGCCTTAATGCCCAGATCCAGCTGAAAGATACATGGAGACAGCCTGCAGCATCATCATTCCATTGTGTCCCACTGGATTGATTGGTCACTGTCTAAGAGGGAGGGAAAGCAGCCTTGTTCCTGCCATGCTTTCCCTCTGAGGGCCAGCTGGTGTCCTCAGGCTGGCTCCTGGGGCTGTCCCCTTCACTCCCCAAGCTGAAGTGACCACTTATATGGACTGTTCCCCCTCTGTCCTGGCCAAGGGGACTGGGAGTAACATTTGGGTGTGCAAAAGGATGACATAATGGGATACCCCTCTCAGGTAATAAATATGTTGGTTTTACAAGGGGTTTCTTGGGGACAGGATTTCTTAATTCAAGCAGGCAACTTGTAGACATGGAAATTCCCTTGGGTGCTCCTCAAATTGCACCAGCAGAGACACCTCTGTGCTCCCTGCAATTCCCTAGAATATTCAGTGAGACGCCGGTTCTCCATGAAGCCAGGATTAAGCAGAAATAGTGGAGATGTTTCCCCTGAAGGCAGTTCCAAGCCTAACTGTCACACAGCGGGAAGCACGGCTCTTAGGATGACTGGAAACCTCCCTTTCAAAGTCCCCCATCCTCCCACCCTTTCGAAAAGTTTGGAGATACAGCAAGGCAAAATAGGACAATGTTAGCCTTTTGATTTGCCTCTGGGGACAGCTCTTGACAAGGCAAATTTGGGTGAAGTGGACATGGCCATTCTCAAAGAGAACTAAACTCATTACATTGTTTTGTGTGTCATTAAGGCAAAGCTTCTTATTCATAAATTGGGCACTGCTTGTGAAGCATAATGTTAATTAAGTGCTTTTTGTTCCCTGAGAACCTTATCTTTGTTCAATAAGAATAAGAATAATTTACTTCTCTCTAGAAGAGCAAACTGTAAATAAAAAAAGAAAAAGATGGCATTTTCCCTACTTATATAAGTAATATTACTCATTTTTTAAAATTGGAAAATATAGAAAAGCACACAGAAAATATCACTCAGATAAATACTGATTACATTTTTTGATACCTATCCCTCATTGAATACATTTAAGTCATTTTTCCTGCTTTAGAGAATTCTGTTCTGGAAGCTAAGCCATTGGTTGATGAATAGAGAGAAGCAGAGCATAAGCAACTCATTGCCAGTCCCGCTGATCACAGAGACAGAGCCAACTGCAAATGAACCACCCTCTATCCCTGTCCTGACACTGCCCATCCCACCCTCTCCCGCTCCCCCGCACCCTGCCTTCTGAGCACTTATGTCCTTGCTGCCCAGGCTGGGAGAAAAACAACCTCAGGGAAGCTAAGGGGTTATGATTTTCAAAAGTGGGTAATCTTAATGCTCCTGGTTGTTTTTTCTTTCTGTTGTTAATTAGCTTCTCTCTCTCTCTTTCTCTCTCTCTTTCTCTCTTCTTCTCCTCCTCCTCCTTCCTCTCTCTTTCTCCCTAAGTCGTTTGAGGAAATCAATGAAAGGTATATAAAACATGGTACAATGTAGTGGCAAATAGCATGACTGGATGCTTGCTTTTTAATATTTTGGTGCTTTATGGAAAATGAGCTGCCAATTAAAAAATATTTAGTGGGCTACAATATTTTCACTTTTAGACACAGTGCTTTTAAAAGCTAAATGACAGCTTTGAAAGAAAACTGCATGTGCTTTAGTTAAATAACAATTATCATAATGTAGATTTTTAACTGCTTCCTCAAGATATATTCTGCATTTTCAGCCTAATCTAGGCCATCTTTCCTGTCACTGCATATAGAACATTTTGCAGATACTTAGATGCATTGGTTAAATATGAGTATTTGAAAGAATCATTCATATCTGCCTTGAGTAATTTTGTGGTTTATGTAATTTTAATGGACTGTTCTATCATTTTCTCTTCAAAAGACAGTCATGCATTTCTCTTCTCTTTCTGCTCAGCTAACCTAAATGAATCTCCCTCTTTTGATTTTGTTTTGTTTTGTTGTTGTATTTAACACTTCATCTAAGAGAATTCTTCATTCTTTCCAAAAGCAAAACACTCAACAAGAAAACATATTGTCTATAAAAACATGTAACATCAGATTTATGTTTATCTTTCGGAGCATCTCATACTGAAATTCTCCGACAGATCTGACACATTCTTCCTCCTGCCCCATAGCAAGACCTGAGGTCTTTCCTTCTGGTTTGAGCCTAATGTTTTCTCCTTTCAGTGTAATTTTAAATGTAAATTTCTAAATTGTAAATATCATCTTCAGTTTACTTCCATTCCAATTCAAATTGTGATACAGTATAGAATAAAATCAGAAATTTGTATCTATAATGTATTATAATATAAAAAAAGGATTTAGGTTAGAAATATGATTTTTTTAGGTAATTGAAATCACACAGATGAATCCTATTTACCTAAAACAAATTCTATTCAACAGAATATTACCAGTTAGTTTTTGAAAATAATTTGTATACTAGTATTGACATTAATCAATAAGTGTTCTATAACAGTGGCTCTGTTATGAATAGAATTCCCCAAGGAGCTTTTAAAAATGTTGATGCCTGAATCTTCTGAGATTCTGATTTAACTGCTCTGAGGTATAGCTGAGCATTTTTAAGGCTTCTGAGATGATTCTAATGCACAGCCAGAGTTGAAAGTTCTGGTTTATACAATCTATCCTTTGTCCCAGTGGTTCCCCAAACTGGCTGTGCCTAAATCACCTGTGCAATTTGTTTAACCAAAGATCCTTCGGTCCCACCCCAGATCCACTACATCAAAATTTCCAGAGTGAGACCAGGAATCTGCTTGTTACCAATTCCCACAGATGAGTCTAAGACACACCAGTCAGGTCTGGAAACTGATACCCAGGCCTTATTCTGAGTTTCCAGTCTATCTTATCTATCTATCTATCTATCTATCTATCTATCTATCTATCTATCTATCCATCTATCCATCCATGCATCCATCTATATTTTTTTGAGCCAGGGTCTCGCTTTGTCACCCAGGCTGGAGTGCAGTGGCACGATCTTGGCTCACCGCAACCTCCACCTCCCAGGTTCAAGCAATTCTCCTGCCTCATCCTCCTGAGTAGCTGGGACCACAGGTGTACTCCACTGTGCCCTGCTAATTTTTTGTATATTTAGTACAGATGGGGTTTTGTCATGTTGCCCAGGCTGATCTTGAACTCCTCAGGCCAAGTGATCCGCCCACCTCCAGTTTCCTTTATTTTAAAAAAAAATTATATTTTTTTCTAAATATTATTGACATTTCTTTTTATCCAAAAAGTACATGGATTTACAGTGCCATTCCATCTATACTGGACAGTGTAGATGCATATTTGCTTACTTATATTTTATCCATTCACAGAAGTTACTGCTCAGTAAGAAAATTTGGTGAGTGAAAAGTTGCAAAAATGCAATAGAATGTTTTTACCTTTCTAACCATCGGAATATTGCAAATATAAATTGACATCCACTTAATAGTAAATACTGTTTCTTCAGCTTCGTGCTTAAATGTGTTCATCTGTGTGTCATTTTAATTAATTTCTATTTCATTGTCCAGTTGACAGTGAATAAATTTTTTGCTAAACCTGCCTGTCACTTAAAGGAGAGTACACTTGGGCGAACCATTATTTTCTGTAAAGAAAAAAGACAACAAAATTTTGGGATTTGGTGAAGAAAGGTGAACAATTAAAGAAAGCACTGTCAGACGTGCATGTACACATGCACACACTTGATGAAGCTGGACCCCATCACTAAAAAGGTTTCCATGTCCTCAAGAAAACTTCTGTCTCAAAGTCTTGATGTTATTGATGTTCCTTTCTATAAGAAGTGCTACTTATCTACAGTTGGCCCTTGAACAACACGAGTTTGGACTGTGCAGGTCCACTTATATATGAATCTTTTCCATAAATATATTGGAAAATTTTTTTGAGATTTGTGACAATTTGAAAAAAACTAGAAGATGAACTGCATAGCCCAGAAATGTTGAAAAATTAAGAAAATGTTAGGTGTGTCACAAGTACATAAAATATATGTAAATATTAGTCTATTTTATCATTTACTATCATAAAATATACACAAATCTATTATAAAAATTAGAAACATCAACACTTACACACACAAACACTACTGTCCATAGCACCATATGCAGTTGGGAAAAAATGTAAACAAACAGAAAGATACAGTATTAAATCATAACTGTAGTTATGTAAAATTAACTGTAGTAATACTGTACTACTCAAATAATTTCTACAGCTATACTACTACCATACTACTTTCATAATTTTGTAACCACCTCCTGTTGCTCTTGTAATGAGCTCAAGTGTTGTGAATCTCTGCTTAAAACACTGTGTCACGCTGATCATCTCTCCGTGAGCAGTTAGTCTCTCCAGTAAATTGCATATTGCAGTAAAAAGTGATCTCCTTAGGTTCTTGCCTATTTTTTTTTAACCATATTCAGTGCAATACCATAAACCTTGAATAACACCATGATACCCATAGGAAGTGGCACTAGTGATCCTGGATGTCCTCCCAGGAAACAGAGAAAAGTCATGACATTACAAGAAGAAGTTGAATTGTTTGATCTTTTCAGTAGATTGAGGTCTGTGGCCACCTTTGCCTTCCATTTCAGGTGATTCATCTTGTAAAGAGATGATGTAAACTTAAGGTATTAATAAATACAGTACAGTACTGTAGGTGTATTTTTCTTCCTTATGATTTTCTGAAGAACTCTTTAGTTTATGTGATTTTAAGAATACAGTATATAATACATATACAAAATGTGTGTTAATCAACTCTTGAGGTTATTGGTAAGGCTTATTGGTAAGGCTTGCAGTCAACAGTAGGCTGTTAGTAGTTAAGTTTTTGGGGAGTCAGACGGCACACATGGATTTTCAATTGTGCAGAGAGTCAGTGCCCCAAACCCCGTCTTGCCCAAGAGTCAGCTGTAGTTTATTTTACCTTGCCACTTTTTCTCCCTCCTTTCACATTATATCTCTAAAGGCAGTGCTTGTCTATTAAATGATTTCTCTCAACACTAAAAATGCTTAAATTAAGGAATGCTGTCAAGCATATTTAGACTCAACATTTGCATATCTTGAAAAACACATTTGCTTAGAAAATGCTGTTCTGTTGAGGGGATTCATTTTTTTCTCCGTTTTGCTCTTTTGTGTTATAATAATGAAAAGGAATTGCAACCATTGTAAGACCTGCTTCTAAAAGGATGTCTGCTTGCCTTTTCATATGCTGATGTTAAACTGGAATAGGTCAGTGCATAAGGGAAAACTCGAACATTTTGCTCGTGGTACCTACAATCAGAGCTTTTGTGCTACAAAATGTCCTACATTAATACACATCAGTGATGTGTATTTTTAGAGGGCTTAGTGCATGTACGGGGCACCATTTTTGTTCATTCTGAGCCTATCATTTCCACCCTCTCCATCTGCACAGCCTTAATTTAGGCTGGTGCTGTTTTCCTTCATCTAGACCCTGTGGGGTTCTCCCGCCTGACCTCAGACCTGTCTTCCTCTGCTTGCCCTGATCCTTCCTTAGACACTTGCCAAGACAGTCATCTAAATTTCCCTTTTATAACAATTTTGTGGCTCTCCCTGCCTTAAAAGACAAAATTGAACTCTCAGTGGGTGTGAAAGGCTCTTCATAGTCAAGCCACAAAGCGCTTTTCTATTTCATCCCTCACCGTCTGTGTTTCTCAATTCCCACGGTGCCCTCTGGCCCTCGAATGTGCTGTAGTTGGCCACATCTCCATACCTGGGTTCATGCCCTTCTTCTGTCTGCAACGCCCTTACTTATTCTCTCTTCTGCCTAGGAAACTCCCACTCATTAAGACCCAGCCCAAATGTTACCTCCTCTTTGAAGCCCCTCTGGAACCACCTCCCCTAAATCAAATGATAGTGAATTTTATTGTTTCTGACAGTAGTAAGTGTAGAAGTCACTCTAAATATTCAGTTTTGTTTTATAGTATTTTTCCTTCATGCTGACCATAAATCCACCATCACTGAGATCCTGGTATCCTCGCCCACACAAAACTATTGGCCTCTTATTTATTCAAAATATGCTTATTAAATGCCCACTATGTGCCAAGTAATGCATTAGAATACAGTAGGGAACAAAACAAAGTCCTTTCCCGCATATAAATGCTATTCTGGTGAAGCAGACAGACAAAAACCGAAGAGGCTGTGATAAGTCTGGGGAAGTAAAACAAAGCCTAGCGAAGAATGGAGGGGGCAGGCAAGGCTGTATTAGTAGCGTACTCTCTGAGGAGCTGACATTTGAACAGAGATCTAAATTAAGTCAAGGAAGGAGCTGAGCAAGTGTCTGGGAGAACAAAGTTCCAACAGCAAGTGCAGTGGGTCTGCTGGGAAAACCAAGACATCCATGGAAATGAAGCCGACGCAGTTCCTTGCAGCCGACTGAGTTGCCGGAAGAGAATTCCAGTCCTGTGTGAGAGAGGTGAACAGAGGAGAGCTGCTAATCTACTTAGAGGCCTCTCATGCTAAAAATAAATTCTTTTGCAAACTCTCTGTTTCCTCTTTCCCCTTCAGAGTTAACCTTTTTGTCGCTGTTTGTTTAAATCCACATTTCATCTGGATACCAATACTTAGCATCAGTTGGCATTCCAACTAATGAGGGTGTTGAGTCCATAAAGCTGTTGATTTAGAAACTGTGGCTTGTTTAGGCTTTATCCTCTCTCATTGCTCTTTCCCCAGTACCTAGCACAATGCCTAGGTCATAGTAGGTAAACATGTTTTGAATGAAAAAATGATTAGAAGCTTAATATTGAGGTTTGAGAACAAAGACATCTACAGTGTATACGTTTCTGGATATGCTCTTAGCATTTTTATCCTTTGAAACCTCAGTGGGTATGAAAAGCTTTGGATATAAATCCTTTCCCTTTAGGAAATAAAGAAAATAATCACTAAAATGAAGTAATTTTTAGGACCAACTTTATAGGTAAAACCCTTAAGACTGTATTGCTTGATAGAATCTTTTCTAACTAGAGGATATAGGAATGAAATTTCCAATATTACCAGTTGCCTAAGAATAGATTTTAGACATATATTTCAAGACTTTAAAGCTTTAAATCCTTTTTTGGATAGAGTGAGAGGCCCTGCCTTATGCAAACCACCACTACCAACACCAGCTTCATTTTGAACAACTGTTTTTCACTTTCATTCCGTATGTCAATAATTTTTTGACTTATGTAGAGCTCTATTCCCCTGATAGGTTGCTTTCTGCAATGGAGAGCACTGCTTCTTTAGAGAAAATGCCTGCTGCGTTTTCTCTTTTTGAACATTATGATGACAGCTCGGCAAGAAGTGACCAGATGTTAAAACAAGTGGCTGGTAAGCATTTTAATATATTAATTACCTAGATGAAATATGGCAGTTTTTGCTTGTTTGTTTTGTATGTAATGATATATACAAAAGATTTTGCATGCAAAGACATGTAACTGGAAAAAGAAAAGTATTAGTTGTAAAATGTTACAGCTAGACTCTGAAATTGAGCATGAGACGAGCATCTCATTTCTGTGCATTTCCATCTGAAGCTTTATGACTTGCTTGGAGATTGAGGAGGTGGAAGGAGCCATGAAACCAAAGGGTCTCCTCTTTTTTTTTTTTTAATTTAAAAATAGGATTTCTCTCCCTCTCTTCTTGAGAGTTGTTTGCCTCATACCAGCAGCCAGGTATAGAAGAAAAAAGAAGTCAAATGTTTTTCTATGTGTCAAACAGATTTCTCTTTATGGGTGATTTTCCCCTTTTCAATTCAGTTCTTTTCCCCTTTTTTCAAACTAAACAGATGAGCTTAGAGAACTATCAGCTCAGCAGCATGGTCTGTAGCCAGGAGCCTCCTACTCAGCTGTCAGAAGCATCCTGCCAGCTCTTCACAATATTTTTTAATGTGCTATTTTAACAAACAGGACAATGAAACTTATTTAGATTTTTCAAAGCTGCCATGTTTCAGTGAAATTACCAAGGTTTTCTTACTGTACAATGTGCTCAGATGTCCTCCTTAAAAGATTTTATCGTCTTCCAAAATCACCTCAAAGATTACAGCCATTCGGGAGGCTGAGGCGGGAGGATCACTTGAGCCTAGGGGTTCGAATCCAGCCTGGACAACATAGTAAGATCTCCATTTCTAAAAAAAAGAAAAAAAAAAAAACCCAAAAAACAAAAACAAAAACGATGGCTGTTGTGTTTAAATTGGTGATTAACTTTCATTCCTGTATCAAGAGTTTTAGTTCAGTTACTACTAAAAAGGCTACTGTATGTCTAAAAGACAGAAAGAACACAACACCACACAACACACAAAAACCCAAAACTCCACCAGCCCTTTATAAAATTAAAAACTCGATCATTGATCTTAATGGATTTTCTTTAGAAATGTCTCAAAACAAAGTGTTTTCTTGTAATGTCTTTAAGAGGGATTAGACTAGGGCAGTGATTGCAAACTAAGAAAGTTTGATTAACAGAGCTGGTCTTTTGCTTTTAAGGGATTCATTATATAGCATTGTTCATTTAGGAGGATATGCTTTTCAATACTTAATGGGCATTGAGAGGACATTTAATATACTTTAGAGGTCACAGAGTTAAAATGTCACGAAGTGTTAACAATTAACTCAGCAAGTGCAAGTGGCGGTCCCTGTGGTTCGAAGCCTTTTATGGAGAGACTGATCTTAGAGCCATAAATGTTACTTTGTGCATCAGTTTCACAAAATTGGAGCCCAGGGTGTTGACTTGCTGCTAAATAGTTTTTGTTCATTTTGTGATACCTCTCGGAAGTCCTCACCTGTTACTTGAAAAGTTGATCTGATGACCCCCTACCTAAACTAAGCAGATGTAATGAGAAAAGGATGTGAGTTTTCCAATGAGAAGTAGCAGCCCATACGATTTATTCCATGCTTACACAATGTCTGGCATTGTGGGAACTGTTAAGCATATCAAATCATCTAATCTCACCACAACCCAAGGAGGGAGGTTTTGTTATTGCCATTTGGCAGGTGAAGAAAGGTGAGGAAAGAGAGGAATAGAAAAATGTTCTATTTTCAAGACAACACAACCGGTTGGGGTGTGTGTGGCAGGGGAGTTTGGCTTCAGAGTCTGCCCCACAGCGAAAAGGCAGAGTGCTGCTGAGAAAGGTGAGAGAAACAGATAGTGGATAAACAAACGTGAATCTAGACTTCCTGGATGCTGGCACCTGGGGATTTTTTTTAAATTGCGGTAAAATACACATAACTTAAAATTTACCATCTTGCCCATTTTTAATTGTACAGTTTAGTGGCATTAAGGACATTCACATTGTGTTACAACCATCACTGCCATCCTCTCCAGAACTCTTCATCTTGCAACACAGAAGCTCTATATCCATTACACACTAACTCTCCATATTCTCCCCTTCCCCTGGCTCCTGGCAGCCACCATTTTACTTTCTGTTTCTGTGAATTTGATTATTCTAAGTACCTCATCTAAGTGGAATCATATGGTATTTCTCTTTTTGTGACGGCTTTAACTTAGAGTAATATCCTCAAGGCTTGCCATGTTGTAACGTGTGAAACTTTTCCTCCTCTTTAAGGCTGACTTATATTCCATTGTATGTACACACAGCTTTTACATTATCTGTTCATCCATTGGTGGATACTTGGGTTGCTTCCACTTTTTGGCTATTGTGAATAATGCTGTTCTCCTGAGGACGTTCCAAAGGCCAGGTTGAGTGGAAATCTGTATCTGGCCACAGATTCCGAAGTCCAGTTTGGTTAATGCTTAACTCCCCAAATGTGGCGGCTCTTTTTGGGCACGTTTCATCAGGCAGAGGAGTGATTCTTCTACCCAATTCCTTAGCCTCTTATAATGAAGCCCTAAACTTTCATTTTGGTATTTTTTTAGTATCATACCTTTTTTTTTTTTTTCACACAGAGTCTCACTCTGTCGCCCAGGCTGAAGTGCAGTGGCACCATCTCGGCTCACTGCAACCTCCGCCTCCCAGGTTCAAGCCATTCTTATGCCTCAGCCTCCCCAGTACCTGGGATTATAGGCACGCATCACCATGCCCAGCTAATTGTTGTATTTTTAGTAGACATGGGGTTTTGCTCCATTGGCCAGGTTGGTCTCCTACTCCTGACCTCAAGTGATCTGCCCTGCTCGGCCTCCCAAAGTGCTGGGATTACAGGCGTGAGCCACTGCACCTGGCCGGCATCACACTTATTCAAGCTTATTACTGTGAAAGTGTAAACATAGTTGCTAACCTCCGGGTCTCTGATGTTCTTCTACCACATAAGAATTGTAAATTCAGCCATTATTATTAGATTATATCTATGGAATATTCTTATTCCCTTTTCATTTTAGAATTCTTTGAAAAGTAAAAGTATTTCCTGTTTCTGAAAAAAAGGTGTTTTAACTTTAATGCTTTTGGGGGAAGGAGCACATTAAAACAAAATTTCTAACTTACATACTTTGCTTTTTCCTTAAAATTAAGTGATTTTCTTGGATCAATTAATCAGTTTTTAAGTTTGTTAATTTACCCGAGAAAGAGAGAGAGAGATGGGAAAGATGTTTTCGTGTTTAAAAAGCAGATACAGCTCCATGTATAATTCATAGGGTAAAAGGGGGAGCATTTTCATTGTTCACGCCTCAAGTAATTCTGAAATATTGCTTCAAAGATGATCGACAATCGTTGAAACATTCCACTTGGTCCTTTTATAGACCTGGGGAACATGAAAATTTACTGAACTACATTGATCTGGACAGACTCATTTAGAATGTGACATCCATTTCCTGCTGGGAAGACAAGCAATAAATTCCAAGACAGTATGAGGGTCTCTGACCTGTGATCGATCCCTGGGGAGGCGCTCTCACCAGCGACCTCTGCCTTAGCATGCAGTTCGCTCCACAGGTCTTACCTCTGTGGCCTCTGTGGCTTTCCAGATGGTGGGTCCCTCCTTCAGCCCTCATCTTCAGGAGCTTCCTGCCTCGCCCCGCTGTTTCCTGTGCTCCTGGCCAAGGCCCCTTTGCTTTCTGAATGTTAGCGCTGGTTACCTGTCAGCCACTTTGCTAAGCACTTGATAGATATTATTTGCTTCTTATAACGCTCCTGGAAGGTAATGCTTTAAAATGTTTTCTCATTTTAAAGATGGGAAAACTGAGGCTAAGGTAACGGGGTGGATCTGGTGTTTAACCTTGGGCCAGCCACTCTGCACTGAAGTCCATGAACTTGACCCTTCTCTTCTGCTTCTCGTTTTTCACAACTGTGTGTTTCTTCAGCTCTTTATTGCTATTGCATCTTCTCAGTTTGTCTCTTTTTGTTACATTCTTTAGAACCATTTATGTTTTTCTCATTTTTACCTTCTTGCTGAACTGACCTTTAGTTTTCCTTTCCTTTGGTGTCCACTTTTAATAAAGTAATCTCATAAAATTTGGCCCGTATTATTAATATTTCAGTAAACTTATCTCTCAGGAAATTGTTGACTGGAAAAAAATAACCACAAAAAATAAATGTAAAAACATGCTATTGGGCTGGGCGCAGTGGCTTATGCCTGTAATCCCAGCACTTTGGGAGACTGAGGCAAGCGGATCACCTGAGGTCAAGGAGTTCGAGACCAGCCTGGCCAGTACGGTGAAACCCTGTCACTACTAAAAATACAAAAAAAATGAGCTGGGCATGGTGGTGGGCTCCTGTAATCCCAGCTACCAGGGAGGCTGGGGCAGGAGAATTGCTTGAACCTTGGAGGTGGAGGTTGCAGTGAGCCAAGATCGCACCACTGTACTCCAGCCTGGGTGACAGAGCAAGACTCCACCTCAAAAAAAAAAAAAACAAAAACAAAGCATGCTATCTTTTCAACTATGGAAATAATCTTTTTCTCTAATTTGTAAAATATGTTCAAAGATTTTGTGTCATAAGTTTTGGGGGAGAATTGCATAGAAGCTTGATTTATGGCATTGCATATACCATTAATGTTTGTACACATAATCATGAACTTTACAAGTTTCTAGGAAAACATTCAAGGATTTTGTTGTCAGTAAAATTCAGAACAACAGAGTTGTACTAGATGTCTAAAATGTATGCTGAATCAGTAGGGTACTTTTTCTGTAGTTTTTATATTTTGTTTAATTTTTAAAAAGTTAATAATTTAAAAATTGATAGGCATAGCCATATTGGAAAGACAAAATGGGATGGTCGTTTCAGAAAGTGTATTTTGATATTTTGTTTTTGCAAGTATTTTTCAGGCTAGAAGACATACCAACGATATCTTAAAAGGGTTTCGTTTGCCTCTGTTGTGAATATAGAATCTATATTGATACAGAATGATACAACCTTGGTCATCTAGCAAAGCATGTGTTTTGTTTTGAAGGATAAGCAAGTCAGTTGTTGCCTCCTCTAACCTACATGAGTTTATTGCTCCAACTATAGGACTATAGAAGAATATTCTCAAGTGATCCCATTTTGTAATACATTTTTGTTTATTTCTGTGTGTATCATATATATGCACATGTACAAAAGCATAGAAAACATTGCGGAGGGACACACATTCAACTGCAACAGTAATTACATCTAAAGAATATGGCTGCCACGGTGGCTCACGCCTGTAATCCCAGCACTTTGGGAAGCTGAGGTGGGTGGAATCCTTGAGGCCAGGAGTTCAAGAACAGCCTGACCAACATAGTGAAACCCCACCTCTACTAAAAATACAAAAATTAGCCAGGTGTGATGGTGCGTGCCTGTAATCCCAGCTACTCAGGAGACTGAGGCAGGAGAATTGCTTGAACCCAGGAGGCGGAGGTCGCAGTGAGCTGATATTGCGCCACCACACTCCAGCCTGGGTGATAGAGCAAGACTCCATCTCAAAAAAAAAAAAAAAAAAAAAAAAAAATGGCCGGGTGCAGTGACTCACGACTGTAATCCCAATACTTTGGGAGGCCGAGGTGGGCAGTTCACCTGAGGTCAGAAGTTCGAGACCATCCTGACCAAGATGGTTAAACCCCATCTCTACTAAAAATACAAAAATTAGCCAGGCATGGTGACGGGCACCTGTAATCCCAGCAACTTGGGAGGCTGAGGCAGGAGAATTGCTTGAACCTGGGAGGCAAAGGTTGCAGTGAGCTGAGATCGCGCCACTGCACTCCAGCCTGGATGAAAGAGTGAGACTCCATCTTAAAAATAAATAAATAAAATAAATAAATAAATAAATTACATTAAAAAATGAAAAAATATAATTGGGGTTGGGAGTTTGGGGGAACAAGGAAGCCCTTCTACTTGTATACCATATATTTCTATATTGTTTGAATTTTTTTCAACAAGCGTAAGTAATGTTTGCCCAACAAATTAATAAAAACAGCATTAGTTACAATAAATCTTGTTTACATTCCAGTTCCACAGCCTCCTAGATTAGAACCTCAGGAACCAAATTCTGCCACCAGCACAACGATTGCAGTTTATTGGAGCATGAACAAGGATGATGTCATTGATTCATTTCAGGTTTACTGCATGGAGGAGCCACAAGATGACCAAGAAGTAAATGGTAGGATTGCTAACACAAATACAAATGCATATGCATATTCAGGCATCTTCAGGTGAAGTATTTAAACATATACCTGTATTATGACTCTTCCCACAAAGCATTTATAGCTGCTTACAAAACAACAACAAAACCCCAACAACAATATAATGAAATAATAACTACAGAAGCAAAATTTGGGAATCAAGATCAAGGAAAACAAAATGGCATACATATTATAATAGTCAACACGAATATTGTAATTGAGATTCACATTTGGCTTTGAGCTCTCAGAATAACAGGCTCAATGAAGTGGTTCTCATTTTCAGAAAGGAGATAACATACCAGAGTTTCAAGGAAAATAAAGTTTTAATCAGTACAAAAGACTGAAAGACAAGTGTCACATGTTCTACTTTTAGGGAAGAAGCCATAGAGAGGACAGTGTGATCCACAATGGTCTGAATGCAGATGAAGCATGAGATGTAATGGGTGGCAGTTTCTCAGGTCTGTCTTTGCTAAAAGCCACCAACAAGCCACAAGGTTCATTCAGTGTTCACAGTTCCCAAGGCATGGGCCTAGGTATGGTGGAGTCTTCCTGTGTCCCCAGTTAATGTGTGGATAGAAATGAAAGTGCTTAGTAGGGTGAATGGATGGTATGTCTTACACCTGAGCCTCTGTAAGTGTCTCTCGGCTCAGAAGGACTTCTTATAAGCCCTGGAAGCCAGGCAGTTTGAGCTTGTGCTTCCTGATGAATCAGAGCTGGGAGTGCTGCCGTTCTGTGTTGCTTGTTGAAGACAGACCCACATACTATGGAAACCAGATGAGCATGTGGCAGGCTTGGCATCCTAACTCAGGCGCCCAATTTGTAATCAGGAATGAATGGTAATATATTATACTGTTACTAATATTTAAGTCTTTTGAAATGTCATGTGATAATTAATTTAGAAAAAAGTATAAAAAAGCAGTTATAGGCACGCTGTAAAGTTGGCTAAATCTAAATCTGTAATGTAGTGACTCCTGTTTTATTGACCTATTTCCACATGCCTGTTACAGCACAACCAAGTAAATGTTACTATCCCTGTTTACAAGTGAGAAAACTGATGTAAGGTTAAGTAGTTTGCTCAAGGTCTTGCAACTTGTACGTGACAGGGGCAGGGGTCAAACACACATTTTTCAAGCTCTGAAGTTTATTCTTTTGTTTGTTTGTCTCTGTGTGTGTTTTCTTACACCATACTTCATCTCTATCTATTTCTAGCTGCTTTCTGAAACACCATGGCTCTCTGAGACCCTTCTTATCAAATAGCTGTTGTGCTTGGAGTACTTTTTTTTTTAGTGGGTTTCATCCCCACCCCCACCCCAAACACTTCCCTATCCTGTGTCTCATTGTTTCTGTGCCCTGAACTGTGTTAATAACAGTTAGCTAATCTGATAATCTAGTCTGTGATACCGTGCCATGTTTAGTAGGGTCTCTAGTCACATATGTTATGTGCATTGTTAAAGGGAGTGCTAGGGTAATAGGATGTATTAGTTCATGCTCACACTGCTATAAAGACATACCTAGGACTGGGCAATTTATGAAGAAGAGGTTTAACTGGCTCACAGTTCCACAAGGTGTACAGGAAGCATGGCAGGGGAGGCCTTAGGAAACTTAGAATCATGGCAGAAGGTGAAGGGGAAACAAGCACAACTTCCCATGGCTGGCAGGGAAGAGAGAGAGAATAAAGCAGGAGGTGCTACACACTTTCAGACAACCAGATCTCTTGAGAACTCATTTATGAGAAGAGCAAGGGAGAAGTCCACCCCCATGATTCAATCACCTCCCACCAGGCTCTTCCTCCAACACTGGGAATTACAATTCAACGTGAGATCTGGGTGAGGACACAGAACCAAACCATATCATAGGACTTTCCCTAAAAGAATGATTCCAGTGAAAATGCAGACACAGATTCTGGGATATGGGGGAAATATTCTTCAGTGTACAAGTCCTTATGGCATTCTTTAAACTGAACTTTCTGTCCAGAAAGTACAGCTCATTGGAAAGGAGAGAGGCAGTTGAGAGACCTGCTAAGTTGAAGAGCTCCCAATTTTCTTTTAAAGAAACAGTCTGGGTTTTTAAGTGGAAAAGTTTTGAAGATGTGACATTCAAGAGTAATAAGGGGGGATAACTGAAATTACCATAGGCAAAATTTACAAAGAAAACCATATGTTTTAAAGGAGATAAAATTTCAGTAAGAATAATCAAATTGGCCCAAATTGGTAGGGTTGTTCAGAATGATATTGAATAATGTTTATTACTAAAATATTCAAAGTAAAATAATTTTTAAAATTTTAGAAGAAAAATGTCTTAATTGGACAAAGTTACTTCTTAGAGTAGCTTATGACCTATCAAAGTTATTTAAGTATTTCTATAAATTGTGGAAATCTCTAGTGGAAAGAATTCTGGAATTCATGAGAAGGAACCAGGATTTGGAACCTGGAAGGTCATACTGAATACCAAAATAGTTTACTAATCTGTAAAGATGTTTAAAAACCATGAAGTTGTCCTTTTTTTAGGACACACTCTTCTGAAATATTGGCAGGGATTCTTAAGTTTTTCTTGAGAATGTGTTACTGAGATTTAAGCTAACATATACTTTATGTAAGTTTAATATTCGCTACTGAAATGAGTTACTTTAATTGTGGTATATGAAGCTCAGAATCTTACTAATATGCTCTTATTTTCTGATAAGTGTTAGCAAGTAGTACTATGTCATCCTAAGTGTCTCTTTTCAGAATGCTGTTGCTTTCATATGTATTCTAAGGAGCTGGTTTTCACATAATGGTATCTGTAAGGTTATCAGTTTGAGTTTTCCACTGAAAGAAAATCATAGATGACTTTTTCCAATAACTATAACTTTTAATTAACTTTGGAAGACATCTTAGATTTTAATTGTGTCTTATGCTAGAGTTGGTAGAAGAATACAGACTGACAGTGAAAGAAAGCTACTGCATTTTTGAAGATTTGGAACCTGACCGATGCTATCAAGTGTGGGTGATGGCTGTGAACTTCACTGGATGTAGCCTGCCCAGTGAAAGGGCAATCTTTAGGACAGGTAAGGAGATGGATGCTAAGGGTGCTAGCATAAGTGTTAACACTTATGGGTGCTAAGGGTGTCAGAAGACAAAGCTCAATTCTTCACGGACTCTTGAGATCAGCCAGTAAGTGTTTATTAAGCACCTATTGTGTGTTGAGTGTTGTGCCAAGTGCTGGTTATACAATGATGAATAAGACTGGGGTCCTGTTCTCAAGAAGCTCATGCTCAGGTGGGGAGATGGAAAAACAGAAGATCATAGAAAATGTGTGGTAAGGGCCATATCCAGATATACACAGGTTATTATGAGAGCACTCCAGAGGGGCACTCAAGTTGGCCTGGGGCAGGGGCAGGATCAGAACTGCTTCCTAGAGCTGATGCCTGCAGAAAATGCTTTAAAGGATCAATAGGAAGTAATGCGTTAAAGGAGGATATTCCACTTGAAAAAGACATGAGCAGAGGCATCAAGGCAAGAAACAGTATGGAGTGTGCAGGACGCTCTAAGAAGTTTGGTATTATTTCTTAGACTTAAGCAAAGGTAAGACAAGATGAGAAAGGCTAACATAGAGAGGCCATGTTTGCAAAGTAAGAAGCTTGGGCTGTGTGCGGGTGCTGGGAACCCCCAAAAGGTTTTAAGCAGTGGTATTTAACTGTAAATGCATTCTCAGGATGAAATCTTTTCCACAGGGTATGAAGCCTAAACCAAGGCTGCACTGCCTTTAAGATAATGGCAACCTGCCTCAGGGGAAGAGATAGTTTACTCCTACCCTTTATCCTTTCCTCGTGCCTTTTAAAACAAGCCTTTATTGAATGCTTACTGAGGACAAGATTGTCGCTTAAAACAAGCCTTTATTGAGCGCTTACTGAGGACAAGATCGTCGCTAACTTGTTTGTACTGGGACAGAGGAAAGAATCTTTATTTTGATTTGCTTGTATATGTATAAAGAAAGTCTGGTGGGATTTATAGGAAGCTACTATTAGGGGCTGTTTGGGGATGGGTGAGAACTGGGCAATGTGGAAGGCAGAGAAAGGAGAGAGACTTCACCATCTATATTTGATCCCTTTTGGGTTTTTAAAACAGAATTCATTTTCTGATAAAAAAAATTAAAAACAGAATCATGCTGAAGCCATGGAAGACCACGTGCTTCTCAGATCCCAGGAAAGGAAGCTGGCATTGCTCCACGACTGTCCTGACTCTCTTTCTGCAGCACCCTCCACCCCTGTGATCCACGCTGAGGACTGTACTGTGTGTTGGAACACAGCCACTATCCGATGGCGGCCCACCACCCCAGAGGCCACGGAGACCTACACTCTGGAGTACTGCAGACAGCACTCTTCTGAGGGCGAGGGCCTCAGGTAAGGGGCCCTCTCCATGGGAGAGACTGCCCAGAGCCCAGGAACCAAGCTCCTGGCCCTAAACTACCCTCTGGCTTCTGCTCACCAAGGGAGAAATGTAGCCTAAAATCCGGCTGAGCTAATGAAGCTACTGACTTGATTTGCAGCTCTATCATAGTTCATCAATGAACTCCAAGTTTGTAATAAAACACATGCTACAATGCAGAATAACTCCCTTGTAAGAAAAATGTATGTGAATTTTAATGATAGAACATTCTTTGAGGTATATTTAACTTCAGTCATTAGGCAGGATTTATGCATATTTTATGGGTTTTTTACTAGCTATATCAGAATCCGTACCACCTAACTCAGGAAACTAATAGTGAGCTTGTGTATAATGTAAATCTGAATGTCTCCATGATATATTGGTAACATAAAGGAGCTAATTACATATATATTATCATGGAGACATACCTGCCTCTCCAAAAGCATGAAATATGTAAAGAGATTCTTCTAGGAAAAAAGAAATGTGACGCTCTCTCACTAAGATGCTGAAGCTGACATTCATCAGTAAGCGGCTGTGCATCCATTAGGCATTTGGTAAATGTTAACTTATCTACCGAGGTGGTGTTTTCTTAGCCTCCCACCTCCTTGCTGTGGAGCAGCTTCATGTATCATGATGAATATTCAGATCATTCTTAATATTCATATTTTGATAGACAGGTTTTTAGTTTTTCTTTGAAACCAAGCTTATTGAGATAAACTACTTTGGTAGGACATGGAACTTAGGAATAATGGAATGAAACTAGAGAGCTTTTTTTTAAATTATACTTTAAGTTCTGGGATACATGTGCAGAACATGCAGGTTTGTTACATAGGTATACACATGCCATGGTGGTTTGCTGCACCCACTAACCCATCATCTATATTAGGTATTTCTCCTCATTCTATTCCTCCCCTACCCCTCCACCCCCCAAAAAGGCCCCGGTGTGTGATGTTCCCCTTCCTGTGTGCATGTGTTCTCATTGTTCAGCTCCCACTTATGCGTGCGAACATGAGGTGTTTGGTTTTCTCTTCCTGTGTTAGTTTGCTGAGAATGATGGCTTCCATCTTCATCTATGTCCCTGCAAATGACATGAAATCAATCCTTTTTTATGGCTGCATTGTATTCCATGGTGTATAAGTGCCACATTTTCTTTATCCAGCCTATCGTTTGGGTTGGTTCCAAGTCTTTGCTATTGTGAATAGTGTGCATGTGTCTTTATAGTAGAATGATTTATAATCCTTTGGGTATATACCCAGTAATGGGATTGCTGAGTCAAATGGTATTTCTGGTTCTAGATCCTTGAGAAATCACCACACTGTCTTCCACAATGCTTGAACTAATTTACACTCTCACCGACAGTGTAAAAGTGTTCCTGTTTCTCCACATCCTCTCCAGCATCTGTTGTTTCCTGACTTTTTAATGACTGCCATTCTAACTGGTGTGAGATGGTATCTCATTGTGGTTTTGATTTGCATTTCTCTAATGACCAGTGATGATGAGCTTTCTTTCATATGTTTCTTGGTCACATAAATGTCTTCTTTTGAGAAGTGTCTGTTCATATCCTTTGCCCACTTTTTGATGGGGTTTTTTCTTGTAAATTTGTTGAAGTTCCTTGTAGATTCTGGATATTAGCCCTTTGTCAGATGGATAGATTGCAAAAATTTTCTCCCATTCTATAGGCTGCCTGTTCACTTTGATGATAGTTTCTTTTGCTGTGCAGAAGCTCTTTAGTTTAACTAGATTCCATTTGTGGATTTTGGCTTTTGTTGCCATTGCTTTTAGTGTTTTAGTCATGAAGTCTTTGCCCATGCCTATGTCCTGAATGGTATTGCCTAGGTTTTCTTCTAGGGTTTTTATGGTTTTAGTTCTTATGTTTAAGTCTTTAATCCATCTTGAGTTAATTTTCGTATAAGCTGTAAGGAAGGGGTCCAGTTTCAGTTTTCTGCATATGGCTAGCCAGTTTTTCCAGCACCATTTATTCAGTAGGGAATCCTTTCCCCATTGCTTGTTCTTGTCAGGTTTGTCAAAGATCAGATAGTTGTAGATGTGTGGTGTTATTTCTGAGGCCTCTGTTTTGTTCCATTGGTCTACATATCTGTTTTGGTACCACTACCATGCTGTTTTGGTTACTGTAGCCTTGTAGTATAGTTTGAAGTCAGGTACTGTGATGCCTCCAGCTTTGTTCTTTTTGCTTAGGATTGTCTTGGCTCTGTAGGCTCTTTTTTGGTTCCATATGAAATTTAAAGTAGTTTTTCCTAATTCTGTGAAGAAAGTCAATGGTAGCTTGGTGGGGATAGCATTGAATCTATAAATTACTTTGGGCAGTATGGCCATTTTCATGATATTGATTATTCCTATCCATGAGCATGGAATGTTTTTCCATTTGTTTGTGTTCTTTCTTATTTCCTTGAGCAGTGGTTTGTAGTTATCCTTGAAGAGGTCCCTCATATCCCTTGTAAGTTGTATTGCTAGGTATTTAATTCTCTTTGTAGTAATTGTGAATGGGCATTCACTCATGATTTGGCTCTCTGTTGGTCTATTATTGTTGTATAGGAATGCTTGTGATTTTTGCACATTGATTTTGTATCCTGAGACTTTGCTGAAGTTGCTTATCAGCTTAAGGAGATTTTAGGCTGAGATGATGGGGTTTTCTAAATATACAATCATGTCATCTGCAAACACAGACAATTTAACTTCCTCTCTTCCTATTTGAGTACCTTTTTTTTCTTTCTCTTGCCTGATTGCCCTGGCCAGAACTTCCAATACTATGTTGAATAGGAGTGGTGAGAGAGGGCATCCTTGTCTTGTGCGGGTTTTCAAAGGGAATGTTTCCAGTTTATTTATTTATTTTTTTTGAGACGGAGTCTCGCTCTGTCACCCAAGCAGGAGTGCAGTGGCGCAATCTCGGCTCATTGCAACCTCTGCCTCCCAGGTTCAAGCAATTCTCCTGCCTCAGCCTCCTGAGTAGCTGGGATTACAGGTGCATGTCACCAAGCCCGGCTAATTTTTTTGTGTATTTTTAGTAGAGATGAGGTTTCACCATGTTAGCCAGGATGGTCTCAATCTCCTGACCTTGTGATCTGACCTCCTCGGCCTCCCAAAGTGCTGGGATTACAGGCATGAGCCACCGTGCCTGGTGCTTCTAGCTTTTGCTCATTCAGTATGATATTGGCTGTGGCTTTGTCATAAATAGCTCTTATTATTTTGAGATACATTCCATGAATGCCTAGTTTATTGAGAGTTTTTAGTATGAAGGGGTGTTGAATTTTATTGAAGGCCTTTTCTGCATCTATTGAGATAATCATGTGGTTATTATCATTGGTTCTGTTTATGCGATGGATTATGCCTATTGATTTGCATATTTTGAATCAGCCCTGCATCCCAGGAATGAAGCTGACTTGATCATGGTGGGTAAGCTTTTTGATGTGCTGCCGGATTCGGTTTGCCAGTATTTTATTGAGGATTTTCGCATAGATGTTCATCAGGGATATTGACCTGAAATTTTCTTTTTTTGATGTATCTCTGCCAGGTTTTGGTATCAGGATGATGCTGGCCTCATAAAATGAGTTAGGGAGGAGTCCCTCTTTTTCTGTTGTTTGGAATAGTTTCAGAAGGAATGGTACCATCTCCTCTTTCTACCTCTGGTAGAATTCTGCCATGAATTTGTCTGGTCCTGGGCTTTTTTTGGTTGGTAGGATATTCATTGCTGTCTCAATTTCAGAACTTGTTATTGGTCTATTCAGGAATTTGACTTCTTCCTGGTTTAGTCATGGGAGGGTGTATGTGTCCAGGAATTTATTCATTTCTTCTAGATTTTCTAGTTTATTTGCATAGAGGTGTGTATAGTATTCTCTGATGGTAATTTGTATTTCTGTGGGATCAGTGGTGATATCCCCTTTATCATTTTTTGTTGGGTCTATTTGATTCTTTTCTCTTTTCTTCTTTATTAGTCTGGCTAGTGGTCTATTTTGTTAATCTTTTCAAAAAAGACTAGTTCCTGGATTCATTGATTTTTTTTTGAAGGGTTTTTTTTATGTCTCTATCTCCTTCAGTTCTGCTCTGATCTTAGTTATTTCTTGTCTTCTGCTAGCTTTTGAATTTGTTTGCTCTTGCTTCTCTTGTTCTTTTAATTGTGATGTTAGGGTGTCAGTTTTAGATCTTTCCCACTTTCTCTTGTGGGCATTTAGTGCTGTAAATTTCCCTCTAAACACTGCTTTAGCTGTGTCCCAGAGAGTCTGGTACATTGTATCTTTGTTCTCATTGGTTTCAAAGAAGTTATTTATTTCTAACTTAATTTCATTATTTACCCAGTAGCCATTCAGGAGCAGGTTGTTTAGTTTCCATGCAGTTGTGTGGTTTTGAGTGAGTTTCTTAATCTCGAATTCTAATTTGATTGCACTGTGGTCTGAGAGACTGTTTGTTATGATTTCCATTCTTTTACATTTGCTGAGGAGTGTTTTACTTCCAATTATGTGGTCAATTTTAGAATAACTGCAGTGTGGTGCTAAGAAGAACGTATGTTCTGTTGATTTGGGGTGGAGAGTTCTGTAGATGTCTATTAGGTCCACTTGGCCCAGAACTGAGTTCAAGTCCTGAATATCCTTGTTAATTTTCTGTCTCATTGATCTGTTTAATATTGACAGTGGGGTATTAAAGTCTCCCACTATTATTGTGTGTGAGTCTAAGTCTCTTTGTAGGTCTCTAAGAACTTGCTTTATGCATCTGGGTACTCCTATACTGGGTGCGTATATATTTAGGGTAGTTAGCTCTTCTTGTTGCATTGATCCCTTTGCCATTATGTAATGCCCTTCTTTGTCTTTTTTGATCTTTGTTGGTTTCAAGTCTGTGTTATCAGAGACTAGGATTGCAATCCTTGCTTTTTGTTTTTTTTGTTTTGTTTTGTTTTGTTTTTGCTTTCCATTTGCTTGGTAAATATTCCTCCGTCCCTTTATTTTGAGCCTATGTGTGTCTTTGCGTGTGAGATGGTCTCCTGAATACAGCACATCAGTGGGTCTTGACTCTATCCAATGTGCCAGTCTGTGTCTTTTAACTGGGGCATTTAGCCTATTTACATTTAAGGTTAATATTGTTATGTGTGAATTTGATCCTGTCATTATGATGCCAGTTGGTTCTTTTGCCCGTTGGTTGAGGTAGTTTCTTTATAGTGTTGATGGTCTTTACAGTTTGGTATGTTTTTGCAGTGGCTGGTACTGGTTTTTCCTTTCCATATTTAGTGCTTCCTTCAGGAGCTCTTGTAAGGCAGGCCTGGTGGTGACAAACAGCATTTGCTTGTCTGGAAAGGATTTTATTTATCCTTTGCTTATGAAGCTTAGTTTGGCTGGATCTGAAATTCTGGGTTGAAAATTCTTTTCTTTAAGAATGTTGAATATTGGCCCCCACTCTCTCTTGGCTTGTCGGGTTTCTGCTAAGAGATCTGCTGTTAGTCTGATGGGCTTCCCTCTGTGGGCAACCCGACCTTTCTCTCTGGCTGTCCTTAACATTGTTTCCTTCATTTCAGCCTTGGTGAATCTGACGATTATGTGTCTTGGGGTTGCTCTCCTCGAGGAGTATCTTTGTGGTGTTCTCTGTATTTCCTGAATTTGAGTGTTGTCCTGTCTTGCTAGGTTGCGGAAGTTCTCCTGGATAATATCCTGCAGAGTGTTTTCCAACTTGGTTCCATTCTTTCCGTCACTTTCAGGTTCACCAATCAAACATAGGTTTGGTCTTTTCACATAGTCCCATATTTCTTGGAGGCTTTGTTTGTTCCTTTTCATTTTTTCCCCCTCTAATCTTGTCCTCATGCTTTATTTCATTAAGTTGATCTTCAATCTCTGATATCCTTTCTTCTGCTTGGTTAATTTGGCTATTGATACTTGTGTATGCTTCATGAAGTTCTTGTGCTGTGTTTTTCAGGTCCATCAGGTCATTTATGTTCTTCTCAAAACTGGTAATTCTAGTTAGCAATTCCTCTAACCTTTTTTCAAGGTTCTTAGCTTCCTTGCATTGGGTTAGAACATGCTCTTTGAGCTCGGAGGAGTTTGTTATAACACACTTTCTGAAGCTGACGTCTGTCAATTAGTCAAACTCATTTTCTATCCAGTTTTGTTCCCTTGCTGGTGAGGACTTATGATCCTTTAAAGGAGAAGAGGTGTTCTGGTTTTTGGAATTTTCAGCCTCTTTGCTTTGCACTGGTTTTTCCCTCATCTTCGTGAATTTATCTACCTTTGGTCTTTGATGTTGGTGACCTTCAGATGGCGTTTCTGTGTGGACATCCTTTTTGTTGATGTTGATGCTATTCTTTTCTATTTATTAGTTTTCCTTCTAACAGGCCTCTCTGATGCAGGTCTACTGGAGTTTGCTGGAGGTCCACTCCAGACCCTGTTTGCCTGGGTATCACCAGCGGAGGCTGCAGAACAGCAAAGATTGCTGCCTGTTCCTGCCTCTGGAAGCTTCATCCCATAGGGGCACCTGCCAGATGCCAGCTGGAGTTCTCCTGTATGAGGTGTCTATAGACCCCTGCTGGGAAGTGTCTCCCAAGTCAGGAAGCATGGGGGTCAGGGACCCACTTGAGAAGGCAGTCTGTCCCTTAGCAGAGCTCGAGTGCTGTGCTGGGAGATATGCTGCTCTCTTCAGAGCCGGCAGGCAGGAATGTTTAAGTCTGCTGAAGCTGTGCCCACAACCACCCCTTCCCCCAAGTGCTCTATTCCAGGGAAATGGGAGTTTTATCTGTAAGCTCCTGACTGGGGCTGCTGCCTTTCGTTCAGAGATGCCCTACCAAGAGAGGAGGAATCTAGAGAGGGAGTCTGGCTAGAGTGGCTTTGTTGAGCTACGGTGGGCTCCACCCAGTTTGAACTTCCTGGCAGCTTTGTTTATACTGTGAGGGGAAAACCACCTACCCAAGCCTCAGTAATGGTGGACGCCCCTCCCCACATCAAGCTCAAGCATTCCAGATCGACTTCAGACTGCTGTGCTGCCAGCGAGAATTTCAAGCCAGTGGATCTTAGCTTGCCAGGCTCCTTTGGGGTGGAATCCACTGAACTAGACCACTTGTCTCCCTGGCTTTAGCCCCCTTTCCAGAGGAGCGAATGGTTCTGTCTCACTGGTGTTCCAGGAGCCACTGGAGTATGAAAAAAACTCCTGCAGCTAGCTCGGTGCCTGCCCAAATGGCCGCCCAGTTTTGTGCTTGAAACCCAGGGCTCTGGTGGTGTAGGCACCCAAGATAATCTCCTGGTCTGTGGGTTGTGAAGACCATGGGAAAAGCATAGTATCTGGGCTGGAATGCACTATTCCTCATGGCTTCCCTTGGCTAAGGGAGGGAGTTCCTCAACTCCTTGCACTTCCCAGGTGACCCTACTTCTGCTTGACCTCCATGGGCTGCACCCACTCTCTAACCAGTCCCAGTGAGATGAACTGTGTACCTCAGTTGGAAATGCAGAAATCACCTGCCTTCTACATTCATCTCGCTGGGAGCTGCAGACTGGAGCTGTTCCTATTCAGCCATCTTGCCAGCCACCTCTGGACAGCTTTAAATAAAGTGTATTATTTAAGCTCTTGTTTATCTTCATGATCAACAACTATTTATTTAGTTATGATGTGAAATTTTATATGACTGAGCAATGATGATAGTTTCTTTCAAGTGGAAGACAGGCTTCACAAAATAATGATCAAAGGATGAATTAATATCAGGTGGGGAGGTTTTGGTAGGATGTAGGCATTTAAGCAGAAGTGTAAACATAATAAATGTTCAAGAAACAACATCTCTTTTAATGTGCCAACTGCTGGAAGGCGGGCTTCGGTTTTAGAAAATAGCTGAGAGGTGAAGTCTGGCCAAAACAGAGGAAGAGAAAAAAAAAACAAAAAAAAACAGACTTTTATTGAGCATTTACTATGTGCCAATCCCTATCCCAAGTACTTTAGGTATGTTGCCTCATTTAATCCTCACAAAAACTCTAAGATAAAACAGACACTTTGAGAGGCTACTAAACTCATATTAGCAGTCAGGATTTAAACCTCATTTTGTCAGATTTCGAAGTCTAAGCTGTTAACCCTTGCTTTACGTCACTTTGGGGAGTCCTGGACCTTAACTGTGAAAATTCATTGATGCTATATGAGAAGAACCCTGTATCAGGAGTGCCGGAGTCCCAGAGTAATCTCTCCCACCGTTTTCTACCATCAGTAAGGAAAACCCAGCTCTTTCAGAGACAAGATGAGCCTGCTAATGAAGGCTCTGAAATGACTCATTCCCTTTGTGGCATCCATCCCCAGCTGGCATTTGCATAAATCACATCAGCACAGTTGAATACTTAAATCAGCAGAAATCTGGAAACCCTGAGACCTAGTAGCCGTCTCACTAGGGAACAGTGATGTCATCTCATAAATATGGCTACAGGGAGAAGGGACGGGGGGATGGCCTTCAGCTGGCCAGGAACTTGCCTACTCTCAGTGAACCTTCTCAGCAATCCTATGAGGCAGGTAGTGATCTCCACTAAATCAGACTCAGAAAGGTTAAATAATCTGGCCAAAGTATGAAATGATGGAGTGAGAGTATGGAGTCAGGATTCAAACCCAGGCCTGTCTTCTTCTTTCCACTAGTTTTAAAACTGCTGTCCTGAATAGACTGAGGCATCCCTCAATAGCCTGACAACTGGGTGGTACTGTGCATCCTTAGTTTTCTCTGTCCCATGAAAAACATAGATATGAAGAGAGAAGGCACTACCATTCAAATCCCCTCTCATTAGTGTTTTTCCCTTCCCTGATTATCCTAGGGCCCTTGCAATTAAAAAAAATAAAAGAAAAATAAAAGACTCCTTCTGATAACAACAATGCATTTCAAAAAATCCTTTGCGAAAGCCAAAGAAACCAATGACAGTTCCATATGTAGGAAAAAAAAGACCATCCACCAATTTCATTAAGACCAACATCGAGCTTATTAAAACATAAGGCTTGTCATTAGCTTATTCTGTTTGAGATCTTGCCAATCGATTCATTTTTATTTTTCTTGTTGCAGGCAAACATATTAGGGACCGTCTAAGCAAAAATTTATAGTAGTTATAGAACAATACAAGGGGTTCTTTGCTATTGAGTGGTTATAGTCCAGTAAATTTAGAAATAAAGGGAAATTCCACATGGGAAACCCTGCTGATAGTTTAATGCTGTGTTGGAGATGGAGTCGTTTTCTATTTAGGTACTAAGAGGCCCCTCAGTGCCAGGAAGTGCAATGGTATGTTCAGTCCACAGCCCAGGTTTGACTCTCCAACCTCTGGATCCCTGCTGAGTCTGGCAATAGATAATTTTTTGAAGCAGGAAAAAATTTATTGGCCACAAATTACTACCCTGTTCATTTGCTCAGTCTACTGCTGACACACCACATCAGAGCCATCCCCCATCAATACAGGCCTCAATGTCTTATTCCCTAGGTTGGCATCAACAGACTGAAATAATTAATCTTTAATCTCAGAGTCCCAGGACTACAAAACTAATTTTTATCTCTTTGGTTCTTTAATGCAAAAGTTCAAGACAGAAGGAAAATTCTGCTCTTTGGGAGTGGCCATGTGTTGTGGTTCTTTTGACCATCTGGTTTTCACAACCAACTTTAAAACATTCTTTACACAGTCCGATGCCTCAAAATTCTGTAAAACATTAACTATTTAACTACGATCTATGTAGTTCAATCTCTAAGATGTCAGCTGTGGAGAACAAGTCTTACAGTGGAATTGATATATAAAGAAGCTCAAAACTTGATCGTCTCTAGTCAATAAATGCAAACAATTCCTCCTTTTTGTTCATTGTATTAGAACCCCGTTTTTCACTTTGATTCTCTGCACAGCAATGGATAAAGTTACCTTGTCTCTGAGAAAGAACAGCAAGCCAAGATTTGTTTGATCTCCCTCCTTTGTTGATTCCATGAAGGGATCATTGCGTGAAGTTGTCATCTCAGTGCCTATGACAGTGCCTGGTATATTGTAGCTACTCAATAAATATGTGTTACTGGAATGAGTAAATATCAATTAGCATCAAACACATAACACTGATTAGTAAAAAAAAGTTAGTCTAGCTTTGAGGATAATCTCTTACTTAAAATGGGGGAAAAAATAAATTGTGCCAGCAAAGTAAAGAAGAATGGATGAATGAATGATTTGTAGTGCTTGGATACTTAACCAGGAGATAGGACTAGTCTAATCTGTGGACCGGAAACCTTCCCATGGGTCACTCATAGGGAAGGACTTTACAAGCTTATTTATCCATTGGTAATATAACCCTTACATAGGTTCTGGGTTTCATGCAAAAACTCTATAGTACTAAACTAGATCCAAAAATTGATCCAGAGGTCCCTGAGGGAAATTAGGGGGATCAAAGATTACTTCCATTTGTTGTGGCTTAGTTTAACTGAGCCTGGACCATAAACAGGGTATGAATGGGGGACTTACCTGTGTAGATACTCAATAAGGGTCTGTTTCATGAATGAGTGAATGAATGAATGAATGAATGGGATTAGCCAATCTCTTTCTGTCCTTGCCCACTTCAAGTCATCTAACTGGCAGGATCACCAGCAAACAAGACAGGGAACAAGAGCTAAATGAGTTCACATGTCTTTCCCACCCCCAAGCCCTGATAAAGCAAGCAGGCTTCAAAGCTCTGGTATGGTGTAGGAAGACAAGTTGAAAGGAAATGAAAAACAAAAAGGCAAAAAAAGATGAGTAATATTATATCACACACACACATGGAGAGAGGGCATTGGTTGTCCTCTAGATTAGAGAATCTAATTTTGGTTGCCAGAACAGAAACACGTCCATCTTCAGACCTGCAGTCCTTCCCCAGGTATGATGGCCTCTGGCGATTCCAATTTAAGACCAAAAGTGCTAGTTGAACTTTTATGGTGGGTGTTTGAATGGAATGAGCCTACTGTGCCCCCAAGTTCCATGACGCAGTGTCTGAAATAGCTGAGCAATTGCCTCCATTCCATAATCCTCACAGAAAACATTTGCATATTTTTGCGTGTGGGCACCGAGGCTCGGTCCCAGCAGTCGGCCCCTGTTGGGTTTGGGGTAGGCGGGAGTGACAATCCCCGGCTTGTGCGCGGGGGATGAGGGAGCTCCTACTCACCCTCTTCCTGTTTTTCTTTGAATGCTCTCCTCAGGTTGGGTGGGCTCGAAACACTTTCAAAAATTTTCCACCGTTCTGCTGTTTCCTCAGCTGTTCTGTCTCTCCTGTGTGGAGAGAAGTCAGAAGAAGTGTGGGTGGAGGAGGGAAAACTGAGAGAAATATAGTACAGGGATTAGCTGTGTGGGCTGCAGCGAGAGAAGCCGTGTATTGAATGACAAATCTGTGAGAGTCAATATGCCAGAAAGTAGCTGGGAGTGAGTCTCCGGCTCCCTGGCCCTGGCTGAGGCTGTGGGCTGGGGAGACCCTCCCGGGGCCATCTTCCAAGGCAAGCATTTCCAGGGAGTTGGGCTCAGGGTGCTGAGCCTGTGAGCTCATATTCCTCCTTCTTCCAGGTTTTGGGGCCCCACCTGGTGGAGCAGGAACAGAATTGCCTGTCATATGTGGGTGTTTTTAGCTGGGGACACCCACTGCTCTGTCTGTAGAATAAGGACAAATAAGGGTAAGTTTCCTAATGAACTTAGTGCAGAGTGAGGAATCGCAGCATTTTTCTTTTCTTTCAATCTTTCTTCCTAGGCCTTCAGATGGAAAGGTGATGACTGACCAGTGGTCAACAGCAAGAGATTGGAGCTTCCTTGCACACTGTGGCTAAAGGAGGCAGTCATTCCTGCTCCTTCTTCCCAGGGTGATAGGAGGGTGACTGACGTGATTGGGCCAAAATTCTCCTTGAGTAATTGAAAGCTAGTCGCCAATCTGTATGTGAAATTGTTTTCCTGACCCAGCTGTCATATCCCTCTGTAGGGAGCCTTTGGGAGAGGGAGTTTTGCGAAGATGATTCTCCATCGCACCCAGTATCTTGGCATTTGGCTTTTCCTAAATGAAATCTTTCTTCCCAAGTGACCCTTATTTGACTTTGATCATTTAAATTCCCATACACCTCCTAGTTGTACAGTAAAACCTCAGTCAATGGAAACCCAGTCAGTTCCTTCACTTCTAACTTAGGCCTGTCAATTTCCAAAAGAATTCAGGTTGTCCACAATGAAGGACCCAGACATAGTAGAACCAGTAAAACAATCCTGTGAGAACAAGAGCCAAATAGTGCAGGACTGAGGAGAATGAAAGTGAAGAACTGAACCTCCACAGAACACAAAATTTAAATCTGAACTTACTGGCAGCTAAAGAGAAAACAGGAGAGAGGGGGAGACAGCAAGAGGAAAAAAGAGATTATATAACTCAACTCTTTTTTTAAAAGGAAGCACATTTCACTAAGAGAGACAATTATATTTCTTGACATTCAGCTCTAAGATGAATCTTTCATGTAGATCTTTATATAAGGGCTATTGAACAAGATAATAGTGATTGTCTTTAAGAGCAGTTTTACAAAAGCTACAAAAACATTCTCTATATAACCATTATTTTAAACAGGATCTGAAAGCATAATGTGAAGTCACCATTCTAGGCAGGCAGTTTTATGAGGATCTCAAGGAATTCTTTGCCTGTGTGGCTGTGGAGGGGTAAAGGAGGGCCTAGAGAATCCAGAGGAATGCATGTTACTAAGCTCCTGGGATTCTCTGCCTGGAATGTAAATGATACCATTCAGCCTTTGGAGAGTAACTAGAGAGAAAACAAAAATCTAGAATCTTTCTGTTGGGACCTTTGGCTTATGCTGATTTTGCAAGAATGTCTAATTATAGAAAAGCCTAAGTCCCATGGCTGTTAGCATTCAGCCCCCATGTTACTTTTCTACACCGTTGTGAACTAAGAGTGATGTTAGTTCACACCTGTAATCTCAGCACTTGGGGAGTCTGAGGTGGGAGGATCGCTTGAGGCCAAGAAGTTCAAGACCAGCCTGACCATTCAGCCCCCATGTTATTTTCCACACTATTATGAACTAAGAGTAAGACACTTACCATCGAGTCTCATAATATCATCATTTATCAAAAGAAAAATCATTCTGTTCAAAAATTATTTACCAACTTTTTTAAAAAGGAAAATCTTCTCAATCCTGATTTAACCAAGTGTTTCACCTTAAACAAAAAGTTCCATATTTACAGTTAGTTAAGATTTTATAAGTAGCTTCAAACAGCCATGGCTATTCAGTTAGTTTTTTATATTTAGTGTTGCTCATGTTCTCAAGTAGTTTTTTTTTTGTTCCTTCCCACCCCTTCTTACCCCACATTATCTTATGATTATCTTTCCCAACCTTAATGGTCATAAAAATCAACTGGGATGCTTACTAAACACTTAGATTCGAAGGCCCCTCTTAAGATTCCGATTCAGAAGGTCTGATATGCCCAGGCAGGCTTGGGGAACACTGCCTTACTAGCTGGTCTTTCAGGGCCCAGCCATGTACTCTTCACAGTTCATACGACGTGGTGTTGACTGACTGCCTGAGTGTTGGTGCTGCCAATGTGAATGTCAGTAAGAGCCAACTGTGTTTTTAAAAAACAATAGCTACTTAGCCATCTGTGGTACACTGCAGTGACGACACTAACTGTTGGCTGCTCCTAGGAATCATGGCACTGGATTCCTCCATACTGTTTGTACACAGGCTGCCCCGCTCCCCTGAGGAGAAAGCATGCTTAGATCCAGGGGTTGGACATGGTGGTGCAGAGAACAACCACACCCTGTAATTGTCAGCCCCTGAAGTTATCTTAAGCACATACATACGCCTTTCCTTTTTTTCTATCCCACACAAATTGCTGAATTATCGAATTCCTGGAGAGGCTACTTTACAGTGTTCAAACTAATGTCCCCTTTGAGATTGTGCAAACAAATTCAACCAACTCCTGAACTTCTGAACGGGTAATATAGCTCTTAAAAGTAAAATATTTAATTAAATTTGGATAGAGAATATGTACTTATGGTACAAATTAAAAAGATATAAAAGAGAATACAGTGGAAATTAAGTCTTCTTTCTACCTATCCTTTATCTACCCAATTCTCCTCCCCAGAAGCAATTACTGTTACCTGATTCATATTGATCCTTCCAGATAGTCTGTGCACATACAAACATCTATAGTTTTTCAACAAATGGTAGCATACTATATATGTTTCACCACTTTGCTTTTCTTGATTAAAAATATTCCTTGGTAAGCATCCCATATCAATACATATGAAACTACTTTAATTAGAAAAAACAATTTTAGGCCAGGTGTGATGGCTCATGTCTGTAATCCCAGCACTTTGGGAGGCCGAGGTGAGTGGATCGCCTGAGGTCAGGAGTTCGAGACCAGCCTGGCCAACGTGGTGAAACCCCATCTCTGCTAAAAAAAATATAAAAATTAGCTGAGCGTGGTGGCAGGCAGCTGTAATCCCAGCTACTTGGGAGGCTGAGGCAGGAGAATTGCTTGAATTCAGGAGGCGGAGGTTTCAGTGAGCCAAGCTTGTGCCATTGCACTCCAGCCTGGGTGACAAGAGTGACATTGCATCTTAAAAAATAAATAAAAATAAAAATTTTAAAAAGTTTTATTGTATTAAGAATATAATATAGGCCAGGCACAGTGGCTCACGCCTGTAATTCCAGCACTTTGGGAGGCTGCGGCAGGTGGATCATGAGGTCAGAAGTTCAAGACCAGCCTGGCCAAGATGGTGAAACCCCGTCTCTACTAAAAATACAAAAATTAGCCAATCGCAGTGGTAGGCGCCTATTTTCCCAGCTGCTCGGGAGGCTGAGGCAGGAGAATCACTTGAACCCGGGTGGGGAATGCAATGAGCCGAGATCATGCCACTGGACTCCAGCCTGGGTGACAGAGTAACACTCCATCTCAAAAAAAAAAAAAGAAAAAAGAAAAAAAAGAATATAATTTAACTTATTTACCAATTGAGAGGCATTGAAGTTGTTTCTATTCTCTTGCCATCACAAACAATGCTGCAGTAAACAGCCCTGTGCATATATCATTTCATATATGTGCAAATATGTTTGTAAATTAAATTATTAGAAGTAGAATAACTGGTTAAAAAGTGTGTACATTATGAGTTTTGATAGATATTACTGAACTGTCTCTACAGAGGTTTTAGTTGTTTATTTGACTCCGACTAGCAGTGTATAAGAGTGCTTAGTTCTTCCTACCCTTGCCTAAACATGGGATGATAAAGCTTTTGATCTTCTGACAATTCATAGAAAATGAAATCTTATTTTAGTTTAACTGCATTTCTTTTATTAGGTTGAACATCTTTTCATATGGTTCAGAGCCATGTACAGTACTTCCTTTTCTATAAACTGTTCATTTCCTAGCAATTTTTTTTCTTTTGGATTGTGGTATTTTTTCTTTTTGATTTGTAGAAGCTCTGTTTTTTTTTGTTGTTGTTTTTTTTAACGAAGTTAGCTTTCCTATTAAGATACAAGTTTCTAATCTTTAAAAAATTTTTACTGTGTATATTTTTTATAATAATTGAGTTGAATTTATCAATGTCTTTTGAAAATAGCTTTTAACTTGGGTAGCATATTTTAAAATGCCCCCCTGCCCCCCCCTCTGTCTCTCTCTTTCTCTGTGTGTGTGTGAGTGTATGTTTATTCACTCATTTTTTTGTAATAGCCAATACAGTAATTTCATTTTTAAAACTAGGTATTTTATCATCTGGAATTTATCTCAGTAGATTGTGTGAAGTAGGAAATTGTACTTTTTTTTTTTTTATTTTAGTATGGCTATCTAGCTGTCCCAACAGGAAAACCCATCATTTTCCCTTCTGATCTGAAATACTTCCATTATTATACACTCAAGAGACTATATGTTTGAGTCTATTCCTGACCTTTATAATCTGTCTATTGATCCATCTATTTATGCCCCAGGACCATACTGGTTATATTATTATAGCTTTATAATTTAGAATTCCTGGTAGATTAGGTTGTCCCTTCCTGACTTTTTTTTCTACTTTCTAGTTTATATTTTATATGATCTTTAGAATCAGGATGCGTAGCTTCCTCCATCAGCCTGCTCCTGATGATGTGTTATTTTTAGAGATCATGTTAAATTTATAGATTAACTTAGGGAGAATTGAAATTTTTATGATGTTGCATTTTCCTATCCAAGAACTGATATGCCTTTCCCTTCACTCAAGTCTTTTTTTGTGTTTCCCTCAGTAGCATCTTAAAAAATGTTCTTTATATGGATCTTATATCTTTATATATTTTATGTCTGTCACTATTCTAAATAAGATTTTTCATTTTATCTCCTATCTAGTTGTTATTTGTATATAAAGGCTTTTGATTTCTTGTATCAGTTTTATATCTAGCCATCCTACTGAATTCTCTTATTATGTGAGTTTTTCAGCTGATTTTCTTGGGTTCTCTAGATAAACAGTCCCATCATCTGCAAATCGTAGTAATTTTACCTCCTACCTCCCAATGTGTTTAACCTCATGTTTCTCTCTGACTTAATGGGAATGCTTTTAATATCCCCCTTAACCATTATGTCCCCAGTTATTTTTTACTTCTTAAAAATCCTTTTCAATTCCTACCATAAATGATTCTCACCCCATTGTCCATCTTAGTCATGGCAAACTTTCCAGAATAAAAGGGCCCAAGTTAGAGAGGCTATCCTCACAGGCATCAGCTGCTGAGGGCTTCCATTCATTTGCCTCTGAAACAACAGAGCAAGAGACCGTCTCTCATTCACAGGGTAGCCCAAGGCCTTCTGAGGAGACAGCGAGTCTCCTCTAAGTCATTTCTCTCTGCTTTGCAGCAGTGGAGCTACTAAGGGCGAGATGAGCAGGTTGAGAGGCCTCTGAAGCCTGCTGGGCACAATGCTCTGTGATAAGTTTCAGCTCCACTCGAGCTTATCATCCACCAGCAATCAGCTTCATGGCTGCTGCTCAGAGGCACTGCTCACTGCCCTCATGTCTCTGGGACCTCCACACATAAAGCCATCTCTTTCCATTGCACTATGGCGCTTGTAGGGAGGAGCCCACGATTAGAGCCCAAAATGAGACCGTTTGAGTCAAATTTCTAATTGTCTTTCAAATTTTATTATTGGCTGTAGACTTCCAATCACAGTCACGTCAGTCATGTTATTTACTGGTATAAAATCCCTAAGCACCAACAAACTATCATGGCTTCATTTGCTGTCTGATCACTCACCTTAGTTTGGGTATTCTGTGAACTTGAATTCTACTGCAAACTATGCAATGCTTGTTATAAGTCATATGGACTTAGTTGCAATTATGACAGATTTTTGTTTCTAAAATTTAAAAAATCATAATCTCTGGAAGAGTGCTACTCTTTAGATCTCAAATTCCAGAATTTTTGAAGTTTTCGTTAGGCTAAAACTCAGGGACAGCTGACATGAAGACTTTGGTGACATCTGAGTGGAGTCAGAATAAGCAGACAAGGAAACGAACCGTTTGTTCTAACCTTTTTTGCTTTGTTCTTGGTGCTTGAGCATAAGATGGCAACTTGTAAACAACAAAACACCACCACATTTCGTATTACTTTTGTTTGCATGCCTGCTGCTTTTACTTCACAGATTCAGTGAGGACATTGTGCACATTTGTCAAATCTGCCTGACCTGTTTCATGCACTGAAAGCAGGACGGATCCCATACTTTGACTTCAATACCATGTGAACCTTTGTTCTTTAAATGAGCAATGAGACAGAGCATGCAGTTGACTATATATGTGGAATTTTCTCTTTGACAGACTTCATCATCTTAAGGGCAAACACTTAACTAAAAAAGTGTATCCTTGCTGTTTAACAACTGTGTTGTTATAAAATGAAGCCAGTGTGTTCTCTTTGTCTCTAAAGCTAAAATATCCCCACCAATCCTTGTCACTTTCCCCCTTCCCACTCCCGCCTCCTCAACAAGCCCTCAGAATAACAGGCAGAGACAGGGCCTGGGCACATGATAAGTGATCGATACGTATTTATTTAGGGAGCGAATGAAGTCTGAAATTTAGTTCAGGCTAAGTATGCTTAGTGAGACAATAATTTTGTTACTAATCATAATTAATGTTCATTTAAAACACTTCTTCAGTCATCGATTCCAATAAGATAAGCAATACATCTACCCCAGAATAATATTCTAGATGTTAGTCAGAAATTACATTCTCAATCATAGGACATGATTTTCCATTAATTACTGAAGCCTAATTAGTTGTCAGTGGACATGGGGCTCAATGTCATTGATCCAGTCTGAGTGTATCTAAGGACAGTCCTCTCCTGAGGGCCTGGTTGGGTGATCAGTTCTAAAATAACAACCAATATGATTTGAGGAATTTGCACTGACCTTTTCTGGACACGGGCACTAAACAGCAGTTACACAAGCAGGTCCAGAGTGCTTCCCTTGCCCCTGCCTTCTGAGGAGCACAACGTGAGTTTTGTCCTTTTAGACATGGAGTCGGGGTGGGGTGGTTATTCTGTACAAATGTTTTGCTTTTAAGAAGTTTGAAATTAGTTTGTTTTCTGGGTCAAGAACACTTTTTCTTTTTTCTAGTTCTCCATGTTATTCTCTAAGACAGGTATTAGGAAGTGAAAGAAGTCAGCAAAAGTAGAAATAACCTGGAAAAAAATTCATCTGTGGAACAGTGACCACTCTTTGATTCTGGTGCTTTTGTGGTATATTCATTAATAACAAAAAAAAAAAAAAAACACAAACCAAGACAAAAAACCCTGCCCTTCTGAGAATGAACATGAAGGCTATTGTAGTATTATATTCATTGACACTTATATCTCCTGGGAGCAGGACTCTGGCTCTCCAGCACCCAAGTTAGGAACTTTCGTTAGCAAGGAATCTAACTTGTAACTCTAAGGACTCTCCAAATGGAAGTTTAAAGAAAGAGCCCTGCTTGCTTTTTTTTTTTTTTCTTAATTCATGCTCTAGGCTATGATATCAAACAGATTAAAGAGAATGGGAAAGAAGCACAAAACTATTCTAGCTTGTTGGCAGATTCAGAGAGCTCCATCTTCAAATCCAGCAAGTCCATTTGTATTAAGTGGTGAGGCTGTTACAGTGTACTTGCCAAGCCCACTGCCGATTACACACCACTATCAGCATTTTTCTTTTAATTTAAATAGGCAGTTTAGGAATAGCAACTTTGAGGATTTTTTTTTTTCAATTAGAATTCTCTTTTCTTGCCAATACCGAGTTTGCTTTAAAAGATTTGGTCTTCTAGCTGGGCATGGTGGCTCACGCCTGTAGTCCCAGCACTTTGGGAGGCTGAGGCGGATGGATCATGAGGTCATGAGATCGAGACCATCCTGGCTAACATGGTGAAACTCTGTCTCTACTAAAAATACAAAAAATTAGCCGGGCGAGGTGGCAGGCGCCTGTAGTCCCAGCTACTCGGGAGGCTGAGGCAGGAGAATGGCGTGAACCCGGGAGGCGGAGCTTGCAGTGAGCTGAGATCATGCTGCTGCACTCCAGCCTGGTCGACAGAGTGAGACTCCGTCTCAAAAAAAAAAAAAAAAGATTTCGTTTTCCTTAAAGATCTTCAGTTTCTATTAACTTTGATGGCTTTAGCATGATGATCATGTACAAAATCATCGTAGACTGGTTTAATATCATCTTAATCCAAAAGTGCCCTCTGGCCAAAAATTGATAAAGAAAATGCTATATTCTTGGTGATTCACTAACCACAATAGTAGTCTGTTTTCTGAATTTTTTTAAGTGTCTGGTTCTGTTCCAAAGAGCGTTCTGGAAAGCACATAATAGAAGTTATTTGATAAAGTAATCTTAGTGGACAATGGCCATTTTGTAGGATCTGGCTTGCTAATCCAGTGGTCATAAAAGGGGAAGAAAATAAGTTATTTGTTGTTAATAAAAGATGTTCATTCACTACCAAATTGAAATAGGAATCATTTAGCACGTGGCATTATATTTAAAATTATTATTTTCCTCTTGTATTTAGATCTTTCTCTGGAATCAAAGGACTCCAGCTGAAAGTTAACCTCCAACCCAATGATAACTACTTTTTCTACGTGCGAGCCATCAATGCATTTGGGACAAGTGAACAGAGTGAAGCTGCTCTCATCTCCACCAGAGGTACTTTCTCCTTTGCACACAGTGAGCTATTTCCAAGCGATTCCTTCCCTTCTACCCCTCAGAGAAGATGTCCTAGAGGGCAACTTTATAAACTCCCAACCTACTGTCAGTGGTAGGTTTTTGTCATGAGGACTCAAGGTTGGTCAAAGGTCAAGATATTTCTTTTGTTTTTCTGCTTTACAGGTTCTCAACCTTGGCTACCTATTAGCAATCAGCCAGGGTGCTTAAAAAATACTGTTTCCCTGCCTCCACTCCTCCACTCCACTCCTGAAGATCCTGATTTAATTGCTCTGGAGATGGGCTTAAACATTTATGTTTTTAGAAATCTCTCTAGATGATTTTTTTTTTTCTTTTGAGACAGTCTCAATCTGTCACCCAGGCTGGAGTGAAGTGGCACGATCTTGGCTCACTGCAACCTCTGTCTTCTGAGTTAAGTGATTCTCATGCCTCAGCCTCTCGAGTAACTGGGATTTGGCATGTCCACCATGCCTGGCTAATTTTTGTATTGTTTTAGTAGAGATGGGTTTTTGCCGTGTTGGCCAGGCTAGTCTCAAACTCGTGACCTCAGGTGATCCGCCCGCCTCAGCCTCCTGAAGTGCTGGGATTACAGGTGTGAGCCACCACGCCTGCCCTCTCCAGATGATTTGTATTGGACTCACAATGTGTTATAATTTGTGGGTATGGTGTGTGTATATGTGTGGTAGATTGGGGATATTCTTTGAACTCTGTGAACAAGTTACCAGCCTTGTTCTGTTTATTCTTGATGCCTGACACATAGTTTGTGATAGTTAATGTTTGTTGAACGAATGACCAAAAGAGTAATTTAAGGAAGTAATAAAACTATTCAGTGACATTTTTGGGAAAATACCTAGATGATGCCAACAAAAAGTGTTTGTCTCTTCAATTTTTGTGAAAGGAAGTGAGGAATGGAAAGAGGATCATTTTCTTATCTTATCCTAGACCCAGAGCTGGCACAAGGTTGAGTGGGCACAACAAGCGATCTGCTTACCCAGCAACATCTTGTGCTTGTGCCTTGTTTGTGACATAGTCAGGGCCAGCCTGATGTTTACGAAGAGAAGATGTGAGGGCTGCCCTTCCAGCAGTGTTCTCCCCGCAGTCCCCATATGGTGCCTGTTCTTCCATTGTTAGTCTCTCCTTTAGGTTATACCGGTGCATCCCCTAATTTTTTTTACTCGAGATGGGGTGTTGCTCTGTCACCCAGGCTGGAGTGCAATGGCACGATGTTGGCTCACTGCAGTCTCTGCCTCTTGGGTTCAAGCTATTCTCCCGCTTCAGACTCCTGAGTAGCTGGGATTACAGGTGCGCACCACCATGCCCGGCTAATTTTTTGTATTTTTAGTAGAGACAAGGTTTCACCATGTTGACCAGGCTGGTCTCGGACTCCTGACCTTGTGATCTGCCTGCCTTGGTCTCCCAAAGTGCTGGGATTGCAGGCGTGAACCATCTCGCCAGCCTGCATCCCCAAATTTTAATATGCACACAGATTTCCTGACGATCTTGTTAAAATACAGATTCGAAGTCAGGAGGGCTGCGGTGGGGTGAGAGTCTGAAATTTTAACTAGTTTCCAGGTGATGTAGATGCTGCTGGTGCAAGGAGCACACTGCACAGCGGGTGAGCACTGATAGAGGGTACCCCTCTATTAGTGGTGTAGAGGTGAGGACGCACCTGCGGCACCAGCTAGAGGTAACCAGCCACCAGCATCCACGAAGGCCTTATCATGAGTGAAATTTTCACCTGTGGATCTGAAGACACTGCGTGGGGGATTTTGATGTCAGGGGAAAGAGAGTCTAGGGTCTGAAATGTGGGGCTTAGCTTAGGAACAGCACTGGTCCTCATGGCAATGTTTTTTTTTGTTTTTTGTTTTTTGTTTTTTTTTTGAGACGGAGTCTGGCTCTGTCACCCAGGCTGGAGTGCAGTGGCCGGATCTCAGCTCACTGCAAGCTCCGCCTCCCGGGTTCACGCCATTCTCCTGCCTCAGCCTCCCGAGTAGCTGGGACTACAGGCGCCCGCCACCTTGCCCGGCTAGTTTTTTTTGTTTTTTTTTGTTTTTTTTTAGTAGAGACGGGGGTTTCACCGTGTTCGCCAGGATGAGTCTCGATCTCTTGACCTCGTGATCCGCCCATCTCGGCCTCCCAAAGTGCTGGGATTACAGGCTTGAGCCACCGCGCCCGGCTGTCATGGCAATGTTTTAATCCTCTTTTCTCACCTGCAATAGGAACCAGATTTCTCTTGTTGAGAGAAACAGCTCATCCTGCTCTACACATTTCCTCAAGTGGGACAGTGATCAGCTTTGCTGAGAGGAGACGGCTGACAGAGTAAGTAGAAGAAGAAAGCACAAGTGAGCTGATGGCCTGGCAGTAGGATCTTAGTGTGTGTCACCTCAGGATGGCCTCCCCTGAGCATATTCATGGTGCAGTGAACATATCGGGATGTGGTCTCAAATATCAGTGTGTGCACATCCACACTGTTCAGCTGTGGTTCCCTACTGAGTGATAGTTCATCACTTGGAGCAAGTGTCAATATTTTTATTGGAAATATAAGCACAGATGGTTTGATTAAAACATTGGCTATTTAAGGTATGATCTCTGGTTCAGTGGGGGGCAAAAGGGTCCAGTAATTCTTTTATTACTTTTCTATAGCAAACCAGATATTTTATCAACCCTCTTGAAAAGGCATAGAAGAGGCTGGGCACAGTGGCTTATGCCTATAATCCCAGCACTCTGCGAGGCCAAGGTGGGCAGATCATTTGAGGTCAGGAGTTTGAGACCAGCATAGTGAAACTCCATCTTTACTAAAAATACAAAAATTAGCTAGATGTGGTGGTGCATGCCTGTAATCTCAGCTACTTGGGAGGCTGAGGCAGGAGAATCACTTGAACCTCAGAGGCGGAGGTTATAGTGAGCCGAGATTGTGCCATTGCATTCCAGTCTGGGAACAAGACTCTGTCTTTTAAAAAAAAAAAAAAAAAGGCATGGAAGAGAAGGACATTTTATTGAGTTCCTAGTTTCTGGGCCACAGAATCTTGCTCCCATAGTAGCTGCTGCAAAAGGAAGCATCAAAGAAAAGAAGAGGCAAAGGTGGAGGACAGGTGGGGGAAACTGCCCTGCGATTTGCCTGCAAGCTCTGGGGGTTATTTTGCAGATCAAAATGGCAGAATGGGAGAAGGTATGTGAAACTCTTGAAAACCATAACACACATGAAACACAGGCTGCTGATGGTACTGATGCACCCTGGTGTCGGTGGCTGCCAGGTGCTCCCAAGAAGGCACTGAGCCAGCCAGCAGTGACTTGCACTGTTTCCCTGTCACATTGCTACTTGCCTGTCAAGCTCAGGTGTTACCTGCTCCTGGTTCTGGCCAAGGCGTCTCTGGACCCTGGCACCCTTTGATCTTGTCTGTGGAAAAGAACAGATAACTTGTGGGGTCATTTGTCAGCCACTTCATCATTGTCATCTTCGAGCAGCAGCCCCATCTTGTGCATCTTTGAATCCCTCAAATCTAGCATGGGGCCTGGAACATTGCAGGTGCTAAAAATATACAAATGAGTGAATTCAGGGAAAAAAGAGATTTAAGAAATAGATTGAGCTTTTCTGTCTTTTGGATTCCTCAAAAAATCTAAAAGAAAATAAATAGACTGGAGGAGGGTAAGAGTTCACAGATAATAACTGATGATAACTGTAATAGGGTTTATAGAATTTTATTTATTATTAACCTGAAAATTAGCTCATAAATATCAGGCAGCTGGGCTTTGCTCCAGAGTGTTGTCAGTAGCCACCTCTCTGAAATGAGGTTGTTGAGTAAAGACATGAAAAGTGAAATACATTCCCTTGCATTAATCATTTTCTCATTTGTTAAAGGGGAGAGGGAGAGGTGCTGACTGAATGTTAACGCTGCTTAAATTAAAAATGCTTCCTTGCTGTCTCAGCCATTTCCAAGCAAAATTGAGCAATTCTTGCAAACAAGGTCACCCATCAGCAGTTGAAAGTACTTTTGGTTCATTTCACTGAGGTGCTTATAAAAATAGCTAAGGTGAGACAAAAGGAAACCTTCAACCAACCTCTTAGGGGCACCTACTACAGTTCAAAGAGGCCAGAATCTTACAGACTGTTGACCGCTAATCATACTGGGTTAATTCCACACTTGGCTCTGGCCAGCACTAGCTGTCTTGTCATTTAAGAGCTGCACCTCATTTGGTGGCTGTGTCCAGTAAGGTCAGGAGGCATAGAAGTCATGGTTAAGGTTTTGGAGATTTCTTTTTTGCAAGTTTTGGAAGAAAACTATGCAAATTATGTTTCCTACCTGCTTCCCTTGAATTTATGAAGAGAAGTCGCCTTATAGGCAGAGACTGCAGCATTTCTTTTTGTCCTACCATTATTCTAGTTATTTCCTGATTCCCAGCTCTTTTAAGAGATGCAGCATACAATATGCATGTTGTATGTATGTGACTGGAAATATGTCAAATGCCTGTTGAGAGTTTGGAGAGTTCTGTGGTGATCTGGTTAAGGTTAGGGACACAATGAACAAAGAGTATCTTTAGTTAAATTCCAGCATTTCCAAGGGCAGTATCCTGCCTAGACTGTGTGAATTTGTGAATGTTTACGCTCATGAAATATAGGCTGGCGATTCCTGTGCTAATCATACTCCGATTGACTTCGCCCGCAGAATCCCGTCAGTGCTGGGTGAGGAGCTGCCTTCCTGTGGCCAGCATTACTGGGAAACCACAGTCACAGACTGCCCAGCATATCGACTCGGCATCTGCTCCAGCTCGGCCATGCGGGCAGGTGCCCTGGGACAAGGGGAGACCTCATGGTACATGCACTGCTCTGAGCCACAGAGGTAAGCTGGAGCCCTGCCCCTCCCCTCTTCATCAAAATGTTATGCTTGGATGTCCAGGCAGGGCTCTCTGAGGGACCTGATAAATAGCACCCACTTCCATGCCCAAGTTCTGAGCCAACTAAGAAAGAAAACAAGAGTCAAGTATATGGAGATGAAACTCTGACTCTGATTACTGAGGAAGCTGATTTTAGAGTGTGTGAATCATACCTGAAGAGGGTTTCTTATATTAAACCCTATTATGAGGCAGACTTACCCAACCAGAGCCCGGGCCAGGTCAGCTTCCTTGCTCTGCAGGGCAGAGTTGGTGCCTGGAGAAGCAGAGAAGGAGGTGTGTCTCCATGGTAGCTAGTGAGTAAGAGACAGGGAAGAGGGAGGGGCTGATGGGCTTTGCATCACAGTTTTTCCTTCTAAACTCACCACAGGGTGGAGAGAGACCACAAGGGTAATGCTAAAAGGAGGCCCTCCACAGAGAAGGAATCAACAGGAGTGAGGAAGAAGTAGATCTCCAACATCTCCCCCCACATTGGTCCATATCAGGGGTTGGCAAACTATAGCCCATAAGCCACATATAACCTGCTGCCTGTCTGTGTAAATAAATTTGCAGAAACACAGTCATGCTCATTTGTTGATGTATTGTATTACACTACAATGGTGGAGCTGACAGATGTCTGCCAAATCCTAGGATATTTACATCTGTCCCTTTATAGAAAAAGTTTGCCAATCTCTCTTCTATATTACCTGTATTGTTTGGTTGGTTGATGTGAAAAAGCCATTAGCCTGTGTTAGTCTCAGAGCGATCAGACAGGCATATGTTGATCTGAATATGCTCACAGTATGGTTTAATAGAAAGAACACTGGACTAGGAGCCAGGATTTCAATTTTAGTTCTGGCTCCATCCTCAATTAGCCTCCTATTGACTGTTTGCCATAAGTGGGTTAACCCTTTGAGCATACCTTATATCATCTAGCTCAGCAGGCGACAGTAATGCCTGGCTTGCTACCTTTTGGGGTTGTGAGGATCACATGAAATCAGGTACAGGGAAGAGCTTAGGAACAGTAAAGTATCATACAAATGTGAGGCATTATTTAAATGTAATGCTTTAAAAAGAAGCCTTCAATGCTTGCAAGTTCCCAGAAAAGGCCCACAGATTGGGATTTTGCATATCTCTGGCTGCACATTTCTCCCTGCATCCTGCTTGACAGTTTGATTCCCTGAGATGGTTCATAAGGACACCATCTCCAAGCACTACTTAAAGTCACATTTCATCAAGTCAGAGCAATTATGATTAATTGATATTCAGTGCTGTGCAATGCTTAAGGACCCAGCCCCTACCCAGAGTTGAAATCACTCAAATTCAGTTTACAGTTAGTAGATTCAGAACTGAAACTGCATATTAATTTCATGAAAATGTCCTTACTCAAATCTTTAAAAAACCCACACCAAGGACTAACCCCCAATAACAAATTCCTGGACTCTAGAAAACAGAATTGTATATTTTGTTGACAAGTTCAACCTACAGCTTTGGCCTTTGGCTCTTTCAGGCTTGGAGTGGGTGCCATAGATTCTGGGAGAAAGAGTGTATCCCTTTGTGTGGTCTCAGCACAGAGAGACGGGGTCTTGGGGCCCTCATGTCATCCTTCGAGGGCTTCACCTGGGGCACCCTGGCCTCTGGGACTCTGAGAGTGCTCCTGTGGCAGCCCCTCCTGTCTTCTACTTTTTCTGGTTTAATGATTTTAAATCAACCTGTATTACTCTTGATTCTACTCACAGAATCTAGGCTTTCAGATGTCACAATTGGAAAGCAGGTATGAAGATCGTCTCAGGAGAGTCTGCTGGTTTCCTTCCTGTCCATTCCTAAACTTGCCATGCTAGCTCAAGGCTTCCGCACCTCCTCTGCAGTTTCAGCAGCAGCCACCCAGCCTGCACCCTCACGTCTAGTCTCTACCCACTTGCAACTGGGAAATATTTCTAAAACATCATTTTCATCATGTCCCTGCTTTTTCTGCTCAAAAATCTACAAACATCTATAGTGGTGTCAGAACTTGGGTGGGACCACCTGCAGGACACAGTGAAGAGGGGCAGCCAGAAAGAATGTGGCCAGGCTGGGGCAAGGAGCCCTGAGGGGAGTTACCACCAGTGTCCAAAGGGGTCTGCGCTGAGTGTGGGCCAGAGGTGGGACTCAAGGGAGTAAGGGTCCTCAGTCCACCAGGGGGAGGGGAAGCAGTTCCTGGGTCATGCAGGTGTTCAGAGCCAGGCTTCTGGATGATTCCTGTTTGAACAGAGACCAACCAGGTCTCTGTTCAAAGCCAGCCAGGCAGAGAGGCCCCACGCAGGCAGGCTTGGCTTCAGGCCAGAGTTGAGGTTAGTGGAAGAACGGTGTGCTCAGCCAGAAATAGAGACAGAAGCAGGGCTGGTCAGGTTCTGCATCCTGCAGAACTGGTGGAGACAAGGATTCAGGGAATACCTTTCCCCACTTGGCCTCCCGGGTAGGGATTGGCTCAAGGAATGACCAACGCTGGGCCTGCAGGAACCAGGGACCTTCCAAGCAGGGGAGGAGAAATGACTCATTTAGGCATTTAGAACCCTCCAGGCCAGCGTTATGCAATAGAACCTTCTGCAATAATAGAAAAAATGGTGCCACATGTGGCTATTAAACACTTGAAGTGTGGCTGGTAGGACTGAAAAGCTGAATTTTAAATTTTGTTTAATTTTAAATTTTGTTTAACTTTAAATTTAATGAAAGTGGTTACACATGTCTAGTGGCTACTGTGTTAGACAGGGCAAATCTAGAGCCTGGCCCCTGACTGACTTATCCACGTAATATCCGAAAAGTCACCCCTGTGTCCTGTCCAAACCCAACAGGCCAATGGTGGTGTTCTCTGTCACATACGGGCTTCTTCGGCCACCTCACCATCACTGCTGCTGCCCTTACTGTGTGGATTTTTCTCCTTCTTTTTCACCTATTCAAGTCCTGCCTGTCCTATCTGACTGAGTGTGAGCCCATGTGCTCCCAAAGCCTTCTGTAAGAGCCAGCTCACACTGCCAGTCCCCATCATTACTACCTGAAACATTTAGTCTGTTCTGTAGGTTCCAGAATGTCATAGTGTTCTGACATCTCTCTCATTAGCAAGGCGTTGAAAACGTCCTTTATCAACTCAAAAGTCTCACTTATCTCCCCACCACCATGAATCTCTGCCCTTCCACTTGAGCTTCTTTCTGCAATGAAGTTGCCAACTTGCCATCCCCTAAATACTTACACTTGAGCTTCTGGGCCTTAAGACAGATGTTGCAAGTCTTAAAGATCCTCAGCCCTCCCTGCCAGACCCGTCACTTACCCAGATTTTTAGGTCCAAACTGCCCTGGTGTTGCTGTGCTCCCACCCCTACAGCCTACACATCCATAGACCTTTCTCTCATCTCTCTTCTTCCATCTCTCATTCCATTCTTTCCCCTACTTTCAGGGCCCCATTCTCAGTTTCGAAGACTACTAGGAGAAAACCTCAAACTTTCTGGTCAGCACTTTCTCCTTTCCAGCCTGGCCTTGAACCTTTCCTTTCACAACCAAAACAGGTTCATTAAGTGTGTCTAGTAAACACTTGACGATCTGTGCCCTGAGAGGTATTCCCAGCTCTGGTCCGAGTTTCAAGTGTGGGCAATTTTTCCTTCCTGCCCCATACAGTAGGGGATCCCAGAGGGCAAGGACAGTACTTCATGCCCTTCACATCCCCCAGAGCGCCTAGTAATGTGCTGGATACACGGATATGTGCAAGGAATCATTGTTGAGTTGAATTTGTCTGAATTAGAGAGAGGAATCAAAGGCAACCCCTCTGGCGGCAAGGCTGCAGAAAACCTTGAGAAAATGAAAAGGAAAGTTGGTTTGGGGAGGGGGAGTGGAAACAAAGGATGAAGTTGGCAAATAATGAAATATTTCTTAAACTTCATAAAGGCCGTTATGTAAGTTACCTATAAATTTTTAAAACTGTAAAATTAATACATTGTATGGAAGGCAAGCCTGTAGTACTTTTAAAAATACATGGCAGCCTCAAAGAAGTTTTATTCAAAAGAATGACATGCCATGAATGCGGTAGTTAAAACATGTGGGCAACTGGGAGAGAATTAGAATGTGGAGAAAAATCACAAGGGAGGCATGTTGGCTATTCTGGGACTGCCTCCTAATGTAGAAGGAGCAAAATTATTAAACATGCTCATCTGTTGGGATGAGCTCTGCATTTTAGCATCTAGAAGAAATCTAGAGAAAGTATTTGGGACAGCATTATTGCAAGTCCTTATTGTGAACTTATTGTGAACTTATTGTGGAGTCAATAACTGAAGAATTGGTTATTCCCAAGTGACTTTCCTTATCAAGGTCTTTGAGAGTTCCAGAGTTTTACGTTTCCCATTCTCTTTCATTTCAGATACACATTTTTCTACAGTGGTATCGTGAGTGATGTTCACGTGACTGAGCGTCCAGCCAGAGTGGGCATCCTGCTGGACTACAGCAACCAGAGACTTATCTTCATCAACGCGGAGAGCGGCCAGTTGCTCTTCCTCATCAGGCACAGGTTTAATGAGGGTGTCCACCCTGCCTTTGCCCTGGAGAAACCTGGAAAATGTACTTTGCACCTGGGGATAGAGCCCCCGGATTCTGTAAGGCACAAGTGATCCTTGGCTTTCAGGATTTACAAGAGCAGTGATTTAAATTTGGGAGTGGGGGGTCTGCTGTTCATTCCTTTGGGTGCTATACATTATTCAAAAAGTCTCCCACACATTTGCACTAATGATGGCTGCACGCGTAGCAATCAGCATGTGAGCAAAATCAACAAGAAAACCTTGACTTTACAGAGCAGTGTGTGAGTAAACAGAATGAAAACAACAACCTTCACTCTTTAGTTTATATAAGTTTGAGTTCTTTCCTAAATTAAAAGGTCTGCACTTGAGTTGGGAACCAAAAAAGAGAAATGGACTTCCATCTGTTTTACCGGTAAAGGAAATTCTCTGATGGATAGGTCAGAGTGAAGGAAGGTTGTGCTGGTAAGACATCTCCTCTGACAAAGAGACATGGACGCTTTCCACAAAATGTCACCTCGCTGCACTAAAGGATGATAATCCTAATTATTAGAGAAAGTGTTTTAGCTGATTTAAATTCATAATGAACTCTTTTGTAATAATGTATACTGTAGAACATGAGTCTCTCCTCCCTAAAATTTTAAATGTAGAAAAGTGCTATATATTAGAAATTTCCATTTGTTAAATAAATGGTTAGAGTCTATAAAACCAGTCGTGTTGTGTGAACTTACTCCATGTAATTTACTGGTCTGGCATCTCTGGAGCAGGACAAACTGCAGAGTAAAACTCATCACACTTCAGTACGGTGCACTACTACTGGTTTTCCTGTGAGAATTTCACACACACAAACACTTTAAAATCTAATCACTCTCAGACCATAGTTACAGTCAGTTAACAGAAGCTGGGAATCTATTTTTACTAAAATTAAGTGTCATTTAAAGATATTATACTGAATCCCTGAAAATCTTTCTAAAACATGTGTGCAAAGTGGATAAATCTAGAATGTATGTCGAGATGATTGTGCTTGTCTTCTATAATGTAAATGTGTTGATCATACTTGCAGTTTTTAAAACACACTTTACAACTTGAATTCAGATGTTTTCTTTCTTTTTTCTTTTCTTTTGAGATGGAGCCTCACCCTGTCACCCAGGCTGTAGTACAGCGGCATGATTTTGCCTCACTGCAATCTCCGCCTCCTAGGTTCAAGCGATTCTCGTGCCTCAGCCTCCTGAGTAGCTGGGACTACAGGCATGTGCCACTACAACTGGCTTTTATATTTTCTTTTTTAGTAGAGATGGGGTTTTGCCATGTTGGCCAGGATGGTCTTGAACTCCTGACCTCAGTTGGTCTGCCCGCCTCGGCCTCCCAAAATGCTGGGATTACAGGCGTAAGCCACCGTACCCGGCCCAGATGTTTTCTTGAGTTGAGAAAAAATATCCTCCTTTCTGAGTATATTCTAAAATCTCTTGTTTAATAGCTAGAAAATCCAAACTGGATCTGTAACTGCCATACTAGAGCCCTTGGAGGCCATCACCGCCCAGATTGCAATTCCAGCAGTTGCTGGCAAGATGGAGTCTTGGTGAAACTGGAGAAATAACTTGCTGCTTTGCGGAGAATGTTAGCTTCACTTTTTCAATCCTTGAAAATGTTATCCTCGGGTTCTGACTGCTCAGCCACCCATGGTCATTATTACTGGCTGCTTTTTTGTTTTGGTTTGGTTTTTTGTTTGTTTGTTTGTTTTTGGTGTGAATGTGTAACCACATGAATTTTAGAATTTGTCTCAGTTTGGGTTCCTCCAAAAGTAGACCAACTTCAAGACTCAGTGCCTGTTGTTTACCTAGGAGGTGATTCCAGGAAGAACATTTGAGGAAGTGGATAAAGTCACTAAAGGACACGTGTTATGAGTGGGTTGTTACCACTGTGGGCAGCTGGGCTCTCCCGTGCTGGAGGACCCTCTGGAAACCACACAGAATGTGCCAGAAGCTGGCACTGAATTCCTGTCCATCCCCTCTTGTTGAAGATGGACTGCAGTCATTCCCATCCCCCACCTTTCCAAACTGCATTTCCTGGTCCTGAGAAAGCCCTCATCAAGAGTTAATGAGAAATCCAGACACCTGAGAAGGTATGGCGAAACCTGTTTAACGCAACTGCGCATGCACCCTCACTAGCCGGGCGTGAAGGGGACCAAGTGCCAGCAGCATCTGCCATCAGGTTGGAAGCAGTTCTGGTATAAAGGAGAAAACCACCATGATGGGAAGAACTAGGTATGAATTTTGATTGAGCCCCTAAAAGATAATTGCTTCGGGCGGTTCAGATCCTGTAGTTATGCCTTTTCTCAGGATAATTATAAACACCAGGTTAAATGAGCATGTGGAATAGCACAGCATTTTGTAGTTTATATGACATGACAAAGGACTCCAGAAATCCTCTAAGTACAGCCCTCCACTCCCCAGTGAGTGACGCTCCTGTCTCTGACTCTGTGGCAAGGGGACGATGGAAGGTAGGGCTCTGGGGTCAGGAGATCCATGTGTTAGCAGCTTCTGTCTGCCAAGTGATGGGAGGTTTCTTGCTTGATCCTGGGGCATTATTCTAGTACAGACAAGTAGAACTAAATTAATATGATTTCCACGTTGTATTAGAGAATTGTCAAGCAATGTTTTTCTTCCTTGGCCCTTCTCTGATTTTCATTTCCCTTCCTTTTGTCCTTCCTCTTCATATAACACAGAGCCTCAGAGGGAGGGAAGGAAGTCAGCAAATTTTGGTCAAAATTGCTCCCCTGGAAATCTGTCAATGATGTTTAATAATTTAATAACAGGTACAGCACATGAATTCTCTCTTTTAATCCTCATCAAAACCTTGCAGAATAAAAATTGTTGCCATTTTATAGCTGAGGAAACTAGTCTCAGAGCAGTTAAATAACTTAACCTTGTTCAGTCACAGCTGGCAGGTGGCAGAGTGCGGATTTAGATACAACTCAAATTCTGATGTAAGACTAGAATGATTATATTTTGCTTCATTCCTTACATAGATCATTTCCCCACATATATGTGGTGTGTGAGAACTGTGTGTGTGAACACACATGCATGCATACATAGACTTTCTCTTCCCCCCGGAACTGACTTCCTTCCTAAGCTTCTGTTTTGTTGTTGGTGCTGTCATAACTCTTGGAAGACATGGGGTTACTTTGATTTTTATTTCAATAGCAATGTGACCTTAATTCATGTATGCCCAGCATTATTTTCACATGGTTGTTTGAGAGTTCAGAAGAGTCTGTAACATTCTGTTTGTGGAGAAAATACTTTATCATACATGAAACACAATTCTGCTTCTAGAAGATATGGGGTCATAATAGCTTGTGGGGGGAAAAATGAGGATTAACACTGGGTCATTCTCTGTTTGCATACACACCTGGCAACATTAGATGGACGTATTGTTTGTTAAAGTCGGAAATATTTTTCTATTGGAGCAAACCAGAACATGTTCTTGTTGTTTTTCTGGAGGTACTTCCTCAAAGTCCAACAGAATTAAAGTATTGTACCTCATCACACACACTTACTAAGATGTATGCTTAAAGTCCAAACACAACACTCTCCCATCAGAAGCGTCCTTAAGGCCTCTGAGGGCTGTATCTGAAGACCCTTCTCATCCTCACTGTGCTCATTACCCATTAATCATCCCAAGTGTTGAGTTGCTGAAAGAACCCACAGTTTACACAGGACTCAGACAGTTTACATTGGTGGAACAGCTTTATGACAGGCAGAGGAAACAGTACAGCCACACACTTTCTCTTTCCCCCAGAAGGATAGGCTTGGAAAGGGGTCCTGAGATCTCAGGCGCAAGCCTCACTGACCTCCCACTACTGGGTTGCACGGTGTGCACATTGTCTCCAGGCCTCTAATTACCAGCAGTGTATGTGTGTTGCAGCTTGATGCCAGGGAGCTCAACTTTCGTCTGTGGTGATGATGGTCTCTCATAGAAGGTGAGCTGGTCACAGATACTTTCTAGCTATGTGATAGGCATAACCTTTGAAACTCACTTTCCTCACTCCCGCAGGCGCCACCAAAACCAGGTGCAACATGAATCCAGTGATTATTACTAAACAGTGCTAACAGGCAGATACATCCTGCTCTGAAACAACTGATGGATCCATGATGTAGAATGTCACTTATTGCCAATTAATAGATTCCATGGGCTGGGCACAGTGCATCACACCTATAATCCTTGCACTTTGGGAGGCTGAGGCAGGCTGATTGCTTGAGCCCAGGAGTTTGAGACCAGCCTGGGCAATGGGGTGAACCCTGTCTCTACTAAAAATACCAAAAAATTAACCAGGTATGGTAGCACTCACCTGCAGTGCCATGTTCGTGCCACTGCACTCCAGCCTGGGTGTCAGAATGAGACCCTCTTTCAAAAAAAAAAAGGATTCCATGTCATTGTCCAAGCATCAGTAACTCGCTGGATATGCAAATTGCCAATTAACATCAGGTGAAATTAACTCATGCTAAGCACTTCTTGGCTTGAATTCCTGAGCCCAGCTGCTAAGGGGTGTTTCAAGAATACTATTAGGAAGAGCTGAGTGCCTCTGCTGCCAATAGCCATCCTCTTTAGGTCCCTGATTTGGTGACTTCTAGGGCTAGGGTGTGAGTCCAGGCACATCCCTGAGCTGAGTGAAGTTGGAGTTGATTTCCACCCCCTCACAGTACTCATGACGGAACGTATATCCTGAGCTGTTTTTAGAGCAGGAAATCAATGCGTCTCATTTTCCTTCACTACCCTCAAAGTGTGCCTCTCTTTCATGTACCCCTGTTTTGGTGTAAGAGAACTCTCTTTCTATGCTGAACTTGTTTTTACTATTAATATCAGTAATTTCAGATCCCCAAGTAATATATGAACTTTATAATAGTTTGAGAATAGTTAAGAGAATGAGGACTATTTGGCTTGGAACAAGAACATCTTAGGGAAGGATATAAGAGGTCTTCGAAGATTTGAAGAGCTGTTACATGGAAGGAATTACCCTGATTTTGATTTTTCTACTAAGAGCAGTGGGTAGAAGTCCCACCAATGGGTAGAAGTTGAGGAATTCAGTTGAAGAGAAGGAAGAATACCACCCATCAGTGACAGCTGGCTAAGGGGCATGTTGCTTAGTGGGTTATGAGCACTCAGGCAGAACGATCAACTGTCTGGAATATCAAAGAGTGGATTCCTGCTTTGGGTTCTAGATTGATGGTATTTAAATTGTGTTTCTGGAGTACTGGGATTCCATGGAGGTGCCTGACGTTCAACGTGAGATCCAACAGGAAGGCCAAGTGGGCATAAATTCAAACCCCTATCTCATTTCATCATGGTAGCTCAATTTTTATATGTATTACACATTGGGTTCCATATTATAATTTATTTGATAAGAAACCTTCTATGGTTAAATAATATTTGAAAACTAGATAACCACTGAGATTCAAGCCTGAATATTGTGACCCAGGGTGATCCCAAAGTCTACAAGTCCTCCATTCTTTCAGGGTCCCCTTTCTTTTACTATTTAAATACTGATGTGATGTTGACTGCAAGACATTCTGTTTCCTATCTCAAATTTCCAAGAATTCCTGTAAGCAATTACATTTTCCTGGTTAACACCTCCGACCTCCTGCTTCCAAATGCTCCTCCTCACCCCAGCCATCTCATCGTTACTTCTTAATGCTCCCCTAGGCATATTTGGTCTGCATCATCCCAAAACATGGACATGGTGTTCCTTTGATTCCTTAAGGCAATGCAAACACAAGGCTGCCATCGTTAGTGGTTAACATGGTTTTTGTTGAAGACTTGGGGTGACTGAGGGCAAGGTTTCATACATAAAACTTCATACATAAACATGAAGCTGGGTGGAAAACATCCAGCATTGTGAGGAACCCCTTCTGATCTTCACCCCATTTTCCTGCCATGTTGAACAGACTAACTTCTCTTTATGTTATTCTGTAAGTTTTAGCCTCTGTTCAAGCTTTGGTTTTTCAGAGCAGGCGATGAAATTAGAAAACACCAAACATAAAAACACCTCTCCTACCAGTATAGACATCTTTTATAATTTTATGAGAGCAAAATTTTATACCCTTTATCTGTGTCTCTGCTATCCTTCCCAAGTGTTAGGCTTCTCTTTGCAGAACTAAAAGGCACATTAAAGCAATTCACTCAACCAAAGCACATTCCTCTCCCCAAGATGAATTTGGTCATTACCTCTGAGGATGGTTTCAGAATCCCCTTAGCATCTCCCTTTTTGTGGTTTTCTGTAGAACTAGCCAATGATTGAAAATTCTTTTTCAACCTAACTGGACTTCATTTTGGGTTGCCCTAGTACCATGAAGGACTTTACTCTTTGAAGGATTTCAAGGAGAAATGACACCCGTCTGGGGTCAACATGCTACTTTAAGATTTTATAACTTAGGGGGAAGTGGGTAAAATAATTAAGAAAAAGAAAAAGTGGTGAAGGAGAAGCACCAATCATTCATTCAGCACATCTGTATTTGTGTTTACTATGGGTTGGCCACCATTTAGGCCTTAAGGAAATGGCAGTCATTAAATCAAACAAAATCCCTGCTCTCAAGGAGCCTGCGTTCTAGTGGAGGAAGACAGACAATAAATGCAGGTATAGTATGTCAGTGGGGAATAAGAACTAGGAAGAAAAACACATCAGAGAAGAGAATAAAGAGTAATAGGAAGTACCAGCTGGGCACAGTGACTGACACGTGTAATTCCAGCACTTTGGGAGGCTGAGGTGGGAAGGTCACTTGAGGCCAGGAGTTTGAGACCAGCATGGGCAACATAGTGAGACCCTGTCTGTATAGTAAAATAAAAAAATTTTAAAAAGTAATAGCAGGTAGGGGGTGCTGTATATTTTAAGTATGATAGGAAAGTATCTCTGATAAGATAATATTTGGATAAAGAGCTAAATGAAGTGAGGGAACAAGTCCTGTGGAGGTGTGTGAGGGAGGAGCATCCCATGCAGGAGGAATAGAAAGCATAGAGGTCTTGAGGAAGCAAGATGCGGGTGCATTAGAGGAAGAGTGAGGAGCCCATTGGGGCTGCAGTGGAACAAGGGGGAGAGCATGGTAGTGGCTGCAGTCCAAGAGTAGCAGGGGATGGGTTCACAATGGCCTTGAAGGCCAAATAAGACCTTTCTGTTATATTCTGAGTGAGTTGGCAAGAAGTTATAGTTGCACTTTGGGAGGCCAAGGAGGGCAAATCACAAGGTCAGGAGATCGAGACCATCCTGGCTAACACGGTGAAACCCCGTCTCCACTAAAAACACAAAAAATTAGCCAGGCGAGGTCGTGGGCGCCTGTAGTCCCAGCTACTCGGGAAGCTGAGGCAGGAGAATGGGGTGAACCTGGGAGGCAGAGCTTGCAGTGAGCCAAGATCGTGCCACTGCACTCAAGCCTGGGTGACAGAGCGAGACTCCATCTCAAAAAAAGAAAAAAAAAAAGTTATAGTCATGAGGAGCAGATGCCATGGCAGTCAAAGAATTGGCTTTTCTAGTGTTTGAGTATCATGTTTTTCAATATCAAATAGGGGATTTTATAAGGGCCCCCTGGGCTGGCCTTTTGACATTTCCAGCTTCTGCAGAGAAGGGCTGAAAGGGCCCAGTGTGGGTGGGAGAGAACAGGCGTTCTTTGTCTCATTCTCTGCTCTGTCCAGGATCCCTGTGGTCCTGCTCACTTCCTGCTTTCAAGGGAAGCAGCTGCTGCTGACTGGTTGCTATTAGGACCAGCCTAGAGCCAAACTGAGGGAAAAAAAATCCCTGCTATTTTACCTGGGCTAACTTTGGGCTGAATTGAGTCTGTCCACTATGAAACGCTGGCAACCACCAAGAATGGAGAAAAATACAAGCACATTTGAATGTTTCATGTCTTTTTAACTGTGTGATTTTACAGTTACAGAGAAGATGAGATAACGACATAATCTAGGGAGGCTGTCTGGCCAAACAGGCCTCATATATGTGCATCTATGTGTGCATGTGAGTGTGTTTATTTCATATGTGTGAGCATGTTTGTGTGTATCTATATGTGTATGTGTGTGCACTCATGTGGGAAGGTAGAGGGGTGTAAAGAGGTAAATTATCATGACAATTCTGGGATGGTTTTCCCATTGAAGAGTCCAAAACTGGACTTGGGAGAGCTTTTAAAGGTTGTCAGATCCATGGTATTCAGTCACATTAATCAAGCTCACAAAAGACTAATTAATAATTCAGAAAGCCAATTGCTTAATTTATAGTGAGAGATCAAATTGCCAAGGGGACTGGGGAATGCCTATCTGCTAGTCAGGGGGATTCTCTGGCTAGAACCCTGAGCTCCAGGACCTGCAGGCACCCACATTTGGGGCTGGGGTGCACACACTGCTTGAGGCTGCCTACCTGTCAAACTCCACATGCTCAAGAGAACAGAGGTGTCTTCACAAGGGAAGCCTGTGACAGTTAAAAGATTGTTTGGTGATCAAGGCAAGGCATGTGGATGGTGTGAATGGCCAATATGATTGAACTGCATGGTCGGCCATGTGGCCCAGATAGTTGGTTTTGCTGGTCGGAGTACTTTCTTCCTGCATCAGCACTGGGCTTCCCTGAGAAATCTTGATACTTTGCTGGGGTCTATCTATTCAGTCTGACTTCTTACATTCACAGTTCCTTAAGAAAAAGATGTCTGAGGCCGGGCGCGGTGGCTCAAGCCTGTAATCCCAGCACTTTGGGAGGCCGAGACGGGCGGATCATGAGGTCAGGAGATCGAGACCATCCTGGCTAACACGGTGAAACCCCGTCTCTACTAAAAAAATACAAAAAATTAGCCGGGCGAGATGGCGGGCGCCTGTAGTCCCAGCTACTCGGGAGGCTGAGGCGAGAGAATGGCGTAAACCCGGGAGGCGGAGCTTGCAGTGAGCTGAGATCCGGCCACTGCACTCCAGCCTGGGCGACAGAGCGAGACTCCGTCTCAACAAAAAAAAAAAGAAAAGAAAAGAAAAAGATGTCTGAGGACTATTTCCCAGACTATAGTTTTCTTTTTTATTTGGTCAATTTTTGATTAGATTTCTGGGCCCTCCCCCTCCGCTTTTGATCTGAAAACTACTGTGCCTGTTATGGTAACCCTTGTGGATGATAGAACTTCATTTATTATGTGAAGATTCTACTAACTTAACACTCAAAAGAAAACCATTCTTGCAAATGCGTATGTCGCATTTCACCATCTCCCATGGGTTGACTACAGGTGGGAGGAGGAGGACATTTTCATTCAAGGATTTGGTGTAATTGATGAGAGAGAGCAGTTCAGAACCAGAACCACTTGAAGATCTGGGCTGAGACATGGCTGTGCTCCTTCATATCTATGTGTCTTCAGACCAACTGTTTAGCCTGTCTTAGAGTCATCGTTGTAAAATAGGAATAATACTTGCTATGGTTTGAATGTGTTCTCTAAAGGTTGTATTAAAAACTTAATCCCCAATACAACAGTATTCAAAGGTAAGACATTTAAGAAGTGATTACGTCATGAGGGCTCTGGCCTCATGAATGAAGTAATGTCACTATCTTGGGAGCGAGTTTGTCGTTGTGGGAACAAGTTTAGTATGAAAGTGAGTTTGGCCCCCTTTTGCTCTCTCTTGTGAGCTCTTTTGCCTTTGTGCCTTCTGACATGGGATGATGCAGCAAGAAGGCCCTCACCAGATGTGAGCCCTCAATTTTGGACTTCCCAGCCTCCAGAACCAAGAGCTGAATGCCAATAATTTTAAATAATAATTAATAATAAATTTTTTAAGTATAAAGACATATAATTATAATTATAATAAATATATTATTGTTATATATAAAAATTATATAATTTCTTTATTATAATTTAATTATAAATTACCCAGTTTCAGGTATCCTGTTAGAGCAGCACAAAATGGACTAAGATAGGTGGTTCATTCAGACAGCAAGTATTTATCAATTACTAAGATGCCAGGCACTGCAGTAGGTACTAGGCATACAGAAGTGACCAAATTAAACAAACATTCCTGCCCTCAGGTAGCTTATGTTCTAGTGAGAAGAGCATACAATGAAGGCAATAAATACATAAACTGTTTAATATCAGAAAGTGACATATGCTGTAAAGAAAAATAAAGCAGAAAAGTGCTGTTATGACAAGTAAATGAAAAAATTAATGTATGTAAAATCTTGGCAGAGTGCCTGGCATAAAACAACAGCAAACATTTTAACTGTTCTTACTAATTCAACTACAGTTATAGAGCTTGGTGTACCCCTCAGAATGGCACAATGTCCTCTCACACATCTCAGCATGTAGTTAGGCTACCCATGACCACTATATTCCCAATGAAAGTTGAATATTTTTCTATTTTTGCTCAGGGCAAAAATTGAGGAAAAGTATTTAGAACAACACATAAATTATCCTTAATTTCACCACTCAGAGATAACTGGTGTTAACATTTGATGTATATTTTCCCAAGCTCTTCTTTTTAATTTAGACACACACCACACGTTTTTAAAAATGCAAATAAACTCCCTGCTATCTAATCTGCTTTGGTCACTTAATGCTGTTATGAGTATCTCATGTCAACAAGCACAGATTCACATCGCTATTCTCATGCCCAGCTGTAGTCCACTGAAAAGATCAACCTTAAACCTTTCAACTGCTCCCTTACTGATTGACACATATCCAATTGACATCCCAAGTTTTCATTTCTATGAAAATGCTTTGGCTTTAAAGGCACTGACTCCACTATTTGACCCCAAGTTTATCTTGATTTTTATCATGGAAAGGTGTATGTTGTTTCCATATTTACTATGAATTTTAATCAGTTTTTATAAACCCAGCAGGGAAGATGAGTAGAACTCTTTCATAGAGCAAGCTTGGTGCCCACTTTCATTTACAGTCAATTCAAGGTCATCATATTCAACTTAAATATATTTTTAACATTCACCATATTAGGACACTACACTGGCTCCTGCTGGAAGCCAAGATGAGTAAGGCATATTTCCTATCTCCAAGGAGGCCATGACAGACACACACACATCTGTGATACAGTATATAGGTCAGAAGAATCATTATGTTTCAAAGTAGGGAGAGAACATATTGGTTTGGTGTACTCATGAAAGGTTGTGCAGAGTTCAGGGCATTTGGGACATGCTTTTATTGTAGTAAGTGGTGGTGAGGATTAGGGAAGTCTGGACAGAGGCAAGAGTATGAGACAAATGGGAAACAGGATGGGTTTGGGGAACCATCAAATCGGACACAGGAAACAAGTAAGGAAGCAGTGGGCAGCAAACCTGGAAGGTACCTTGAGTCCAGTTGATAATAGCTGTTGAGATAACAGGCAGGAGTGTTTTCACTTAACACAGTACACGATGGGGAGTTATTAAAGATCTTTGACCTGTGAATAAAGTGGAAGAAGTAGGAGTGATTATAGATGTGAGCTGCCAACTAGCAGGATAGCTATGTGGTTATGAAATTCTGGAGTGGAATATTGACCAAGGGAAGGGAAAGCAGGGAATAGACGCCAGAGGACTAGGGTATAGAATCTAGAGGCTAGAAGGGGAGATGAAAAGCAAAGAGTTCCAGAGCACACAGACTTTTGAACCTGGGTTCCTGGGAGCATGACTGTGCTACTAGCAAAAGAGGCAACAAAGAACACACAGCAGGCTTGTGGGGAGAGACTTCACTTCAGCTGGGACGAGTTGAGTTTGGGGTCATCCAAATGGAGCTGTCCATCAGGTCTCAAGCTCATGGATAAGCTCAGGGTCAGGGGTCCATATCTGGACATTTTCTGCATTCCAAGATTCCCTTACCAGCGTTGTGAACTTGGGGAAAAGTTATTTAACCTTTTCATATCTCAGTTTCTTCATCTGTAAAATTGGAACAATAGAAGGCCTACTCATCCAACTCTTAGGGCTGTTGTGAAGAATAAATTATTTAATACCCCCCAGGCATGTAGAGCAATGCCTGGCACGTAATATGTACAGAAATGTTTGCTCTTTGTCATCAGCATGTTGATTAAGCAAGACTCTTTAGATATAGTCTTAAAAGACATTTTATTTTTGTCTCCTTTGTCCTTTAAAGGTTATTCTGGGGAGAAGTTCTAAATAAAAATGTAGGCAGAGAAACTCAGGAGGACTCAGGTGGCATTCCTTTCTCAGAAGAAATGTCTGAACAAAGGCCAGATGGCTGAGTAGAAGTTGGCCAGATTGAGAGAAGTGCGTTGTAGGGCAGGAGGAAGGAGAGGAGAGTGTTCCTGTACAGTAAAGGTGACGGAGTGAGAGCCTGACGTCTTGGAGGAACTAAAGATGGATCTTTATGTCTGTGGAGGTGTTGTGGGAGCTGACTCTGGGGGCTGTGGGAGGGCTGTGGGGTGACTGGGGGGGTATCTGTGGGGATGACTCTGGAGGGTGTGACTCTGGGGGTGGTGGTGGAGAGGAATGTCTGTGTTGGGGGGACTCTGTGTGCCTGTAATTGTGGAGGTTCCTGTGGTGTGAGAGTTTTTCTCTGAATATGGCAGGTCTCAACATAAGGCACCATACAAAGTGGGCAGGAAATAAATATTGTTGAAAGTGAAGTCTACAAACTATATAGGTTTTTCATTCTTCTTTAACACAATTTCCCTTCTCACAATTTAAAACCATATGCATCAACTTTCTGCTTTTATTCACCGGAAAATTTTAGATCCATCTTCAAGTGGTTCCTGACTTGGAAATCAGAGGGAGAGAGCTCTTTCCTTGGGTTCTTCAGGTAGAAGCTCCCATGGAGTTTGTTTGCTGCTAACCACATTTTCCCAGGCAGTAGCAATTGAAGGCAAATAAGGGATTGAAGCCTCAGGGCCAAGAATTATCCTTTAGATAGGGTGAATAAACTTGACACTGTTCAAAGCACAAGCTATCTCCAAGGTCGTTATCTTTAGAAAAAGTGTTGATCAATGATATCTTTCAGGCAATCAACTGTGTTGAAGTATAATTTATACTGCTTTTTACTTTTTCTTCTTTCAGTGGATTAAATTATAACCAAGCTTATTTCTTGATTTGCATTTCTCCTTAATTATTCTGAGCTAAGCTCTACCCTGCAGAACTCCAGAAAATGGATAAAATATGCATTTGAGTGTGGAACAGCAGCAGCAGACACCTACACACCAAACCCTGGCTGTGTGGGATGCTGCCATTTTCCCCAAGTCATTTCAGGTCAGAAACACCTCTGCTCCCAAACAATACTGCTTAGGGGCCCACACATACAAGGTCTCTATGCACCTTCTAATATGAGAATCCGGGAGCAACTCATTGTTCTGCACCCTCTCAAGAATAAGACCAGGGCTATTTTTCTGCTCCTATAGGCATGGAAAGGATTTTCCAATTATTCAGCCCAATAGGAAACTCTGTGAATTACCTCTACAGGGCTTGAAGTTCAAAATCAGAGAATAATTTTGCTTTATTGCAATCCATTTAGCAGAGCTTTCTTTTTAAAATAACATTAATACATATCATTTTGGAACATTTGGAAACTAGAAAATTATGATGCCTAAAATAAAAAAAAGTATCCTCAATTCCACAGAGTTAGGCTCAGTTGGCATGTTCTTTGGCTTTTGGCCTTTTGCCTCATCCCTTCCTATAATGCAGATACAGTGCCTAGAAATGTCACAGGCATCTTACAGCCTTGAAGACATAATTCACAGTCTGAGCATGAAGGAGCATGAAAGTGGAGCCTGGGTTCTCAAAGACATTGTTGAGGCACCATTCTGGTTCTCTACTGCTGCCTCTAAACTTTCTGTTGCTTGAGTTAAATAAACTCCTATCATTTGAAGCCATTAAAATAGCTTTCTATTGAAGTATAACATACTTTTGGAAAAGTGCATCACAAGTTTACAGCACGATAGAGTTTTTCATAGCTAATGCATGTGTAGACAGTTCCCAAATTAAGAAAAACAACATTATCATCCCTGAGAAGTGACTCCTTGTCACTCCCACTTCTGAAAGTAACCAGTATCTGAAAGTGACCATAGATTAGTTTTGCCAGTTTTTGAACTTGATATGAATCAAATCACATAGCTTTCCCTTTCTGTCTGGTTTCTTCTGATTAACATTCTATTTGTGAGATTTATTCATGCTACTGTGTATAACATTATTTGTTCCTTCTGCTTGTTGTGTGATAGTATAATGTATAAATATACCATAATATATTTATTTATTCTGCTGTTCATAGACATTTGAGCTGTTTCCGTCTTGGGGCTATTCACATGTAGTACTGCTGTGAGCACTCTTGTACATAATTTTTAGTGAATATATGTACATTTTCTGTGGGGTGAATAACCAGGAATAGAATTCCTAGGTCATGACATGGGTATGTCCAATTTTAGTAGATTCTACAGGTATCCAAAGAGTTTCCAAAGTTGTATCAATTTACACTCCAACCAGCAGTGTGTGAGAGTTTCAGTTGATTCATAGCATTGCTACTACTTCATACGAATTGTCTATTTCATTTTAACTCTTCTAACGGTATGTAGTCTATCACATTGTAGTGTAATTTGTGTTTTCTTGATGGTTATGCAAGTTGAACATCTTTGCATATGTATATCAGCCATGTGGATATCTTTTTTAAAATTTCCTATTCAAATATTTTGGCCAATTTTCTACTATGTTATCTGGGTGTGTGTGTGTGTTTTTTTAGGGTTTCTGTATGTAGTTTGAATATGAGTCTTTTGTTGGATATATGTTTTGCTATTATCTCTCCTCTTTCTGTAGCTTAATTTTTTACTCTCTTAATAATTTTTGTGATAAACAGAAGTTTTTGTTTAAAAAATTCAATTTATCTTTTTTCCCCTTTATGGTTAGAAGCTTTTGTGTTCAATATAAGAAAGTTTGCCTACCCTAAGGTCATGAAGATAGTTTCATATGTTTCCTTTTAAATGCTTTATTTTAGTTCTCACATTTAGGTTTTATATATTGTATGTCTATATACATAAATAATTGATATACATAAAAGTTATATAATTGATTTGTGTGTGTGGCATGAGGTAGAGATCAAAATGAATTTTTTTCCCTCACAGAAAAAAAGTGATCTGATCCTATTTACAAAAAGAAACCTCTTCTCCAGTGCATCTTAATGTCACCTTTGTCACAAATGCTTCAGCCATTCAAATAGCTTTTTGTTATTACTGGCAGCCAGAGAATCATATTTGCTGTATGTGTACATATATGTGTATGAGTGTGTATACACATATGTTCTCCTTCATTCTTTCAACATTCTTTAAGAATATAGTTTTTAATATGTGCTTAATGTTTCCTTGTATTGATGTACCATCTTTTATTTAACAAATACTCTGATGCTGAATATTTAAGTTGTTTTCAACTTTTGGTTATTATAAGTTGGAAATGAATGATGTTGTCCATAAATATTTGCACAGGCATCTCATTTTCCTTAAATAAGTTCTCAGAAATGGAATTATGGGTTAAAATGTACAAAATTTTAAAGGTTTTTGGCAGATACTGCCAAATCAGCATAGAGTTAAACACTACCTGAAAAAATGGGGAGAACGTGCATTTGAAGTGCCTAATTCTGCAGCTGAGAAGCCAATAATACCACTTTAAAATATAAATATATTTATTTGACTTTTTTCAAACAACTTTACTGAAGTTTTCTACTATTTACTTTCTAATGACAACCGAAGTCATCAGATTGGAAATTACTTGACCTAAAAGTGAGATTGGCTGTCCAGGGATACCAAAAGCAATTTCAATATAAATGCCTGCCTATTTGTTTCTTATAGTGAGGCTGAGAATGTGAGCACTAGAGGCAGGCTGTTTTCACCTTCCACACATTATTTCTGCTTTCTCTTTTAGTTCATAGATTAGTTTTTTTTTCCTTTCTTTTGCTATTGTCATTTTCTTAAAGTAAGTGTCATACAATTGTTCTTTTTCTTCATTCCCTAAACACTGAGTACAAGCCTGAGTCTTAGTGAATGATTCTCTGTCTCTTAAGGATACAACGTTTACATTGAATCAAAGAGGTTAATACGAGCTTTTGGATTTTGGAATTATAATGAGATCATCTTAGCAACTACGCTTGAAGCTAATGCCATGTGTTCGTTTGCAATTGTATGTTAAGTTGGTTTTGGTCAATCAATGCTAGGTTAAAAAATAGAGACCATGTAGAATGTTCTTGCTCCATTATGATAAATGCTGTGATTCTCAAGGATTCTGCTGTGGACAATGGGATATAGAATTCAATCAATTTGGCACAGTGCCGATTGCTTTCCAGACCGAGGAAAGAACTGACAGTTGGATGAAGAAAGGTTTTGTGGAGGAAGTGCTAATAGCATTGACCTTCAGGAAGACGTCCTATGCTGTTGTAGGCAATCCTGGGTTGGTTATTATAGAAAGTGCAGAGGAGATCACTGGATCAGAGGCCTTAGGCAAAAAGCACAAGTGGGCGTTCCTGAGGAAGCCAGCAGATAAACTGCCCCAAATCCAGGAGTCGTCTTGCAGCCTATTCTGAGCTCCATCTCAGTTTGTGTACAGAACCTCATAAACCAAGATAGGTATGGAGGGGGACAGGGAGAGGTCCCCTGGCTCTCAATCTTGCTCAGCATTCTGAGTCTGAGCTTTCTTTTGTTGTTTCTTCCTTTCTTTTTCTTTCTTTCCCTAGCCTCCCCTCCCGTCCCCTCCCCTCCCCTCCCCTCCCCTCCCCTCCCCTCCCCTCCCCTCCCCTCCCCTCTCCTCTCCTCTCCTCTCCTCTTCCCTCCCCTCCACTCTCCTCTCCTCTCTTCTCTCCCTATACCAAGTTCTTCCTCACTGTCTGAGCCCCCTCAGTCAATTGCCTGGAGTTCTTGACACTGAGGCTCATAAGCCAGGGCCTGTTGAAAGTAAGCAGCACAGACACAGACCTGCAGTCTTCTATTATCTCCTCTGGTAAGACATCTCATAGATGATGCTCAGCTCCTGGACATGGCATTGGTGGGTGGGATAATGATTACTTGTCTAGACTGTAGCCTGACTAGATGGAGTTATATCTAGTCACTTGCCCAGGGAGGGACCAAGACATAGTCAGGTCCAGCATCTTCTCATGACACGAGACATCCCCACCCTGTAGTTCCAGTTCCACTGCTTTTGATTTCAGTGATGCCAACAAGAGCTAATTGGTTCTATTTCAAGTATGTTGGGGGGAAAAGTTCCTATTTCTTTAGTTAGGATAGGGTAGGTTATACTTCAACAACAAAGCCCTGGACAGCTCAATAGCTCACAGACCAAAGGCTGCTTTCTTACTTTTGCCATATGTCCATTGTGGGTTGGCTGTGGCTCTGTCCCATGTCATCCTCACTCTAGGCCCCAGGCTGATAGAGCAGGCTCCATCCAGAACATCACTATCTCTTGCAAGGTGATGGCAGGAGGCAGGGCATGGGAGGTGGGCAGTGGAGAGCTCAGTGAACCACTTATTGGTTCTTAAAACTTCTCTTTGAAGTGATACAAGGTTCTTCTGCTCAGATTCCATTGGTCAAAGTAAGTCATGTACCCAAATCTACTGTCAGTAGAGTGAGGAAAGATAATCCTGCCCAAGAAAGCAGCATGGAATGTTTGTGAAAAATAATACAGTAGACCACATGTAGTCACCAGAGGTTTAGAGATCATCTCTATGCTAAAGACCCTTAGGCTGGAGGTTCTTAGACTTTTCGTGCATCAGAATTATCAGAATTCAGTAGGTCTGGGATGTGTGCTGAGAAGTTGCATTTCTAACAAGTTCCAATTGATGCTGAGATGCAGATGCAGCTGGTCAGGAGACCACACTTTGAGTGGTTTCAGAACCACTGCCTTAGGCTATTAGGGAGCCCCCAGAGCAAGCACCTCATCCATGCCCCAGGGCATATCAGCTCCTGTGAGAGGCCTTGCCCACATACTTCTCTTATTGCTGACCACTATTTTAACAGAGGGCAACCAGATATTTATTTCCAAAGATGCTGAGAAAAGAACTCTCTAGTATTTTATTTCCAAGTGTCAAATGTCCTGAAGGAAGTCCGGAACCAAGCAATGGGGACATCACAATCAAGAAAGTTTCTGGCGGGAGTCAAGGCTTGGGGTGGGGGAAGCAATTCTCAGACCTGGTGGCTCCATTATAATACAAATGAATTCTAAGTGTCTTTTAATTTTTCTTACACCGAAATGTTCTTCAAGAAAAATGAAAATGATGTTTTGGCTCAGGGACAGACAGGCAGACTAATGGAGTGGAATCAACTGCCCAGAAATTGACCTGATATGAAAACTTGAAATATGATAGAAAGTAGCATTGATGGCAGTAGGAAAGGATTGCCTACTCAATAAATAGTACTAGGACATTTATCTATCTGGAAAAAAAATTAGATCCTACAAAGTTCTCATTTATACTTAATCCAAGCAAGAACATTTATTTTCCTTTGTAACCACAATACAGGCACCAAAATTAAGAAATGAATATTAATATATTACTATCATCTAATAATGCTCAGATTCCCATTCAAGTTTCATTAATTGTCCCAATAATGTCATTTATAGCAAAAGAATACAGTTCTGAATCATACATTGCATATAGTTATGTCTCTTTAGTCTTTCTCAATCTGGAACAATTCCCAAGTTTCTTCTTGTCTTTGATAATCTTTTATTTATTTATTTATTTTATTTTATTTTTTTGAGATGGAGTCTCGCTCTGTTGCCCAGGCTGGAGTGCAGTGGCATAATCTCGACTCACTGCAACCTCCGCCTCTCAGGTTCAAGCGATTCTCCTGCCTCAGCCTCCTGAGTAGCTGGGATTACAGGTGCCTGCCACCACACCCGGCTAATTTTTCTATTTTTAGTAGAGACAGGGTTTTGCCGTGTTGGACAGGCTGGTCTTGAATGCCTGACCTCAGGTGATCTGCCCACCTCAGCCTCCCAAAGTGCTGGGATTACAGGCGTGAGCCCCTGCACCTGGCCAATAATCTTTTATTTTTTTAAATCCTACCTTGGTCCAATATAATTGACTTTGATAACCCTTGACCCTTTTAAACAAGTTATTTTATAGATTCATTTTGTATTTGGATTTCCCTTATGTCTTCACATGATTCCATTCAAGTTATTTCCTTTTTGATAGGAATATTGCAAAAGCAATGCTGTATTCTTCCTGATGTATTCTATAAAGTGGCACACAATTTTGATTTTTTCCATTATTGATGTTAACTTTGATCACTCAATTAACATGAGATACGATTTTAAACTCACCTATCTGACAAACATGGAAAAGTCTGATAATGTCAAATATTTGCAAGAATATGGAGCAAGAGAAGCTGTTTTACACTGCTGAGAGGAATATAAAATGATATAAATTTAGAGAGTAATTTGATGATCCCTAGTAATTTGAAAATGCACGTACTCTATAACCAGCGATTCCACTCCTGGATACATTGTTAGAAAAACAAATGCACATTTACCAGGAGACATGTATAAGAATATTCACAGAAAACAACCTAAGTGTCCATCAATAGGACAACAATGCATAAATTATGGGATAGTGGTACAGTGGAATATTATAGAGTACCAAAAAGGAAGAAACAGAGCAACAACAGGCTGAAAATCAATCAATGTGGCTGTCCTTTGAAAAATAAGTATCTTAGGCAAAAAAGGCTATAGAAGAATACATACTGAATGATTCCATTTACCTAATGTTAAAAAAGCATATAATACTAAACAATGTTTTGTAAAGCTATCAAGAAAAGCAAGGGAACAATAAATACAAATTCAGGATAATGATAAGCTCTAGGAAAGAAAGAGAGGAATACATACTTCCAGAAGGAGTTTGTATTAGTCCATTTTCATACTGCTGTGAAGAAATACCTTAGACTGGGTAATTTATAAAGAAAAAGAGGTTTAATGGACTCACAGTTCCACATGGCTGGGGAGGCCTCACAATTGTGGCAGGAGGCAAAGGAGGAGCAAAGGCACTTCTTACATGGTGGCAGGCAAGAGAGCATGTGCAGGGGAATTGCCAGTTACGAAACCATCAGATCTCGTGAGACTTACTCACTATCATGAGAACAGCACAGGACAACCCATCCCCATGATTCAATTACCTCCCACTGGGTCTCTCCCATGACATGTGGGGATTATGGGAGCTAATTCAAGATGAGGTGAGATTTGAGTGAGGACACAGCCAAACCATATCAGAATATTTGGGGGCTTCAACTATTATTCTGGTTTTTATTTTTATTTTTTTGAGACAGGGTCTCCACTTTGTCATCCAGGCTGGAATGCAGTGGCATGATTACAGCTCACTGCAGCCTTGAACTCCTGGACTCAAGTGATCTTCCTGCCTCAGCCTCCTGAATAGCTGGGACTACAGGTGCACATCACCACACCTGGCTAATTATTTATTTACTTATTTATTTATTTATTTATTTAGATGGAGTCTCTCTCTGTCACCCAGGCTGGAGTGCAGTGGTGAAATCTCGGCTCACTGCAACCTCTGCTCCCAGGTTCAAGCAGTTCTCCTGCCTCAGCCTCCTGAGTAGCTGGTGCTAGAGGCCCAGCTAATTTTTCAGGTTTTTGTTTTGTTTGGTTTGGTTTGTTTTCTTCAGTAGAGACAGGGTTTCACCATATTAACCAGGATGCTCTCAATCTCCTGACCTCGTGATCCACCCACCTCAGCCTCCCAAAAGGGCTGGGATTAACAGGCGTGAGTCACCACGCCTGGCCTAATTTTTAAATGTTTTTGTAGAGACAGGGTCTTGCCATGTTGCCGAGGCTGGTCTCGAGCTTCTGGCTTCAAGCCATCCTCCCGCCTTAGCTTCTCAAAGTGTTAGGATTACAAGTGTGAGTCACCATGCCTGGCCTTATTTCATTCTTTATAAGGGAAGAGAGGAGAATGGGTTCAGGAAAGAGCTTATGAGGTCTTCAGCTGTTGTCTTATTCTTTCTACCTTATACATAAATTGTAAATCTCCTTTTGTTTGCATTAACTATTCTATAATGTTTTAAAAAAATAGGTAACATTTCACATGCTCAGTTTTCTGCTTTTGCCATGGGCTGATGGAAGTTTCTTCTGGTCTTGGGCTAGCATTTGAAAACCATGCCCTAGCTCACATTGTTGGTGCAGAATCACATCCCCAGCCCACCAACCCTGGCACTCATTTTAGTCATTCTCAGACTGACCATTTCTCCTAGTTTGCCCATGATAGTCTTTGCATATACCTGTTAATATGGTTTGGCTGTGTCCCCACCCAAATCTCACCTTGAATTGTAGCTCCCATAACTCTCACGTGTTGTGGGAGGGACCCAGCAGGAGATAACTGAATCATGGGGGCGGTTTCTCCCATACTGTTCTCATAGCAGTGAATATGTCTCACAAGATGTGACGGTTTTATAAGGGGTTTACCCTTTCACTTGGCTCTCATTCTCTCTGCCGCCATGTAAGAAGGGCCTTTTGCCCTCTGCCATGATTGGGAGGCCTCCTCAGCTGCATGGAACTGTGAGTCCATTAAACCTCTTTCCTGTGTAAATTACCCAGTCTCAGGTATGTCTTTATTAGCAGTGTGAAAACAGACTAATACACCTGTTACCCAGTCTAATTATGAGTAGTGCTTTCAAAAGTGTTCTGGTTTGGAAGGTAAATTATATCAACTCCTACCTACATGTATACAACATCTTCGTCCTCAAGAATTCAGATGGTTAAAGAACTCACAGACCTCATCCATTTTATAGGTGATGGGAAAGCATCCCTGAAAGGACATGTGATTGAAGCTGGTCCAGCCACTGGCCACTCTCAAAACTGGAGCCGGATCTTGAGTTTCCCCATTTCCTCCAAGTGCTCTGTTCTTGTGCTTCTTCTGCCTTAACTAAGTCTTACAGTAGAACTGGAAGTGCTGACCCCACAAATAGGAGTGATTTCATTAACATCACTGATTCTCATGTCTAAAACAAGATTTAGGGAGATGGCCTTTTGAGAGTACACAGCAGATTGCTGGGAGGTTGGCTGCAATTCAACATGACAACTGCAGCTTATTTTTTGATTTGTAGTATCTCTGGGTTATAACTCATAGAATAAGTCTTTGGCGTATGAACCTTACGCAAAAGTTGTCTGCCACGATGAGCTAAAAATCCACAAAACCACAATAAATGCCTCTTGTGTGAGGACCTTTGTCCATCTCGCTCAATATTCTGCCTTTAGCAGCAGTCACTGTCATGGGGGCATCGTTGTCCTTCCTGGCATGAGTGAGGATGATGGGTGAAGACAGAAGATGCAGCAGTCTCAAGTTCTGCTTAATAACAAAAAATGCACTAATTCAGATCCCTGAAGGACTACAGTTTTAACCTGGATATAAATAATTCTCTTGGTTTATTATCAACTATGTAGTATATAGTAATTCATTTGTCCAGAGGACCACCTATTAGAAGCTTCAAAAGGTTCCCGCTGTTTATTTGCATTTTGTTATTGAGGTATAATTAACATATAGTAAGCTGCACATAGTTACAGTATACAGTTTGGTGAGTTTTCACATATCTGTAAAACTATCACCACAATAGTTTTACATTTTAAGATAGTAAACATATCCATCACCCTAAAAGTTTTCTTGTGCCTCTTTATAATGAATCCTCACTGTCTACACAACCCTGTCCACACTGATCTGCCCTCTATCAGTACAGATTAGTTTGTGTTCTCTAGAATTTAATATAATTTATTTTAATTTAATATAATTTAATTTAATATAAACAGAATATACAATACATACTCTTTTTTTTTTGATCTAGTTTCTTTCATTCCACAGAGATGCCATCCCTGGCATTGTGTATACCAGTAGTTCACGCCTGCTCATTGCTGACTAGTGTTCCATTGTGTGGCTATACCACAATTTGTTTATTCACTTGTTGATGAGCATGTAGGTTGCTTTTAGTTTTGGGCTATTACAGATAGGCTGCTATGAACATTCATGTACAAATCTACGCATAGACACATGATTTCCTTTCTCCTGGCTAAATACCTAAGAGTAGAATGTCTGAATCATGTGATAGATGTGTGCTTAAAGTTTTAAAGGAACTGCCGAATTTTCCAAAGTGGTTAAACTCACACTGGGGCCTATCATGGGGAGGGGGGAGGAGGGAGGGATTGCATTGGGGAGTTATACATGATATAAACGTCATGCACATGTACCCTAGAACTTAAAGTATAATAAAAAAAAAAAAAAAAAAGATTCCCACTAGCGGTGCATGAGAGCTCCGGTTTTTCCATATTCTCGCCAACATTTGACTTGGTCAGTAGTCTTTGTATTTTAGAAATTCTAGTGGATGTATAGATGTATAGTTTAAATTTGCTTTTCCCTGATGATTAATGATGTTGATAATCTTTTCATGTGCCGTTTGCTTTTTTTTTGGTGAAGTGTTCTTTTTTTTTTGAGATGGAGTCTCGCTGTCGCCCAGGCTGGAGTGCAGTGGCCGGATCTCAGCTCACTGCAAGCTCCGCCTCCCGAGTTCATGCCATTCTCCTGCCTCAGCCTCCCCAGTAGCTGGGATTACAGGTGCCCGCCACCTCGCCCAGCTAGTTTTTTGTATTTTTTAGTAGAGACGGGGTTTCACCATGTTAGCCAGGATGGTCTCGATTTCCTGACCTCATGATCCGCCCGTCTCGGCCTCCCAAAGTGCTGGGATTATAGGCTTGAGCCACCGCGCCCAGCTGAAGTGTTCATTTTTAAACTGGATTATTTGACTGTTATTAAGCTGTAAGAATTTCTTTTATATATTCTAGATAAAAGTCCTCTGTCCAAGATATGTTTTCCACATATTATTTTCCCAATCTGTTGCTTGTCTTTTTCATTTTCATAACAGTATCCCTTTTTTTTTTGAGACAGGGTCTTACTCTGCTGTCCAGGCTGGAGTGCAGTGGCATGATCTCAGCCCACTGCAGCCTCCACCTCCCGGGTTCAAGTGATCCTCCTGTGTCAGCCTCCCAAGTAGCTGGGACTACAGGTGCACACCACCACACTCAGCTAATTTTTGTAGAGACAGGGTTTTATCATGTTGCTCAGGCTGGTCTTGAACTCTTGGGCTTGAGCAATCCACCTGCCTCTGCCCCCCAAAGTGCTGGGATTACAGGCGTGAGCCACCGTGCCCAGCCATAACAGTATCTTTTAAAGAGCAAGAGTTTTTCATTCTGTTGAAATCCAGTTTATTGATTTTTTCTTTAATAGTTCCTACTTATATCCCATTTAATAATCCAAAGTTACTAAGACATTCTCTTGTGTTTTCTTCTAGAAATTGTATAATTTTAGTTCTTATGTTTGAGTCTATGATCCATTCTGAGTTAATTTTTGTATATGGTGTGAGATAAATGTTGAGGTTCCTTTTTTAACATATAACTACCCAGTTGTTCCAGTATCATTCATTGAAAGGATTATCCTTTTCTATTGAAAATGTCTTGGCATCTTTGTTGAAAGTCAATTGGCCATATATTTATGGATTCCCCATTCTGTTCTATTAATCTCTATGTCTATCTTTGTGCCAGGACCACATGACTTAAATTACTTTTAAACTTTATGTATATATAGTTTATTTTACTTAATTACTTTATAATGTTTGAAATCAGTTCCTCTAATTACTTTTTATATGAAGCCTACCAAACTTTCTTTCTTTCTTTTTTTTTTTTTTTTTTTGAGAAATGGGATGTCACTCTGTCCCCCAGGATGGAATGCAGTGGCATGACATAGCTGACTCCAGCCTTGACCTTCTGGGCTCGAGCAATCCTCCCACCTCAGCCCCCTGAGTAGCTGGGTCTACAGGCACGAGCCACCATGGCTGGTTAATTTATTTTATTTGTAGAGACGGGGTCTCACTATGTTGGCCAGGCTAGTCGCAAGCTCCTGACTTCCAGCAGTCCTCCTGCCTCAGCCTCCAAAAGTGCTGAGATTACAGGCATGAAACACTGTCCTGGCCTCAAATTTTTTAGAATTTTGCAAACTTCAATAAAAACCCTATCTAGCCTTTGTCTCTATAGACTGAGAAGTCTTGATTTTTTTCTACATTTTCCCTATCCAGAATCTTGATAATTATTTTAGTGGTTCTTTATTCCATTGCTTCTACTCCAGATGTGTTTTCTTTGGGTGTGTAATGTGTGTGTGTGTGTGGGTGTGGGTGTGTGTGCATGTGCATGTATGGATGTAAGGCACAGTGCTTGGCACATGAGTGAGTACAGAAAAAGTAGCTTCTCTTCCTCTAACTATTATCATTGTCATTGATGCAAGTGCAGTTTGCTTTCCAACATCTTTCCAAAATACATAAAGCCACTCACTCTAGTCTTGGTCCCAGCAATTACCCCAGGTTAACTTCTTCAATAAACTTACAATGATTCCTAGGTTCCATATTAGCTATTCTAGTGGATGCATTGAGGTATCTCATTGTGGTTTTAATTTGCAGTTCCCTGATGATTAATGATGTGGATTATAATGATGTTGTATACTTCTTAAGACATAATAGAAAACTCAGATATTATTATTATTATTTAAATTCTTTCTCCCTAATTATATAACTGTACCCTTTTCACGCTGATTTTTTTCAAGGATCTTGCCCATTCACCTGTCTTTGAGAGAGCATTCTGTGGTTTGCCCTGATCAAATTAGCATTTAATTACCTGAAAAGACACCTGAAAACAGGAGATTTCCTTATTTTCAGAACCAGAGATTTCCCTGGTTACTCCCTTTCAGATTTTTAAATAAGAGTTGTCCTGCAGTGCAAGACCCTGCTGGGACATCTTCTCCATTGAGAGATACATTTACTTGTCTCTATCCTTTGTTTGCTGTCTTAAACTTGTGTTCTATTCATGACAAAACTTTCCAATTCCTAACCACAACTCCTAAAATTACAGTCTTTAAGAGTGGGGTGTCTCTGTGTGTGTGTGTGTGTGTGTGTGTGTGTGTGTGTGTGTGAGACTAGGTCAATGCGTTGGGAAAATTCAAATCATGAACTCACTTAGCAACATGCAACATTAGGCTTATATTCCTGCCTCCGTTGCTTGATGAAACCAGTCAAATTTCTGTTCAAGTTTCAGCAAAATTCCACTTTAAGTGATGATATGACTTTAAGTGGAGGAAACTATCTTATAGCATTTTGGAGGAAAAGGAAGGGAGGCTGACAGGCAAAGTTGTTAAATGTTAAATCAAAAGCTGAAAAGTCATTGAATGCAAAATAATTCAAACTCCAAGTGAGAGAGTTCATGAGGGACTTCTCAGAATGAAGGGAAAAAATGTCAAACCAGCAGTAATTGAAGGAAAAGTCAAATGGAGGGTGGAAGTCTCCCTTCTCAGAAATAAGGGCTACTCTGTCTTTATTGCCTCCCCCAGTCTCCCCGCTTTTTAAACTGGGGACGAGGAAGGTGATAAAGCCTAGAGAAGACAGATGGAGGGAGGGCAGGGCAATCTGCTGGCTGAGCAAGAGCGGCAGGGGCAGAGGCCGAGAGGCCCCACCTTGGGCTAAAAGGGTCTGAGAACTGGGCAAAAAGCTGCCAACAGCTTTAATGCCAATATGCATTAAGGAGGGTGACCTTACAGAAATAGAAAACATGACCTCTCTCTAAAATCTAGAGAGAAACGATGAGGATATTAGCTAGTTAGGAAAAAAAGTCCTAACTTTTGTGGATTGGGGTATAGAGATTGCAGAGCCCACCCCTGTTTTATAGATGGCCAACAGCTGAGAAAAATGAGCCATGGGTCCAAACTAGGCTACCAAAGTATAATATGTTTGTATTTGAACTAACAAAAAGATAATGCCCCCAATCTTCAAAGAAATTGTACAGTCCTAAAAGATACACTTTTTAAAATCTCGTGGTTTTATGTAACACTTAGCAACATCAGATCTCTGTTTGAGAAGCACCAGTTTCATTATCTTGCCCTAGGCCACAGCTTGTTTCATGAAATTGTTTTTTGTTTTGTTTTGTTTTGTTTGAGATGGAGCCTCGTTCTGTCGTCCAGGCTGGAGTACAGTGGTGTGATCTCAGCTCACTGCAACCTCTGCCTCCTGGGTTCAAGCAATTCTCCTGCGTCAGCCTCCTGAGTAGCTGGGATTACAGGCGTGCATCACCATGCTCAGCTAATTTTTTTGTATTTGGTGGAGACAGAGTTTCCCCATGTGGGCCACACTGGTCTCGAACTCCTGACCTCAAGTGATCCACCTGTCTCAGCCTGCCAAAGTGCTGGGATTACAGGTGTGAGCCACCGGGCCCGGCCAGAGATTTAGCATAACCTTTCCTTAGGAAACAGAGATCTGATGGTGCTAAGTGTTACATAAAACCACAAGATTTTTAAAAAGAATATCTTCCAGGACTATACAATTTCTTTGAGGATTGGGGGCATTATCTTTTTGTTAGTTCAAATACAAACATAGTATACTTTGGTAGACTAGTTTTAAATGTTGTTTTAAAGTCTTTTGAAAGAAATAATGGCCCTGAGTGGTGGTTCACACCTGTAATTGTAGCACTTTGGGAGGCCAAGGTGGGAAGACTGCTTGAGACCAGGAGTTCAAGGCTGCAGTGAGCTGCAATCACACTATTGCACTCCAGCCTGGGGAATGGAGTGAGAGGAGAGGAGAGGAGAGGAGAGGAGAGGAGAGGAGAGGAAAGGAAGGAAAGAAGGAAGGAAAGAAGGAGAAGGGAAAGAAAGAAGGAAGGAAGGAAGAAAGAAAGAAAGAAGAAAGAAAGAAGGGAGAGAGAGAAAGAAGGAAGGAAGCGAGAGAGAGGAAGGAAGGAAAGAGAGAAAGAGAAGGAAGGAAGGAAAGGAGGAAGAAAGAAAGGGAAGGACCGAAGACAGGAAAGAAAGAAAAGAAAGAAAGATCATCATGTCTGGTGCTTAATCAAAAGTTCCATACATTTTAATTTTTTAAAAAATAGATATGCTAGTTGAACAGTGTTGTGACATGCAAGTTCAATGCTATGTACCAGAGGCAGAATGGATCAGGGCCAAGGAAGACAAGGGCCTTCACCCCTGCACCCTCATCTCTAGCCTGGGCCAAGTTTGGACTGCTATGAGAGCCTTCAACTTGTCTTCCTGCCTCCTGTCTTGCCCTCTTCCAATCCATCTTCTGCACTACGCCTCAGAGTGACCTCTCTAAAATACAATCTAATCATATCACTCTCTTGCTGAAACTCTTGGTAGCAACTCACTGACCACAGCATAGATTCAAAACTCCTTAGCATCCCTGTCCTCTTCTCTGCCCTTCTCTCTAGTAGTTCCCCTACTAACACAGACATTCAAGGTCTAATGATTCCTTCTTACCTTAGCTCATCAGGCCAGCTTCATCTCTGTGTCTTTGCTAGCAGTTCTCTTCTGCCTTGAATGTCCTTCTCCCCTTCCTTCTCTACTTAGAGAACATCACCTCAATGCTCAAGGTTCAAAGCAGACCGAGCCCAGTGGCTCCCAGCAATTTGGGTGGCCAAAATGGGAAGATCACTTGAGATCAGGAGTTCAAGACCAACCTGGTCAACCAAGGGAGACCCCATCTCTATATTTAATTTAAAAAAAAGACTTTCCTCATATTCCCAGTTAAAACTGATCATCCCTATGATGATGTCTCACTCCTTCTTGCACACTTATCATAACACCTATAATATTTTATTGCACTTATTTCTATACAAATTTATGTTAGAGAAATCAGTGGTTTTCAAACTTTAATGCATATAGTTTGCATTAAGACTTATCCAGTGTATAAGACTCATCCAAGAAATTTCTTTTTTTTTTTTTTTTTTTTTTTTTTTTTGAGACGGAGTCTCGCTCTGTCGCCCAGGTGGGAGTGCAGTGGCCGGATCTCGGCTCACTGCAAGCTCGGTCTCCCGGGTTTATGCCATTCTCCTGCCTCAGCCTCCCGAGTAGCTGGGACTACAGGCGCCCGCCACCTCGCCCGGCTAGTTTTTTGTATTTTTTAGTAGAGACGGGGTTTCACCGTGTTCGCCAGGATGGTCTCGATCTCCTGACCTCGTGATCCGCCCGTCTCGGCCTCCCAAAGTGCTGGGATTACAGGCTTGAGCCACCGCGCCCGGCAGAAATTTCTTTAAAATGCAGAATTCCTTGGCTTCACTCTCAAAGATTCTGCTTCAGTAGGCTGGCATCAGAGGGGTTCACAGACACTTCTGAGCCTAAGGAAAGCTTATGCTAAAGCAGGTCTGTCTTTACCTGCGTGAGGCACCATTTTGCCAAGGACAGAGGGCACTGCTTGTTTGTTCCGCGCACTTCTCCCCAATCATTGACTCACAGGAGTATGAGCTTGAGAGGCCCCAACACCCACTTCTTCCCCTCCTACTCTCTCGGGGGTAAAATATGCAAAACTCATTTATATTCCCACAAGTAGGTGAGAATAACATTCTGGGCCATCACCATTCAATAATGGAAGCTTTGTGCAAAGTAGTGACAGGTGAGAGGAATGATTTCATTTTTCACTTTGACAATTGGGTGAAGCAGATTCCTGGCAGTTCTGCAAAGGTTTTATGCCCACATAGTTACCCAAGGGATCTGCTTAGCAACCAAGAGATACTGCAAGGAGAAGAAAAAAGCAGCGGCATCTTGTAACTGAGATGCTGGAGTACAGACAGGAGAGAGGGGACAGCCCTGCCTAGGGGCTACTGCTTGTTCTCTGGTCTCCAAAGAGACTGGTCCCGAATGTCCCCGCCCCTCTCCCATCCCCAGAGCCCGTGCAGAGTTCACCGTGCTGGGAGCATCATTCCCCAAGGGGTCTGGCTATGCTTTACTAGATTGCTTCTTTGTGCAACTGTTTTCCAACCTATTTGTTGGAAGTTTTGAGGGAGTTCAATAAATAGCATCTTCTTCTATGCCTGGGTTTTGTACTGAGAAATAGACCAAAAAGGAGGCATTTGGCAAAGTAAATATGACCAGTTCCCTAATAAAGCTGATATTGCAGAATGAGGTTTGTATCTGCAGGCAAGGGGGCTTTTTAATATTGAACTCCAGAATGGAATTTAACTCCCCCAAACAACAGCCCCTCCAATCCTCCCCTTCTCCCACAGACAGGGGCCTACCCTCTAATCTTACCATGAGCTAGGACAATCCAGAAGACTTGCTCTTGGATGGCAGGTTGACTCCCTAGAGGAAGGGGAGTGGCGGGCTTTGGGCAATCCCTGTGTCTCTCCTATACCACCAAGCTAGTAACTCCTTCAGCCTCCCAGGGCAGAGTGAGTCAGGGGCCTAGAAAAACCTCAGGGTTACCTTCCCAAGGAAGGAAACATCAGACTTGAATCCAGGCATTTCCCCCAACCCAATCACGTTTACTGGTAAGAGATTTGGGAAATACAAAAAAAGTAAAAGAGTAAAATAAAAATTGTAAGATATACTATATTTTTTCTATTCTAAGGCACATATCTCTTACTTTATCATGTTTCTTAAATCAGGATGGGTTTTACAATTGATACATGTTTAATGTTCTATTATTTCTTCTTAAAAGACTTTTATTAAACATCCAGTGCCTCTTTGAGTTGTTAGTATCTTAGAAATAAAGAAATATGGTAAATTTAATTTTTTCTTAAAAGATAGCTATTATACTAGCGCATCTTCCTGTGCCAATAAGTAGTGAAGACTTGATGTATGATAACTACAAAATGTCTCATCATCTGAATGTTCTAGAATACACTCAACTCATCTCTACTCCTTGGCATTTAAGTTGTTGTTTTGCTTTGTTTTAGTATTGTAGATAAATTTCCTTGTGTCTAAATCATAGCTCCAAATATGATTTCTTCCTCTCAATAACAGGTCCTCCACTTCAGCATATTAACCTTTTAAAATCTCTTGGCTTCCTATGTCCATATTGTCCCTCGAAGCAGTTATCCAGCTTAACTTCTAATCGGTATTGCCTGAGAATCCTCTTAGGCAATTGTGCTGAGAATTGTCTCTCAGCACAGTTGCCATCTCTGAATGTGATAGGGCTCTGTTATAAGGTGGCTAGTCTTTTTACAGATTCAAAGATTGTCCATCTTATTGTTTACCCTGTCACTCCTTGTCAGCCCTCCCTCCTTCAAGTCCAGTCCAGAGCGTCCTGGAAGAAAATGAACAAGCACAGAGGACAGGGTCAAGCACACGCATGCTCAATGTTGCCACCAAGCTTTGCCACCAGATCCAATACAGTACCATACAGTGCGCTGCTAGGTTAGGCTGGCTGATGTGGAGAGTGGTTTTGCCTAGGTGAGAGACAATCCCACAGCCAAAGCAGGAAAAGAAGCACCCACAGACAGCCTCCCCTCTGTCTACACCCATGGCTTCCCCACTGCAAGGAGGCACCATGGAGCGAGTACTGCCCAGGCAGCAGCAGGCACAGCATTTGTCTGGATGCCTGGAGCATGCTGGTTTTGTTCCTCCCCGCACCCCCTTCTCTCTCTCTCTACCCCACTGTTCAGGATTGGAAGGACCTGCATCCTCTGGAGGCCAAGGAGCATCACTGATGTGGGTGCTGGGCTGTGTCTTTGCCTCCAACAAGCCCTCCAGAGGCAGCAAGGGGAGGTGCAGGCCTGGGTTGGATGGTGCCACACAGCACATCTTAAGCAGCAGCTACCCTGGAAAGGACAGCACTAAGTGCTGGAGGAAAGACAAGATCTCATTTCTGTTGAGAGCTGCATATGGCACCGGTTCCACGGATCCCGTTCCCATTCCGACCCATCTGCTCAGTCCTTGGGTATAGGCAGGGGACTCTGCTGGGGAGGAGCATCATGAGCTCGCTCCTCAGAACCATGGGCAGAAGCAGACTGGACCATGGCAAAAGCAAACCTGGGTGTTTAATAGAGAAAAAAATCTTTTCAACTCTTGGCTCTCCAGAGAATAATGTACCAAAACAAAATGGATCCTGAGGACATCTCTCAGCAGGATGACTTCTACCCAGGTTAAGTAGAAAATTCCAGGAGCTTAATATGCCCAAATCACAACTTATTCTTTACCTGCTTCTCCACTGGGGTAGAGATCCTCTTGGGGGCTTCAGCTCAAGTGTTTTAGAATAGAATTTGGTTGGACTATTCTGGGTTAGATGGCTCACAGATGGGCTAAGCTCCTTCAAGCTCTGGCAGTTTCTGTTTAAACAGTGTCTAGAATTAACAGGCTTATAGGATTTCCCAACCAGGTAATGCACTAGGGTAGGGTTCACTGGTAAGAGTCCAATGAGAATTCCCAAGGGTCACTGCCAGGACAGTGGATTGAGGCAAGAGAGAAGGGCAGTTTGAATGGCCAGTCTGTAAGTCTCAGGGTCTAAGGAAGAGACTCTTTCTTGAAATAGGGCAGGAGAGCAGACTGTTTGATTTGCAATCGTGGGGTAGATCCCCTCAGAGAGACAGCAGCCTTCCCTGGGGCTTTCCTTTCAAAGGGTCTCAAAGGAGATTTGGAGGGAACTTTCCAAGGGTCAGATCTTATCAGTCCAGTAGGGCTCTCAGAGTTGACCCAAGCATTTTATTCAACCCTGGCAGAGCAGAGAAGATTGGGGAAGTTGAGTCAGACACAAGCCCATGCCCCATAGATCCTCACAGGAGAGGCAGAAAGGGTGCCTCTGGGCTTATTTTTCCTGAGGTTCCATCTGTAAATGAGACTTACTGCCTGGGGGCAGGGTGGGGGAATAACCTGAGGGTCTCTCCAGCCAGCTGGGGAGAGGAACTTGGTCAAGCTCCCTGAACTGGGTTGGTCTCTATGTTAGGAGAATGGGGGGAGCCCGCAGCTGCAGCTGGAGGGAAAGTAGCCTTCTGTATTGGGGCTTCCCCATTATCAACACCCCAGGGGCTATACCTTTGCCCACCATTTGAAAGAGACATCATGGAATGTAAAAAAAAAAAAGAAGAAGAAGAAGAACTCAAAGGTAATAAGGAAGATTTAAATCCTATAATCAAAGAAAACTAAAAGGTTAAGATGGGCTGAAAGTCAAACATTTTAAACAGAAAATACATTTAAAAATAAACTTTAAAATAAGCAAGTTTGTTTCATATTTCAATACAAAAAAGGAGGAAAAAACCTAAAATAAGTTGTTTTTTAAAATGAGAGAAATAAAAGACCTGAAGTTCAAAAAGTAAAATTTAAGAAATTTTTAAACTATGAAGTTGGAAGAGAGTTAAAATCCCAGTGAAAGAACGTTGAGGTTTTGTTTTGTTTTGTTTTGTTTTTTTTAAACACAAATCCAAGTAGATGAGATTTAAAATAAGATAAATGGCTGGACTCCAATAGAGATTAAAAACCTAAAAATGAAGCTATACATGATTAAAATAAAACCCAAGAGCCATTGAGACGGAAGTTAAAAACATGTTAGTAAGTGAAGCTAACAATAACGTAGGAATTGTAAACACTATAAAATAAAAGGGGGGAAAAAAAAACAAGATAAACCGAAAGTGAAGAGTTTTTAAATTTGGAGAGAGGGTAAAAGACCAACAGGCCGAGGATGAAGCAGCAGGCAATGCCTTCCAGGGCGTGCAGGTCCCAGGCACTCCTGCTTCTCCTGGGGAGTTGCCTCCAGGTCAATGGGGGGTCATTTATTTTGTGGGGTGAAGAGTCAAGAGGCAGGAAATCAAGAGCTCCTCTTCCCCTCCTTGTCCTAGACATCGTCCCCAGAAGCTCACGGTTTGGTCTGACCCTGATGGTAATTCTCCCTGCACCTCCATTCATGGAGGTGCAGAAGGAAAAGAATTTTCCAGAACCGCTGCAGTCATGAGTCAGGGGAAACTGCCCTAGATCCTGCTGGGCCCCACAGGAAAAAGGAGAATACATGGAAATGGGTGGAGAGAAAATCAAACATGGATTGAGGGTACACTGTCTAGAACTGTGAACCGTTCACTTCAAACACCTTATTTTTATGTCTTCTGCATCAGAACCTGAATACCAGTGGCAGGAAGTTCATCTTCTGCAAAGTTGCTAAAACTATCCCATATGTAATTATATATTCTTACTGTATTGGCTCAAAATTGTGCAGAATAAAGTGTAACCTAAAGAGAAACCAAAAATAGTTACTTGATTTCCTTTGCCAAATTGCCTTGAAAAATGTAAATGCGTGAAAATTTAAAATTAGGTAATCAGCTAACAAGTATTTGTTGAGTATCCTGCGTTGGGAGCCTGGAAAGCTTCCCTGGAAGCAATGAAGACAGACTTCCTGGCCTCAGCTGGGCACAGAGGGCCACGAGCTGAGTGCAGGCTGGTGTTCATTACTGTGACTTACTTTTCATCAGTCTGATAGCTAAACAATATAGTTTGGGGATGCTTGTTCCTCTAGGATCTCTCTTTGGTCCACTAATAAGGCACCCAGGCTTGTTTGTTTGTTTTTGTTTTTCTTTGAGAAGATATCATTACCGCAAGCAAGTGGGAATTCTATAGAAGTACTGTGCTTTATATCTACTCCTTAACTCGCATCCTTCTGCCTCAGACCATGCCACAGGTCTGATTATATAGCCTCAGTGGCAGCAGGTAAGATCCTCTTGTAAGAACTTGGATGACATTTTAAAATGTCTGACTTTAATCTGACTTTAAAATGCCTGACATTTAATCTCTGACTTTCATGTTTCTGTTTATTATTGTGTGTCTTAGTTCATTCAGGCTGCTATAACAAAATACCTGAGACTGGATAATTTACAAACAACAGAAATTTACTGCTCACAGTTCTGGAGGCTGGGAAGTTCAAGATCCAAGTGCTAACAGATTCAGTGTCTGGTGAGGGCTCGCTCTCTGCTTCATAGATGGTGCCTTCCTGCTGCATTCTCACATGGTGGAGGGGCAAACAAGCTCCCTCAGTTCCACACAAAGCTAGGAAGAACACCCACTTCCTGCACTGTGGACACACTTCATTACCTGCACTCAGAAACTGCATGCTGAGCCCTTTCCTGAGTTTCGTCCTGGAGCCCTTTCCTCCCTAAGTTTTGGACACAGAGCCATGGAATTGGATCCAGGGCTAACACATGACACAGACACCATGCTCTTCTCCAAGAGGAATATACCCTCTCCCCATTCTTTTCAACAAAAATGACCCTCATTCAGGTCGTCTCCTAGCAGGGCCTCTGTCAGTCAACCAGACATGATCCCTAGGGCTGGATCCTATCTGGGAGTCTTCCTCCAAACATAAAATTGACCCCGTGACCAAGAGTGAAATATTTGTCCACCCTGAGCCTTTGTTTCTTCATCTAGAAAAATGACTTGCCCTTTTTAATGTCAGCAATGAGTATCCAATGAGATGATGACCAAGCACTTTTGAAAAGTGTAAAGTCATAGATGATGCCGAATTGGGGAAAACCAGGAGTTGATTGCTTTGCGTTCTTTCAGCCCAAAGTGGTAAACTCATGGGAGAGTTGATTTCCATTTCTCAAATTACATCCCTGGCCTTGTTTACATTTTCTTTAATAAAAGATTAAACCTTACATGAATTACTTACATATCTTAGTGGTATCTTGCCAAGACACTTAAAAATGTCACAGATACTGGGGGTGGGGTATGGCGAAGGATTACCTAGGTAGGAAGGCACTCAGGGAAAAACAGAAAGAAAATCAGAGGCCATGTGCTGTAAAATAAATCAAAACATGTAGGCCCAGCAGTCCCTGTGCAGAATAGACTGGATAGATGAAGTTAATTAGTTCACTAGCTTGTGAAGCAAAGCTACAGCAAGGATTGGCTGTGGAGTTGGCAAATACGAGTACCAGTTATTCACCCTTGCCTGCAGCCACAGCAGACATTAACTAATGGAGTATAGCACTCTTTCTCTCTGGGCTGACACTTGACTTCCCATCCCTTCTCAACAAAATGCTTCATGGTTTGGATTGGAGTTAGCCTCTTAGATGAAGCTGAGTTTTTTAAGCTAGGAGACTTGAAGACTGTAGTTAGATCAGAAAAGCCCACATAACAACAGTAGATGGAAGCTACATTCATTAACAACAACAACAAAAAAGCTTTGCGGCCATATGCTGGAAGAAACTGCTTCATGGGGTGTTTGGGCAATTGGTGGTGGTTTGTGGAAGGACCATGGACCAAGTGAAGACCAGGAGAGAACGGAGGAGGTCAGAGCCTGCTGCTGTAGGATCCCAGCTCTGCTCACCTCCCCTGAAGCCTCCCCTAGTGTGTGTGTGCACGTGCACAAGAGAGCGTGCACACACACACACACGCATGCACGATTAATCCCCTAAGCTGTGACACCTATTTAGCTATTTGGCTGCTTACATTTAAATTTAATTTAATTAAAATGAAATAAATCTAAAAACATACTTCTTCATCTGCACTAGCTGCATTTCAACTGCTCAGGAACCACCCATGGTTACAGGATTGGACCACAGAGATAGAGAGCATTTCCTTTACCACAGAGAGGTCTCTTGGCAACCTAAAGCAAATCCCATGGTATGTGTTATAATTTTGCTTAATAGCCCAGCGTCACAGGCCCATCCTCTCCTGGTGGGAGTTAGTCACACAGGCTTATTAATAGAAGCTCACCTCTTGAATCCCTCCCTCATCTGCACAGACAGAGGGATCAGGCAGGGGGAAAGAAGGAGAAAACACACAATTTCAAGAACTGAAATTATTTTTTTCCAACATGAAAGTTACAGGAAGAACAGATGGCACCTTTAGAAAAATGAAAATCTAGGATCAAAGAGAAGGAAAGAGCCAAGAATGAGTCTCAGGGCTGCTGTTGATTTTTCCTGACCGCCCCAGCCAATTTAACGTGATCATTGTTGTTTCTGTTAAACACACAAATGTTCTGAGTTTGAAGATTCTCTCTGCATTGCACACAGAACTCTTACTTTTATATTCAGTTGAAAGGAAGGTACTATGGTTTGCCCAAACTTTTTATGATTCTGTGATTTCCTATTCTGCCTGCCTGTCAGCTGTTTTGTGTATGAGACAGAACAGATAGCTTTGACCTTGGAGCTGCTCCACGGGATTTTCTGCAAATGGTTCTTAATAATAAGGTGTTTGCTCATTTGTTCCTAGGTTCTTTTATTTCAAAATAAAAGTGCAGCCAAATTGACCCATGGGGAGAAACAGATTAGGCAGAAAATAGCATCTCTTTAGATTTCTTACTCTAACGTACTGATCCCATCTTCCCGTGAAATTGCCCCACCAGGATGCTGGCAATCATAGACCTGGGCAGGCCAGAGGGAGGTGAAGCAGGGCCCTTAGTTCTGGGCAGGCACCTGCTGAGGGCCAGGAAAGTCAGCTGAGGCTGAGAGGACGGCCTGAGAGGCCAGGATCCAGAGTTCAGGGGGTCAGCGAGAGGGCAAGCCCAAGCCATTCCAGCCGCTGGGCAGGCGCCTCGGAGGCGGGTACAGGCCATTTTCCCACCAGCCTGGTCCAGGTGGCCTGGAGGCTGCAGGGGTCATCTGGGAACAGGTCCTGCCCCTGATTGAGGCAGAGATGAAATCTGGGTCTATCAGACCCGACGGACTTTCGGGATCATCTTCCTAGGTCCCCACAAAGTGCCTGAAGATAGGAAACATTTGGTGTGCTTGGTAAGTACGGAGTCCCGGGGCCAGAGCCACCCCGGCTGACGCTTGGTTGCAGAGGTATTTAACAAGCTCCTCAGTGACTCTGACCCGAGGAAAGTCTAGGAAATACTCCTCTACCCAGCGGTTCTCAAACTGCACCCTACCTGAGCCCTGAGGTCTCTCAAGCATTCTTCAGCACTACAGAAGGTGTGGCGTAAGAGTGGGAAGGAAGGATGAGTGTGCGAAACTCAAGGCCCCCACCCCTGCAGCAACCTGATAATGGTGAATCATGGTAGCAAATGCTCACCAAACCCTTCTGTACTAGGCACCATACATGCATTATCTCATTAATCCTTACTGTAACCTTATGAAGTAGGTTTTATTACAATCTCTATTTTATGAATGAGAAAGCTAAGGCTCAGAGGATAAGTAGCCTGTCCAAGGTCACACGCCTCATAAGTGGCAGAGCTGGAATTCGAATTCTGAAACTCCCTCCCATTATGTCATGTTGACCTTGAAGAAGCTCCACTTAACAGTAGTTTTATCTGTTATTGGGGGTCTTGTCTACAGAATGTGTTCTATTGCTAATACAAATTTGAAAACTATTAAAAACACACACACACAATTTTTAAAGTTAGAAAAGGAGAGGGGGCCGGGCATGGTGGCTTACACCTGTAAACCCAGCACTTTGGGAGGCCGGGGTGGGCAGATTGCTTGAGCCCAGGAGTTCAGAAGCAGCTTGGGAAATATAGTGACACCCCCCTCTTAAAAAAATTAAAAAAGAAAAGGAAAGGAGACTTTATTTTTTATAAGGTGTTATACTCCGCAAGGTGGCCATCCCACAGGCTGGGAAGCACAGCCTCCAGCCAAAACCAGAGAGACGTGCACTTGGAAGGAAAAGAATTTGGGGTAGGAGCTTTATGCCAACCCAGTTGGCTAAACATACATATTCAATAGGTTACAGGAAGTGCTATGTATACTCATGAAGGTAGTCCTAACACGTGCGTACTGAAAAAATATGTGTATAATTTATGACCCATATTCACCTTGGGATGGAGACTGAACATTGAAATGTATTACAGCTAGGACTTATATGTCAAAAGGTCTTTTTAGGACATGATGACACTCAAGTGCACAGCCTCTATAAGCCAGCCAGGACCAGTCCATGTTTGGTGGTCTTCCTATGAGGAGAAAGTTACAGAAATCAGTGTCTTGTTCAGTCACAGATACGATAACGGCTGGCAGAACAGGGTATCAGGTAGTGAGTGTCTGTCTGTGAGCTGGATGAGCTTCAATTGTTTTAATCTTGTTTATCTTGAGGCCAGTTCTTGTTCAGCAGCTGGTGGGGGGGTGGGGAACCTCATGGCAGTTAGAACATACTCTTTTTTTTTTCTTCTGCAACAGAGTCTTGCTCTGTCACCAACTGGAGGGCAATGGCACAATCATGGTTCCCTGCAGCCTCGACCTCCCTGGCTCAATTGATCCTCCCATCTCAGCCTCCTGAGTAGCTGGGACTATAGGCAAGTGCCACCATGCATGGCTAATTTTTTTATTCTTTGTAGAGATGGGATTTTGCCATGTTGCCCAGGCTGGTCTCGAACTCCTAACCTCAAGTGATCCCTCCACCTTGACCTCCCAAATTGCTGGGAATACAGGCATGAGCCACTCACTGGGCCCACAGTTTATTCTTTAAGGCGTGTGTGACTTAGCCCTTGCCTGGCATAGCCTTAGGTCTTGTGTATAATTTGGTATCTTATTGTCACAAAGAGTCTGTTCTGTCAATCTTATGGTCTCTATTTTAACCTGAGTGCTGGTCAGTTGTGTCTAAACCATAAAAGAGAGGGGGAATAATGAGGCATGTCTGACCTCCTGCCTCGTCGTGACCAGGAACTCAGTTTTAAGGCTTTTCTAGAGCCCCTTGGCCACAAGGGAGTTCATTCAGTCGGTGAGAACACTTAGGATTTTCTTTTTAGTTTAGAAAACATACCTAGTCTGATCCCTACCTTTTATACAAGAAGAATCAAAGTCCTGGAGAGGTGAAATAATATGTGGTCACAAAGCTGGTAGCTTCCCCAAGAGAGGCTAACTCTGAACCGGCTTCTGTCCCGAGCCAGAGTGTGCCCAAGGTCAATATGGCCTGAGACATTTCCACCTGCAGTCTGGAGGGCCTCCACCCAGATTCCTAAGGCCAGTGGACACCATCTGCTGAGAAAGAGTTATGGCCCCAGCTGAGGGCTGGATCCAGTACTAGGGGCACTTAGCCAAAGGAGAAAACAAATGTCACAGTTTATTGTGAGCAAATTTATCATTTTGTTACATGGGACCATGACTTATTTGTCAGCCTGCCTCACATCCCTACAACTGCAACTGAATCTGATCCTCTTTCACTCCTGTTCTAATGAATGTCCCTGTGGCTTAGGGCCTCCAGAAAGGGTGAAATATTTTTTCTCAAGGTGGCTGTATTTCTTGTGCTGGTGACATTTCTTTCTTCCCTGAGACTGGTTCATCAATCATTTGGAGATGTTTTGTAACCAAAGGGCAAATCTATTTCTCAGAGGAGCAGCCTCCACCCCAGCTCCCCAGGCCAAGGCCAGGTGATCAGGGAAGGGTTTGGGGAGCAGCCAGCCCCTGTCTTCCCAAACCAGCCATCTGGGAAGTGAGCATGCTTGCCTTTTGCTCCCCCTGGAGAATGGATGCACCGCAAGATGCCTGTGAGTCCTGCTCCTGGAACATTTAGGTTTTTGCCAGGCTACTGTCCCTCTGAGGGAGAGAAGGAAAGTTTTATAAAGCTTCACATGCACTCTTTGCTTGGGGAATCCAGTTGAGCCTCCAAGTTGATTTATTTGATTAAGTATCCAAGACCTAGTGTTTTAGTTAGTTTCCCCCACTCCCCACCTCAGGGCTACTGTTAAAACTATCCTTCCACATTGAGAAATCAATTTTCCTCACTTTGCTGAAATGAATTCACATAATGCTCATTTTGGAAAGGCCTTCACTCTGCAGGAGAATTCTTGAATGATGCACCTCTTGACACTGCGCTCTCGGAGGGGCTTAGATTCGATGGGGTAGTCTTGGCTCCTTTGATGGGCTCCTAGTGCTCTCAAGTATTTTGTTTGTTTGTTTGGTTTGTTTGTTTTTGAGACGGAGTCATGCTCTGTTGCCCAGGCTGGAGTGCAGTGGCGTGATCTCGGCTCACTGCAAGCTCTGCCTCCCAGGTTCACGCCATTCTCCTGCCTCAGCCTCCGGAGTAGCTGGGACTACAGGCACCCGCCACTATGCTCGGCTAAGTTTTTTTTGTGTGTGTATTTTTAGTAGAGACGGGGTTTCACCGTGTTAGCCAGGATGGTCTCGATCTCCTGACCTTGTGATCTGCCTGCCTCGGCCTCCCAAAGTGCTGGGATTACAAGCATGAGCCACTGCACCCGGCCCTCAGGTTTCTAAAGAAGGCAGTTCTTCCAGACAGCCTTTAAGCATCCCTTGTCATTGCATGGCAGATGGATTGCAGATAACTTCTGCCTGCATTTCTCGCAGTCGTAACATCTCTGATATATCTCAGCAGAAAGTCCCACACTAAGCAAATCTAACCAAGGAGATCTGACATTTGTAGCAAGAGAAGTACTGCAATGCCGCATGTCTGTAGAAAAGTCTGGGAAGGTGGATGAGCAGTTGAAATGAGGGCAGGAGTAGGGACATTGGGAAGGGAGCAGTGCAGCATGAAGGGAGGCAGCATTGAAGGGAGGGTAGGTAAGAGCCTCAGGCTTCCCACTGGCCTGGATTTAAATCTTGGTGCTTCTACTTTCCAGCTATGTCTCTGTGAGCAAGTCTTGGTGATTTCATCTGAAAACAAAAGCTACATAATGGAATTGTTAGAATTAAATAATAGAAAACACAGTATTAAATGAATAACACCGAGCCTGGCACATAGCCTGTGTTCAATAAATACTAGCTGTTATTATTTACCTCTCCTTGGGAAATCACAGTGGAACCCCTGGCTTTGTGTGGGGACCTGACCAGTGAGGTCTGGATTCTCCCTGTGATTTCCCCACCACTTGGGCCACCATGTTTCCAGGGACCTTGGCAAGTGGAGTGGACTTCCTAACCTACCATGAGACATGGGGTTCAGCTGGAAGGAAGGAGGCTGGAAGGCAAGTGATTTGCTCAGGGCTGAAGGGCTCCTCAGTCTCCCGCCCTATTCATTTGCCTTTTCAGAAGGGATTTCTCTGTTAATTAAAGAGAAGGGAGACCAATTACATTCACCTCTGCTGCAAGGAGAGAAGACCCATCGGTATCTTTGCAAGCCCAGCCTCATTCCAGCACCTTCCTCCCCAACCTCCTTAGACAGAAGACCTGGGTCTCTTCTTCAGTCTCCTCAAAAGGAGGATGAAGGACTCTCAGATAAATACACAAATGGCAGGGATAATTAAATCTGGCAGTGTTTTAGGTAAAGCCCTGGTCTCTTTCTGTCCTTCTACCCCCACAGGCACTCATTCCTGGCCTGTGCAGTCCTTGAGCAGAAAGAAATAACAAACACTCTTGGCTCTGCAGCGAGGTGCAGCCAACCATGTTTATGAACTGCAGAGAAAGTTCCCCAGCTAGAGCCTCAAGGGCTGTCCTATGGGCTGGTACAGCTGCCTAATAAAAGACCATTTTCGTAATCAGTGTTCAGTGAAAACGTACCATTTTCATTTATAGAAACAGTGAAGCCACCTGCTTCATAAAGGCGCCCTCCTCCTCTTCTTCCTCACCCCAGGGCTGAATCTTCCAGCTCCCTCCCTCAACCAGCTGTGTCTTGTCAAAGCTCCAGCCTCCTCCCTGAGAAACAGAAATCTTGCTGACCATCCGCCCCAGGTGCATTACTTTTTATACTCTAGAGTCTAGGATTAGGGGCTCACCCACAAAAATAGCTTCCATGGAGTGGCCAGGCTAGCAGGAGCTGGGAGTTCTCCATCAAGTGAGGGTAAATCCACAATGAGTCTCCTTCTGAGCCCTGACTCCCTGATGCACTCCCCGCCAATTCCCACACAGCCCCGGCTGAGTCAAGTACTGACAACTGAGAGGGTGGGAGAGGAGAGAAGAAAAGACTGCTGCAGAGACAGGAGCACAGGAACCCGGAGTTGACAGAGAGCCTGGAAGCAAAAGAAAGGAAGGAAGCAAAACAAAAAGACGGATGCAGCAGAACCTCCATTAGCCAGCCAGCTTGGGGAATGGGGCATTATGGTTAATGGAAGTTTCTAGTTAACAGTGAATGGAGCTAAAATCTTTTTTTTTTTGTCTTAACCCCTTAATTTAGAAAAGCTTTCCACAAAATGTGACTTGACTTTCTTATCTCTGTTTCAGACGAGGACTATGAGATCTTATGGCATCTCAAGGGGCAGAAGTCTGGACAGGAAGACAAATTGCATGGTGGAGGGAAGTATCCTAATCTGGATGAAATATGCTGAATTCCTATTTATCCTAAAAGCTAAATCCCTGATATAAACTTGCTTTTTCATGTTTTTAGGATTTAGCTTTATTTTAATCATGGATTGCTGAGAATTTTTGGTAAAGTTTTGGAGAATTTTGGTAAACTGCATTGTGTACTCCTATTCACTCTTCAGAATCTCATTTCAATATCACCTCCTCTATGAAGACTTCCTGATTACTTTTTCCTTTCTTCCCTCAGGCCCTTCCAGTTATTTCCCTCTCTAAGCAGCATATTATGTTTAAATAATTTGTTAATGTGTGCTACAGGGGCCAGGTGGTTGAGGGAGGGCTTTCTCTGTGAGTCTGCTTATTAAGAAGCTGAGCTCCTAGTCCTTGCCTTGTGATAATAATCAAGCCCAATTACTTGAGAACTATCAGAAGGCAGAAAACAAGTGCTGCTTCGCTGTTATAGGCACAGGCCATGGCCAGAAACAAGGAAGGGAAGGAGGGAGAAAAAAATGGGAGGACAAATCCTTTAAACAGGTCAGACAAGAGGGAGAGACATTATTTATAGGCTTGGTGATTTCATCTTAATTCTGAGAAGACTTAATCCATGTCTGTTTCCCTCTGATCTGTAAAACAAAATGCCTTCTACAATGTTTCTGAGTTGTTTCATAACTCAGGAAGATAGTTCTCTTTGCCATAAGACAATACATTTCCTAAATGTGCTGTAGTGGGTAAGGCTAGGGTGGGAGTTTAAAACAGAAAATCAGTCAGCAGCTATGAAGAGCCACATGGACACAGTGTCAGATCTGTGGAAGTTGAACCTAAGGATACAGTTGAGACCAACCAAGAGTTAAATGGTCAACTCCACTCCACATTTGCCGAGTCTCTGTTCTGTGGGCCCTAATAGAAAGTCGCCAAAACAGTTCTTCTGGGGCCAGGACCTATTGCTAAGAGTGGCAAGTCAGGAGTAAAGCAGAAAGAGGGCAGGACTGGACTCATGTCCAGTTGTACAACCCTGGTTGTGCCATGTCTCTGGGCTGGGAGGCAGCTGCCTGGTCACTGGCCCTTGGGCCATTTAAAACACAGGACCACGGAAGTAGCAGGCAGGGCTCATATCTGGGGGATTAGCTCCATCTGCCCTGAGTGCAGTGGAAACCTTGCGTCCTTCCTCTTCCCTGGGCCCCCTCCTGGTGCCTGTCCCCAGCAGTCCCTAGCAGCCTCATGTCCGCCTGGCCATGATGTCAGGTCTAATTTAAGCCAGGGACCTGGTGATCCTTTCCACAGCCCACTGGGAAGGCCCACGTGTTGTTTAAAAACAAACCAACAGCTCTCTGCCACCATGGGTTCTACAGACCTCTGGATACATGGTAAGGGCCTGCTGTGGAAGTTGTAACTCTTTGTCCTTTAGGATTTCCAAAGTAGACCACGTGTGTGCCAGCCCAGCAGGCACACTGCCCCATATGTGTTTGTCCATCAACTGTGCGCGCAGAGCTTTACTCGCGTGCATGACACAGGAAGCCCATGGGACACGTCCCCAGCATGCCCCGCTTCCTCTGCACTCCTGGAAGGAAGACCTGTTCTTGTTTCTTCCGTACTCTCAGGATCTGGCACAGAACCCGACAAAGGGTAGGTTCACAACGGATGTTTCCCAAATGAATATATTTCTATTTTCAGGACTCAGGGATGATGGGATGAAAGTCTGGCTCATGGTCCCTCTGCTTCTTTGAAGGGATGGGCTCACTGCATCTCCTTAGGGACCCCATGAGCTCACCTGCTACAGGGCCGCCCTTCCTTATGCCAGCAAGTCAGAGCATGCAGGGTTCTGCCCAGGTGGGTTTGGACTAATGTACTTCACTCTTCCCTCCTTCCTTCCAGCCAAGGTGACCAACTGTCTCAGGTTCCTGGGGAAACCCCCCAGGACATTCAATGCTAAAACAAGGGAAGCCTCAGGCAAATGTGCACAAGTCGGTCATTCCATGCCCCTTTTCCTTTCTAGAAATATTTAATGAACTATGGCGTAGACCTGGCCCTGAACAAGACCCTGGGACCCAGCAGCAGCAAGGTGCAGCTTCTGCCCTCAGCAACCTCACGAATGGACGCTGCACAGTGGGCAGCAAGCGACACCAGAAAGCATCAGGATTAGGAAGTCTGTTTGGATTAGCATGGAATCAGGTCAGGAAGACAAACAGTTCCTTAATATTTGAGTGGGAGTTTACAACAGTGTTCACATTCTGAGAGTACCACCATGTTCCTGAGGACTCAGGAGATTCATGCGGGTTGACAGGGTTGTGTGTGGAACAGGCTTGTTATACTCAGGAAAGTACAGACCCAGGCTGTCGGGACGTGTTGACTGTTTACTTGGGGAAGGAGAGCTAACTACAGAGCCAAACTCCCCTTGTTCAGGAGCGAAGAAATGTCAACTGCATTTCTACCCTGTCTCATCAGCTTCATCCTTCCCTTCTCTACTCTATGTCTCCTCCCACATCCAAAGCATAAACACAAGTAAGGATCCTGGCCCAGTCATGAGATCATTTCAGTTCCTTTCTTCTTGCACCTCAGCCTTGATTTCCAACACATCTGTAACACAGAGCCTGTTGAAGCCAGGGCTGGGAGTCACCATTGCCTCTTGGCCTAGGATGTCAGAGTCCGAGTTCCACACCCCTACGTGGGCAGCTCTGGGGAGCAGGCATAGAGCATTTAAGTCCCCACTTCATAGCCATTTCTCAGATACCTGGGGGAAGGACCTTCAATAGTAGATGGGAGTCTGCTCACAACCTGCCTCTTGATCACATGCTACTCTTGAAATGGGGACAATGTCTGGCCTTTCTGATTTTTCTGGCTTTAGAAACTCCCTGCCCTGGGAATCATTGCTGGCCATGGCAGTTGCTGAGACTGGGAGCTAAAAGGTGCATCTGAATTTGAGTCCTGTAATGTTCCTTCAGGTTTGTGTTGGACCGAGCTGCCTACCATGTGGATGCATACTGCCCACGCGTGTAGTTGGCACTCTGGATGGTTTGATTCCACGTCAGCTTGGCTGTTGGTGGGAAGTGGATGAGTGGTCCATGGTGAGTTCACTCATTTCAAAATGGCAGCCTGTGTTTCCTAATGGATCGAGGCCTCTTGGGATTTTCTAGTTGACTGAGTCCATTTTTTCTCTCTAGCACTCAATTCTGGGGGTAACTAGACGTGATCAAATTTAGGATTTTTATCTTTCATTTATTATTCAAATGTAGAACTTTTATTCTATTTTTTGAAGTTTCACCTTGTCTTATATCTGTAGAAGACAGATATATATATCTGTACAATATCATATATCTGTACAATCTTCTACAACCCTGTCAACCCGCATGAATCTCCTGAGTCCTCAGGAACATGGTGGTACTCCCAGAATGTGAATACTGTTGTAAACTCCCACTCAAATATTAAGGAAATATTTCCAAATATTAAGGAACTGTTTGTCTCCCTGACCTGATTCCATGCTAATCCGAACAGACTTTGTAATCCTGATGCTCTCCAGTGTCGCTTGCTGCCCACTGTGCAGCGTCCATTAGTGAGGTTGCTGAGGGCAGAAGCTGCACCTTGCTGCTGCTGGGTCCCAGGGTCTTGTTCAGAGCCAGGTCTACGCCATAGACAGGCCTTAACAACATAGTTGTTTCTGACTGGTTCACTAGAGAAGCCTTGGTATGAGTCAAGGGTGGGATGTCTTCCTCAGCCTGTCACGGAGAGATTCCCATGAATTTTCTTCAGGAGAGCAGGTGGTCAGGTTTCTGACCACCAACAGCTCTGATGGTTGCACTATCTAGGTCCCATTAAGCTGCCTTAGAAAAGCTTGGCACTGCAGGAGGCAGGGCCAGGTATCCTGTTTCTTGAGGGCCAGAAAGCCCTTTCAGAGCCTATTCTTCTCATCTGCACACTTCCAGCAGACTCTCTGGAGCAGCCCAGCTTCCCAGAACTGAGATCACCAAACCAAGAAGAGGAGGCACCTTGGACCTGGGTAAAGGCTCCTTTCCAAGCTACTGCAAAAAGAGGCCCAGGAGAAATCAAAAGATCATGGACTCTTTTTGCTATTGCATATGTTCCACCTTCAGTATGGACTGTTGCTCTCGTTGCAGATACTTCCCTTTAACTTTTCTTTTCGGCTAAGTTTCTTTGTAATTTATTGTAGAACTTCTGCCTGCCAGATGTTTTCCCCTAGAGTCCACCTCAATGTGCGTAGTCTATTCTTACGGATTCGATAATTCATTACGATTCTGAACTGGATTTGTAGGATCACTCTACTATTATAAAGGAGAGAAAACCCTATACCAAAAGGGGCAGTGTACATAGCATTTTTTCTTGTTTGGAAACACATTCTTTTATGATTGGAAGGACAATAAAAGAAAAGATTGGTCGGGCACGGTGGCTCATGCCTGTAATCCTAGCACTTTGGGAGGCTGAGATGGGTGGATCATGAGGTCAGGAGATCGAGATCATCCTGGTTAACACGGTGAAACCCCATCTCTACCAAAAAAATACAAAAAATTAGCCGGGCGTGGTGGCGGGCACCTGTAGTCCCAGCTACTCTGGAGGCTGAAGCAGGAGAATGGCGTGAACCCAGGAGGCAGAGCTTGCAGTGAGCCGAGATTGCACCACTGCACTCCAGCCTGGGAGATAGAGCGAGACTCCGTCTCAAAAAAGAAAGAAAAAGAAAAGAAAAGATTATGCTGAAATCATTAGGAAACAGGTTTAGTCACTGAGGCTAAAATATAAAAGTATAGAATGAAAGCCCCCTACAACCCTGGTGGAGTCCTACATAAAAACAGAAGGCCTTTTTCAATAAAAATAGCTTAAATTTGCACTATGATGACATGTATAATGATGATATTGATGATGAAGACTAAGAAGAGGAAAACGTCAACTATAATGATGTGGCTTGAGTACCTGACCAAGTGCCATGCATGCATTGATTAAGTTTCCAAAACCCTAATACCAGAATGTTCAACCGTTTTAGAACAATTGGCATTTTGGCTTGATTGGTATCAATTTGTTCAAGGTGGGTCAAGAAGGATTCTGGAGTCACATTCAGGGTCATCAGCAAACTATGCAAGGATCCATTTGAGTGGTGTCAGATACAGCCAAGAAAGGAGATGGAGAGCAAGTATGTCATGCACTTACCATCCATGCAGCTTAAACTGTGGTTCATTTGTGTTTCTTCTCATTCTGCAAGGGGTTGAGTCATCTCAGCTGTTGTATTTTGTATAGGGTTATTCATAAAAGCACTGTAGCGGGTTGGCTACCCTCTATTGCCTTCCTATCATACACCAAGCACTCTGCTGCATTCTTTGACTACATTATCTCTAAACTTCAGGAGGGCTAGGATAGTGGCCGTTCTTGCAGTAAACTTGTGCACCATCACTCACCCTTCTTTCTGCTTCCTGTGGGTGCACAGTCAGTTTCTGTGACAGGGCTGATGTCATGATGATTTCAAGTGGTGAAATCAGAGAGTAGGTGTCTTTGGGCCATTTCATGATGATTTGGCCCAAAGACAACACCTACTCCCTGAATAATATCCATGAAAACTTAAGACAGTCACTCAAGTGAGTCACATTTTCCCTGTAGATATGACTTGCAGATGTCGAGATGGAACCTCACCAGGGCTTCCTTCTGAAATGAAACTTCCAGAAAGCAGCAGACAGACCACAGAACATCCTTCCTAGAAAAAGAAAAGCCGTCTATAGACCAGCAACAGCTCTGATCACATGACTGCAAGCAAGGTTTCCAAAGAAATCAAAATGAGAGCTTAAAGAATGTGCATGGAAAATTTCTTTGTAGAAGGATTCAAATTCACAATGTGACCAATTAAAAGGAATCCTAACTTACATTTTTTTTCTCAAAAAAAATTCACCAATATTGTCTTATTTGATTCTCATGTTAACCTGTGGATATGGGCTATGAATATGGGCCATGAAGATATTACTCTCCAATTTATAACTGAGAGAAGGGAGGGAGGACATCAGTGACTTGCATCTCAGGGTACATGACAGTGAGTGATTGAGACAGACTTGGGTCTTTTGGTTACTCCTAGTACAGTGCTCTCTCCACCTCATCCTGCCTTTATAAACTGGAAGGAGGTTAAGTAGCAATTCATTTATTTTTCTTTCAGAAAGAAATATATCTTTTAAAGAATGAGGATCAAAAGTTGTGTAAATAGATGAGGCTGGCGCGGTGGCTCATACTTGTAATCCCAGCATTTTGGGAGGCTGAGGCAGGTGGATCACCTGAGATCAGGAGTTCAAGACCAGCCTGGACAATATGACCAAACCCTATCTCTACTAAAAATAAAAAATATTAACTGGGTGTAATGGTAGAACCTGTAATCCCAGCTACTCGGTAGGCTGAGGCAGGGATAATTACTTGAACCCAGGAAGTGGAGGTTGCAATGAGCTGAGATGGTGGCACTGCACTCTGGCCTGGGCAACAGAGCAAGATTCTGTCTCAAAAAAAAAAAAAAAAAAAAAAGTTGTATAAATAAATGTAAAAAATTCAAGTATTTTCATTCTATTTTATAATACAGTCAAGGTGTTTTTTGATTTTCTTTTTTAAGGTAGGAAAACTGAGGGGCAGAGGTAAGTAGAGACAAAGGGACAGAAAAAGACACGCTCTAGTGCCATACAGGCCCAGGGCTCACAGGGAGTAACAGCCCCATAGGTGACTTTTTGAGGATACAAAAGTGTGGTCATGTTTTTGCGGCTCTATGCAGAAATACGGGCAGTGCTTCTGTGACCTGGTGACACTAAGGATAAAATTTGAGCCAGGAGACAGAGGTCCTGTAGCACTGGCCTAAAACCAGGGAGATCAATTCTTTTAATGCTATAATGTTTTAACTTCTAGAATGAGCCTATTGCCCTGGCTTCAGTTCTTTCTTTATAATAAGGTGCAATAATGACTATGGAGAGCATGGAACATGAAGAGTAAGGGAAAGCCTACAGGAGGAAACCAGTCACAGCCCTCTAATGGGTGCTCAGCCTCCCTGCCCATTAGAATCGCCGGGGAAGCTTTAAACATGCAATTCCCAAGCCCACCACAAACAATGGAGTCAGAATCCTGTGAGTGGGACCCAGGCATCAGTACTTAACGCTTCCTGGGGTGCATCTAGTATATGTCAAGTTTAAGTACCTTGTTTTAAAAGATTTGTCCAAAAAGGCTGGCTGAGGAAAGGAAGAAGCACTGAAATGGGAAAATTCGGATGTGAGATTGAGGGTAGCCAAGCAAAACCTTCCCCTGGAAAACAGATTGAGGACAAAAGATGCAGGGGCTCAAGAGGACAGAACTCTGGGCACGCAGTGGTTGAAGATGGTCTCTCTTTGACTGACTTTCCATGGGCGAAGATAAAGGAGAGAATTGAGGGACTTCCCTGGAAAGTTCAGTGTAAGAACATCTTCTGCCTTTTTGTATTTAATTAATCTTTCTTCTAAATAAAACATTTTGAGGGCTGGGAAGAGGTGCTTAATCTGCCAATTTATTTGGGTTTTGCCTTACTCTGCCTTACACAGCAGCGGTATGGGAGGAATACTCACCTGGTGGAGCACACTCTTAGGTAGAACTCCTAAGCTTCTCTTCCTCTTTTTTTTTTGAGACGGAGTCTTGCTCTGTCGCCCAGGCTGGAGAGCAGTGGCACGATCTCAGCTCACTGCAAGCTCCGCCTCCCGGGTTCATGCCATTCTCCTGCCTCAGCGTCCAGAGTAGCTGGGACTACAGGTGCCTGCCACCACGCCCAGCTAATGTTTTTGTTGTTGTTGTTTTGTATTTTTAGTAGAGACGGGGTTTCACCGTGTTAACCAGGATGGTCTCGATCTGCTGACCTCGTGATCCTCCTGCCTCAGCCTCCCAAAGTGCTGGGATTACAGGCATGACTCTTCCTCTTGAAGAAGGAAAATGCTGTGGCTGTGAATAGGACACACAAAGAAACCCACATCAATCACCACAAAGGTGACGGGACATAAGACCAGAGGAAGTTGGCAGGAAGAGGATGAACGAGGGATTGCCCTCTGAGACAACCTGGGATAAGAATGATTTAAAAAAAAATCACTTTCCTTACTCTGACACTGCATTGGGATGAGGAATTGCTCCTTTCATGACTGATCTAAAAGAAGCAATGAGATTTCATTTGAGATGAGGTCTTGAGGTCAATATCACCTCACTTGCCATTGATACCCAAGCCCAGGAACCCTCAGCATCATTGCCCTCGCTGCACTCCTAGAGGAGAAGCTCCCTGCAGTGGGATACTTCTTACTCAGCTTTGCATCCCTTAGGGCCAACAGTTCGGCACCTACTGAAGTGAAAGCTAACCTGTACTATTATAGAAACTAAGTGAACATGGTGTAATGAGTGATTAGAATGCAGCTAGTGTTGCTGGTGACTTCATGAGCAAAATTCCCTGCCTCTCTCAGAAAAGCAGCTCCCACCTCCTGTTGCTGCGATGTCAGTGGCAACACCCTCTTCAAGGACAGGTTCAAGAAAGGCGTTTTCAAACCCCTCCCAAGCTCGTTCAAAATGGCGCCAGGGTCGGGTGCCGTGGCTCTCACGCCTGTAATCAGCACTTTGGGAGGCGGAGGCTGGCGGATCACTTGAGGCCAGGAGTCTGAGACCAGCTTAGGCAACATGGTGAAACCCCATCTCTACAAAAATTAGCTGAGCATGGTCGCGCAGACCTGTAATCCAGCTACTTGGGAGGCTGAGGCAGAAGAATCGCTTGAACCCGGGAGATGGAAGTTGCAGTGAACTGAGATGGCGCCACTGCACTCCAGCCTGGGCGACAGAGCAAGGCCCTGTCTCAGAAACAAAACAAAAAACCCAAAATGGCACCAGAAGGCAAAATCGATTAGAAGAGCTCTCTCTCTGCCTCTTTTTTTTTTTTTTTTTTTTTACAAGGAGTGGGATTTCTCAGTGGGCATGAGTAAGGAGGGGGTGGTACAATGGGAGTACTTATAATAGCAGGGCCCATCACTTGTCCAGGGGCTGCAACTGGTGACAGATTTAACCCCACAGTCATCGGGATGAGGCGTTTCTCAGCCATGTCTTCAAATTCATCTGCATTAAACCCGGTAAAGCCCCACTTCTTGGAGATGTGGATTGCCTAGCAGTCAGGGAACTTGAAGTTGGCCTATGTGGTAAAGCCCCATGTGGGCCTCAATCACGTGCTCCTTGTTCTGCAGAGTGGTGCTGATGGACACGGCAATGTGGCTGAGGTGAACCCTGGCCACTGTGCCCTGGGGCTCTCCAAAGACCCTCCCTCCACATGCCTGTCTGGAGCCCAAGGTGGGGACAGCATGGGGTCAGAGATAGGAACATCCATTGGGAAGATCCATCTCCAAGGTCCTGGGGGTGACTCATATCAGCTGCAGGCTGCTACACCTCTGAGGGGCTGCTGTGTGCAGAGGCTGCACGTAGAAAGAAGGGTGGGCTTAATCAGCAGCGGAGATTAGAAGAGTTCTTGAGGCAGCATTTAAAATGATAACTCTTGGAGATACGGGGCAGAAGGGCTGACAGCAGAAGGTGGTCATGTGCTCTGATCTCACCCAGACCCAGGGCCTGGGAGGCAGTTGAGGGTTTAAAGCACCAGGTGTCACTGCTTCCCAGAAAACACAGCTTGAGACCCAGGGAGAAGATCTTCTGGTGCCAAAGTCCTTTCTGGAAGGCCTGTACTGCTCTGAAACTGGGTGTCCATGTGGGCCTGAGGACCAGACTTTTCTATTGGTGAGAAAGCTTCTGTTACCTCTGCAGCAATAAGTCCTGAGTAAGCTTCTGGGGCCTTGGGAAACCCGGCGCCTGCTGAGCAGTGTATCAGCGTGCATCCTTAGGAACTGTATTTGGAAGCTGACGTCTCCTTTGCTCAAAGTCTGGCTTCTTTCCCCCTAGCATATAAAAAGTTTCCAGTCTGCGTCTCCCCTCCTCTGATGTTCTTGATTAATCACATTCTGAGGTACAGCTTGGAGCCTGGCCTGAGCCATCAGTGAGGGGAGGCAGATATATTGGTCAGGACAATTACGGAGATGGGTCAGAGCATCAGAGGCTTTGGCTGCGAGTGCTGGCGATTAGGTTAGAATTCTTGGGACAAATGGATTAGTGTTGACTGGATGGGCTCACTCAGACAAAGGGAAATAAAAGACAACTTTAATCAAGACTAAGCTGCATCTACCAGCCAGGCAGCCATCGTCAGTGCCTAAGAATGTCTGTTCTGGGACGCCAGGGTCGAATTTGCCTCATTAGTCGGGACACTGCACCTGCATTGGACAGGAATATGGTCCAAATTTGGAGGCCTAAGAGGAGAAAATCTAGGCCAACCTCTGTTGCTTCCAGAGGATTCCAGCCTTATGAAGTGAAACATCTCTGTCATTTGGGGTCAGATAACCACTGGACCCCAAGTTTACAAACATAGGTACTTTGCAGTAAGCCAAGTGGCTGCCAAGAAATATGGCTGGTCTCAGAGTTGACCTGTATTTGGGTTGACTGTGACCTTTCAAATTCTCTAGCATCACCAGAGCCTGGCTGATGGGACCTTGCCTTTAATCAACACCAAGTAAAGAAACCTTCCAGGTGTGGGCTGGGGCTGCGGGGTATTGACTTTCCTTCTGTGTTCTCCTCCTCCTTGAGATGCCTGGGGAAGAGGGCTTGGTCTGAGGTTTCCTGTGTGTTTCTCTGATGGAAGCACTGGGACCTCTGAAAATCAATTGGTAGGATTCCTTCTGATTGGGGAAATCAGGGATGGCAAACTGATCCCTATCTTTAAAGAAAGGTGGGATTTAGGCCAACATTTCTCACATCTGATTGCAGCTTAGAATTGCATGGGGCAGAGCAGTTAAAAAACTAACGCGTGGGATCTATCCAGATATTTCTCATGTAATTGTCTGGGGTGAGGCTCAGACATCCAATATTGTTTCTAAATCTCTTTAGCTGATGTTAATTGGCCGGGGTTGAGACGCTCGGATTTCAGGTCCTCAACCGAAAAGAGAGTTTGTGTGTGCACTGTGTCCTGTCTCTCTAATTAGATGATAAACTCCTGGAGAGCAAGAATGGGGCCCTGTGTTTGGCATCTTCTCCTGCAGGGTTTAATAGAGTGCTGTACACCTTGGGTTCTCAATAAGCACTTAAATACAAATGCTCGGATGCATGAGCAAACAGCATTATTCTCTCAGAAATTTCAACCACTTGAGGCGGTGACGACTATTTTAAATACATTGCAATGCAGAGTCCCCTTTCAGGATGTCTGGGCCAGCTGGCCCTGCCACAATTACACTCAGCACCATTGTAACTGCTGAAGAAATGTCTGGACAGAAAAACCTTCCAGGCAATGAAAGGTAGAAGGTGTTTAGGGTGTGTGGATAGATACATATTTTTTTTAATTTTTGTTTTTAGCGAGTCTCAGGTAAAGAAAACAGAGAAGCCTCATCATAGGCAGATTATTTCCTTCTGTGACTTGCTGGGGAGGATGATCTCATTATCTGATTTTCCTTAGGGAAGTTAGACAAGACAATAGTGTCCCTTGTCTAAAAACTTCTGAGAGGATCCCCTGCAATTATCTCGATATACCATTATGATTCAAGTACCTGTAGGTCTGAGCACTTCATTGATAAAGAAGGTTTATTAAGGACATTAACAAAATCACCAGAAAATAGAGAGGTAAGTAAGAAGAACAAGTCAAGAGAGGGTGGAACTGGAGTTTAGAATGAAACTTTCCAATACAAGCCATCTTTGCTAAATAGCACTATCATTCATAGACTTTATTTTTTTTTAAATGATGAGCATTTTGAATTTTAAAAGAAGCAAACACAATAGGGAGGAATTATGAATCAAGAATTTGATTGAGGCTGGATGAAGCATCACAATGAAGCACTTAAAACACCATAAAAAGTAAATTTCTTGCCTTCCTTTTCCTTCTGCTTTTTTCCTTTTTCTCTCTCCTTTCCTCCCTTCCTTCCTTTTCATAACCCTAATTGAGCTGAGAAGCAAAACTTACCATCACATTTACTCAAAATGGTCATGATCTAATGGGGGAGACAGGAGATGGCATCAGGAGCTCTGGCCCAGGGTATAATGTGAGCTGCTCCCAAAGGGAAGGGAGCTTTGTAAAGGGGACAAGATGTTGTAGAAAGAGGAGAAGCAGCATTCACAGATGAGTCCAGAACAGATTCTCAGAGTCTGAAAGTCCATCTAAGGCCAACTCATCCAGGATCCCTTATGGGATCCTAAACTGTCAGTGGTTTTATGACCTTTCTTAAGTGTCTGTAGTCATTCAGTTGCCAGACAGCTTGGCATCCCAAAGACAAACGATAGACAAAGTCTGCATCTGTCGATATCCATCAGGACTTCTTTGGTTATAAGAGACAGGAAATTGACAACCTGGTTGAAGCAAAAAAGGGAATTAGTGGCTCATAGCACTGAAATGTCCAGAAAATAGTCCTGGCTTCAGTCAAGGCTGAATGTAGGGGCTCAAATGACAACATCTACTCTCAATCTCTTAGCTTTGCTTCCTTCAGGCATTGCTTCCTTGTTAGGCAGGGTTTCCCTTTGTGAAGGCAAGACAGCCACCACCTGCCCAAAGCTCCTGTCTGCTTAGCAACCCAGGCAGAAGAGGGCAGCTCTTTCCTGCTAGCCTTGGCCACCTCTTAGTAGGCCAGCTGGAGTCAGGGCTGATGCCTAGACTAATCACTGTGGCCAGGGATGGAGGACACGAACGAACCAGGCCTGCTACAGAAACACCCCTGGAGCCAGAGAGCTGGCGCAGCTCCACCCAAATCACTGATAGGGCTGTCCCAAAGCAAAGCCTGGGGACTGAGACCGGAAGGGGCAATGGGCTGTGGCCAGTCAAAACCAATCCAAGTCCCCTTCAGTACAAAACACACACATCTATAAATCAGAAGAAAAGTTCGTAGAAAAAATAAAGGAAAAAGGTAAAAATTCCCCCCAAAATCTCACCACATATATATAATGAACATATTTGCATTCAAAAATTTTTCCCTGTTCCTAAGCTAAAACGCCCCTCTACAGTTTTTATCCAGCGACCCTAACTCCACCTTCCTTAGCTACATAGCAAAGGTTAACTCCTTTTAGAAAGCAGAAGACACCCTCCAAATGTTTGAAGACAGCTCTCATGTCCCTGCCAAGTCTTCTTTTCAGCCCAGTATTCTACCCGTGCCTCAGTTGTTCTGGTTTCCTGACCCACTGGGTCATGGCCGTGATCCTGCCTGAGGCTGGCTATGGTTGGTCCGTTCCTTCTTGACATGAGCTGCGTGGATCAGACCTCAATCCCTGACAGCGTGGATGGGCCACAAGGGGCTGCCATTTCCCTTGCTCCACGTACCACCTTTTATTCACAAAGTCTATGATCATATTCACTCTCATGATAGCTCTGGCCCTCTGCTGGTTCATAGAGAGCCCAGAGTCCACCCAAACTCCCCCAAACCCTAAGTCCTCCCCAGAACACCTTGCCTCCCCCATTCCACACACTGAATTCACAATTTGAACCTCAATGCAGGATGTCATATGTGTGTTGACTAAGCTTTCTGGTTGTTCCATTTTGGTTTGCTTTGGTTTCAGCCCAAGAGATGGTGTAGAACCCCTGACTGTGACGCATGTATCAGTTCTCTGACTCAGCGGGAGTCAGAAGCACGTTGACCCAGGTGTGAGTCCCAGGTGGGAGGGTGACAGGACCGAGCCAAGGCACACATGTCGAGTGCTCACCTTGTTCAGCACACACTTAGAGTGTTCACCCTGGGTTGGCACTAGTGTGAGCGTCTGTGGATGACCAGCTCTGGTGCTTGCAAACTGTGCTGCCGTCTATGCTGTACTTCCCTATCTGGTCACTAGAGGAAAGGAGATGACCTTTAGCCTGGGGTGAAAGTGGCTGGAATTTTAACAGAGATGGGGAGTGGGGTTGGGGGCCATTTCTAGGTGTCAGAGCTCCACATATAAAACATGAGAGAGGGAAAGGCAGCCACCCTTGAGAGAGAAGCCCCTGAAGAGAGGGAACAAGTAGTGAATACGCACACGGCGAGAACCATGAGGGCCTGCATGTCACTGAGGAGCCCATCATTCAAGATGTTTGGAGCAGAGGTCTGATGGACTCAGAACTGCCCTATAGGAATACCCCAGGCTACTGGGCAGAGAGGAGTGAGGCCACGGTAACAGACTAGAATCTAGATAAAGGAAGTTAAAGCCCTTATCTGGGGGAACAGAGAGAAGGCATTCCAGAAATCAACTCAAAAAGACATCGCAACAGTGTGTGTTTGGGGCTGAACTGGGAGGTATAGAGAAGGAATGATTAAAGATAACCCTAGGGTTTTAAACCAGAGGAAACTGGAAAGTGTGAATACCTTGATCAAAATTAGAATAATCAGAAAGAGCAATGGATTTGGAAAAAGAAATTGTACAGGAAGAATTAGACCTTAGGTAAGTTGGTAGTATTGGTGGGATTCTAATGATAAGTGGCAGGTGGTTAGAAAAATGAGGGCAGGGATTTGTGGAGAAGTTGGAATTGGAGGTGAGAATTTGGTTTGTTATATAGAAACAAGAATCGAAGCTTCAGAGTTGGTGTGTTCAATACGGAAGAATGTGAATGCTGGCGAGGGCTGTGGACAGGTACGCTGCGAGTGATAAAGTATTCTGCAATGGAAATTTCTATTATTAGCATCAGGATCCCATGCATGAGATAGGAGGAGAATTAAAACACCAGTGAAGGAGAAAGAGAATGTAGGTGGAGATCTGAGATACTGCAGATCATCATAGCCATAATTTGTCAAGATTTTTTTTTGCAAGTGATAAGAAACAATTCAAATTGGTTTAATAAAAAAAGAAACATATTGCCTCATATAACTGGTAAGTCCAGGGTAGTCCACATTCAGACGCATTCCATGGCTCAAAGACATTGAGACTTATTTTTACTCCTACGCTGTATTCTGCTTTCCTCTGTTGGCTCAGGACTCTTCTCTTTATGGTAACAAAATAGCAGTCAGGAACTCCATTCTATCTTCTGCAGCAGGAGGAACCAACAGTTCCAATGGCTGCCATTACATGCCCACCTCTGAGCCAATCTCTGGGTCCAAGAGGTGGCTCTGCTCGGATGTGAAGGCACACTCAGCTCTGACTTGCTGGTGGAGAGAGCAGCACCTCAGCCTTGACACTGAAAATGGGATGCTGAGGGTGGGAGAGGGTTGGTTCCCTAGAGGAACACAGGTGCTGCTCCCAGAAGAAGGTAGAATCGACGCAACCAAGACTGCGACCATCCACTATAGAGACCAAGGGAAGAACCTCAGGGAGGGTGGTAGTCAACAGTGACAAATGATGCAGAGAGGATGAAGAAGAGAAGTGAATGGGCACAGACTTCAGACATGGTGGCTGAGTCATTTGTTTCTTTCAAACATTGTAAATATGGGAGGAAAACAGATTTTAGTGGGTGAAGGGATGGGTGGGAGTAGAAACACTACAAAGGCAGGCAGGCATCTGCTATTTTAAAGAAGTCCATCCATGAAAGGAAGCAGACAGACTAGCTTTCCCCCAATTCTGTCCCACAATTACCAAGCGAGACGCCGTGCTAGGAACAGGAGCCCCAAGATTAATAATTCCCAGTCTACATTCTCAAGAAGCTCAACGCTTAGAAAGGAGGAGATAATTGTAAATGAATAAATTATGGGGAGAAGAAATACATCATGATTCCCAGCTTTCAGAGCGGGAAATTACAACAATGAGAAGCTGATATTAAGCCAGACCTATCACAGAAGACAGAATGATGAAATCAGTCAGAGGGAACAAGGAAAGGCTTTTCAGGGGAGGTGGTATCTGAGCTGGGTTTTGTAGAATGAATGAGAGCTCATTTTAGGAAGCAAAATGGGGAAAGGAGTGCCAGGCAAAAGCAAACATTCCTTAAGAGGTTCACAGATGCGTACTGCTGGAGTGAAAAGTCCAGAGGATGGGAAGAGTAGGCGGGGAGGCCTGTGTGATATGCTGAGGGGCGTGGGGCGGGGGCAGTGAAGAGTTTTTAGGTCAGTGCAGGGCAATGTCAGATTGGCATGCTAGAAGAACCTCTCTGGACTCAGTCTGGAGGGGACCCAGGTGGAGACAGAGGGGCTAGTTCAGAGGATGTGTTGATAGTCATGTAAAGGAGTGACCAAGTCCATCACAAAGGCAGGGACAGGGAAGAGGGGAAAGAGTGAGAGGAGCACCAGGAGAGGGGAGAGCCCGTAAGGCAGTGAGAGGGTGAGAAGCTTTGAAGACAGGTGATGGGGTTGAGGGCAGGAGGAAATGCATCTCTAGAGAGGGCGACACCAAAGGTGCAGGTGGGGAACGGGTAATGGGAGGAGGCAGAGAAGGTGGGCTCAGGCATGGGTGGAGGTGGAGAAAGGCCAAGCAGTCAGAGGAGAGGAAAGATGGGGAATATGGATAAGAACCCAGGGCAAGAGTGACAGAGGCAGAAGAACAGTTGAAGAGCTTTCCTTCTCTCCATTAAGAAAGCAGGGAGGGCTAGGTGTGGTGGCTCGTGCCTGTAATCTCAGCACTTTGGGAGGCTGAGGTGGGCAGATCACCTGAGGTCAGGAGTTCGAGACCAGCCTGGACAACTTGGCGAAACCCCATCTCTACTAAAAGTACAAAATTTAGCTGGGCATGGTGGCGGGTGCCTGTAATCCCTACTACTCAGGAGGCTGAGGCAGGAGAATCACTTGAACCCAGGAAATGGAGGCGGCAGTGAGCCGATTGTGCCACTGCTCTCCAGCCTGGGTGAAGAGTGAGACTCCGTCTCAAAAAAAAAAAAAAAAAAAAGCGAAAGCAGTAAGATCACCCATCAACTATACGTGGGCTGCAAATTTCCCTTTGGGGAAAATGGGGATGGTAACAGAAGCAATCGATAACTGAATCACAACTCCACCCCAGCTGTCCCCTCCTCTCCATTCTTCTGCCATTTGCCTCTCCCTGGTCTTCGTTAACTATACCAGTGGTTCTCAGGGTGGGTGTGGGGTGCTTGAACCAACCTTGATCATCCTAGGAGCTCCTTAAAGCTCTCACCCACACTAGCATCTGATTCAGGAGGTCTAGAGTGAGCCATGGGCATGTGTGTTTCCAGAAAATTTCATACAGGAGAGATTCTGAAATGTATCACACAACTTAGAATGACTGAGGTTCATAGGACTGAGTCCCAGAATTTGCCATGTTGTGGGAGAAGATGGGGTGGAATCATTTGCAGAAGCTGGGTGGGTGTAAGTGACTCAGGAAAGGAGGACAAGGAGGAGGTGGCTGTGCCAGCAGATACGGGAAGGAGCGGGGGCTCCTATTCTCACATTCAGCAGATACGCCTCTCCCAAGCATCACTAGGCCAATCCCCATCCCTCCCAGGCTGCCCTTTTTATAACTTTGTTTCCCCTTCAGTATTTCCCCTGATGTTCACTTTAGCCTGTGGGCCACCAGCATCAACATGCAGGGTCACAAAATGTGATTTGCCAGTAAGCACACAACAGACTCAGAACTATCAAAGCTGAGCTGAGGATAATCATGCTTTTCTGAAATATCATGGCCATTCTTCTTAAGGCAAGGAATAAAACTGGGGAGAAAACCCACCCCCACACACGGAAACTTGACTATGAAAAGGCACTAGGTAGCTTCAAAAGTTGCAGCAGTTTGTGTGCAGCACTGCCCTCTGCTGGTCACAATCAGACCTGCAGCTGTAAGGCAGCAGCATCTGACTTCTGGATTTTACGGTAAAGAGGACAGGTTAGTTGGGCTTCCGAGTCATTGTAGGTCAAGGTCACACACGATCATTAAGTCCACATGTGTGACTCTTCAGGTACAAACTGAGCCTGAAACTTTAGGCTTGGAGGTTTCCAGTTAACTATATTGAAATAAAGACGCAACTGCCTAGGAAAAACACGAAGTCCCTGAATAAATTTCCTTGTAAAATATATGGGTGTGCATGTAATGGCTACAGTCACCTGGAGATATGCTGCAGAGGTAGAAATCTTTCCCGGAGTCAATGAATGAATTTTTTTAAAAGTCTGATAATTCTATGCTGTTAATAATAATGGCCAACATTTATTGAACATATATGGTTATTGGCATCTGTGCATTACATCAGTTAACTTTCATAACAACCCAGTAAGACAAGAACCATTATCATCTGTACTTATAGATGAGATAACAGGTATGAAAGAGTCCAAGGCCACAAAATCTTGGCAGAGAAAGAGATTACACCCAGAACTTACTGTACAGCCTCCTTGCTAAGGTCATACCAACTGCTTTATTACATAGACACCAAAATATGTATTTGCTCTAACATCATAGATGTTTTATTTTGTGCTTCGATAATAGTCCCAAGTAGGTGTTTCTTGTGACTGGGTGCCTCTCCTCCAGGTGCTGCAATCTGGGACTCAGATTCCTTCAGGCTTCTGGCTCCTCTGCCATGATCTGGGTCTGGTCATTTTCACACACATCTACCCACCCAGAAGAGAAAAGAGCAAGAAGAAGGTACTCCCGCTTCTTAAAAAACAGCTGCGGCTCACAGGCCAATGGAAAGAACTATTCTGGCCACATTTAGATGCAAAGGAAGCTGGGAAATGCTGTTCCTGGCTGGTCAGCCTCTTTCCAGCACCAGTGCCACATCATGACAGGAAAGGCGGGGATTTTGGTGCTCCAGGGCCACCTCTGCCCTCTCTCTGGTAAGTGTGACGGGTTGGTTCACTGATTCAAGTCACACCTTTGGTCACTACCCCAGGTGAACACCACAGCGAGGTCCTGAGACTGGGTTCTTTTTGCAATAAATCCTTGGAAGTTGTCTTTCCTCTTGACAAAGCACTTTTACACCTTTACATTTAAATTACCCCATTTAATAATTTAATTTTTCCATTTCATCCTCACAGCTCCTGTGAGGTGGGTTAATTGCCTTTATTTCACAGCTAAGGAAAACGAGGCTAAGCAGTCAGGTGGCTTGCCCAAATTTCTACAGCTGGGATTCAACCAGTTTATTCTCGTTGCCAGATCCTAGAAATAGTGGCAGCTGCTAAGCTTAGGTGGAGTTTGACCAAAAAGCTTTATGGTAGAGAGAGAAAAGTGGGCAGAGCCGTGAGCGGAAAGAGGTGCTCACAAATTCGTGGCCTGAAACGACACTGCTCGTTAAACCTTGTGACTTTTGGTCTGGTCTCTGCCAGAAATTATAAAGTTGGAAAAAGTTGAGCGAGAAGGGAGGAGTGACAAATACGGGCTGCTGGAGAAACAGCAAGGTTCTCAGAATTTTTCTTCTACCTTGATCAAATGTCACAGAAGGTATAGAACCATGACTTACATTTCACAGTTTAATGATTTACATTGCAGATTTCATTTACCTTGGACAATCCTATCATGTTCTTGAATGTTGTAGATTTTTCCTTCTGGAAATTTGTGAGGGGTCTTCACTCCCATATGCCCCCTCACCACTTTCAGTCTTATCAGAGTCTCTGATAACAGTCTAGTAATGAGAGGCTATCATTATTTTTATTCTCACCAAGCTTTCATTCCGGGCTAGTTCAAACATTTCAAGTTTTATTTTATATTTTTATTGTGCAAAGTTTAAAATACACAAAAAAATTTAAAGTGTTAGCATTTTCCTAATATTTTTATGTTGATTTCTTAATTAATTCAATTATGTTTAAAGAATATACTTTCTTTGCTTTCAATTATTTTATGTTTGCTAAGGTTTACTTATAGCACAGAATGTGGTCTATCTTGTGTACTTGAAAAGAATGTGCATTTGTTGGGTGAAGTGTTCTGTATAAAAATCATTTGGGGCCAGGTGCTGTGGCTCATGCCTGTAATCCCGGCACTTTGGGAGGCCGAGCGGCACGGGATTCAAGACCAGCCTGGCTAACATGGTGAAACCCTGTCTCTACTAAAAATACAAAAAATTAGCCAGGCGTGATGGCAGGTGCCTGTAATCCCAGCTACTCAGGAAGCTGAGGCAGGAGAATCGCTTGAACCCGAAAGGCAGAGGTTGCGGTGAGCTGAGATCACACCATTGCACTCCAGCTTAGACAACAAGAGCAAAACTCCATCTCAAAAAAAAAAAAAAATTGGGTAAAGTTGGTTGATAGTGTCTTCTATAACCTTGCTGATTTTATGTCTACTTTTTCTATTGATTACCAAGGGAAGAGTGTTAACATCTCCAACTATAATTATGGATCTGTCTGTTTCTCCTTTCAGTTCTTCTAGTTTTTGCTTCATATATTTTGAAATTTTGTTATTAGGTGAATATGCATTTAAGATTATGTCTTCTTGGCAAATTGAACCCTTTATTATGAAATGTCCCCCTTTATCTCTGCTTTGATAATAACTTAGCCAGTGCTCACTTCAGCAGCACATATACTAAAATTGGAAGATAATAACTTAGCCACTCCAGTATGGTACATTTTTCTCCATCTTTTTACTTTTAACCTATCTGAATAAATATAGAATATATTTAAAGATCTATCTTGTATCCTGTTTTCAACTCTAATTTTTGTTCTTCTGTTTTCTATTTCATACTTTATTTTGGATTATTTGAACATTTAATATTATTTAATGTTTGTTTGAATAATTAGCATTCCATCTCAATTTATCTACTGGCTTTCTGGCTATATCTTTGTTTTTAAAAATTTTATAGGTGCTCTAGGGGTTACAGTATACATACCTAAAGTTCCACATTCTACTTACAGGTAATATTTTACCACTTCAACTAAAGTATAGACTCTTCCAATTATATTGGTTCCTTTACATTTACATACATTGAAATCTCCACTATATAATTTACTTATTTTTGCTTTCAATAGTCATATACAATTTAAGTAACTGAAAAAGAGGGAAATAGTATTTATTGACACAGATATTTACTATACTTCTGTTGCTTTTTCTTCATTTCCTAAGTTCCAGGTTTTCCTCTGGTATCGTCTGTCTTCAGCCTGAAGAACATCCTTTAGCATTTTTTTTTTTAGAGCATGTCTGCTAGCTCTCGATACCTTTGGTTTTCCTCCATGATAACAGACCATGGAGATTATTAATTTCTAATTTAATTTGGTCACAGAGTATATTAAGTATAATTTCAATCCTATTAAATGTATTGAGACTTGTTTTATGGCCAATGCAATTGTCTATCCTTGTGAATATTTATGTCCATTTGAAAAGAAGGCATTATTCTGCTGGTTTGAAGTGTCATGTTCTACAAATGTTATTTAGACCAACTGTTTCATATCTTCTGTATCACTACTGATTTCTATTTGCATCAATTACTAAGATAGAAGTATTCACATTTTGTATTTCTTCTTTCAGTTTTGTTTTTGCTTCACATAAAGTTTTTGAAGTTCTGTTTTTTGGATATATACTCTTGTAGTCTTATGCCTTCTTGATGTATTATTATGTATTACTATGAAATGTTTCTTCTATCTTCGAAAATAATCTTTGTCTTGAAATCCATTTCATTTGACATAAATATAGCCATTTCAATTTTCCTATGATTTATCTAGTGTATCTTTTTCTATTCCAGCCTTTAACTTTTCTGAGTTTTTGTATTTAAAGTGGGAAAGTAGATTTTTTTGCAGATAACACTTGTTGGGTCGCACTGTTTTATCTAGTTTGACAATCTCTGCCTTTTAATTTGCATGTTTGACCATTTATATTTAATGCAACTATTAATATAGTTGGGGTCAAATATGCTATTTGTTTTCTATCTGTCTCAATTGATCTTTGTTCCTTCTTTCCATCTTTTCCTACCCTCTTTTGGATTTATTGAGTATTTTTAACATTCTATCTCCTGTTGGCTTATTGGTTATAGCTCATTTTAAAAACTATTTTCATGGGGTTATTCTACAGTTTACAATATGAATCTTGAACTTATCACAACTTATATTCAAATAATATCATACCACTTGTCAGCAGTATATTTCTACTTCTCCCTTCCAGTCTTTTGTATTATCGTTGTCCTGCAGTTTATTTCTGCATATGTTGTAAGCCCCATATACACTGTTATTAACAATCAAATGTCTTTTAAAATAAGTTTAAAAATTAGAAATAAGTATTTTATATTTAATCACATATTTATCATTTCTGGTTTTCTTTATTCCTTTATGCAGATCCAAATTTCTATCTGATATTATTTCTTTCAACTTGAAAAATATCCTCTTTTATTTCTTTTAGTGCAAGTCTGCTGGCAATGAATACACTCAGCTTTTGTTTGCCTGAAAATGTTTTTAATTTCTGTCTTTATTTTTGAGGGATTTTTTTGGGATATAAATTCTCAACTAATAGTTTTTTTTTCTTTCAGCACTTTAAAGATGTCATTCAATTTTCTTTTGGCTTTCGTTGTTTCTAATGAGAAGTCAGTTAAATTTTCATCTTTGTTCATATATATATGTAGTGTGCATGTGTGTGTTTTCTGGCTGCCTTTGAGGTTTCATCTTTGTTACTGATTTCCAGCCATTTGATTATAATGCATTTTAGTGTGTTTGTCTTTATCTCACTTCAGTTTTGCTGAACTTCTTGGACCTGTGGGTGTATCTTTTCATCAAATTTGGAAAAACTTTGGTCATTATTTCTTCAAATGTTATTTCTTAATTCCCCGAACCCACCCCTACCTTTCCTGAGACTCCATTTGCACTTATTATCGCACGAGTCACTGAGGCCGTGTTTATTTTTTAAGGCTTTTTTTTCTCTGTGCTTTAGTCTGGATAGTTTCAATTGTTATGCCTAAAGTTCACTGTTCTTGTTTTCTGTAATGTCTAGTCCTCCATAAGCCAACCAGTAAATTTTTCATTTCAGACAACCTACTACTTGGCCCAATATCATTTTCCCTTAATGATTTTAAATTTTATTTTTATCAGACACTGAATTTTCATAGGTGTTTTTATTTCATTTGCTTTTTATTCTGTTTCATTGATGTATTTGTGTATTTATGCTCCAGAACCACATTAATTTTTATTATTATAGCTTAATATATGTTAATATCTGGGAGGGTTGGTTCTCCCTTAATACTTCTGCTTTTCAGTCTCTTCTTATGTTTTCAAATGAAATTTAAAGTCAGTGTGTAATTAAATGAAAATTCTGTTGATGTTTTAAAAATTATACGTATAGGCTAGCTTAGGGGTAATTAGCCTTTTTCTTATGTCAGAGCTAACTATGCAAAAACTGGGTTAGTCTTTACAATTTTTTCAAATTTTTTGCATCCCTAAGTGGCATTTTAAAGTTTTCTTCATATAGATCTTAAATATTTCTTTGTTTATTACTAAATATTTTATATTTTTGTTGTTGCAGCTATTATAAATGAGGTCTCCTTGTTATTATATGTTCTCAGTGGTTATTGCTTTCACATAGGAAGACTACTGATTTCTCTATGTTAATCTAGTCTCAACCACTTAGTGTGTTTCGTCATTGTTTCCCACTCATTTCTTATTATATTTTTCAGGTGTATATAATATACCAAAATGGTGCTTTCTTGAATTTGCATATTCTTTTTCATAATGTCCCAATATTGCTTTTGTATGTTTTATTTTTCCTCTCTTTTTGAATATCTTAAACCTACCCATTTAAAAACCTTTTCATATTGTTCCATTGCTGTAATTTTTAGGCGTAAACTTTCCCAACTATTTCATCTGTTGACTGTATTTTAAGATAACTCCTTTCTTCGTGGAATTAGAGATATTTTACCATGAGCTCATCTTCAGTAGAAATAGTTTCCTGCTGTGTCCCATGAGGCTGTACAGTGCAGGCATATATGTCATTTGGTTCATTATTTGCCTTTGCTGCGTTCATTCTTAGATAATTTTTATGTTTACTTTTTGACTGTAACTTCCTTTAGTTATGGTTTGGAGGAATTCTGACTAACACCCACACAGGGTGCAATTTTGGAAGTTTGGTTTTTGGAGGTCTACTCTTTCACCACCCACAATGTTGGACAGATGGTCAACTTCCTGATGCATCCTTAGACCAGTGGGCAGAGTTCTTCTAGTCCTTATTTCTGGAAGGAAGATTACTTTCTGGCTTTTAGCTTTATTCAAAGAGGTCAGTTCAGCTTCTTATCACCTGCAGGCCTGAGACGTAATCCTCTGTTCCTGTGGGTTTTAAAACCTTCTGTGCTAGCACCAGTTTCTGATATCCCTATGGACCAGTTGCTTTTAACACCTGCTCAGTTTTATGAGTTCAAGTTTCTACTTCTCTTTTGGACCTAGGAGTTTTTCTTACTTAGTTTAGAATTTGGCTGTGAAATGGCAATGATAACAACGACAAAAGTAACATTTTTCTGTTGTTATAGTTTACCCAGCTTTTATATGTGTTTGCAGCATAATGGGAACTTCCCACATCAGTTCAACATGTGCCATTGACCAGGATTTCCTGATGGCCCCTTAAGTGATTCTGACATATGCTCTTTCCTGACATAGACAGGAATACTTAACTTCAGACTATCTTGGACCCCAGCAAGTGAAATATTCCAATTGTTTCTATACATTCGGTCACTTAGCAACTTTTTCCATGCCCTCCTTTCTACTCTTTTAAATACAAACATTTGTTGAGCATCTATTTTTTGCTAGGAACCGTGCTTGTTATCTGGCATAGAAAACTTAATGAAATGAGATCCCTTCCTTGTAAGACATCACTTTCTACAGCACAGAGCCAGGGGCTAACTTTTGTGCACTGTAGTAAGTACCTGAAATAGAGTTAGGCGCAATGCATTTACAGGGAAATGTTGCTTCAAGGTTGTTTGTTTTTGCGTTTTGGTTTTTTGTTTTGTTTTTGAGACACGGTCTCACTCTGTTACCCAGACTGCAGTACAGTGGTGTGATCTCAGCTCACAGCAACCTCTGCCTCCAAGGCTTCATGTGGTCTCCCACCTCAACCTGGGACTACAGGCATGGGCCACCACCCCTGGCTGATTTCTGTAGTTTTAGTAGAGATGGGGTTTCACCATGTTGCCCAGGCTAGTCTTGACGTCCTGGCCTCAAGTGATCAACCCACCTCGGCCTCCCAAAGTGCTGAGATTACGAGTGTGAGCCTCTGTACCTGGCCTGTTGCTTGAAGATTTTGTGTATGAATGTGGAACAGATAGGACCATGTGTTTGTCTTCTTTTGCATATCCTGGGAATAATGAGTAAGAGTGGGAAAGTAGCCCACAGGGAGTAGGAGAGAGAACATTGCACTGAGAATTAGGGCCCTTGGCTACTAGTTCTTGTTGCTAACCAGTCCAGGGGCTTTCAACCCCAGCTGCGCTTCAGACCCCACCCACCTGAGGGCCTGACTCAGCCGTTCTGAAGTGGGCTGCAAACATCTACATATTTAGATTTGGATGTTCCTGTGGGTGATTTTAATGTACAGTTAAGACTGAAAACCACTCACCTAATTAGATGACTTTGGGTAAATCATTTTAATCCTTATTCCTTCTGTGCCTTGGTGTCCTCAAATGAAGCAGGTAATTTCCAGATCCACAAATCCACTCTAACACATAATAGTTGCCAAGAGAGGGCTATTTTTGTGACATTTGTTATTATTGTTTTTGTTATTAATACTATTACATAATCTCACTGATTTTTAGAAGCTTAGTCTTTTTACAGAGAGAAAAGTATCAGTAAACTCTAATGGCAAGCAGACTAGTTTTTCTGTCATCCAATGTTGTAATTTGGTTTCCAGAAATTATTAGGTAATGGTAATTGATGTAACAGCTTTGCCCATTCGATCACCTGCCTTTACACACTGTACTATAAAATAATGGGCTGAGTTTTATGACTTGTGGGATCCATCGTATTGATTTATACTCACAGCTCAGGGCCGTGTGTGGGTAGGCACAAAAGTGTGAACACTAATTGTTAGTGAGCCCATTTGGAGGACTACAGAGAGGTGCTCAGAGGCCAGGGTTCCAAATGTTTCTCATTAATTATCTTCAAAACAAACTCTCAGCTTCAGAGCCCCAATGAGGGAGCAACACATGGTTTAGAAAGCCCTGGTGGTAAATTTCCTGATGTACTGGATTTCGTTTTGGGAATTAGTGTAGTGCAATGGAAAAAATGTGAACTCTGGAGTCAGCCAGACTGGGTTCAAATTCTGGCCTTACCACTTACCAGCTGTATGACCCTGAGCAAGTTACTCCGCCACTCTGCACCTCAGTTTCCTCATCTGATATGTGGAGATGATGATAATGATACCTACCTCACAAAGCTATAGTGGATGAAATCCATTAATTCATGCAGAGCACTTAGAACAGTGCCTGGAACATGCAAACAATCAAGAAGTCTCAGATGCAACTTTTGTACCAAGACAAAGATCTAATCCGTAGGAACAAATAATAAAAAAAACCGAGGCAAATGTCAGGTTGGTTGTGATGATATTTGGGGGGTGGGTTGGCCTTGACCGAAGTCCTTACCTGGCGCAGGCTAATCCTTCTACATGGAAAGCCAGTGTTGCTTGGGACACAAGCCCACTCCTGAGTGGCCAGACCGTTGAGGACAGGGGATCCTGCAGATGAAATGTTGTTGGATCAGGCACCTGATGGCTCTTTCTCTCCATCTTTCTTTTTTGTCTCTCCCTCACTTCTTTTTTGTCCTCCTCTCTCCCCGCCTCCTCTTTCTTCACACTAAGCCAGGCCTTTGCCTCACCAGTAGGGTCCTCAAGGATTGTGGTCCCATAAGCAAGTCTAACTTGAGTCGTTGGCCCAGTTCCTGGCCCTTCATTTTAGCTTCTCCTATCCCAAGTGGGACCCTTGTGGCCCATTCTTCTCCTTCTTCCCAAGAGATGGTGGGGACCTGCCTGCAAATGAGTCTCCTGGGTCCCAAACAGAGAAGAGTCTTGCTGACTGGGAAGGGGTGGGTAGCTGCCTGGGCTTGCTCTTTCCCTGGCAAAGCCTTTTCTCATACACACATTTTGCTCAGGGCAGTTTTTGGAACACAGACATGCCAAGTCGACCTTACCTCTTATTCACTGGGACTGAGGAGTCAAGTCCATTTTGGTCTTAATTGAAAGAATATGAGGATCAGGGTAAACTGTGCAGAAGAATCAGGAGCAAAGTAAAGAGATTAAAGCCATGCTTTGTTCTCCTTGGAAAGTTTGATGTTTTGAGAATATTGAGTTGTTATTGAGTCCTCCTCAGTATCAGGAGAAGAAGAACAAAATTGGCCCATAGAGGGCAAACTGATCCAACCCCTTTCACAAATTCTTCTTAGCAATTTGTTTTCATAAAGTTGAGAAGCAGTATGATGTTGTATAAAGGGCAGGGACTCTCATTCTTCACTTTAATAATTTTTGTGGACCTCTGAAAATGCGAGCTTCTCTACTCTCCCTTAGCCCTACTTTGGTATCCACATTTCCACCGGATTAGTTTCCTGGGGCTGCTGCCACAAAGTGTGACTGACTGGGTGACTTAGAGCAACAGAAATATGAGGTCCCACAGTTCTGGAGGCTGGAAGGCCAGGACCAAGGTGTCAGGAGGACTGTGCTGCCTCTGAAGGTACTAGGGAAGGATCTGTTCCAGGGCTCTCTCTGGGATTCAGGTAGTTCCTTCGCCTGTGGCAGCATAACTCCAATCTCCACATGGTGTGCCCCTCATATGAATGTCTGTGGCCAAATTTCTCCTTTCCATAAGGACACCAGTCATACTGGATTAGGGGCCCACTCTACTCTTGTGTGACTCCGTCTTAGCTAACTACATCTGCAACCCTCTTTCCGAATAAGGTCATATGCTGAGATACTGAGAGTTGGAACTTCAACATATGAATTTTGGGAGGATGCAATTCAACCCATAGCAGCTACAGCTATGCCCCACAGACTGAATTCCACAAAACCATTGCAATATGCTTTGCACAGCCCACTCCACAGCTTGAAAATCAAGTGCTCAGAGGCTGCATGTTTGAGCATGCCGATGCTGGTTCTCCACGTGCTGGAAACTAGGCTGGAGACAGGGGCAGGGGCTAAATTGTACAGAACCCTGAAGGCCATGAGCATGTGTACTTTATCCTAAGAGCAATGGGCTGTCATTGATGTTCACAAACAGAAGGCTGATCAGACTCTAGAAAGAGCCTTCCAACTTTAGTGTTGAGAATGGAATAAAGTTGGGCCAAGGCAATTATTCAAGCAAGTGACAGAGCTGGCCTGAACCTCAATGGTGGCAATGGGAATACGGGGAAGATGACTTGGAGAAATAGCTATGATGTATCAGGGTGCCTAGAGAAAAACAACTTAAGTATGTGTTATTTAGCAAAGGAACTGCCATTTGGGGACTGTTGGCAAAGGGAACTTGTCATTTGGGTTTCTGGATATGGACACTTTAATGTTGGCACAGATTCCCTTGTTTTTCAAGGAAGTTACCAGGATAAACCCTCTAGTCATGGCAAAGTAAAGCAAGTTGATTTGGGGAAGACATCATACCTGAGTGTGGCAACTGCAGAGTGTGATGTTAAATGTTGAAGAACTGGTGAAAAGTTTTCCTGAAGTGAGTACTTAGACTGAATTATTCATATCCCCCATGTATTAGGTGCCTGTTTGCTGCTGCAACAAACTACCACAAACTCAGTGGCTTAAATCAATACAGATGTATTATTTCCCAGCACTGTAGGTCAGAAGTCTGACTTGGTTCTTACAAGACCACAGTCAAGATATCAGCAGGGTTGCAGTCCTTTCTGGAGCTGTAAGACTCTTTCCTTTGCTTCTAAGGCCACCCACATTCCTAGGCTCATGGCTCCTCTCCATCTTCAATGCCAGCAGCACATTATGTCTCTGGCTCTGCTTCCACTGTCTTTTTCTAACTCTCTCTTCTGCCTTCTACTTTTTTTTTTTTTTAAGACAGAGTCTCGCTGTGTCACCCAGGCTGGAGTGCAGTGGCGTGATCTTGGCTCACCACACCCTCCGCCTCCCAGGTTCAAGCAATTCTCTTGCCTCAGCCTCCCAAGTAGCTGGAATTACAGGCGTGCACCACTACACCCAGCTAATTTTTGCATTTTTAGCAGAGACGGGGTTTCACCATGTTGGTCAGGCTGGTCTCGAACTCCTGATCTCAGGTGATCCGCCTGCCTTGTCCTCCCAAAGTGCTGGGATTACAGGTGTGAATCATGCTGCTTGATTCCTCTTCTACTTTTAAGGACCCTGTGGTCAGATTGGGCCCACCTGGATAGTCCAGGGTACTCTTACCCTCTCAAGGTCAGCTGACTAGCAAGCTTAATTTCACCTGAAAACTTAATTCCTGTTTGCCACGTAGCCTAATGTATCCACAGGCTCTGGGGATTAGGACGTGTATATCTTTGGAGTCCATTGTTCTGCCTCCACAGCCCACATGATGTTGATATTAGTATAATGCAAGAAGTGCAAGGTCACATAGTGTCGTTGTCTTATCTGGGCCCTGGTGAATCAGACAGAGGGTTGCTCTTGAAAGACCTGGGGGTTTTCAGGGCCAGTTTTGCCGGGGCAGCATGAGCAGGCCTTAGGCCAGGAGACAGGGGCAATGCTTCCTGCTCTCTGGTGTAAAGGCGTTGGGGGTATGGACCCAGGATTGGTGTGGTCTATTCTAAGGATTCTTGTTGAGGTGGGACAGCTTGAGAGGAGCTAGACGTGGCCCTGAGGCTGGGGTTTTAGGGCCTGCAAGCTCCAGGAAGAATATAATGAGCCACTTCTGTTACGCCCCAAATATTCAGGAAGCATTGCCATCTGCTCTGGGCTGGGGAATTAAGTTTCCAGAATCAATGATGGGGTGGGGCTGGGGGTCATGTCCTCACTTGCAGTGAATCTATATAGGAAAAACACATCCTGGAGAAACGAGTTACAAGGGAGCCCATGGTGAAATCCCTTGGAGATGCCCAAACATGGTGGAGGGAGACCTGGGCGGCTGACAGCTGTTCTGCTAGTCCCAGGCAATGGGGGGTTGAACATTAAAAGAGATGAAACTTTATGTTAGGCTACCAGAGCAGACATCCCGGTGTCAGTGTGGGGAGATGCCCCAGGACTTAAAGATGAAGGGGCTGTGGGAGATGAGATGATGGCAGAGGAGGGGTCCGGCTCCAGGTCTTCGGGGGAAATGAAATCTCCCTACCTTTCCTGCCCGAGAGGGTGCTCAGCTGTAGGGAGGGTACACGCTTCTTCTTTTGGGGCTTTGTTGTCAAAAGGGAGGAGTAGTCTTCCTACATGACCTCAGGGAAAGTGCCTCTGTAATGAAGGACTTCTGTCCTTGCGGTCTTCTCACCTTCCCTCTGTTCCATCTTCTCACATCCTTGGCCTTTTCCTCCCACTTGCTATCTTTGTCCTTATTTAGAGGAAAGGTTTGGGTAAGAGTATTCATTTCATAGGATATTTTCTGCTTAATCTTTTTTTAAAAAATGTTAAAGTCTTAGTTTCAGACACCTAGCCCATGCTTGTCCATAGAATTACATGTTCCTGTAAGAGGGACTTGGTCCAACATGCACTCCCTGGAAAAGACCCTCTGGCCTTCTCATAACAACAGAAGAGAGACAGTAACGGGCTCCATGACAGGCAGCTTCTCACTTCCGTCGTTCCAACTGGTTCTGGGAGTAGAGAGAGCTCATACCAGCTGCTTGATGCAGGCTCCAAAGGGCATTTTGTTTGAACAGTGCCCTTTTCCTTAGGAATTGTCGCGTTCTGCCTCTCCCTCTCATTTATTCACTCAGCTGTGTGCTGAGTCTCCACCCAGGAGAAACTGACTAGAGGCAAGCGCTGCTCTCAGGAAATGGAGTTACGCTGTCAGGCAGTTTGTGAGTGGATCCCAGGCTTAGCAAGACTCACTGGAAATTCTCTCAGGGTTCAGAGAGGATAGAAGAGATGAGGGCTTGAGTAGATGAGAAAAGAAGACTCTTTGAAGTCAGCCCTTGAGAGACTGGTTCAGCAGAGAGCAGGGGCTAGGACATTGCAGATGAAGCAAGGAGACAGCATAAGGGAGATCATAAATATACATGGATATGGTATATGTGTGTGTGTGCGTGCATGCATAATAGTTATATGTGTAAACAGTGCAAAATCCAGAAGGTTAAAAAGATATGTAATCTGTCTCCTTGTTCCTCCTCACTCAGTTCCCCTCCCTAGAGGCAGAGTTTATGTTTAAAAAGATTTAACAAAGACAGAGTATTCCTCCGCATCCCCACTCATGGCTGGATGGCTGAACCATTTTCTTTTCTTTTTTTTTTTTTTGAGACAGAGTCTCGCTCTGTTGCCCAGGCTGGAGTACAGTGGCCGGATCTCAGCTCACTGCAAGCTCCGCCTCCCGGGTTCATGCCATTCTCCTGCCTCAGCCTTCCAAGTAGCTGGGACCACAGGCGCCTGCCACCACGCCTGGCTAATTTTTTGTATTTTTTAGTAGAGACGGGGTTTCACCGTGTTAGCCAGGATGGTCTCGATCTCCTGACCTTGTGATCCGCCCGTCTTGGCCTCCCAAAGTGCTGGGATTACAGGCTTGAGCCACTGCGCCCGGCCGGCTGAACCATTTTCTAAGAGTGGAAGTATCAAACATGTAAGTTTTCATTATTTTATCCTCAGTGCATGCTGTGGCCACTCTCCACAACCAAGTCCTCACAAAAAATACTTCATGCACCATTTTGGGGACCAAGTTCCTGCCCCAAGATGCAGAAAAATTGAGAGGCCTATATAATGTTAGCCACCCCTGCCTCCACCCAGGAATCCACAAAAATCTCCTGAGGACTCTGGGATCCTGCAGGGCAAGGGTTGTGGCTCTGAGCCAAGAGTATCGAGATCTAAGGGATCTCAGGGACCGGGAGGCGCCAGGAGCATGTGGGCTGTACCCTAAATGGAAAAGGATTGACCCATTTGGAGACCAGGGCAGCTTACAACCAAGGAAGGGCTGCCTCTGCCCCCAAGCGGATAGTAAAGGGGGTGCCCAGGGACACAGGAGCAGCCCTCATGGTGGGCACTAACAGAATCAGGGTTCACAGGAAGACAACTGAGAACACACAGACCGACTCTGGCTCTTCCCAGATGAGTTTCCTGACCACAAGAGAACTCCCGCATAGAAAGGTTATGTGGGAAACACTCTGGTTTTTCTTGCCCTGCTGTGAAATCAATTAAAAACAGGATGGATATAAAATGGTTTTATAACCTCCTCCACCTTCTGGCTTCCTTTCTTGTTGGGGATGAGCCAGTCAGAGTGGGGAGAGACAGGAGTCTCACGGTCTGAAAATTCTGCAGCAGTTTAAATGATAGTGACCTATTGCTCTAGCTCTCCTCAGGGGACCTGCGACTGGAGGAGAAAATGTCTCCTTGGAAAGTGGCCAAAGGAAGGAGCGCCCCATAGAGGGAGTGAGGGTAGGGCCCAACCCTTCCAAGCGCTGGGTCAGTCCTAGGTTCAGAACGCATCTAACCTGAGGAAATAAGAAAGCCAGTTTTAGAAGAGAGTTTATTTCCCATGGAACAATTCAAATGGCTTTGTTAGCCTCGCACACACTTGCTTTATATGGCCCAACATGAATAATTTTCATTCCTGCTTTGATTAACAAAAAAACGATAGTACATAACGTTTATTGAGTACTACTCTGTGCCAGGCATATACTCAGATACCTTTCTTACGTTCACTGTAATTCTTACAACACCACTGCAGGTTAAGTAGTGTTTTCTCCTTTTAAAAATAAGGAAAATGAGGATCAATGAGGCTAAGTAAACTTCCCAAGTTCAGAGAGCTAATAATAATAGTTCTGACTTATTGAACTCCTCCTCTTCTGTGGGCTAGATATTTGACATACGTTGTCTGAAATCCTTATCACAACCCTGGGAGGGATGTTGCTATAGTCCATTTGACAGATGAAAAAGTCATAGTTAAGGAAATAGTGCAAAGCCCCGGAACTGACTTGGTGAAGTCTGGCCTTGAACCTGGGTCTCTCTGGATTCTCTGATGCCTGTATTTATTCCAAGTGTGCCATGCAACTTCGGGATCCAGGAAGGTGCTCTTGCCCTAGGTGCTTCCAGTGGGTGCTCTGGGACCAGTGAGGGGCCCCCGCTGGTTGTCCGTGGTGATCTGAGGTTGAACTGAGCTGTGCACAGAGCATGAGAGCAGCTTCTGCCAATACACATTGTTCTCTGCAGCATGTAATGTTTTCTAGGGCCTTGGCCAACTTGGCTGAGGCATTTTAGACATCTTGAGGGACTGGATTTCGAGCATCTTAAGCGGATCGACAGATTTTTATCAGGAAGTACTGCTTCTTACCACAGAGCTGCCCACATTTTTCCCAGTGAAGAGTATTAGCTGGAACTAGGGTTCCAGCTATTTTTACACCCAATGCAAAATCATGTGAATGAGCTTCCATGGCTTACACATCTCTCCTTACTCGTCAGACAGTTCTCATCTGCTTTAGGCAACCCCATCTTCTCTTTATTCCTGTGTTATTTTCCAAGGCACAGCCACCCACAAAACGTCTTAGGGAGTCTTCATGTCCCAATCCACATCTTCACTTTGCTTCGCTCACTTGCCCGTGTCCTGAAATCTGTAGTCCACAAGCAACAGCAACAGCAAGACAACCCGAGATTGGGCTGGCATTGAGAAATGCCCAAAACATGTTTACATCTTATATATCTTTTAGGGCTCTTGTTAACCCAAGGAGAAAGAACAGCATGAACACGGGTTTTAGAGAATAACTCTTAAGACCCTATTAGTGCCCGAAGCAGGACTAGAAAGTGGATTTTCACCGGATCCCATTGTCCCCACTTATCTTGCTCCAGATCCTATTCTAAGGCATTAAGTTAGGGAAATAGCCACAGAGGCTCAGGCACGTTGCCCTAATTTGAAATGTTTCCCTCAAGGGGTCCTTTCAGTTGTTCTGAAAACTCAGCCTGAAAATTGTAAATACCCCATAAAGGCAAAGCTTTTACCTGGAACAATCCATTGCAGAAGAAGCGTATTCCCTAAAGCCAAGGTTGTTGCACAGTTTGAGCTGTCTCACGAGCACCAGCAACTAGTCATTCATTTATTCAAGAAATACATACTGAGTGGCTGCCAGGGGCCAAGTACTGCCGAGTACTGTGGACTCAGCCTAGCCCTCCTGGAGTGCAGAGTGTGTCGGAGGAGTCAGCTGAACAGGAACTTTTAGTGAAGTGCACTCTGGGAGTAGAGAGCAGGTGGGCCTGGGCAACCTCAAGGTCTGGGTTGGCTTCTCTGAGGAAGTGACATTTCAACTAAGACCTGGAAGACAGTAGAAGCTGGCCAGACGAGGATGACATGGAGTCCTCCAGTGTGGCAGCCATGAGTATGAGCCTCGCGGACCCCCAAGATGGAGGAACTTCAGTGACCAGGAGCCTGGCTGCTGCACCCTGAAATCCATCACCATGCCTGTGCAGAGGCCATGCTTCCCCCAGGCTGCACCCAGCCAATGGCTGAGGTTGGTGGCAGTGCCAGGGCAGCCTGTTCCTTGGAAGCCAGGACTACTCCGATGGCCACCTTTGCTCAAGAACACCTCCATCACCCTGCTGAGCTTCTTTACATTGCTAGGTGGTCTACAACGTATCTCTCCATCCTTCCTCCCTCTTCCTTCATGTGGAGTCAGGTTTGCATCATGTTCCTTATCCAGCCTCTCCTCTCCTGCCCGCTATGGACATGTGTGACACCGCTCAGGGAGGATGAGAAGGGGGAGGTGAGCTGAGCCAGGAGGCCAGGAAAGAAAAAAGGGAAAGGTCCCTGGGTAGAGCTGGGTAAGTTCTATTGTCCCAGCAGGAGGAGGAAAAGTCAGGCAGGAGGAGTCAAAAGTTTATTCCAGGGGTTGTCTGAGATTAGAATTCTGTCCCTTTTTAAAATTCCAGAACAGGTCTGGCTAAAAGCTTCCTGTTTCAGGACAAAGTCCCAAAGGAACTTCTTTGTAAAGCCATCTTGTAGCTCACCTGTAAGAGCTTTGTCCTTCCCTAACATTTATATCCTTACAGGTATCAGAAGAAGGTAGCTCTCCAGAGTGTCACCTTGGCAGGGCCAGTCCCAGTCCTGACTGGGGAGAAGCCCAGGTGCCAGGTTTGTTGTTGCTGCGGCAATGGAAGCTGCAGGCTGCTGGCACCTGTTGCCGTACACCAGCCCCATCCTTCTAATCAGCAGCCCAGGCTCCGATTCTTCCCAGCTGCGTGGGGAGAATGTCCTGCTCCGGCTGCCATGAGTCACTTGGCAGATCTAGTTCTCATTGCACATTAATACCTTGGGGATTTTTTGTTGTTTTATTTTTTAAAAAATAAAAGAATAACATTAACATCAAGGGAGGTCATCAAAGAGAGAAAGAGTTACAAAAAGGTGGCATGCAGCCTGTGCGTGTGAGGTGGAAGGTGGAGCGGGGGTGGGTTTTGGCCTTTAGGTGGGCATGGCTGCCCCAGCCAGGGCTTCAGTGGTGCCTTTCACATCCACTCTTTATCTATAGGATGCCTGGGGATTAGGTAGGAGTGCCAAAACACTGCAATTATAAAAAGAGGGAAAAATGACCCTGCTGGTGATCATTTAAGGAAGTATTTTAGGACAACTGAAAGGAAATAGATCTTTACAGAGCCTGTAGCCTATAAATGGAACCCATTACCCCCATCAGGTGTTCTGCATGAAAGTAAAAAATGGGTCCCAGAATAGGCCAGATAAATTCATAGATATTAGATGTCATGGTCACTAGGATCAGCCTATGAAGACCAAGTTACCATGTTCCCATGAAAATGTTCCTGCTGCCCCCAGAGGACCTGTGCTCCAGCCACATCAAGCTCCTAAATATTTCCGGAACACTGAATCTCCTTTCTTGAGTCTGTGTCTTTGCTACGCTGTTACCTCTAGGTTCCCTTGCCACTTTTTCCCAAGACTGGGAAACTACCACTTACTCTTCAAGATCCAGTTCAAAGCCTCCTCTAGAAAGTCTTTCTTGAATCCTCTAGGGCTGCGGTGGTCACTCCTTCCTCTGTGCCCTCAAAGCCTGCTGTACCAAGCACACGCACAATGCCATCATTGCACTATAATTGTCTGCTCAACCGGACTATAAACTTCTCCAGGGTAGAGACTGTGCCTGATTCATGTGGGCTTAGCAGAGAGGCTGGCCCACAGCCCCTGTGCAGGAAATACATGTTGAATAAAGGAATGAATGTTGAGTTACATCAATCAATGGTCCCACCACTTACAGGACATATTCTTAATGACATTCTCAGAAGCTTTGCTTCTAACATCACTTGGACAATACTCTTCTGCCAGGACATATTCCTGTTTATCTCAGCTAATATATATGCTCATCTCCAAAGCAGCCATCTGTGTAGTTGAAGTGAAGTAGCCAAGAGAATTGAGATTTTAGTGTCTTTAACTTAACTGTGTCTCTCAGACAAATGAGCCAGTTCCCCAGAAATCTGGTCTAGAAATATTGCCAATGCACATTCCAGTGACTTTGAGATGTTAGAAAAACAGACATATCACCTTTCAGGCTGAAATCACTGGGAAGTGCATTTTAAAGCTGGGTTTCCTTCCAGATCCTTAGGTTGTGAATGACACACAGTCTGTGGAAAATTTATGAGATCACCAAGAGCCGAGGTCTGAAGTGTTCAAGAAGTGTCTAACCACAGATCAACCAAACAGAACATTTGCATGTTTCTGAAAAACAACAAAAAACAAAAAAGCAAAACAAAACAAACACCAAACCAGCAAACAAAGGTCTAATGATCAAAATGCTGTCCAAATCAAACCAATAGGAGAGGTCTGCCCAGGCTCATATGTAGAGACTCTGAAGATGATGAATTGTAGGAAGAGAAAGGAGAATAAGACCCTGGCAAGTATGGGAAAATCCAAGAATAATGAGGGGTGCTGCTCAGTGAATTAAGTAACTATCCCTAGAGAAAATTTCCTAGAAGTGGAGAACCTTGCGTTTCAACACCAATTTCAACTTTTCTAGAAAGTCATTTGAACTTAACTTTCAAATGATTGACTGCAAAAATTTGTTAGTCAATTTAAAAATAAACATCTATACGTGCTTTTAGGTGTATGTGTGTGGGTGTATTTTTAGTAGAGATGGGATTTCACCATGTTGGCCAGGCTAGTCTTGAACTCCTGGCCTTAAGTGATCCACCCACCTTGGCCTCCCAAAGTGCTGGGATTACAGGCGTGAGCCACTGTGCCCAACCTATACATGCTATTAACTTATAGGCAAATGTCAAGTGTTTTGATTGGCCACAATGCAGGTTTTTATTCAGAAATTAGCTTTGGGACAGCTAGTATGTCCAGGGCCCCCGACTGGGCCCTAGAGATGCAGCAGGGAGCAGGACTGAGGTCGCATCTGCCCTCATGGGACCTAGAGTCTGGTAAGAAGAACAGGCCCAGGATAAGTGATTACAGTAACAGCCAGTGGCAATAAGGTTTTGCTGGGAGACATCCAGAGGGTTCTGTAATGTCCAGTAAGGGGACTTGATTTATTCCAAAGGGCCAAGATACTCACCCCAAGGAAGTGAGCTTGGGCTGATGCTCAGTATTGAGGTTGTAGGGAGAAGAATGTTCCAAGAAAAGGGAGGACTCTGAAGAACTGAAGCTTCCAGAATTGCTGAAGCCCAGAACGAGAGGAAGAATCACCAGAGAAGGCTTGAGAGATAAGCAGGGGCAAGAAAAAATATTTAACAACTGACACATGGATATAAATTCATAAACTATTACATTTATCTTAAGTGTAATTATAAAATGTATTTCATTTTATTCTCTAAATTTGCTAAATTATAGATATTATTCAATGTCTTCCTTTCCAAGAGATTTAATAGTACAAATTGTTTATAGATATGATTTTGTTTTTGTTTGATATAACTGCCACTAGATAAATTATGCCCCTGAGCTGTGAGAAAACTTTTCCAATGATTTTCCCATTAAATTGCTGGACATTAAGTAACACGCAGACTCAGGAAGCGGAGAATCCACTTAACTTCAATGGTATTTTTCAAGATGCTTAATTTTCTCTCAGCATCTGCTGAAATAACAGCAATTGCATTAACAAAGTTTCCTAGCACTTGTAATACTGCCTTAGATTTTTATCTATTTAATATCTTTATGTTGACTGAGTCATGAAAATTGTATATTGGAATCACATGCTTGAGTTTCACCTAATCCTTAGGCTAGATGAGAGGCTCTAGTGGGCAATTAAGTACTGAGCTGCAAGTTCAATATTTTGACTCAGCCCCTCAGGCTGTAGATAACCTCTGTGCACTGCGGTTTTCTCATGCATAAAATGAAAATTATGATATCTGTGGTGTTCCACTGAATTAATATACATCTAGAAAGAACATAGCTGGCATTCTATTCCCATTCGCTCTCCCCTTTAGTAACAAAGTTAATATTGTAAACGCCCAGGACAGATGACCATCAGGTATCCAAGCTCTTCTGATAAATGTAGGAGGAATTCAACAGAGAAGAATTTCTCACTGGTCTCTAGACCATCCTTATGGGCGTCTGTCTTTCTCAAGAGTGCCCATCATTCCTGAAGAAACTCTGCCCGGCACCTGACCAGAACCTGTAGGAAGCATATTAATATGTACTTATTCGCTCTTTCAATTTTCACTGGGTACTCCAGGAGCCCAAGTTCAACAAAAGCTGATGTTCCCACATATGGCCAGGTGAGGGCGACTCTGAGAGAGCACTGGCCTGTGGTAGCTGACTACAGCCTGGGAGGGTACCAGAGTCCCTATCAGGGGTAACGTCATCCCCTTACCATGGAATTTGGGAATGCTCTGGTTAAGTGAGTTCACCAGGACAAGACCTAGAGCATGGTGAGCATAGGGCTTGCATGCTGAACACCACCACAGTGATTTTCAAGCAAAACCCACCTGGATTGGGAGAAACCAAGACACAGGAATGAGGCAATCCTCTCATAGTGGAAACCAATGTCAGTGCCTAGAAGTCCATATTTTGGGGGAAACTGGCACAAGCAGCCACCAACCAGAGTAGATTCAGCATTCACTCTTTGGTTAATGGATGGAAAGGAGATAGGGGAAGTAGTTCCAAAGCATAGGAGAATTTTACTATTTAAGCAGCTAGTACCACTAACCATGCAGATAAACATAAGTTGAATGTTAACCTCAGAGTCATATTAATGGCCCTGGATGCATAGGAAGAACATGGACAGCCACAATGGTCTTAAGAGATCTGATGTATGTTTTTAACAATGTTTTCTGAATATAATATGAAGAAAAAGTTGAAGGAAATCAAGACTGGAGGCAAGGAAACCAGTTGTGATACCTTTCAGGGGTTCAGGTTGGGATATGAGAGATATTTAATGTGTGTAGTTCTCAAGACTTGGTGATAAATTAGACATGGGAGGTAAGGAGAAAGAGGAGTCAAGGATGACTCCTAGGTTTCTTGCTTGGGAATTTAGAAAGATTAAGTCACCATTTGTCATGCCCCCACAGAAAATCAGGAGACAGGCATGTTTGGAGAGGGGCTATGTTCAGTCTGGTGTTGGATATGTTCAGTTTGAAGTACCTATAACATATCTAAGCAGAGATCCAGTAGGCAGTTGGAGATATGGGTACCGCACAGAAAGAGGCCTGGCTGGAGATGATGATTTTGAAATCCTTACATATTGACTGCATGAAATTGCTGAGAGAGAGAGAATACAAGTGAGAAAGGCAAGGGTCTGAGTCCTGAGTAACAACAGCATTTAAAGAACAGGTAGAAGATAAGGCACCACAGGGTTAGGAGAAAACCAAAATATCATGCTTTAACAGAAGGCAGGAGAAAGGTGTGTTGGGTATGGTGAATGGGCACTTAGCATCCATTCCTACCTTCTCTGCTGTCTATGTTGTCTTCTTGGACAGCTCAAGACTACTTTTCCCAGATTCCTTTGCAACTAGAGGACTGGATGCAAATTAGTTTCCACCAATTACGTGTACATTCAAGATTTTGAAAGTGAAACTAAGGCAGAGGCTATAGTCCCATTGCTTTTGGCTGTTTTCCATTGACAAGCACAATGTTGAAGATGCAGAGCTTTTCCCAAGCATTGTTATGGTATCTAGTCATTAACCTCATGATTACTCAGTTGTCACAGTGGTGGTAGCAGCTTCCTCATCCTAGATTGTAGCCGTAGTAGTGTGTTCTGATTTCTTCCTGTACCTTCCCGAATTTGGCAAAGGTCTCACCCCCTTGGCAGGTCAGTTGTGATGGGCATTCCCAGAGATCCAGCTACATCTCAAAACCTTCCAACTTTTTTGTTTTTGTTTGTTTTGTTTTGTTTTTGAGATGGAGTCTTGCTCTATCACCTAGACTGGAGTGCAGTGGCACGATCTCAGCTCACGGCAACCACTGCCTCCCAGGTTTAAGCGATTCTCCTGCCTCAGCCTCCTGAGTAGCTGGGATTACAGGCGCCTGCCATCACACCCAGCTAAGTTTTGTATTTTTAGTAGAGACGGGGTTTCATCATGTTGGCCAGGATGGTCTTGAACTCCTGACCTCGTGATCTGCCTACCTCGGCCTCCCAAAGTGCTGGGATTACAGGCGGGAGGGCTTAAAATGTCAAGACTGACTTCTTTTTTTTCTTATTGAAGCCTGAATAATACAGAATATTTCAGGGAGGGAACGGTTGACTGTATTAAATACTGCTAAGAGAGCAAGCAACGTAAGGACTGGAAAAGTCCACTGGATTTGGCAATTTAGCTGTTGGTCATTTTGGTAGCAACTAAAGCAGTCTTATCGAAGGTGAAAGAAATATGCACAACATCTAATTCTTCTCCCTACTTCAGAAAAAACCTCAAAACTCTTATAGGTTGACATAGTGATGTTTTGTGGAAGAAGCTCTAGAGTCAGGAGACCCACGTTCTAGTCTTAATCTTGTTGCTATCAAGGTGTGTGAATGCAGTGGAGTCACTTAGCCTCTCATCTCCTCAGCCAGGTGTCCATGCCAGAACGTGCACCATTCTTGCTGCCTCCTAATCCCTTCTCCAAGCTGACTCTTTACATGTTTCCCTTAGCTCTCCAAAGTATAGCAACACTAGGTGGTGGCGTTTGAGAATACTCAAAAGATTTGAGGATAGCAAAACAGAATTACAAGATAGAAATGGTAAACTTAAAATAAGATATCAAACTATACTTCTGGAAAACATCAACTATGCATCTTGCAGTGATTTCCAGTGCACTTATATCATTGCACACCAACCAACTGACCTAGGCAGGAATTCCTTTGACCCTGTTCTAAACCTCTGGGTCCAGAATCCCAGCTCTTCATTTTCCTCAGGAAAAAGGAAGAAATCCTCCCTTAAAATATAATACATTCTGTATCAACATACTTGCCCTCAAAGAAGACGACTCACTTTGTCAGAGCAATTTCTTTCTTCATTATCTCTATGTTGTTGTTCTAGAAAAGGCTTTATGGTTTATCTTGCAATAATCAAAAGGCTCATGGGAAGGTTCTGCTCCCCTGACATTCCCAAAGCAATCTTCTCCCAAATTTGAATTTGAACCTAATTTGCATCCAGTCCTGTAATTGCAAAGGAATCTGGGGAAAGTAGTCTTGAGCTGTCCAAGAAGACAACATAGACAGCAGAGAAGGTAGGAATGGATGCTAAGTGCCCATTCACCATGCCCAACATGCCTGTCTCCTGCCTTCTGTTAAAGCATGATATTTTGGTTTTCTCCTAACCCTGTGGTGCCTTATCTTCTACCTGTTCTTTATATGTTGTTGTTACTCAGGACTCAGACCCATGCCTTTCTCACTTGTATTCTCTCTCTTCCTCTCTCTCAGCAATTTCATGCAGTCAATATGTAAGGATTCCAAAATCATCATCTCCAGCCGGGCCTCTTTCTGTATGGTACCCATATCTCCAACTGCCTACTGGATCTCTGCTTAGATATGTCATAGGTACTTCAAACTGAACATATCCAACACCAGACTGAACATAGCCCCTCTCCAAACAAGCCTGTCTCCTGATTTTCTATGGGGGCATGACAAATGGTGACTTAATCTTTCTAAATTCCCAAGCAAGAAACCTAGGAGTCATCCTTGACTCCTCTTTCTCCTTACCTCCCACGTCTAATTAATCACCAAGTCTTGAGAATTACACACATTAAATATCTCTCATATCCCAACCTGAACCCCTGAAAGGTATCACAACTGGTTTCCTTGCCTCCAGTCTTGACTTCCTTCAATTTGTTCTTCATATTGTGTTCAGAAAACACTGTCAAAACCACATCAGATCTCTTAAGACCATTATGGCTCTCCATGCCCTTCCTATGACATCCAGAGCCATTAGTATGCCTCTGAGGTTAACATTCAACTTATATTTATCTGCATGGTTAGTGGTACTGGCTGCTTAAATAATAAAATTCTCCTGTGCTTTGCAACTACTTCCCCTAACCTGTGCATTTCTCTGGGCATGATAGTGGCTTTCTAAATTTTCCTAGAAATGTGTTTGCCTTTAAATGTTCTAATATTTATATGTCTGGCTTCCAAAAGGAGGAAAAAAAGGAAAATGAAGGGGGCAGAGAAATACACTAGTCTTTTAAATTTCCTAGAAGTTGCTTTAGTCAGAGAAGGTGGGGCTTGCAATAATGGCAGTGAGGGTTGCAATAAGGCTGCTCTCTTATATCTGCACCTCCACAATCATAAATAGCAATCAGCAATCAGGGCACAGATCCTTGATATTTGGAGGAGAGGTTCTTTATTGACCAATCTGGCTCCCACAAGCTGTATGCATGCTCCTGGAACATGTGCACAGCTGCCTGCCACAAAGCTGGGGGTGGCAGGGTGACAGAGGGATGTTCACACCAAAAGCTGAAATTGACCAAAATTAATCACAGTTTACTACCTAAGTCTTCCCATAGAAGTTGCAACCCTTCAAAAAGACTCCAGAGTTTCAAAACAGTTACTCAGATATAGTTTAATAGGAGAACACTATGATTCTTTAGAAATGAATCCTGACATATTTAAGGGTAAAGAACCATGATGCCTATAGCTTTCTTTCATATGGTTCAGCAAGCAAACAATAAAAGTATAGGTATATAAAGAAAAGATGGCAAAAAGTAAATACTTTTTGAATCTATGTGGTAGGTATGTAGGTATTCATTGTCCTACAATTTTTTCTGTATTTCAAATTTTTTATAAAACGTCATAACAACTAGTAGATAGGGGATGTGGGGGAAGCGATTTCCTGTTTGGGTACTAGCTTTGTGGCCAGATGGATGGCAAGAACCATCCAAATTTGCACATGCCTGATTTAAGCATGTCAGAAATAGTGGAGACTGTGTGACTCCATTCACTTAGAGGCCAGAATCTTCAAGGCCTATTGTACCACTCTAAATAGTTTCTAGTTCATCCATGAGCTAGCAAAAGCCCATAAATAGTTTAAACATAAGAATGACAAAAGCATGCTTGCACATATTTGAAACATCATTCAGGCTGGGGAATGGTTGGAAAGGTAGCAAGAGTGGAAGGGGTGGGCATTTTAGGGATTGTTGGTCAGTCTTCTGGGTCAATTATAATGAAGCCTAAACTAGCACAATGACCATGGAAACAGCGAGATAGAACAGATCCAAGAGAACTTCACAAACATGGACCGAAGAATGAGACATCTCAAACTTCTATTAACCTTGGTTCAAACTGAAGTCTTAAGTCGTCTTGATATTTGCTGAAAATCCCTGGAAAGAAGTCATCCTGTTGACCTAAGTACTTTAAGAAATTAAGTGCTAAGTTACTTATTGCCCATCTCAGCAAGATAAGGAGACAAGTTTATAGAATATTTACATCTTAGCAATAATGGGAGTATAATGAAAAAATAATCCAGGCAAGGCAAAGATCTCAAGATTAAAACGTACATGTTCTGAATCATGAATTATTATTTCAGTTCCTCTCTACGCTGAGAAAGAGCAAGGGGTTTGCCAAGTGTTTGTAGCACTTTTATGTAACCTCTCGGAAATATAACCCTTAAAGCCTTGTGATAACCCCAGAGGATAGGAAAATACTTTCTTTTGAGAAATTGCTTATCTGTGTCATAAATATATTTGTTATGGGAAAGTGAATTATTTGTGTAATTGTAGGTGAAGTAATTGTATTAACTAAACTACCATTCAGTGTATTATATTAGACAGAAAGCACCCAACTTTCTAGTTTAATTTTCTTTTTATAAAGTGCTGAAGTTAAAACATGCCTTTGACCAATTCTGATCCAAACACATGGCAAATCTTTATTCTTCTGTATGTGGTACAACAGTCAGGACAAGGAGGTTGGTTTGAAAGAGTGAGCCAGGAAGAATTTTCAAGACTGATGCCCGGGTTGCTGGCTTGGGTAACTAGGTAGATGGTGAAGCTATTCAGTGAGTCAGGGCACACAGGAAGAGGAACAGCAGGTTTCCAAGACAGTGAGTTTGACTTTGAACATAAAGAATTTGAATTACCTGTAGGACATCTGAGTAGAGCTGATTAATGGGCAGATGGAGATATGCATGTGGAACTCAGGAGAAAGATCTGGAAATTTACATTTAAGCCAACTGCACATGACTCAGGTAGAGCCACTCTCAGTTAAATGTGGGACCCTTGTAATATAGCCTGAACCAGGAAAGTGCAAATGTTTTTTGACGCCAGGATGCTTTCCTCATTGAGAATAGAACATGTTGACTTTGAAAGAAAATCAGTATTCACTTTGGTGAAATATTGCCGCTGGGTAATTTAAGAGGAAACCAGCCATAGCATTGATGTTGAATGACCAAAAGGGCACAAAGAACCCTCCATCTTGCCCTTACCATGATTCAGATTATAATAAGTACTCAAAAATTATTTGTTGAATGAACAAATGCTGAAATATCCCCATTCCCCACAGCCTGCTCCCAAATATGTCCCTATTACCTAATGAAACAGAAAATGCACTGGATGGAGGTATTTTCTTAAGTAAAAGATGACCCCCAGGTACTTCTGGGATGAGTAATACTTCAACCACCACCAGTCACACAGTTCTCTGGGGAAACAATTTCTGGAAATGGGAAGAGGAACAGTCATGGGGGAAAGTGGGAGGAATGGGAAGAGAGAAGAGGCCGCAGAGGTCAGGCTGCTTCCTTCACATCTTTTCTTGGGGTGGATCTGGCCTGGGCTGGAGGCCCTTCACCCTGAACTCTTAAAGGAACAAAAAGTATCCTTCCTGCGCTTTCCATTACTTGCTTTCAAATATGTTTCTGGAAACCCTCTGGGGATAGCAACAGAGTTGAGGCCTACTTCCCACCTCCACTTATTTTTTGTTACGTCACAGCATTGATCTTTGTGATTAAGTGGCAACTCAAAAAGCTCAGGAACAGCACGCCTTCCTCAACAGTAATTCTGCAGACTCTCAGGAGAGGAACAAGATCCAGGGTTTGTCAGTGGTGCCACTTGCAATGGCTGTGGAGATGGGAGGGTGGCAGGGAGAGGAAAGCCTTTGCTGCGGCTGCAGAGATCTCATCAAAGGCCTGCAGTTCAGGTGGAGTAAAGGAGTTGCAAACCTTGGGGATGGAATGCCCTCACCCTCCGCTCTGACTTTGACCATTGCTTATTATTATGTTTCAGTTTTTCTCCTTATGTCACTGTTGGCTTCTGTCTTGATAAGCAGCAGCTCAGAAAGCATAAACCTGGGCTGTGTGGAATGTCACCCTTTAGAGACTAAAATGGGATGTTTCTGGAATATGCTTTCCTCTCAGGTCTGCACACAGCCCGAGGCACAGCAACTCTGTAGCTGGGGAGTGCAGAGTGAGGCCACCACCCTATCATTGAGGCTTGCCAATTGCTTTTCCATGATACAAATAGATAATTAACACAAACCTATTTGGGAAGAAGGAAAGTTCTGAATAAATGGGTTAACAGCCTCCATCACAGAGCTCTTCCTCACCAGCTGCTATCCTCAGATGGCAGGTGCTCGGTAAATATTTGCACTATGTACTAGGGGTTGAGTTAGGTTGGCATGATTGACGTGAAATGCCAGTCAATCCATCTTACTAATTCTGCTTTGTTCCGAGAGTTCTAGGGCCCTGTCTTCAACAACAGCTGGGGGAAAGGCTCTACCAGATTTATTCTCCTCATCCTCCAAAATCCTGGTGAATTCATCACCTGAGTTAAAATTACCATCCTCTTGCAAAGCAGACTCTATAGACATGAACCATCCTAACTCCAGCTGTTTGCTACAGGCAAAGCAATCTGAACTTAATTTAAACGGATGAGTGAGTGTTGGTGATGAAAATTACTCTAAGAATGACCAAAGAAACAGGTTCTAAGATTCCCTGAATAGTGCTTTGGTCTCAGAATATGTAGAGGTGTGGGGAAATGTTAGGTGCACCCCATCTGGGCAACATCTGTTGTTTTGGGAGCTGGGAGTTTATTTGCTGAAGCATATCTGAAGGGTGTGATTTGGTTTTCCTCTTTCCATTCTGGGTTCTGGTGCTTAATTTTGCTTCGTGAGGCTCTCAAGGGACAGGTGCATCCCATCTGCTGACTTCCTGTTGGCTCTGAGGTGACATATTCTCATTAAGACGGCTCCTATTTAAATGCTGTGTCTTCTGCTGTTGCTGTCTCCGCATCTTTCTCCTTTTCGGTTTTCTTTCTCTCCAACTGGTCCCAGTGGACTCAAATGGACTATTTGACATTCCCCTGCTTTCAGTCCTCCACCTGTATTCCATCAGTATGTTATATGATAATTACTTCATATTTTAATTCACTGGACTGCAAACAAGAACCAGGGAAAGCCAGAAACTCCATTTTCCACTGGAAAATGTGCAGGGGTTAACAAGAGAAGTGTTCACAGGAAAGGAAATTAATGGCTTGATGAGATTTCAGGGTGTGTACTGGACAGGCTCACCCAACAGGAAACCTCTTCCCTGATGCTGAGACCACGAATACATTCTGTACCAAAGCAGTATCTGAAGTGCAGATACACACGTACCTCATATTTCACTATGAGAGTTCCTTCTTAAGCATGCTGTTAAAAGATGGGTATTTAACCGGGCTAGAGCATTTTGTTTCTCAAGTGAGAGGAGTCGAATAGACTAGAAATTATATCATTACCATCATGATCATTGTTTTTGTATATAAAAGAACATGACTGGCCTTTGTCCATAGTCTCTGTGAGCTAGCCTAAGTTCTTGGATTTTCCTGAGTGATAGGAATGTCTTTGTTATTCATGGTGGGCCCCCTCAGACCATACCTTAGTTTATGCTAATACTATAGCTCAGGATGGGATCTAACTATGCTAGAAAGACTAACCATGTGATGAGAGGGTTGAAGTTTTGAGCCACGTGATATCAACCCAAACTCTGGGGAGGAGAATGGAGCTAGAGATTGACTCCAGCCGTACAGAAATGATATAATCAACCATGCCTATGTAATGAAACGCCAATAAAAACTCTGGACACAAAGGTTTGGTTGAGTTTCCTGGTTGGTGATACACTGATGTGCCAGGAGGGTGACACATCCTGAGGACATGGAAGCTTTGCATGTGAGCCCTTCCAGACTTTGCCCTATGGGTCTTTTGTTTTGGCTGGTCCTGATTTGTATCCTCTATAATAAAACTATAGTCATAAATATAGCACTTTTTTAAGGTCTGTGCATCACTCTAGCGAATTATCAACCCTGAAGAGGTAGCGGGAACTTCTGAATTTGTAGCCAGTTGGTCAAAAGTGCACACGGCCTGGGAGTCCTGGAACTTACAACAGATGTCCAAACTGAATGGAGCCTTGTTAGGTGCATGCCCTTGAACCTGTGGAGTCTATGTTAATTGCCAATAGTTAGTGTCAGAATTGCATTGCAGTCATCATCATCATCATTGCCTCACTTTATTGAGTTATTACCAAATGGTACTTTGTATATGTCATGGGATCCCCAAATTTATGCAGTATACTCAAATATGCAAAGAAAATGTTGCTCTCACAATGGATTTTATCTAACGATCTTCACTTTCTTCCCCAGTCATTGAATAGTAGAAGAAAAACAGAATTTAAACTTGATAATTTATAGCATCAGAGTCTCTTTCATTTTAAATTCTTTTAACTCCATATTTTTAGAGCATGTACTTAGCCTTCCAGATTCCCCTTTCCCACCCCCAATCCTCTTTAGAGTGAAATTTAGAGTTTTGGGCAGAATCATGGCCTAAAGGCTGTCAATGCTGCGTCAGCAAAAGGGACTCAAATCCTTGGAGCCATGCTGCCCTTAGGCTTGAGCAAGAGCTGCCCTTGGCGGGTGGGGGGTGGTTCTTGCTCTGACTTTTCTCTTGTCACAGCCCACACCAAGGGGCAGGGTGTCCAGGCAGCCAAGGGGATGTGCTCACCAGAGTCTGTACCTCCACTACTGCGCCATATTCAGGATACCCAGGACACAGGAATCCCTTCCTTCCCAACTTCTCCAATGCACTTTCAGGGCCTGTGCAGGCTTCCTCCTTAGGTTTATCTCCTGCCGGTGGACCCCACAACAAGTATGCATACCCTTAGGCCAAAGAGGTGGCCAAGGAGAAGCTGTAGCAGAGTGGGATTGGGGTGAAGGAGCCTGGACCTGCAGCCTGGGGGTCTATGTGCCTGTGTAAACCTTCCAGACAAAGTTGGGGTTGGGAAGAGATAGGAGCAGACTGGGGCTGCATTTGTACTCACCTCAGGCCCTGCTCTGGATCCTCATCAGCCTCTGATGCACTGTGACTGCCCTGATCCAGCTCCTGTGCTGGTGACCTCTGAGGTGTCAGGCCTTTGCAATGATGCACTGGCATCCATCACTGGAGTCCATGGTCCTTGATGTTTACCTTCAGTCATGAAGTCCACATATACAGGGTTTATTTGTCTTGACTGCAGGACTTGGCCAGCAAACCAGCCCTCTCATCTTCTCCTATCCCCTCATGGAAGCACAGAGAAACCTCTAGAACTCCTGCATATCATATGTAACTATGGGAAATCAGGAACATTGCCACCTCTCTGCTCCTCCTCTGGCTACCATTTATACTGTACTGGATGTGGCCATATGTGAGGCTTCCCTTAAAGTTTCGTCATTCAATATACAGTTTACATATGGCATGTAGGAGTTCTAGAAGTTTCCTTATGCACTTGAAAAGAGGTTAGTCTGAATTGAGATGTGCTGCACCAAATACACATCGGATTTCAAAGCCTGACCCCCCAAAAGTAAAATATCTCATTAATTTTTTCTATTGATTGCATGTTGAAATGATAATATTTTGGATATATTGAGTTAGATAAAATATATTATTGAAATCAATATTATCGATTTTTGTTTCTTTTTTAGAGACGTGATCTTGCTCTGTTGTCCCAGCCAGAGTGCAATGTCACCATCATAGCTCACTGCAGCCTCTAACTACTGGGCTCAAGCAATCCTCCCTCCTCGACCTTCCAAAGTGCTCAGATTACAGATGTAAGCTACCATGCCTGGCCTATTTCTTTCATTCTTTTTTTCCTTTTTTTGGTAGGATTTTTGTTAATTTACTTATTTGTCCTAGTTTTCTGGCAATCTAAGCAGTTAAAGCAGAAAGCTTTTAGGGCGTTAACCTTGAGCCAATGAAGCTAAATGGATAACTCTTTGTAAATGGCAAAGTAGCTGCAGTACCAAAAAAAAAAAAAAAAAAAAAAAAAATGACCAGATTGGCCTGGTTCAGCAAATGGCCTAGAACCAGGGAGCCAGGACTGGCTAGCCATTGGTTCATTACCTCTTCTGGAAAGCCTTAGGGAGCCTGCCTCACCCACAGTCCCCTTCTGAGGGTGACTAAGAGTGATGGTACATGACCCATGATCCCATCACATTAATAGAACAAGGAAGCTATTGTTGGATTAGCCAGAGCCTGAAGGTGGCCTTCAGCAAGAACTCCTCCACCTGGATGTTGAAGGCTGTCCAACCAGATGCTCTATCAGGGCATTCAATATAGACATACAGAGAAAGTCTGTTGGTAAAGTCAGGGGCAGCAGGTGCAGAGGCAAAATCTATGCATCATCGTCATGGTGGAGCCCCAGAGCAGGGATCCACAGATGTCCAATTCTGAAGAGTTGCCAAACAGATATTGTTGTAACGGTGTCACCAGAGCTACTAGTGGAGTAATGGGGCTACAGCCCCTTCCTGGACCATGTTTTTGTTTCCATGGAGGCCTGACCACATGGTCTGAGACAACTTTCTGTCTCCTTAATTTTCCTAAGTAGGCTGATATAATAATTAACCCTCATTTGTGGAAATAACCTAAGGACACGTCTGTATCTTGAAACCTTGAAACCAGTGAATCTGACATACAGGCACATGCTACAAAAAGAAACAACCGAAAGGATCAGGCCACAGCTTCTTTTCTAATGAAGGACTGGTGGTTCACATCAGCCCCCAAAGTGGTTCTTTCTAGATGTCACCAGTAGGGCAGCTCATTCCTAATCCTCTTCCACGTTGCCAGCCTCCAATTTAGAAACCGGAACAGGGAAATGCTTCTTTCCCAACAATTTTGCAGCTAAGCATCGCCTGTTTCTTTTTGCTTTAAAAACGTGGCCAGCAGAAAAATTGAAATTACATATATGGTTCACATTAGATTTCTACTGAACAGCTCTGTCCTAGAGACTTGGTGGCCCAGCCAAACTGTCTGAGGCAAATGGCATTTGCCTCCCCAGTCTTGTAGTTCCTCATACATGACCTCTTTGCCCTCTTCTTGTCTCTCGTCGCCTTTGTCATTCCATCAGAGAAGAAGGGCAGACTTCCTCCTTCATTTTCCTGTCTCCCGTGAACTTCTCCTGTGTTCTAGCCTCTTTCCTTCCAAAGCCTCTAAGCCAAGCCTCACAGCTCAGCCATAATGATGGAAAGGGAGTCTGCTCTACCCTTTGAAAGAAACTTTATAATCCCTGTCAGTTAGGCTTGTTCTGGATGAGCAATAAACAAAATTTGATTTTTTTTCTTCTTAAAAAAATTTAAAATTTCTTCTCCTTCTGTGATCCCCCTTCCCTCTCCAAAGTCCTACTTCGGATGTCAAAAACTACATATAACCTCCCACTTCCTCCTTGGTTTCCTTTTGTAATACTCCTAACTCTCCATGAGGCATCTCTGGATGAATGGGGTGAATGCAAAATGAGAAAAACATATTCATAAATTTTAAATCTGTATATCTGTTATGTGAATGCAGTCATCCTTCGGTATACACAGGGGATTGATTCCAGAACCCCGTATGTAACCAAATCCAAGCATATTCAAGTCTCGCAGTCAGCCCTGCAGAACCAGCATGTAGGAAAAGTCAGCCCTCCCCATACATGGGTTTCACATCCCAGGAATGCTATACTTTCCATCCATGTTTAGTTGGAGAAAAGCTTCTGTAAGTAGACCTGCACAGTTCAAACTTGAGTTGTTCAGGGGTCAACTGTTATCTCATATCATCATCAACAACATATATACCCAAGAAGTAGGTATAATTAACTATTTTATATATGAAGAAATGAGACTAAAAGGTATCAGTGGCAAAGCCAAAATTTCAACTTAGGCCTTTGGACCTTTAAAGCCTCATTCATTCAATTCAATGAATCTTTATTATCCACTTTATGCTAGGCACTGTTCTAGACACTTGGGCTGTATCGGTGAATGAAAAAAGCTCTCTGAAAGCAATTTTCTAGCAAGTGGGGACAGATTATAAACAATATGGTTGGCAGAATAATGCCTTCCCAAAGATGTTCATGTCCTGATCTCCACAACCTGTGAATATGTTACACTGGATGGCAAAAAGGACTTTGCAGCTATGATTAAGGTTATGAACTTTTTTTTTTTTTTTTTGAGACAGAGTCTCGCTCTGTTGCCCAGGCTGGAGTGCAGTGGCCGGATCTCAGCTCACTGCAAGCTCCACCCCCCGGGTTCACACCATTCTCCTGCCTCAGCCTCCCGAGTAGCTGGGACTACAGGCGCCCACCACTTTGCCTGGCTAGTTTTTCATATTTTTTAGTAGAGATGGGGTTTCACTGTGTTAGCCAGGATGGTTTCGATCTCCTGACCTCGTGATCCACCCGTCTTGGCCTCCCAAAGTGCTGGGATTACAGGCTTGAGCCACCGCGCCCAGCCAAGGTTATGAACCTTGAGATGGGGGAAGTATCCTGGGTTATCCAGTTGGGCTCAATGTAATCACATGGGCCCTTGAAAGTGGAAGAAGAAAGCAGAAGAATCAGTAAAGAGACATGGAATGGAAGAAGAGGCAGGAAAGATTTGAAGCATGAGGCGTACTTGACCTACTGTTGCTGCCTTAGAAGATGAAGGAAGGAGCCATCAGCCAAGGAATATGAGTGGCCTCTGGAAACTGGGAATGCCAACAAGGAAACAGGAACCTGAGTCCATCAATCACAAGGAACTGAATTCTGCCGGCAATCTGCGTAAGCAAGAAGACAGATTCTCCTCTAGATCCTCCAGAAATGAAGGCAGCCCTGCCAACACTTTGACTTTGGCTTTGAGAGACTCTAACCAGAGAAAGCAGCCAAGCCCACCAGACTTTTGACCAATAGAACAATAAGATAATAAATCTCTGTTGTTTTGAACTACCAAGTGTGTGGTAATTTGCTATGACGGTAATATGAAATGAATACAAGCAATACATATAATAAATAAGTGTATCAGTCAGTGTCCAATGAGGAAAAGAAAAACCACTCTCGATAATCAAAGCAAAAAGAGATTTAACGCATGTAACTGGTGGGAAAATTTTGGGAAGGACCGGAAGAACAAAAGAAGGAGGGGAATATTACCTGTATGGCAGACTGATTGCATTTATGTTCCTAATCCTTTATCCTTCCCCGTACCCAGACCCTTTGGCATGTGAGTTTGGGGTCCCTCCCATACAGTGGAGTGCATTTCTCTACCCTGTGTGACTTGTGGCGCAGAAGTGATGATGAGCCACTTCTAAATCCAGGCTCTTGAGGCTCTGCACGTTTTCACTTGCTCTTTCTTGGATGCCTGCCATCACCACAGAACATGCTCAGGCTCTCCTGCTGGAGGACAAGAAAACCATGTCTCAGAGTCTAGCGGCCACAGTCAAGGCCAACCCATCCAAGCCAACAACCTGCAGAGTACACAATCACTCAGTCAACCCCCAGCCAACCCTGGGTAGGCAAACACTACATTCTTTTATTTTTGAATGCTACGAAATTGTTATGGTTGTATGTTTCATGGAACTATTTTGGCAATAGGTAACTTACATCCCTGGAAATCAGGAAATTATCATCACTCTTGACTTAGAGGGTAAAAAGTGGGAAGGGGTGTTACTCAGAGATCAGGAAGCTGCTGCCACCCCTAGCTGATGCCCATAAGCCCAGTATTTATCACTGTACTGCTGCAGAGACTGTCGCTGCTACTAACACTGATGGACACACTATTGCTGACATTGCTGGAAACACTGCCACTAGAATTCAGAAAGTGATTCCCACCCCATGGTTGAAGTTCATGAGTCCACAGTGTTGGAGGCATACTTGTGTTAATGAACAGAAGACAGCCTCTGCCTCCATCTTCTTATCTTCAAATCTCACATTAATGCCTCCCAAGAGCAGATACTAACAAGCACAAAACTGACCAAGGAGTACAGGAAATATAGTTTACAGCCTTTTGGCCCCAACAGTACAAGGGAAATTAGAGAAGAAGCCTGGAGAGAGTTGTGTGCTAAAGGCATTGTCTGACACAATAAATAAATTATATGATAATTTAGAATAATAAGTACTATAGGAATAAAACAGAAAAAAAGCAGGATTTAGGTAAATGAGCATGTCCTTAATCACTGTTTTGCTACCTCCCAGGAAATACATCCAGACTGTTTAGTTTATCTAAACCATTCCCACCCTTGGTAGATAGATAATAACAAAATGGCAAAGTTTTCTTCTGGGAAGGAGGGGCCAGTAGGGAATAGAAATACACGTTAGGAAGAAGTAGGAGAATGGGAGAGGAGTCTTGCCTGGCACATGCAGGCTAAAAAAGAAAAAAGTTGCATAAACTTTGCAGGGATTTAGATACCTATTTAATTCTGTTTAATAAACCATTTCTTCCTACCTATGTGCCACAAGGTACCATACCATGAACTTTGAGGAATTCAAATATAGCCTGGATATCAACAGTCTGATTGTCCCCCAAGTCCTGCAAACTGCAGGTGTCAATTTGTCTGTTAGGATTTGGTTAAGTTGCTTTACCTCCCATTCTATATACTGTGAAAACTCATCAATATCTACCTATCTGTCTGGGTTCTCTTGGGGTGCCTGAGGGTCTGGTCCTGAGTTCTTTCTACCGTATTTTTGGTTTCTGCTTGGAGTTTTGCCTCATGTATACATTATCAACCAACATAAAGCAAACTCTGTAAAATATTCAAAGAGGTTTATTCTGAGCTAATGTAAGTGACCGTGGCCTGGAGACCAGTCTCAGGAGGTCCTGAAAAAGTGTGCTTGAGGTGGTCAGGTTACAGTTTGGTTTTATACATTTTAGGGAGACAGAAGTTACAAGCAAAGGCACAAATTAATACAGTTCAGTCCCAAAAAGTGGAGCACCTCGAAGGGGCAGGGGCATAGGGGCAACTCACAGGTCATAGACGGATTCAAAAATTCTGTGATTGGCCATTGGTTGAAAGAGTTAAGCTAAAGACACAAAGTCAGTAGGAAGAAATGCTTGAGTCAAGATAAGAGGTGGGGAGTCGTGGAAGCCAAGGTTCTGGTTATATCGATGAAGCCTCCAGGTAGCAGGCTTCAGAAAGAATAGTTAGTAAATGTCTCTTTGCGGAACTTAAGAGGGCTTAGGCTTAGTTAATCTCTCCTAGATCTGGGAAAGGCCTAGCTGCATGAATGGAGATTCTCTATAGATACAGAATTTCCCCCACAAAAGACCACTTTGCAGAGCCATTTTAAAATATGTCAAAGGAACATATTTTGGGGTAAAATATTTTGATTTCCTTCAGGGTCTGCTATCTGTCATGGGATGCTATAGTAGAGTCAGGTTGGAATTTGGTAACTTGTTGCCGAAGAGTCTGTTTTGTCAGTCTTATGATCTCTATCTTGCTCAGTTGTGCCTAAACTCCAAAAGAAGGAGTATGAGGAGGCCTGTCTGACCTTCTGCCCTGTCATGGCTGGGAATTTATTCCATTTTTCAGGTTGTTCTGGGGTCCCCTTGGCCAAGGGTGAGGCTAGTTCAGTCACTGGGTGGGGATATAGGATTTTATTTTTGGTTTACAATATAATCCAAATGCCTTTATTATATCAGGTCAATACATCAGACATTGCCACAGTTCCTTGCAGCCCCAAAGTACCCACTGCCTAACGCTGTGTCTGGGCAGATATATCTGGGCGGGCTTAGGGCCATGGAGGGAGCTTGGCAATGCAGAAATGGAAACCTGGTGTATAACAACTTAGACATCCTTATCCCAACTCATCTGTCAGTCTTCTCCCCACCTGGAAGAATTTTCATTTACATCTTGCCGACATTCCCTTTTACTTAGGTTTCCTTCTCCCTATCTCACTTCCTTCCTTCCTCAGCCAGTTATAGTTTGACCTCCCACCAAAATTTCTGTTAAGTGGAGCAATTGAGCTGTCTTTGTTTTACCACGTGACCGTTATCTAGGTAGGCTACCCCACTTTCCCATTAAGGTGTGTTCCTGAACAAACACATAGTTCCCTCCTTAAACAAAATTTTGCAGTCAGCTTTTAAAATCATTTTCCTCCTTCCCATCAAGTCAAAGATAATAAGCCAGTGCTTCCACATTCACAGGTACTTCCTGGTATACACAGAGGAGTTGCCTACAGAAAATGTCCCGCAGAATGTTCCTGGAATTTGATCTCCACGTACTGTTCTGAGAGGCTAGCCTGCAGAGAACAAATGTAAGGAGGTATGTCATAAGATCAAGATATTTTGAAAATATGTGCCCTCATTTCACATGGTAAATGGGAAATTAAGTATTTTCTTTTAAAAATGAACAACGAGGGAACTTTTGTTTCTATAAGAAAGACTAGGTAATTTGCTCTTCTTTATTTTTTAAATGTTTTTATTTTATTTATTTTTATTTTTGTGGGTATATAGTAGGTATGTATCTTTATGGGGTACATGAGATATTTTAATACAGGTGTGCAATGTATAATAATCACATTGGGGTAAATGGGGTACTCATCACCTCAAGCATTCCTTGTGTCACAAACAATCTAACTATACTCTTTTAGTTATTATAAAATGTATAATTAAATTATTTTGGGCTATAACCACTTTGTTGTGCTAATGAATACTAGGTCTTATTCATTCTCTCTTTCTAACCACTTTTTTGTACCTGCTAACCTTCCCCACTTCCCCTTCCCCATTACCCTTCCCAGCCTCTAGTAACCATCCTTCTACTCTCTAGCTCCATGAATTCAATTGTTTTAATTTTTAGCTCTCACAAATAAGTGAGGGCATATGAAGTTTGCCTTTCTGTGCCTGGCTTATTTCATTTAACATACTGACCTCTGGTTCCATCCACGTTGTTGCAAGTGACAGCATCTCATTCTTTTTTATGGCTGAATAGTACTCCATTGTGTATAGGTACCACATTTTCTTTAGAGGACTAGGTAATTTGAGCCAAGCCTTTGACTGAGGGCAAACAGAAAAGCTGGATGAAAAAATACACACACACACACACACACACACACACACACACACACCACACACACACACACACACACTTTAAAATATCAGAGAGCTAATAAGGTAGCTAAGAATTATTTTTCTATGATCTAGGAAAAGACAGAAATATATAGAGTTGAGCCTGGCAAATAGGGCTTTTTTCCTTGGAAGTGTTTGATGACTTCTGAATAGATTGCTGAAAGGCAGAGCAGAATTTTGAGTGGCTTCAGAGGCTAAAAGATGAAAAGTGGAGTCTAGGACCCTCTAAGATAACCTATTTCCATGCTTTGAATTGGAACCATCAAAGTCTGAATTCTAGGAGTAAGGATAAATCAGAAATATAAAACAGATTTATAGAGAGAGTGCTAGAAAAAAGAGAGAATGGTACAGAAAACATAGTTTAAGAGAATTTTGAAGAAAATAGCCTGGTAATTTTCTAAGAATGATGAAATCATCCAGCCACAGATTTAAGAAGTATCATGAACCTCAAGAAAGCTAAATATAAAGGTCATTTAAATTATATATAAATTGTGATAATTTCTGCAAAAGTATGCTGATTTAGATGCATAGAATTTATAGACCAATTTGGGATGATTAACATCTTTTTAATTTTCTTATTTATTTATTTATTTTTTTGAGACAGGGTCTTTCTCTCTGTTGCCCAGGCTGGAGTACAGTGGTGCAATCTTGGCTCCCTGCAACTTCTGCCTCCTGGACTCAAGCAATTCTCCTATCTTAGCCTCCCAAGTTAGCTCAGACTACAGGGCCAAGCCGCTATGCCCAGCTAGTTTTTTTTGTTTTTTGTTTTTTGTTTTTTTGAGGCGGAGTCTCGCTCTGTCGCCCGGACTGGAGTGCAGTGGCCAGATCTCAGCTCACTGCAAGCTCCGCCTCCCGGGTTTATGCCATTCTCCTGCCTCAGCCTCCTGAGTAGCTGGGACTACAGGCGCCCGCCACCGCGCCCGGCTAGTTTTTGTATTTTTAGTAGAGATGGGGTTTCACCGTGTTAGCCAGGATGGTCTCGATCTCCTGACCTCGTGATCCGCCCGTCTCGGCCTCCCAAAGTGCTGGGAGCCCAGCTGATTTTTGTATCTTTCGTAGCGATGGAGTTTCGCCATGTTGCCCAGGCTGGTCTTGAACTCCTGAGTTCAGCTGATCTGCCTACCTCAGTTCAGCTCATCCTGCTTCCCAAAGTGCTAGGATTACAGGCGTGAACCACCGCACTGGGCCAGAGATCATTAACATCTTAACAAAATGAATCTTCCAATCCATGGAGACAGTATATTTTTCCATTTATTTAGTTTTCCTTAAATTTCTCTTATCAGTATGTGCACAATTATTTTTAATCGTATTTTTGCAAAACAAATCACTCACATGTTCATCAATAGGGTAGCTGTTAAGTAAAATTATTACACATACATACAAACAATGAAATTTTATCCGGCTTTTAGAATGATTCAAAACTCGCTTATGAAGATGGTAAAGTAAAGCCATATCACAGAATTTGTCTATTATCTAACAAGGTGATTTTTTGTTGCAAAAACATGGATAAAGAGCCCCAAATTTAACCAAACAAGAAAAGGGGCTCAAACTTATGCTATAAACTTCAAAGAGTACTGGGCAAAGAAAATGCAGAAAGTTCAAGTGCAGGCATCGATTCTAAGGCTACTCCACCTCCATCTGAATCAGTACTGGGGTAATGTTTTGAGTGAGAGAAACCCTGAGAATTTTGAGCAAAATCAACCAATTCAAAGAGAAGTGGACTTACAGTTGATAAGGTTGGCAGATAATACAGCTTCAGGATAATTGGCTCTACTGAATAAAGCAATCCAATAAAGAAGGAGCAAAGGGAGCATTCCAAATTCTCAAAAAGAAAGTACAGAAAATATCCTTGAAGTGAAGGATAAAAAGATGTACACTTAAAGGCATAGTCTCTATCTCAGAAAACTGACATAAAGCAATAGACATCGACACACTGGTTAAGTTGCTAAACATGAAAGAATTCTTCAAATATTCAGCCAGAACAAAGCAAGTCACCAAAAGAAGGAAAATGTGAGATGGTTTCCAAATTCTCTACAGAAACACTTATTACAGAAGACAATGGAGCAACGTATAGACATTTTCCAGGGTTAAAGAATGACTCAAGGATACTTGGCACAACAAAAATTGTTAATCATGTGTCAAGGAAACAGGCATTCATTTTCAAATATGAACAGTGTGTGAGTCATTGAAAACCATTTTGACAATGAAATCTAGCCAATCAAGAACTAAATAAAAATTAATAATCCAGGAATGGAGAAGTCATAGAAAAAGGATTGTTGTAAACAATTAATTCAGTTATGTAGAAAATGAAACTAAACATCTGGGAAAATTCTGGTTGCAATACAGAATTTAATGTTATCAACTTGGGCAAATTAAGAATAACATAATTAACAACAACAACAAAATACAGATGCGGGGCAGGGGGGTGGGGAAGGAAAGAAGAAACAGATGCATACTGACCTATTCACTTTTCACAATCAGGAGTCAACTAATGCTGTTGGGAGAAAAGGCTGGGTGTGATGACTCACACCTGTAATCCCAGCACTTTGGGAGGCTGAAGTGAGTGGATCAGTTGAGGTCAGGAATTTGAGACCAGCCTGGCCAACATGGTAAAACCCCATCTCTACTAAAAAATAATAGTAATATAAAAAAAATTGCAAAAAAAGACAAGTTTGAGACTAATCATTTAATTTTTAAAATATCTTAACCTTAAATTTTATAGGAATTAATAAAATTTCTTGTAGTAAAAGATTATTGATCTAGTATAGCTATTTCTTTCATTTTCCATCAGCATATTTTTCTTCTGTTAAATTTAAATTAGATTTCCAAAACTACACGGATGAATGTCACAGACTCACCTTGTGCAAAAGAAACAGATACAAAGGAATACATACTGTATGTTTCCATTTGTATAAAGATCCAAAAGATGAAACAAATGTACCCCTGCATGGTGAGGGCAAGAGACTAGTGACTGGGCCTAGGCATTAGGGAGCCTTCTGTTGTATTGTGAATGTCTTATATGTGGGTTGCATACCCATGGGTGTGTATATATACATACAAATCCACTGAGGTGTACACTTAACATTTGTGCATGTTGCTGTGCATATATAGGTATTTTAACATTTAAAGTAAATATAATGCTTTTTATTTAAAAATAGCATAGATAGTAAAGTTTAATTTTTTTCTTCTACTTTAAGTTCTGGGGTACATATGCAGGATATGGAGGTTTGTTACATAGGTAAACATGTGCCATGGTGGTTTGCTACACAGATCAATCCATCACCTAGGTGTTAAGCCCAACATCCATTAGCTGTTCTTCCTGATGCTTTCCCTCCCCATGCCCCACTCTTACAGGGCCCAGTATGTGTTATTCCCTCCAATGTGTTCATGTGTTCTCATCATTCGGTTCCCCATTATAAGTAAGAGCGTGCAGTGTTGGGTTTTCTGTTCCTGCATTAGTTTGCTGAGAACAATGGCTGCCAGCTCCATCCATGTCCCTGCAAAGGACATAATCTCATTCCTTTTTATGGCTGTATAGTACTCCATGGTGTACATGTACAACATTTTCTTTATCCAGTCTATTACTGATGGGTATGTTGGTTGATTCCATGTCTTTGCTATTGTAGTTGCAAGGAACATACGTGTGCATGTGTCTTTATAATAGAATGATTTATATTCCTTTGGGTATTCACCCAGTAACGGTATTGCTGGGTCAAATGGTATCTTAGTTCTTTGAGGAATTGCCAAACTGTCTTCCACACTGGCTGAACTAATTTACATTCCCACCAACAGTGTAAAAGCATTCCTTTTACTCCGCATCCTCACCAGCATCTATTGTTTCTTGACTTTTTAATAATTACCATTCTGACTGGTATGAGATTGTATCTCACTGTGGTTTTGATTTGCATTTCTCTAATGATCGGTGATGTCAAGCTTTTTTTCATATGTTTGTTGGCTGCATGAATGTCTTCTTTTGAGAAGTGCCTATTCTTGTCCTTTGCCCAGTAAAGGTTAATTTAAATTTTTTTTTTGAATTTATCTATTCTTCTATCTATGCATATTTTCAATCTGTGCATATTTATATATTCAAAGAGGGAGATCTGGAATAAATGTCCAGTGGTAGAAATCGGTAATTTCAGTGTGAAGGGATTTGGGTGATTTATTGCTTTTTTTTGTACTTTTCTATATTGCTTTGAGTCTTTATAATCAGCATAATTAGTAAACAAAAAAGTTATTTTAAAATAATGGTTCAGATATGTATTTGTGGATCCCAAAGTGTCTCAGACATATTTTTAATGTAAAAAGATTATAGGCCAGGCGTGGTGACTCATGCCTATAATCCCAGCACTTTGGGAGGCTGAGGCTGGCAGATCACTTGAGGTCAGGAGTTCGAGATCAGCCTAAACAACATGGCAAAACCCCATTTCTGCTAAAAATACAAAAATAAGCCGGGTGTGGTGGCGTGCACCTGTAATCCCAGCTGTTAGGGAGGCTGAAGCAGGAGAATCGCATGCACCTGGGAGGCAGAGATTGCAGTGAGCCAAGATCGTGCCATTGCACTCCAGTCTGGGCAACAGAGCATGACTGTCTCACACACACACATAAAGATCATAAAATATTATATTATGATCCATTTTTAATTAAAACAAACAAACATAAACACTTATGTCTATGTGGTTTTTTTTAATGTCTAGAAATAAAGACTCCAAAAGAGTCTGGAAATCCCAATACAAAATTTATTGGCAGCAATAAATTAGATAATTATTTTTCTTTCATCTTTGCACTTCTTTATATCACATTAATTTTTAGATTTTTTCTGATTATTTAAAGTTTTTTATAATAAAATGTATGTGTTACTTGTATAATGAAAAAAATTGCTATTTTCATTGATGGAATAAAGGGAGAAGGGAAAAAAATGGAAAAATAATCCACTAGGAAATAGAATTGAAAGAATCCCATTAAGGAAATGACTAGACTTGGAGTGCTGGTAGGAAAGCCGGGCCACATGTGTGAGAAATTGTTTCTGGAACTGGACTCCTGTGGACTTATAAAGAATCTGACTTTTGCAAAGTATGGCCAAAAGACTAAAGAGAATGAGCGTATGTGTTTGGCACATGTGAAGGCAAGCACGATGCAGTTAAATGGCAAATCTCCAAACAGCTGGGCAGGGTAAGTCTTGACATTTGTAATGTCAAAGTGAGACCCCATCTCTACAAAAAATTTAAAAAATAAAAACATAGCCAGGCCTGGTGGCACACGCCTATAGTCCCAGGTACTTGGGAGGCTAAGGTGGGGGAATCACCTGAGCCCAGGAGTTCAAGACTGCAGTGAGCTGTGACCACACCACTGCACTCCAGCCTGGGTGAAAGCTCAAGACCCTGCCTCTAAAACACACACATGCACACACACTCTCACACATGTACATACATAGATGCAATATGTCTATCAGTAGTTTGTTAAAAGAGATTATGGTACATTCCCTGCATATGGACTAAAATGCAACCATTAAAAGTTAATATGCATATCTGTATTCTTTGTGGCTACAACACATTGATAAATAAGCAAGTAGCAAAAAACATGCATAGCACATTCTCATTTTAATGTTATGTGTGTGGCTATGTGTTTGTGTCTGTGTCTATGTATATATATACAGACACACACAGAAAAGAAAGTTTGGGCAGATATCTGGCCAATGTTAGCAGCTATTCTGTGAGGTGAAATTACCAGTGATATTCACATTTGTGGTGTTTGATTTCTTTTTTTACAATGAATATAGACTTATTTCATAACCTAAAAGAGCTAGTTTCTTTCATTTGTTCTTTTTATTCTTTCTTTTTCTTTTTCTTTTTTATTTTCTTTTCTTTTTCTTTTTTTTTTTTTTTTTGAGACAGGGTCTTATTCTGTCACCCAGGCTAGAGTGCAGTGGCATGATTACAGCTCACTGCAGCCTCCATCCTCCTGGGCTCAAGCAATCCTCCCACCTCAGCCTCTTGAGTAGCTAGGACACAGGTATGCACCACTACACCCAGTTTTTTATTATTTATTTTTGTAGAGATTGGGATGGGTAGGGGTCTACCCAGGCTGGTCTTGAATCCCTGGGCTCAAATGATCCTCCTGCCCTAGCCTCCTAAAGTATTGGGATTACAGGAATGAGCCACTGTACCTGGCTTATTATTATTATTATTTGAGACAGGGTCTCACTGTGTCACCCAGGCTGGAATGCAGTGGCATAACCATAGGTCATCTAAGCATAAATGATCCTCCTGCCTCAGCCTCCCGAGTAGCTAGGACTGCAGGCATGAGCCACTACTACTGGCTTATTTGTTCTTTTTTTGATTTTTCATCCACCACTAAGAGTCATGCAAGCAAATTTCATTTTTGAATTTTAAAAATACAAACCTTTAGAAATTTCAAACAGAGAAGTGACAGTTCTCTGTAATTATTATAAAGGTCCTGATATAAAAATCTACCATTTCAAATTTTTTTAACATGGCACAAAAAAACCAGGAAGATAATGAAAAGTATCAGTGAAGGCTATAGAATGGTGAACACCTAAGTGAGAATAGTTCACATTTTGTTAACCACATGGCTAAGGATTTCACCCTAGCCTCATAAAAAGAGGTAATTGAGGTTAACCTCAAAATCACACTGACCCTTTTTATGGTAGGTTACAAGGATATGTGTGCCTAAATTAATTTTAAAAATATTTGGAGTGTAGAGCCAGCCACTTCCAGATGGATGGAATAAGGACTTCCAATATCTGCTCCTTCATAAAAGCAAGGAAAACTCTGGAAAAAAAAAAAAAAAGTCAAACATTTTCAGAACTCTGAAAATTAATCTATTATGCAAAGCATTTATTGAAGAGAATGGCTGAATCTCAGTAATAACAGTGAGCTTTGTGATGTTTTACTGGCTCCTTCTCATGCTTTTTCCCCAACTCTGTGGCAACCTTAAAAACCAACAGCCTGGTAATGGTGGTAGCCAGGAAACCCAGCAGACTGCCAGCCACTGCAGGGAGCAGAATGGGTTTGGAGCTTCCCAAAAGCTCTATCCCCAGAGAGTTGTCACTATTTGACCTATCTGTCAGTTTCCTGAAAATTCTCATTCGCAAGGCTTCTGATGGTTAATTTTATGTGACAACCTGAATGGGTCATGGTGCCCAGATATTTGGCCAAACATTATTCTAGCTGTTTCTGTAAAGGCATTTGTTAGATGCTATTTAAAGCTGTGGACTTTGAAGAAAGCAGACCACCCTCCATAATGTGAGTGGGACTCTAAAAAGTTGAAGACCTTTATAGAACAAAAACTGATCTCCCCCAAGCAAGAAGAAATTCTGCCAGCAGGTTGCCTTTGGAATTCAGACTGTAATTCTTCCCTGGGTCTCCACCCTGTCAGCCTACCCTGCAGATTTTGTGCTTTGTCCCTCCACCGTTACATTAAGGAATTTAAGCCAATTACTTAACACAATTACAAAATAAATCTCTTTCACTCTCTCTGTCTCTCTCTAACTGTGCACAAATAACAGTTCATGTTAGCACACAACAAGATGGTGCCTTCTGAAAGCCGAGGGCCCTCACCAAGAATTGAATCTTCCAGCACCTTGGTCTTGAACTTTCCAGCCTCCAGAACTGTGAGAAATAAATGTCTGTTGTTAAGTCACCCCATTTATGATATTTTGTTACAGTAACCCAAGTTGACTAAGATACTTATCTCATATCGCATACAAAAATTAATTTGAATCAAAGACCTAAATGTGTGAGCTAAAACTATAAAACTGTTAGAAGAAAACGTAAGCCTAAATCATAATGATCTTGGATTAGGCAATGGTTTCTTAGGTGTGATACCAAAAACATCATCAAAGTTAAAACCTTTTGTACTACAAATAATACTATTAAGAAAGTTAAAAGACAACATATAATTTGGGAAAAAATATTTTCAAATCAACCATTAGATAAGGAAATTATCTGGATCATATAAAGAACTCTTGTCGAGTCACTTCCAAGATGGCCAAATAGGAACAGCTCCGGTCTACAGCTTCCAGCAAGACAGACACAGAAGATAGGCTGCATTTCCAACTGAGATACCTGGTTCATCTCATTGGGACTGGTTGGACAGAGAGTGCAGCCCACAGAGGGCTAGCCAAAGCAGGGTGGGGTGTCACCTCACCAGAGAAGCACAAGGAGTTGGGGGATTTCCCTTTCCCAACCAAGAGAAGCTGAGAGTGACTGTACCTGGAGAAGCTGTACACTCTCGCCCAAATACTGTGCTTTTCCCATGGTCTTCACAACCGGTAGACCAGGAGATCTCCTCTTGTGCCTGGCTTGGCAGGTCCCATGCACATGGAGCCTTGCTTGCTGCTAGCACAGCAGTCTGAAATCAACCTGGGATGTGGGAGCTTGGCAGGGGAGGGGCGTCCACCATTGCTGAGGCTTGAGTAGGTGGTTCTATGCTCACAGTGTAAACAAAGCAGCAGGGAAGTTCGAACTGGGTGGAGCCCACCCCAGCTCAGAAAGGCCTCTCTAGAATCCACCTCTGCGGACAGGGCATATCTGAACAAAAGGCAGCAGACAGCTTTTCCAGACTTAAACGTCCCTGCCTGACAGCTCTGAACAGAGAGCAGTGGTTCTCCCAGCAGGGCATTTGAGCTCTGGTAACGAACAGACTGCCCCCTCAAGTGGGTCCCTGACATCCATGTAGCCTGACTGGGAGACACCTCCCAGTAGGGGCTGACAGACATCTCATACAGGCAGGTGCCCCTCTGGGACAAAGCTTCCAGAGGAAGGATCAGGCAGCAATACTTGCTGTTCCCAGGCAAACTGGGTCTGGAGTGGACCTCCAGCAAACTCCAACAGACATGCAGCTGAAGGGGCTGTTAGAAGGAAGACTAACAAACAGAAAGGAATAGCATCAACATCAAGAAAAAGGACATCCACACCAAAACCCCATCCATAGGTCACCAACATCAAAGACCGAAGATAAAACCACAAAATGGGGAGAACCCAGAGCAGAAAGGCTGAAAATTCCAAAAACCAGAACGTCTCTTCTCCTCCAAATGAACACAACTCCTCACCAGTAAGGGAACAAAACTGGATGGAGAATGAGTTTGAGGAGCTGACAGAAGTAGGCTTCAGAAGGTCAGTAATAACAAACTTCTCCAAGCTAAAGGAGCATGTTCTGACCCATAGCAAGGAAGCTAAAAACCTTGAAAAAAGATTAGACAAATGGCTAACTAGAATAAACAGTGTAGAGAAGACCTTAAATGACCTGATGGAGCTGAAAACCACAGTATGAGAACTGCGTGAAGCATACACAAGTTTCAATAGCTGATTCAATCAGCAGAAGAAAGGATATCAGTGATTGAAGATCAAATTAATGAAATAAAGCAAGACAACAAGATTAGAAAACAAAGAGCGAAAAGAAACAAAGCCTCCAAGAAATATGGAACTATGTGAAAAGTCCAAATCTACGTTTGATTGGTGTACCTGAAAGTGATGGGGAGAATGGAACTAAGCTAGAAAACATGCTTCAGGATATTATCCAGGAGAACTTCCCCAACCTAGCAAGGCAGGCCACCATTCAAATTCAGGAAATACAGAGAACATCACAAAGATACTCCTCGAGAAAAGCAACCCCAAGACAAATAATTGTCAGATTCACCAAGGTTGAAATGAAGGAAACAATGTTAAGGGCAATCAGAGAGAAAGGTCGGGTTATTCACAAAGGGAAGTCCATCAGACTAACAATGGATCTCTCTGCAGAAACCCTACAAGCCAGAAGAGAGTGGGGGCCAATATTCAACATTCTTAAAGAATTTACAGACAAGCAAATGCTGAGAGATTTTGTCACCACCGGGCTTACCTTACAAGAGCTCCTGAAGGAAGCACTAAACATAGAAAGGAACAACCAGTACCAGCCACTGCAAAAACATGCCAAATTGTAAAGACCGTTGACGCTATGAAGAAACTGCATCAATTAATGGGCGAAATAACCAGCTAACATCATAATGACAGGATCAAATTCACACATAACAATATTAACCTTAAATGTAAACAGGCTAAATGCCCCAATTAAAAGACACAGACTGGCAAGTTGGATAAAGAGTCAAGACCCATCAGTGTGCTGTATTCAGGAGACCCATCTCACGTGTAAAGACACACATAGGCTCAAGACAAAGGGATGGAGGAAGATCTACCATGAAAATGGAAAGCAAAAAAAGCAGGGGTTGCAATCCCTGCTTTTGGTCTCTGATAAAACAGACTTTAAACCAGCAAAGATCAAAAGAGACAAAGAAGGCCATTACATAATAGTAAAGGGATCAATTCAACAAGAAGAGCTAACTATCCTAAATATATATGAACCCAATACAGGAGCACCCAGATTCATAAAGCAAGTCCTTAGAGACGTACAAAGAGACTTAGACTCCCACACAATAATAATGGGAGACTTTAACAACCCACTGTCAATATTAGATCAGTGGGACAGAAAATTAACAAGGATATCCAGGACTTGAACTCAGCTCTGGACCACGTGGGCCTAATAGAGATCTATAGAACACCCCAAATCAACAGAATATACATTCTTCTCAGCACCACATCTCACTTATTCTAAAATTGACCACATAATTGAAAGTTAAACACTCCTCAGCAAATGTGAAAGAATAGAAATCATAACAAACTGTCTCTCAGACCACAGTGCAATCAAATTAGAACTCAGGATTAAGAATCTCACTCAAAACCACAGTACTACATGGAAACTGAACAACCTGCTCCTGAATAACTACTGGGTAAATAATGAAATGAAGGCAGAAATAAAGATGTTCTTCGAAACCAATGAAAGCAAAGACGCAATGTACCAGAACCTCTGAGACATTTAAAGCAGTGTGTAGAGGGAAATTTATAGCACTAAATGCCCACAAGAGAAAGCAGGAGAGATCTAAAATTGACACCCTAACATCACAATTAAAAGAACTAGAGAAACAAGAGCAAACAAATTCAAAAGCTAGCAGAAGTCAAGAAATAACAAAGATCAGAGCAGAGCTGAAGGAGATAGAGACACCAAAAGTCCTTCAAAAAATCAATGAATACAGGAGCTGGTTTTTTGAAAAGATCAACAAAATTGATAGACCGCTAGCCAGACTAATAAAGAAGAAAAGAGAGAAGAATAAAATAGATGCAACAAAAAATGATAAAGAGGGTATCACCCCTGATCCCACAGAAATACAAACCATTGTCAGAGAATACTATAAATGCCTCTCTTCAAATAAACTAGAAAATCTAGAAGAAATGGATAAATTCCTGGACACATACACACTCCCAAGACTAAACCAGGAAGAAGTTGAATCTCTGAATAGATCAGTAACAGATTCTGAAATTGAGGCAATAATTAATAGCCTACCAACCAAAAAAAGTCCAGGACCAGATGGATTCACAGCCGAATTCTACCGGAGGTACAAAGAGGAGCTGGTACCATTCCTTCTGAAACTATTCCAGTCAATAGAAAAAGAGGGAATCCTCTCTAACTCACTTTATGAGGCCAGCTTCATCCTGATACTAAAGCCCAGCAGAGACACAACAAAAAAAGAGAATTTTAGACCAATATCCCTGATGAACATCAATGCGAAAATCCTCAATAAAATAATGGCAAACTGAATGCAGTAGCACATCAAAAAATTTATCCACCATGATCAAGTCAGCTTCATCCCTGGGATGCAAGGCTGGTTTAACATGCACAAATCAATAAATATAATCCATCACATAAACAGAACCAATGACAAGAAACACATGATTATCTCAATAGATGCAGAAAAGGCCTTTGACAAAATTCAACAGCTTTTCATGCTAGAAACTCTCAATAAACTAGGTATCAATGGAACCTATCTCAAAATAATAAGAGCTATTTATGACAAACCCACAGCCACTATCATACTGAATGGGCAAAAACTGGAAGCATTCCCTTTGAAAACCGGCACAAGACAAGGATGCCCTCTCTCATCACTCCTATTCGACATAGTATTGGAAGTTCTGGTCAGGACAATCAGGTAAGAGAAAGCAAAAAAGGGTATTCAGATAGGAGAGGAAGTCAAATTGTCTCTGTTTGTAGATGACGTGATTGTATATTTAGAAAACCCCATCATCTCAGCCCAAAATCTCCTTAAGCTGATAAGCAACTTCAGCAAAGTCTCAGGATACGAAATCAATGTGCAAAACTCACAAGCATTCCTATACACCAAGAAGAGACAGAGAGCCAAATCATGAGTGAACTCCCATTCACAGTTGCTACTAAGAGAATAAAGTACCTAGGAATACAGCTTACAAGCGATATGAAGGATCTCTTCAAGGACAACTACAAACCACTGCTCAGGGAAATAAGAGAAGACACAAACAAATGAAAAAACATTCCATGCTCATGGATAGAAAGAATCAATATCGTGAAAATGGCCTTACTGCCCAAAATAATTTATAGATTCAATGCTATCCCCATGAAGCTACAACTGACTTTCTTCACAGAATTGGGGGAAAAGCTACTTTAAAATTCATATGGAACCAAAAAAGAGCCCACATAGCCAAGACAATCCTGGGCAAGAAGAACAAAGCCAGCAGCATCATGCTACCTGACTTCACACTTTACTACAAGGCTACAGTAATCAAACAGCATGGTACTGGTACCAAAACAGATATATAGACCAATGGAGCAGAACGGAGGCCTCAGAAATAACACCACACATTTACCACCATCCGATCTTTGACAAACCTGACACACACAAGCAATGGGGAAAATATTCCCTATTTAATAAATGGTGTTGGCTAGCCATATGCAGAAAACTGAAACTGGACCCCTTCCTTACACCGTATACAAAAAGCCACTCAAGATGGATGAAAGACTTAAATGTAAGACCTATAACCATAAAAGTCCTAGAAGAAAACCTGGGCAATACTATTCAGGACATAGGCAAGGGCAAAGGCTTCATGTCTAAAACACCAAAAGCAATGGCAACAAAAGCCAAAATTCACAAATGGAATCTAATTATACTAAAGAGCTTCTGCACAGCAAAAGAAACTATCCTCAGAGTTAACAGGCAGTAGAACATTTTTGCAATCTATCCATCTGACAAAGGGCTAATATCCATAATCTACAAAGAACTTAAACAAATTTACAAAAAAAAGCAAACAACCACATCAAAAAATAGGCAAAGGATATGAACAGATACTTCTCAAAAGAAGACATTTATGCAGCCAACAGACATATGAAAAATGCTCATCATCACTGGTCATCAGAGAAATGCAAATCAAAACCACAATGAGATACCATCTCATACCAGTTAGAATGGTGGTGATTAAAAAGTCAGGAAGCAACAGATGCTGGAGAGGTTGTGGAAAAATAGGAACACCTTTACACTGTTGTGGGAGTATAAATTAGTTCAACCATTGTGGAAGACAGTGTGGCAATTCCTCAAGGATCTAGAACTAGAAATACCATTTGACCCAGCAATCCCATTACTGGACATACACCCAAAGGATTATAAATCATTCTATGATAGAGACATATGCACACATATGTTTATTGTGGCACTATTCACAATAGCAAAGACTTGGAACCAACCCAAATGTCCATCAATGATAGACTGGATTAAGAAAATGTGGCACATATACACCATGGAATACTATGCAGACATAAAAAAGGATGAGCTCATGTCCTTTGCAGGGACATGGATGAAGCTGGAAACCATTATTTTCAGCAAACTATCACAAGATCAGAAAACCAAACACCACATGCACTCACTTATAAGTGGGAGTTGAACAATAAGAACACATGGACACAGGGAGGGGAACATCACACACCAGGGCCTATAGGGGGTGGGAGGCTAAGGGAGGGATAACATTAGGAGAAATACCTAATGTAGGTGACTGGTTGATGGGTTCAGTAAACCACCATGGCACGTGTATGCCTCTGTAACAAAACTGCACGTTCTGCACATGTAACCCAGAACTTTAAGTATAATAATAATAACAAAGAATTCTTACAACTCAATAGTAAAAACACAACTCAATTTTTAAAATGGGCAAATGGACCAATAATGAGTTCTGAAATTGAGGCAATAATAAATAGCCTGCCAACCAAAAAAAGCCCAGGACCAGATGGATTCACAACTGAATTATACCAGATATACAAAGAAGACCTGGTATCATTCCTACTGAAACTATTCCCGAAAATTGGGAAGGAGGGATTCCTCCCTAATTCATTCTATAAGGCCAGCATTATCCTGATACCAAAACCTGGCAGAGATACAACAAAAAAGAAAACTTCAGGCCAATATCCTTGATGAACATTGATTCAAAAATCCTCAACAAAATACTGGCAAACCAAGTCCAGCAGCATGTCAAAAAGCTTATCCAGCACAATCAAATGGGCTTCATCCCTGGGATGCAAGGTTGGTTCAACATATGCAAATCAATAAATGTGATTCGTCACATAAACAGAACTAAAGACAGAAACCACATGCTTATCTCAATAAATGCAAAAAAGGGTTTTGATAGAATTCAACATCCCTTCATGTTAAAAACTCTCAATAAACTAGATATTGAAAGAACATACCTCAAAATAATAAAAGTTACATATGACAAACCCACAGCCAACACCATACTGAATGGGCAAAAGCTGGAAGCATTCCCCTTGAAAACCAGCACAAGACAAGGATGCCCTCTCTCACCACTCCTGTTCAGTATAGTATTGGAAGTTCTGGCAAGGGCAATCAGGTAAGAGAAAGAAATAAAGGCATTTAGACAGGAAGGGAGGAAGTTAAACCATCCCTGCTTGCGGATGACATGATCCTATGTATACAAAAACCCATCATCTCAGCCCAAAAACTTCTTAAGCTGATAAGCAACTTCAGCAATGTCTCAGAATACAAAACCAATGTGCAAAAATTGCTAGCATTCCTATACACCAACAACAGTCAAGCTGAGAGCCAAATCACAAACAAACTCCCACTCACGATTTCCACAGAAAGAATAAAATACCTAGGAATACAGCTAACTAGGGGAGGGAAAGATATCCACAAGGAGAACTACAAACCACTGCTGAAAGAAATCAGAGATGACACAAACAAATGGAAAACATTGCATATTCATGGATAGCAAGAATCAGTATCATTAAAATGGTCATATTGCCAAATCAATTTATAGATTCATTGCTATGCCCATTAAACAACCATTGACATTCTTCACAGAACTGGAAAATACTATTTTAAAATTCATATGGAAACAAAAAAATGGCCCGAAGAGCCAAGGCAATCCTAAGCAAAAAGAACAAAACTGGAGGCATCACATGACCCAACTTCAAACTATACTACAGGGCTACAGTAATCAAAACAGCATGGTATTGGTACAAGAACAGACACATAGACCAATGATACAAGAACAGACACATAGAACAGACATAATTTCCCTAGAATAGGGAAACCAGAAACAAGAGCACACACCTACAACTATCTGATCTTTGAGAAATCTGACCAAAAAAAAAAAAAAAGCAGTGAGGAGAGGAAAGGATTCCCTATTCAATAAATGGCACTGGGATAACTGGCTAGTCACATGCAGCAGATTGAAACTGAATCCCTTCCTTACACCATATACAAAAATTAACTCAAGATGGATTAAAGACTTAAATGTAAAACCCAAAACTATAAAAACCCTGGAAGACAACCTAGGCAATTCCATTCAGGACATAGGCATGGGCAAAGATTTCATGATGAAGGCACCAAAAGCAATTGCAACAAAAGCAAAAAATTGACAAATGGAATCTAATTAAACTACAGAGTATCTGCACAGCAAAAGAAACTACCAACAGAGTAAACAGACAACCTACAAAATGGGAGAAAATTTTTGCAGACTATGTATCTGACAAAGGCCTAATATCTGGCATCTATAAGGAACTTAAACAAATTTACAAGAAAAAAAAAACAAAAATCCCCCTAAAAAAGTGGACAAATGACATGAACAGACACTATTTAAAAGAAGACATACATGTGGCCAACAATCATATGAAAAAAGGCTCAACAACACTGATCATTAGAGAAATGCAAATCAAAACCACAATGAGATACCATCTAACACCAGTCAGAATGGCTACTATTGAAAAGTCAAAAAATAACAGATGCTGCAGAGATTGTGGAGAAAAAGGAATGCGTATACACTGTTGGAAGGAGTGTAAATTAGTTCAGCCTTGTGGAAGACAATGTTGCATTCCTCAAAGACCTAAAGACAGAAATACTATTCAACCCAGCGATCCCATTACTGGGTACCTACCCAGAGGAATAGAAATCATTCTGTTATCAAGATACATGCATGTGTATGTTCACTGAAGCACTATTCAGCAAATATATGGAATCAACCTAAATGTCCATCAGTGATATATTGGATAAAGAAAATTTGGTATATATATGCCATGGAATACTATGCAGCCATTAAAAAGAACAAGATCATGGCCTTTGCAGGGATGGAGGACGGAGCTGGAGGCCATTATCCTTAGCAAACTACCACAGGAACATAAAACCAAATGCCTCATGTTCTCACTTATAAGTGGGAGCTAATGATAAGAACACATGAACACATGGAGGGAAACAACACGCACTGGGGCCTTTTGGAGAACAGAGGGTGGGAGGAGGGAGAGGATCAAGAAGATCAACTAATGGGTACTAGGTTTAATAGCTGGGTGATGAAATAATCTGTACAACAAATCCCCATGACACGAGTTCACCTATGTGACAAACCTGCACTTGTACCCCTGAACTTAAAAGTTAAAAAAAAAAAATGGGACTTGAATAGAAATTTCTCTGAGAATACACACTAATGGCCAATACATACATGAAAAGAAGCTCAACATCATTAGTTATTAATGGGAAAACAAAACCCAATGGGATACCACTTCTCATCTACTAGGAAGGCTATAATAAAAAAGACAGATAATAAGTGTTGGCAAGAATGTGGAGAAATTGGAACCCTGAAAACATTGCTGGTGGGAGTGTAAAATGATGCACCTGTTTTGGAAGACAGATAGGCAATTCCTTAAAAAGTTAAATGTAGAGGTATCACATGGTCCAGCAATTCTACTGCTCAGTATTTACCCAAGAGAAATGGAAAAGCATATGTCCATACAGAAAACTTGTTCATAGCAGCATTATTCATAATAGCCAAAAACTGAATATAATTTAAATATTCATCAACTGCTTAATGGTGTATAAACAAAATATGGTATATCCATTCAGTGCAATAGTATTCATTTTTGGAAAAATAAAATACTGATACTGACTATAACATGGATGGAACCTTGAAAACTTCATGGCACATGAAAGAAGTCAAACACAAAAGTCATATGTTATATGATTCTATTGACATGAAAAACCCAGAAGAGGCAAATCTGTAGAGACAGAAAGTAGATTAATGGTTCCAGGGATTAGGCTGAGGAATGGGGAGTGACCGCTAAAGGGTACAGGTTTCGTTCTGCAGAGAAGTAAATGTTCTGGAATTAGGTAGTGGTGATAGTTGCATGACTTTGTGAATATACTTTAAAAAGCCACTGAATTGTACACTTAAAAAATAAAAATTTGGGGAATTTTTTAAGAAACCATTTGTTTTTTTAATTGCACAAATACTTTATATCTTTTTAAAAACCCAGAAAATATAGTATGCAAAGAAGTTAATGATCAATTATGCTACCACTCTGAGATAATGGGCTGTTAATATTTTGTCTTATATCCTTCTGTATTTTTAAAATTTCTTTTTACAAAAAATAAGTACACAGAGAATTAAATATCAAATATATCTCTTTAAGCCATTGTTCAATTGTCGTCTAGAACTTCCCTCTGTTGTTATCCTTGCCATTCCCTTTGCCATTTTCATGGCTGTGTTCTCTGTGTTCTTGGTTTCACATCTTCTCTCTTGCTTTAATCACTTTTTTGGAGGGTAGGAGGGAATGGGTGACAGTCTGAGCAACATGCCTGTCTCAGGTCACACTGCTGTAGTTTGGGTTGGTGGCCCTCAGACTCCAGTGCTCAGTGGATGTCCTGGGATCTTGCTTTACCATCATCCTGAAGAGCCCCTTGTTTCTCTCCTGTGGTGGATTTCCAATTTATTTTATACCAAGTCTTCCTCTGTCTGAGTTTAATCCTTTATTTTGGTGTAACAATCCTCCACTACTATCCTGAAAAAAAAGATGCTTGGAAGGTAACTTCTTTGAGGCCTTGCATATTTCAAAATGCGTCTAATCTATGTTCATGCTGAATGCTAGTAAGGATAGATTGCAAATGCTGGTTCAGGGTGGTAAAAGTGCTGCTTATTACTGTCTGGCTTCTAGTGCTGGCATATGATGCGCCATCCAATCTGGAAAATCATGTGCTTCAGTCTGGGAACTTTCCTTGAATCATTTCATTGGCAATTTTCTCCCCTCCCCTCTGTTTTCTCAGTTTTTCTGTTTTTTTTTTTTTTTTTTTTTTTTTCTTTTTGGAATTTCTATTCTTTTGCTTTTGGATCTCCTAGACTAATCCTTTAAACTTTCTCCTTTTTTGTGTGTGTATTTCTGCTGGGGTTCAACTTTATCTTCCAACCCTCCTAATGACTTTTCTTCTTCATTTTGCTGTCACCTTTTTAATTTCCGGGAGCTGCTTTGTTCTCTGAATATTCCTTTGCCAGGAGTGAGGGTGGGGTTGGACACATATAATGTCCTGTTCTAATTTTATGCATGCAGTATCTTCTCTTAGCTCTCTGATATTACTCAAAATTGCTTGTTTTTTAGTATTCAAATTACTTATCAGATACAATATCCACTATTTGGGTAATGGGTACACTAGAAGCCCAGTCCCCATCACTATGCAATATACTCATGTTACAAACATGCACATGCACCCCCTGAATCTAAAATAAAATAAAAAGTATTCTTCTCCCCATTTTTTAAGTTGCTTTTTCTCTTTTTGTTTGTTTGTATCTATATCTTCCAAATTAAGGACTTCCTTAGAAGTCTAGTATTCTTCAATTGACTGCTTATGATTTAGAGATGAGGACTGACCTGGTTTGAATGTGTGTCCCCTCCAAATCTCATGTTGAAATGTAATCCTCAGTGTTGGAATCACTGGTGGGAAGTGATTGGATCACAGGGGTGGATTCCTCATGAATGGCTTGGTGCCATCTCATTGGTGATGAGTGAGTTCTTGCTCTGAGTTCACACAAGATCTGGTTGTTTAAACGAGTCTGGGACCTCTCCCTTCTCTCTCTTCCTGCTGCTCTCACAAGGTGACATGCTGGCTCCCCTTCATCTCCCACCATGATTACAAGTTTCCCGAAGCCCTCACTAGAATCAGATGCCAGCTCTATGCTTCATGTACATCCTGCAGAACTGTGAGCCAATAAACCTCTTTTCTTTATAAATTACTCAGTCTCAGGTATTTCTTTATAGCAACACAAAAACAGACTAACACAAAAACGAAAAGTCTGCTTGGGAGCTCTGAGTACATAGTTTGAACTTGAGAAAACTATACTTTACTGTAGGGTGATGGGAGTAACCCATCTGTTGGGGAAGACCTATCTTAGGTCTTTCCTTTGGACTGGCCAAATAAGCCAAAGAGTTTTCTATCTCCTTCCAAGAAGGTAAAGGTCTGAGTGCCATCATTCTGGCACTGAGTGAGGGAAGGGCTGGGAGTTTCTACGTTCAGCACTGAGAAAATATACAGTCACTTAATTCCCTATTTCAGGTACTCACTGTGCCTGTCAATCCATTAACGCCTCCAGTTCCAGAAGAGTCTGGTACTGCTTGTTCCTGTGACTTTCGGTTTAATTCTAAGCTTATACCAGCTCTGGTTTAAGATTATTCTTTCCTAGGTTTAAGAAGGAAGAGTTATTATGACACAAAAGCTGAGGGCAAGAATCAAATCTTAGCTTTGACATTTCAAAAATATAAACCCTAAAGGACTCAGGACATAAAGTTTATGACACTATGCAGGAAAAACTATCTAAAACTTAGAAATAAGGTAAATGTAATGGCTGCATGCCCTTTCTAAATAGTCTGTGAAGGGTCATCTGATTCACTCAGGGAATGTGCTTTTGATCATGTCTCAATCCTGAAAAGTCAGAAATGAACTTGTAGAAAAATGATACTGTGTGGTGATTTTTGAGGGGAGAGAAGGGAACTTGGTAGAGAAGATAACTCCAATGCCTGCATTCGTGTGTGTGTGTGTGTGTTTTAAATCTATAGAGCATTAACTTCTCTTGTATCTATTTAGCAATCTTATTTCTATATTCCTTTCCCCACTAGCTATATAATCCCTGTTCCTCAAATTTTTTTCAAACTAGCTCTTATTTTGTTACTGGTTCCTTCATGAGCTTGTCATTTATATGTATGAGAATTATGTTTCTTAACAGTTTGAGAATTATGCTTTAATACCATGTCTTAATCCATTTTGTGTAGCTATAATAGAGTACCTGAGACTACATAATTTGTAAACAAGCAATAGAAGTTTGTTTGGCTCATGGTTCTGGAGGCTGGGAAGTCCAACAGCATGGTACTGGCATCTGGCAATGACCTTTGTGCTGTAGCGTCCCATGGCAAAAAATGGAATGGCAAGCATGTGCCCAAGACAGAGAGGGAATGAGGCCAAAAGTTCACAGTAACTAGCCCATTCCTAAGATAATAGCATTAATCCATTCAAGAGGGTGGAGCGCTCATGGCCTAATTACTTCTTAAAGACCCCACCTGTCAACACTGTTATAATAGCAATGAAATTTCAACAAGAGTATTGGAGGGGAAGTAGAAGAGAGATGTCTACATGGAGTGCCTGGGGAAATGGGTCTAACCCAGCATCCCAGAGTTTCTGTGGAGCCCAGTATGCTTAAGGGATCAGTCAAATGTTTCCCATGTATAGAAGTATCTAAAGGAGAGCTGACCTGATGCAGCCTTGTGGTCATAATAAGGAAGACAACCTGTGTGGACCCAACAACTAAGACAAAGCTGGAATAAAGACAAGTCAACACCAGTCTGTGTAGATTAATGATGGGAAACCAGATATCCCCCAACCTGGCCTCATGCCAATATGATCTGTAAGTGTCTGGGAACTTAGATGTGAATCCAGGAAATGAGAAGAAACCATAGATTCACTGTGATGAAGTTTGCTTCAGTCGGAAGAATGGGAGCTTTAAATAGAAATTGAATTACAATATATAAATAATTTACCTTTTTTCAAAAGTGGATTATACTGTACTTACTATTGCATATTTCACTCAATAGTATAGCATGACTAGCTTAATAGGTCAATAAATCATCTATTACATCATTTTTCTCGTCTTTTTCTTTTTATCTTTTGAGACAGAGTTCTTGCTCTCTTGTCCAAACAGGAGTGCAGTGGTGCAAACATGGCTCACTGAGGGCTTGATCTCCTGGGCTCAAGCAGTCCTCCTACCTCAGCCTCCCAAGTAACTTGAAGTACAGGTCATCTCTCTATTTTTTGTAGAGAGGTTGGGGTCTCACCATATTGCCCAGGCTGGTCTCAAACTCCTGTTCTCAAGCAATCCTCCCGTCTTGGCCTCCCAAAGTCTTGGGATTACAGGTGTAAGCCACTGCACCAGGCTGACAACACAATTTTTCATTGCTACATAGCATTCTACCATGCAAACTAGTTTAATAATTTAGAAAAACTATACACATTTCTCCTTCCTACTGGTAGGCACAATCAGTCTCAATTATTTTGGTTATTAAGTACTTAGTTAAAAGAACATAGACTTGGTGGAAAGAATCCTAGACTGGATGGACCCCGCTGTTAGTCAAGGATCTGGTGACCAGAGTTGGCAAAACCAAGTTAACTTCTTTTTCAGAAAGCCCCTTAATGAAGCTGGTCATATTTAATTTTGGCTGGCCATTCCAGAGCAACACTGATTCAGCTCCTTACAAGGAGAGCTCTAGGAGTGGAGAACACCTGTTAGGGGATGTTCCATAATGTGTGTCATAAGTGTAATACCAAAAAGCAACTATCTACCCACCCCAAGTTCTGTGTTCATGCAGCCAGCCACTGGGAGGCAGAGATGTGCCTGCTGGCTGTAGGCTGGTGCTGGGCTCCTTTTAGCCTGTAACACAAACTAGTAAATGGGCTTGCTTTAAAAGACATGGGGGAGGCCGGGCGCGGTGGCTCAAGCCTGTAATCCCAGCACTTTGGGAGGCCGAGATGGGCAGATCATGGTCAGGAGTTCGAGACCATCCTGGCTAATACAGTGAAACCCTGTCTCTACTAAAAAATACAAAAAACTAGCCGGGCGACGAGGTGGGCGCCTGTAGTCCCAGCTACTCGGGAGGCTGAGACAGGAGAATGGCGTGAACCCGGGAGGCGGAGCTTGCAGTGAGCTGAGATCCGGCCACTGCACTCCAGCCTGGGCGACAGAGCAAGACTCCGTCTCAAAAAAAAAAAAAAAAAAAAAAGACATGGGGGAGACTGATGTGGGCTTCCATATTTGATGAAAGTACTTTTCTCGTGATGGGGCAGAGATACCAGTGTCTAAAGAGCTTCCATTCCATGGCGGTACTTGCAATGCTCTCAGCAACCCCTGCAATTACACAGGGGAGCAGAGGTCTCAGAGTTGATCAGTTACCTGTCAATTACCCCAGGATGCTGGTTTTCATCATTTCCTATTTTTTTGCGGGGGGGGGGGGGGCATAGGAGGCTTGTATTTACCACAAATCAAAGCTCCTCCCATTGAGATTTATTATATATTGAGGTATTGTTATTATTGTGTTGTTGTCGTCACTGTTCATTTGCTTGTTTTTGTGCCTGTAGCTTTGAAAAACCATAGTGTGTTTGTGTCAAACAGCAGCATTTTAATCAATATGATCTGGTCAAAACAGATTTTTATTTGTTGTTGCTATTTTGTACATTTTATCCCAAGGATCAAAGAGAGATAATCTATTCAACAAGGTCACAAGAAACTTTTTAAAAGCTTGTTCCAGTGATAGAAACAAAATACAAATGCCTGGTTTCTTTTTACAAGAGAAACAATTGTCATTTTCCCCGCAAGTGTTGAGAGAAAAAAAAAGAGTATTTACAATATAAATTCTGATACTAGACCAATTACAGGCAAAAATGTGGCTATTGCACTGCTATTTTATTGTTTTAATAGTGTTATGTTATATTCAGGGCATATTATCTTCATTAGTTGGAAGAATAAAATTAGAATCATATGCAGACTTTCTCAGTAATTCATGTAATTTCCTGTTTTCTATCTTTTTGGTGACTTCTGTAGAAGGACTACTTAAAAAGTTTCCCCTTTGAAAATGGCCCAACTGGCCGGGCGCGGTGGCTCAAGCCTGTAATCCCAGCACTTTGGGAGGCCGAGACGGGCGGATCACAAGGTCAGGAGATCGAGATCATCCTGGCGAACACGGTGAAACCCCGTCTCTACTAAAAAATACAAAAAATAAAAAACTAGCCGGGTGAGGTGGCGGGCGCCTGTAGTCCCAGCCACTCGGGAGGCTGAGGCAGGAGAATGGCGTGAACCTGGGAGGCGGAGCTTGCAGTGAGCTGAGATCCGGCCACTGCACTCCAGCCTGGGCGACAGAGCGAGACTGTCTCAAAAAAAAAAAAAAAAAAAAAAAAGAAAGAAAGAAAATGGCCCAACTAGTAAAGAAAACTTCTATTTTAATGCTTTGTGAGTCGGTGTGAAGAATGCATTTCATGAAGTCTAACTTCCATTCCAAACAGTGACCAAAGTGGACTGGAGTGAGAGAAGGTAGTAAGGGCAAGGTGGTGGGTGTGAGGGGCAGAGGTTAGGACTCCTGTGCTTCATAAAACATAGTGACAATGTGTTTTCCATGCGTTAAAGGCTAAAATGAGTGAAGTGAAGCCCAGTTGTCTTAACGGGGTCAGAAAAATAGCATCAACTTCAGAAACTGAACAGTAGTAGGCAACTCATACACATCAGAATATGAAAATTATCACGCCACTAAAGATTTTAGAAAACGGGCCGGGCGCGGTGGCTCAAGCCTGTAATCCCAGCGCTTTGGGAGGCCGAGACGGGCGGATCACAAGGTCAGGAGATCGAGACCATCCTGGCGAACACAGTGAAACCCCGTCTCTACTAAATACACAAAAAACTAGCCGGGCGAGGTGGCGGGCGCCTGTAGTCCCAGCTACTTGGGAGGCTGAGGCAGGAGAATGGCGGGAACCCGGGAGACGGAGCTTGCAGTGAGCTGAGATCCGGCCACTGCACTCCAGCCTGGGCGACAGAGCAAGACTCCGCCTCAAAAAAAAAAAAAAAAAAAAAAAAAAGATTTTAGAAAATAAGATAGCTCTTCCCCTGCTTGGAACAGAATACCTAGGCTGGCCAGAGGAACAGATTTCAACTTTCCAATCCTTCCCTTCCTGCCCCGCTGACCACACAGATCCCATAGCCTGGGACAATTGGCATTGGTAACCAAGGGAGTTGAAATGAATAAAACAGTTTTATCTTGGATACCTATGCCAGGCATTCCCAGAAGACTCTGGCCTTTCCAGGCTGTACGACCCACCTCTTTCCCCCTACTTTCCTGCAGGAAAAAAGGAAGAATCCAGATAGGTGAACAGTGGGCTGCTGAGAATATTATCTCCTTTTACAAAGCAGAAACTCTTCAAGAGATGACCTTCGGTGACCTTATTGTTAAATGTATTATACCTTGTGGGAGACATTGGTGGTGTCTGGGTTTGAAGTACAAATGTTGTTGATTCCAAGGGGGCAGGCATCTTTGCTAAGAATAAGACAAGGAGTTATATCTACGCTTCATCCTTACCCCTCCCCCTTAAAAAAGAACTGGAATACAATTAAAGGGTACATCTGGAATACAATTAAAGGGTACATGTCATAAAATCTGATTTGGAGAATACATGATGAAATTTTATCCTCAAGAAAAGAAAATGTTCTGTTTTCCCCATTATAAATGCCTTTAGTTCCTGCCAAACCTCTTCTTTCCTGAATGTCTTAGAATAACTTGGTATAACACAGCACAGATAGGGCAGCACAAACACTGAGTTATAATTTAATTCAATATATACTGATGGAGAAGAGTTATACTAAGAATACCTCCCTCAAATCCCTTCCCCTGCCACCCATGAAATAGCTCATGATATTAGGAATCTTTTAAAAAAATTATCCCATTAAAAATGTTTCCATTTGGACTTTGCCACAGGCACACTGGACTGGAAGTGGAAAATGTGGTCAGTCTTTCTCATGATGGGGCAGATTCTCATGGCCAGTCCGGGGCCTGGAGGTGGTATTAGGGACATGCAGAGGGGCCAGCCTGGCCATGTCACTTCCTGAGGCCAGGTGGTTGTGAAGGACCTAGAGAGCAGGACTATTGGTACCTGCCATGACATAGGCCGTTAATAAATGTTCAATGTTGAGATAAGCCCTTAGGATCTGAAATCTCAAAATCTGAATGATCAATATTCACTTTATTGGCCTATAAAAATAAACTCATGGAGGGGGGTTGGGGAGAGATGGGTCAAAGGATACAAAATTTCAGTTAGGAGGAAAAAGTTCAAGAGCTCTATCGTACAGCATGGTGACTATAGTCAAGAACATGTTGAAAATTGCTAAGAGAGTAGATTTTAAGTGTTCCCACCACAAAAAAATATATAAGTATGTGAGGGAATATATATGTTAATTAGCATGTTTTAGCCACTCCACAAGGTATACGTATTTCAGAACATCATGGTGTTTACCATCCATATATATGTATAATTTTTATTTGTCAATTAGAAAAAAAAAAACTCATCCCTTCATGAACTGGCTCAGAGACATTTGAGGACTTGAATATTCATGTAGTAGAGGAGGTTTAAATCAAGCAAAGCTCTGTTCTTTTTTAAACATGCAGTCCTTTTATTGTGCTGTTCTTTTTTTTTTTTTTTTATGACTTTGATTTCTCCTTGCATTGCCTTAGTCGTTTGAACAGAAGGGCTCCTCTCTGAGGCTCTTTGAGTCTCATGCAGAAGACTCCATTCAGCACCTCTACTTTGCACAGAGGCAAGGGTATCTCTGCCACTCCACGATCCATGTCTGTGTCCAAAATTCTCATAGCAAGTCATGGGAATGGCATTGGTTTCCATTTCTATCTTTCAGGCAACCAAGGAAGAAATTACTTTTTTCCCCCAAACTCATTTTTAATGTTTATACTTTGTCTAGTACTTCTTTACAATGTGCCGTGGGAGGGGGCATATCTACTTCAGCTCAGGCTCTCTTTACTGAAGGAAGTTGTTTCCAACTCCTTTACATCATGAAAGAGATTCCACTGAATTCAGAGATCTTGTAGGTGCAAAGTCTGGTCTTTAAGGAATGAATTGCAACAAAATCAATACACTTAAAGTATAACAGACTAAGTTGATATTGATCATATTAACTCTGTTTCTGCATTCTAGGTTCCAAAAGCTAGATTCTCACATCATCATCATAGGTACCATGACTTCCAGGAAGAATTCTGTTTCTTAGAACCATTAGAAAGACTTTCATCACTGGAAGGGAAACTTAGCAGCCTTCAAGGCCAGACAAGTAACACAGATGAGTGGGTCTGGCCGGGTGTGAGACAACAAGGAGTAGTGCCGACTGTAGTAAAATAGAAACCTCAAGCCCCTTCTAAGAGGTATTCAGATTCCATTTTAAAAATTACTGAGGTCCAAAAAAATCATGTGCAGGCTGAATTCAACACAAAGCACAACAGCTTACCGGCACTAATTAGTCTGATGTTCTTCATTATGTAGGAGGAAATGAAATTTAGACAGAGTGAATAAATTGCTCAAGGTCATACTACGACTTATTAAAAAGCCAGGACTAGCCTGGCCTCAGGTTTCTAATTCCCAGATGCAGTCCTTTCCCCTGCCCCATGCTGTCTCTGGCTCTTAAAACGCCCCTTTAAAAATTAAAAAAAAACCCACTTGCATGTTTCTCTCATTAAATTAAATGTCGTCGAACTCCTTTCCCCCAGATTTCCTTTAACAACAAATTCTGAATAGCATCAAAATATGGATAAGTTGGTCAAAAGCCTGAGCAGAAGGGAAGGCCAGGCCTGTTTGAATGAAAAGGTTGATGGCTGTTACGTAAGTGTGCAGCTCAGATTTCCCCAACTTAGCAATGAACCTGAACAACCACAAAAAGCCTTGTAAATCACTGAGCAAGTCAGAAACTCATACCTGTCTCACTCAGAGAGGGCTCCAGAAGCCCTGACACCATCACTTTGCAGTCACGGCATGGCTAGGGGCCAGACTTTCTCCTACAGAGCACCCTGAGTAATGATTTTGGTCTGATCGGTGAAGCCTGGCCAGAATCACTTCTGACATATAGACCCTAGTTGGCCACGCCATGTGACCTGGTGCAGGGCCAAAATTGACTTTTAGCCTCTCAGAGGCATTACATCTGTCCTGAAAGAGTTTGAGTTGCCAGGAAAGGGTCAGGTGGTGTAGTGGCAAGAACATACTTTTGGAACAAGACAGATGCACTTCTGAATGCCCTGTCTACTGCTTCTTTCAGTCAGTCAACCAACCTTTCCTGTGTGCCCACTGTGTGTCAGGCACTGTTCTATACCCTGAAGAGACAATGATGAACCAAACAGAAAGTCCCTGCCTTCTGGAAATTTACATTTCAGTGGGAAGGGGAGATGGATAATAAATAAATGGTTCAGTGATCTAGTGCGTCAGAGGGTGATGGGTGCAGTGGATGAAACTAAGAAGGGATGGAGAATGGAGAGTGTAGTGTAAATGGTGTGCTCAGGGAAGGCTCACTGAGCAAGGACTTGAAGGAGGTGAAGGAGTGAGCTATGGAGACATGCAGGGGAAGGGCTCCATGGAAAGACCCTGAGGTGGGAGCATCCATGGAGTGTTCAGGGAACCAGGAAGCCAATGTGTCTGGAGGGGGCCAGGTGGCCTGCAAGTGGCAGAAGATAGTTGATAGAGGCAATGAAAGGTGATCAGGCCACTGCAAGCACTTACCTTGAGTGAAATGGGCAGCTGCTGTGGAAAATATCTGGAAGAATTTTCTGATGGATTGAATGAGGGATCAGAGACAAAGAATCACCAAGAATGACCCAAAAATTTTTGGCTTAAGCAACTGGAAGAATGGAGGTGCCATTAACTGAGCTGGGAAGGCAGTGAGAGGAACTGGTTGTGGGGAGGGGTAGAGAGAGGACCAGGAGTTCATTTCTGGAAACATTAAATGAAGATGATGAATAAACAATCATGTATGAGTCTGAAGCACATGAGAGAGGCCTAGATGGAGGATATAAATTTAAATGGTATTTAAAACTGTTGAACTCAATGGCATCACCAAGACTTATGGTAGGCAGGGAAGAGAAGAGGTTCCAGGACCCAACCCTGGGACACTTTACCTTGAAGGTGCAAGCTGCCATGTGGGAGCTGGGTGGCCACAGTGGGTACCCAGGTCAGAACCGAGGCTGAGGTCACAGTCGAACCCCCCTCCAGGGACAGCTCTCAGTAGAAGGGGCTACCTTGTTTCAGGGACAGTATATAGGCAGTGACTGGTCCATCTGGGGTGCAAAGCCTAACCCCCTTATCTCGATTTACAACTCTGAGGGGCTTCCCTAGATCCAGAGTGCCCCATGGTATCAGCTGAGGCCACTGTTTCACCTGCCTTGCTGTTCACCTCTCCCTTGGCCTGCCCCTCACAGGGATGTGTTTTTAAGAGCATTCCCACGCACAGATTTCCATTGCAGTCAATTTCCCAGGGAATCTGTCCTAAACAGTGGCTTTGAGCATAGCACTTACTTTATGGTTTGCTAATTTGTCACATGATAATTCTATCCACCTGGTAGGATTGTTGTAGGGATAAGAGACTGATATGTGGAGTAGCTAGAGCAGGGCCTGGTTAATCATAAGCCTCAAACAGGAGCTAGTCTCTGAGAACCAGATTTTCATTATTCCGCCTTCTCAAACTTGGAAGATGAGAAAAGGTGCCATCATAGTGCTCAGGAGGGCAGCCTGTCTTCTCCCTGACTCTCTTGACTACATGCAGATGCTCCTTGTATGTGCTCTGACGGTACCTTCCACTTCTCATATCATAATTATATGGTATGCTATTCTAAACTGCAGTTGCGTAGTTCATTTTCTTCCACTCCTCTTTCCTGTAAGCTCCTTGCCTGCCTTTTCCGTGGTTGTAGCTCCAGGGACAAGGACATTGTAGGTATTCCACAAATATTTATTGAATTGAACTGACATCTGCCTGAGTGTATGGACTGAGGCCTGGTTTGACTCTGTTCTGGGAATTATGTATAGACTGAGGCCTGACACAGTTTGACTCTCTTCTGGGAATTATGTATAGACTGAGGCCTGGCACAGTTTGACTCTGCTCTGGGAATTATATATAGACTGAGGCCTGGCACAGCTTGACTCTGCTCTGGGAATTATGTATAGACTGAGGCCTGGCACAGTTTGACTCTACTCTGGGAATTATACACGCAAACGACCTAATGAGAAATTTGGTCTGATTTTCTGAAGTCCCAAGAAGACTACACATCTAACAATCCATCCATCTATCCATCACCCCCCAAATTATTATATGATAAAGCATATATTATTATAGAGCATTGCTCTGTCAGGAACTAGAAAGGCAATAGAGAACTAAATTGTGTAGTTAAGCAATAAGATAAGCAATGAACAATAAACCCAAATAATTAAACAACCATCAAACCTTCTGTGGAGAAAAAACAAACAAAAAAAAAAACAGGGAGAGAATGGGCAGGAAACCTCATTTAGGCAGTCATCAGAGACTTCTAGGAAGAGAAGAAACTTAAGATGAGACCTGGAAAATGGGTAGAAGCCAGCCATGGGAAAGGCAAAACTGTTTCACACCAAGAAATATCTTGAGAGGGGGAAAGAGGTTGATGCATTAAGAAAAGGAGAGAAAGCCAGTGTGCACGGAACAGAGTGAGGGAGGTGGCGGCTAAGCTGGTAGGGCAGGAGTAGTTCACGCTGAGCCTTGGACATTCCATGCAGAGCAGACACAGCCTAAGTGAGTCATTCTTGGTCCCGCCTAAGAGAACGAATGATAGGGGAGCAAGGGTGTGGATAGGAGGAACTAGCTAGAGGTTGTTGGAAGAAATGATGACAGTACAGATAGAGGAAAGGACATCTCTTCTATGTGTATTTTGAAGGAGGACATGATGGGGCTTATTAACGTGGGAGATCAGGGAAAAGAATGACTCAAGATTGGCCTTAGGTTTGGGGCTTGGCCAACCAAGTGAATGGTGATGCCAGTTGCAGAACTGGGGGAGGCTGAGAGAAGAGGGCAAGATGTTAGGAGGGAACTAAGAGTTCCTTTTTGGAAATGCTACATTTCGGAAACTCCAAAGCCTGAAATGGGACAGCCGGCTACAGTCATCTCCCTTCCTGGTTCTGTCCCAGACAAGAACAGAGACCAGACTCTCTTGAGATTTCCTGAAGTTCTTGGGGCCCCAGGGAATCCTGAGAAGAAAAGGCCTGCAGTGCTGGTGGTAAGTACCTAGAGAAGAGAGCGTACAGCAGCATAGTCTCCAGCAAAGACCAATACTCAGTGTTCTTGGGAACCAAAGCACAGGAACTTCAGCGCTGATGGCCAATGACCAGGAGGAGAGGTGTTACCCAACCAGGAAAGCAGCACCCATCCAGCTCTTGGCATGTTGCCCTCAGTTCCATGAAGAAGGGTCCTTCATCCCACACGCCACTGGAATGGAAAGCAGATTTAAAAGCAAGCACAGGCCTGCCAGCTGGGTACAATTCAGACATCTGCCTACAATCAGGAGCCTCCCGCTCACGACTGGCTTCATGCTAAGAAAAGCACATTTCTTCAGTGGCCACTGGTGTGTCACATCCACAAAGTATGTGATGGGGCTTGCTGAGCTTGTGGGGTTTTAGGATGGATGAGGAGAATGGCTGGAGCGCTGTCCCCTAGCTCAAGTCTGGCAGATACAAGAGCACTGAGACCACCAGCCACTTGTTTTTAGGCAAGTGTCAGGAGCCACTCACATCCTAAATGCCCTTTGGCTGTGAGCACCAAAGAAATCTTGTCACTGGTCAGCCTGGGTCATAGAGCCCTGGGGGGCTCTCTTCTTACCACTGTGTTTTGGCTGGTTCTCAGTGCAGCTCAAGAGTGCAGGGATAAATGAAATCTTCTATTTATTTCCACTCTACTGTGCTGGTGAGATTGTCTTCAAATACTACCCAACCATCACTGTTTTGCCCCTGTGTTAGGACTGTTCTCATTAGCCATGAGAGACTTCGTGGCAAATGGACAATGGCAAAACTATATATAGAAATCGAACTCTGACCCACAACCTGCAGCAACCTCGCCAAGAAATCTACCCCTTATCTACAATAAACAGCCCAGGAAGCCAGCCTGCTGTAGGTCAAGCCTTACAGGAAGCCAGATTGCTGTCTCAAGTGGTAATCCACGAAGCTAAACAATAACCTCTGTAACAATAAGCCCCAAATGGCTAGGATTTGATGAATAACCAACAGGTTTTCTAATTTGTATCCCTGCTTCCAACTCAGGACCAAACAGGGAAAGCCAAATAGGCGCCCCTAACCAACCGCATAGGATACCTCACTTATAGTTGGCCTACCTGCAGTTTTGCCATGCCAACAGCCTCCAATCATTCCTGCAGCTTTCCCTTTTTTCCACTCTCAAGCTTTCCTACTCCTCTTCCCGCCTTTGAGTCTTTGCCCAAACATAAGTAATGGCTGCTGATTCCCTTGCTATAGCAAACTCTGAGTAAATTGTCTTTGCTTTTCTCATTCGGTTGGTCTGCATTTACTTACACAGCCATTTATTGACTTTTCCTTTATGAATTTCCAAAGATGATTTAATAGTGCATTTGGGCAACCATATTGAGCCCCAGTGTAATGGGTACAAATTAAACTGATGTATCAAAAAGACCCCACACCATGGCCCAAATATAACAGAGGTTCAATTCTCTCCTGCATGCCTGTCTGCAGATAAGGGGTGGTCGAGGGTGGGAAGGGGAACACTGTTCCTGAGGCCAGTTAGGGACACAGACTTCCTTTTCCTGGTTGCTCTACTGCTCCCTGGGATGTTGTGCTCACCCATATGGTGGGAGCTGACTCCACCCCACCACGTCTGTGTTCTGGTTACAGGAAGGAGGAAAAGAGGACGAGCAGCTTCCCTTTGAAAGATGATCTGGAAGTTGTACACGTTGCTTTCTCTTACAACTGGCCAGACTTAGCCAAATGACTTCAACCCGCTGTCATGGAGGCTGGGAAATGGAATCTCTACAGGCGCCTTGCTGAAACTTAGTCTTATTACTAAAGCAGAAGGAGAGAAAGTAGATATCGGCGCGCAGTTGATGGGCTCCGCCACACCCACATGATGCTGGGTACTAAAAGATGCAAATTATACATCCTTTTTGCCCTTGGAGGTTACCAGTCAATGATGATTCATGTGTAGTGTGAAGACTAGCTCTTCTAGCCAGGCATTTGAGGCCTGCCACACTGATTACCACACTTACCCTTTCCCCAAAGATCCCCCTTCCCTCCCATATGCTCCTGCCAAATACAGCCATCCTGCCCTGCCTGCCTCCAACCCAAGCCATCTTGCTCCTTGTGCTGTGGATAAGAGCCACTTCCAAATTCAGATTAACTCTTTCACAACTGTATTCCATCCAATTATTTAAAGAGTTTTAAAGCCCTGCCCCTCCACGCTGGTGAGGAATAGGAAGAGGGTGGCGGAGGATTTCCCCACCATGGCACTGACCGCAAGATGTTGTCATTAACTCTTCATTGTCTGCTCTTTTGCCTAACTGTGAAGTCAGCCAGGAACAACAGCCTGGATTTTCCAGGAGCTGTCATTGGAGAAAAGCCTCTCCATACAATGTGGACTGCTCTTACCTAACCCTATTATTTCACCTGAGGGCAGCCCCTGAGAGTCCAGACAGAGCACTTTGGAGGAATGATGGAGAGGTTTAAAGTCATCACATCACAATCTACGTGAACCAACTAGAATATCACAATCTCCAAGAAGCTCCCGGGGTGCCCATACATGAATTAAAGCTTTTCCCCTATAGAAAGGGGGCAGCTCTCAGGCCTGTGAGGTCTGGCCACTGGCATGTGACTTTGATGTGTTAAGCCTATTCCTTGGAACAGCTTGTTCTGTAGCTTATTTTGACTTGGCACAGACTAATCCCCTCTCTTTAGATCCTGTCTCTGAATTCACAGCCATTCTGGGGATTCAGTGGTCTCTGCTCATCCCACCACCACAGAACCTCAAGCCAGGGCATCCCAGGCCTGTGTGGGTCCTGAGCAGTTTGGGACCTCTTCAAATCAATGAAAGATTTATTCAACATCTATTTAGAGAAGAACACTAATTAGCAGCTCTGTGTGGCAGACTGGTGAATATGAAGGCTTCCTGGTGGTGGCATTCTGCCTCTCATCTCTTGGTGTGAGCAATTCAGCTCTGGCCTCAGCTTGCATCCTCTGCTCAGGCAATAAGCCCTTCATGTAACTTTTACTTGAAAAAGTCCCTTAACTGTCTCAACATCTCCCCTTTAATTACCCTCCAGCAGCTGATCAAGTGATTGTTCCATTTCTCTTCCTGAAAAAGAGCTATGATAAATACCATTTTCTCCATCCCATTCCATTTCCAGGAATCTTTTAACATTTTATAGATTGCTGCCAGACCCCTAACCCAGATCTCACCTCAGACAGCTTAGCTCTGCTACTGTTCCCTCAGCCTGGCTGCGCAACCCTACCCCATCGGCGCCAGCCAGAGCTAATGCCTCTCTGTCTCTCCTACTCTCTCCTACTCTTTCCCCCCAGCCCAGCCTGGGAGCCTAGACTTGCAATTGTCTTCCTTCCATCATGTACTACCGTGGCAGATTGGTGGGAAAACTGAGCAGCAAAAAGTCACCTGTATATTATGCCTTCCGGCCTCCAAAGAAGCAAATTAGGGTTTTAATATAAGACAAACAGGGCTTGAGTAGGAGTGGGAAGACTGCCAATTACAATCTCTCAACTCAAGGTTGCTCGTTAAAAAAAAACACAAAAAAAGACTGGAACTGTTTCCATTTTTAAACAAAGTGAACTTTTGATGTTAATTCTGACCTTAAAAAAAAAAAAAAGGAAAAAGAGATGCCTTTCTCCTCATGATTTCAATTTCAAGAGTTGTGTGAAATCAAGCCCTTCGTAGTGCTAGGGTGTAGGGTGGAGGCATTTTCTGATTCACATCAGCCCCCAGCTGCTTGAGGATTGTGAAACCCTGCATGAGTTTCCACAGCACACCAAATCCATGGACTTCCTCGGCTCTCCCTTCAAGCTCTCCCCAGCTCTATCTATGTAGTCTCAGTAGTCACAATAATTTGGGGTGGAAGTTATTTAGCAGTTTCTTTACAATTAAATAATTACATTGTTCACATTTCCACACCTGCAAATACAGGAGAGAGTCCCAATCTATTTCAGTTATCTCGCTTATTAGCATTTCCAGCTTTTCCCATTTGCTAATAAGAACCAGAACTCTGGGTTGAGGTAATCCCTTCAGAAGTTAAATTATTTTGTGTATTTAGTAACCATTCTGGGATTATGACCACACTCCACTGACATAACAGAAACATAAAGATGATGAATAGAAGTTGCATGCTTTGCAAGTGCAGAAAATAATTTGGCTTATCCCTCTCTCCAAACAGGCTATATATAATTTTTAATATCTGAATTTTAAAGGCAAAGACCAAGACGGTAGAGGATTTGTTAATGACTTAAGATATTTAGTATAAGTACTGCTCTATGAATCACTATACTGGTAGGAGCAGGAAGAAGTGGGGAGATGGATACGAGAGAATTGGGGAGTAGGTGGGAGAAAAAGAGGAATGTGTGGGCTGTTTGAGAATGTTTCAGGCAAGTACCTGGGATAAGGTGCATCTCAAACCCATGCTGATTCTTCATCATGGTGAGTAGGGTGCTAGCATTTCCCCCTTGTCCACCCCCTTCCCCACCCCACCCACCACCACACAGAGATGTCAGACTTCCATCGAGGCGGGGGTGTGCTATGTCTTCTGGCTCTTCCAGGAGCCCATGAAATTATATACCTTTCAATACTAGTGCTGCAGGGATATGCACCCAGCAAAGAGGGAAGGCGGGAGTAGTGACTCATTCATGATGAAATTTTCACAAGTCTAAAGTGAAGTGAGAAAAACAAGAATAATTATTTATATGTGGATAGATAGATGGATAGATGGATGAAAGGATAGGTAGATGGATGGATGGATGGGGGGAAAGAGAGAGAATAAAATTACTAACTCATTTTGGGAAAAAAACAATTGAGGTTATGCTTTTTTCTTTTTCTTTTCTCTCTCTCTCTCTTTTTTTTTTTTTGAGACGGAATCTCATTCCATCACCCAGGCTGGAGTGCAGTAGTGCGATCTCGGCTCACTGCAACCTCTGCCTCCTGGGTTCAAGTGATTCTCCTGCCTCAGCCTCCCGAGTAGCTGGGATTACAGGGGCACACCATACCTGGCTAATTTTTGTATGTTTAGAAGAGATGGGATTTCACCATATTGGCCAGGCTGGTCTTGAACTCATGACCTTGTGATCTACCTGCCTCGGCCTCCAAAAGTGAGATTATGTTTTTATCACTTATTTGGGGTCAACAAGTTCTGCTGTGATAAAGATGTGACAAAGAGGGGCTTTTGGTTTTTGTTTTTAGTTAATCTGTCATTTGGCAAAATTAAAAGTTAACTCCCTATGTAGGTCCCCTCTCGACTTGTTTTTTTTGTTGTTGTTTTTGAGACAGTTTCACTCTATCTCCCAGGCTAGAGTGCAGTGGCATGATCTCGACTCACTGCAACCTCTGTCTCCCGGGTTCAAGTGATTCTCATGTCTCATCCTCCTGAATAGCTGAGATTACAAGCATGTGCCACCACGCCTGGCTAATTTTTGTATTTTTTGTAGAGATGGGGTTTGCCATGTTGGCCAGGCTGGTCTTGAACTCTTGACCTCAAGCGATTCACCCACCTCAGCCTACCAAAGTGCTGGGATTACCGGCGTGAGCCACTGCGCGCAGCCTCAACTTGTTTTTTAAATTTTACTTATTTAGGTCTGAGAAACCACTGGCCTAGAGTTCCATTTATCAGTGGGCTCAGTGGGCCTGGGCCCTCCAGAGGGCACAAACACCCAGATGTCCTCTGAGCTTGCTTGGAGGATGCCTCACTCTGACTTTGATCTCTTTCTTTGGTGAAGGCAGCCATTTGGCATTCTTTGAAAATGAAGTTTATAAAAAGACTAATTAAGCTCCAGGGAAGCAAAGGGACCTCAACCACAAATCACAGCTGAATGCTTCTGCCATCCATTACAGTATTAGAGAAAAGTGAGGATTTAGCAAGTTCCCTTTCTTACAGAATGATGATGAGGCCAGGTCAATGGGGGAATTGCTTTTATATTTGATTTCCTTGGTGGGCTACCTAAACTGTTTGAATGCTTAACTAGATAATTGTCCAAGAAATGTATCACAAAAAGGTGTTTCTCTTTTATTGTTTGTGTGTCTCACAATGGCCTATGCAGATGTACCCTTAGCCATATGAATCCAGTATCTACCGCCACAATAGCAACTGCATAACAACCAACCACAGAACCTCAGTGGGGACACAATGATAAGCACAGGTTTGCTCACAAGTTTGCAGGTAGGTGATTTAGGTTGGGCTCAGATGGACAGTTCTTCTGATCTCCACTGAGCTTGCTCACCTAGCTCTGACTGAGAAGACTCAGCTCTGCTGCCCCTAGGTCTTGCTCCTTGAGGTTAGCTTGGGCATATTCTGATAATGACTGCTGAGGAGCAAGGGAGTGAGTGCAAAGGCACAGACACTTTTGCCAGCCTCCGCTAGTCTCCCATTTGCTAACATTCCACCAGCTAAAGCAAGCTATAAAACTTGGTCCAGAACAGAGGGAGGGGGTGCTATGGAGTTACCTGGCAAAAGAGGTGGACACAGGGAGGGGTGAGGAATCGGGATTATTTTTTTTTTTTCTTTTGAGACAGAGTTTCACTCTTCTTGCCCAGGCTGGAGTGCAATGGTGCAATCTTGGCTCACCGCAACCTCTGCCTCCTGGGTTCAAGTGATTCTCCTGCCTCAGCCTTCCGAGTGGCTGGGATTACAGGCATGCGTCACCACACCCGGCTAATTTTGTATTTTTAGTAGAGATGGGGTTTCTCCATGTTGGTCAGGCTGGTCTCGAACTCCCGACCTCAGGTGATCCACCCACCTCAGCCTCCCACAGTGCTAGGATTACAGGTGTGAGCCACCGCACCCAGCCAGAATTGGGACTATTAGAGCAATCAATCTTGCTACACTAGTTAGGTTCCTATTAAGTGTGAATCTGAATTTGGGAAGGCACAGAAGTCTTAAAAACAACACTTTTTTTTTCTTTTCACGTCTCTGCCACCCACTGTGCTTCCCTAACAGGCAGAACCATGAAGGCTGCATAAGGTGATGGATGTGTTTGTGGATAATTATTCATCAATAACAACCACAAACACCTCCCTGGGATCCCCCAAGATATGGAGAGGAGATGCAACCTATGGTTACTGTTTCTGTGAAATAAAGGTGTCCTTCCCATCCCTACACACCGACATTTGCAAAGTGTTTACACACAAATCTGATTCAAGCAGCACATCTGTTGCCAGTCTTCCGCAGCTGTGTTATTGTAGCAGCATTGTTGCCTCTCCGGCTTCCACCACCCTCAGCAGAATCCTTGAGTGCCTGCAGGCTGGGCGACGGCATTGTTGAGTGGAGATGCTACTCCAGGGGTGGAGGGAACAGCGTGGAGGGGTTGGGGCCTCATGGAGCCATGCGCCATTTGGATTTGGTGTCAGGTTCTGTCACTTCCTGGCTCAGGGTCTTGGGTCTCTTTGATTTCTAGTAACTGTAGCCAACCTCAAACAAGATTAAGATAAGGGAGTGTCTCATGGGATTCAAGAGTGGGACCACAGGCCGGGTGTGGTGCCTCCCGCCTGTAATCCCAGCACTTTGAGAGGCCAAGGTGGGTGGATCACCCGAGGTCAGGAGTTCAAGACCAGCCTGGCCAATACAGTGAAACCCTATCTCTACTAAAAAATACAAAAATTAGCCAGGCATGTTGATGAGCACCTGTAGTCCCAGCTACTTGGGAAGCTGAGGCAGGAGAATTGCTTGAACCCGGGAGCCAACACGGTGCCACTGTACTCCAGCCTAGGCGACAGAGTGAGACTCTGTGTTAAAAAAAAAGAGTAGGACCACAGCTGAGCCTCAGGAAGGAAGCTTATCAGGAAATGACAGGAAAGAGCAGGGCATGCTCTTGGCTTTTGTTCACCACCTTCCTTTGGGCCTTCTTCACTAGCTCCTGTCCTCATGGCAGGCAGGCAGGCAGGAGACGGTGGCCTCACAACTCCTGGACATGTGCATTATAGGTCCAGCTGCATGTGAATCGTGACGATCAGTCCACGATTCTCTTCCCCAAATCCAATTTCCTGGGGAAGAGAATCTGACTGGCTTCACTTGGGCCAAGTTTCCACTCCTGCACCAAGAGGCCCCGACATGGGACAAGCAGTGCTGCAATGGACCCAACCAGTTTCCAAAGAGGGTGGATTCACTGTTAGCAGCACAGATGACCCCAGGTATGCCATAATCCTGAGCAAGTGATTTAGCCACTCAGAGCCTGTTTCCTATGTATGTAGGCGCTCACAAAAGGCTACCCCAAAATACGGCACCCTGGAAATTTAGAAAACAGCAGGGGCAGAAAGACCACTCTGATATTCCCCACCATTCTGTGTGAGAGCAGGCCATAAAGGAATTCTTTGACCTACCTTCCCTGAAAGTAGGGTGATAAGCCCCTCATATGGTAAGTGTCTTGCCTTATACTCAAAGGATAGGCTGTCTGCTACACAGGGAGGCCAAGAAGATTCTGAACGAACAGGATTTGTTAGGCTCCCCCCAGCTTATTACCATTAGATCATACTCTTCTAGTCTAACCATATTTCTATACGATTGTCCGTTTTCCACCAAACCTAAGTGTACAGATTTCCCTGGACCTTTGGGTCTTCATTTCTGAAGTTTCTGTGTCGGTAAAACTTTGTTTAAATAAGTTTGTTATGCTTTTCTCTTGTTAATCTGACTTTTATTATGGGAGTGTTAGCTATGACCTTTGCAACGGGGGAAGAAAAGGTATTACTTTTTCTCCCTTACATCTGTAAAATGGAGGAGATGTTAGAAGCTATCTCTCTAGACTGTTGTGAAAATTAAATAATTTCAAAACATTAACAAAAGGAAATCAAATAATAAAACAATAAAGACAAACACCTCTTCGTGAACTACAAAACACTACAAAATGTTGATATAATATATCTTTTATATAAGTCCTTTTTTCAGATTCTGTGAAACTACTGAAAATATAAGAATGGATAGGTCTAAGATCAGGCAGGAATACCCAGAGGGACCTGTTGCTGCTTCTAGATCCTTGCTACATTTATTCCAGCCATTCCCAAAGACAAAAGTGACTTATCCAAAGTTATAGAAAATATGTTTAAATTATCTTTAGTTTTTTCAAACTATAGAATAGTATGTTTTTACTGTAAGCATCAAATAATATAGAAAATATTGAAATGTACTCAATAATAAGTAAAATATCTCTCATTATTCACTCCTGCCCCAATCATGAGAAACTCCAAAAACAACACTGCTATAGTTTGGCATTTAACCTTATATGTGGTTTTTATGCAAGTGCACACACACACACACACTCACTCACATACACACACACACACACTCAGGGATGCTGTTTTCCTGTACAAATGAAGTCATACAGTACATGCTTTCCTGAACTTGCTTTTTATTATCTCTTCCCATGTCAGTATATATAGGGTCTTGTAATCTATAACCACTGCTTAGTACTACTTTGAATGACTGTACCTCAAAGTATCTGTTGTTAGATAGATACTGCTAGAGGACATTAAAGTCAAAACCAAAATTTGTTTTGTTTTTTTTTTTAAAAAAAATTTTGTTTTCTCAGAACATTCCAAAAGCTTGTGGAAAATAGGGAAGTGGTAGGAAACTCCCCTTAGAGGCAAAGGCAAAATCAAATGCAATCCCTCACCTGGTAAGTGGCTGAGCCATGACAGGATGCCTGGCCCATTGCAGTGCTGGTTGACCCTGTTAGAACTTCAGGGCTCAATGAATTCATGTTGAAAATATAGTGGCTTCAATGTATCTTCACATGTCAGAGTTTAGTATCAAGACATGTTTAAAGACACAGTGCAAATGACTAGACTGGAGGTTTCCACACATTGAGATATCTTTTTTCTGATGTCGACAAATCCATCCAAAATTCACACTCTGAATCAGATGGGCTATAAAGAAAGACAACTTTGCACTGTGACAAGATGGGCCTTCTCTCCACCTGCCAGGACCCTTCCCAGGAAGCAGAGCATTTACTCAATTTCCCTCTGGCACCTTTTCTTTATCAAACCCTGATAACAGAAGAGGTTTCTGGCAAGGCAGAGAAAAGTGAGTGATGCTGTTAACATTCTACCCACCAGAGTGATGCTAAAAGAGACGCAACCTCATCCACAGCCAATATGTGTCGACTGCCTGCCATATTCTTAGCCCTGCTCTAGGCACTTGGGATTCAGCTTCCCAACTGATGGAGTTTTCATTCTATTGGGGAATATAGACAAAAGAGAAATTAAAAGGTATGTTATATGGTATGTTTTAAATGATAAATGTTATGAATAAATCAGGACAGGCGTAGAGAGCACTGAGGTTGGGGGTTCCCTATTTTCCATAGATGGTATATTCATTTCCAAGGGGTGCCTTAAAGTACCACCAACGGGGTGGCTTAAAACCACAGAAAGGTATTACCTCACAGTTCTGGAAGCTAGGAGTCAGAAATGACATGTTCAAAGGCCACACTCCCTCCAAAACTCTAGGGGAGACTCCTTCTCTGCCTCCCCTAGCTTCTGGAGGTTGCAGTAGCCCTAGATGTTCCTGGCTTGTTGACAGAGTAACTCCAGTCTCTGCCTCCACTGTCACATGGCCTTCATCCCTTTGTGTCTGTGTCCAAATTTCCCCCTTTTTAGAAGGATCCCAGTCATGAGATTTAGGGCTCACCCTAATCCAATGACTTCAACTTAATGACATCTCCAAAGACCCTATTTTTTTATTTTTATTATTTATTTATTTATTTATTTTTGAGACAGAGTCTCTCTCTCTCACCCAGGCTGGAACTGGCACAATCTGGGCTTACTGCAACCTACACCTCCTGGGTTTGTGCCTCAGCCTCCCGAGTAGCTGGGATTACAGGTGTGCACCAACATCTCTGACTAATTTTGGTATTTTTAGTAGAGACTGTGTTTTACCATGTGGGCCAGGCTGGTCTTGAACTCTTGGCCTCCCAAAGTGCTAGGATTACAGGCCTGAGCCACTGCTCCTGGCTAAAAACCCTATTTCAAGTAAGTTCGTATCTACAGGTACTGGGTATTAGGACTTCGACACATCTTTTGGCGGAGGCGGGGAAACTTTCAACCCACAACTGTTGTTAGGACTGTGTCACTGAGAGGGTGACAGCTAAGAAAGTCACATGAAGTGAGGGAATATATCATGCAGCTATCATGAAGGAAAGAATTCCAGGCAGAGAGAATAGCAAGTGCACAGGCTTGGAGTCCGGATGGTAACTGGAATGTTCGCGGAGGAGCTCGTTGGCCATGGTGGCTAGAACAGCATGGACATGGACAAGAGGAAAAGGTAGTGAGTTCAGAGAGGAAACTGGGTGGCACTGGCTTATGCTAGGTAAGGTTTTGGGCCGAGTGACAGGATCTGACATACATTTTAAAAGGCTCTCTTGGCCAGGCGTGGTGGCTCACACCTGTAATCCCAGCACTTTGGGAGGCCGAGGCGGGCAGATCATTTGAGGTCAAGAGTTCAAGACCAGCTTAGCCAACACATAGTGAAACCCCGTCTCTACTAAAAAATACAAAAATTAGCTGGATATAGCAGCACATGCCTGTAGTCCCAGCTACTTGGGAAGCTGAGGAAGGAGAATCGCTTGAACCCGGGAGGCAGAGATTGCAGTGAGCCGAGATTGTACCACTGTACTCCAGCCTGGGCGACAGAGAGAGACTCCATGTCTCAGAATGTTTCAAACAACAACAACAACAAACTCTCTTGCTGCTGTGTTAAGAGTAATTGAAGGGGGAGACAGTAATGGAAGTGGAAACAGGGAGACCAGTAATTAAAGGAAAGGTTGGTTTGCCTTTAGTTATTTCGCTTGGAGGCACCTGAAGAAGCTAAAGCTGCTCTCAATATTCTGATCCATTGAGGGAAAATATAAACAATCTCAGTAACATCTCCAAAGATGTGATCCCTAAGAACCAGGATCTTGGACACTAGAGAACTTGGCCCACAGACCACAGATAGAAGTAAGACAGGGTGACCGGGGTTCCCAGGTATCTGTCCAGGGGAGATTCAATGCCAATTCACTGAGACAAATGAGAGACGTCTGTAGCTAGAATGTCTGTTCCACAAGGACAGGAATCTTTGTTTTTATTCTAACTCAGAGCCAAGTACCTGACACATGGTAGGCACTTAACAAATATTTGTTGACTGACTGAATCAATGGGAAGTAAAGAACTCTTTTTTCTCTTCTATCCCTGGAATCCATATGTGCTTAATTAATAATAGTAAAGTTTTTTTTATAGAATGGACAGTTAAAGGTAACTAAGACCTGGCCGGATGCAGTGGCTCAAGCAGCCTGTAATCCCAGCACTCTGGGAGGCTGAGGTGGCTGAATCGCTTGAGACCAGGAGTTTGAGACCTGCCTGGGCAACATGGTGAAACCCCATCTCCACTAGAAATACAAAAAAAATTAGCCGAGCATGGTGGCGTGTGCCTGTAGTCCCAGCGACTCAGGAGGTTGAGGCAGGACAATCAATTAAACTCAGGCGGCAGAGGCTGCAGTGAGCGGAGACTGAGCCACTGCACCCCAGCTTGCGTGACAGAGTGAGACTCTGTCTTAGGGAAAAAAAAGAGAGAACTAAGACCTTACAATAATAAATGTCTATAACCATAAGTAATTCCAAACCCAGTCAAAGGCCTACTTATTTTCAACAATAATTGGTTTTGCATAATGCCCTAGCAAGGGAAGAATTGGTGCTGGTCACTGCAGTTGGCTTAAGGACGTTTAAGGGACATGTCTAGGGCAGTGGCCTACCCAGTCTCCCCAGGACCTCACTGCATGTGCACTCCAAGATTAGCAAGGACATGCTGGGTGCGGTGACTCACCCCAGTAATCCCAGCCCTTTAGGAGGTCAAGACAGGAGGATCGCTGAGGCCAGGAGTTTGACACCAGACTGGTCAACATAGCAAGACCTTATCTCTACAAAATATTTTAAAAATTAGCTGGGCCAGGCACAGTGGCTCACGCCTGTAATCCCAGCACTTTGGGAGGCTGAAGTAGGTGGATCACTTGAGGCCAGGGGTTCAAGACTAGCCTGGCCAATATGGTGAAACCCCATCTCTACTAAAAACACAAAAATTAGCTGGGCATGGTGGTGGGTGCCTGTAATCCCAGTTACTTGGGAGGCTGAGGCAGGATAATCACTTGAATCTGGGAGGAGGAGGTTGCAGTGAGCCAAGATTGCGCCATTGCACTCCAGCCTGGGTGACAGAGTGAGACTCTGTCTCTAAATAAATAAAATAAAATAAAATAAAAATAAAGAATTAGCCAGGCACTGGTGGTACACACCTGTAGTCCTAGCTCCTCTGGGAACTGAAGTATGAAGATCGCTTGAGCCCAGGAGTTCAAGGTTACAGTGAGCTGCGAGTTACCACGATACTCCAGCCTGGGTCACAGAGCAAGACCCTGTCTCTTAAAAGGCAAAAACGGCCGGGCACGGTGGCTCAAGCCTGTAATCCCAGGACTTTGGGAGGCCGAGGCCGGCGGATCACGAGGTCAGGAGATTGAGACCATCCTAGTTAACATTGTGAAACCCCGTTTCTACTAAAAAAAACACAGAAAACTAGCCGGGCACGGTGGCGGGCGCCTGTAGTCCCAGCTACTTGGGAGGCTGAGGCAGGAGAATGGCGTGAACCCAGGAGGCGGAGCTTGCAGTGAGCCGAGATCCGGTCACTGCACTCCAGCCTGGGGGCAGAGCGAGACTCCGTCTCAAAAAAAAAAAAAAAAAAAAAAAGACAAAAACAAGATTAGTAAGGTATAGGAGGCATGAAAAGCTGAGAAAAAAAAAGACAAAAATATGCAAATCTGCAAAAGAAATGAATGCATATAGGAAATGATGATTAAATTTGGCTCCATTAAAACACACACACACACACACACACTTCTGTACCACAAAATACATTATTCACAAAGTTAAAAAACAAGGCAAAGCCTGTGGGAAAATTTTAGCAATGCATATAAATGACTAAGGTTTATTACCTAGAACATAAGGTAATGGCTCCTAAACCTCCCCTCCAAAAAAAGAAAAATAAAATAATATGAATAGGCAATTTACATAAGAGAAAATACAAATAAACTTAAGAAACCTTGTTGAGTCTCACTGATATTTATGGAAAAAATTAAAACAATAATATGTATACCCCTCAGATTGGCAATAATTTAAACATTTGATACTATTTTGATATGGCCAGGGTATGAGGAAATGGGTATGGCTCACACAATCCCAACAGAAATGTATATTAGTATAGCCCCTTTGGAGACCAGTCTGGTAGTGTCTAAAACAAAATTTAAAAATTTGCATACCACCTGACCCAGCAGTTTCACTTGTCAGTAACTATTCTCAAAATATACTCATCCTTATCCACAAGGAAGCATACCCAAGGTGTTCACTGCTTGTAACAATAAAAGGCAGGAAACAATGGAAACATTCAACAACAGAATATGCTTTAGAATTCTGCGCCATGTTAAAAAGAAAATGATACTGAATGGATAGGTCTTCAAGATATATTATTGAGCAAAAAAGGAAGATGGCGGAGCCTGAAAATATGATACTATTAATAAAAATAGAAAAGAAAGCAAAAGTAAACACTATATAGTATCTATGAGTGCATATGAGTAAGTGCATAACAAAAATATCTTTAAAGAAACACACCAACTGGTAATAGTGATTTAACTCTGGGAAGGAAGGGAGAAGACTAGGGGTGATTTTACTTTTACAAGGAGAATTTATTCACGTTATCACTGGAGTGTTTGAACATAAATTATTCAAGAATCCAAAAATCAGTTATAAAAGTTATAAAGAGATCGATACAAGCATATGGGCCCGTTTTGGTCCGACGGTGTTGCTGAGTTTGATGAGAGGAAAAATACCAGCGTGGGTCATCAGGAGCGCTCTGCAGAGGGGTGGGACCTGAGGCCCAGGGGGGTCACTGAGGGCAAGAAGGAACAGGAGGGGGAGAGAGCTGCCTTAAACAGGATGTATTTGGAAAACATAAAAGGGCCCTGCCTCGCTGGGCTTTCCTAAAAATGACTGTGTAATTTTTCTGATTATTAAATAATCCGTGTTTATTGTCCAAAAATTCAACTGACACAGAAAAATGTAAAGAAGAATTAAATATCCTTCCGCATGCCACCTCCTAGAGAGAATCACCATAGACATTCGGGTGTATACACTTTCCATGACTGCTCAAGCACTGCCCATCAGCTAATGCCTCTCTCTGCACAGCCCTACCAACAGAATGACCAGCCCCAGGGCTCAACCAAGTCAGGGTGCAAGCAAAGCCAGTCTTCAATTGTATCCCTAATTAGGCTCCAGCCAGGAAGAAGCTGCCTGAAAATTCACAGGGTTAGGGATGAAGGTGAAAATCTATCTTCTAGACAAGAATAAATGTCATTTCTTTTTTCATAAAGAGAAAGAAATATTTATTCCTCAAAACTACATTTTACCCCATTAAAATGTCCAGTTTGTATTGCCAGTCAGCAAAAGGCCAGTCTTCAGCACCTTCTCCTGGAGGGGAAGAAGACAGCTTTATGGTGACTCAGGGCATGGGCTGAACCTCCTGGGCTTGTCTCAAAGTCATCCCAAGGTTCTTGGCCAATAGTCCAAAAGCAGCTGAATTTGAAATGCTTGGATGAAAAAGTGCTCTTCCTCATTCCCATTGATAACTCCTGAGCCTTTTCTGCCAGATGCTTGTCAACAAGAGATAAATGTGTGCAGTAGTTTAGAAGGGAGGGGGAGCAGTTGCTGAGATGTCCAGAATTGGGGCAGGCCCTGGAGCTGCTTGACAAGCCTACATTTAGGGCAGACACCTCTCTCTCCTCCTTAGAAAGACAGAGGACCGTTTGAGTACCCCTGTAATCCCAGCCCCTTGGGAGGCCAAGACAGGAGAATCGCTGAGGCCAGGAGTTTGACACCAGACTGGTCAACATAGCAAGACCTTGTCTCTACAAAATACTTTAAAAATTAGCTGGGCTGGGCACAGTGGCTCACGCCTGTAATCCCAGCACTTTGGGAGGCCAAGGTAGGTGGATCACGAGGTCAGGAGATCGAGACCATCCTGGCTAACATGGTGAAACCCCATCTCTACTAAAAATACAAAAATTAGCTGGGCATGGTGACATGTGACTATAGTCCCAGCTACTTAGAAGGCTGAGAGGCAGGAGAATTACTTGAACCTGGGAGGCGGAGGTTGCAGTGATTCGAGGTCATGCCACTGCACTCTAGCCTGGTGACAGAGTGAGACTCCATCTCAAAAAAAAAAAAAAGAATTATTGATTGAGGGTAGAGAAGACCTACCCCTTACCTGATGAAGAGAACCTGCAGGATCCCTTTTCACTATGGTGACATCCCATGGCAGCTTCACATTTGGCCTCTGCTGGTGAGTAGAGGGGTCAGGGTGGGTGCATTGAAGTTCTTCAGCCCCATCCTTGCTCCCCTTCTTCCTAGCTACACTGGGAGTCACTACCCTGCTACCTGTTTCCTCTACCATATTTCCCAATTTAGGCCTTAGCTTGAGTCTGTTCCCAGGTTTGAGCAGCCCTGGATAGTCTCTGTCTTTTGAATCTCTCAGAAACAGTGTTGGGTGGGACTCAGGTTATGATGTTGCCCTGTCTAACCTTGGAATTGCAGGCCTGGATCAATAGCATGTGGTGATTAAAATGACCCTCTGCATGTCCCCAACTGTGCCTGGCACCAGAGCCCACATTTCAGTCCTGGGCTTGAAGCTTCTTTGGAAGCCCACAAAGACTCTTCCCTTCAGAACCGTGAATAATTCTTGATTTCATGCTTGTCCTCAAAAGAACTCAGCTTCCTATTGTCAATGTGTCATAGGCTCCAATTTTAGTTATTTTTTTAAAACTTTTTTCCCAAGAATTGGAAGACTTTTTCTGGGGGATCCTCCCCCAGAGTCCTCTGAAAATATTAGCTCCTTGGCCCCTTTCCCTGTCAAGCATCGTACAGGCTGTCAGATGCAGGGACTCCACGGAAGGTTTTTGGAATGACCTCTAATTCTCTGACCTTGGAAGAAAAAAGATCCAGCGACAATTTCACAATGCCTCCACGAAGACTGCAGCCCTTGATTCAAGGAAGGTGCCCTCCGTAGAGGCAAGAAAGATCCCTCTAGAATCCCTCAAGCTGTGGCCATTCCTCCTCTAGCCCCTCTCCTGTTCACCCCTCACTACCCACCACCCTTCCATCCAACTGGAGAGAAGGAAGAGCCTATGGTCCACAATTATGAGGTTCCATCCATGGCCCACGGCCCACTGCATGCTAGAGGTTACTGGACTTTAGTGCTCCATAGAAACATCCTACTTAAAAAGCACTTTGGCCAGTCAGCATACATTTTATCTTCTTGGGGTTGCACCACCCAATTTTCTTAGGGAACCACCTTTCTTCCCATCATGCGTGGCTGGGAAAAAAATGTCAACCAGTGAGCCCTTATCTACCTTCCTCAAGGGGTGGCATGTGATGCGGGCTAGACCAGTTAGATTGGGAATGGTAATAGGAGGAAAACAAGGAGTGGGGAGGCAGTGGGAGCTCATTCCTTACAGAGGCGCCCACCACTGTCCCCCAACAGACCACTGATTATAAATCCTGTCAGCTGGACCCTGATGCTGTCCTGGTTCTGGTCCTTTTTCAAACCTAGTTCTCCAGTCTTTCCTTCAATTCCGTGAAGTACTAGGTATTGTAGGAATCTATCATTGATCTCTTTTTTTGGTTTTTTTTTTTTTTTCTTTTGAGATGGAGTCTCACTCTGTCACCCAGGCTGGAGTGCAGTGGCACTATATGGGCTCACTGCAATCTCCGCCTCCCATGTTCAAGCAATTCTCCAGCCTCAGCCTCCTGAGTAGCTGAGACTGCAGGCATGTGCCACCACGCCTAGCTAATTTTTGTATTTTTAGTAGAGCAGGGGTTTCATCATGTTGGTCAGGCTGGTCTCGAACTCCTGACCTCATGATCCGCCCACCCAAAGTGCTGGGATTACAGGCACAAGCCACCGCGCCCAGTCAACCAAAGCATTTTAACAAAGGATTTCTCTGATTCCACCCTTTCACTCCGTGAGAAAACTGGAGGACCAGATTTGGTCTTGCCTGGAGTCACACAGCAGAAGAGAACAGAGCTAGAAAGAGCTCAACCTGCCCAGTCTCTCTGTCTCCCTGGGGGTCTTCCTGCTTCACCAGGCTGCTCGTGTGTCTTTGGCATTCAAGGCAAGGTTCAGACAGAGGAGCTCTGCCCCTCTGTCGCTGGGCAATGGTGGTCCCATAGCTCTGGAAGTTTGTCTCTTCATCTCAGGTGCTGAAAGCTAAGGAGAATCTTCAGTGTCTCTGATGTAATCCATTTTCTTCTTGCTCCTCTTTGAACCCAGGTTACTAAGCACTTACTGAGAAAATAGCTCTGCACCAGACTCTGAGGGAAGATGTGAGGGGTCATGGCACAGGGGAAAATGCTGCCTTATTGCCTAGAGACACAGAGACAAACCTGGGCTTTCACCTCTGCCATTGATTGCTGTGTGGAAGTTCAGCTGCCATGATGGCTGGCCCCTCCCAGGAGCGAAGCCTTCTGGGTGATGGTGACACCCCACTCCTCTCACCTCTATGGGTCCTCGTTTGTGTCCCCACCTCTCCATTTCTGGAGCCACCCTCTGAGCAGAGGCATGCACCATTTGTCATCTGGACATGTTTCAATAGCCTTCTCTCAGGCCTCCCTGCCTCCCATTCTTTCTTATTCCCTCCACACTCTCATGCTGGCAGGTGATTGGCAGGGCCGATCACACTGCACTCCCCAACCTCTTCAGCGATTAGGGGCTTCCCATGTCTGTGGAAGGAAGTCAAAGCTGGAAAGGTAGACAGAGCCTTCTCAACCCCTTCCATCCAGCCTTAATTTCCATTCTGTGATGCTGCTGCTCTCTCTCTCTCTCTCTCTCTTTGTCTCTCTCCACCCCTGCAGCTCTGCTTTCTGTTCTCCCTCAGCACACCATGTCCTTTTCACCCAGGCTGTGCTTAGCTCAACCCCCTCAGGATTCCCCGGGTTGAACCCTTTCTTTATCTCTTCCTTTAGAGAGTCTTTCCTGTCTCATAGCTGAGTCCACACTTCTTGCTTAAAGAATCTTCTGATCCCATCCTCCTCCTCGCATGTGTGTGGTCTCTCCCCTGGTGCTCCCCACAGTGCTTTGCTAATGCCTGCATTTGTGCTAGTGTTCCCATTCGATTTTGCATGGTCATCTGTTGTGGGCATTAACTATCTTTCAGGGGCTCATAAGTACCTTGAAGACACAAACAAAAGATCTTTATCATCTCTGTGTCCCACCCATAGTGTCTGGCATATAATGCTCCGTAAAAAATGTATTGAATTTTTCCATTCAACAAATATTTGTCGAATAGCGAATAGTAGACATATCAACCTAGATTGAGTGCTAGCTCCCACCATTCTCTTCTTCCCCCAGTAGATTTTTTCTCATTTTTCACCAAGAAACTCTGGTTCTCCTCTACCCACCAGCTTCCTTCTGCCCTGTAGACTTACTCATTGCCTGCTCCCAACTTAAGTCGTAACATTTTGTCACATTTGTGTCATAGGTTTTAAAGAAATAAAACATTATAGGTACAATTATTAGCCACTGGGATGCCTTCTTGATCCCCTTCTCTTCTCTTCCTCCCAGAGATAACTACTCTTCTGGATTTAATATTTACTGACATATTGTACATGTATTATCCTACACATGGTCAGGCCTATTAAACTGGAATCTTGAAGAGGACTGATGCTGAAACCACCTCTGCAAAATTATAACTGAGGAAATATTGACAGTGAAAGAAATCAGACCTCACTGGCTCCATCTTGCTTCTAACCTTCAAGCTGTCCTTCTTCATTCCTGGGTGTAGGCAGGACTAACTTTGGGGAGAAATTCAGTTCATGGTGTGACTCTGAAACAAAATTGATAATAGCCCTATCCCGAAAAGACCCCCTTTTTGCCTGCGGACCAGGCTGCCTTTGCAGGATTAACAAACTAGCTACAAGCTTAGAATTTACAATTTAGGGGTCATGCAGCCTCCGGCTCCAAGAGTTTGAACCTCCCCAAATTGCTCCTGGGGATGACATCACTATTGTAAAGCCTAAGATCAGTGCTTGAGATATTTTGCAGACCCAGTACTCGATGGATCAGCTGACATCAACCAGAGCTGCAATCTGGCTCAGTCAGTGCTGCCGTCACACCCAGGAACAGAAGACATTAAGAAAACCTAACTTCAACTTCCAACCTGACCAGTCAGCACTTCCTAAGCCCCTAGTCACCAAATTATATTTAAAAACTCTGATCCCTGAATGCTTGGGAAGACTGATTTGAGTAATAATAAAATTCCAGTATCCCACACAGTCGGCTCTGTGTGAATTACTCTTTCTCCATTGCAATGCATCTGTCTTGATAAATCAGCTCTACGTAGGCAGCAGGCAGGGTGAATCCATTGGGCAGTTACAATGCTTCAGCAAATAAATAAAATGTGAGTGTTGACAACTGTGGTGTAGCAAGAAATCCCTGTATGACAACATGTTGGCCCCCAGCCAGTGGGCCCACAGGTAAGAGACCCTCTTGTCAGGGGTTTCTTCTCTCTATGAGGGCTGTTGAGACCACAGAGCTTCGGGCATGCGTCCCTGAGGAGCAAGGGAGGTCCGAGCAAGATGACTCCCCCTTCTCACCTCCACACGGGTCTAGCAGGAAACCAGTGTGGGAGTCCTCCAGCCAGCCCTCCAGAGTCAGCCTGGACCAGTCTTTGTAGTATAGTCTAGCTCACTGTGTATCCTTAATCTCAATACAGTGGATTACGTTTGTATATTTTCGAATTTTATATAAACAGTGTGCTATTATTGTATGTATCACTTTGCAGCTTGCTTTCTTTCTTTTTTGCTCAACTTTGTTTTGAAAGCTTATAACCATGTTAAATCTTTAAAAAGTATTCCAGTGTTTGTATATAGAAAAATTCGTAGCATTTTTTCCTAGTGAAAATTGCCCGCTTTTAAAATTCTGACGAACAATCCTGCAGGGAATGTGCTTGTGTGTGTCTCTCTGTTGGTATGTCTGGGTATTTCTCTCTTCTCACTTTATGCTCTATGACAATCTGCTGGGTGTATGAAGTGCTATCTTCTTGGGGATGTAAGTTATGTTGTTTTATCAGTAGAAAGAGTTGGACCATTGAGGCAGGGGACAACAAACTTTTTCTGTAAAGAGCCAGATGGTAAATACTTTAGACCATACAGCCTCTGTCGCAATACTTGACCCTGCCCTAGTAGCAGAGAAAGAAACCACAGACAATACGTAAGCTAATGGGCATGTTCCAATAAAGTATTATTTACCCAAATAGGCAGCCAACCAGCAGGCTACGGTTGTCCAGCCCTGTTCAAGATGAGCTATCTGAAAAACAAACAATAGAAAAATAGGCAAGATCTTAACAAGCAACATGAAGAAGATAATGCCCAAATGACTGGTAAATATACAAACAGTTCAGCCTTCCTAGTTTCCCTTCAGGGAGTTTGTGATCAAATTTCCTCCCTAACACAGCCCCAGAGAGCCTTCAGGTACCTCTCCTAGAGTGTCAGGAGGCATCCATGTAAAGGAGACCAACGATCAGAGCATGCTGAGGCAGCTCTCCCTGCCTGGAATGAGGGAGACGGGCCCTGCCTCTTCTCTGTTTACACCACAAGTGTCCAGGAACTTCCTTGCACCCTGAGACACACACAAAAAATGCATCGCATGCTGTTGAACAAGTGGAGGGGGCAAGGATAGCATCTGGTGAAGTCGTTGATAAGGGACAGAGATCATTTCCAAACTATCCTTCTTGAAGGTTAAATTCTTTCTTTGTGAAGGGAGAGTAGGACAACGGAATCACAGAGCAGAGGCAAAGAGATTTCCAGAGGTCTTTTTGCTTGGTCAGCTGAAATACGTTTCCTCTGAACACTGCTGATAGCATACATTTTCAATGACTCCAGCTTAAGGAGAGTTTACCATTTGAAAAACATCCCACAACCCTGAAGTGTGATCAGTAGGGAAACTAATAGCTGCAGAGTTTGCAAAACATTCCATTTTCCCTGGATTAAGTTTGCAACCTGGGAAAACATGAGGAACAGATGGTTCGTGATCTGCGTTTAACAACCTGAGAGGAGCTGAATTTCTGCCTATGACAACCTAATGGAGGAAGCCTGTGCACTGCCCGACTGGGTACCTAGGAGGGCCCTGATTATGTGGGTCCTAAAGTCAGGAAGGACCCCAAGAATTGCGGCTTTAAAATTTTAAATACAAGATTATCTAGCCAGTTGGACAAAACTAGTCCTGCTCTAAGCTATCCACGATGAAGGTTTCATTACTGCAAATGTCAAACAGTTCCTAGCTGGGTGACATGGCAGATGCCAGGGGCCACATCTGACTTAAGATTTGCACATAGGCCGCTCTCTTCCCCCAAGAAACCCCAAACCATATGCCATTCCAGAAACACCACTGTGAGACAATCCTCTCATCCTCACCCCTCCCCATACTGCAAACTGAGCCCGGGAGCAAACTGCCCGAAAAACATCCATCTGCTGACTCCACAGCAAAGGCCTTGGGGAGACGAACCAGCCAGGGCTTCAGTTCTCTGTGTTACTTAAATCTGATTCCCTAATTAGCTACTCTAGTCAAAATTCCCTGATACAGAACATTTACTGTATGACATCAATTCAATTCACCAAGGAAAGCAATAGAAGGATATGCTGTAGCCCTGACAACTGCTTCTAAATAAGCGTCTTCCTCAGGAACTGTTTTCCTTAAAGCTTTTGACCCAAGTCATGCCTAAGATCTCATCAGAATGCAGGAATAAAGGGTGTCAAAGTGCTAGTACTAACTTGGATTACACAGGCTTTTATCCATTCCTGACTTGCCCCAAATGAGTGTCCCATAACCAGTACTGACATTCCCCAGAGGTGACTCACTCATGCTCCCAAACAAGTCCTTTTCTACTCCTGGCATGACTACCATGCCTGCCAGGAACCCACCATCTCTCACTGGGCAGCATCTCAGCCATGGCCCCACTCTGCCAGGGGTGCACTCATACACATCCCGCCAGGCCCCATGGGCATAGTGGTCCCCTGCTGACTGTTCAGGGGATGCACATGCCCAGACACATCCTGCCTGGGCCCTTCACAGTACTGAGCAGTGGTTAGCCCATTCGCTGACTCTGTGTCTCACTCTACTTCTTGTACTAAAGTAACGCCACTTGTACCCTCACGTCCCACTGACCCTTTCATAAAAACATCTCCTTCAGCACGTAAGATATGGCTGATACCATAGGGTCACCATTGTACAGTCCCTTTTCTATTCTCTCTCTCCTGCATCCCACATCAGCTCTCCAACCTGCCCAGGGGCCACCATCAGAAGCCCTCCTGCAAACTACCTCATACAAAGTGATGCCCTCCAGGGCTGCCTCCCAGCTTGAGATGCACCCACATTTGCCAGAACATCAATTTGAGCTCAAGGTTAAATACTTATGTCACTTATGGAAATTGAACCAGCAAAAGCTCACTAGACTGAAGGAAAAGTTGTCTGAACTACTAAAGCCTAAATCTCATAATTTTAAAGAAATGTATTCACTCATGTATTCACCAGCAAAACATTATTGTGCATTTGCTGCCAGAAGGACAGACACGTAGCAAGGCACGTCTTCACTCCCACACTCCTGTGGCCAACACTGCTAGTCAATCAGTTACCTTCCCACTGAGTCTAGATCAGTCAGAGTCTTTCTCAATATAGCATTCCAGGCAACTACTACCAACCCATAGGACTTGGCCTGTGAAATACAACCCATTTGCCACTTCTAATCAACCGCACGTTGATGACATTAGATCCTGGAGATATCAAGATGAGTAAAAATACAGTGCCAACTTTGAGCAACAGCTGGGTAGCCAGACATATGGCATCTAACAATCAATACAGAGTTTGAGGGAGAGGGGCTTCGGTAGCCAGGGGGGGCTTCACTGTGGAGGAAATAGCCACACACACAAAAACAATAAACTAGCACAGTGGAAAGGAGGAAGTAGGGCAGTCCAGGCAGACAGCAGCATGATCAAAAGCAAGCAGACATGGATGTCTATGGTGGGCTGGGGAAAGTCTCAGGGGAACAGATTGTGGCACCAGAAGGTAAGGTGGGAAATGTAGGCTGGATCCAAACTTCGAAGGGCTTAAGGAGGGAGAATGTCAATCAGAAGACAATGAGGAGACAATGGATATTCCTGAAAAGGGTAGTGATCAGATCAGAGCTGAGCCTTAAAAATTATTTATATTATCATAATGGATAGTAGATTATAAAGACATAGGACTGGAGCCAGAAGACCCAATCAGGAAGCTAAGTTGATAGGCTAGGGCTTCAGTTAATATGTATCGAATGAATAAATGAATGAATGAATGAATGAGGGAGGCAGGGGGTGAGCCAGCAGGGATAGAGCCCCAGCCTTGCTCTAACTAAAGCAGCTCTCTTTGATGTATAATCTGGAGTTTCTTATAGATTTTCTTTGAGGAAAGTATTCTGTAATTTTTGAAAAAGAAATCTGAAAACCATGCTTTGACCAGGGGGAGAGGAGGGCCTGGTTGAAGGCAGCACCCACGAGAGAACTGGGACTGAAGGTGTTTACGAGAGATTTCCAGGAGCGCACAAAGGAGGCGGTGACTAACAGAAGGCGAACATGGGCTCATTTTATTTCTTTTATTTTTTACTCTGAAGACCAGAATAACACAAACAAGAGTGCAAAATAAGATCTACCTGAATCTGTCTCAAAAACATTTGCATTTGTAAGGCAATTTTATAGTTGAGCATTATTTTAAAGATCATATTGTTAAGTAGATTGAACATTTCCTTGTAAATTGGTTGTTAGTTTTGATTTGCTTAGTTGACCCCTACAACCTCTACTCATGCCTCAGGAGATAGTCGTTCCGACAGAATTATTAGTCTCTACCTGAAATAGCCTATATATCTTATTACACCCAGTTAATAAACTCTAAGAGGGGTATTCTTGGCTCACCCAGAATTTGTCTTCTAAATCATTAGAGAAAGTTAACAATTCCAGTTACTAAAAAGATGGGTGTCTTTTTATTGCTAAAAAGATGAGTGTCATAGAATGAATGTTTGTGCCCCCCACCCCCCAAAATTCCTATGTTGAAATCCTAACCTCCAATGTGATGGTATTAGCAGGTTGAACCTTTGGGAGTTAATTAGGTCATGAGGGTGGAGTCCTCATGAATAGGATTAGTGCTCTCACAAAAGGTATCCCTGAGAGATCCCTCTGCTCTTCACCACGTGAGGATACAAAGACAGCCTCTGTCAACCTGGAAGTGGGTCCTCACCAGACACCAGATCTGCTGGCATATTGATCTTGGACTTTGCAGCCTCCAACACTGTGAGAAATAAATTTCTGTTGTTTAAGCCACCCAGTCTGTGGTATTCTGTTACAGCAGGCTGAACTAAAACAACTAGGGACCTCCAATTCCCATCTGCTTCCTCAGTTCCCCTTTCACCCCTTCCAAAGCCCCAAGGAGTGAACATTACAGCAAATTGCCTTCTGCCACTCATCAGAGAAATGGGCAGGTGTTGAGCAGTGGTTCTCAGAACTGGCATTCTCAAAATTGCCATATAGGATTGCCACTATGTTATTTTTTCCAAGAAAGAATACTAAGAAAACAAATAGCATTTACTACAATCCATTTCCAAAAAGACAATTGAGCACTATTAAAGTGAACTAAATATGGCCTGAGAAGGATTCCATACTTCTATATTTGAGTCCTCATGGACGAACCGCAACCTAACTTAATAGGTAGACAAGGTTGAAAACCTAACTCAGGAGTATGGGCCTGTAACCATAGCTAAGGGTTGGCCAATCCCGGCAGACATACTTCAACCATTCATACACTGCTGAGTGTTCAAACTGCATTCAAATAAGGCAAATGCTGAGCTGTAACCAATCCAGTCATTCTGTACCTCACTTCCGATTTCCATATGTCATTTCCCCTCTTTTGTCTATAAATCTTCTTCCAACACGTGGCTGTACTGGAGTCTCTGTGAATCTGCTGCCCGATTCGTGAATCATTCATTGCTCAGTTAAACTCCTTTACATTTAATTTGGCTGAAGTTTTTATTTTATCAACACCAAAAAGTGAGAAAACTATCTCCAGAATCAAGGGTGGTTCTTTAAATGGAATACACTTTGCTTTGTGAAAAACTTTCTGAACTAGACTTACATGTTGTATTTCACTTTGGACCAGTGAGACCATTGCCAGTGACCAGTGCAATCCAAGGGCTGGGTTTAGAGGCAGCAGAGTAGATCTTTAGCAAGGTCGCAGAGTTCCCACTCATTCGCCTGATTCCAAGACCCTGGAATCCAGGAAACTGCAAGGGAAACTGTGATCACTTGAGGAAGAAGCTTTGTTGCTGCCATCTGAGTGCCTTCGGGGCCTGGAATTTGTCTCTCTTTGAATGAAAGAGTTACAAATCGTGGTTTGTTGCAATTGGAATAACAGGAATAGTCAGGTACTTCAGGCAAAATTGTATGTTAAATAAGCTTCTCTAAACTGACCTTGGAATTTGAACCACCATTTATATACCATCATTTCTGTGTGGAAGTGTAATGTGATTTCTAAGCAAATGACTTGGAGATGAATTGTGAGCAAAGTCTGAACAGAAGTTGGAGGCAGCCTAGATTCCTTTGGCCTCCTGGTCCCTTTGGCCTGAACGTGCATTGTTATCCTCATTCCTAATCCCCAGATACAAATATTGATTGATGTTTAAATGGCAACTTTTCATTAATGAGCTTAGAGCACTTTCTGCAAATGTGTGCTCTTGCCATCTCTGGGACATCCGCCTAAGTTGTGGTAAGGGTTCTGGCTGGGAGTTAAGAGCCCTGGTTCTAGTTCTGAAGCTGCCATACATTAGCTTAAAGCCTTTAGGCAAGAGAGAGGAGAAGAGCAATACCTTTGAGGTCCTTGCATTGCCAACGTTCTATGATTTATGATTTTATGGTGAGTAGATCAGAGACAGTGACAGGATCTTTCCATAGCTCCCTTTTCTGGTCAAAATGCAGCACGAATAGTCCAACCACTTTATTAGGATGTCTTTATTTTTATGGCTTTTCCACCAAATGCATTGCTTTCCTTAGCTGGCCTGGGTTTTGGGGACAGAGATTTGGCAATTATGTCCACAAATGCTCTTGACAACAGGCAATGGAGGAGGTAGGAGCCAGAAGTTTTGTAAGTTTCATAACTTACAGTTCCTGCTGGGATTTTGATTTGATGAACCTGTGTCACCTTAATAAATTATGAAGGCTTCTCTTTTCCTTGACTCTTTCCTTGTGTCTTTGTTCCAAAACGGGCCAAAGAATGTGCTCTAGAAATTGGCCATCTCTCTGTTTTGAAGGTGAAAGATTGCTGGGTGTCACCCCCAAAAGGAGACCTCTCTATTATATGTTTCTGTGGTTCCAAGCTCACTGTGAGCTGTGCCTTTGACTTGGCAAAGGAATTCATCGTTTGAAAAGCTATTTCTAGCCCAGCACAGCTGTTCACTGCTTAAGTTCAGCAAATGCCACCACTTTTGCAGACTGTCCTAATACCCCCAGAGAAATTATGGCAACCTAAGTGTGTGACTTTGATGAGTGAACAAAGAATGACCACTTGTCCAAGGTCTTGCAGAAGTCATCCATTGTACATTTGATTATATTCTGTCTTCTCTTATCTGGTGCAATGTAGGCTCTTAAAAGCAAAAACTCAAAGAGGTTTTTTGCACTAGGTTCCTTCCTGATCTTTGTGAATCAGATGATAATAGTGATAATACTAATAACAGCAACAGCAATTCTCATTTATTTGGTGCTTCTATGTGGCAGGTAATATACTAGATACTTTATAAAAATTATCATGCTTATTTACAGATGAGAGAAAAGAGGCATAGCAAGATTGTGTAATTTGCCAGAGAAACTTCTTAACTAGGAAATATCAGATGTGGAATTTAAACCTGGGTTCACCTTGGTAAAAGGCTCATGATATTCCACTATGGCACGTGGATTAAAATATGGATGTGGAGATATGGATGTGGATGAGGAGCTCTGTAACTGCCCTGGCTCCATTTAGCTTACAGATCTTTGTTAAGGTTCGTTAACAGCTTGCCCCTAATTCTGCTAAAATAAGAGCCACCTCTCTATCCCATTCCCAACCTACACAATGACAGAATTTCTTCCCTCAGCCTTTCTTCTGTATCTCTGGGAATACCTCAGTGGCAGTGGCAGGAGGTTGCTGCACACATAACTCACACCATTGCTTGCCCTTCCCTCTGCTGGCCCCCTGATCACCTAGATGATGCTGTCTGGAGCTCCCGCTTCAGAGCTCCCACCAACCTGCTAAAGCTCTGGGACCACCTGTGACCTCTAGTTGACCTTGGGCCATCTCTCCTCCCTTCTCCAGCTGCTTACAAGCCCTTGATGTCCCTGCTAATCCCAGGTCTCTCTCTGGCTGGAGGGGAAAGAACTCAATCTTCTATACCCTGCCCTTACGTGTGTTTCATTTTGTGTGTGGATGGGAAGGTGCAGGCCAGCAGCAGCCTTCCCGGGGCCCACTCTGGGGTTCCAGTTTGTTCTGTTTCTCCCTGTACTCCTCCCGTCCAGTGCATGTAAGCCCCGGGGGTTCTGGATCCGAATGGTTCACATAGTGGAGCGCTGTGCTCAGACGTGTGGGTTTTTTTTTGGTCCTGCTGCTGAGTGACTCTCCAGCGCTCCTTCTTCTTTCTCAGTTAAAGGTAAATTTCTCTCCCAGGGCTCCACGGTGTACATGTCTGTATATGAAAATCCACAGACTCCGGGAACCACAGAATCAAGAAATGTGGCTCGAGGGAGTGAGGTGGCATTTCCTCACAGACACTGGGTGTCCAAATCCCGGGGGAAGTCAGGGGAGGTGTATGTGCGTGGAGTGCTGGCTGGATCATATTTTGAGCTAGCTAGCTATTGTGATTTTATCCATTTCATCCCTGTTTTTTCTTTTGCCCTCCTGCACTGGCCCCCACCCCCACCACCCATTCAAGCAGATAATAGCTGACTCTGTGCTCAGGCCTCACAGGAGGTTTGTAGTAAGGCACAAAGCAAAGACTTTGCTTCTAAGCTTTGGAAACAAAAGCCTAAGCCCTTAGCAGAAGAGGATTCAATGGAAAAAAAAAAAGCAAAAGACAGATTATCCTGAAGAAACATGGAAGGAAAGAAGCAGTTTCCCCAAACTAGAAAGAGATCCCATTTGGTTAGCAGGAGGTGAAGGCAGAGGCGACAGAGAGACAGATGGGCCTCCAGGAGCACAGAACCGAGCACTGCTCCCTGGGAGAGTGACGTCAGCATGATTCAAAGGCGGCCTCAGCAGAGATGCTTGGGGAACCGGGAGTCACAGCACAGAGTGACTCGGCCTGAGGGGTCAGGCCGGCCAGGCAAGGGCAAGGCTGTCTCAGGGACTCAAGGATCTGTAGACAGAGAAGCGAGGACCAAGTGGGCCTCATCCCAGGGGCCTTGGTGCTGCGTAAGCTCCAGAAACACTGGCATTAATAACCATGGACGAGGGACTCCTGGGAAGGCTGAGGTTGTGCACTTTTTGTTTATTTTTTATTTTTTCTGCCAGCCGGAAGAAATAAGAGCTTGGCATTAGAAATTAAGTTGTTACAGAAAACAAAAGAAAACTCGTAAACCTTGTGTTTGTGGACTGGGATTCATGACCTCTGTCACCTGCCCTTGTACCCCTTGTGTTCACCCAGAAGGGGAGAGGAGAGCCTGTGCTCATACTCTATCCTGGGCATTTGGCTAGACTCAGGCCTTCTGTCCTGGACCCCTGGACCCCTGGTCAAGGGGTAGCCTTGACCACGAATGCTTCATATTCCACTTTCTTCTCCATTTCAGTAATGATTCAACAAAACAGTTTTAAATGACAAGCATTCGGTAAACATTGTTCAGTTTTTCCAGGACCTTAAACTTCAGAGGGATGCCACAAAATCATCTTCAGAGAAGTTTATGGTGCTTGTAAGGCTGAGAAAACAAGAGTCCTTAAGAAAAGCTCTAATTAAACATTGTAGACCATTGTATTTCCTGCCTTGTAATTGTGATGGATGGTATGGCTTTGTTTTTAAACAACACCTCATCTTTAAAATGACTCTGCTGAGAAACCTAGCATTTTTTTTTCAGAATATGTCCACTGTGTATATTAAATTGCTAAACATTCAGAAGAAGGAGCACAAATCAGACCCAGGAGAGTCTGTTGCAAAGTATAAGTAGGAGAGAGGAGATGTTACCAATACTGAAAATACACTAAAATTCTGATGAAAGTACCAGATTCAATCCCATTCAAGCCTCTTAGGAACACTCAAACTGTTGAAAATAAAATGGAAAAAAGTGATTACACACTGGCATCAGCATCTAATTGTTTAATGAACATTACATGGCCTGGATCCTATTACTGATGTTTCTCTTCTTTGACATATGTCCACTGATGAAGGAAAGTTCTTTTTGGGTTGCAAAGTGGCTTTCAGAAGTTGGACGCTCTGAAAGATGACAAACAGGCAACATCTTTTACTTCTTGCTCACAAGTAAATTTCTGGCAGTTTTCGACAGGTCATAAACACACATGAAATGCTAAACTTAGTGGGTTGTTAGATGCTTTCCTTAAAGTTGAAAAACATTTTTAAAATAAATTCCCTTATGTCTACTTTTTTCCACATTCTCAACTCTGACATTCAAATGCACTTCACGAACTAACATGTAATAACATTTGAAAACCAAATCTGGAAAACCTTCATGAATTCAGACTTCACTCTTAGAGAATTTTCAAATCATTCTTGAGACAAGCAAATGGAGGCTGTGAATAAGATTATTGAGAATAATGCTTACTTAAGAGAAATATTCATGTTTGTTACATATTCACAAGCAGTTAATTACATTTGGAGTTGTGCTTGTTTGGGTCCTTTTGTGAGAGCACTGACATTGGTTAGAACTTTCTAGAAAAGCTTTCATCCATTTGTTTCTGTGACTTCACTCTTCCTTGTTTTTCCAATGGGCTCCCTGGACGCATCTTCTCAAGCTCTTTTTTGGGCTGTTCTTCCTCACCCAGCTACTTCAAAGGTGGAGTTACTTAGGGTTCCATCTGTAAACCTTTTGTTTTCTCACTACACAAACTCACCCAAAGGTTTGAATTAATTATATGCAGACAATGCTCATGTTTATGTCTCCAGCCTCAGTCTCTTCCTTGAGCTCCCTCATGTGTATCCTATCTTAGTGGGTGACTCCTCTGTCTATTGCTAGTCTAAGCCTTAAACCTGGAAATTATGCTTAATTCCTCTCTCCTTTCCCATCATTGTCCTAAATATCACTTTAACCATCCACTCTGTCTCTTCCCACTGTCATCAACTTATTCCTGCCACCATCCTTTCTTGTCCAAATTTCTATAGCAATCTCTTAATTGACCCATCTGCTTCTAAAACCTTTCTCCTGCTAAGACCACAGGGATTTTTCTAGAATGCAAATCTGAACGTGTCACTCCTCTGCTAAAAACCTTGTTCGTGGTCAGGCATGATGGCTCACGCCCGTAATCTCCGCACTTTGGGAAGCTGAGATGGGTGGATCACCTGAGGTCAGGAGTTCAAGACCAACCTGGCCAACATGGTGAAACCCCGTCTCTACTAAAAATACAAAAAAAAAAAAAAAAAATTTAGCCAGGCATGGTGGTGGGTGCCTATAATCCCAGCTACTTGGGAGGCTGAGGCAGGAGAATTGCTTGAACCCAGGAGGTAGAGGTTGCAGTGAGCTGAGATCATGCCATTGCATTCCAGCCTGGCGACAGAGTGAGACTCTGTCTCAAAAAAAAAAAAAAAAAAAAAAATTGTTCAGGACTCTCATTGCTCTCAAGGTAAAGCCCACACTTTGCTTAGGCTGACAAGGGCCTTCATGATGGAGACCACATTCCACCCTCAGTATAACCCTTGCACACCAGACTGAATGCACTGTTGGCATTTTCTGTTTCATCTGTTTAGAATGCCATCCCCCTCACCTCCACTCTCTCCTGAATCTATAAAGCCTTCTTCCATCTAGGACATCACCTCTCCTGGGAAGCTTCTCTGCCTTCCCAAGATTGAATAAGGGACTCTCCTATGTGCTTCTATAGTACTTACATTTTATATTATCTATATCACAGCACTCAATACTCTGAATTGCAGCGGCACCTTTACTCATCAGTTTTCTCAGATGATTGTAAAAACCTTCAAGGAAAGATGTGTCTTGCTCATCATATCTCCAATAATCAGCTCTTTCTAGATTCTGAAAAAACATTTGACAGATAGATTAATGCAGTTACTTTACAGACCTGTTTCTCAGTTTCCTGATTCTAAATTCTGAACAGGGAGAATCTAATTTGCCCAGCTTGGGTCAGTTTCCATCCCTGGTCCAATGAGCTGAGCAAGGGGTGTGAGAGTATGGATGGAATCTCTTAGAAAGGGGTGTGGGGTTAGAAGCAATGGGTGGCATGCATACCCGAATTATACCTTCATTGAAACAATAAAACTGCATTTTAGTTTTTAAAAGTCATACGTTATATATTTTTCATTAATTCATGAGCCTCCTTTCATTAGTTAATTATAAAAAGGTATCACTGTACCTTTATTTTAATACATAAAATAAAAATTATACAGTCACTTCTTATTTATTATTAGGGACTCATTCATCCAACTGTTCACAAATATTACTAAGTACCTACTATGTGCGAAGCTCTGCACTAGGGACTCGGTAGATAGCAGGAAATAAAATGAAATCCCTGCTGTCGTGGTGCTTACTTTAAGAAATGTAAAACACAGATGTAGCATTTTAAATTAGAAAACTTAATAAGAAAGAAGACAATAGGATGCTATGCGGAAAATAACTGGGGGGATGTGATTTAGTTATGAGAGCCAAGGAAGGATTCCCAGTCTGGGAAAAAATGATGTCAAAGCTAAAATCTGGCTTCTCTGGGAAGAATGACTGGAAGCAGAGAGTTGAGGGAGGACAAGGATGGAACTGGAGATCCCTGTGGAGCTATTATGATAGTCTCAGCAAAAGACTATGATGCCTATGACTGCTGATGATTTCAGAAGATTTTGGGAGCCAGAACTGATTGCACTTTGATTGTTTCCATGTAGGGTGAATTAAAGGGTGGTGCTAAGAATAACAGTTGGGGTAGAGGTTAGGCACATGAACGCTGAAGCTAGATTGTCTGAGTTTAAATTCCAGTTCCATTAGTAAGCTATGTGACTTGGGCAAATTACTTAACCTCATTGTGCCTTGGTTTCCTCATCTAAAAAGTGGGTGATAATAATAGTAGCTAACTTGAAGATTTCTTGTGAGGATTAAACAAGTTAACATGCATAAAACATTTCAAACATTGCCTGCTTGTCAGTTTACTTACAAACTGAAAAAGAGAGGTAAGTTTCCATGCTTCTGGCTTGAGCAATGGAGCAATACAGGTAACATTTATTGAGACGGGAAAGACTGGCAGTAAAAGAGACTTTGACGGACTGAAGATCAGAGTTTAGCCTTAGATACAGGCTTGAGATTGCGCAGACCTCTTGGACATCTCTCTTTGGGCAGGTGTCTGATCTCAGAAGAGATCCCTGGGCTGGAGATGTCAATCTGTAAGACTTCCAAATACAGGCAACATTTGAAGCCCAGGAACAGAAAAGACAAGCAAGGAAGAGTGTGTAGAGTGAGCAAAGTGTGAATACAGGGCCAAGGACTGACCATGAGAGTTCTGAAAGCCAAGTAGAGAAGGAGGGGCCAACTACTGGTTTATGTGCAGTGCTGTTATACACGTGCATTAGATAAGTGGAAATAGAAACATCTGGTATAATTTGAATATAAGGAATATTAAAACAAAGGACATCCTTGTATTTCTATTTTAATGGAGCTTAAAACTCTAATTTTCTGTTTAGGCCTGTTACATTGATTTTGTGACTTCTCCTATCCCTCATTGGAATCTCTAATCCAAAGATTTAAAATAAAGTCTGGAGAATTTGGAGATATGAGTAGTGTCATGGCTGGATCTTCAATGGTGAAGACAGAAGGTGGGGCATAAACTAGAACCAGGTGATGAAATGTCTTATAAGCTGTCATAGAGTTCGAACCTGATAGCAATAAAGAGTCATTCAAAGTGTTAAGCAACAGTGAAGCATGATTATTTCGTATTTGAGAAAGATCTCTGTTGAACAAGGTAGAAAATGCATTGAAAAGGAGCAAATCCAGAAGCTGAGAGGCCAGTGGTGCATCTGTAACAGTAACCCAGGAAAGAAAAGGCAAGACAAAGGCAAAGAAAAGACAAACCAGGACTGTGGGGGAGGCCAGTGGTTCCAATTCAAGTAATGACCACAGCAAGAAGCAGATAGGACGAGGCGACTGACTAGTTAGAGAAAGTAAGAGAGAGGATGACGCTATAGCCTCTGCTTTTGTTCAGACTATTCTGTGCCTTTAAAATATTACATTTTTCCTAACCCATCCTTATGCTCCATGCAGCACCCTCAATGTCTTCTATAGGGATAACCCTTTTTTTTTTTTTTTTTTTTTGAGGCGGAGTCTCGCTCTGTTGCCCGGACTGGAGTGCAGTGGCCGGATCTCAGCTCACTGCAAGCTCCCCCTCCCGGGTTTACGCCATTCTCCAGCCTCAGCCTCCCGAGTAGCTGGGACTACAGGCGCCCGCCATCTCGCCCGGCTAGTTTTTGTATTTTTAGTAGAGACGGGGTTTCACCGTGTTAGCCAGGATGGTCTCGATCTCCTGACCTCGCGATCCGCCCGTCTCGGCCTCCCAAAGTGCTGGGATTACAGGCTTGAGCCACTGCGCCCGGCCGGGATAACCCTTTAATTTTCAAATATGTTCTCATCCTGTCTCCTGGTGAATGCATGCAGTCATTAATTAGCTCAAGTGGAAAATAAAGATGCAGACTTACTTCATATGCACTCTAGGTCCCAGGCCTGGGTAGAAAAAATATATATATGACCTAAACCACAGAAGCTAAAATCCTCCAGAAAGAAGAAAATACCCCAGTGATTGACTTGGTCTCCATATCATGTGGCTTCACTAAGTATGGAAATACAAATATGCTAGACCTTATTTATTAAAATAATTTAGCTCATCATTGTGAGAGAAAGCCCATGTTTCAAACAGCAATCTTTTTGTAATAAATAAGAAGTCCCTCGACAAACCCTGTTAAACCCCATGTGGATTTCTGTTAATGGGGAAGTTTTCCCAATGACCTAGCTTAACACTGCTGCTGCACATTAATTTGCTTTCCAGCTATGCATAAATAAATAAGTGGCTGCCTCCTTGATGTGAGCTCGAGGACCCAGGGGAAGGCATTTTTATTTCTAGATATCTTCCCCAGACTTTTTATGCTGTTTATAATGATCATATTCATCATTTTTTTCTTCTCCCTCTTCCCAATTTCTTTCTTCCTCATCTCCCTTGAACCTATTCCTATCAGTCTTATGCCCCCACTATTCCATTAAAACTGCTTGTCAAGGTCACCAATGACCTCCATTTTGCTGAATCCAATGGTCAGGCGTCAGTCCTCATTTAATATGATCCATCAACTGCATTCAGTGCAGCAAATCGTTACCTCTTCCTTCACACACATTCTTCATTTGGCATCAAGAATAACACATTATTTCCATTTTTTCCTACCTCATTGGGCTTAGCCTTCCTTGCTGGTGTTCTCCATGGTCTCTTAGTGTTCAGAATACCCCAGGGCTCAGTTCCTAGTCCTCTTCTCTGTAACTTAAACCCTTGATGGTCTCATCCAGTCTCGTGGTATTAAATAACACCTTTACCCTGACCACTCTTCAGTTGGTACCTCCTGTTCTCTAGCCTTACTCAGCATCTCCACTTGGATGTCCAATAGACATCTCAAACTCAATGTGTCAAAAGTAGAACTCCTCATCTCCCTTCAAAAACTGTTCTACTCATAGCCTTCCTTATCTCAGTTGATGGCAACTTGATTAAGCCAGTGCTCATGCCAAAAATCTTGAAGTCATCTTTCTTTCTCTCACAATCCACATCTAATCTTGTTGATAGTGTCTGCAGGGTACACCCAGAATCCATTCTCTTCCTACCTTTCCACTGCAACCACCTGATCCACCATCTCTTGGCTCAAAGTCACTGCAATATACTTCCAGCTTCTCTTTCTGCTTATACGCCCTTGTCTAGTGCCAGCACCATAGCTCAAGCAATCCTTCTTAAAAAGTAATCAGTGGCATCACTTCTTTAAACTGCAGTGACACAGAGTAAAAGCCAAAGCCTTACAAATGCCTTCAAGCTCCTACCTGGTCTGCTCCCTCCCCTGAATTTCAACCTCATCTCGTGCTCTCTACTTGTGCCCTCTGCCTTGAATGCTGTTGGATACTACAGGCCAGCCCCACACTTCTTTCATGCCTTTGTTCAAATGCCATCTTCCCAATGCCACCTATCCTGCCATATTTCATACTGTCACTTGCCCCAGCCCCAATGGTCCCAGCCTCCTTGCCCTGCTTTACTTTTTTCTTTTTCCATGGAACAAATATTTATTGAATTAATGGACACATCGTTTTAGGCTTCAATCACAGGGGGCTCCTACTATAAGGCAAATATTACCAGGCAGGTGATACATTCAGCTTCAGGCTTCCAATCTGAGCCATTAACATCTCTTACAAGCTTGAATGAACTACAAGTGAGATGTCTTTGATCCATTTCCTTTCTAGCTCACTTCTTCAACACATTTTTCATCCCAGTGCTCTGGTCCTCTCCTCAGGATAGGGAATAGATACAGTCAATAGTATCTGCTCAGAGTTTATCCTCCCTAGAGTAATTTGGTCCTCTTTCTCCTTATCCCCATGGAATCCTCACTGTGATCCAATGTCTCACTAAAATATGAGAACTAGTGGCTCCATTTAAAAAAGTATTGCAGATTATAAATTAAGCCAATGCTGCTGTTGAACCAGATTTAGCTCATTGACCTCTAGAGGAAATACAAACGATCGCCAGAACTTTACAGGAAGACAGAAGGATACGGTATAGTGGGAAACCCAAGCAAAGGGCTGGGTTGGGAGCTCTACATTCCTAGAGGCTAACGTGAATGTCCCAGAGGAGCGAGGAAGAGGGGCATGACCGGAAGGGACAGATCATGGGCCACACATCTTTGCCTAAGGTGGACAACTGGGCTGACTCACCAAAGGTTTTGTGAGCCCCCCATCGTGCTGCAGGCACCCAGAATAGCCGGGTGGAGGCTTCTCCAAGAATTCTAATACCCATGGAATCAGAAATGCCCACGCAGATACATGGCAAGTGATATCTCCCACTGGAGCTCTTCTGGAGACCTTGGGCCACTTCCACAATGCTTTCTACACTGAGAACACTCTACAACATTAGGATCAACTAGAGGTGGGTTGAGTTTTTATTTCACTAAGTACCCAAGTTCTTGTGCATAATTAATCCTCAAAAAACTCTAATTTCTTTCACAGCACTGAATTAACCTTGGTCAAAAAGAAATCAACATGATAAATACTAGGCACATAGTGGGCATTTGACATCCTTCTTCCTATGTCTCTCATTTTCCTCTAGTACCCGCCCTCCCAACCTCCTTTGAGATGACTGTTTTCCATATTTGTCTCTTTCATGGCATATCTGTATTTCTTCATATCTGGCCCCAGATGTCAGATTGGCTTGCATTACTCCAGGCTGAATCATTTGATTTCCTGTCCATGTTCCTAACCTTTCCAGATCCTCTTGTATCATTTCTCAGTCACTCCCGCTGTTTACAATACCTCTCAATTTAAAGCCATCTGCAAATCTCATTAACAAACCACTGACTCCTTCTCCCTCACGACCGTAGGACATGTTGAATGAAACAAGACCTGACAGCAATCCTCTCCATTTGAGGCATCACTTCTCTGGGTTACTTTAACTTATTATCATTTTTTTATATTATATTATTATTACACATGTACTCCCAGTCTAGGCAAATCTGATATGTGAAAATCAGTATTCATCATTTTTTGAAATTCAGTTATTCACAGGCTGGGCATGGTGGCTTATGCTTGTAATCCCAGAACTTTGGGAGGTCGAGAAGAGTGGATCATTTGAGGCCAGGAGTTCCAGGCCAGCCTGGCCAACATGGTGAAACCCCATCTTTACTAAAAATACAAATGTAGCCAGGTGTGGTGGCACATGCCTGTGGTCCCAGCTGCTTGGGAGGCTGAGGCATGAGAATCGTTTGAACCCAGGTGGTGGAGGTTACAGTGAGCTGAGATCTTGCCACTGCGCTCTAGCCTGAGTAACAGAGCAAGACCCTGTCTCAAAAAAAAATTTTTTTTAAGTTATTCACCTTACAAAAAATCTTAATCCCTTTACTAGTGACCTGTCCTAGTATACTTAAAATATTTTGCTTACAAACTAATAATTACCCAACTTTTCAAGGCTGGTTACAGCCTTGAATATAGGTGTTTAATACCCTTTAGCTACATCTGTCTGTAAGAAATTTTTTCCTAGTAGAGTTTTTGAATAAGATTCAAATTCTTCCATATCAATATTAGTAAGCATCTGAGGAACACACCAGTTTTCTCACACAAGATTCATTGGATCTTGGCTTCAACTTTTCTCACCCCTTTTCCTGATATACTCAAAATATTTCCAAATCTCACTATTCTTCCTTCCTTAAAATTTTTTGTGTCCCTTCTATGTGCCAAGCACTGTGCTCAGTGCTGGGGTACAATAAAGAAAAGAGTCTCCATCCTCTGGAGCTGTTAATCTAAGAAAAAACATGAACGGAAATAGTACTTTTGAGTACCTGCCATATTCTGGACCTGCAACGTGTATAATCCCTTTTAGACCCCACAGAAACCCCATCTGATAGCTGAGAAAACAGGAGTTCAGATAAGTTAATTAATTTGCCTGCAATGCAGAATACATATAGACAATTTACAGAAGAAATACAAATGGACGATAGATATATGGAAAAAATACTCAACCATACTAGTTATTAAGTAACTGCTTTATTACGTAAATAAAATGCTACTTTTTTACCTATCAAGGTGATAAAGAGAAAAATAATACTCTATGCTGGTGGGGTTGCAGTAATACAGGCTCTCCTGCATAGGGCTGCAGGGAACATAAAGGGGCATAATCCTCCTGAGAAACCGTATGATAATAGGTAACAAGGACCATTATAAGAAGAACTCACCTTAATGTCCATCGCAAGGGAAAGAAATAAACGATGTTACATCCATTCAGTGAGATTGTACATAGTCACTAAAAATCATATAGAATATGTAATGACCTAGAAAGATTTACCAAATATTAAATAAAAAGGCATATTATAGAATAGTAGATACTATTGGATGACAATATATACAGGATTGTGTGTGAGCGTGGAGAAAATAAAAGACTGCAAGAATGGATAATATGTTAATAGGGGTTATTCATAAAAGATGGGACAGAGTTCTTTCTATTGGTCTTCTACATTTTGATAATTTAAAAAACCCAAACATAAAAATGTTCATACATTCAGATCTAGTTATGCAACTGTATTGCAATAAACAGCAATGCAGACTAAGAGTCAAGTAACTTGCTCAGGACCACCCATCTGGTATGTTACATTAAGTCTTGCTTTCTAAGTCTGAAATCCATTGTCTTTCTACAACCTACTCATTCAGCTCCATAACCCCAATTATAGCCTAACTAGAGTAATCCCTTGATGGCCTTTCTAGTTTCTAGGCTTTTTTGTCATGAGATTAATTTCTCCTACCAAAATAGTTTGCTGTTCTAAAATCTTTACACTGGCACTCTTTCTGCATTAAGCAACCCTTTCTTTTTTCAAAGCCCGCTTGCTGGCAGGTCATCCCGATTTTCATCATCTGCTTTTGTTCTGTGAAACCTGATGAGGGCTTACGAGGTCTTCAGCATCTCTCAACAGCAAACATTGGTATTTGGGTTTGAATAATTCTTTGTTGAGCAGGGCTTTGTTAGTCCTGGCCAGTTTAAATGCCTTCAGGGCTTCCCTGTGACAACAGAACTGCCACCATACATTTCCAAACACATCCCAAGGGTGGGCAATTGAGAACCACCCTATGATCCACCACAGCTAACCCTCTGATCTCATCTTTCTCTACTCCCTGGCTCTCTGGCTCCATCCCAGACACCCTGGGCTCCTTGCTGCCCTTCTCATAAGCCCACAAAGGCAGGGATTTGGTGGTGGGGAGTGGGGTGGAGGGGTGTTCCTTTCATCTGCACAACCAGTTCCTGTATTCAATTCCCTCTCTTTTAAGCGCTTGATTGTTTTTTGATCCCTTTTAAATTTGATTCAGCTTCCCCAACTGTAAATGAACTAACCAATGAAACTAATCACTGATTCCACATGTTCCCAAGCTGTGCACCTCTACCGTAGGATCTCAGGGTCTTCCAAGGTCTGAACTGAAAACTGCATCTGCATTTCCTTTTGCCTTCTATGTTTTGGGAAGGTATCTCTAAACTATCTCTTTGGGACAGAAGAGAAAAACCACATGGATGCAAATCAGTCGCACTGCATTTAAATTATGTGCATCTCTCTTATATTTTTAGCTCCTTGAGGGCAGTCTTTGTAACCTTCTCTTTATATTCTTCCCAAATAAATGAGTGCCTGGAAATCACAGGTACTCAAGATCTCCACAGCAGCCTCCTCCCTGAGAGGTTAGGTGGCTGGAATGTAATTATTTAGACACGTGGGCATCTCCAGGCTTCCACACAGCAGTCATTACTGAGTGATGGATGTCAATCTTAGCATAAACGTGATTTGCAAGGCTCCAAAACCAGAGATTGGATTAAATTTGCTTAAATTTCCATTAGGCTGTGTGTGCGTGTTCCTTATTTTTACTTCCTTTTTGGTCTTTTTCCTCTTAATTTCTACATCTGCTATATATACTTCCCACTCCCCACCATTTTCTAAACCATTTTAGCAGTAGTCAACCTTGTGAATTGGATGTCATATGCAATACAAAGTGTAAATCATGTTCATTAGATGAAAAATGCAATATCCCCTTCATGGAGAAAACTGGGACAACACATATCAGAAGGGGCACAATATGACAGTCTTGAAACAAGTCAGTGTGCTTCCTGCATTTAAAACTGAAATCTGTTTGGTCTTCATCGTGATATTTGCAAAGTGTCATGCAAATCTTCTACACCAAAAGATTTCTTAGCTTCTTCAAAATGTGAATTCGAGAGCGGACTACCTTCTCCAAACTAGGATCTGGGGGAACCAATCCTAATTGTATTTATACATGTTAAAGTTCCCCTGTTCTTCCCACTCACTCAAGACGCAGGATAAATAAAATAACTTCTCTTCTACTTGGAAAAGCACAAGTTTTGGAGCCTTGAGTTGGCTGCACTGGAAATTAGAAATATCTTTGATGATGCACAGCTGTCTTCATTTCTTAGTCACAGATGTCTAAAGCATTCCAGGAGGCTGACTCATCTACCTGGAGAGAGGGACCACGGTTTCTCATTCTTTCTCCTGAAGTCCTTGTCTGGTCAAGAGGAGACCAGTTTCTCCTTTGTTCTACAGCTAGGAACTTAACTACAGGATGATCTTGAGTAAGACAAAACCTGACGTTTCTTCACCACCATTTCCTTTTTGTTCTCTTACATTTGTCTCAAACATAATTTGCAACACTTAGTGATCTTTCTGCTATGGAGGCTCACTGAAGACAAGACCCCAACATGGCAAAATGCAAGAGTTTTCCCACCAATCGCTGCTATATGCAGCAAAGGAAAGAGAGCACCTTGTGTTGTAGCCTACCATTCACTGAAGGAGATCAGTATGGACATCCAGGAGTTTCTGAGCTCCCCAGATAGTCTCAGACGAAAGTCAAGCCTCTAAGATGAGCAACGAAGAACAAAATTTCTGAAGCTCTTTGTCATATGGTTCCCAGCTTTGTGACTCTAAATAGTGTCTCTCCACAAAAGAATTCCATTATTCCACAACAGCACCTCCTCTTTTCTGTTCTTTCGCAGCAAGCAAGTGATCATTACTCACCACCTCAATCCACCCAAGGGCTTTCACCTGGAACCCAAAGTGCATCAGTAATTAAGATTTGTGTTCTTTAGGGAAAAGAATATTGACAAAGATGTAGGTGGCTTCTCATGTGAGAAAAGTACTTACATACCTGCACAGTTCTACTTGGAAGGTCTATGCATTTTACTATAGGTAAATTACACCTCACTTTTTAAAAATTCTACTCGCGAAGACACCCATTCTCTCAGGGAACTTGCCCTATTTAACTTACAGCTATAAATAACAGGGTTCTCTATAAGCATATACTTTGTCCCATAAACACAAAGCAGTAAAAAAAAACCTGAATATCTTCCCTCCAACTAAAATTAGATTATTTTTCTCAGTTAAATCTTCCATTCAATTACAATGAACTATCACTGTACTGTCTGGGTGAGCAAAAGGTATAATTTACAAGAAACTTACAGAGCTGAAGGGATGACAGAACTATAACCCTGCAAAGTTGCGTGAGCATCTGAGATCCTACACAAACCGGTGGCCTAGAGAACAGACCTCTAACCTCCCTTAGCCTAGAGTGGCAAGAGCACAAGTGGTCTCAATGCATAACAAAGAATGGACATTTTTTGGCCAGGCACGGTGGCTCACGCCTGTAATCCCAGCACTTTGGGAGACTGAGACGAGTGGATCACCTGAGGTTTCAGGAGTTCAAGATCAGCCTGGCCAACATGGTGAAACACCTAAAAAAAAAAAAAGATTAGCCAGGTATGGTGGCAGGTGCCTGTAATCCCAGCTACTTGGGAGACTAAGGCAGGAGAATTGCTTGAACCTGGATGGCGGAGGCTGCAGGGAGCTGAGATCGCACAATTGCACTCCAGCCTGGGTGATAACAGCAAAACTGTCTCAAAAAAAAAAAAAAAAAAAAAAAAAGAATGGACATTTTTTAAAAAACCGCTATGTCTATAGCTCAGTCGCAGCCATGAACAACTACATTCAACCACCAAAAAATTCTTCCCAATGAAAAGATTTACCTCAAAGAATAAATAACATAAAATCAAGAATAAGCAGTCAGATTTGAGATTTTTATTGAGAAAATAGCTATTTTGACATTATATCCAGTTTCTCATTTATCAGAATAAATTCTTTACAATATTGATCACCATCACCACTTTAGAGTATTTATACATAGTCTCTGAGTAAAATATATTCACACTCGGCAAGGCTAGAATATTGAAATTATGGCCAACATTGCTTACTTTAAGATTGTTTACTTTATAATGAAGCTAGAGTAGTTGTGCAACTAGAACAGATGTTTTAAAAATGTTTGCCATTCAAAGATAGGCTTGATGGGACAAAACTAATATGCATACTACGTACATATATTACTTGTCTTCTTTACTGTCAATCTTTCAGAACAATAACGTGACATTACAAACACCTCAAATTCCCACTTCAAAATGAATAGAAAAATGGAAAAACATCTCCCATTTCATAAAATTAAAAATCAAGTCAGAAGAGAAATAAAACTCATTTTTATGCATTTAACTTAAAAGCTTGAGTACACGACTCCTCCTAGAGAGAAGCCAGAACTGCAGAAGTAGCCAACAGTCCAAAGAACGAAGGGCCCCATGACCTTCTCTATGGTTCATGACTTATTGAGGGCTGATGCAAACTCTGGCAAGTTATTTTTCATGATTTCCAAGGATCTGGGATATGTAAACGAAATGATTAAAAGACATTTCTCTGAATTTGCGAGAAGACTGAAGAATCAGAACAAAGATCCAACGGCCTTTCATGTGGCTACATGTTCACCATTACACCACAACTCAAAACCCACAGGCGAGCTTTCTCTCAAATACACACTCAAAACGGTGTTCCAAATAATGCAACTGTATACATTGCAAAGACACACAAAATGCTTCCTTACACATGATTAGTAATCTGAATCTGGTTTTAGACTCTGAAGTGATATCAAACATATTTAGCTAACCCTCTCGAACTTGCAGGCCTAGTGACGTTTAGATGTTTTAGGATACAGAATCTGCTTAGAATTTAGTGAAAACTATGAACCTTAGACTGTCTTCAGTAATGAACAAAACTGGAAAATATTAAACTTCTTTTGCTTTGTCACTGAAGCAACTATAGGCTTTCTATGATGTATGTATCATACTAGCTTGTATGTGACTTTAATATCATAAACATCCTTTGCCTTTTTGTCACTTTTAAAGCACAGCCAGAAAAGGTTTGTAAAGTTGTTCTGGAAATACAAGTTGGTTCCCTCTGCCTCATGGATGCCTAGGAACTGGGTAGTCCTCAAACCACCAGTTCAGACACCTGTACAGCTGCTCCCGGCCAACTAGGATTCTAAGGAAAGGGGCTGGAATAGTAGCCAGAGGCCTCCCTCACAAATGCCTAAATAACCAAGGTATCTATGCTGACAGCCATCCCTCTCTCAATACCATGGTCCAAGGAAGTCTTGACCTATCTCTTCCCATTTTACTACCACTGGCTAGAGGGGCACCCAACAATAAGAAACCTTTGCAAAGAGTATAAACTAGCAAAAACACCACAGGGGAGCATTTCCTTAGGTGCATCTCTCAGAACATAAATCCCACAAGATACCTACTTTAAAAAAAATCCGGCAGGGGGCAGTGGCTCATGCCTGTAATTCCAGCACTTTGGGAGGGTGAGGCAGGCAGAATCACCTGAGGTCAGGAGTTCAAAATCAGCCTGGTCAACATGGTGAAACCCCATCTCTACTAAAAATACAAAAATTAGTTGGGCGTGGTGGCGGGTGCCTGTAATCCCAGTTACTTGGGAGGCTGAGGCAGGAGAATCGCTTGAACCTGGGAGGCGGAAGTTGTACTGAGCCGAAATTCCACCACTGCACTCCAGCCTAAGCGACAAGAGCAAGACTCCATCTCAAGAAAACAAAAACAAAAAAATCCGTATTAAAATAAATTAGGGAAATGATGTATAAAATAGAGGTGCTTCTTGGAGATTTAAAATGCATATTAGCATATCAAAGGTCTGAAAGGCCAACAGTAACTCAACTTTGTCTAACCCACTATTTCCCAAACTTACTTGGCCACAGAACCCTCTATTCACCTAACAGTATATTCTGACAAAACACTCCGTTAGGAACTGCTTCACCCAGAACCAAAAAGGTGATTTTTAAAAAATATTATAGCATAATTTCAAAGGATTAATAAGGATACAAAGAGACTTATTTTCCTGTCTCTTGTTATTTTGTCTATTTTGTTCTGAATAATCTTCTATCACATTTCCCTTTCTATTCACAAACCTTCAACTCAAGATACCCTTTCTGATACCTTTGTTCAAGAATGTTAATTCTTATCAGAATTAACTAGTCTGGAAAAAAATAATTTTGTGTCTTTTTAAACTCCTAGAGTACCTCTCCACTTCAATCACAATTTAAGTCCAGGGCAGGTAACCTGGGGTCCTAGCAAACACTATACCCCAACAAGAGTTTGGGAGCCAAAACAAAACTAAAACAAATTTATCCTTGTATCTCTGTGAAAATTCGCATTTTGAACATCTAATGAAACTACAAGTTTGAGGATAATGGGATTACTGACCTACTGACCTTTGACTTCACGTAACTAACAACAAAATTTCTTTAAAATCTGGTTAAGCAATATGAAAACATTGAAAAGTAAACATAAATTCCACAAAGTTGAATGGCAGCAAAAAACATTTAACATCAAGAACATCCACAAAAGACTATCATTACCACCCAAATTATCTCTGTTGCTCAGGATTTCAGTTATAAAAATAGCCAAATCAAGACAAAGACAATTACAGCTTAAAACGAAAAGCTACACCTTCTTCATTAAAGGTGAGCATCTTGTGAAACTGTGCATCTGGAGAGAGAACAAGTAGAGAGAATAAGTACAAGGCACGGGAGAACTACCACGTCAAGGGACAGAACTTTTTCAAAATATTTTATCCTCAGAAGTAAACCCCACTACCATAGAAAGAAAAAAATATAATTAGATATTTTAAGTCACAGCATTTTTGACATCCTAGGGAAAAGGAGTTTTTGGTTTTAGGTTGTTTTTTTCTTTTCTGGTAAGGCAAAATAGATCTTTAGATAAAATCATTTGTTACAAACATGAGTTTTTCTTAAGTACGAAATAAAAATTCTATTTAACTTCTATCATATATTTATTCAACTAAGTTGAATACTATGTTTGGAAAATTAAAGTTTTAAATCATAGTTTATATAGATAATGATACATTTAATCTATGAATTTACTTTAAAAGCACTTTTATTTTGAAATACTTAGACTCACAAGAAGTTATAAAAATAGTTCAGAGAGATTCCAGGTACCCATTTCTTAGCTTCCTGTCTTTACATGTAAGCATTTATATCTAGATTTTAAAAGGGTCAAAGTTTTTGACAGTTGATGAAAAACTGTCAAAAAAAATGTAACAAGCCTGGTAAATGCATATTTTTGGAGGAGGTTGTAAGGAAGCACTACCAAGTTCAAATACTACTTTTATCACTGCCTTAACCAACAGGGTTTCTAAGATACTATCTCCGTTACCTATTTTTGCCTCTTTCAATGGTGTTTTTCCATTTTTACAGACTTCTGAAAATTTTAGCTTTGATTGAAATATTTCCCCATTCCTTCACATTAATATATCTAGCAATATTGAATGAATACGAATTATAAACAGAAATAAAAATGCTTGCTTTTATAAAATCTCCAGTCTTGCAGCACCCCCAAAATAATACACAGACTTAAGTTGAAATTTGGTTTGTTAATGCCCACCTTTTGTGTGGTCAAAACACAGTTTTGAAGGAATGACCACCTTCAATGTTCTTTACAGCTTCTTTAGTGTTCCTTAAAAAAAAAAAATCAGTCTTATGGATGATTGATGGCAGTTTGTTCATGGAAGATCTTCATCTTATGGGAATTATCGGACCAGTTTTTCTAATCATATACTACCAACAAAAATAAACATAAGCATGTTCCCTTTAATCATATTATCCTCCACCATCACTTCCAAAAGGCATTGGCTCACAGTATTCTGTTTAAGATTGGGACCATTTATCCCAATGAACTCAAACGTTATCCAAAACAGACTGGTCTAGCAGTCTGTTCAGTCTGAAAAAATGTTCTGTGCTCTGTTCAGATTGACAAATGTTCTTTATTGGCCAGGCGCAGTGGCTCATGCCTATAATCCCAGCACTTTGGGAGGCTGAGGTGGGTGGATCACTTGAGGTCAGGAGTTCGAGACCAGCCTGACCAACATAGTGAAACCCCGTCTCTACTAGAAAAAAAACAAAATTAGCTGGGTGTGGTGGCACATGCCTGTAATCCCAGCTACTTGGGAGGCTGAGACAGGAGACTTGCTTGAACCCAGGAGGCAGAGGTTCCAGTGAGCCGAGATCGCACCACTGCACTCCAGCCTGGGCAACAAGAGCGAAACTCTGCCTCAAAAAAAAAAAAAAAGTTATTTTCTAAGAGCTTCCTATATGTGTGGTTGGTCCCTAAAGTACTTTGTGCTCAGTTACAGCTTCCTGTCATCTCATCTGCTTATACACAAATAGCTCAACTAAGTAACCCAACATACAAACTCTCACTAAAATCGCATGTTGCATCTTAGGAAAGGTGATCTGGAAGCATTATGGACTATAGTGAGAATGTAAGGCTTACGGCAGTTCGAAGTAGGGATGACACAAAAGCAAATAAATCATATTGACAGTCATTCCCTCTACTAAAAAAGACAAGTACTTGTTATGCTAAAATGACCTCTTTTGATTAAAATTTCAGTTTATGAAACATTACAGTATGCTTCTTTATCAAAGTCTACATATCAGAAGAACATGAGCTCCACGTTCCTGTAAAACTTTAAACACATTTTTCTTCCTAATGGACATTAGCAGTTTTATTGAAAGAAAAATTGACATAACCTAGCATTATCTTTTGACTTCGCCCATGGAGAAACTTGGAGTTAAATTTACCACTTAATTTTAGAATCTGTCAGTGTTGATATTGTTCTGCAAATTTTTAATTTTTTTAATTTAAATTTTTTAATGTTTTAATTCTTTAAAATTTAAAATTTTAAAATTATAATTGTCCTGTTTTACATGTAATATGCTTGTAATATACATGTTATATATGTTATAACTGTAATATATTTCAAATACTTTTTGAAGGGTCTGATATAAATCATAATTAAAAATGACTGGCCTTGACCAAAGCATAAACAGATGTCTGATGAATGTGCTAATCACTCTTCTCCAATATACATCCATCCCAGAGGACAATAAAGTCTCACAGTCATGATTTCCAATATAAAATATTTAGATTTCAGGCTGCTGGAATCAGATTTTAGACTGCTGGAATCTAATAATCTGCCTTTGAAGATGCCTAATACACACACACACACACACACACACACACACACACCCTGTTGTAGAAGTAATGTGCAACTCATGAGGTACTTTCCCTAAATACATCCAAACAGATGACCAAGATTTTGAAGACTACCTTATTTCTCATTTAGTTAAAACTTTCAAGAAAAAATATTTACAATAACTTAAAGACTCCTGTATAAATAACTACCTAAATACAGAACAAATTGGGAGGATGTGGGTCAAACACAGCTGAGCTCCACTCAGCTCAAATTAGATGAGTCTTTTGACTACAAAGCTTGTTTTCTTAACATATGGGTTCCTAAAGGACTTGATAAGATTTGCTGAGCACCACAATAATCTTTTAAGACACTAATCAAAAACATGGTTCTACATTTTGAAAACCTCAGAAGTGGTTTTAGGACAACAGAAGCACCTCAACCACTAAAATAAGCAAGTTTCTATTATAAGTAAAATTACCACACAGCAAATCCCTTAACAGTTCAGCAACCAATAAATAGAAAATATTTGTTAAAAGCTGCTATTTCTGATTGTTCCTTTGTATTCTTTGACTGTAAGTGAAACATATGGAAAATAATTGGTTGTCAGAAAGCTTCCGACTACATGATATGCATTTTATGAAAGAATATTAGCCTGAGCCAAGCATAAAAACTTGGACCAGATGCACAGTATTTCTACTACCCTGGCCATGGGCTCCTCCTGAGTAGTGTCTAACAAGAGGGCAATTTCAGTAAGATTTTACAGCCTAGCATAGTAATGATGACCAGTACATTCACTTCTTCTGGAATTAATACAAGAAATACAACTAAAGATGCACTACAAAGACATAGGTCTAAAACTGCCACATTCGCCCAACTAAACTAAAAGAACCCTTCCTAACCTATATCAAACACATCAGCAAAGACCAATGTTATACTTAAATGAGTATTATCAGATGTTACTATATGTAACCACCTTTAATGTTTGTCTATGTGCTACTAAACCCCCAAAAGATTAGACTTATGAGAGCATAATTAAAAAGCACGTTCCTCATCACTTTTTAAAGCTAAATATAGTCTCTTCTACTGAAGCAATTTATCTTTTTCTGGTTCCTAAAATAGGCATCAAATTTCTAAACAGAAGTAAAAAGCCTCAGCCAAAGAGCCACATATTAGGTATTCAGCCTGGTCTAAGAAAACTAAGTTAATAAACTGAATAAATTAAATAAATTAGGAGTGCACATTCAGAACAGAATTGTAGCTTTTGGTCAGCAACATATGAACCAAAGGCAAAAATCTGCCATGATTAAGGCAGTTTTTTGTATACAGTACGATGTGTTTTTCTTCCCCCCACCCACCAAGTTCAATTAGCATTCTCTTTGATGTTATTAAAAACGCAGTGCCAAGCTAGAATACAAGCTTCCTAATAATAATAATAATAGTAATAAAAATAGATGTCATAGAAAGTTCCTTTTGGTTTAGAGTCTTCCTTAATACCTATTATGGTATCTTCTTTTTGCCTTTACACACTTGGTGTAAGAGATTACTGCAACGATCATTTGACTTTGGCCACAAACCATGACTACTGTCAGGGTGAAAGCCGTTGGAAGGAATTATTTTCTTCTTCTGCTGGAGTCAATTTAAGTGTTGGTAGTTTCCGAGGAGGAAGCTGAGGGCTTTGGCGAAGATTGTCATCCATCTGTAGAAAGTACAAAAGATACATCTGACTAATGCTGTGGCACCACTTATGTGGACTGTGGCCTCCCCATCCAAACTATAGCCTAGAAGAGTACAGAACCATATGTTTCCTGGGCTGCCAGAGAAACCTTTTTCTTACAAATAATCTCAAGAATTCTAAATGTCATACCTCAAATACCAGCTGACTCAGTTTCTGTAAACAGCAATGTGGCTCATTCCTGACACCTTCACAGAATTACAGTAATTCCAAAAAATAAATATTTTACTGAACTCAACCATAGCATAACTTAAAGAGATCTTCTGTTAGTAAGTGTAAAAGTGGTACTGTTACACTAAGCTCCAGTTTGCAAACTATGTTCACATACAATATCTTATTTGATCTTCCCAATACACTATGAAGAAATGCAGACACAGACCTTCCCTGTTGTACAGATAAGCAAAACGAGACTCCGTAAGGCTAAGTGATTTGCCCCACGTCACAAGCTAATATGAGAGCTGAAACTTGAACCCAGGTCTTCTGATTCCAAAACTATTATTCTTTCAACTATACTTCTTTGCCTCAATGAAAATGACCTGTATTCCAATCAAAAGAGACCAGCTTTTTAAAGCTGAGAGTATGTAGACCAAAGGAAGCTAGGACATTAGGCAAAAAGAAAGATAAATTCTTTAAATCTAATCAGTGGTTTTCTAAACACTGGATCAGTTCTAAATGAGGTAACCCACATCAAGCTCAAATAACACAGTGCTGGACCTCAAAAACTGTTAGCCAGTATCATCAGGCCTCAGGCCTCACTGCCCTATGAATTTGTAAAATAATAAGTATTACTATTTGTATCAGGAAAAAAAAAAAAAAGGCAAGCTTATCAGTTACTGGGGAAAAAATATGTAACCTCTTTGTATTTTTCCTACTAGAATCGCCCTTGAAATTCCTTTTGTTGGCTAGAGCCCCTACCCAGTTCCTCAATGTTTCTCTCATGAAAAGAACACCCCAAGTGGCAAAATATCTACACTGGTGAAAAACTATATACTCTATCTACAGCAGAGAAGAACAAGAAGGAGAAAAAATAAAACTTTCATGTGGAAAGAAGAAAAGAACATTATGGTGCTGTTAATAAGAAAGGATAAGGCCGGCGCTTACAATCTTAAGAAATATTAACTTAAGAGACAGAGAGGCAGACATGCAAGCAAGAAGTGTTTTTGCTTTGTTTTTTTAAAGCAAATCTTTTGGATTTCCTAGCTTAAAGGGTACTAATTGTGTGGCAAAAGTAAACCCAATACTCTTATCTGATCTTTCCCCAATCAGGCCACTACTGGCTTCAAAACACTATGTTACATACAACTTTAGTGAAAGTATAGTTAAACAGTTTTCTGAAAAATAAACTCTAAAAAAACTAAAAGGGTACAGTTAATGTGTGACCCAAATGACAATATTAGCTACAGAAAGGAAAATACTAAGCTATGATAAAATGATTGAAGTAGACTTGACCTTTTCAATCAAGTTGGATTCCTTATTTACAAGTTGTGTGAGTTTCTGAAGATTTGCATCTACCGTTTCTTGTCCAGCTGGAGAGATGCCTAAGAAGCCAGGACAGAAATCAGAGAAAGACAGGAAATTTTTAAAGCCTTTAAAGCTATTTAGATTGAAAGAATTTTGAGTTTATCCACCCTGTCCAGTGCCCCACCCTCCCCAAAAAAGGCAAAGAGGAAAACCACTCTGGGTTTAAAGGCGAAGAGAGGGATTTGAATGCTCCAAAACTAAACCCTGAGCAAAACGGACGAAAATTTGTCCACTAAGTACACAATGCTAACCAAGTGTTCTGCAACTGGCCACAATAATTAGTATTTAAAAAAAAAAAAAAAGGCACAGTAGTCCTCATTTCCTTCTCAAGTTTAAGCCATTCCTTTCTTGCACCCATTTCAAATAGGTCTTTGGTCACAACTATCTGGATAGTTTTCCAAGGCAGTAACTCCCAAAAAGTTGCCCAACAGACATCCAAAGTATTTAGAAGAACTTAAAAATACAAATTCCTAGGACTGATGCCTAAAAGATTCTAATTTAGCAAGTCTGGAATAGGACCCAAGATTTGTTATCTGTCAAATAATCAGGTTTGCTAACCACTGCTCCCAAGTTAACAAGGTTGAACATTACTTAATTTCATGACTCCCAAACTACTAACCCCTTCCTGTATACAGAACACACAACCCACCATAAAATAATAAACTGTCCACCTAAGCCAGCTATCTTTATAACCTGTTTCTTAAAAGGACAATTTCAGCCCACCCTCCCAATAGAAATTTAGTATCTGAATCACTTAAGCACAAGGCCCCACTCTCTCAATGAAGCACATCCTAAGTAACAGGTGCCCTCTATTTACTATACCTCCATTCTGATGCAATCAGTTTTCAAGTAGTAGAATCATGGGAGTGTACCTCACCAAGATCAATCTGCTGCTGATTTCTGTTCATGCAGGAAAATGCTAGAAGCAGCAGGTAAGAATCATTTAAAGTATTTGTCCATTTGCATCAGGATAAATACTCTTTTTCAGTAAAGACTTAATACTTGTGGTTTTAACCTTTTAGAAGAAAATGACCCACTTCAAAGGGGTAATATTTAAAGAACAAGAAGCAAGAAATGTAAAAATTCAGAGGAATAGATAAAAGGCAAATATCTATTTCTCTATTTAAATAAAAACTAACGTGAGAATAAAAATGAAGTCAGAAAAATATAAATCCTTGAAGTGCTATAAACCACTATTTAAAGACAATACACAAACTTTTAAAATTAAAATAAGTAATGGATTTTGCTTATACATACATAGGAGAATAAGCAAACAAATATTAGCTGAAGAAGAGCCAGCTTACCTCCAAGACTAAGCCTAAAATAACTGCTCAGGATGTCATCACAAAAGCGACAAAGGTTGGAGAGCTGTTTCAGATGTTCCTGTAGCTGAACTTTAGGAAACCGTACTTTGTAAAGAGGTGCAAGAAAACCAAAAACATAGGCATCCAAGGTAGAAGGCCTAGAAATAAATTAAGGATTTTTTTAAGCACATAAGACAATATTAACCAAAGGCCGGATGCAGTGGCTCAATGCCTGTAATCCCAGCACTTTGGGAGATGAAGGCGGGCAGATCACTTGAGGTCAGGAGTTTGAGATAGGCCTGGCCAACATGGTGAAACCCTGTCTCTACTAAAAATACAAAAAAGCCGTGCATAATGGCGAGGACCTGTAAACCCAGCTACTTGGGAGGTTGAGGCAGGAGATTTGCTTGAACCCAGGAGGCAGAGGTTGCAATGAGCCAAGATCATGTCACTGCACTCTAGCCTGGGCGACAACAGTGAGACTCCATCTCAAAAATAATAATAATAATAAAATAAATAAATAAAAGAAAATATTAAATTAAGGATTTTTTAAAGCATATAAGAAAATATTAACTTGGGATGGTGTTTAATTTTTTTTCAAAATTCTCAATTCTGAATTACACAATATAGTCTCTTAAAAGGTTTACAGTCCATTTTAGTTTATAAAAATGACGCAGGCCGGGCTCGGTGGCTCAAGCCTGTAATCCCAGCACTTTGGGAGGCCGAGACGGGTGGATCACGAGGTCAGGAGATCGAGACCATCCTGGCTAACCCGGTGAAACCCCATCTCTACTAAAAAATACAAAAAACTAGCCGGGCGAGGTGGTGGGCGCCTGTAGTCCCAGCTACTCAGGAGGCTGAGGCAGGAGAATGGCGTGAAACCGGGAGGCGGAGCTTGCAGTGAGCTGAGACCCAGCCACTGCACTCCAGCCTGGGCGGCAGAGTGAGACTCTGTCTCAAAAAAAAAAAAAAATGACGCAACTAAGGTTTTACTCATTGAGTAGCTTAGACTCTAACTATTTAGAAGAAAATGAAATTGTCATTATAGATTCATTTTCACTCACAAATGTTAAATAGACGGGAAACAGAGTGGGAATAGTCTTAGATGTTTTAAAGTCACATATGCAGCCTACTAAGTCAACGTTAGATTATCACTGGTAGAAAAAGTTTCCTATAATAAAAGCCCATTAAATTTTTTTGTTTGTTTTGTTTTGTTTTTTGACACAGAGTTTCGCTCTTGTCACCCAGGCTGGAATGCAGTGGCGTGATCTCAGCTCACTGCAACCTCCACCTCCCAGTTTCAAGCAATTCTCCTGCCTCAGCCTCCCAAGTAGCTGGGATTACAGGTACTCACCACCACGCCCAGCTAATTTTTTGTATTTTTAGTAGAGACAGGGTTTCACCATATTGGGCAGACTGGTCTTGAACTCCTGGCCTCAGGTGATCTGCCCACCTTTGCCTTGCTGGGATTACAGGTATGAGCCACCACACCTGGCCTAAATCTTTTCTTTTTTTAAGTGAAAAACTCATCTTTTGGAGAGATAAGAGGACTTGCTTTAAATAGCTGTTCATTGAATATATGTGCACAAAATATCAAAATGATTTTTAAGGGAATACTCACGTATCTCCAAAGAAAAACTGAGATGTTCCCAATCTGTTTGATAGAAGATTTAGGCACTCCTTGGCATCTCTGTATATCTAATAAGGATGAAATTATATCTCAAAAGTAGAAAAGATACTCTAAAACTACTTTTGAGGAAGGCATCTCTAGATAAACTCATGTCTGCGATTTTTCTTGTCCTTTCTCTCTAGGGCCCTTGCTTGAAGAATAATCCACACTATACCTGTGCTTCCACTTCTCGGAGGTGGTAGAGTGGAGGCTGTCCTCTGGTCAGGAGAATCCTGTTCAGTGCTCCCTTAGACATTCTTCCAGGTAGGATCAAACTCAAAGGAAAAGGAATTTGTGAAGCAAACCATGGCTTTGTCACAGTAAAGTAATTGTCACTCTCAACCCAGAATGTGTGAAGCTGCAAAGGGAGAGAAAAAAACACTACAAGGATGTTCTTTTATTAAAAGAAAGATCACTCAATCAACATGAGAGTTTTTCATAAATACCTTTATATGAAGTGACTTCATACAAATTTTCCAATTAGAATGACTCAAGATAAAACAAGATTATTTTAAATGTGTGAATTTTGTTGACTGCTATATTCCAAGCATCCAGAACAAGGCCTGACACATAGCAGGTGTTCAATAAACATTTGTTGAATGAATGAATTATACCCAATTCTATACATGCAGCAAAAAGATCCATCTCCCACAAAGAATTTCCAACAAGACATTTTCTTTTACTTTGTTGTTTCACATACTAGTTGAATGCCTAATAGATCACAGTAATATGAAAGAATTAAGATTAACATATAAGTAAAATTTTCTCTTAAGACTTTTCTCATTGGTTTTCTTCTAAACAGACTATGTACATTTGCAACTAGGCCACTAAAATACTGTAATATTGAAGAACACTCACCACTGCAGGGAGAAGCTTCTCTTCAAGGAGAGCAATGTAAGCCAATGTATCTGCCCCTTGTTTTGCTGAGAGTTCATAATCAGCATTATATTTCTATTAAAAAAAAAAAAACTCAGAAGTCAAAGAGCAGCCCCAAAACAGTAAAACTAATCAAATCAGGATTCATATTTTTCCTCACAAAGAGCAAATGTGGTATTAAAATGGGAGAAAGAGAAATACAAATCCAGTGAAACCTATTGCTTAATGCACATAAAGTTCTTAGCACGGCATCATATATGCAATATGGTCAATAAATGTTATAATATTAACTACTATTATTTTCATGCTTGTTAATGACCTAGTTCAGTGCATGGCATGTAGTACAAAATAAAAGCAACTATTATTTTTAACAAGAAGGAAACAGTTCCAGTTGGCTGTGTTTCTCCCCATGAAAAAAGAAAAAAATCTTCCAATTTATAAAAGTTCAAAATGTTATTGACACAATTTTTTTTAAGTACAGTATTAGTAAAACAAATAACTTTTGCATTTATATAAATCTTTACATGTTTAAACATTTTGGATACATAACTCTCTACTGTTAAAACATTTAGATACATTATTCCATAAAACTGCTATAAGAGCTTTTTAAAAATAATATAGTTGCTAGTTGGTGAGAATTCAGATGTCATGCTCAGCACAAAATGTGTACCAACTATGTGACAAAATAGACAATCCTATCAATAAGTGTAATAGTGAAAATGGCTACGTTAAATCTACTTACATATAAATTTCAATAAAATTCAAAGTTTATTAAAATATAAATTGACTACCTCTTCATATGACTTTCAAATCACAGAACTCATGCTTCAGAGCAGTGATTCTCAACTCTATTTTTAAATCTTATCCCAGGTATCTCCAATTGTCTAATGAGTTGGCACACACACACACAAAAAAGCCCAACATGCAGGCATCAACAATCTACTCATCTACTTTTTCAAAGTGAACCACCCACCTGTTTTCTTAAAAAGTTTAGTATTTTTGCTGGCTGAGAAACCATATTGTCTTCAGTTGTCAAAATTGGTACATCACCTATAATCAAAAAACAGTTTACATACAAGGACACAGTGTGATTTCCTCTGAAGGGATTCCAATACCCTAAAAACTATAGCAGTTGCACATTTAGAGGGGAAAAAATGAGTAAGCTTGTCTTGGTTTTTTTGCTGTTTCACAAAGAGCGGTTCTAGAGAACATTTTCATTTCTCATAATTTCCAGTGATTTGGCTTGCACTTTGAGGTATTACTCAGAATGATCAAATCATAAACAACACAGAGCCAAGGTCACGGTAAGAAACTAAATCCTCAATATTATAGCTATTTACCTCACAGCTTTAAATACAAGAAGAAAAAAAACAGTGCAGAAAGGGGAGTGTAAAGGTTTACACTATACCTCTTGAACCTCTCCAGGTGTTATCTATCACATTGACTTTCAAGGGTGCACCACAAAATTTGGCATAAGCCTGAAACAGAGTTTGCAATCAAACATTTTAGACCAAGTGCGTAACGCAAAGCTGCAGAGCAGCTTTACTTTACAGCCCCATCCCCCAAAAGCAGAAGGCGACTGATACTGAGGCCGCATCCCTCCCCGTTATCTCAAGTAGGCACGCGGGCGCCAGCCACCCGGCTTTCGGGGACTTTGATCCCCAAAAGGTCCTGGGGACGCAGAGTAGGGAGGGCGCGCCCCCTTCTTTGGGGTTTCACTCCACCGCCCAGACAGCTTTGTGAGGCAGACAAAACTCGGAATCAAGCGGAGAAGCCTTGACGTTGCCGCCGGCCTTCGGCGAGGGTACAGGCCAGGTTGGGACTCGCCGGTGGGAGGGAGCCCGGGGCGATGCAGCGTGCAGCGGCCCGGCCCTCCTGGACCCCGCAGCGCAGCGGGAAACCAGGGCAAGTCAGCCTCTCGCCTCTAGCCCCGCCCCTTCTTCCCGCGCCCTGGCCCGCGAGGCGGCCTCACCATCACCACCAGGGACTCGCTGTGAACTGATGGGAGCCCCCAGCCACCTCCCCAGCAACTGAGTTCCAAGGGGGCCGCCATCTTGCGGGGGGCCGACCTTTACTATCCCGGAAGTAATTTTCCACCTAATTTCCGGCACGTGGAAACGCGGGGGCGTGGCGAAGGGAGAGAAGGGCAGTTTGGGGGCTCTTGAGAGATAGGGGCGAGAATGACTGGAGGGATTAAAAAGAACTCTTAGGAGCAGCTTGGCCTAAAGGGTAAGAGTTCTGCGCCTTAAGTCAGACAGACCCACCAGTAATTCTTCAAATATTAATATTTATTAGATCTCTAGAGTGTTCCAAACCCTTTGAACATTAAATCTGTGTGATGCCTAAATTAACTGTTTGTAAAATAGGGATGACTCAGTATTTACAAGATTGTGGTGTTTAAAATGTCATGGAGGGAAAGAACTTGGCACACAGGAGGCACTCAGTAATTGTTCAACCCCTTTTCCCATATATATGGCCTCTGCCTACCTTTCCAGCCTCAATCTGTTCTCACCCTCATGTTCACTGGCACCATCCTGCTTAAAAGTTACAGTATTTCTGAACGTCAGGTAAATTCTGCCCACCTTCAGTGCAGATCCTTCTGTCTGGAATATCTTTCTTCCCTATGCAACTTCTCCCTCAAAAATGAGCTTAATTCACATTCCCAGTGATGCTTTTACAAAGTTAGGAGCTCTGGGTTCCTGCAGCCGCTTGTGCATACTTGAATTGTAGCTTCTCTCCCTAGCTACAAACCTTTTGTCTTTCACAGAAGAGGGCTAGCTTCATAGGTGTGGGACCTGTGCAGCCACACAAGGCTCCATGCTTAAAAGTACTCCTCATTTGGCTGATGCTCTTCAGTCACTGTCTTGAAATTCTTAAGTTTTGAACAAGGGGCTCTGCATTTTTATTCTGGGCTGGGCCCCGCGAATCTTGTAGCTAGTCATGTCTGTGGGCCTAATGAGCACGGGCTAAGTGTTTCTTGACGTTAAACCTGACAGTTTCTCAGAAAAACTATTAAAGAGGAAATTTTGGTCTTGGAAATGCTATGATCCAAATGTATGACTGGGTCTCAGAGTTAGAACTTGGGTGCTGGGTCTTTTTTCTAGAAAGCACAGTAGTCTTTCTTTGATACCCTCCCAGTCATGCCTCTGAGTTCTTTCCTCTATCCCACTGAGATGGTCGAGTCTTCTTAAACAACTAAAACTCAGAAGAAACCCCTGCAACTTTTCATAAAATTACTATTCAACAAATAATTGCTAGGCACTCCCTTACTGTTTACATAGTCATCCAAATTACAGTGCCAGCCTGCTAAAGTCTTTTTTACATGTTTCAAAAACAAGAGTTCTCCGAAATGGAAAAGAGATATATCAGAAATGAGAATTAATTAATAATAACTGTATAACTGGAAAATGTTATATGTACCATTAAAACGATCGAAACATTTATTGAGCAGGCCCTATGTCTTAGACATCATAAGGCTCTGAAACAATACAGAAATATATAAAACATGAATTCTGTCCTCAGGAGTTTACAGTGCACAAAGGAGACATACACACACCAAGGTGTAACAAGTCAGATAATCACAAGTAGGGTTAGAAATATAAGCAAAATACTACAGAAACACAAAGGAGGGACAATGCATCCTCTGTGTGATCAGTGGAGACTATCTGTTGAGTCTTCAGTATAAAGAAAGTAAAGTTAATCAACTTTTAGATTGTAATGGAACCTTCCTGTTTTGAGGGTTAAAAATGCCAAGCCATAGACTGACAAAGGCAAAGCAGGGAAAAAGAAAAAAAAATCCTAAGCCATAAAGCTCAAGGTCCATATACTACAATGAGACATTTAAAACAATCATACAGAAAGAATGTGGATTTCCTGAGCGTTGTTTGTAGCAGGACTGAGAGGAGTGTGTGAACATTCTTAGTGGACACGTAACACAGTTACTCAGTTTGGCCTTCGTCTGTACTGCTGCTGCTACATACAGTGATTTCATTTGCATTGAAGAGAAATTAAATCTCTTAGTGTCAAATTGAGACCAGAATAGCATGTCATTGCATCTGATGAAAGAATCCTTACACACATGTTTATTAGTGCATAGATAATAGCAATCTTTTATTGCTGCAGTTCCTCTTGAGAGTCTGTATCTGTTAGATTGAATTTAAAAACTCTAACATAGCTAATTGCACAAACAGGCTGAATACTGTTGCAGAGAACCGCACAGAAAATTGAAACCTTCAGAAATTATGCCTGGTATGGTTAGTTGGCTCTTGTGCCTTTTCCTGGCTGCTTTAGAGTATTGTTCAGAGTTCATCAAAATCATAATTTCAGATTCCTACTGGGAAGAATACTATCTGCAAAACATCCATGTTTTTGTGGGATGGCCTGAATCACAGCTTTATAATGAGTATCCCAGACAATGTTTTCCCCAAAAAAGAAATCTTATTTTTCAAAAGATGATCATTAAAAATGGTTTCATGTGGTGATAGTCATCTGAACTCAGGCAACCTGACCTTGGCATCCATAACCATCCTTCGCGTGTTTCTTAACTTGGGGGCCACCATGCAAGGTTTGTTAGGCACTTTTTGTCTGGATGATTAAGAATCTGGGAAATGGTGCTGTTGGGAAAGATGAAAGGTTTGTGACAAGTGATGGTGCAATATATGGTCCCTTATGGGAAAATTAAATTGTAAAGTCTTAAATATCCCTTTGAACTTGAAGATTCTGTAGTTTGTGTTCAGATATATAATCCTTAAGGAGGGTAAAGAACAAACACTGAATGGAAATCAGGAGAGCTGAGTTCTTGACTTGGCCTCTGATTAGCCATATGCACTTGAGCCAATCATTTTGCATTGATACCTCTGCTCATTCATTTATAAAGCAAAAGCTCTTTTATCTCTGAGATGCTATCATTTTATGTGTAATGAACATTTAATAATTTCAGACATTTATGGAGCAATTTCTACATGCCAGAAGTTGTTTCAAGTATCTAACATAACTCACTTGATCTCCATAATGATTTCATGACACAGGTACCTTCCTAAGGTTAACTAACATCTTTGTGTCCCTCCTTGAAAACAGAAGAAAATATCAGTACCCATATAGCCAGTAGGTGGTAGAACCAAGATTTGAACCCAGGCAGTTTTGGCTTCAGAGTTTTTACTCCTAACCACTGTGTCATACTGCCTCATGCAGCCTCCTGTGTAGTCCATTAAAAAGCCCAGTTTCACTCAAAGTGGAGATATCAATGCCATGATATTACTGTTATTATTTATGTAAATAATATTTGTTTAGTATTACACCATTAAACAAATTTATTAAGCAGCTTCTGTATGCCTAGCACACTGTAAGGCTGTCAGGGAATAAAAACTCATGTTCACCTGTAATCCTAGAACTTTGGGAGGAGGATTGCTTGAACCCAGGAGTTCAAGACAAGCTTGGACAACATGATGAAACCTTGTCTCAACAGAAACACAAAAATTATAGCTGGGCATGATGGTGTGTGCCTATAGTCTCAGCTACATGGGAGGCTGAGGTGGGAGGATCGCTTGAACCCAGGAGGAGAAGATTGCCGTGAGCTGTGATTGTGCAAAAACTTACGTTCAAGCTTTAAGAGGCACAGTTGATGAAACAAGGCCCACATATTTGAACTAACTAGAGACTATTAGGAAGTACCATTTTTGTCAGGAAGACAAGTCTAATATGGTTTTAGACAAAGACCTGAATGTACTGCAATGCTTGGCAAAGCTCTAATGAGAGAAGTAAGATGCTAGCTGATCTCGAAGGGTGGGTACATTGCATTTAGATTGGCACAGACAGAGTAAGGCATTGCATGTGGGCTGTGCTATATAAGAGTGAAGGTATAGAAATGGGACTGACTATGGCAAGCGATCTGAAGATGAGTAAATGAATGCTGGGTTTGGTTATAAGCTGGAGACTGCTCAGGGAGAGTATTGATTGACTAACTTGAGAACCAGAATTGGAAGGCGTGGGAATTTGTAGTTTTGAGAAAGTAAAGACAAGTAAAAGTCCAAATACAATATTAGTGGATTTATGTAGTCAAGGATGGGAGGTAGACAGCTATTGTTACATGGACATTATAAGAAGAAGTGTTTTATAAACCCATAAACTGTATTACATAAAGTAAAAGTGTTATGGAAAATGTTGCTGAATATTATTGGAGGAAGGTCACTTGGCACCCTTCTGCTGAGCATATTTGATAGAGGAGGTTGTTAGAAATCCAGTGGCAAGGGATTACTGGAGAAAAGGGTATAAACAATAAGGACAGGTCTAAAAGCATCAGGAATATGACTGATAAAGGAAAAAGAGAAATGGGACAGGAGTGAAAGACTCAAAGTTTTTGAAAGAGATGATATGGTGAATCTACACACATATGAGGACACAATTGGCTATTAGTGAGTACGAGTCTGAAGATGCTGGAGAGAGGAAGGATGAGATCCTAGGAATTGCCCTAAGAGTTGAGGCTGAGATCCGGAGCTTGAGCAGTGGGGCTGGCATTGAAAATGAGAGACATGCTCGCTTTCTGACACTGGAGGAAGTTTCAAGGGAAACTATGGGGGGCTGAGTAGATCAAATCAGTTACCTTCAAATTTCCCTATTACATTAGAAAACAAACAAAAAGTGCCTGAGAGAAAGAGATTGGGGATTTAAAAAGACAGCTGGGCACAGTGGCTCACACCTGTAATCCTAGCACTTTGGGAGGCCAAGGCAGGCAGACCACTTGAGGATTACTTGAGGTCAGGAGTTCCAAACCAGCCTGGCCGACTTGGTAAAACATGATCTCTACTTTAAAAAAAAAAAAAAAAAATTAGCTGGATGTGGTGGTGCACGCCTGTAATCCCAGCTACTCAGGAGGCTGAGGCAAGACAATCGCTTGAACCTAGGTGGCAGAGGTTGCAGTGAGCTCAGATCATACCACTGCACTCCAGCCTGGGTGACAGAGTGACTTTGTCACAAAAAAAAGACAGGGAATAATTTAGAGACTATATCAGGGGTTAGTAAAAAGTAAATGGGAGCATTGCTGACAGTGGTAAAAGTCAAATGTAAATTAGGATTAAAGCCTAAATCAAGGGAGAGCCATGGACAGGCTAATGATTAGGTGCCTCTTTAAACAGATATTCTTTAAGTATTCATTCAGTTTTTTTAAATGGAAATGAAGTTGGCCCCAGAATGTAACAAGGTCAATTTATATTTTACCAATTATGTTAAAAGTTTTATTTGGAAATCCGGATTTTTGTCCCACTTAAAAGTTGGTCCTGAGGATGATAGAAGAGGGATGGTACCCTAGGAGTTGCCCCAGGAATTGAAAGAAGATGAACTCTGTAGCTTCAGCATGATGGAGGCTCAACCATCCTGACGTCTAGCTAAACTTGTACAGTTGTATGGCTTCGTCTTTGTTACCCAGAAGCATAAAAAGCCAAGTTCATGTATTTGGTAGCTATGTGAAGGTGATCAGGCCATGATATATACTGTTAGGGATTCATTTTGCTCCTCCGGCATGGTAAACCTGCTGTCTTTTGTATGAAAAAGAATTGAATGAAACCAAAATGATAATATTATCATCTGACATTGTGCTCAATTTATGTTGAGGAAATAGGACAATTATACTTAAAAAGTGAGGTTTGTAAAGGGTCTTAGGTGGAAAAAAGGACCTTGTAATGAAAGTAAATAATGGAAATAATAAAGCCTTATTTCTGCACTTCACTCAAAGTGGTGAAACCCAATATACCAATAGACTATGATGTTAAATATGTATATTGTAATACTGAGAGTAGCCACAAAGAGAACTGTGCAAGTGATATACTCAGAAATACTACATAAATCAAAATAGTTTTTTTTTTTTAAGTCCAAGTAACCCACAAGAAGGCAAGGGGCCAGCAGGGGAGTGATAGGTTGGAGATGGGGAGGTAGTCAGAGAAATGAGAAGTTGAGAATAAACAGAAAACAGGTAACAAAATGTCAGGCTTAAATCCTAAAATACCAAGACTTATTCTAAATGTAAAATTGATCTCAATACACCAATTAAAAGACAGAAATTGGCAGAGTGGATAAAATACCTAAGTCAAATGTATGCTGTCCATTGAAACTTCCTTCAAACATGACATTGGTAGATGGAACCTAAAAGGATAGAAAAGTTATACCTTGCAAACACTGATCAGGAAAAAAAAAAAAAGTAGTGTGTGTGTGTATATATACACATATACACACATGTATACGTATATATATATATATATATCAGATGAAGTAGACTTCAGAGAAAAGAAAATTACTAGATACAAGAAGGATATTACATAATGATAAATGGATCAGTCCACAAGAAGACATATTAATCCCAAATGTGTGCACCAAACAACAGTGTTTCAAAATACATGAAGCAAAAACTGATAAGAGGTGAAAGAAGAAATAGACAAATCCATAATCTTAACTATAACATATAAGCTATAGTTATACTCAACACTCAGCAATTGATAGAACTATTAGACAAAAAATAAGCAAAGATATAGATGAATTAAACAACAGGATCTAACAGACATTTATAGAATGTTCCACCCAGCGACAGCAGAACATACATTATTTTTAAGAGCCTATATGGCATTCACCAAAATAGGCTATTGTGAGTCATAAAGCAAACCTCAACAAAAGTTTTTAATGAAATAATGCAGAATGTATTTCTTGACTATGCTGGAATTAAACTAGAAATCAATAATAGACAACAGCAAAATCTCCAAAAACTTGGAAATTAACAAACTTCTATGTGATCAGTAGGTCAGAGAGAAAGTGTCAACAGAAAAGAAATATATACAATTGATAATAAAAATACAACATTTCCTATTAGGAGAATGACAAGAAGCCACAAACTGAGAGAAAATAATTCACAAAACATATATCTGTTAAAGGACTTGGGTCCAAAATATACAAATAACTCTTAAAACTTACAACAAGAAAACAACCAATCATACTGGATTAGGATGGACTCCAATCCAATGATTGGTGACTGATATGGTTTGGATTTGTGTCCCTGCCAAATCACATGTCAATTGTAATCCCCAGTGTGGAGGAGGGGCCTGGAGGTTTGGTGGTGGCATTCACCAAAATAGGCTATTGTGAGTCATAAAGCAAACCTCAACAAAAGTTTTTAATGAAATAATGCAGAATGTATTTCTTGACTATGCTGGAATTAACTAGAAATCAATAATAGACAACAGCAAAATCTCCAAAAACTTGGAAATTAACAAACTTCTATGTGATCAGTAGGTCAGAGAGAAAGTGTCAACAGAAAAGAAATATATACAATTGATAATAAAAATACAACATTTCCTATTAGGAGAATGACAAGAAGCCACAAACTGAGAGAAAATAATTCACAAAACATATATCTGTTAAAGGACTTGGGTCCAAAATATACAAATAACTCTTAAAACTTACAACAAGAAAACAACCCAATCATACTGGATTAGGATGGACTCCAAATCCAATGATTGGTGACTGATATGGTTTGGATTTGTGTCCCTGCCCAAATCACATGTCAAATTGTAATCCCCAGTGTTGGAGGAGGGGCCTGGTGGGAGGTGATTGGATCAAGGAGGGATTCCCCCCTTTGGTATTCTCATGATAATGAGTTCTCATGAGTCCTGGTTGTTTGAACATGTGTAGCATCTCCCCCTTCTCTGTCTTCCTCCTGCTCTAGCTGTGTGGGACGTACCTGCTTTCCCTTCACCTTCCACCATGATTTTAAGTTTCCTGAGACCCCCCTCAGCCATGTTTCCTGTACAGCCTATGGTTGTGAGTCAATTAAACCTCTTTTCTTCATAAATTAGTTTCAGGTATTCCTTTGTAGCAGAGTGATAACAGCCTAATAAAGGTGACCTTATAAGGAAAAAGAGACATAGAGAAACAGACATAGACCCAGACCCAAATTTAGTGAAATCTGAATGAACTCTGTGGTTTGTACCAATGTCATTTTCCTGGTTTTAATATCATACAATAGTTACAGTAGATGTTACAATTGGGAGAAGCATCCCTGTACATTTATTTTACAACTGCCTGTGAGCCTATACTTAATTGAAACTAGATGTTTTTAAAAAGAATTAAAGGTAATGTAATGGCATGTGATGCAAAAAATGGGCACATGAAATATCCAGAGCATTCAACCAGATGGCAGCTAAAAATGTGGACCATCTGCCTTCATGGAACTTTGTACTTCGGACATCTTTTCATTAGCAAGACCATGCCATTTAAATGTTTTCCCAGAAGTGGTGCTGAGCTATGTTCAGTGGCCACATGGCTCTCTAGAATCAGGAACAATGAATTAGGATGGACAACCAGGAATAAAGATGCTCTTCAGGAAATCATCTTAGGACTGGGTAAACCGCCCTACACCCCTAGGATTCAGTCAACCTTGGAAATCACTGGAATCCTTAATATAATCTACAAACAATCCAGCATTCTCTATTTTGTCTGAAGATAGATTTCAAAGTTTGCTTTAAGAAAAACAAAAGCAATGTATTAAAACGCTTTTTTTGAATATATGTATATTTGCTGGATCACTAGTTCTTGCAGCCATATTGCTGAAATTAAGGGGCTGTGGCATAATACGAATTGCTATAATTCTAAACCCACTAACAGTTTATAGCTTATCCATTTCTTATACTATCCTTGTGAGGAATAATTATATCAAGCTTTATTTGTCTACACCAAACAGGGAAAAAATAGATATATTTATTCATATTTTCTCCATTGGATTAGCCAAGTCTACTAGGGAGCAAAAATACTAAATTCACATGCCTCCTTTTTTATGGTAGTAATTGAAAAGTTATGGATATGATCCCATTTTCTGAAATGTTTAAAAATGACTGTATAAAATGATCTTAGTTATTTTCAGAATTTAAGTCATTATATGTATTGTTTAGTTTATAGGGAGTTATGTTACTTTTCCAGATTAATAGGCTACCATCGATAATGAAGAACAAGTAAATCCTGCCTTGTGAAATGCTGTCATTTTAAAATTTGCCTAAGGAAAGATTCATTATTGAAAGATTCCTTGCTTTATACATAAATTGCTTTAAACGGCAAACTCCCCTAGCATTTAAAAATAATCCATATATAAAAATTCTCTCAATCCGCAAGCATATCAGTTGTGTAAAATGAGATATATATGGTCTGATACCTCAATTTATGGAACTTTCTCTTGAAATGTCAGTCATTACTCAAATCAGTGCTTTAAATGCCATTTTAGCAAACTAAAAGAAATTAGTGTACATTTTGAGTAGTGAAAGTGACTTAGGAAGAGGAAAGAACAGGGTCCAATGAGTTTGAAATAGTGTTTACAGCTGGATATTGTTCATAACTTTTGGAACTGTCTTGCTTCCCCTGTTCATCAAGGTACTGAGCAGAAACATTAAAATCAACCCAAGAAGTATACTGAGTAGGTATATGGGAGAATGGCATATTGTTAACTTCTTGATAAAATGTCTCAGTATGTAAATACTTGTGAATTATTGTTAGTTTGTATTACTGTACTTACACCATTTGATTACCCCTGCATCAAACTGCACACTCATATTTACTTCAAATGCAGGGACTAACTCTTATATCCCCCACAGCATTTAGTAGGCACATAATAGATGCTTATAGTTGATGGACACAAAGCATATTCAGCTATTAAAAGAATAGAACTTTTATTGCTTCTTCAGTTTCCAGTGTCTCAAAGTTACCCTTTGCTTTTGACCACAAAGTCTACCCCTCCTTATGGTGGTTTCCTCAGGTGTCTGTGTCCTCCCTCCATTGCATTTTCTCCTCCCACGTCTACTCAGTAACTGGAGCCTTCCTCCTTTTGCTGACCCTTGACTACAAGGCATTTCCATCTTTTGGCTTCCTAATATGTCATGCCTTCTGTTATTGCCACCACAGCCTTCCATTCCCCAGCTCTCATTTCCATCCTAGGACAGCCTTATTGTCCCATCCCTAGGATGAATAAGCATAATTTATATGCCTTTTTCTCCATTTGTTGGTATGGATAATTAAGTGACCTTCAACTTTCATTCAAGGTTAACCGTAGCACTGAAAGCCAAAAGGATAAGAGGAGAGTGAGCAAATCAAGTCCAGAGAGGTGTATTTCCAGTGTGGACCAGTGACTTAGTATGAATATCCAGGAGTGAGGCTTCCAAGAGAGCATATGTGTGTGCACTGGTGAGGGGAGGAAGGGTTACGGGTGGGAATTGTAGTAGAGGCTTCCTCAGGCCAAAGAAAACATTCCCAGAGGGTCTCTATTCTAAAGAAAAATTTTCTTTTCTCTGATTTTTTAAAATGTAGATGTCTTCATTATATATTTGGACCTGTTTTTAAAACAGCTTAGTTTTAGATTTATTCTTCAAGATAACTTGTACCTATAGACATTGCCAACGACTTACAAAAATTAGAGATACCAGTTGACTCTCAGTAAAACTTCTCACCTGGTCCATGAGCATCGTCATCTCTTTATTTGGATTCCATAAGCCAAACGTTATCTTAAAATTGGCAAATTTAGTTACATCTCTGTTGAATGTATTTTTCTCCAGAAAATGTTTGGAGTACAAAAACGACATCTAGAGGTGACTGTCAATATATCTTTTCTTTGCACATACTACGTATTCGTTGTTGTGTTTTAGAAATATTTTAGGAGAAGTTTGGGTAACAGAACTAGCAGTGGCATTTATTGAATTCTTCCTCACAATAACTGAAGGGATATACTCCTTTTGCAGATATAACCCTTTCAATCCAACTAATATTTACTGAGTTTACTAAATGCTGGCACCAATGATACCAAGATCAATCAGATGTAGCTCTTGTTACTGAATGGCGTACATGGAGGAGATAAACACAGTAACGTCCACTCTGTGTGATGAGTGCTGTTGGAGATCAATTAAGTGGCATGAGGTTATAGAAGAGGAATTATTCACCCATCTGCAGAGGGCTTGGGGACGAAACAGAGTCAGTAAAGCAATCCTGGAGGAGGTGTACCAGGGGAGGTGTTCCAGACAGAAAATAGCTGAAGTAAAAACATGGAATAGAGCAATAGTATATTGTGGTCTGAGAAGTACGTATAATTCAACATTTCAGGAGGGTAAAATGAGCAGTAGATAATGATGAGAAATAAAACTGCAGGCACAGTCAGAGGCCTATTTACCCACGCTAAGGAATTTGGAGTTGGAGGCACCAGGGGGAAATATCTTGTTTCAAAAAGTGATTACATGAGGATTTTTACCCAGTTCTGTTTGTCTCCAAAGCCATGATTTTTACATTAAACCATATTTTCTTCATAGACGTTCTTAAAATTAACCATTTACCAAAGATGTAAGTAAGTTAGAAGAAAAACAATACGAATTTGGAAAATACTTAAAAGCATTATTGGAAAAAGCCAGTGTAGTATCTCTATTTTCAATTTGAACTTTGAGTCCAATCATTAGACATTTTCTAGTCCCATATTTTATACCATACCATGCACTCGCTTTTGTTAACTATCATTAATAGTGAAATGACAAACTTACCAGCATCTAATACTGGGGTTATTCTGGTGGGTACCCTACAACAGGCGCTTTGTTCTTTGGGTGTCCAGCCACTACCTTCAGTTGCTGACTGACAAAGATGTGAATCTGAAGCCACACTACCTCAAGGGCACCTCTACCAACACACATCTGCTGGGCCTAATGAAAACAGAGGTTTTTCTCAGCCCTAGCATTGGAGATTGACATACCCTCAATGGATGTCAGGGGAGACCCAGTCGCTAAGGATGACTCTCCTGCCCCTAACCCATTAGCATGTCCCAAAAAGAGACAGGAGACCACTTTGCCTTGTATAACAGTCTTGCTGCCTCGGAAAAGCTGGCAAGTCCCCTCTTAATGACCCCATGCTCTTTCCTAATGTGAACGATGTTCATGCTTTTTCATCAAATCTTTTAAATAGAAAGGGTGCAGAGAAAGTCAACTATAATCACTTGGTGCAGAGCAGAGTGCAGGGAGAGAGAGCATTTCATATTCAAGAAGAAATTGTCCAAGCGGTAAATGTCACTATGGCGAGTCCTGTAACTGGAGATAGTAGAGAAGCACTGGACAGCTGAGGAAACTCCAGAAGGAAAAAAAAAAAAAGGAAAACCTAAGAACAACATAAAAGAGCCTAAAATTTACACAGAATCAGAAAAAGACTTCTGAACAAAATAGCATTGATGGTGCTGGGAAACTTAATTAGTGCATACCCCTTACAGCAGGAGGTAGGTAGAGGAACTGTTATTTTAATGAAAGATAATTTGGAAAAAAAAAAAAAATTTTGTCTTTCTCTTTAAAATTTTAACTAAATTCCCCAATTCTTAACAGAACGGGGAATATAAATTTTTCACTAAGAACAAGTGTGTTTTCTTAAAATTCCATGTTATGATCTGTCACAGGTGAGTGGGTGGCAAGTAGAGTATTGTGGTTAACTCCTGGGATGGAGAAGGGGTAGGGGAATCGATATTATTAGGAGAGGGATATAGAGGAGGCTTCAGTAATTTGCAGTTTGAATACTGCAAACTTTAGTTAAGTAGTAGGAACTAATGTTTCTTGAGTTATTCCTTATACCTTTATAAATGCCTAAATACTACAAACATTTCATAAACTTTTAAAAGTGAATTGGAAGTCCAGGCAATATTTAGGGAAACGAGAAGGAGCAAAAAAGAGATCAGAGGGGCAGAGGATGAGAGGAAGAGGAGAAGTAAGTAGGGAGAGAGAGAAAAAGAGAAGGAATGGTTTTGAACCTAGTGAGCTTTTGGAAGGGTTAGGTTAGAGGTCACATCTAACTAATTGATGTGACACAATTAGTTAGATGTATGAATGAACCTAAACCAGCTCTAAACTACTCCCCTTTGGGGACAGAAGCAGATGCCTTTGCCAAATTCAAAATGAAATCCTATATCTCTGAAGACCCCTTTTCTTGTGTTACTGTGTAATTTACATGCAAGTTGTCTGCATAGTTAATCACCCTCTGTAGCATCTGGTATTTGTCATCAAAAAGCAGCTTGTTGAGAGGTTCTGGAGAAGCTCTTCATGTATCCTGGGTTTTTTTTTTTTTTTTTTTTTGAGACGGAGTCTCGCTCTGCCGCCCAGGCTGGAGTGCAATGGCCGGATCTCAGCTCACTGCAAGCTCCGCCTCCCGGGTTTACGCCATTCTCCTGCCTCAGCCTCCCAAGTAGCTGGGACTCCAGGCGCCCGCCACGTCGCCCGGCTAGTTTTTTGTAGTTTTTAGTAGAGACGGGGTTTCACCGTGTTAGCCAGGATGGTCTCGATCTCCTGACCTCGTGATCCACCCGTCTCGGCCTCCCAAAGTGCTGGGATTACAGGCTTGAGCCACCGCGCCCGGCCGTATCCTGGGTTTTAAGCTTTCTTCTACAAGTCTGTTTCTTTAAAAGTTAAAGGTCTTGCTGAGCACAGGGAAGATGTGGTAGTAAGTGGTAGGGAGGATCATTCATAACTTGGGATGCTGCTAATGTGGCCTGCATGATTCAGGGCCAGAGAGGTGAAGATAAAGGGAACTAAGCATTACAGCTAAAAGGGGTCTGAAAATCTCCTAGTCAGATTCCTCAGTTTCCACATGTGACAGTAGCTTTCACAGGGAACCCCAGCCACCATGACTGAGCTGAAACTGGAAGCCAGGTTTTTAAAGTGTCATTCATGGTTGATTTAGGGTTTTGGTTTTCTCCCACAAAATGGAGAAAATGGAAAAATTCTAGATTATCCATGTTAGAGGGATGATGAATATGTGTAGATGCTATTGTTCAGATTCTGTGAGTGGGACCAGCACCACATTGGACTGGCCTAGGGAAGTCAGGATTCTGCCTTCCAGGTAGGCGCTCCCACATGTTGGTGACCTGGAACATCTCTCTGTGTTCATTCTGGAGATGCAGATCTGGGTCCTGTAGACTCAGACTTTTGCAGGACGCTAGGGTGGCCCCTTGTTGCTTCTCATCTGCTACAGTTTTCCTGCCACTCTGGCCTACGGGTTTGATTTAGAAATTCAGAAGACTAGAGGTGAACAAATAGATAAAAGGTTAGAGATGTGTTTCTCCACTAGGGCAAAGCCACAACTTTTCATGTTATTTAGCTCTTATTATTCTAAATTTTAAATTGTTTTTTATTCTTTCACTTACCATGTGTAACTTTCACTTTTCACTTACACATGGTAAGTGAAAGAATAAAAAACAATTTATTTATTTTTTATTTTTATTTTATTTTTTGAGACACAGTCATGCTCTCTCACCCAGGGTGGAGTGCAGTGGCATGACCGTGGCTCGCTACAACCTCTGCCTCCTGGGTTCAGGTGATTCTCCTGCCTCAGCCTCCTGAGTAGCTGGGATTACAGGCGCCCACCACCACACCCGGCTAATTTTTGTATTTTTAGTAGAGAGGGGGTTTCACCATGTTGCCCAGGCTGGTCTCAAACACTCCTGACCTCAGGTAATCCACCTGCCTCGGCCTCCCAAAGTCCTGGGATTATAGGCATGAGCCACCGCGCCCAGCAAAAAAAAAAAGAAAAAGAAAAAGAAAAAAAATTTTAAATTTAGAATAATAATAAGAGCTCAGAAAATGACAGTAATTAAACAACGTTCACATGGAAAAGTTGCCCTTGATGTATCTTGGGACAGGGTGAGTTTTCCTTATTGTTTTTCTTAGCTCCTTTTGTTAATATTTATTTTAGTGCCTTAATGCTACTAAACAGAAAATTCAGAAAACATTGTAGATGTCTTCCTTTTTACTCTGATATTCTCCAGCTTTTCATGCATTTGCAAAAAGAAATAGATTATTAATTTCTCAAGGTTTAGCAGCTTGTTATTTCCATGTGTAATACAAATAAGCATAATTAAAGGTTAATTAGCAAATTTGCAGTTATCTGAATTAAGTGTACTTCAAATTTAATTTACAAGACCTGACAAGTTTGTGAATAAGTTAATTCATTTCTAATGTATTTTAATATACCCAAACCACAAAGCATCTTAAACTTTGTAAAAAGAGTGTGCACAGAGGAATGAGCACTAGATGTGAATTCTCGAGAACTGGGGTCCAGGCTCTGCTGTATATTGGCCTGAGCAGTTCTCTTAACTTCCCTGAGTCTTGGTATCCTGTTTTGTATAAAGGGGGACCTGGTCCCTCTTCTGCCTGGCTGGCAGAGCACCATGAGACTCTGGAGAAATGACACATGTTAGAGATATTTATAACCTGGAACACAGGGCACAGTATGTTTTGTTTGTGACATTGTTTGTTTGTTTTTGTTTTTGTTTTTGTTTGAGACGGAGTCTCGCTCTGTCGCCCAGGCTGGAGTGCAGTGGCGTGATCTCGGCTCACTGCAACCTCCTCCTCCCAGGTTCAAGCAATTCTCCTGCCTTAGCCTCCCAAGTAGCTGGGACTACAGGCGTGCACCATCACGCCCAGCTAATTTTTATGTTTCTAGTAGAGATGGGGTTTCACCATGTTGGCCAGGATGGTCTCAATTTCTTGACCTCGTGATCCACTTGCCTCAGCCTCCCAAAGTGCTGGCATTACAGGCATGAGCCACCGCACCCAGCCTCTGGCATTGTTTTTAGAATAAAGCATGTATTATAGTTTTCTTGAAAAGTAAAGATTTCCAGAAAAGGAATTGGGAAACTCTTTTACCCTCATAGTTATAAAATATGGAGGTTTCCTTCCTCCAGGTTGGTCAGCTTCCCTCTTGATATGGTTTGGCTTTGTGTCTCCACCCAAATCTCATTGGATTGTACTCTCCCAATGTGGGAGGGACCCGGTGGGAGATAATTGAATCATGGGGGCGGTTTCCCCCGTACTGTTCTCATGGTGGTGAATAAGTCTCACAAGATCTGATAGTTTTATCAGGGGTTTCCGCTTTTGTGTCTTCTTCATTCTCTCTTTGCCCGCTGCTATCCATGTAAGAGGAGACTTGCTCCTTTTTGCCTTCTGCCATGATTGTGAGGCTTCCCCAGCCACGTGGGACTATAAGTCCAATTAAACCTCTTTCTTGTGTAAATTGCCCATCAGCAGTGTGAAAATGGACTAATACACCTCTGCTCTAGTTTTTTTGGAACTAGGCCTCTTCCCTTTTATTGTCTTGCCATTCACTGTCAGATTGGACATTTCCCCACACTGGACCTCAGCATCACCCTGCTGGCAGTCCCACAGGAGTTAAAATATCTGAAGAGGGAACGGCCCAAAAAGGAGTCTCACTGCCATTGCAAGAGCTGGTTTAGAATAAAGGGGGCACTACCGTCCACCATGTGTGTCCTGTCTGCAGGACGTAGCTACTACTCAGATCCTGGTTCTCACTCAAGTTCTACCTCAAAGCTCGAGCTCTGTCAAGTGATGCACTTCTTGGGGTCTGTCTGCCTCAGGGATGGAAACTATGAATAAAACTGAAGCCCAGAGAATCATTGAGAGACTAGTTATAAGGCAGTGGCAGAACCTCAACCAAAATGCCAGGCTTGTGACTCCTAGCCCTGGGCTCATGCACGTACCACACAGTGCTCTGAAATATCATTGAGGCGTTATTGTCACTTTTCTTCTAGTGATGTGGATGGCATGTCAATGTCAATTATTCAGATTATTCTCAAATAGTAATTAGTTGGTTTTTAGAGTAAATGAAGCAGTAGATGCTCCCACAAGAAAAGAGAATGAAAGACACCAATTTGTGTATTTGGGTCAAGATCTTACAGCAAACTGAGCCCAGGTCTGGAATAAATGTGGACAACTTCTAGCAGAGCATAAAAGCATTAAAACGTTTATTAACACATCATATCGGTGTCAATGAAAATCAAATTGGTATAATTTTCAAAGAAGAAACTAATGATATTTTAAGGCTGTGTTCATAGTAATATTGTCTTTCTGAAAGATACTTTATGTACTATATTAACATAGAAAAATAGTAAGCAGTTTCCAGGTACAATCAGTGGTTTAAATTAAGATATAAATGTGGGTCTACCAGTGAGAAACTAAGGCAGATGTCTCCATCTAAGACAGAGTTGCCAGATAAAATATAAGATGCCCACTTAAATTTGAATTTCATATGAATAATAGGTAATTTTTTATTATAAGTAAAAATTTCAAACTTAACTGGATCTCCCACTTTTTAAAATTTTTATCTTTTATTTATTTTTATTTTTTTGGAGACAGAGTCTCACTCTGTCACCCAAGCTGGAGTGCAGTGGTGCAATCTCGGCTCGCTGGCTTCCCACATTTTTATTTAAGTATGGCAACTATAAAGGATAAAATTTGCTTCCAAACACTGCCTCTGAATAATATCCAGAGTACATATGATGGCCAATTAATTTGGAAAATACATCAATACAATTTCAAATCTCACGGAGGCAAGGTTTCTCAACATTGGCACTATTTATTTTGGGCCAGTTAATTCTTTGTTGTGAGGGGCTCTTGTACATTGTTTGATGCTTAACAGCACCCCTGGCCTCTACCACCAGATGCCAGTAGTAGTATACCCTAGCTGTGACAACCAAAAATGTCTGGATATTACCAGATGTCTGGTGGGGAGGGGGGGGTCACAAAATCATCCCTGGGTGAGGACCCCTGTTCTGAGGGAAGAAGCTTATTTATAAGTACAGTATATGTATTAATATCTTAGTAGAAAACTAGCTTGTCCTGATCTTGAAGAAAGAAGAGGAAAGCCATATTTTATGTAGTCTTTATTTTAAAGTATCTTGGGAGAAGCACCAATGGAAATGGTTGAGGAACTGGAGAACTGGTAGACATGGGATTGTTTTGCAGTCTGAGGCTCTATGACAGAAGCTTCTGTTTGCTCCAGCAGCTTTGAGAGAAAAAGGCAGTAGAAAGTACTCATGACGCGGCTCAGGTTCCCAATATAGACTTCATCCAAGGCTTTGAAAGAACAGTTAGTACAGAGTCTGCTGATTTCTGGAAAAGGAGTGTTTTATTTAGATAGCAATAACTGAAATTCCAACCTAGACCACCTAGCTGAATAATTATATGTGTGTGTCCAAAACACAAATTGCCAAGAGATGAATTGAGAATCAGAATAGGAAAACTGTTTACTCTTTGATTTTTCAGAAAATAATTCAACAGGGAATTTTGCTAAAGTGTTGTTCCTTCTATTTTGCCCAGGAAAACGTAGTTTGCTGTCTAAACCAAGAAACTATTAAGGGGAAGTTTTTAAGGAATTAACCTTTAGAGTCTTTGTGGCTCTAATTACTGCTCTTCAGTTGTATAGTGAGAGTCACTAAGCATTCCTTCCTCCAAGGAATTTTCAGCATAATCCTATTTTCCACTCAAATTCTTTGTGATTGCCAGATTGGAGTGAAAAATCAAATCTACTTCCAATGAAGAAAAACTAAAAAAAAAAAAAAAAAAAAAACAGTGATTCAAACAAGTTTCCAAAGAGAATACATGAACTTCTTATTCTGCCTTTATTAATTGACATCTATAATTTTGTATTTTTGTCAGGACAATGCAAAAAAAATTCTTTTGAGTCATTCTAACTAAATGTAGGGGCCAAGTGTCCTAGCTATATTGCTTTTTTTAAAAAGTTATGTTAAAGCTGCCAGGCTTGGTGACTCAAGCCTGTAATCCCAACACTTTGGGAGGAGGAAGCAAGAGGATTGCTTGAAGCCAGGAGTTCAAGACCAGTCCAGACATCATAGTGAGACCCTGTCTCTACCCGCATCCTACTCCCCCCAAAAAATTAGCTGAATGTTCCTGTAGTCCCAGCTACTCAAGAGGCTGAAGCAGGAGGATTACTTGAGCCCAGAAGTTGAAGACGGCAATGAGCCATGATTGTACTGACAAAGCAACTCAGTTCTGGTCTACAGTTCATTCTTTGGATAAACATAATACACAACACCTAGAGATACAGCAAAAACCCGCTACCCTTAAGACAAAGTCCAGAATCCTTACTGCAGTCTACAAGGTCCTAAATTATCTGATTGGAACAGACTACATTTTTCCCAACTCCTAGGGTGTATGCTAAGCTGCTCTAAGTTAGAGATCAAAAAAATAGAGTGACTCAAATGAGATCAAAATTGATAATTCTCTCACCTATCAGGGTAGAAGTATGCAGTGGTCAGTGGTCCAGAGTTTGCGGGAAGTTTGATCCATGAGGCCATCTAAGTAAGGTACTTTGACCCAAAGACTCTATCTTGTTGCTCCCCACCCTTTAAGACATTCTCCTCATCCACATGGTCAAAGCTCACTCACCATTACGCTCACTCTGTCCCAACCTGTAGAAAGGAAGGCAGAGAGGCCAGCAAATAGCTTTCTTTTAAATTTGTGTTGCTGGGTAGGTCCCCCAGGAAACAGACTCTGAGATGGAGGTTAGTGTACAGGAAGTTCATTATGGTGTGCTCCGTGAATTATCACCCACTGGAGGAAATGAAGGAAGCAGAACTGGGAGATAGAAAGGTTAGGCTGCAGTACAGTCCTGGCAAGGTCTCAACCCAACTGATACTGAGCATTGAGGCTGAGCTGGTCCTTCAGAGCTGGGATGAGACCAGATATTGGCTCCAAGTCACTCCAGGAAAGGGATATGACCTTGAATAAGATGGCTCTTCTTAGCTGAGGCAATTCTCAAAGGGGGCTGTCAGCCAGTAGCCTTCCAGTTGGACAGATGGCAGCACAGCAGAGCATCTGGGACAGGATGTGACCTGGAAATAGCATTGATATGGTTTGGCTGTGTCCCCACCCAAATCTCATCTTGAATTCCCATGTGTTGTGGGAGAGATCCAGTGGGAGGTAATTGAATCGTGGGGGAAGGTCTTTCCCATGCTGTTCTTGTGATAGTGAATAAGTCTCATGAGACCTGATGGTTTTAAAAGGGGGAGTTTCCCTGCACAATTTCTCTCTTTGCCTTCTGCCATCCATGTAAGACATGACTTGCTTCTCCTTGCCTTCTGCCAAGATTGTGAGGCCTCCCCAGCCACGTGGAACTGCAAGTCCATTAAGTGTCTTTCTTTTGTAAATTACCCAGTTTGAGGTATGTCTTTATCAGCAGCATGAGAACAGACTAATACAAGGGTAAACCACTTCCATTCACCCCTCATTATCTAGAATATCTAGAACAGCCACCATAGTTGCCATGGAGTCTGGGAAATACAGTTTCTAGTTAGGAGGCCCTATGCCTAGCTAGCACTAAAAGGAAGAAGGGAGAAGGGATACTGGGGAGCAATCACAAGAAGGAAGGAAAATCAGTGTTTGAATTTGTTCAGCTTATTGACTGTTTTAGATAAAAAACCACTTCATTGAGGAAAGCAACCCACCAAACACAGAAGCAGAAAGAGAGCTAAAAATGGGATAAGAACAACTGAGAAACTGCTCATCCAGTAATATATTTTACATAGTGAGGACTACACCAAACTTAGGTAGGCTTCAGAATGAGCCAGGGACAACTCTCCAGAGCTCTGCAGGAGGGGGCTTCTAAGGACACACTTACAACCTGCACCTGAAACCCCAAGTCGCAAGGACAATTGATATTTAGATGCTTTTTTTCCTAAGACCTGCTACATATCAGAAAAAGTCACTTAAGGTAAAAGATAAAATATACTGAGAAATGATTCTGTTTCTTCAAAAAAAAAATAAAAAGAAAAGAAACCCAAACAGTAATTGTATTGACCCAAGATAGCACTATTAAAATGTATCACTTTTTGTTAGTGTTGATTGGATTTTAACATCATAATGTTCTGTTTAAAAGAAGGAGACCAAAGTATGCTTATTACCTGAATGACAGAATATTCTGAGGACCAAACCCCCATGGCATGCAATTTACCTATATATAACAAACCTGCATGTGTACCCCTGAACCTAAAATAAAAGTTAATAAATAAATAAAATTTAAAAATAAAAATAAAGGAGACCAAGAAATACTTAAGGGCCCACGCCCCGTCTTTCTTAACAAAATAGCCAGACCAGCCTCTGCCATTGATTGAACCAGGGATTGGAAACTAACATAAAGCAACCACCACCTGTAGGATAAGCATAAGATTATCAGTAGCCTATGAGGAAACCTAGTAATAAAACTCTGACTGGTAGTGACACTGTATGAGGTAGTGTGGGCATCTAACCAACTAATGTGATCCTCCTCTTGTGGACAGGGAGAGGGGTATGTGGTGTGTACAACAGGAAAAACACATTAAAACTCTAGAAACCTAAACAGAGGGAGTAGGAGGGACCATAAAATGTCTGACTTCTCAAATGGTTGATGAGCTCCTAGAGGTGTCCTTCGTCTCTTCCCCAGAGGCACATTTCAACTAGAGGTTGAAGCTAAGAAGCTTATCAAGACTCAGGGCTTCTCACTTTCCCCTGACAGGACCCCTCCAAGGCTGTGATTTCCTGGGCTCTCTTTGCCTTGGTTTCCTGGCCATCAGTGTCCATCACTTGAGACAATCTGAGTGTCCCCACAACAAACACCGGAAATACGCCTAATGAGAAAGCCTCATCCCATCTGCAAAGTATGCTGGAACTAAGATCCAGATTCACAACCCAGGAAATTTCACTCTACTTAAGTAGTGGCATTCTATCTTCAGATTAAAGTGTGTTTGAAAATCTCTACCCCAACTGACTGGGGCTGTCACACAAGGTCCCACTGGGCCCTGTCTTGGGACTCTCCTGTGCAGCACTTGACCCTGCTAGACATCCTCTCTCCTCTCCCCTGTGCCCTCATCCCCATCATCTCCCAGAAACCCAGTGCTGGAACACATGAGATTTCTCAGCTGCATATTGGCAGGGCCAAGGGATCCTCAAAACAAGGCAAGTTTCTGCCCCGCTCCCCTATCAAAAGTGTGTAATTTCTTTTTCTTTTTTTTCTTTTCTTTTTTTCTTTTCTTTTTTTTTTTTGAGACAGAGTCTCACTCTGTCACCCAGGCTGGAGTGTAATGGAACAATCTTGGCTCACTGCAACCTCTGCCTCCTTGGTTCAAGCACTTCTCCTGCCTCAACCTCCCAAGTAGCTGGGAGTACAGGTGCCCGCCACTACACCTGGCTAACTTTTGTATTTTTAGTAGAAACGGAGTTTCACCATGTTGGTCAGGCTGGTCTCAAACTGCCAACCTCAAGTGGTCTGCCTGCCTCGGCCTCCCAAAGTGCTGGGATTACAAGCATGAGCCACCATGCCTGGCCAAAAGTGTGTAATTTCTTAAACCCAAAGGGGTCTAGCCGGGATTCTGCATTCTCATATTTTAAGAATAAAGTGATATCTCCATGAAGGGCCCCACTTTGAGCCCTATTTATGTTTGCCTCTGGGATTTAGCTATAGCTGGGCATGTGTGACAGTGGGCAGGTGGCAGCCTGCCCAGGGTATATTTGCACCCTGTCCGTGTAGCCTGGGGTTGAGAAAGCAGGCTCCAGTATTCCACAGGTCTGGTTTTAAACTCCAGCTCTACCATTTATTAGCTTTGTGGCCCTAGAAGAGTCTGTATCCCCTCTAAGCCTTCATCTCCTCATTTGTAAAATAGAGACATAATAATAGTTTCACAAGGCTGTTGTGAGAATTAAATGATGTATAATTCGTTCTTGGCATAGGGCCTAGAACGTAGTAAGCACTGATAAATGACAGTTCTAGTAGTAGATACCCCATAAGTAAGCCTCCTTGAAGGAAGTTTACCTAAGGTAAGAAGAAGGTCAACTTGATCCAGTAACAAAACCCCAGAAGGAGAGATTCCAAACGTAGCTTGGAGCCTAGCTCTTGGCTATGTCTCCTTGCCCAGCTTCCCTGAAATTCATCACTGAGTCCCATGTAGAGGTGGGATTGTAAGTAAATTGTGAAAAGAACTGTTTCAGGAAAAACTCCTTAAGGCTTCAGGGTACAGCACAGTGTTGTCTTGATACCACCACCACTTCCTACAATACATATGTCCCACCTAACCAGGAAAGAGACAACATCTCAAACTTGGCTTCAAATGCTGCCCAGCTTTGGAATCTCACAGTGTCCAAAGCATCGGAGGTGGGACTCAATGGATGTAACAGTGGCCTTCCACAGATATGACCATGGTCTGCAGGTGATGTGCCAATGGTATCAAGTAGACACAGCTCTGGTTCCCAAAAGAGGTACTGATGATTCTGGCAGTCATGACAATGGTCCCTCAAATATGTGGTGGGATCTCTGGAACAAGCAGAATGGTGTTCTGTGAATACAGCAGGACCCTTGGAAGCATCAACATTCTGAGACTGATTGAGATGTTAGGGAGTTCAAATATCTCTTAGGCCCAGTAAGAGTGGTACTCGAGCCCAAGGATGTGGTGTTAGCCAGTACTTGGGGGAAGAGAGGGAGAAAGTGTCTGATGCCATGGAATAGCTGCTGGTATTTATTTATGACCATGCATGGATTATAGCCAAAGGTACAGACATTTGGGGTATGAAGAATGTGAAGAAGAGACTTTGAATTGGACAAGAGTGAGGAAAATAGCCAAGGAACTATAGAGTTTACTTCTCTTATCTGGGGTCACCATAAGCATAAAACTAAGAGCTTCATTTACAGCCGTGTATTTCAATGAGAAAGTGGAAAGAGCACCGAACCAGCAGTCTGGAGAACCAGGTGTTAATCCAAGTCTGTCAGTTGATCTCTTCGAACCTTATTATGTATAGAAAGGAGGAAAAAGAGTAGCACTCAATAACTGACGTCTTTTCTTTGATAATTTTATTTCATCACTACCAGATTCAGATAAAGCCAAGGTCTCGCTAACACTCCTTGCCAGTTGAAATGTGGTGACTCTCAAAAACTTGGAAATGTCACCATTCTGGTAAGAAATCTTTTAATTGAAACTTTACATCTTCTAAAATAATTAACATTCAGTACTCAACCTTAGAACATTTTCCAAATTTAGATGAGAAGAGATGAAGTAAGATAAAAAGGTGTAACCCTATCATGCTTTTCCTTTTGGCATTGAAATAAATATCCAATTAGGGGATGGGGAAAGTTTTGGTTTCTTTAGTACTGAGTTGGTGGCAGCAAGAGCTAAGTAGGGGCTGAGCATCTCAGGTGTGGACTTCCCCGAGATGATGCAGCTATCAGGTTCAGCCAAGGTGAGTATGCCCTTGTGGGGCTTGCATGGCCTGGTCACAGTGGGAGACCCTCTATAAAGGCCTACAAGTACTTAGGGAGGTAAGAGGACACCCCCTCAAGGGCTGAAGCCTGTCTCACCTTTGAGGGGAGTGAGATCACCAGTATCCCTGTGAGCTGTATAATAGGAGGGATAAGTCCATGTTCTGGTGCCCACCCCTATGCCTTTTGGAACATTTCCCCCTCTGATAAGAAACCTCCTGATAATACTGTGTTTCACTGGAACACCATCATCCTCATCATTAGTAAAATGATTGCTGGTTGTCAGCATTCACGGAGAAGGTCCCTGGGGAAGGTCAGCTGTTGCAGGGAAGACTGGCATGCTGGCTCCCAAGGCAAGTGTTCCTTTCCGTGATGAAGGCACCAGGGACCAGGGTCAGGCCTTCAGTCTCAGAGATGCAGAAACTCTTGTCAGTGCCTGAAAGAAGCTGAAGAATAATAAGCAGACTGCCAGTGTTGTCATTAAAAGGCAAAGTATCTTTTACGAGGTGAGCATTAGCATCAGTTTGGCAAGTACATTGTTAGACAAACTGCAAGGAAGCCAATTTAACAGAAAGTTGCTTGACAAGCAACAAGAGTGATGTTTAATGGGGTCAGCCTATAATTACATGATGCATCCATTTCCACCATGTGCTTCTGTTTGCCTCTTGTACCAAAAGGGCTGTCTTTGGGACCAGGAAGACCCTTCCCTGGACAGTATTCATGCGTCCACTGCCAGACTTTACCTCACTGACTCTTCCTCTGTCACACATTTCCAAACCTCAATGACTCACTGATTCCCTTTCTGATTGTCATGGTCTTGCCTTAAACGTGTTGATGTCTTTAATCAAGACAGATTAAAGTGAAGTTTCTTTTCTCTGGAAGATGGGACTGCCTACTGTTTTGACTCATTATATGTGCTCAGCTGGCGAAAGGCTGTGTCCTTTCATAGCCTAATTCTTGGGTCCCCCCATTGTTGCCTTCCTCCCATATAACACCTACGCTGTAGTGTTGAAATGTCATCATGTTTTATTTCATTTCATTTTTATTTTCTGTGTTCTTTTTCTGTGTTCCACTGATTTTTTTTGAGTGGGATTGGTCTGCGAAATGGCATTATTTTTAGCACAAAATGAATCCAGTGAGACAAAATCTTATAACAAATTCAACTGTTTTATTGTATGAAAGCAGGGCAGGTTCTTTACTGATGACAATTTCTGTTTGAGAGACCAAACTGAGTTCTTGATAAATGATGAATGAATAATATACACATATTATTGTGTTTAGAATTATAGTACTGCTAGCCCTAAAAATTGATCAGTGAAGTATTGGCAATGTGAGGTGATAGGTTTTTGTTTTTTCTTTTCATAATAGATTTTGCCTGTCCTGTTAGTGATTTGCACTGCCCGCAGCTAGCCAAAACCTCAAGCATAGACAAACTGCTTAAAATTCCAACCTTGGATGAACTGATTCAAAACAGATAGATTAACCCATACACACTCCCTGTGCTGACACTAATGAAGAAACAACAGAGCAAAAGAGTTTCCGCTTCCCAGATGTCAGTCTTCTATTTGCTTTAATCATTTTATATTTATTTATTGATCCATTCAATTATGTTGGTTTATTCCTACTTAATTTGTTCCAAAGCCTTTAAAACAGATATAAAACACAAGATAAAAACCAGGATTAAGAAAAATAAAAATAAATGTTAGATGATAAAGATGGAAGGAGGAGTTAGAATTAGAAAGATGTATAGAATGCTAGTTCCTACATAATTATTAAAATGGAATGTTCAAGCTGGACTTCCTGGTGGCAAAAGCATAAATGAAATTATAATAGGTACAAAATAATACCATAAAGAAAACCTCCCCAAATAAAGAAAGCTTTTTCTTGGCACTCGAATCTATATAAGAAAATCTCAATAATATGGATGACACAATACCACAATATAATCTAACAACATGCAACCCAACAAAACGTGTTTTTTTAAGGAATTTTGTTCTTTGTTCAATTTCTTTCATCTACTGATTTTTAAATAATACATCCTCTGTCTATTCATTTGAGGTTAACCTAAATATTTTAGCATTTAATAAAATCTAAGTTTAAATCTTTTTACCTGCTTCTGAAAACTACAAGGGGATTATAAGACTGTATTGAATTGCTTCCCATGCCACTTTATTGTGTTGTTTTAGTTGAGTGTTTTAGTTCTATTTTGCTTTTTAATTCTACCAATTAAACCCTATTATTATCATCACCATTATTTTATATGGCCAGTGTTTCAGTGTATTGATTTATAAATGTCTTTGCTCACCATTTCTTCTTGCATTTCAGACTTTCAATTTGGATTCATTTTCTGTGAGCCTCAACTATAGCCTTCAAAATTTTCTTTTGTGAGGATCTATACTCAGTTTTGTTTGTCTTCAATGTCTTTTATTTTACTCTTATTCTTAAATGATCTTTCTACTAATTGTGGGATTTGGGATTGATCTTTTTTTTCTTTGACACATTGAAAATAATATTTTGGCTTCCATTAATGCTGTTAGAAACACTGCTATACCTCTAATTTTTATTCCTTTGAGGTGATTTGTTTTCTATCTTTGGCTACTTTTAAGATAGATCCTCTCTTTGACCTTGTTGTTCTGAACTTCCACTATAATGTGCCAAGGAATTATTTTATTTATATTTATCTGCTTGTGGTTTGGCTTAGCATCTTTCCACAATTCTGGAAAACTCTCAGCCATTTTTCCTCGGAATATTGTCTCTTTTCCATTCTTTCTACTATGTTTTTCCAGAGCTCCAATTAGGTATATGGACTTTTTCAAAAACTCTATCTTCCTTTTCTCTTATTATATTTTGAAATCTCATTTCTCTATACTATATTTTATATGATTTCTTTAGATTTATCTTATACTTCACTGGTTATCTCTTTGTGTCCAGTCTGCTGTTTAATTCATACATTGGTTTTAATTTAAATTATATTTTCCACTTACAGAAGCTCCAGTTCAAATATACTTTTTTTTTTCTTGAGGAAGAGTTTTGCTCTTTGGGTCACCCAGGCTGGAGTGCAATGGCATGATCTCGGCTCACTGCAACCTCTGCCTCCTGGGTTTAATTGATTCTCCTGCCTCAGCCTTCCTAGTAGCTGGGATTAGAGGCACCTGCCACCACACCCGGCTAATTTTTGTATTTTTAGTAGAGATGGGGTTTCACCACGTTGGCCAGGCTGGTCTCGAACTCCTGACTTTAGGTGATCTGCCCACCTTGGCCTTCCAAAGTGCTAGGATTACAGGTGTGAGCCGCTGTGCCCAGCCCAAATATACTTATTTTTTAAACTTTTTTTTATTTCTTGTCATTATTTTCAGATGTCTGTTTTATTTCTTAAAGCATATTAAATATATTTACTATATGGTTTACTTCTCACATTTCTAATATCTGCAAGTCTCTGAAAGTGTGATGTTGTTGTCTGCTGTTTCCTCTGGTTCTTACTTGGTGTGCGTTTTGCCTAGTATACTTCATCTTTGTTTGTTGGGAGGGGAGTTCGTATTCTTTAGAATGTTATCTGTAGGATTTTTTGAGAACTGGTTAAAGTTGGGGTCCTTCAGAAAGGATTTTCTTTTACTTCAATTGCCTGGGAGCACTACCAGTTCTTTCTTTGATTTTTTTTTTTTTTTTTTTTTTGTGGTCATGCTTTCCACTTCCACTGCATTTCTCACTGGCTCAACTATAGTAGCATGAATTTGGAACTACAAAACCACAAGAAGCAACATCAACTATGAGGTATTATTGACAAAAATATTTAACTTGAATCTAATCATGAGAAATAATTGATCAAATCAAGACTATAGGACAGAATCTAGGACATTCTATAGAGGCTGGATTCTTTAAAAAAGTCATACACACACAGACAAACACACACACACATACACTTTAATTTATAAGATAACTTAGAAATTAAAAGAAACTACAGAGACAACAGTCCAATGCAAGGCATGCCCTTCATTGACTTCTGGATTTTTTTAAGTCATAAAAGATATTTGGGAGTCACAGGAAAATTAGAATGCAAACTGTATATTAAATGGCATTATGGAATTATTACTTTTCTTAAGTGAGATAAGGATATTGTAATTATACAAGAGATGTCCTTCATCTAGGAGATGGCTGCTGAAGTATTGAAGGGCAAAGTATCCTGTGCTTATAACCGGCTTTGAAACAGACAAACAAAAAAACCCGGTCCAAAATGGCAGCGGCAATGGATGTGGATACCCCAAGCGGTACCAACAGCAGTGCTTTGAAGTAAAAAAGTGAAATACAGTAGCTAGCCCTCTGGGCCTGGGATGTTGTGGTTAATAACTGTGCCATCTGCAGGAATCACAGCATGGATCTGCATAGAATGTCAAGTTAACCAAGAGTCTGCCACTTCGGAAGCGTGTACCGTTGCACGGGGTGCCTGTTACTATGCTTTTCACTTCCACTGCTTCTCTCACTGGCTCAAAACACAACAGCTGTGTCTGTTGGACAACAGACAGTGGGAATTCCAAAAGTATGGGTACCAGAAAAAGATTTCTTCCAACAAGTTTAACTGTTTTGTGATTCATTTAATGACTTGCCCTTCTGTCACTTAATTAAAAATTAGATAGAACTGTGTCTTTTCTGCTTTGTCTTTTCCATTTGCTGTTCTTGCAGCCACATTGTATTCTGTGTCAAATAAAGTCCAGTTGGATTCTAGAGCGAATGCTGTCTCTTGTGTATATGGGGAAAAAGTGAACATAAATGAAGGGGCCCCTCTTCCAAGGCTGAAAAGCCACATTTTGAAAGTGAAATGTGTGTTCATTAGAGCCAGAGCAGGGTTGTCCTGTGAGCGCATCGCTTAGTCAAAGGACTCCAACCATACAAGGGGGGAATGTGGATCACTGACCCTGAAAACAGCAGTCAGCCCTGTCTTCCTCTGGTTTGACAGCAGTGGGCAGCTGAATGAGGAAAGAACGTGGGACTCAGTCATCAGACCCAGCTCTGAGTCCTGGTTGCATAGCCTGGCTACTGATGGCAATCTCGGACAAGTTGCCTCTCTATCTTGATCTTTCCTCCTCTCTAATGTGGGCTTCTAAGGACTACATGGCATTACATGGGGCACAGAAAGAGGCTTTATAAGATGCAAAACCACTATTCAAATGTAAACATTGTGTGCATATGACATGTTGCTTTCTCTTCTTAGCTTAGAAAAATAAGTTTTAAATAATTGTAATATGTAATCTTGGCTGGCAAATGTATGAACTCAATTTAAAAACTGATGTCACCTAAAACTGAATTACCACAAGAGTTCAAGTTTCCTTTACCACCACTACCTCATCACAACTTGTTAAAATGTTTTGGGCCACAGAAGGAATTGCCAATTCTAGTACTAATTTGGTAGCTATAGAGAATCTTCAACCGAGAAATGGTTTTGTTTGTTGCAGTCGTTCTCGAAATATGGTCTGAGGATTCCTGGGGGTACCTGAGACCCTGTCAGGGGGTTCATGAAGTGCTCCCTCCAAATGCAAGTCTATGTGAGAGTAGTTTTTTCTTCATATACTTTAACCAAAGCAGTGCATCAAATGAAGAAGCAGACTTGAGAATCCAACTGTCTTCCATTGTCAGACATAAAAGAGATTTGCAAAAAGGTAAAACAATGCTAGTGTTATCACTAAACTTTTTTTGTTTTGAAAAATAGTTGATTTTAATAAAAGTATGTTAATAAGTGGAAAAACATTATCTATACACAGACACATACACACATATGTATAGGCATATGAGATAAAGTAGTGACTCTAAGAGCCCTGTTCATAGTACTTTGTTTCTTAGAGACAGGGTCTCTGTCATCCAGGCTATGATTGGATGCACAATCATAGCTCACTATAGCCTCAAACTCCCAGGCTAAAGGGATCCTTGCATCTCAGCCTCTACATGTTCCACTACGTCCAGCTTAGATTTTTGTATTTTTTGTAGACAGGGGGTCTGTGTTTTGTACATTTTGTAGAGACGGGGTCTGTGTTGCCCTGACTGGTCTTGAACACCTGGCCTCAAACAATCCCTTCCCTCAGCCTCCCAAAGTCCAAGGATTACAGGCATGAGCAACTGCACTTAGCCTCATTGTACCTTTCTTTCAACTTTTTTATAGGCTCAAAATTTCCACAGATTTTTAAATTTTGTGGGAAAGTGTAAAAACAAACCAGAAAATCACATGAGTTCCCCTAGAGGTGTTCTCCTCTACACCACGGCCAAAATCAGGAGAGGCAAGTTTCTTGTTCTCTCCTTTTGGGAGGAGGGTTTATGTCTAAGCTACTCTACACTGAGGGTGCGACTCCCGAGGTCTCAGTTTTCTGTGAAATATTTCCTGCTGGGCTTTTCACCCTAGGACGACTTTTCTTAATCTCTTCAACCCGTGATGCTGATACAACAGAAGTTTAAGGTCCCAGGTTTTATCAGACACTTTCAGGGTAAAACATAGCTTTGGCACTCGCTTCCCTCTCAGAGCTCAGGCTTTCACTTTATATTTGCTCTCTATACGTTTCTTGCTTTCTTGCCAGCTCAATAATTCATTTAATTTTAAAATTTCTACCCCAAGTTTTTAGTTATTTTCACTGGGAGGATCATTTAGGGTATGTCATCACATTACACTACTGGAAACGGAAGTCTCAGTGCAGCAGCATTTTCAATGGAAGTTAAATCTCCATCACTTTTCTTCCATTTCTTGCAGAGATTCAAATGGTGGTTACAGCCACAAGCAAGAGATTCAAATAGTGGTTACAACCACAAGCAAGTTTTGAAAAACAAAATCCTTACCATAATACTGTAAAAAAACTGGTGGCCTTAAGGCATAAATCCAGCATGTCCACCTTTCAATTACTCAGTTGAAAATATAGTTGTCTCAACACAAGAAAGTGCTCTATCAAACCAATCTTTCCCCCTAATTTTTGCAGCTCGTTTATTCAAATTATTGTGAATTCAGAATTCTATATTATGTACAAAAAAAGTATGAAGATAGGCCAGATCATGAAAAAACACCTCAAAAGTCATAAATACTTTCATAACAATGTGGAAATAGCCCTGTTGACAAGTGCACTACATCTCTCTTTTCATGCTTTTTAATTTGCGAGGACATTTTTATATAAGAAGCAGGTTTCTAAAGCCAAAGTCATTCATGGTTTCCTTTTTATTGTAGTGGGCTTGGGATGCTTGGAACTAGGCTACTGCCTGAGGATGGTCCACTCCTCTTTACTCAAGCCTCCCCTTAAGACCTAGGATAGACCTTTCCCCTGGATAGCTGAGTAGGTTATCATCAATTTCCTGAGTTGCAAGAACACCAGCCTCAATTATTTATTAAAGAAAAAAGTAAACAGACATGATTTTGCAAAAAACAAATCTCAGAATTATAACATCATGTGATAACCCAGTCTCTGATTATCATAGAATAATTATTCCCAAGGGTCAATTACAGGTTGTAGATGCTGGATATTTTCATCCTGAGACCTTGTTTGGCCTGAACCAGCCCTTGAACTCTATTTCTCATCTCTACATTGGACAATATACCTAGCTGTACCTGCACATACACATGTGAGATATATCATATCTCTATATAAAGTAACACAGACTCCACCTGAGTTTGGAGCTCAGTATTTGCGCTGGGTTATGAAAGCAGCTGAAATCACTTTCTATTTGTAGCCAGGGGAATTAAAATTTACTCTAAGTCCTGCTGTTTTTTCCTTCCTTTTACAAGAGGGTTAGGTGCCCCTTCCCTAACAGAGTATGCTCTACTTGTTCAAAGATTGTCAAAATAACCTACAGTTTCCCCATTTCCTCTTATTTAAGCTTTGGGTGATAATAGATTAACAAACTCAATTACAAATGGAAACATCTGAACTCCACTGTCTTAATTCATTTAGTGGTGCCATAACAGAATATCTAAGACTGGGTAGTTTATTTTAAAAGAGAGAGAGGTCTATTTGGCTTATGATTCTGGTGGCTGAAAAGTTCAAGTTTGGGCATCCACATCTGGTGATGGCCTGAGGCTGCTTCAACTCATGGTGGAAAGCAAAAGGGGAAAGCTGGTGTGTGCAAAGAGATCATGACATGGTGCAAGGGGAAGCAAGAGAGAAACCAAGGAGCCAGGCTCTTTCTCACGACCCACCCCATTCTAATCCATCCCCCAAGAGTAAGAACTCACTCACCTTTGCGGTAGGGCATTAATCTATTCCTGAGGAATCCATCCCCAGGATTCACACACCCCTCACTAGGGCCCACCTCCCCACACCACCACAAAGGGGATCCAATTTCAACATGAGTTTGGGTGGGACAAACCATAGCACCCACAAAAATAAAGATAATAGTAAGGAAACCACTATGTGCCAGGCACTGGATTAAGTGTTTATATTCATCCTCCCTCTAAGAACAGTACTATTGGCTTTTCCACTGACCTGAAAACAGGTCCCACTAGCATTTTCATCTTATGAAGGACCACTCTAAGGAACAGAGCCATTAAATGGCTTCCCAAGGTCATATAGTCATGGAGCCAGTATCAAAGGCTGCTGCAGTCCTAACCAGGATGCTACCCCTTCTTGTTTTTACCGGATGCTCTCAGAAATGTTTCAGGATCATGCATCCTGGGAATCAGTTGCAGGTCCCTGAAGTCAGAAGCCCAATGCTGTTCATTGAGAGCCATGATATGTCATGCACCACCCTATAGCTGGTTCTTAACCCATAAGGTAGCTGTCATTCCCATTTCCCAGTGAGGAAAGTAAGACACCATTCCTTTATCCCACCAAGAGCGTAAGGGACTTCCCCCAGGCCACACAGCTAGTAAGTGACTGGGCCAGGTTTCAAACCCAGGTGTGGCTCCACCGTGCTACCTCTCCAGATCGTACATAGCATTATGATTCCTTCACAGGACAGGGCTATATCATGATGTATTATGCTGGTGACCACAACCATTTTGGCAGTGGCTTTCTAAAAATATAGAGAAAAAAAGCAAATACTAAAAAACTGAGTTTTTGGCTTCACATAATATGTGAATAATTGGAAGTACTTTAAATTAAGCATAGGAAATGCATTCTCATGGCTTCAATTCACGTAGTCTGCCCCAGAAGCAAAGTTTTATGCATTGATCAGACATTCACTCTCCCTAAGGCAGTGCAAGCAAGTAGAAGGACACTGTGCCTAGGATCAGAAGACCTGAGTTCAAGTCCAGTTTCTGGCATTTCCTTGGGAAGGTTGTTCAATCTCCCTGACGTTCAGTTTTCTAATCTGTGCAGTGGAAATTATAACTACAGTACCTGCTGAAAAAATTGGTGGGTTATAATTATAACTATGGCACCCGTCTGTCCCACCTCATTGTTGTAAAGATTAGATGAGATCAAATATAAGACAAAGCTTCCTATCTGAATGAGATATTTAAAGTTGGTTATTATTATGATATGGGTTTCTAGGCAGCAAAAACTTACCGTATTCTTCCACAGAAAAAGAAAAAGATGGTGCGTGGGTATATGTGTACTTATACATAAACATGGATATGTATGCATGCATGAATATGATTACAAGGACATATGTATAAGACCGTTGTGTTATGCAAAAAAGATGAGAAAAACTAGTCATACTCTCACAGAAGAAGCCCTCATAAAGCATGCTAGGGCAAGTCTGCAGGCCTCTGATTTTAGCTGCTTAACTATTAGCTATGCAGACAGTGTTCAAAGATTGTGTTCAAGGCACTGCAGCCCTCAGAGAACTAGCCGCAAAGCCCATGACCCCACAAGCAACTTTAGGGAGCTGCTGTGGATGGAGACCTGGCCCTACTGGAAAGACACTAGAAAATGAGCTCTTACCTTGCAGGGAGTGGTCGGGGGAACATCAAGGAAAGAAGAAGGAATCATGAATGGCACTTGGGGCTCACTCAAGAGGAGCTCTTCCTGATAGGTGCTTTAAAGGAATCAGTGCTCAAAGCCTGTGGATGCAATGAGCTCATTCATCCTTGAGGGACCCTCTGTCACCTCTCACCTGTCCTTCTGAGGTCCTCCACACGTCCCCCTTCTCTGTTCTTATTCCAAATTCCTCTACTACATTAACACTCTAGTTTTCCGGGTAAACTTTATTAGATTTGTTACTTCTATTTTCCTTTCCCATTAGTCAGTTTTTAAATGTGGTAGCGAAAATAATCAACATCACTAGTAATTATACCCATACTCAGAAACTCTTTGGGTGAAGGGGGCATGGCAGAACTCCACAAGGAAATCCGGTTGTGAGGATTATATAGGTCGGAAAGTCGTTTTTAAGTGACGTGTGTGATAAAGCACATGCTACATACCAATGGAATTTAACACTCAAATGGAATAATAAATTGTGTTTGCAGTATACATTTCCCTAGATCCATACATGAAATCACATTTCCATTAAACAGTTTTCAAGTCAGTGACCAATTCCCTCCCACTTCTCCTGAAATTTATATGAACCTGAATCATTTTAATACCACTGAAAAGAAACACTATACTTACAAGGAGATGAACAACAGGTTCAATAGTTTTTAGTTTGCGGTACTAGGAGGCAAGATGGTAACTCTAATATCCCGTGTACCTCGACTCCTAGATCTGAGTAGTCGATAAGAAAGTAGGGAAAGGACTACCAGCAAGAAAAGAAGCCCACTAATATGTCCTTCTCCTTCCTCCTGTGTTTTCTTCTGCTTAATAATTGAGTCTAATATTAATGGACAAGGATTGCCAGAAAAGTCATGATCTAGAACAGGGGTCAGTAACCTTTTCTGTAAAGGACTAGAGAGTAAGTATCTGAGACCTTCGCAGGCCACATGGGCTCTGTTACAACTACTCAACTGTGCCATGGTGCCACAAAAATGGAAACAGCATTGCTGTGTCCCAATAAAACTTTAATTATGAGCCTTGAAATTTGAATTTCACATGATTTTCACGTCAGAAATATTAAATTCCAATCATTTAAAACTATAAAAATTATTCTTAGCTCACTGATCCTATAAAAACAAGCAGTGGGCCAGATTCAGCCTATAGGCTATAGTTGCCAGTGCCTGGTCTAAAACTTTTAATACATTGAAAAGAAATTCAAGTCATTTTCTGAAATTGAAGTCATTTTCACTCTTTCCGCCCATTTACTTTTCCCTAAGACTTTATGTTTTTCCCCACACTCTCATTCCCATTCTGATTTACCAGGACATTACTTCTCTCTACCTCACGTATTTGTTTTATCGCACTATAAACCTTACTGGAGAATAAGACTATTTGCCAGAGACCCAGCACTGCAGCAGGCACTAACAAAGCAGAAGACACAGAACTTGCGGCCGATCATGTTGACATGGGCAATAATCCATTCCCTTCTCCCTCTTTCTTCCTGGTAGAGTCCACCTCTCATAATAGAGTCTGAAAAAACCAGACTGTCACTTTTCCACCTTCCTGGCAAACAAAGGAGTATGTCTATGACCAACTCCTGGACAGTAAGACCTGAAGAGAAGTCTGTTGGGGTGATTCTGGAAAAGGTTTTTCTCACTGGAAAAAAAGAAAGCTTCAAGAGCAGAATCCCCACCCTCTCCTTGTTTACTACTTTGGGATGATATCATGTAAAGAGACAATGTTTAGAGCTGCAGCAGCCATTTTGCAACCATGAGGGAAGTCCAGGAATTGGTCCACAGGCATAACATCATTAATCCACCAAAGCACCTCCGTACCTCTCTCCCTCTGGACTTCATGTTGTAGGAAATAATAAATCCCCAAGATGGGAATTTTGTTACCATCTATTACACTGACAGACTTCACTCTTGCACAGCTTACATTGCTAAAGGAGTGATGTGACACATAAAATGAAAAACCATTATAAAAAATCATAAAATATCAGGCAGGACACAGCGACTCACACCTGTAATCCCAGCACTTTGGGAGGCCAAGGCAGGTGGACTGCTTGAGCCCAGGAGTTCAAGACCAGCCTAGGCAACATGGCAAAATCCCGTTTCTACAAAAAAGTACAAAAATTGGCCAGGCATGTAGTGGACACATGTATTCCCAGCTACTTGGGAGGCTGAGGTGGGAGGATCACCTGAGCCCAGGAGGTTGAGGCTGCAGTGAGCCAAGGTCGTGCCACTGTACTCTAGCCTGGGTGACAGAGTGAGACCCTGTCTCCAAAAAAAAAAAAAAAAGGAAGAAAAAGAAAACCTAAAATACCGTAACAACTCCTCCCTCCTTGGCAGCTCTATTCAACCTAAATCAAAATACGTTCATTTCTGTCCCACAGAGTTACTGCTCTATATCCGCCATCTGCTTTACAGACAAGCTTCTTAAAAGTTCATCTATCCTAGCAGGGCACAGTAGTGCACACTTGCAATCCCAGCTACACAGGAGACTGAGGCAGGAGTATCTTTTGAACTCAGGAGTTTCAGACAAGCCTGGGCAACACAGCAAGACATCCCCACCCCTCCACCCCCACCTCCGCCACTGTCTCTAAAAAACCCACGAAGTTATCTACCCTTACCATCTCCACTTCGTATTCTGTTATCCTCACTCCTCAAATAGCAATACTCTGCCCTTCTTTCACCCACACTACTCCATCAAACTGCTTTCAACAGAGCCACCAATGACTTCCGAGTTGATAAACACAAGCACAGTTTTTAGCTCTTATCTGGCCTGACCTCTTCCCAGAGTTCAAAATAGTCAATACTATTCACTATGCCTCTCCCACACCATACTTTTTTTTTTGGTTTGTTTGTTTTGAGACAGAGTCTTGATAATGTCGCCCAGGATGGAATGCAGTGGTGCAATCTCGGCTCACTGCAACCTCCACCTCCCGAGTCCTAGCGATTCTCCTGCCTCAGCCTCCCAAGTAGCTGGGATTACAGACGCCCACCACCGTGCCCAGCTAATTTTTGTATTTTTAATAGAGATGGGATTTCACCACATTGGCCAGGCTGATCTCGAACTCCTGACCTCAGGTGATCCACCCTTCTCGGCCTCTCAAAGTGCTGGGATTACAGGCATGAGCCACCATGCCCGGCCCATGAAACCATACTTTCCAAATTTTATTTTGCATCCTTAAATATTTATTTCTGGCTTCTCCTTCTACTAGGCTCTTAATACTAGTGTTCCCCAGTGTTCCTGTACCACCTCCCCATTTTTTCTTATTTTACACACTCTTCTTATGTAGCCTCATCTATACCTACAGCTTTAGTGAACTAATTAGAGGTAATTTGCAATTAGCAGCACTGATTTTCTGTTGGAAGTTAACTACTAAAATCCTTCGATGTGACAGTTATTTTAGTTAGGATAAACATGCCCCCAGGAATTCAAGTAATACTATTCATTTGCTTGCAAATTCTTTTTTCCCCATAGATGAACTTCAACCCAAGTAAAATCAGGCTATCCAAAATTCCCAGCTACTTGGGAGGCTGAGGCAGGATCCAAATTAATGTAATTTTCATGTATTTTGCAAGTTTGTTTTATGTCATATTATTTCATTACACTCTGCATAGTATTTTCTTAGCAAACACATCTAGACTAGACACCTGACACTCAGTAAGGGATATTCCTAGCCCAATAATTATTGTTGTCATTTGACATTGCAGGAACCACCATATGGATGGATAAATGTGTTTAATGAAGGCAAGCAATTACTTTAAGAGATCCTAGTTGTTAAAAACTCTCTCTGGACTTCAAGTTTGGTATATACATAATTATTAAATGTATACATAATTATTAATTGTAACAAATGTCCTCACAATTGATTTCTTGCTATTTTTCTAAGGATTTTACACTTTATTTAGTAAAATATATTAAAGAGGTTAATGATAATTTTTTTTATAGAGACTCTTAGTAAGATTGAAAATGAGTGATTTTTCACACTTCTTTTCTTGCTTTGCTAATCATCAGTGCCTAATTGCTAAAGCAAAATATCTTCTAAATTCTGGGGGGGAAATTCTACTTTGAATTGCATGCTAATCAAAAGACTCCTGCTTCATTTACTGAGCCCTTATCTGTGCTAAGGAGTTCTTGGAATAGCTATTTTCCTGTCACTTAAGCACCTTCCTTTGTTATTAACAGTGAACTAAATAGGAGTCCAGAGTCTGCCTTTCCCAGTGCTAGAGTGTAAATGTCATCACACAGTAGAATGTAAACATCTTTTTTTTTTTTTTTTTTTTGAGACAGGGTCTTGCTCTGTTGCCCAGGCTGGAATGCAGTGGCATGATCATGGCTCTCACTGCAGTCTCAACTTCCTGGGCCCAAGCAATTCTCTCACCCCAGCCTCCCAAGTTCCCAGGGCTACAGGTGGGCACCACCATGCCTAACTAATTTTTTAACTTGTTTTTTTGTTTTTGAGACAGAGTCTTGCCCTGTTGCCTAGGCTGGAGTGCAGTGGTGCAATCTCGGCTCACTGCAACCTCCACCTCCCGGGTTCAAGTGATTCTCCTGCCTCAGCCTCCTGAGTAGCTGGGATTACAGGTGCCCACCACCATGCCTGGCTAATTGTTTGTATTTTTAGTAGAGACGGGGTTTCACCATGTTGGCCAGGCTGGTCTCGAACTCCTGACCTTGTGATCCACCTGCCTCAGCCTCCCAAAGTGCTGAGATTACAGGCGTGAGCTACTGTGTGCCTGGCCTGATTTTTAAATTATTATTATTATTATAGAGATGAGGTCTCACTATGTTGCCCAGGTTGGTCTGCAGCTCCTGGGCTCAAGTGGTTCTCCCACCTTGGCATCCTAAGTGCTGAGATTATAAGCATGAGCCACCACACCTGGCCCTTTATCCATCTTTTAATGTTAATAATTATATCCATTTCTGTTTTCTTCAAAAATTCAAGTGGAAAACCTGACATAACTAATGGTAACTTTATTATTATACCTATATCAATTAACACATATGATAAAACTTCTACTTAGTTGTGCCAAATATAAGTGCACAGTATGGGTGATTTCCCCCACTTGTGAAGAATAGTGCTGTAGTCACCCCACAGGAGCAGGATAGATCCCCGCTTTCAAAATTGGGTTTGGATGCCAAAATCAATAATGCCATCACACATGCAGCAAAGGGGTTTGAAAGGTTTATTGCTCACAGACTAAGCTTTTTTGGGGAGAGTAAGATGGGTTCCCAAGCTGGTCTGTAAAAATCCAGAGAGAACAAGAAAGGAGAATGGCTTTGGGATTCTTATTGTGGTTAGGAGTGGGGCTGTGGTGAGGGTTCCTGTACATGGGCTAGGGCTTACTCTGTTGGAACTTCCTGCTAGTGCCAAGGAAGGAGCACCTAGGCATTCTTATCAGTTTGCCCAGATGTGGGGCAGAGAGGAAGGGAAGTGGTGGGGCTTGAGAGCTGTCAGCAGTCAAACATCAAAAATTAAGTCATACTCTGTATTACAACAATTAGAAAAGAAATAAAATGTAGTATATCAGTTCTCCATTGCTATAATATTGTTACATAACAAACAACCCACAAACCTCAATGGTATACAAAAATAAATGTGTCCTGCTCACACATCTGGAGTCAGCCAAACAGCTCTGCTGATCTTGCCTGAACTCATTCATCTGTCAGCTTGATCTTGGCTGGCTTTGCCTGGAATGGGCTGTACTCTGCTCCACGTCTCTCATCCTCCAATAGGCCAGCACAGGCATGCTATCATGGCAAAGGCAAAGGTGCAGGAGTAAGCCAGCCCAATCACACAAGCACTTTTTAAGCCTCTGCTTGTGGCACTTTTGCCAAAATCCTATTGGCCAAGCATGTTACATGGCCAAGCCATGAGATGTGTACACAGAAGAATAAAAGATGTGTACATGGAAGAGTAAAGAATTGGGGCCTTTTTTGTAACCTACTGCACCTACTAATGGATTGCTAATATATTACAACTCTTATCCTAGGTTACAGTATTAAGAGAAGGAAAGTCAATTCAATGATATATTTACTACTAAATGTTAGGTACTGTACTTGGAATTAGAGTTACAAAAATAAATGAGATAATACTAAGGAGCTCACAGTCAGATACTGGAAAAAAAAACAAATCAATACATTATTAAAATAAATGAAATAAAATCCAGTGTAAGTACATGAACAGATATTTTAACAAGAAGTGGCATGGAAATGAAAATAAACTCTTTTGTCTCCTTTATCATATATTTCATAGCTAATTAAATTAATTTTATTGTAATCAAATTTACTTTAGACTCTGAGGACATAAAGAAAAAGTTTACTGAGACTCCCCAGTGAATGGCTGCATAAAAATGCAAGCCCTCTAAAAGCAAAACCAGATTGTAAATTCTGCTAGGCTAACAGAAAGTCATTTGATTCTTTTGTTTTTCCATTACACTTAGTAGTCAATCAAAATGTATAGTGTGCCTATATGTGTTATTAGTCAGGGTTCTCTAGAGGGACAGAACCAATAGGATAGATAGGAAGGGGAGTTTATTAAGGAGTATTGACTCAAGATCACAAGATGAGGTCCCACAATAGGCTGTCTACAAGCTGAGGAGCAAGGAAGCCAGTCCAAGTCCCAACACCTCGAAACAGGGAAGCTGACAGTGCAGCCTTTAGTCTGTGGCTGAAGGCCCAAGAACCCCTAGCAAATCACTGGTGTAAGTCCAAGAGTCCAAAAGCTGAAGAACTTGGAGTCTAATGTTTGAGAGCAGGAAGCATCCAGCACAGAAAAAGATCAAGGCCAGAAGACTCAGCAAGTCTGCTCTTCCGTCTTCTCCTGCCTGCTTTATTCTAGCCTTGCTGGCAGCTGATTAGATGGTGCCTACCCAGACTGAGGGTGGCTCTGCCTCTCCCAGTCCACAGACTCAGGTGTTAATCTCCTTTGGCAGCACCCTCACAGACACACCCAAGAGCAATACTTTGCATCCTTCAATCCAATCAAGTTGACACTCAACATTAACCATCATGATGTGCAAGCTGTTTTGCTGGGAATTTGCTAGGAATCGAAAATTCCTAGTTTTTCTTGTGTGTTTGTTTGTTTGTTTTTTGTTTTGAGTCTTTAATGAGGAAAAAAATACTATCATGCTCAAGAACACTGTGTGTCTGGTGTGTCATTGGGTCAAGGGTTGGGGACACACATGGCAGAATTCAGAAACAGGGTAACATTAACAAAAATACACACAAAAATAAAAAGAAAAACTAGCACTTAGCATGATCAACTCTGTTTCCTCATCATTCAGCAGCATGTTGGGGATCCCGCGGCTGACGGGGAACACATGTCCAGACTCTGGGCACTGCAGGGTGCCCTCCAACACATCTCCAGCAGTATGTGGTGCATCATCCTCACCATGGAGATTCCTAGCAAATACTCTAGGTATTTTAAATAGAAGAAATTTAATACAGGGAAATGATTACATATATAATGGAAGAACTGAGATGTCAACCGGAAGAGTGAGGCAATCCACATTTTAGCAACTACAGTAAGTGATCTCCAACGTCATGGCTGGAGGACTCAAATGGTGAGAAGGCAGAAGCTAGAATCATGGTGGACCTCACCTGCAAGAGCCACAAAGAAGATACATCCATTCAGTTCACAGAGAGGGAAATACTCTAGTTTCTACCTTCTACCTTCTTATTGCTCTCTAGTCTTCCATTTTATCTAGACTGCTGACAAGCATGCAGTGGAAGGTGAGCACCAGATCTGAGAGGAAACAGGCAATGTCTGGTGCACTACACAAGAACTCTCGCAGGCATCTACTAGGCGTGCTCGGTGACTCATTTAAGGAGTAACCCTCTTTTATGTATCAGAGTAGTCTATGGTGTGATATAGTATATTGTTTCTTTTTTTTTTTTTTTTTGAGGCGGAGTCTCGCTTGGCCGCCCAGGCTGGAGTGCAGTGGCCGGATCTCAGCTCACTGCAAGCTCCGCCTCCCGGGTTTACGCCATTCTCCGGCCTCAGCCTCCCGAGTAGCTGGGACTACAGGCGCCCGCCACCTCGCCCGGCTAGTTTTTTTTGTATTTTTTAGTAGAGACGGGGTTTCACCGGGTTAGCCAGGATGGTCTCGATCTCCTGACCTCGTGATCTGCCCGTCTCGGCCTCCCGAAGTGCTGGGATTACAGGCTGGAGCCACCGCGCCCGGCCTATATTGTTTCTTTTGATGACTGGTTTCATTTGTTCCCTGTAGGCACCTAATCACTGTTTTTTAAATTCCCCAGGAGATTCTGATATACCCAATCAGCTGAGAACCACTGAATAGTGGCTTTCAAAATTTTGAACATCCAAACATTGTCTTCACAGAAAATCTTAATCTCTGAAGTCTACTGTACAAAATATAGAAAAGCAAGGCTGTTCTGCTTGAAGCGTAGGTTGGGAACCTGGATTCCTCTCAAATCCAGGCCACTCCTGGGAACATGGTCTGGAGATTTGAAGATTCCCAAATCTAGTCCATCTCATTAGTTGATATGTATGGACATCCTCTGTGTCTCTCAGTGCTCTCTCATGTGTAGACATATGGTGCCCCATTCCAGAGAGTGACTTTAGTGTAATGCGGCATTAAAGGAACCCTGGATAGACCTGTACTGGACCTTACATATTAGAGAACTCTGCAGATAGCTGTAAATTGAGTAATAATTGGTGTCAGGTTATTTTAGCACAGTTTGGGGATAAAATGGTGCATTAATCTCCCAGTTTGTGGCTTATTAAACTTTGAAATGGAATTATTTGAGACATAAAAGAGATAGCAGTACTTTGCTGGATCTTCTCCATTAGTCGAGATTGTTACAGAGGAGAAATTTTTGCCACTGTTTATCAAATATTTTTTCCTCTAGTTAATCCATATCATTCCGGGAGCTTTACCCAGGAGGAGGACGAATTACTTGCCTTCCCTCGATCTCTTTCAAGTCCTACCCCCATACCTTTAAACTGTCACATGGAATCTTTGGTGACAGAGGAATAGAGGTGGGCAAGCAAGGCGTTTGGAAACCAAACTGAAAACAAATTCTCCATAAAACACAGATTCACTAGCCTAGAAATGGCTCTGTCTGGATGGATTCCTTGAGATGTGTTTTATTTCCATTAAAAACACAAAAACTTTCCTTTCACTGTGTCTCAAAACGATAGAGAAAAACATTCAGCCTTTCAAGTATTCAAGAAAAGCTTGAAGAAATAAAAGAAACTCGTTGCTCTCTAGGCCACGTTAGGAGGCAGAGCGTTCCTGGAGAACTTCAGGATTCTTTCTCAAGGGAACCCAAGGTGGGCGTTCAAAGCCGATCCAAAGGGTAGTCCTCTTTTTAGAAAACAAAAGGAGCACAAGGGTGGGGGACTGAAGGTGCCCAAACCTGGTGGGTCAGTGTCACTTTCTTCCTCCCTTTCGCCCCTTTCCTCCCGCTCCTTTCTCCCCTGTGGCCCCGAGTGCCTCTGCTCAGCACCCCTTTCTCTCCAGCCCGGACTGCCCATCTTCGCTCCTACCCTCGCGCGTCGGGGCCGTGTCTACACCCACCCCAGGACCTGGTCCGTCCAGGCTCCTTCCCATCCTCACACCCGCGCCTTTCTCCCTGCGGCCCCGGCTTGCGGCTCCAGCTGCCCAGCTCTTCCCGGGACAGGGGATCCCGCCAAGGGGGCCGCCCCCGCCCCGGCCCTCCCCCGCCCGGCCGCACCATAAAGCGCCGGGCCGCGGCAGCTGAGCCCAGCCGCCAGCTCCCAAGCACCGCGCGGCCGGGACGCGAGCGCCTCCCCCGACGGCAGCCCGGACTCCGAGCACCGGTCACCTGCGCCGCCGGCCCGGGCCCCGACCGAGGTCCAACGCACGGCCCGGGGACCCCCAGACAGGGCCAACGCCGCCGTCGCCCCAGGCCTCGCGGGGAGCAGGAAGAGCCAACATGCTGGCCCCGTGCGGAGCCGCCGTCCTCCTGCTGCACCTGGTCCTGCAGCCGTGGCTGGCGGCCGGCGCCCAGGCCACCCCCCAGGGTAAGTGGGTTCGGGTCGGTCCCGGGGGCCACAGGCACCGGGTGCCCCCTCCGCGGAGCGAGCGGAGGAGGGACCTGCTCGGCCCTGTGCTCCTGGGCCCTTGCTCAGCCCCTCTCTGTTCCTCCCGGGCCCAAAAAAGCATATTGTGATTGGACGTAGTGATTAGTCTAGAATTTTCTGAAATTTGATTATCCAATGATGGGAACAATTCCCTAAATAGGTGGGGGATGTAAAATTGATTCAAACTATGCAAAGACGCGGGGTTGCCTTCCAAACTTGCTACACGGCGCTAGACCTCTAACATGTTAGGCTCTGGTGTAGGGTGAACTCCGGGTCCTGCATCCTGTGCCGGTTCCCTCCAGGCAGCCTTGCACCCTAAATTCTTCCATAAGCAGAGCGATGTTCGCCCAGAGTCTGCTCTTGACATCCCTGAGAAAGACGCAGAATTACTCTACTTGCCCTGCCACCTGCATTTTCTGCTCTGACTTTGCTTGAACGCCAAAGAGAACGTTTCTTTCGAGAGTTGGCTTGATGTCTTAATTTCTGAGATAAATAGGAAGGGCTGAAAAACTGGTCTTTTTCAGTGAAATCATGTTCTTTGCAGCAAGATGAGTGCAGCTGGAGGCCATTTCCCTAAGTTAATTAAGGCAGGAACAGAAAACCAAATAGCACGTTCTCGCAAGTGAGAGCTAAACAGTGGGTACATGTGGACATAAAGGTGGAAACAGTAGACACTGGGGACTCCAAAAGTGGGGGTGAGGGTTGGGAAAACTACCATTTGGGTACTACGTTCACTGGGTGATGTGTTTACTAGAAGCTCAAATCCCACCTTATGCAATACACCCGCGTGACAAACTTGCACATGTACCCCCTGAATCTATAATTTTAAAAAAAAAATTGGTCTTTTTCTATGAAAAGGTAAAAATATAAATAATGTGAAAAGATACCTGGACAGTCCTCAAACCCCTTGGTTAAATGGGGTGAGATAGCCATTGGGTAGAAAGCAGTTAAACAGTTTTTTTGTAAAGACCAAAAGAAAGACATAATTTAAGCAAAAAAAAAAAAAAAAAAAAAACTTAGGGCTATAACTGGTCCTAACTGGTCAGGGGTGAGCTTCATCTGTTTGAACTTGGTGCCTGGGTTGATTTATTACTGACTATGGAAATAAAACTGGAAGAGACACACAACTTGAAGTAAAAGTTGTTTTTCCTCTTGAAGCCAGAGCAAAGAATGCCTATGAGGGTGTTCTCAACTCCCCTGCCTCCTGCTGCTGGAATCACCCATTTAAACTGCATTTCGCCAAATAACTCATTTTCATTCCAGACCAGACAACCAGAATTGTGGTTTCAGGGGCTAGAGTGCTGCTAACTTTTCGTTTGTGTTGCAGTATTTCAAATGCTGTAGTCTGTGCCCCATACTTCTAGGAAGGTAGGAAAGGAAGCTTTTAAAGACACTTCAAAAGTCTTATTGTGGTGATATTTGGCAAGTTTGAATTTACAGGTATAATTTTTTTGCATTATATGCATTCTTGACTTTTGAACATACAACGTCATGGTGTGCCTTAGGTATGCTGTTTCTCAGACATACCTGACCATTTTGTGGAGACTTGAACTCAGCCTATATAACCTAAATTATCTGGTTAATTTAGTTGCTGTAGATGATCTGATTAAGTCAACTTTCTGATAGATTCTTTTATTGCATTATCTAGTCTGCAATTATCAGGCTTAACAGGATAATTTGCTTATCTCCTTCTTCCTCTGAGCTGCATTGCTAGTCTTAAATTAGTATATATTCAATTTACATACCATGGTAGCTGGGCTCATTGGTAGCAGTAATTTCACCTCTAACACTAGAGGATTGTGCTTTGATCCTGGCACTTTTACTAAAATGTAATAACATTAATAGAAAATGGTAGTGTCTCATTTCCTTTTCAAAACACTCTGTATGTTCATTACTAAGTAATCCCATCTCTGCCTCTTGAGAGAGATGCAAACGAATCAGATGAACCATAGATTGAAATACAGCAAGTTTAGCTTGAATTACATCATAGACCTGATCATAGTCAAAGCAAAAATCAAGAGTACTAAGAATTTTATTTTGAAGGTAGTTCCCATACTTTAAAAACATATCTCTTTTCTGAAGATGTTTTGTCCTGAATGGAACTTTAAAACATAATACCTTATTTCTCTTTGCCCTCATTAGTGGAAATGTAAAGTTTCCAATTCTCTTGAAAATTAAAAAATCCAATTTCCCTTTTGAAATGCAGTAGGCAACAGTGTTTATGGTTTAGGGATATAGGCACTAAGAGGAACACAGTAAATGTTCTACTTTCCAATTAAATTCATTACTGTGTAAGGACCCCGGTACGTGCGAAAAATACAATATAGATCCAGTTTGAAGACAAATTGTCTTTTAAAAAGGGTGGACATTCTTGAGTAATTAGGTTTTTGCCTGTTTGCTTTAGAACTTTTATTCATTCTTATTACAAAAGCAATACCTGCCCATTGTAGCAAAGATAAAAGTTAGAAAAGCAAAAAATAAAGAAGAAATTTAAAACTTATATTTATGCAACTCAGGGATAGCTTCTATTAACATTAACATGTTGTTTTCTTTCATTTCAAATCTTTTTCTACGTGAAAATATATTTCAAATGGAATTATGTTATACATATAGTTTTAGAATCCTTTTTTCTTAATGTATCATGAACATCTTTCCACATCTGTAAGTATTCAGCTACACTTTAAAATTAGGTAGTATTCTGCTTTTTGGAAGAATCAAAATGTATTTAGCCAGGGTTGTAATATAGAACCCTTAAGTTGTTTTTGGTGTTTTGATATTGTAAATAATAATTTATTGAACAAGTGCGAGTGTCACAGGATGGTTTGGGATGATTTTAACCATCCCCTCAATCTCAGCCAAACCCTTCTTCTTTTTTTTTTTTTTTTGCTAAGAACAGTTAATATTTTCATAGCAAAATGCTATGCCAACAGAGCTCAGGTTTACCTCTCTTCCAATTAGATTTTCACCTAATTCTTTCCTAAATAGAAATTATAGAATAGTGTATAATATTCTTATACCTAAATAATTTACCATGTTATCCATGATTTCCATAGGATAAATTCCCATAAGTAAAACTGCTAGATTAAAGAGCACATATGTTTTAGAGCCTTTGATACTGTTGTTTAAACTGTCTTCAAAATGTTTATACTAGTTTAAATGTTACACAGTGGTACAGAGACTGCCCATTTCCCTGAACTCTCACCAATAGTTGAGTACTGTTGTATTTACTAGTTTTCCAACTCGATGGTGAAAACAATATCTTATTGTTTAAGTTAGCAACTCCTGCATCATTAGATAAATACATGAACATTTATTTATATACTTAATGGTCATTGTAATTCTTTTTATGTAAATTGCCTTTTCATATTCCTTGCCCATTTTTCTGTTAGGATGCTTATCATTTTATTGATTTGTAAGAACTCTTTATCAATTGTCAATATTACCCATTTAATAACTAGGTTATTATATCCAAGAGACAGCTGTGGCCGGGCACGGTGGCTCAAGCCTGTAATCCCAGCACTTTGGGAGGCCGAGATGGGCGGATCACAAGGTCAGGAGATCGAGACCATCCTGGCTAACAAGGTGAAACCCTGTCTCTACTAAAAAAAAAAAAAAAAAAAAACACAAAAAATTAGCCAGGCGTGGTGGCGGGCGCCTGTAGTCCCAGCTGCTCAGGAGGCTGAGGCAGGAGAATGGCGTAAACCCGGGAGGCGGAGCTTGCAGTGAGCTGAGATCCGGCCACTGCACTCCAGCCTGGGCAACAGAGCAAGACTCTGTCTCAAAAAAAAAAAAAAAAAAAGGAGACAGCTGTAGGTGCTGAAGTTTCTGCAGGCTATGGAATTGTTCAAGTGATATTTGCATATGCTAATACATATACTAAGTAACTTCTACTGAGTATTACCCAAATTTGGCCTTTGCCTTTTAAATGACTCTAGGCATACTCTCTCATAGCTTTCATAAATATTACAAAGTTTGTGAGAGAAAGTACTGCTTGCTTGATCAAAAGCAACTTATACAAATACAAATGCAGATTCTGATTTTTGTAGACCAACTCTATAAGTCAAGATACAGTCAAGAAACAGAAACCACATCATTTTGTTTTGTTTCCACATTGGGATCTTTTTAAACAGAGAAATGCCGCAAAATTGTAAAGCCACAAAGGGAACACTTAGGTCTCACAAAGGTAGCAAATCATTTTCCGCCAGCACATCTACCACCGTATCCATGTTTTCTGCTGCATTTCCTGTCATTTGTCACTGACCAGGAAAACACAGTTGGCTCTGATCCTGGAGGTGCCTAAGGGACTCTGTGACAGAAATTCACTGCTTCGGGACATCAGTAAAGCAATGGCTTGGATGCTTTCACCAGTCCCCCTTGTACTTTAAGCCTTTAGTGCTTTTCCTGGTGGGCATTTTCAGAGCTACTTGTTCAGCCAAACCCAATTTTGTGTTTGCAAATTCAGTCCTCTCTTGAAGGCTACACCCAGTGATGAATATTGTGCTATATTTCTTCTGGCTCAGATGTCCAGCCACTGTAAAAGTAACAGGGAAGAACTGGTGAGTTTGGCAATATGGAAAAGGGATTACAAGATTAGCTTACATTACTTTGTAGCTTACTGTCAAATTGCCCCCCCAACCAAAAAAACGCTGTTTTCCCCCAAATTGAATCTTTCACTTATACCCCTTTTCTCCCTTCTCCCCAGTCTTTGACCTTCTCCCATCTTCCAGTCAGAGGCTGAACCCAGGCGCTCTGCTGCCAGTCCTGACAGATCCCACCCTGAATGATCTCTATGTGATTTCCACCTTCAAGCTGCAGACTAAAAGTTCAGCCACCATCTTCGGTCTTTACTCTTCAACTGACAACAGTAAATATTTTGAATTTACTGTGATGGGACGTTTAAACAAAGGTAAGCAAATTTGCTGAAATTATTTTCTTAAAAATCTCCTTTTTCTATTCCAGGGTTAGGGGTATGCTTTCTATGAGATGGTTTTCTTGTACAATTATATTCTCACTCACTAGTCATCTCAGTTTTCAATATTGAATTCTTCTTACTGTACATTTACCTATATGGGGGTGGTGGGTTCAGGGAGAAAATGACATTGGGAGAAAAAAAGAAAAATTGCTGTGACCAAGATGGCCTTTGACATTGTCTCATCCTTATGTTATTCTGAATCCAGTTCTGGAGCAGACAGGACAAGGGACAATTCAGCCACTATCTTAGGCAGCTCAGGCTGCTATAACAAAATACCATAGACTACGTGGCTTAAACAATAGACATTTACGCCTCACAGTTCTAGAGCGTGATAAGTCTAAGATCATGGTGCCATCTTAGTCCATTTTGTGTTGCTATAAAAGACTACCTGAGACTGGGTAATTTATGAAGAAAAGAGATTTATTTAGCTCACAGTTCTGTAGGCTGGGAAGTTTAAGGGCATGGCCCTGGCTTCTGACAAGGACTTTATTGTGTCACAACATGGTGGAGAAGGTCAAAGAGGGAGCAGACACATGGGAAGAGGAGAAAACCTGAGGGGCATCCTAGCTTTGTAACAACCTACTCTCTCAGGAACTAATCCATTCCCTTGAGAACTAATCCATTTTCACAAGGGCCGAAACTCACTATCTCGAGAACGGCACCAGGCCATTCATAAGAGATCCACCCCCATAATCCATATGCCTCCCACAAGGCGCCACCTCCCAACACTGCCACACTGGGGACCAATTTTTAGCACAAGTTTTGATGGGAACAGACAGACCATATCCAAACCGTACTACCAGCAGATTTGGATCCTCGTAAGGGCCCAGTTCCTAGATTGTAGATGGCCATCTTTTTATTGTGTCCTTACATGATGCAGACAGACAGCAAGCTCTCTTGTGTCTCTTCTTATAAGGTCACTATTTCCATCATGAGGGCCACACCCTCAGGACCTCATCTAAACCTAATCATCTCCCAAAACCCCCACTTCCAAACACCATCACACTGGAGATTAGGAGTTCAATATATGAATTTGGTGGGACAGGAGGAAGGGGCAGATACAAACATTCAGCCCATGACAGCCACCCCATACCATTCTTAGGTTCCCTTTGAAGCCAGTGCTCAGTAGACCTAGCTCCTAGCTCCATAAGCACCTACCTGGCTGTGATGGAAAGAATAGACCTTAACCAGTAGAACAGGATGAATAGGGCTCTTTTCTCCCTGTGCATGCCAGACACAGGCCTGTCCCTGGTTTGATCCCTCTGCTGTCATTTGTTTTATTGCCGTAGTTAGTTACTATAAGCACTGAGAAGTGAGTCCCAAAGAAAATGGTCACTATTTTTCATTGTCTTCTCCTCCACTCCTGCCCGGAGGACAACACCTGTTCCTGTTTATTAAGGAATGTGACAGATGTGTGTTCCTACTGCTTCATGCTTTTAATAAAATAGGAGAACTGGTTCTTCTGGCTGGATTTTATGTTTATTTCAGTTTGCTTTACAAAGTAGACCCTTCCTAGTGCTTCAAACTCTCTCTTAGATTGTACTTGTGATTGTACACTTAAATCTGTAGGCATTAGGAAATAAAAGAAGTTTCTAATTCTTAATTTTCATAGGACTCTAAAGTTAAAAGTGTAAAGGAATGGGATTTTAACCCCTTCTTTTCTGTCAAATTCCAACATGCTTCTTCCCTGCTTCCATTCTACTCCCAAGTCTGCTTTCTCTGTATGTGCCTCACAGCCTGTCAGGGGCCATAAGGAGGTGTCAGATAATAAAGTGAGTCTGAGGACATAGCCAGCAGATGGGTCAACCATTCCTGTCCCCCTTTTCCCATCTTCAGCCCTAATAAGGGTTGATTCTGCCCATGTCTCTGCCTTGAATCAAACAGCCCCATTTTGCCTAGCATCTGTTGAAGGAACTGCTCATCTTCTGACAACCCAGCTACTCAGTTTGTGATCTGTAAAAATCACCGTTCTTCATCTGTGGATCAGCAACTTCTCCTAACCTGTCTATTTCAGAGGCATTGCAAAGATTTTTTTTTTTTTTTTTTTTTGGTTCATCCAGCTTAATGGCCAGAAGTTCCTCTACAGAGTAAAAAACTGCTCCGAGCTTTTGCCCTCACTGCCTCTCACCCTCTATTTCTAAATTGGTCAGTATGTGTGAGCCCATTGTGGAAAGTCTGTGTTGCTGGGAAGCACAAGGAAGCAACTTCCCCTGAACTGATCCTTTCAGTTTGCATAGACAAGAGTAACACTAGATTTAATGGGCAGTAGGTAGAGGGTAAGGGAATCGTTACTATGTTTCCTCTGAAGAATCACCAGATGTGAGTCAGCTGTAAACACCAGCTGATCAAAAATTTTAGGGGCTGTAATCCCAGCACTTTGGGAGGCTGAGGCAGGCAGATCACCTGAGGTCAGGAGTTCGAGAGCAGCATGGCCAACATGGAGAAACCCTGTCTCTACTAAAAATACAAAAATTAGCCGGGCATGTACCATGCCTATAGTCACAGCTAATCGGGAGGCTGAGGCAGGAGAATTGCTTGAACCCACGAGGCAGAGGTTGCAGTGAGCTGAGATCGTGCCGCTGCACTCCATACTTCAGCCTGGGCAACAGAGCAAGACCCTGTCTCAAAAGAAAAAAAAATTTTTTAGAAGAAAAGATGAAAGGTTTGAGATGAAGAACTGAAAGATGAACATCTCCCTACCCTCCAACCTATTAGGAAAGATAAATTGTTCTTAGAAACTATGGGGACAGAAGGAGTCCTGGAAGAATCTAGAAATGAGAATTCTTATAAGGCAAAGAGGGATTTAAGGTATTATTAGAGCTTGGGGAGTTGAAGAGTGACACAGAGAAGTTGTTTCACTGGAGCAGTCAGAAAAAGTATGAAGATTTGCCAGCACTGGTGAATATAAAAGTTCCAGGAAGGAGAAGTCCATTCTGACTGGAACAATAAAAAGAAGTCACTGGGTTCATCAGATCCAAGGAAAAGACAGAGCCTGTGGCTGAGACTCCCCACTGAAGCGTTCAGTGGTAGCCATGCTGGCTTGACATAATTCTCCGCACAACCCTCCAAAAATGATCTTCCTGGATGTGGTAGGCTCCAGACAGCATTCATCTGGCCAAGGTTCAGCTGATCTCCTCTTCTGCTGATTTGCGTGGAAAACAGGGAAACAGAAGAAATCCAAATGGATCTCTACTGACTTAAAACACCTGAGTAGGAAATAAAACACACCCTTTCTTCCATTAAAATCCAGGACTAGGAGATGAAGGAAGGTGACTACACAGCATCAAAGAGCAGAATTTGGTCATCTGGGCACCATATGACCTCCTGGAACAAATTAAAATGTAGCTAATGAAGACTGCAAAGAAAGAGTTTGCCACTGAGCTCTCTGCTACTATTCTCACCCTCTCCAAGTCAGCCTACCCCAGAACACCAAATTACTGTTCACAGACATAATTTGGATGAAGATACACCTGACCTCTGAGACCTCTAGTGGCCCCCTTTCCAAACCGAATAATGTACCCATGTCTCAGTGAGGCATTCAGGGCTTCCACTGCATGGCCCCAAGCAGCCTTTCCCGTTTATCCCTCGTTCCAACCTCCATACAGCCTGAGCTTCAGCAAGATAGGCTGTTGCCATTCTTTGGGGCCGCGCATGCTGTCTCTCCTCCATCCTTTTGTTCCTGCTCTCTGCTCCCTCGGCACATGTCCTACATCACCTCTCAACACCCAAATCCTACACATTCAAGACTCATCTCCAGCTCCTTCTGATATTCTTTCTAATATGACTTTGTACCTCTTAAGGAAGACATTCATCTTAGCTCATCTTGTACTTGAATTACTTCTAAGCCTTCTCTTCGTTTGGTTGGGAGCTCCCTTGAGACAGGGACTGTGCAGCCCTTATCTTTGCATCTCTTACAGCACTTAGCAAGGTGCCTTGTACATAGAAGTGGTTCATGGGCAGATTGAAAAGAATAAATGGAGGCTGAGAAGAATAGACTTGTTTGTGAAAAATGACATACACCATTGTGAAATTCTGGGATTCCACAATATCTGACACACAGTGGGTAATAACAAAAAATTATGTATTTATTTATTGAGACAGAGTCTTGCTCCATCACTCAGGCTGGAGTACAGTGGCTAGATCTCGGCTCACTGCAGCCTCTGCCTCCTAGGTTCAACTGATTCTCCTGCCTCAGCTTCCCGAGTAGCTGGAACTACATGTGTGCATCACTGCACCTGGCTAATTTTTCTATTTTTTTAGTAGAGAGAGGGTTTTGCCATGTTAGCCAGGCTGGTCTCGAACTCCTGGCCTCAAGTGATCCTCCTGTCTTAGCCTCCTAAAGTGTAGGGCTTACAGGTCTGAGCCACCGCACCATGCCAAAAGATATATATATATATATATATTATTTTAATGAATAAATGTTGAAGGCCTTTTGGAATAGGATATAAGAGGATACAAGTAGTATTTCTGGTAGAAGTGAGCTGCCAGGTTATTAGTAATACAGGCTTTAAATCTTGATAGAAATAAGCATCCTACAGAAACCGCCTGGCTGGATAGAAGATATGGCTGATGTTCTTCTAGTATCTGGCATAAAGACAACTTTCCAGGTTGTATCCTGAGTTTGAGTCACAAACTGCATCACGATAAATACATCTCTGAATCTCTCTTGGCCTTGGTTGGTTGCCTATAAATGGGGATAACAATAGCTACCTCTCAGGTTGATTGCAAGAACTGAATTATATAAGGTATAATAACTTTCTTTATGAGGCTCAATAAAATTTTCATATTCTTTTTTTTTTTTTTTTTTTTTTTTTGAGACAGAGTCTCGCTCTGTCGCCCAGGCTGGAGTGCAGTGGCCGGATCTCAGCTCACTGCAAGCTCTGCCTCCCGGGTTTACGCCATTCTCCTGCCTCAGCCTCCCGAGTAGCTGGGACTACAGGCGCCCGCCACCTCGCCCGGCTAGTTTTTTGTAGTTTTTAGTAGAGACGGGGTTTCCCCGTGTTAGCCAGGATGGTCTCGATCTCCTGACCTCGTGATCCACCCGTCTCGGCCTCCCAAAGTGCTGGGATTACAGGCTTGAGCCACCGCGCCCGGCCAAAATTTTCATATTCTTAAACAGTATTAGAGAGAGATGTCCGCTATTTAGGCAACTGTTTTCTAATGATGATGGTTTGGTGAACTCCTGGCTTGCCTTGATGACAATTTCACCCTTCAGAAGAAGAAAAGGAGAACTGCTTCTTTAGTCTTAGTATGATTATCTCAGAACAATTTGGTGCTGTGAAGTGAAGGAAACCCAAAGTGTTTGCTGTAATGACCAGAGAGTGTCAGTCAAACTCCTTAGCCTAAGGATAGGACATGCAAATAGTTCAGAGTAGTGGTTCTGAAGCTTGCAAGCTAAAGAGAAATATAGATTAAGAGAGATGGTAGAGCTTTAAAAAATAAAATTTTAGACCCAATAATAAGTGGAAAAATTGAGGGGCCTCAAACATTAATAATAATATTTATGGAGTCTTTTTTTTTTTTTTTGAGATGGAATTTCGCTTTTGTTGCCCAGGCTGGAGTGCAATGGCACGATCTTGGCTCACTGCAACCTCCGCCTCCCGGGTTCAAGCAATTCTCCTGCCTCAGCCTCCTGAGTAGCTGGGATTACAGGCATGTACCACCAGGCCCGGCTAATTTTTGTATTTTTAGTAGACATAGGGTTTCTCCATGTTGGTCAGGCTGGTCTCAAACTCCCGACCTCAGGTGATCTGCCTGCTTCAACCTCCCAAAGTGCTTGGATTACAGCCGTGAGCAACCACGCCCGCCCTATGGAGTCTTTTCAATGTACCAGGACTGTGTTAAAGGCTCAAAGCCTATTTTCCCTTTTAACTTTCACAGTATTCCTATGAGATGCCCTTGAATTAGCTTAATTTTAAAGTGGTCATATGCAGAAGATGGAAAGAATTTTAAAATTTGACACAAAACTATAAAAATTAGGACAGAAAAGCTAAAACCTAATTGAGTCAAAGTTGGTGATTCACACATAAGATAATAAAATGGATGTTTTTAGCCATGTTCAGAATAAGATATGGAAGATATGGAAGAAATAAGCCCACCTCCTGGAATAGGTAATGGGAGATTAACAGGTGATTGAGGTAAGTCAAATCATAGATGGCTCTTCTGTTTCTGTCTTACCCATCAAGGGGAATGTTCTTCAAATTGTCAAGAATGGTTAAAAGAAAACAAAAATCCAAGCTAGATGAGGAGATAACAGAAAAACACCCACTCTCTTTAGTGAGACTAACTATTCAGGTCCAGATGAATTACATATGGGGATAGTTAGTGAAGAAAGTGATAGTGGAGCCACTGTTAGTATCATTTAGAAATCGTAGAGAACAGAAAGGTCCTAAAAGACAGGACAGGCAAATGTTTCCATTTTTATAAAGAAGGGAAGGTGGATTCTGAAAACCACAGGCTACTGAAATTTAGGACAGAGCTCCAGAGGGTTATATGATTATTCATGTATTTTGGGATTGCCTGGAAAAGAAATCTGTGATTTTTTAAAAGACAAAATGGATTTACTAAGAATAAACCATGCCAAACTTTTTTTTCAGTAAAGTTTCAAAGCTGATAGATAAAAACCATGCTGTGAGCATAATGTATCTGACTTCAGAAAAGAATTGGATGAAGTTGCTCATTATACCTTTCTAAATAATATAAAAAAGAATAAGCTAGATTGTAGTACCACTAAGGGTTGATAATCACTGTATAGCAAATTATCTAGTGGTTTTTGACACGGCTCTGTCTTGGATATTGAACTGTCCAACATGTCAGTGACTTGAGCAAAGACAGCATTTTATTGTGTTTGCAATTCAAAGCTAGAAAAGAGTTGAACATGTTGGATGCTATCATTCATATTTACAAATTCCTACCAGATAATACAATGGTCCAAAATAAATCAGATTAAATTCAACAAGAATAAATGTAAAGCTATCAACTAGGAGTGAAAAGCAAATTGCAGAAGTTCAGGATGTGAGACATCTATCCTAAGAGTTCTAATCAACAACAAATCCTAATCAGTGTTGAGGATAGTGCCTGACACATAATGGATACTCAAAAATGTTTGCCGAATGAATGAATGAACCAATACTGTGATGCAACTGTTTATAAAAAGCTCCCTATATTTTAGGTTTCATTAGTGCATACATATGGCTAGGTTAAGAAAGCGAATAGTCCCACTGTACTCTTAACTGTCCAGGCCACATCTAATACTGTGTCTAGTCCTGGACACATTTCACAGAGACACTGTCAAGTCAAAGATTATCTTGAAAAGAGTCACAAAAAGAGCACCTATCTGGGCCCCATTTTGGGGTTTTGTTTTGTTTTGTTTTGTTTACCACATTTAAGTAGAAAAGTTAAAGGAACTAGAGAAATGAAGGAGCCAGACAGAAGACATGAAAAATATGAAATTTGCCTTACAATATTTGAAAAAAGGGCTAGGTGCAGTGGCTCATGCCTGTAATCCCAGCACTTTGGGAGTCTGAGGCAGGAGTATCACTTGAGCCCACACATTCAACACCAGTCTTGGTAAAAAATTAAAAAAAAAAAAAAAAAAAAATATATATATATACATTTTTTGAGACAGAGTCTCAGCCGGTTGCCCAGGCTGGAGTGCAATGGCACGATCTCAGCTCACTGCAACTTCCACCTCCCAGGTTCAAGCAATTGTCCTGCCTCAGCCTCCTGAGTAGCTGGGATTACAGGCACACGCCACCATGCCCGGCTAATTATTTTTGCGTGTGTCTTTAGTAGAGACAGGTTTCACCACGTTGGCCAGGCTGGTCTCAAACTCCTGACCACGTGATCCGCCTGCCTCAGCCTCCCAAAGTGCTGGGATTACAGGCGTGAGCCACTGTGCCTGGCCAAAAATACATTTTTTTAAAAATTAGCCAGACTTGGTGGTACATGCCTGTAGCTCCAGCTATTCAGGAGGCTGTGGCAGGAGGATCACTTGAGCCCAGGAGTTTGAGGCTGCAGTGAGCCATGATCATGCCACTGCACTCCAGCCTGGGTAACAGGGCAAGATCTTGTTTCAAAAAAAAAAAATTAGAAATAATTTTAAAATAATATTTGAAAAATGTCATTTGGAATGAAGATCAGAGTAAATCTCTCTGTAGCTCTGAAGAGTAAAATTAGGATCCATTGGTAGAAGACAGAGGAAACATATTGGCTCTGTATTAGGAAAATCTTGGAGAGTGATCCAAAAGTGAAATGGGCTTCTCTGCAAAGTAATGAGTTCCTTGTTACTGGAAATGTGCTGGTAGAGGCTGCACTTTTATTGAAGGAATTTGTGAAGTGAGATATTAAGCTGGATGACTTATAATGGTCGTATTTTGTCATTCTACCAAGGCTAGAGAAGTTTCATGGGCGCTTAAGAAATTGCTTTGCAGTTCTCTCCTGTAACATGACCTTGGGCTTCTGTGCACACTCACAGCTTTGTTGCCTACCAGATAGTTGCATACTATGATGAATCTCATACTTTTTCAAAACATAAAGTCCTCTGCAGATGTTTAGCATAATTGCTGTGTTTCCTTTCACTACATTACATTGTCCAAACTGCCATAAGAAAACTTTGAAACAGACTGCATTTATCACAGCTAGGAGTCACCCAGAGTACTTTCAGAAAAAGCAGTTTGCTGATTTACCTTTTCTATGTATTTCCAAAGCACTAAAGTTACAAAGACCTCGTGTATAGGGCATGAAGATAAATAAGCAAAGGCAAACAAGCATATCCATCACAAGAGACATTAATGTCAAGGAGGCAATTTTTAAATGTACAATTATTTTAAAAGAAGAGGAAAGGTTGACAATGATGGCTTCCATCATATGTTTAAAAGTGCCAAAGAGCAAAGCCATTTGCCAAATAAAGCAAAAAGCTCCGGACTACCTTTGTGAGTTTGCTGCCTACAGGCCAGTCCACTCTGGACTCCTTTGCCCAAACAGACAAAATATTATCATTTCCAGTTCTTTAAAGCTGGCACCCTGCTTCATAACTTTGACATTCAACATATCATAATATTTTTGACTACCAGGTCCACTTTTCAGAAAGCACCTTTTGAAAATTCTTTCTGAAGATAGCAATATTTCAAATCTTCATTGCCTGGGCTTGCTTTTTAATCTCCTGCCAGTCACTGAAATCGTATTTAATCAGACGGGGCTATGTGGTTCCTGTGTCCGGCTGGTCCCAAGCATGGAAATGTAGCTTTTGGACAGTGCCATAAAATCGGGCCCCAAATTGTCAATTACACAAAGATGCCAAGTTTAGAGGGAAAGGATTTATATAACCAACAAAGTGTTCCACATTTAAAAAAAGACATAATTGTGAGTAATAAAAGAGTGGACACACTCTATTTTATCTATTTTTTTCCCTTCATAGGTAGTTGTAGTGGTGCCCTCAGATACTATGGGATGTGGGAAAATCAGTAAGATATAGACTTAGCAACAGGGAGGGACTTAAGGTGGTGGGAAGATTAGAGCCAGTCCTGGGATAAGGAGTTGAAACGTTATTTAGAATCCACTAGGGAGTTATTGAAGGATTTCATTTGCTTCATTGCTTGCTTTGAGGAGGCAATAACTTGATCAGAGCAGTCCTCTAAGAAGTTCAATCTCTCAGTCCAAAAAGTCCATGCAGAAAGAGCCCTAAAGTAGGAAGGGGAGTCAGGAATCTAACAGAGAAGCCCAGAGGTGGAGCAGAGGCAGAGACGTCGTTTGAGATTTGAGCACCCACTGACTGACAGCCTTCAATTCCAATCCAATCTGCACTGCATTCTCGGTACTAACCCTGCAAGATAACCAACTGCAATCGCCAAGAAAGCCTGTGCAGCTGGTGGTGAGTGAAAACTGAGGATGCGAACTGAATGTGCTACAGCTGAAAAAACAGAGTTGTACCTGGAAACACTCAATGGGTTCACCTTGCCTGCTGCCTACACAGAACCCATTTATCAAGACAGGGGAATTGCAGTGGAGAAAGAGTAATTCACGGAGAGCTGGCTGTGTGGGAGACTGGAGCTAGTCTCCCCTAGCATTCGGGGATCAGAGTTTTTAAAGATAATTTTGCAGGTAGGGGCTTGGGAAGTGGGGAGTGCTGATTGGTCAGGTTGGAAATGGAATCATAGGGGGTCGAAGTTAGGTTTTCTTAATGTCTTCTGTTCCTGGGTGCGATGGTAGAAATGATTGGGCCAGATTACTGGGTTGGGTGGTGTCAGCTGATCTGTCAAGTGCATGGTCTGCAAAATATTTCAAGCACTGATATTAGGCTTTACAATAGTGATGTTACCCTAGGAGCAATTTGGGGAGGTTCAGACTCTTGGAGCCAGAGGCTGCATGACCCCTAAACTGTAATTTCTAATCCTGTAGCTAATTTATTAGTCCTTTAAAGGCAGACTGGTCCCCAGGCAAGAAAGGAGTCTCCAGGAAAGGGCTGTTACCAATTTTGCTTCAGAGTCAAACCATCTACTGAATTCTTTCCCAAAGTTAGTTCGGCCTATGCCCAGGAATGAACAAGGAAAGCTTAAGTGTTAGAAGCTAGATAGAGTCCGTTAGGTCTGATTTCTATCACTGTCATAATTTCCTGAGTTATAATTTGGCAAAGGCTGTTTCATACCCAGTGACTGTTTTCCTGAGTGCTCTCCAGGGTGGTGGCCAGGCAGAGGTGTGGTCAAGCTGGGAGGTGGGATGGTTCCAGCCTCAGGGGCCTGGCTGCTTCTTCCTTCTCAGAGTCATCCTCCTCCCTCTGTAGTGTTTTCCCCTGTGTTTTGCTCCTTCTACTATGTGTGGATGTGTTGGGATAAGATAGGGTGAGATGAGCACCAGGAAAGGGGGCTGGCAAGAGGAAGGGAACCCTGTCTGTTCTCTTCCCCTTCCCGATGATGCTGCCTCTGGAGAAGGTGAGGAAAACTCGCACCCAACAGGCTGCAGGCTCCTGGGGCCAGAACTTTCTGCTTTTCCTGGACTCTGTATGACAGACGTGAAAACATTGAGTTTCCTGAGCCTGCTTGCCCTCTGGGTAGTCTAACTGCTCTGATAATAAAATAAGTGTAGAGGCACTGAAGAATTTGCAATAAAAAAGAAAATGAAAAATGGAAGCCATAAGAGAAATGAGTATTGGATCAATTGTGAAGAATGGGAAATGTCAAGGCACTTGATAATTTTTCTGCTAACAGACATTGCGAGGATGGAAGTTTCCATGGTTTTCCTTGCCTGCGTTTTCTTTTGCTATCGTCATGAGATCTAGGGGCATGAGGGATTTGTCATTTGAGTGTTACATTGCAACAAAAGGCAAGGTAGAAGTACAGAAACCACTTCAATGAGAGTATGAACACAATAGGTTTTGCTACCTTGAATTAGATGTTGAATTGCTACTCTCTAAACTTTATTTTCTATATAAAAAGCTTTAAATGCAATCATTTAATTATTCGTTGAAAGTTTATATTAGCAACATTTAGTGTGCACCTGCTATATATAAAGTATCCCACTAGGTACTATTCATCAAATTAAAACCAGCTATTTAGTTATGAAAATAAACCATGCCCCACATGCCCTGTGAAGCCCTGTTAAAAGCAGGCAACATGCCCAAGAAAATATGTTTCCTTTGAATTTCACAGAAATCTTAGTTTGGGGAGGAAAAATCAAGACTTTTTGTTATAAGCCAGTATGCGCATCCTCTGAAACAGTTAATGTAGAGAACAGAGGTAGTGGCCATAACTGAAATAAGGAGATAGTGAGTGAGTGTGTGTGTGACCTAATTCAAGTTTGGTGGTCCAAGTGGTATTTTTCTTGGCCTGTAAAAACTCCAGGTATTTGCAAAACTGTTCTAAATAGTAATGTAATAGAAGATTTTAAAAACTTGAGTTAGTGCATATGTTTGGACTCAGTTTCTCCCTCTTTTGGTTACTATATATGGTTCTAATTTCCAGCTGTGCAGTTACTATTGTAAATTCTCAACATTTAAAAAAATGTTTGGCTGGGCGCGGTGGCTCAAGCCTGTAATCCCAGCACTTTGGGAGGCCGAGACGGGCGGATCACGAGGTCAGGAGATCGAGACCATCCTGGCTAACACGGTGAAACCCCGTCTCTACTAAAAAAAATACAAAAACAAAAACTAGCCGGGCAAGGTGGCGGGCGCCTGTAGTCCCAGCTACTCCGGAGGCAGGAGAATGGCGTAAACCCGGGAGGTGGAGCTTGCAGTGAGCTGAGATCGGGCCACTGCACTCCAGCCTGGGTGACAGAGCGAGACTCTGTCTCAAAAAAAAAAAAAAAATTCAGATTTAAATTATTTGTATTGATACATAATTTTTACATATTTAAGGGGTACATGTGAATTCTCAACAATTAACGTTAAATAAAAGAAGAAGATTCTGTTATCTCCCAGATTAGAAATACCTTAGAATTTCTATTTGTGTCTATTTTTCTCCATTCCATTATTTTCTTTCTCTTCATACCACATTTATATACATCTTACCATTTATTTATATTTATTTAATACTTTACTTCAGGAAAATTAGTATTGTTCTGGAATCAGAAAGCCCTTCTAGCTAGTCTGTCTTGCCAGGTCTTTCTGATTCTTCTCCCTCGGGAAGCAAGCGGTGGTGACCACGTCGACATAAGAGATTTCCTGTCTGACTCCTCCCACCATCTCTGTAGGTTACAGAACCTCACGTCAACTGGCTCTCTTCAGACTGTGATCAACTGGAAAATCCAGTCAGAGTTCAGAAGGGTGGGAAAATGAACCTAGAAAGTCTAATGTGGAGAAAGCCTTAAAATATATCCTTCATGTTCCACAGTAGTGATTCTTTTCTTTGGCGACACTGCAGTGTAAATAGGTATTCTTGGCTAGTTCATCTGCAGGCAGCACCATCTTGGCATTTACACTCTACAGAAAAGGTACCTGAGGAGAAAGATGGTCCAAGTTACTTGCCACAAATCACACAGATTAACAGTAACACAGTCTGGGTATATATGTGCAATATGTTTCTTTTTTTTATTATTTTTATATACAAGTAATGGTTGTTTCTTGTAGAAAAGTTAAAACAATGAAGATGAGCAGGAAGAAAAACAAATACCATCCAAGCACCCAGAAAATAACCATATTAATGTAGACATATTTTCTTCTAATCTTCTAGGTATGTATGTATACATATATGTACATATATATACACATGCACACTTTTTTCTAAATTAACCCATATTGACCTATAACCTCCTTTTTTTTTTTTTTTACTTAACAAAATACTGGGAATGTCTTTTTGTGTTTTTAATATTCAGCTATTCCATAGTATTCCATTTTATGATTATACTGTAATTTAAGTAGCCAGCCCTCTCCTTTTGGACGTATATGTTGTGCCAAGTGTTGATTACAGTAAGTATTTCTGAAATGAACATTCTCATCCATACATCTTGGTGCTGCTTTTTTTTTTTTTCTATAACCCAGGACAGTGCTGAAGTGCTTCTTTTTTGTTCTTTAATTTCCTCAGTTTTAGTTCCTAGAAGTGCCAATGCTGGGCTGTTGGGTTTACACATGTTTAAGGTTCTGATGCACATGACTAAATTATCCTCCAGAAAAGCTCTACTTTAAGTTCTACTTTTTTTTTTTTTTTTGAGACGGAGTCTCGCTCTGTCGCCCAGGCTGGAGTGCCGTGGCCGGATCTCAGCTCACTGCAAGCTCCGCCTCCCGGGTTTACGCCATTCTCTCGCCTCAGCCTCCCCAGTAGCTGGGACTACAGGCGCCCGCCATCTCGCCCGGCTAATTTTTTGTATTTTTTTAGTAGAGACGGGGTTTCACCGTGTTAGCCAGGATGGTCTCGATCTCCTGACCTCGTGATCCGCCCGTCTCGGCCTCCCAAAGTGTTTAAGTTCTACTTAAGGCTTTCCCACCCTGGGACAGCTAAAGACTGGCCAGAGCTTTGCAACTGCAATGATGTGTTTACCACCTCCCTTATCAGCAATATTTGCAATTAGCCTCCAAACCTTGTTCCTGGGATTGTTTCCAGTGAAAATTAGCCATGCCCGGCTGATTTCTGTATTTTTAGTAGAGACAGGGTTTCACCATATTAGTCAGGCTGATCTTGAACTCCTGACCTTGTGATCTGCCCACCTCAGCCTCCCAAAGTGCTGGTTTGGGAATGGTACCTGTGGGTGCACCTGGAGGCATGTTTAGACACTAGCTGAAATCACTTTGGTCTTTCTAGCAAACCTTAACTAATGGGCTCCACTCACAAAGGGTCAACTTCCAAGATTTTAGCTAAGGGCCTCTTATGTTCAGGACAATAATGGAGTAAAAAAAACAAGGCTGAAAACCAGAAGATATGTGGGCTTAAGCAGATATGTGAATAGCTACCCACATAGGGAAAAAAAAAATGAAACAAAAGCAAAAACAGAAAATAAGGTGGGAGTCCTTCTTTTACAACCACAGATACCTTTTTTTTCTTTTTTTTTCTTTTTTTTTTTTTTTTTGAGACAGGGTCACTCTGTTGCCCAGGCTGGAGTGCAGTGGTTCGATCAGGGCTCACTGCAGCCTCAATCCCCTAGGCTCAAGCAGTCCTCCACCTCACTGTGCCAAGTAGCCGGGACTACAAGTACGTGCCACCACACCTGGCTATTTTTTTTTTTTTGGAATGGAGTCTTGATCTGTCACCCAGGCTGGAGTTCAGTGGTGTGATCTTGGCTCACTGCAACCTCCACCTCCCAGGTTCAAGCAATTCTCCTGCCTCAGCCTTCCGAGTAGCTGGGACTACAGGCGAACACCACCATGCCTGGCTAATTTTTGTATTTTTAGTAGAGATGGGGTTTCGCCATATTGGTCAGGCTGGTCTTGAACTCCTGACCTCATGATCTGCCCACCTCAGCCTCCTAAAGTGCTGGGATTACAGGCGTGACCTACCGCGCCCAGCCTGGCCAATTTTCTTAAATTTATTTTTTGTAGAAATGAGGTCTCACTATGTTGGCTAGGTTGATTTCAAACTCCTGACCTCAAGAGATTCTCCCACCTGGGCCTCCCAAAGTGCTCGGATTGCAGGCATGAGCCTCTGTGCCCAGCCAATACCTTTTATTTTCTAACTGAGCATTGTTAAATTCAGGGATGGGTTGCTGCGGGGCGATATGACAGATTACATGCGATTTGATGTGTGCTGACTAAGGCCTGTGCATGCCTAGCATTTTTTAGTCACAGAATGAACCATACTCAAGTTCAGATTCTAGTCCTGCCACTTCCTATGTCCTTGACCAAGTGCCTTCACTTATCTGAGACTCACTTTCCTCATCCATAGTTATTCCAATTGCATTTGGTTGCAGTGAGTAGAAATTAAGTATTTAGGCTGGGTGCGGTGGCTCACACCTGTAATCCCAGCACTTTGGGAGGCCGAGGCAGGTGGATCGCTTGAGCTCAGGATTTCGAGACCAGCCTGGGCAACACGGCAAAACCCCGACTCTACAAAAAATATATAAATTAGCTGGTTGTGGTGGCTCACACCTGTGGTCCCAACTACTTAGGAGGCTAAGATAGAAGGATTACTTGAGCACGGGAGGCAGAGATTGCAGTGAGCTAAGATAGTCCCACTGCACTGCAGCCGGGGGGAGAGAGCGAGATCTTGTCTTTAAAAAAAAAAAAAAAAGGGTGGGGGGAGAAATCAAGTATTTAAAGCACTTAAGGACAGCCCCCAGCCCCATGGTAGTGCTTAGCAAGTGTTTGGTGAATGAATGGATTCATGCTCTAGGCTTACTTAGAGTTTAGTTTGCTTTCAGATGGGGTTCTGCTTGCTCACTGTAGTTACCACTATATGAGAATTGTATTGTTTATTTTCAAATTTGCCACATATTATCTGTTTCTCCATCAGCACAAAACATTCTCAGGAGGAGAGTTGGTTCCCAGTGCCTGAAACAGTGCCTAGCACACAGAAGATGGTGAATTAATATTTGAGGTTATTTCTCACTCACATTCTGTCCAGCAACCCAGTCATGTTACCAGGAGGCTGTTCAGCATGGGACACTTACCACACCATTCGTTGACCCTCCACTTCCCCCTCTTCCACTTATCACACCATTCGTTGACCTGTGCTTGCTTCCAGCCATCCTCCGTTACCTCAAGAACGACGGGAAGGTCCATTTGGTGGTTTTCAACAACCTGCAGCTGGCGGACGGAAGGCGGCACAGGCTCCTCCTGAGGCTGAGCAATTTGCAGCGAGGGGCCGGCTCCCTAGAGCTCTACCTGGACTGCATCCAGGTGGATTCCATTCACAATCTCCCCAGGGCCTTTGCCGGCCTCTCCCAGAATCCTGAGACCATTGAATTGAGGACTTTCCAGAGGAAGCCACAGGTAGGAACCCACAAACCATTCTCTGAAGTGGAAAAATGAGCTGCCGGTGCCTAGGGAGTGCAGAGGAGTGTGCTGAGAAATTCCTGCTGCAGGTCAGTGGGTCTAATGCCGGTTGCACATCAGAATTGCCTGGGGAGCTTGAAAAGCAAGTGCTAGGGGGCTGCCCCTAAGACAAACTGAATCTGAATCTGTCAGGTGAGGCCTAGGCATCAGCACATTTTTAAAACACCAATTCTAATGTGATGCCAAAACTGAGAGCTTGTGCTTTCAATGATAAGTAGAGACTCTGGATACAATTGTAAAGTTGGAAAGGAAGGGCAAAAATAAAAATAACTACCTCAGAGTGATGACATTATCTATTTTCAGTTTTCTATGATCAAAATAAAAAAGAATGATTGGAAACTGCCAAGCTGTCAGAACAGCATTTCCACAGGTCTTATTAGAACATCCACTAACAAAAGGGAGCTTAGCTTAGCTCCATTTGGTCTTAAGACACCATCACCTCTGTCTTGTGTTTTACTCCATGTTGATGGCATTTTTATTATTCTTTCATTGCACCTGCTGTAGAAATTGCCACATACATTTCTTTTAGAATTTTGTGCTAGTCAGTGCTTTGTTTTCTATAAAGAACTAGTATTCTTTGTCCTTTCCAATAATGTATATAACTGGTTTAAAGTTCCTGAATTTCATCCGTTATATAAGCCAATGTCAAATCAGTAACTATGTTCATCTGCTATGGCCCATATTATTTTTGTCTGCTACCTCTCAATCCTCACTTTCCATTTCCATTTGTTAATTCATTATATTAATATATGCTTTAGTTACAAGCTACTCTGAGCCCTTTGTACAGAGAAGCAGAGTGTAAGCAATAATTTCCATTGCATGTAGGAATGCTGTACAGTTTTAGATAGCAATATAAAAACTATGAATCTGATCCTAGAAGTTTTGCGCTTGAACAACAGGAAGCATTTTTAATCAGAAATTCCAAGAAAGTTAAAATCCAAGGTTTTGGGGTTTTTTTGTTTTTCAGTCATATATAGAGAGAGATTTTTAAATGTAGATTTACATATGGAAAAAATTAATAGAAAGATGTGCTCAACTTTATTTCTGAATCCCCAAAGTAGCACACATAATCAGAATGACAGTCAGAAATTGTGTCACTGCTCATTTCAGAAATTAGTGTTCACCACAAAATAAGTCAATTTCTAAGAGTCAGGACTCAGCCTTGACAAAGTCATCAGAAACTGTACTTATTGGAATTTTCTCAGAAGCTCTACCTCCTTAGACCATCGGTAGTGATCACAGTGGCTCAGTCTCATAGTCACCTACTCAGTCAGTCGACAAATAGGCATATTCTAGGCATTAGTGCTACTATGGTGGGCAAAGCCAGTCATTGTCCTGACTCTGCAGAGATTGTAGTCTGATGTGCAATACAATATGTGTTAAATAGCATATGTTGCCTAAATCTTAGCTAAATCAAAAAGCAGAATTCCTCTGAAAATCTTTAGCTGTGCTCATTTATAAAATAAGGATGATGACTTGATTTTGGCAGTTAACATAAATGTTTCGTTGTATATAGATACAATAAAAGTGATTGCAAGCAGAATTCACAAGATAAAAGGGCAAGAAAATTTACTTTTTGACTAACAATGAATAATATCAACCCGAAATGTAAAAATACGATGCCAACTACCTAATGATCATAGAAGATATCATTTATTCATTCTCATAGCCCGAAGAAATCATAGGCTTTGCTAGAACCTTGAGTCAAGACATCCAAAAAATAATACTGTTTAAAATTGGGATTAACACCTTATTTATTGCGATCTAAATTCCATAAACAAATTACAGACAATTCTTAAGAGCTTCCTATCACAAAATAACTCCTTTACCATGTAGGAAAAGAGCCTTTCCTTCTCTCAGCCCTCTTGGTGACAATGCCAGCATCTTCCTAGGCTACTGGCTACTTACATATTCACTTCAGTCAAAAGGATAGGGCTGGCAGGCTTTAGGAAAAGATGTGATCCTACAAAATTATGTAAGATGTCAGAGGGTCCAACTCTACAGCACTACTTGATTATGAAAATTGCGTGAGTAGGCAAGCACATTGGCTTTTGAACAGTGTCAGCAATCTGTGGTATGAATGTGATTTCTTCCAGGACTTCTTGGAAGAGCTGAAGCTGGTGGTGAGAGGCTCACTGTTCCAGGTGGCCAGCCTGCAAGACTGCTTCCTGCAGCAAAGCGAGCCGCTGGCAGCCACAGGCACAGGTGTGGGCTCTTGGGCAGTTTGCATACCTTCATCAACACAAACTCCAAAGACCCTGAATAGGCAGGGTCCCATCACCAAAAAGTGGGACTGTCAACAGAGCAGCCCAACAAAACGTATCTACGAAAATCAGGCTCTTGAACAACATCCAGGGCAAGGAGTATTTTCATTATACTTTTATTTTTATGATTCACATGAATTTAGACTTAAATAGTCAGTGGCATCATTATCTTTTTTTTTTTTTAGCTGAATTAAAGAAATTACCCCAAATTAAATTCAAATATTCTGGGTTTTTGAATCATCTTGTCATGATGATTTCCTGGGGAATCATTTGGTTTTGAGTCACTTAGAAATGACCATCACTGGTTGAAAACTCTTTGCCTTTTGCTGTTCCTACAGGGGACTTTAACCGGCAGTTCTTGGGTCAAATGACACAATTAAACCAACTCCTGGGAGAGGTGAAGGACCTTCTGAGACAGCAGGTAACAAGTGGGGCATATCATCAGAAAAGCCCCGGTCTTTTCAGAGCAGCTCCCCACAAGCTAGTGGAGCTGCAGGCCTGCCCAGGCATGGAGGCGGCCTCTGAGTCAGACCTCCGGGGGCCCACGCAGCCCCCCACAGCAGGGCTCCACTGGAAGGTCTCTGGAAATGGGGGCCAAGTTCATGATGAACACACCATGGCTCTAAGCAGAGCGGGAGCCATCAAGGGCTGCTAATGCTATTGTAAGAAGTGTTACAGAGGGCCAGGTGCAGTGCCTCACGCCTGTAATCCCAGCACTTTGGGAGGCTGAGGTGGGCGGATCATGAGGTCAGGAGTTCGAGACCAGCCTGAACAACATGGTGAAACCCCGTCTCTACTAAAAACACAAAAATTAGCCAGGCATGGTGGTGCGTGCCTGTAATCCCAGCTACTCAGGAGGCTGAGCCAGGAGAATCGCTGGAACCCGGGAGGCAGAGGTTGAAGTGAGCTGAGATTGTGCCACTGCACTCCAGCCTGGGCAACAGACTGAGACTGTCAAAAAAAAAAAAAAAAAAAAAAGTGTTACATAGATAGCTGCACATGGATTCTTTCATTCCTGGATGATATCAGGCATTCCTTTTCAATCCTTTTTCCCCTTCTCATTTTTAAAGGTTAAGGAAACATCATTTTTGCGAAACACCATAGCTGAATGCCAGGCTTGCGGTAAGTGCTTTCCTAGTAATGGGCTCGCCTGAGTCGGATGATGCAGGCTGATGAAGGGCTTGCGGTGAGTCTGCGTTAACCGCAGTTTCTGAAGGTCTACCACATAGTTGGAGGGGAGGGAGGAAAAGTTCAATAGGAAACTAAATTTTGTTTTGTCTTCTGTATATGTTCCTGGCGGTGAATAAGCCTGTGGATGATTGTTTTCCTCTAGGTCCTCTCAAGTTTCAGTCTCCAACCCCAAGCACAGTGGTACCCCCAGCACCCCCTGCACCGCCAACACGCCCACCTCGTCGGTGTGACTCCAACCCATGTTTCCGAGGTGTCCAATGTACCGACAGCAGAGATGGCTTCCAGTGTGGGCCCTGCCCTGAGGGCTACACAGGAAACGGGATCACCTGTATTGATGTTGATGAGGTAAAAAGTTCACTTAGACCAGGAGGGAATCCCTAAGTATCTTCCTCACCCTGCAGCTTTTGGAAAAAGAAGCCAGGCTGATGATTAAGGGCTGACTTGGGCTGTCCTCCAGGCTCCATCAAAACCACTTGCTTGGAGACCCTGAGACACAGGGATGGCGGAAGGAGACATGACCCAAGGTTATGGCTGCATTTGTCATTTTTCCTCTGCGTTTCCAACTCTTCTACTGGTCCATTGGCTACAGTGCTGAGGTTTCTGCTTTACACGCTGACATTTGCATTGGTTATTTCTCTTAAGCAGTCTGTGCTACAATTTTGTTTTTCCCTCACTTTTGCAAATGTGGAAGGGGAGGATTTTTGTAAGGGTATATTTCAGGAGTCACCATGGATTTCTTCAGGCTTCCTAAAATAAAGGAGCAGAGGGGAATGTCACACCAACGAGGGGGAGGCCCTGTAACCTATTAGTAACTAAACGTGCCCAGGGAGGGCCCCAGAGGAGGCACATCCAGCTGTTTGACCGGCTGGCAGAGCCCTAGAAGAGACTGTTTCAACACCGTGGTTAGGCAGGCCAGGCCCAGTGGCTTAAGCCTGCAATCTCAACACTTTGGGAGGCCAAGGCGGGAGGACCACATGAGCTCAGGAGTTTAAGACCAGCCTAGGCAACAAGACAAAACCCTACCTCTACAAAAAATATGATCATTACCTGGGCGTGGTAGCATGTGCCTGTGGTCCCAGCTACTCTGGAAGATGAAGTAGGAGGATTGCCTGAGGCAGGAGGTTGAGGCTGCAGTGAGCCATGATGGCACCACTGCATTCCAGCCTGGGCACGACCCTGTCTCAAAACAAACCAACAAAAAACATGGTTAGGCAATCACCAGTCCAGTCGCAAAGTAGTGTTCATAGGAGGTAGCAAGGCTGCCACCAAAATGTGCCTTCAATGTGCCTTTCTCTTCCCACCCAGCCAGAGGAAGGCTGAAAGGAGAAGCGCAGGGGAGAGACGCAGGTAGGGAACTTAGGCACACTGGCTCCCTGGGGCTCCTGCAGGCCCTTGGTAATCTTAGTAACACTCAGCTGATTACCTTCCCTGGTAGTAAGCAATTAAGATGGTCTCTAGTAATCCCTCAATTGGAGAAACATCTGCACGCATTTCACTGAAGTGCATCTGGTTTTTATCTGTGAGCTGGAATTTTCCTCTTTCTGAAAGGGCAGGAAGTGGTCATGTTTTTTACATTAGTTGAAGTGGATTAAAAAAAAAAAAAAAAAAAAGAACCAATCTCCAAGCTTCTTAGAGCCTTGGAATAGCATGGACTTGACAGGACATGGAGGCAGGCACAGGCCCTCAGGGATTATGTGGTACTGAAGAGGCACCGGCCCTGGCTTTGCCTTCTTGAGGTCTTTCTGACTGAGTAGTTGGTTTGCTGATGCTTTTGGAGTCATCTTAACAGCCAGCTAAGTGGTCCAGAGACATAGTGCTTTCACAGAGATTTGCAAATTCTGTGTCAGAATATCAGGGAGCTTATTACATTGAGAGGTAGGCTGCTTAATATCAAGGACCATTTCAACATGGATGTTGCCATTATTCTACAATACAGCAGAGCCCACTAAAAAGCAACGTTAGATTGTGTATGTAGTCAGGGATTCAGTGGGTAACTGGAGTTGGAAGCCTTTATTTCTTTTTATTATTTTTTCCACCAAAAGATAGTTAAATGACTAAACAAGTATGTGCAAATAGATGAAGAAAAGTTGGAGTGTTTTCTCGGGGTGGCTAAAGACTTTGGACTTTTTTGTCTTCAGTGCAAATACCATCCCTGCTACCCGGGCGTGCGCTGCGTGAATTTGTCTCCTGGCTTCAGATGTGACGCCTGCCCAGTGGGCTTCACAGGGCCCATGGTGCAGGGTGTTGGGATCAGTTTTGCCAAGTCAAACAAGCAGGTAGGCTGAAGTCATGGTTTCTATTCATTTCTCATCTTAACAGAACAACTGTGGTTGGTTCCCACCTCTTTGGTGTAACCCTTTACCCTCTTGAGCAGCCAAGGCCATGTGGAATGTCATGGTGCAAAATGAGCAAATTAGGAAGTTTTTCAACCATTTCTAAGTATTTACATTTATAAAACCTAGAAGGGAGGAAGCTTTTAAGATGGGATAATAGAGTATTACTGGAAAAACAGTAAAAGGGGTAATATGGCTATTGGCATAATTTCAGGCTTATTTTGTTGATGGCCGTTGAACATTTTGTCCTGCAGAATAAGTTGAGAACCAGGGAAACAAAAGCTTTGAAAAATTAGGTCACTTTTATAGAGTCATTGTTGCCAATCCGAAGCTGTTTCAGAGATGAGGGGATTTTAAGAGTAGAAATAATCCCCCAAGGCAACCTCCCCTTTTTCTTATGTAAGCTCTAAATTGCCATAAAGCACTTGAGTACTTCTTGACAGTCTCCATTTATTTCCAAATGTTCTACTATATCCTGGTCATTATTTAACTGACTGACTGTGAAATTCTTTTTGATGTTTTTAGCCCTTAAAAATGGTTGGTCTATAAATATATTTTACTACCTTAGGGAAATTATTAGCTTTGAAGAAGGGCAGGGGTTTATTATTTCCTAGCTGCCTGTCAAAGGGTTCTAGAGGGCATGATTTTTTAGACTAGAAAAGGTAGGCAAGCTAGACATGTAGGAATGACAAGAAGCTGTTAAGAGTCCTCTAAAGACAGAATCTCTAAGAACAAACCAAGGAAATAGACAAAACAAAATATAAGGTACTTGGTGTAAGGTAGTAAGGAACGCTTCTCAATAGACTTCCAGTAACATGGCAGACAGAACTGAAGTGGAAGGGAGCCACCTTGCTAAAATTTAACAGCAAATGTTACTGCATTCCAAAGTCAAAAGAAATAAAAGGAAATGACGTAGTGTCCAGAAACAGAGAGAAAACTCAAAGCCGGAACTGTGACTAAGAACTGATGCCACAGCAGATCCTGGGAGGTGGGAGCCAGGTCCAGGTCCTAGGAACGGGGACCTGGCTTTTACCACCTGTGTGGAGTGGATGCAGCAATGTAGTCTGGGAACTTTGCAAAGGCCTAACACCCCTGCATAAGCCCAGGACCCTCAAAGAACCACCCTATCCATTACAAGGAGACAGGAAAACTTGACTAGCCCTAAGAAACAATAAAGAAGCTTGACTTCACCTTGAAGACATGCTTGACAAAAATGAAAATTGCCCACAACAAATGTGGCACACATACAGTGTGGAACACATACAGTTACGAGTTCCAAATCTGTGTTATACATATAATGCAGAAACACAAGCCAGAAAATTAAAGTCATAACCAGCCATGAAAAGGTAAAATCCCCAGGGCCCTGTCTCAAGTCAAAGACACACCACTCTGTAAAGACACGCCAAAATTCAGGGCCAGTGGAATGCCCACAGGCAAAATCTGGGCTATTGAAGATACGCTCATAAACAAAAATGGCAGTTTCTATAAAGAAACTACCATGAGGAAACATGATAAACATAAAGTAAATATAAAAAGGTAAAGAAATAAATACCATACTTAAAGAACAGGGCAATGTCCCATCTGAACAACATGGCAAAATCCCATCGCTACAAAAAAATTAGCTGGGTGTGGTGGTGCGTGCCTGTGGTCCCAGCTACCTTGGGAGGTTGAGGTGGGAGGATCACCTGAGCCTGGGAGGTCGAGGCTGCAGTGAGCTGTGATCGTGCCACTGCACTCCAGCCTGAGCAACAGAGCAAGACCCTGTCTCAGCAACAACAACAAAAGTGTAGGACAATGTGAGAAAAACAGACAAGTTTGAAAAAGAGCCAAATAAAACTTTTATCAGTGGAAAATCATTGACCTTAACTAAATAGACGGGCAAAACAGATTAGACACAGCTTCGCAGGGAATTCATAGGCTAGGAGGTGAATTTAAATCATCTAGAACACAGCACAGAGAAAGATATGAAGCATATAAAAAGAGGTTAGGAGTCAAAGGAAGATATTAACGAGGAAGTCCAATATTCATCCAACTGTAGTTCCAAAGAAAGACTAGAAAGCAGTTGGGGGAAACTGAGAATGTTCCAGAATTGAAAAAAGCTAAGAATCTTCAGATAGGAGAACTACACTGAGTCCCAAGCAAGATAAAAAAAAAAACTTTCCTAACCTAACAAGGTGGTGGAACAGATGAATTACACAAGTTGTCTTTTCTGAATAACTTTCAGTGCCATGAAAGCAATTCTCATTTGCAATTAGATTAAGTACAAACTGGTACAAATGCAGGGAGATGGCACAAATAACCCTCAGATTACTATTCTACCTGAAATTCTGCATCTTCACTTCACACAAAGATAGCAAAACAAAGGAGATTTATTTGCATTTCTATTTAAGCAGCATGTCTCGCTAAACTTTCTTTGAACTTTTCTGCACTAGGTCTGCACTGACATTGATGAGTGTCGAAATGGAGCATGCGTTCCCAACTCGATCTGCATTAATACTTTGGTGAGTATTTCTCACAGCTGTTGTTATCAAAGCAGAACTGGTTATTAAAACAAGTGTATGTTTATAGACCATAGCTTCCAAACACACCTAGAACATGTGGGCATAATATATTTGATTGGCAGAATAAGGGCAAAAGTTTGTGCTAATAAAGTGTTTGAGTAATTGTATAAGTAATTTTTATGTAAGAATACTTTTATAAGTGCCAAGTTTGTCATTTTCTACCAAAGTTGCAATATTAGGCTATTAGATAACTATTTATTGAATAAATTATTACTCCTGTATTTTAAAATTGCAAAGAGCTTGGTAGTTTATGTTAATAGTTCAGTATTTTACTGGTGACTATACAATCCCCAAATGTCATTCTTTATTTTCATAAAACTTTTCAATCACGAGGTCAGGAGTTCGAGACTAACCTGGCTAACACAGTGAAACCCTCTCTCTACAAAAAATACAAAAAAAAATTAGCCAGGCCTGGTGGCAGGCGCCTGTAGTCCCAGCTACTCGGGAGGCTGAGGCAGGAGAATGGCGTGAACCTGGGAGGTGGAGCTTGCAGTGAGCCGAGATCGCGCCACTGCACTCCAGCCTGGGTGACAGAGTCTCAAAAAGAAAAAAAACAGACTCAGTCTCAGAAAAAAAATTTTTAAAACTTTTCATTGTATTAAATTAAAGTGCTTAGCACTTAGGGATGGCTATAACTTAAGTATTCAGATATGGGTTTTATTTCTGAAAGTTCCTATCAAACTATGTCCAAGATGAAAGATGTACCAGACTAGACTATCAAGAAAGAACTACTGATTACGTGTATGACTATTTGAAAGTTATCCAACCTCTAGGTTCCTTGTTTCCTTGTAAGTAAAAGCACTTTACATTTATCGAGTCACTTATATTAATCCTCACAACAACCTCATAAATGGGTATTATTATTATTATCCACATTTTACAATTGAAGAAACTGAAGCACAGAAATATGACATCATTAAGTCCAGGCCTGGTGGAGCATTCCTATAGTCCCAACTCCTCAGGAGGCTGAAGCTGAAGGATCATTTTGGTCCAAGAGTAGTTTGAGGTTATAGTGAGCTGTGATCGGCACTGCACTCCAATCTGGGTGACAGAGGGAGACCCTGTCTCCAAAAAGAAAATAAAGGAATGTTACGTATTTATACTAAGGTCACACATCTTAGAAGACTTCCAGGTTGGCTACAGAGCCTGAGTTCTTCTCCACAATGCTATATTGCTTAGGAATAGATGGGAATGTATTGCTTCTCAGCTTTTACCAGGACAAAGTAGTCTGCAAATAGATTTGCGAGATCTTGGTGTAAAGGTAATAACTGAGCCACCTAGAGAGAAGGAAAGTAGACAGTAAATAGAACTCCAGGAAACCCCAAAAATGAAGGACTAGGCCAAGGAAAAAGAGCAGAAGCCAGAAAAAGGAGCGAGTGGACAGCATCACCAGGGAGGCTGAGAGACTGAGACAGGTCGCTGGAAAGCGTGCTTTGGATGTGGCAATTAAGAGGTTGTGAGTGACTTAAATCATTAAACTGCATACTTCAAATGGATGTCTTTTACGATCTGTAAATTTTATGTCAATAAAACTGCACAAGATGAACAAGTTCTGAGGATCTAATATACAGCATGGTGACTTAGTTAATAATACTATGTTATATATATGAAATCTGCTAAGAGAGCAGATCTTAGGTGTTCCCACTGAAAAAGAAAAAAGGGGAGGGCAACTATGTGAGTTGATGGATATGTTACGTAACTGACCGGTAATGATTTCACAATGTACATGTCTATCACATCATCACACTGCACACTTTCAATATATTCAGTTTTGTCAATTATACCTCAACGATGAAAATTTTAATTTTGATTTTTATATATTATAAAATATATATTACATATATTGTGTGCAGTGTGATTATATATATTATGTATATATTATATCTATAAAAGCTAAAAAAAAAACCTGGCCCCTGAAGTGTCACTGCAGTGGAGCTGACAGCTCATTTGTCAGTTTCTCAGCCTGCCTCATCAGAAATTCTCAATGCAGGCCACCAGCATTTCTCTGTGCACCCATTCCTTTGTCATTCCACTGTAAAAGAGCCAGAGGAACAGCAAGAAGAAAAATTAACTTGCTTCTTAAGCAGATGGTCTCCCTGTCCCCAGAGTAAGCTTCTCACACTACCTCCCAGGACTTCATTGGAACTTTTGGCCTCTCCCCTTATGCCCTCCATGGTGGCACGGGCAACTCAGTGTCACTGGTTCACTGTGCAGCCCTCTTCCCTCACTTCTATTCCGTGTTTGTCTGAGTGGCCGGACACAGCCTCTAGTCTGATGGTGTTTTCACCAACATTCACATGATCTTACATGTAAGCAGAGAGGCAGGCATGGGTCTGATGCCTGAATCCTGCCAGCAGTGAGTACCTGTGAAAATAGACACAATAACCATATCTTTGCTCAAACTGTACCTTTGCTCACAGCTTTCAGCTCATCACCTGATCTTTGTTCCCTGCAGGGATCTTACCGCTGTGGGCCTTGTAAGCCAGGGTATACTGGTGATCAGATAAGAGGATGCAAAATGGAAAGAAACTGCAGAAACCCAGAGCTGAACCCTTGCAGTGTGAATGCCCAGTGCATTGAAGAGAGGCAGGGGGATGTGACATGTGTGGTAAGTTGTTTTTTGACTTCCTCTATCATTTTTCCTCTTCATTTCTGACTTCCTCTATCATTTTTCCTCCTCCATTTTTAACATCACCTCTCTCCAGTTTCTACGTGCTTCGGGGTAAAAGTACTTCAAAATGAAAGCATTGCAATCAAAATGAACATGGAGTGTAATAGGAACAGGGTCCACTGAGCTTTTGGGGAGCAGCCTGACATCCATCTAACCATCAGCTGCCTTTTCTCTCCCTCTCGGCTATGGGGCAACACTGTCTACTTGGGCACCTGAATGCCAGAGCCTCCAGTGAAGCCCCAGCTCCCAAGCACCTTCTGTGGAAAGGCCCAGAAGCCAGCAGCAGGGAGGTGAAGGAACATTCTTCTCCCCTTTCCTTCTTCTTCCCCGTCTACTTGCCTGTATAATGACAACATACCTGCTGTCATCTCTAACTGTCCTCATCCTTACGACTTCCACAGTGTCTGCCTGGACACTCCTGTTGGGGGTGGGCCGCTGTGGAGATGTGGGGGCTGTCTAGGCCCCTGGGGAGAAACCTCCCGTCTCCTGCAGGTGACTGGCAGGGGCCAGATGGTGCCATGCTCTATGTCTACCTCCACTCCAATCAGGGACAGCTCCATGAATGGTCACACCTCCTGTGCATTATCCAGCCCTGGAGCTGATCTGGGGAGGGGAGACTGGGAAGAGAGTAGAGCAGTCACAGCAGGGCCTGACATGGGTCTCATGCTGAGCTTGCAGTGGGCCCTATGTGACGGAGAGGGTGCGCTCTGGCCATCCATTCCCAAATCCAAGGATCCAGAGCCCTGGGGATCCTAGGCACTGAAAAATCAGCAGACTTCAGCTGCCCCCTCCTCTGCACTTCCCGGGGTACCAGGCCTTTGGCAGGTGGCCTGTCAGACTCTGAATTCACCGGTCCACAGTGATCACCCCTGAGCAGCAAGATGGATCCTTAGAGCCCTTTTCCATCTTCTTTGTCTCAAAGTTATGCTTCTTTGTCTTGATGCATGCACAGTTTTCCACAATGAGCCTATCACTTTTCAAATAGGAAAAATCAGAGTCAAAAATTAGTTAAATAAATAAATATAATAAAGTCAGCCCTCCCTGGCAATACAGATATTCTGCAACAAGGTCAGATGGAGGAATGTGCTGTATCAGAGAGGGAATAACCCCAGCAAGTTCCTGAATTCCTCATGGTTGGGCTTGTTTATTACCAAAAAGCAGTCATTGAGAAGCAAGTGTATATCTCTGTTGAAATCCCCATTTACTGTGAACAAATTGACAACTCCCCTGGGATGGTGGGTGATGGGGCTCTTAATATGTTTTTGAATTTGTAATAAGGCACAACGACAGATGGTAAAGGATTAATAAACTTGGTGTGACTCCTAAAATAATTGAATCTGCCAGAAAATGGCTCATTAAAAATGTGTTTGTTCCTAGAGGACATTTTTTCCTCATTAAAGTGAGTCAAGGACCAACCTCATGGATCAACCTTCCAAAGGCCCTGCTGGGGCAAGTGAGCAGGAACCAGGAGCCCGGTAGGGTCTCTCTGGAGTCCTGCCTCCTGAATCCTGGTTGCAGAGGGAGAGCACAGATGATTGAGAATAGGCAGGCTGCAGCTGAGGAAGTCACTGGTCTGAAAGCTCCTTATTTTGGGTAGTGAGGCCAGGAAATTTAACCTGTGCTCACATAAGTCTGATTTCCATTGGCCCAGACTCTGCTCCTCAGACTCTCTCCCTCCTCCCTCCTTTATCTTCGATCCCAGGTCAGCTTTCTCTCCCTCTGCATTTCCAGTTCCCTGTGACCTTCTGGTTCCCCTCTTCCCGTCTCCCTTCTGCTGCTCTGCCTGTTCCTGGAAGCGGAAGCGGGAGTGGGAGGGAGAGTTTTCTCTCTACGTCTCCCTTTACGTCTTTAGAACAGTGAACCATCATACTACTCAAGTGCAATTAAATAGTTTCTAAGCCCCACTCAACAAGGCTGAGTGACTCTGGGCCCTCCCCCTGGGAATGAGCAAAGGAGCAGAGAAGCCCTTGTCAGCCACCAGCTCCCTGCCAGGCTCAGCTTCCCAGGCCTCTGATGGGCTTTCCCTTTACAGTGTGGAGTCGGTTGGGCTGGCGATGGCTATGTCTGTGGAAAGGATGTGGACATCGACAGTTACCCTGATGAAGAACTGCCATGCTCTGCCAGGAACTGTAAGAAGGTAAGGGGTGTTGGGGTGACAGTAGGCACACATGCACTGTGGCTTTCCAAAGTCACATCTTCTATGGGGAGAGGTTCTATGGATCTAATTTAAAATTGCACTTGTAAAGTAGCTGTATCTCAGATGAAGTGAAACAGCCACCAACAATAAAGCCACAGTGTCTTGAGGTCAGAAACAGTTACTGGCTTAACACAAATGTAGGATGTCATTCAGAACTGCGTTTTCCCCTTAAGGACAACTGCAAGTATGTGCCAAATTCTGGCCAAGAAGATGCAGACAGAGATGGCATTGGGGACGCTTGTGACGAGGATGCTGACGGAGACGGAATCCTGAATGAGCAGGTACCTGCTTTGCTGGGAGGGCCTGTGAATTGCCATGTACCAGGGATGATGGGAGAAAGCCTGTGAAGTCAACTATGTATATGAATCATCCCAAATGTTAGTTTCCATGCCTGCATTCCACGGCACTGCAGCTTTTTACTCCATAAGATTCACAAATGTTTGAAATATAAAACTGACAAATTTGGGCCACCAGAGTTCTGACTCTTCCTAACAATGGGGGAAAGTGGATTTAGTAGAAGTCTGAGTGATGTTCTATCCTTTCATCTTTTTAGGATAACTGTGTCCTGATTCACAATGTGGACCAAAGGAACAGCGATAAAGATATCTTTGGGGACGCCTGTGATAACTGCCTGAGTGTCTTAAATAATGACCAGAAAGACACGGATGGGGATGGAAGAGGAGATGCCTGTGATGATGACATGGATGGAGATGGTAGATTTGTCGTGCTTTTGTCTTTTATCTGGGATTCAATTGACCTTGTTCCATTGTTCTCTCTCCAGAGTAGGAATAGAATGACTGATTCAGGGCCTTCCAGCTGTGGGTGGCTCACCGTGGCCTGCATCTGGAGGGCCCAAGGTGGACTTGTGTCTGTGGAAGGAGACTCCACAGCCCACTCCACTACTTAATGGCTCTGGATGTTTCCAGGACTCTGTATCATTGCCAGAAACTTTGTAGGACCCCTTCAAGCAGTGTCTTGTCAGGGTGTGTCTTTGTGGGCATCTCCCTTCCCATTTCTACCTCTCCTCACTCGCCACTAGACTTTCTACATGTGAGAGACCCAGAAGTGGAGAACTGAATGAGAAGGCATTGAGCAGGGTCACAGATTACACATCACAGGCTACACATCACACTGTGGGCCCTTGAAGGAAAAATCTTTTCAAAATACCACCTGCCCCAACACACACACACACACACACACCCCGCTCCAGAACATGCACACCCCCCCTAAAACATGACCTCACCTTCTGCAAGCCTAACTGATGACCCATTTCCAGTGGTGTGCTGGTAAACAAACCACAGAAAGCCCTGGTTGGTAGCATTTGCCAGTTTCCATGAGGTAACTCCATACTGTCCTCATTGCTGATTTCAAGCTACCAATGTGACATCATCAAACACAAAACTGAAAAGAAAGAGGGACACAAAGGACCCAGCTCCAGCACAACACTGCCTAGAGCCGTAGGGTCTCAGTCATAGCTCAGATACCCATGAGATCCTCCCTCTCCAGGGTCAGCCCATACAGCCATCATGATCCCCTCCTCTGGTTGCTATCATAGCCCTTGACATCTTGGACAAATTAGAATTCAGTCGACAAATACCTCTGAGAGCTGTTCATTTTTAAGTCTCCCAGAATCCATCCTTTGAAGCTACCTCTGGATAACTGCTGAAAAGGCTAGTCCCTATGTGACACTGGCCCAGGCAGAAGCAACTCATCATGTGCCTGATCTCTCCAGCACCTAGAAGTCAGTGACATCTCCCTGACTCAAGGTAGCATTTCTTTCTCACAGGAATAAAAAACATTCTGGACAACTGCCCAAGATTTCCCAATCGTGACCAACGGGACAAGGACGGTGATGGTGTGGGGGATGCCTGTGACAGTTGTCCTGATATCAGCAACCCTAACCAGGTTAGTAGGATACTGGGGAATTCAAACTCCAGGCTGAATTCCTCTATGCAAAGACTCATTTAAGATGGGTGTCTAGAAAAACAGCAGAGCCTCTTAGCTGTTGCCACTTACCTAACAAAGCAGAGGTGGAGAAATGACACACCATGGGCCTGAAGATGGTGGGATGAACACCACACGAGATCGGAAGCCCTAGGGACTATCTCCCAGGCTGTCGATTGCCTGTGAGGTTAGTAACACAAGCTTCATGACGCTCAGTACAAGTATTTTTCCTGCAGAAAGGAAAATGGAACATGGAAATTAACCATTGGGAGCCTTGTGTCCCTTTAGTCCTGAAACCCCTACACAGCCTATGTACGGACATTTCAGATTAAGTTCAGCCAGTGATGTGTTGCATCTCCCTTCTCACTCCTCCTTCCTTTCTGGATAATTGGGTATGATGTGTCATTTATTTTTAAAGCCCTGAGACAGGGGAGTCATGGTTGCCCTCTGTGACTCACTCACGATTTTGGCCAAATTTCAAATTGCAGAAGCAAAGCAAAATCAACTTGTCTTCTCCCCGTGCCTATGGCTGGCTCCCTCTGACCCATGCCGGAGTTCCATGCCTCCACCTGCCACCATGCTGCCCCAGCGCCCCTTTCCAATCAGCTCATCTGGTGTGTGGGCAGCCCATCCATGTAGCTTGATATTTTAGAAGGCTTTTTTGAAAATTCAGCATTGTGCCTACACCAATATGGTGTTGTCCTTTTGCAGTTTTGCACCACCCCAGTTCCAGAGAAATAATTCCCCAAATCCAATGATGATGAGTGAGGTCTGCCTTCTCTGGAACATTCTGTATATGCAGGCCCAGGAATAAATAACATGTGCTGTTCTCTTTGCAGTCTGATGTGGATAATGATCTGGTTGGGGACTCCTGTGACACCAATCAGGACAGGTACGGCATGTCTCCCAACTGCAGAGAGCCAGATGCAACATCCGGAGAGGGTTTTAAATTTCAGAACTTCCTGCCGCTCCATTCCTTGGGATCTCTCTGGGTTGACTGAGCTGCTGGTGGGATAATAGCCCTGCCTTTGGTCAGGATTACCATGAAAATTCTCCCTGAAAGTTCTGTATAGGGGATAACGGTGTCAGAATAGGTTACTAGGCACTCCAGCAAGTGAGATCTATTTCAGGAGAGGTAATATAGCATCATGCTGCACAGATGGGCTCTGGAATAAGACAGCTAGATATAAATCTCAGCTCCTTCTCTTACATGCCAGCTAACCTTATACTAATACTTATTACCTAATACTTCTGTGCCTCAATTTTCTCATCTGTAAAGTGAGGATGACAGTAGATCTAGCTAATAGGACCATCGTGAAGATTGAATTGATCCATGGAAAGTGCTTATTATGGTTTCTGTTACATACATAGCACTCAATAGATATTAGCTCTTTTATTTATTTTATTTTATTTTATTTTATTTTATTTTATTTTTATTTTTTTTTTGAGACGGACTCTTGCTCTGCCGCCCGGGCTGGAGTGCAGTGGCCGGCTCTCAGCTCACTGCAAGCTCCGCCTCCTGGGCTTTCGCCATTATCCTGTCTCAGCCTCCCGAGTAGCTGGGACTACAGGCGCCCGCCACCTCGCCCAGCTAGTTTTTTGTATTTTTTAGTAGAGACAGGGTTTCACCGTGTTAGTTAGGATGGTCTCGATCTCCTGACCTCATGATCCGCCCGTCTCGGCCTCCCAAAGTGCTGGGATTACAGGCTTGAGCCACCGCGCCTGGCTGCTCTTTTATTTTTATAATCTTTCAGCTCAGGAAAACTTCACCATCATCCCAAAATAGAAGGCTGTCAGTTTGCTGAGGGATTGCTATTATTTTCTGGAAATTTCCTTGAAATTTTTAAAATTCCATTTCCCTTACTTAACTGGAACTGTTCTGTGGAAGTGAGTTTTGTCAACCTTCCTAGCTCAACACGATGGAGTCCTACATTAAGACTCAAGGCTGGATCAACTGATCAGATACTGGAAGAACATCACCAAAAACAGACGTGTACCACTCAGCCCTAGAGGCACCTGCAAACCAAGGTTCTAAACCCTTTCATCTCCTTAGGGAATTCTTACAAAGGCAGCTAGGACAAGGATGAGAGTGAAAGGATTCTGAAAGACAAAGCAAAAAAAGAGGTAATTTCTCTCCTGATAACGTGGATCAGAGGTTGCCCTGCAGAAACCAGTTCTTGACCCAAATCTTACTCAAGGACAGCTCCTATGAAGCCACGTCTCTCTTTTTTCTGGAGATGGAGTCTTGCTCTGTCACCCAGGCTGGCATGATCTCAGCTCACTGCAACCTCCACCTCCTGGGTTCAAGCAATTCTCATGCCTCAGCCTCCTGAGTAACTGGGATTACAGGTGTGTGCCACCATGCCTGGCTAATTTTTGTATTTTTAGTAGAGACAGGGTTTCATCATGTTGGCCAGGCTGGTCTTGAACTCCTGGCCTCGAGTGATCCACCTGCCTCAGCCTCCCAAAGTGTGCATCTTTTTCATTATGCTCTGTGTCCTTGCTGCAAAGTACAAATAGTCATCCCTCAGTATCCCAGGGTATTGGTCCCAGGACATCCCTCTGCCCCCAGGATACCAAAATCCTCAAATACTCAAGTCCCTTATATAAAATTATGTAGTATCTGCATATAACCTATACCTGTCCTCCCATATGCCTTAAAAATCCTCTCTAGATTACCTAATACAGTGTAAATGCTAGGTAAATAGTTATTATACTGCAATGGTTTCTTGTTTGTATTATTTTATGTCATTTTTTATTGTTCTTTTTCACATCTTTTCAATCCTTAGTTGGTTGAATCTGCGGATATGGAACCGCGGATACAGAGGCCCGACTGTGCTAGCTAAGTGAACTTAAATATATTTCCCAGTCTCTTGGCATCGCAACTTCTTCACCTGCAAAGAGGAGATAATAAATGCATCGCACAGGTTATGGTGAAAATTCAAGATAATGTAGATAAAGCTCCTGGCCCAAGGGTGACATGCAGAAAGCAGGGGCCATGTTATTATTGGTATCACAGTACAAGAAAAGGCACGTCAGCAACAGAGCCTGACGTCAGATGTCCCTCTCTTCTTCCACAGGGAAGGTGGGACTGTATCCCGACAACTGCCCTAAATAATGTGCATCAAGAATGTTCCCTGGTGCAGGTCATCTTGCACTCTGACTACTATCTACATTAATTTCTAAAATATCCTATCCCACCAGCCTCTAGATATTTGCCCAAAACAAATGACTCATTCTGCTATGCTTTAATTCCCACAAAGTTGAACCTTGGAGAAGAGACAGGAACTGCTTGTTTTTACATAAAAATGTTCAGGGCTCTATAGAACGGCTGCTAATGGAAATAGCTCAGTCTTGTGTTTTATAAAGCAGGCCTGCTGCATGCATAGGGATTCTGCTGTTTGAGCCACATCATCTTCTGCTTGTCCAGGCTGGCTTCACTTTTGCTGGACTCTTTCTGTCCCCCTGTACCATCTGGAAAGTGTGGCCATAGAGCGTGGTCTGGTCCCTGGCTTCCCTCTCCAAGAGGGTGCAGGGGTAGCTCCTGGCCCAGGACAGGCCGCAGGTGGACCAGGGCTAAAGGACTCCTAACTCTTTTCCAGAGTAACCATGAGCGGTCTCAGACTCCAGGACACCTCTTGGAGGCAGGGCAGACTCAGCTTCAGGTGGCCTCTCAGCCCAGAAAGTCAGGTGGACAGAGGAGGAGAGTTCTGAGAAGTCCTTGAGACCAGCACTGAGCCTGGCCTACATGCTCCCCTCGGGAAGGCGTGGCCCTGTTCACTTAGCCCTTCTCCCTATGGTGTTCAGGTCTGAATCCTCATGGGATCCACTAGCCAGGGATTGTGAAGAGTAATATCCAGAAAACACTGTAGGACTTCCTAAGAGTCAGTACTTTTTCATATATTGAAATTTAATATGCAAAATCCTGATTTTCATCATTTAATCTTCACAACAACCCTATGAGGTAGGTACTATTTTCATTTTACAGATGAGGACACTGAGCCATAGAGAGGTCAGGTATCATGCCTGAGGTCACATGCTGGCCAGTGCCTGAGCCAGGATTTACACTGGGCTGTCTGGTTCCATTGCCTGTCACTCTGTTCTCCTCATACGTCCTCTGAGTTGAATATTATCTAGCAGTTCCCAGGGACTGATAGGAGCATCTGGTCACAAATAATAGAAATAGACCCTTATCTTCATGAGTAGGAAATGACTCACTTGTTTCAAGAGGTTGAGGATGGGAAGAACTGTCTCTGAGGCCCATAGGGCAGCCTTATCTAAGGGAATGACCCCAGTGGGTTTGATTTTAAAAGCCATCCCTGGTTTAAAAAAAAAAAAACCTCAAGCACAGACTGTCCTTCCTAAGAATGGATCCTTCCTGTTCTCGGCTGAACTGTGAGCCACATCACCTGTCCTTTCTCCCGCAGTGATGGAGATGGGCACCAGGACAGCACAGACAACTGCCCCACCGTCATTAACAGTGCCCAGCTGGACACCGATAAGGATGGAATTGGTGACGAGTGTGATGATGATGATGACAATGATGGTATCCCAGACCTGGTGCCCCCTGGACCAGACAACTGCCGGCTGGTCCCCAACCCAGCCCAGGAGGATAGCAACAGTAAGCAGGCTCAGCCCAAAGCTGCGCAGCACCCCTGGGCTCCCTTCTGCCAGGCATGTGGGGGCATGCCTCTCTCCAGGCACCAACTCAGAACATCCCCAGCTCCCATCAGCTGCTTCTCCATACCCAGCCTCTCTGCATAGCTGTAGCTTGTGTGGACAGCAGATATCTGGTAGACACCAGTCTCCAACTAAGTCAGGACTGAGCTGCTTTGCATCTTCCTGAACAACCCTAGGATGCCATCACACAGGTCAGGGAAGCAGCCACACACTGTGGCTCAGTTCCCAAAGGGCTTGGAGAGCTGCTTCACCATCTTACCTGTCACCTTCCACCTTCCACTGGGAGTCCCCGAAAAGGAGCAGGATAGAGAGAATGGCACAGAAGTGGTATATGCCAGGTTCACAAACGCAGATGCCTGCAGGGGCCAGGCAGATAAGAAAAGGTCTGCACCAAGCCAGACATGAGACAGCAGGGAGTGTTGGGGACTGCGGTGACCTGGAGAGGGCGTGCCCATCCACAGCAGTGCACGTGCAAAAATGCCAGCACGTGAGCTGAACAACACACACGTGGGGGCCACATTCAGTCTAGGGGCCACCAGAAGTTAGTCTTAGAGATATTCTGGTAACAATAATTTCCCTGTTTTCTATACATTACAGTCCAGAAAGTGCTTTAGACATTTGCTTATGTGAGGTCAGGCTTAAGATCCACCCGTTGGTGAACCCAACTGTAGGTAATAAGAACTTCTATGGGGAGAGTGGAGGGCAACTGTTCAAACTGATCTTTCAAAAAGCTCTGGGAGGACTGGCCTGGTCACCCAGTACAAGGACTCCAGGATGGGGCCTGGGACCAGCTCAGACATGACCCCAGGGCTCCTGTCCCAACACTGATGGGAAATCATGGCCCTGGTTGTGGGAGCTTGAGCCCTTCTGTTCCTCATGTAGCCCCTTTCCCTGCCAAGGAGTGGCAGTGGGTGTGAGCGCTATTGAGCTCCTGTCCTTTTCCACCCCACTCAGGCGACGGAGTGGGAGACATCTGTGAGTCTGACTTTGACCAGGACCAGGTCATCGATCGGATCGATGTCTGCCCAGAGAACGCAGAGGTCACCCTGACCGACTTCAGGGCTTACCAGACCGTGGTCCTGGATCCTGAAGGGGATGCCCAGATCGATCCCAACTGGGTGGTCCTGAACCAGGTGAGTGTCACATGGGCAGCAACGGCTCAGCCTTGCCTCTCAACAGAGCCCTTCTGATAGTGGTAGGTCATGTTTAGAGGGTGCAGACAATGAGCCAGGCATTCTTCACATCGCTCTTATTCCTCAACAGCCCTATGACAGACTACTTCAATTATGCCCATTTTACAGAGGATGAAATTGTCTGCTACAGCTTTCATGATTGTAGCATCTTAATGATGGTAGCACTGTGGTAAGTAGCCGAGATAACTGCAGTTGGGACCCAGGCAGTCTGACCCTAGAACTGACACTTCTGATCTCTGTAGCAGACTGCCTTCTGCATATCCTCCTCATTGTGTAACCAAGAAAGGCAAGAACAGAGAGGCTTAGTAGATTTTCCAGAGTCACAGAGCAAGTCACATTGATTAGAAGTATATGTTGCATGTTCCCCAGTTAAAGGCCTGTTCAGTCAGCTTAAGTGACAGTCTCAGCAAACTTATTTCTATTCAGCTTTGAGCTTTTTTTTTAACCTTCTTTACAAGCACATGCTTTCTTTGAGCACATAACACAAGAGAGCAACTATTCAGATGATGAAATCTTTATATGGAGGTCAGACATCACTGGCCACTCACTCATGGTGCCTGAGGTGTTCAGCTTCCTCAGGGTTACTTGACCCCTTCAAGACTGTTCTGAACTCCCTCACCTCTCTCTGCAGGGCATGGAGATTGTGCAGACCATGAACAGTGATCCTGGCCTGGCAGTGGGTACGTCCAGGGCCTCAGTTGCCACTCGCATAGAATTCTTCCAGCTACTAGTGTGGTTTGTCTGTTGTTCTAATCTTATCTGGTCCCTACAGGGTACACAGCTTTTAATGGAGTTGACTTTGAAGGGACCTTCCATGTAAATACCCAGACAGATGATGACTATGCGGGCTTTATCTTTGGCTACCAAGATAGCTCCAGCTTCTACGTGGTCATGTGGAAGCAGACAGAGCAGACATATTGGCAAGCCACCCCATTCCGCGCGGTTGCAGAACCTGGCATTCAGCTCAAGGTATTGGTGGTCTGAAGTCATTCATCGCCCTTTCTTCTGGACCCTTCATCTTTTTCCAGATATTGTGTTTTCCTATATGGCACTTAATCTAAAAAATTGATGCATTTATGCTAAAGTTAGAGCCAGGGAAGACTACAGCTGACCCAGGCAGGGCCTTGCCTTCATTCCTGTGTACCAGCTACATTCTAACCTCTAATGGTGGGAATCCCAGCCTACGTGAGGTCAGAGAGAGGGAAGGTTTAGAGTGCACCTTCAGGCACACTGTGTTGGAAACTGGCTAATAAGTTTCATCGATAGGTCCAACTTTGTACAGGAGGGCTTGTGGGCTACTTCTGTCACTCCTGCTAGGACACAAGGCTGACTTACGTAGCCAGACGTTTGATGGGAGCCTCATTGGGCAAATGTAGGGAGCAGTGGATTTGCAGCAGGAACAACATGGAATGTGTAGTGGAATACTGGGCAAGGCTTAGTAGTAAAAGGTTGGGGTCACCTCCATAGATATGACATTTAAGCGTTTATGCTTTGTTTCGAATCCAAGGCAGCCAGATGATAACCATGACTGTAACCTGGATCATCACTTCAGATCCAGGAAGCAGGAAGGGCGGTGCCTGGGTCCTGTCCTAAAACCTTGCTTGTGTCATCATCCAGGCTGTGAAGTCTAAGACAGGTCCAGGGGAGCATCTCCGGAACTCCCTGTGGCACACGGGGGACACCAGTGACCAGGTCAGGCTGCTGTGGAAGGACTCCAGGAATGTGGGCTGGAAGGACAAGGTGTCCTACCGCTGGTTCCTACAGCACAGGCCCCAGGTGGGCTACATCAGGTAGGTGAAGGCCCCATCTCCTTACCTTGCTCTAGAAGCAAAGCACCCTCTGTTCTGCATCCCAGAGCCTTCACTTCTCTGAGCAGTTCTGACCTAGGATAGTCCCCAAGGACATGCCAGGACTTTTGTGACTGCAGGGTGGGGAACCTAGAAAAGAAGTTGGGGAGAAGGCACTCAGACTCAGACAGACCACCCGGACAGGACAGAAGGGCCAAGATGGGGAGAGAAGGAGCAGAGTTGAGGGGAGGACCCAGCATTGTGGGGTTGGTGCATTTGGATGGCTGTGCCCTTCTGCCATGCTCTGAAGAGAAGCCTGAGGGTGGACATGCCAATCAGTATGAGGTAAGAGGTGTGGCAGGGTCTGTTCTCCACACCCTCCCCTGTGGCACCTCTGGGCCCTGCGTAATCACTTACTAGTGCACGTTTCACCCTGACTGCACTATGCCCCTTACAGTCTGTCTTCCCTCCTGGATCACAAACTGCATGAGAGCAGCACTTGTATCTTTTTTTTTTTTTTGAGACAGAATCTCACTCTGTTGCCAGATGGGAGTGCTGTGGCGTGATCTAGGCTCACTGCAACCTCTGCCTTCCTGGTTCAAGTGATTCTCCTGCCTCAGCCTCCCAAGTAGCTGGGATTATAGGCATGCGCCACCACGCCCAGCTAATTTTTGTATTTTTGGTAGAGATGGGGTTTCATCATGTTGGCCATCGTGATCCGCACACCTCGGCCTCCCAAAGTGCTGGGATTACAGGCATGGGCCACCATGCCCAGCTGTATCTTATTTTATCTTGGTCTCCCCAGTGCCTAGCACAAAGCCTGGCATCTACTACACATGGCACGAACTAATCGTCTTGTAAGCCAAAGTAGTCTGTCTTGTTTCTTTATAGGACTTTTTTTTTTTTTTTTTAAGTATTCTCGGGAGTTAGGAGGCTTAGGGCTGTATCTTTGAAATGTAGATAGTGTTCTTCATTTGAACTTGCAGCTCAACACCCATCCTAGCCTATGTAGTATATTGAGGAAGGAGTACTGAGTGCATTCTCCTCCTCAGGGCAGGAAAACAGCCTCGTGGAAAAAAGAAAGTCATGAGGGCAAATCCATGTTTTGTTTCTCTTTGTGACATTATGTCAAATGTACTCTTTTTGTCTCACAGTAAGATGATTATGTTATCAGCCCTATTAAGCCCAATGCCCCTTTTTTATAATATTTTGAAATGCCCCCTTTTCCATCCCAAAATGGATTCATAGAAATTACAACCTACCTACACATATAATCTAGAAAATCAGTCTGAGCCCTAACAATATAATAGAGAAATAAGAATAACTTATAACAAAATAATTTAAATACTTGAGCACAGCCACACCAGAAGACAAAATGAAATAGACACTTGCACCTATACCTAGAATCACTATGCAGGTGACACTCTAACACAGACTGTTGTGTCAGTGACTTAAATGTTACACTGGTGTTGATGACAGCAATGTCAGTTTCTCAAATGGTGAACATTTTAGAATGTTAATTTTCAAACAAAGTACTCAGTTTTCTCAATTTACCCTGGAAAATACAGTTTATATTAAAATGTGTGCAAAATATATTTGATGTTCACAAGTGAAAGGGAGTCAGGTTCTAGGCCCTGATAGTTGCTCTTTACCTACCCTCGTGTCTGAGGAACACTCCAGAAGTGTATGGAATGCAGGACAGGTTTTGATTGTTCTCTTTAGGGCATTGCACGCCATCCAGCATCCCTGGCTGCCATCACTCAGTGCCGCTGTGACAACCCAAAGTGTCCCCACAGATTCCTGCAACTCTACTTAGGGAGAGCTGAATCCTGTGGAGAATCATAGCTCTGAGATTCCACTAAAAGAGAGAAATCAGACCAAAGGAAAAGCAGAAGTCTTTAAGCATGGTATATAGACAAGGCAACTCACATGACAATGAAGACACAAAACTTTCTCACTCATGACATCAGCTTTGGTTTGATTTTTAACTCAAGTTTGATAGTGTGCTCAACATCATGTTAAGCCTTGTAAGAGACAGAAGTTGGGAAGAAACACCCCCCCAGACACACACACACACACACACAGAGGGACACACACACACACACACACACAGAGGGACACACAAAGGGTCCCTGCCCTCAGGGACTTCCAGTCTAGTAAGTAAGGTGGAACAGCTACAGCATAATCCAGGTCAGCGAAAAATTGAGCCTAAAACAGAGTAAAGACACAGGTGTGTGTAAGAAGTGGGGCCCCTGGGCCTCACAATAGGCACTTTACCCGGGTGGATTTCATGGAGACCCCTCCGGCTGTGTTGTCCGCAGGGTACGATTTTATGAAGGCTCTGAGTTGGTGGCTGACTCTGGAGTCACCATAGACACCACAATGCGTGGAGGCCGACTTGGCGTTTTCTGCTTCTCTCAAGAAAACATCATCTGGTCCAACCTCAAGTATCGCTGCAATGGTAACATGCATTCTCATTACTGTTCAATGTTGTTACTAGAATTAGTCAAATATTGCCACCTTATTTTTATACCGCACTTCCCCCCAAAAGCCCAACGCTCATACCACGTAGTCATTAAAACCTGATAGTCCCTGTGTACCAGAAGTAAAAAGCAGATCGCATTTATCCTATTTTATGCATGTGGAGATTAAGACCCACAGAATTTGACTGCATGGTTTAGGGTTTGGGGTTCAGTGAGAAATCCAGTCAGATTTAATTTACAGAAAACCTTAATTTTTTCATGTAGTTAAAACATAATCATAGATGCAAAACCCACTCTGCCTGCTGCTTTTCTGTAGCGCCGGGAAGGAGCACTCCTGGGCTTTAAGCCAACGGTTTGCAAAGCAGCCTGCAGGAGAAAATGGCGGCGAGGGCCTGCGGGGCCTCCTGGGCGGGCTAACAGCGCCCCCTACGGGATGCCTGCGCCTCGGGCAGGGGTTCGGGGTGGAAGGAACCTCGCTAACCTCCCTGTGCGCATTCCTATTGCAGACACCATCCCTGAGGACTTCCAAGAGTTTCAAACCCAGAATTTCGACCGCTTGGATAATTGAACCAAGAGAGCAATCCGTAACTGCTTTTCCGAACACTAAAACCATATATTTTTTAACTTCCTTTAATTTTCTTTATATACACTGTGGCTTTCTTTTACCAACCCAAATAAATAAAAATGTTTTATATGAATGTGGCAATAAAGGAGATCATTTTTAAAAACCGTGTTGCTCAGACAGTGCTCTCGCGTGAGGGATCCCCGTTAACTTGCAGGGTGGTGGTTTCTTCTCAGACCCGGTAGCTGGTAAGATGAACCTGTGCGTGAATCACAAGGTCCAGGCCAGAGGTCTCATCTGGGGTTCCCCCCCAGTTTGCTCCATACAAAAGGCCTAACCGTTCCATGCTCATCTCGGCAGCTTCCTTATTTTGGCTAAAGGGTCTCGAGAAACACGTGTTCGTGGGGGCACCTTCCCTAGGAAGGCGTTTTTCTGACCTACTCCTGGGACAGATTTGCCCAATTCTTTCTGATGCTCTCCACCCATCCCACACCTTCCAGACTTCTATTCTGGTCCCTTCAACGTCATTCTTAAGCTTATTTATATATTTGGCTCCCCCTAGTGGATTATAAGCATATTGACAATAAAGGATCATGTCATTACAATCAATATCGCCACAGTACCTGGAATATAGCCAATAAATGTTTGCTGAATAAACGAAGAATGAATGAATGAATGCCTCTTAAGTGAAAGGACAGTAGAGTGTATATGATCATAAAAGCCCTCCTCAACTCAAAAAGTCACAACATATCCTCTATCTGTGGTACCAGTAGCTGGATGGACAGGGCAGAAACTTGCCTAATTTGTACACTAGCCTTTCTTGTATCTCAGTTGTAAGTCAAAGATACAAGCAAATTTGTATAAGTTCTCTAGAAATTTAGTTTCAAAGAATTTGCTGTGTGGTTATAAAGTTTCTTATCCCAGAATTCCTAGAGATATATTAAATCATTTATGAAGAAAAAACACCACAGTTTTACCATGACTTTAACAATAAGAAAATACAACGGTGCATGCATGAGATCTGGTGGATTTCTGGACATCCTCCTCTCATGTACAGCCTGGAGATGTGTGTTGCCTTGTAATCCAGGACATCTGATCTCCTACATCAAAAACTCCAATGGGGCCACGTGTGGTGGTGCCTGCCTGTGGTCCCTAGCACTTTGGGAGGTCAAGGCAGGCAGATCACCTGAGGCCATGAGTTCAAGACCAGCCTGGCCAACATGGCGAAACCTGTCTCTACTAAAAATACACAAATTAGCCGGTTGTGGTGCCACTTGCCTGTAGTCCCAGCTATTTGGGAGGCTGAGGTGGGAGAATTGCTTGAGCCCGGGAGGCAGAGGCTACAGTGAGCCAAGATGGTACCACTGTACTCCAGCCTGGGCAACAAGAGTGAGTGTCCTATGGCTCCTATATTCTCCCTGAGGCTGGTGTAAGGAGGAGGCAACCCACGCCATGCCCACCCCTGGGGCAGCCTCCCTGCTGTCAGCTGTGCAAGCCCCAAGAACACAGTATGTCCACAGGAAACAGACTCTCTTGGTTAAATCTTTTGTGTCTATAATTGTTTTAGAAACCATGGGCCCACAGGCGATCTAGAACATAATTCCATCCCTTAGGGAGCTTATTTCATTTTTGGGAAGACAAAACTTTTTATGCAAAACAAGCAACAAAGATGCATGTAGATCCAGCAGTGTGCTGAAGCCAGCTCCTACCAGCTCATAAGAGCCAATTATTCAAGTTTTAGGAACACTGTGAGCCAGTTAAACTGTTGGTAGTTTCAAATTGTCCATGGTGGGAGTATTTACACAGAAACTGGCAAACACTACAAATCAGGGCTCCAGAGAACTGGTGGTTAAACATTTATCAGCACACAAGTGATTATTCTACCTTGTCCTATTCCTAGTTGGCCCTCATTTTTTTTTGAAGCTGATATAGAAAACATGAGGCTTTCAGAAAATACCTTGCATATTTTCTTACTTCAGAAAATGAAGTAAGAAAAGTGAAAATGGACAGGGTGCTATGGCTCACACCTGTAATCCCAGCACTTTGGGAGGCCTAGGCAGGAGGATCACTTGAGGTCAGGAGTTTGGGACCAGCCTGGCCAACATAGTAAAACCCCGTCTCTACTAAAAATACAAAAATTAGGCCAGGTGCAGTGGCTTATGCCTGTAATCCCAGCTCCTCAGGGGGCTGAGGCACAAGAGTCTCTTGAACCCAGGAGGCAGAGGTTGCAGTGAGCTGAGATCATGCCACTGCACTCCAGCCTGGGCGACAGAACAAGACCTGTCTGAAGGAAAAAAAAAAAAAAGTAAAAATCAGGAAGCACTCGAGAGAAACAAGCCAAGTGGAGACTCAGAGGGTGAGTTAGCAGGTGTGGTATGCTCTCCCCCCAGTAACTCCCTGGGCTTCTTGAATACTTGTTATACTCAACCTTAGCACAATGACTCAAATTCCTATTACAGTTCCATTAGGTTAGTAAGAGCCTCATTTGAATCTTACACCTCTAGGACTGAGTGGCCATCAATCTCTCACCAACTAGTATGAATTCATTCCAATGCCCATTCACCTCCTGACTTCTCATGGAGATTGAGAAGACTGAGGAGTTGGGCATGGTGGTCCTAGCTACCTGGGAGGCTGAATGGGGAGGATCACTTGAGCCCAGGAGTTCAAGTCCAGCATGGGCAACATAGCAAGATCCTCTCTCTCTCTCTCTCTTTTTTTTTTTTTTTAAGTACTAGGGGAATGGGAGGTGTGACTGGGAAAGAAAAGAGGCATTGTCACTGTAGGGAAAAGACCATGGCTGAGTAGAATCCCATGGGAAGTGTGGGAGATCTCTGGGGGCAGGATGAGGACACTAGGGGCAGCCAGAGGAGGCCTGGGGGCATGGGAGCAGGTGCACAAATGGAGGTGAAGCCCTTTTTGCCTACACCCAAGAAAAAAGAAAAAAAAAAAAAAAGCTCTTCCTTCTCCCCATCCAGGTTATTAGTCCTAGGCTCCAGAAGTATTATGGTGATTATTCTTAGGTTAATTTTGGAGACAGGCTATAGAGTTAAAGAGAATGAGGAGGATACTGAATCCAGCCACCTTCTACTGAAATATTTGTAGGCATTTTTTATGGCCTAGGCTAGAAGATAACTGGGAACAGACTCAAGCAACAAAAAATAATTTGGTCCAGAAGCGAAGCTGTGGGAAAAATAGATAATGTACAGCACGAATCTAGGGGTGAGAGGTGGGGTGCCCCTGCTTGGGATACACACCTGGGGTCCCCAGTAACATCGGGACTGTAAAGGGTGGCTCACCCTTTCAGTGGCACGAAGAAACCCCCTGCAGTGTCTACAGCTCCGCATCTTACAGTCCCACCCAATTTGGTCATAGGCAACCTCAGGTGACAGACACTCACCCCAAATTTCCTGGGGCAGTATAGTTGATACTCAGCCCAAATTCCCTGGGGCAGTATAGTTTCCACAGTGGGTGAGGGTGTTTTATTCCAGAGAAATAATTCTAGTACTTTAGAATTAAGTACAGAGATGCTGAAGTCAATTGGACCCACCACCCTAATATTTTTGTGTGGTGTTGGGGAATTATGTGTGAGTATGTGGCAAGGCACTTGAAATATCTAAGAGAATTTGGCATAATTAGAGAATGCAATAAATTGAACTTATGATTCCAATTTAGGATCAGACAGATGCTCCTCACCTTAAAATGGGGTTTTGTCCTAATAAATCCATAAGTTGAACATATCTTAAGTCCAAAGTGCATTTAGTACTCCAATAAAGCCAAGTCAAAAGTTTAAGTCATCCATCATTAAGTCCAGATACTCCTCAATTTAAATAGGGTTATGTTTTGATAAAAATCGTAAGTCAAACCATCATTAGTTGGGAGTTGTTTATAGTTGAATATCTGGTTTATCGTCATCATCATTATTATTATTATTGAGACAGGATCTCACTGTTGCTCAGGCTGCAGTGCAGTGGTGCAGTCACGGCTCACTGCAGCCTCAACCTCCTGGGCTCAAGTAGTCCTCCCACCTCAGCCTTCCAAGAAGCTAAGACTACAGGCACATGCCGCCATACCCACCTAATTTTTTGTATTTTTTTTGTAAAGATGGGGTCTTACTGTGTTGCCCAGGCTGGTCTCAAACTCCTGGGCACAAATGATCCCCCTGCCTTGGCCTCCCAAAGAGAGTATTTGATTTTAGACTTGTGATTTTTAAGTCAGAAGGTAGGAGAATTTGGTTGAATATGCAAATATTGAGGTGATTAAGATAATTTATCATCCATTATATAAATTTTTTAATTTTACAAGTTATATAAGCACATAGGTAGGTTTCATCAAATGACAAAAATATATTTTAATGTTACAAATTAGCATAGTATATTATGTCATGAATTAATATATTACGTTTATAAATGGGATTTAGAGTGTTTAAGGAAATTTAATTAACTAAGTTTGCAAATGGGACTAAACATTAATCAAAGGCCTAAAAGTGATTATATATTTTGCTGTAGAGTAATAAGTAGATTTGCATATTTATAGAATATAGTAAAGTAATACAATTTGTAAGTTGAATTTTTTAACTTAAGGTTTTGTAATTTGTAACTTTAATAGAATATTAATTTTAAAACCAAAGTCACCATAAATTGTGTTTTCTGTAAAAGAAAACCTTTCCTTCAGGGATAAGGAAAGCCTCCTGCAAGCTCCACATTTTACCACCTCACCCAAATCATTGGTTAATAAACAACTTCAGTCAATTGACATGCACCCCAAATTTCCTGAGGCAGTAGAGTTTCCTTAGTGGAGAAGGGTCTTTTCTTCCTGAGAAATAATTCTACAATTGTAGAACTAAGTACAGAGATGCTGAAGTCAAGTGGACCCATCATCTAATATTTTTGTGTGGTGCTTGGGAATTATGTTTGAATATGTGGCGAAGTACTGGAAATATCTAAGAGAATTTGGCATAGAGAATGCAATAAATTCAACATGGGATTCTAGTTTAAAATGCATACAGATGCTCCTTGACTTACCATGTAGTTACATCCTTGGATAAATCCACGGCAAGTCAGAAATATCATAAGTGAAAATGCATTTAATATCTTGATAAGTTCATCATAAAGTCAAAAAAATCTTAAGTCAAACCATTATAAGTTGGGGATTGTCTGTAGTTGAGTATTTGATTTCAGACTTGTGATTTTAAATCAGAAGGTAGGGAGAATTTGGTTGAATATGTAAATGATATTGAGGTGGTTCAAATAATTTATAATCCACTATATAAATTTTTTTAATTTATAAGAGTTATTTAAGTGTGTAGGCAGGTTTTGTCACACAAGTGACATAAAAATAATACATTAACTTTATAAATGGAATTTAAATTTATTGTTTATAATGTGTTACAAATTAGCATAGTATATTGTGTTATAAATATATTAAATTTATAAATGGAATTTAGAGCATTTAAAGAAATTTAATTAAGTTTACAAATGGCACTAGACATTAATCAAAAGCTTACAAATTATAAATTTTGCTCTAAAGTAATAGATTTGTATATTTATAGAATATAGTAGAGTAATAAGATTTTTAAGTTGAACTTCTATACTTAAGATATTGCAATTTGTAACTTTAATCAAACATTAATTTTAAAAACCAGTCACCATAAATTGTGTTTTCTGTGTACAAAAGCTACCCTTATAAGCAAATAACAAAATCAATAAAAAACAGTACAGTGACAGTCAGCACTGATTTTTTTTTTATTGAGGGGTGAAGATCTGGGGAAATGCATCCTCAATTCCAAATAAGGGGCTAACAATCATTCCAGAGCACTGCCCTTTTCTACACTGGGGACTGTCACCGCACAGAGGGATTAAAGGACCTTGATTCAGCTCTCCCCGGCTCCAGGGCATCACCAAGCAGCTGGCTGCAGCATCGCTGGGGGCCTGGGCTCTCCTGCTGTCAGCTCTCAAACCCCTCATTTGCCAGGACACATGGCCTGAAGAATGCACTAGGCCCAACTTGGAGCCCTGGTGTGGCAATGCGGCAAGGAACACCTCTCTCTTCTCCCTGCTGCATTAAAAATGTTAAGGGTGCCTAAACATGTCTGCTTATCTGGAGGGCTGGGGTGAATGAGGCCTCCACAATGAAAGCTCTCCTATTCTGGCTGTGCCACCTGACTAAGAAGTAACTTTAGCTTATTTCCTTGGCTCATCATAAAAGAGTGAAAAGTATTTTCCTCACATTGTCTACTTTCTCAGCTATGGAGTGAACATGCATCACGCCTTCAACTCGGGTCCTTGAGAAAAAACAACTTTCTTTCCCAAATTTCACCTTGTTTTTCTTCTGAGAACTTATCATGCCAAACTCAAGAGAAACATAACCTCAGTCTTTCTTGGGGTTATCATTCTTCTTCCAGAATCAAGACTCTAGGATGTCTTCTCAGCACCAAGGTGTTTGGGGAGGAGGACATCTATCCACACACATTCCTTCCAACGTGACCATAGTCAGCACCCACCCCCCATACTCTGTTAGAGTTAACAGACCACACTGGGGACCTCAAATCTGTGTGAACCTTTGCAGCCAGTCCTTTACTGGCCCTCACCTATGGACTGCAGAAAGCCCCCACAGGCCTCCCTTCCTTCCCTCTCAGCATGGGAGAATCCTTCTCAAATATGAGGAGGGAAGCCTCATTCTCCCTCTTGCTTTTGGCCAAGAAATCTCCATTCCCAGTGTTCCTTCACTTACGCCCTGCTATGACTTGAATGTGCCCCCCTGAAGCTCATGTGTTGGAAACTTAATCCCTAATACAACACTTTTGAAAAATAAGGCCTAATGGGAGGTGTTTAATTCATGAGGGCAGAGCCCTTGTGAATGGATTAATGTCTGTTATAAAAGTGCTTGAGGCTGTGAGTTGCATTTCTTGCTCTCTTATGCTCTCTGCCCCTCCATCTCCCACCAGGGGATGACACAGCACAAAGGTCTTTGCCAGATACCGGCACCTTGATCTATCTTGGACTTCCCAACCTCCCGTGTAAAATAAATTTTCTTTCTTTATAAGTCACCCAGTCTGTTGTATTCTGTTATACCAACACAAAATGGACTAAGACACTCCCAAAAACCCTAGAATTCAACTATGGGCTTAGCTCTAGGTACACAAAAACTAGAACAGTTTGCAAGCTGGCTCTGACTCACACCACCACAGCCTCACTGATATAGTGGGCCCAGAGTCCACTCTGCCTGAATGGGAGGACAGGTGCAAAGGGAAATATGAAAAGGAAATGGGTCAATATCTCAAAGTGCTACTGCAACATATTGTGAACAACTTCAATAGCTAATTTAGAAAAATTCTTTTTTAGAAATGAGGTCTCACTATGTTGCCCAGGCTGGTCTCACACTCCTGGGCTCAAGCAATCCTCCCACCTCAGCCTCCCAAAGTGCTGGAATTACAGGCATGAACCACCACACCTGGCCTCCTACTGTTTAGATTTGTTCCTAAAAGTAAAAGATGCCTGTGTTTAAACCAGGCCAGATCACTCACCCTAGAAATTCCACAAATAGCCCATGAGCTGAGGGTTCCAGGCAGACGGGTGGCTGAGCCCAGTTCCCATGCTGGCCTGGAGGAGAAGACCTAGGAAGTCACAGCTTAGGATACACTGGGGTGGGTGGGAAGGTTTGCTTTTATCCATTACCCAAGCTGTGATTCAGTGCACAAATCTCCCTTTCGTTAAGTTTAACTTGTTGAGTAACATTAAATTTATACGCTGCAAAGCACAATAGAATTTCACTGCTGTGAACATATATGTTCACAAGCGTCCAACTAAGTGTGAGTATCTGCTGCCGCATTGGGGGTATTTACTAAATAGTTGTTCATTAGTTATTTATTTTGTAGCAGCTACTAGAGTAAACAGTAGCAGATATCTAATGTCTAAGAAAAATTTATGGAAGGAAGATTTGAATGGAAAATTTTCTCCATTAGCATATTTTTAAGGAGTTTTCCTCACAACAATTCCATCCCACTCCTACCCCTCCTACCCCTCCTACCAGAATTCTGAGGATCAGGGCTTGAGAACTAACTTCTCCAAAGTCCCAGTAGCCCTGTGGCTTTCTATAGGCTCCTGGAGGATGAGGACTGTGCCACGTTTATCTCACCCTCCACCCCCCCAATAAAGTACAAATTTGTGGAATTGGAGAGGCCAAGAGGCCTCAAACTCTTGTCTCTTTCATGTCATCCACTAGGAGGCAGCAATCCTCTAAAAATAGCACCTAAACCAGCCACTTTTTTCGCTCAAAGATGACTAAATTTCATTAAAAGTAGGATAACAAACGCCTGTTATCCCAGCAGTTTGGGAGGCCGAGGCGGGTGGATCACGAGGTCCGGAGACCGAGATCATCTTGGCCAACATGATGAAACCCCATCCCTACTAAAAATACAAAAACTAGCAGGGCATAGTGGCGGGCGCCTGTAGTCCCAGCTACTCGGGAGGCTGAGGCAGGAGAATGGCGTGAACCCGTGGGGGCGAAGCTTGCAGTGAGCTGAGATCGCGCCACTGCACTCCAGCCTGGGCGACAGAGCAAGTATCTGTCTCAAAAAAAAAAAAAAAAAAAAAAAACTACAATTTTTTAAACTCTGCTCCTAGCACTATGCTATATGCTAATAGTTCAGGGCTTAAGAACACTTTTATTGGCCAGGAGTAGTGTCTCACCCCTGAAATCTCAGCACTTTGGGAAGCTGAGGCAGGACGATCCTTCAGCTCAGGAATTTGAGACCAGCCTGGGCAACATATTGAGACCCATCTCTACTGAGAATGTTATAACAATTAATCAGGCATGGTGGGGTGCGCCATAGTCCCAGCTACTTGGGAGGCTGAGGTGGGAGGATCACTTGAGCCTGAGTGGAGGGGCTGCAGTGAGTATGATTGCACCAGCACCACTGCACTTCAGCCTGGGTGACAGAGCAAGACCCTGTCTTAAAAAAGAGAACTCTTGGCCGGGCGCGGTGGCTCAAGCCTGTAATCCCAGCACTTTGGGAGGCCGAGACGGGCGGATCACGAGGTCAGAAGATTGAGACCATCCTGGCTAACACGGTGAAACCCTGTCTCTACTAAAAAATACAAAAAAACTAGCCGGGCGAGGTCGCGGGCGCCTGTAGTCCCAGCTACTCCGGAAGCTGAGGCAGGAGAATGGCGTGAACCCGGGAAGCGGAGCTTGCAGTGAGCTGAGATCCGGCCACTGCACTCCAGCCTGGGCGACAGAGCAAGACTCCGTCTCAAAAAAAAAAAAAAAAAAAGAACTCTTATTTACCAAACCAAACATCTCAACAAAAAGCAACAACCACCACATAGGAAGGAAACCACCACCTAAATTTGAGTTATTGTAGTCTCTGAATGAACACTGAAGCCTTAGCTTCTTTTAGGTATTGCCTCGCAAAGAATTCTGCCTTTTCCCTCAGCCTAAATTCACAGGATAGAGTCTTCTCCATGAGCAAAGCAAAGAGCCATTCATCTTATCCACTCATCATTCACTCATTCTTCAGACACACACTGAGCAATTACTATATACCAGGCCCTGTGCTAGGTACTGGGAGGGATTTTAAAAGAACACAAAGCCAGTCCATTTTAGTCCAGGCCTCTGTATGACTGAAAGCCTTTGTCATCCTATTAATAATACTGATCATAACTGCAAAAGTATAGTGTAGTTTAGAAGTAAATGAACCTGGCTGGGCACAGTGGCTCACGTCTGTAATTCCAGCACTTTAGGAGTTGGAGACAGGCAGATCACTTGAGGTTAGGAGTTTGAGACCAGCCTGGGCAACATGGCAAAACCCATCTCTACTAAAAATACAAAAATTAGCCACGTGTGGTGGTGCACACCTGTAGTCTCAGCTACGTGGGAAGCTGAGACAGGAGAATCACTTGAACCTCAGATGCAGAGGTTGCAGTAAGATTGCACCACTGCGCTCCAGCCTGGGTAGCAGAGGGGGATTCCATCTCAAAAAAAAAAAAAAAAAAAAAAAATTAACTGCACCTCAAAGCCAACCACTAGATTCTCTCACTCTATTTAGAGGATATTTGTTTGTTGTAAGAACCCAGACTTAATCCTGAGAGGTTTTAGCGGGTCTAAAGAGAGCCTCATCCTAAACATCCCTGCAGGGAGAACTCTTCCAGGCAGCAGGGGGCAGGCAGCTTCCTGGCCCAGGACAGTTTGCATGACCTAAATTACTTGAGTCAAAAATTCTTTGGCCCACATAGTAGTTTGGTGGTGGTTGCTGGGTTTTCAATTTGCTAACTTGAGCAAACATTTGAGTGTTTTTACACAAAAACCTGGATTTCCAACTTCTCTTTAAAAAGTCAAAAGCTCCGGCCTCCATCTGCATTCATGCCCAGAAACCTTGAAAAGGGCCTGTGTTCTCCATGCATCACAGTGTCCACATATGTAAGTTTATACCTGGCCCTGTAAGTGATCGAGTATGAGACTCCGTACTTGGGATTTCCCAGGCGCCATGCGGCCTGCAGGGGATATGGAGAAGGTTGGGACTCAACCCCTCTTGTGGCAGGTCGGGTCTCACTAACAGCTAAACAGGCAGGCCTCCATGACCACTGTTTCAGCACTGCCTGAGTGCTTAGATTAAATATTAAAGGCTGCAAGAGCCAGTGCCCTTACACAAAGGCTGGAATGTAACAAAAGTCCACCAAGAGTCTTGCCTAGGCCTTTCCTGGGCCTGGAAGCATGATAAAATAACAAAGAAATTCTTACATTCCTTGTACCCACGTTGAGGATTAAACACGTTTTATTGGGGGTCAGCAAAGAACTCCCCAGACCTCCATAACTCAGCAGGAGACAAGATAGGGGAATCACCTCCAGCATCTGGATCCATCTAGATTAAGTAAACTTACTAAGGCTCCGGAGGAAGGTCTCCAGGACTCAGACCTTAGTTATGGATTAGAGGGAATCAATCACTTGTGTCTTTTGATGAATGCACACTTACACATAGACACATAGCTTCAAAGTATATAAGCACTGGAAAACTTTGTAAATTTGAGTTGGTCTGTGATATTTTCCTGGCCTTCTCCCTGTACTCGGTTACAGAAATAACCTCTCTTCTTTCCCGGTTTATCTGCATCTCATTACTGGGCTGTGAGAACAAGCAGCCCAAACCCTTGGTTCAGTCTGGGAACATTTTGGCTGACAACCTGTTAGGGGTTGTCACCATTGCCTGGAGAGGATGGGGTGCAGTGAGGGCCAGCCGACAGGAGCTGAGGTCTCGGGTAGAGGACACCTACCTCATCAATAGATGGAGAGAGATTCAAACCGAGCATCACTGACTCTGGCTCCAAAATCTGAAATTCTTTTATAGCTACAGCACATATTCATCAGGTGTACAGAGAAGAGCTAACAGCAGGCCCAAGATGGCTGGCGATCCTTAGTTAGAAAGGCCTAATTGCAAAGTTGGCCCTTGGCTGATATCTGCACACTTGACTTTCCAGAGTGTTCCCCATGATTTCTGAACCTGATAAGAGTGGTTCACTGTGTCTTGACTGTACAGTGTGGTTTATGCCGAGCATCTGCTTTCTTTCTGGGAGGTGGAATTTTGGTACGTGGTAGGGAAAAGGTGCCTATGGGACCAGACCCTAATAAAAACCCTGGGTGCTGAGTTTCTAATGAGCTTCCCTTGTGGCCAACATTTCATATGCTTTGTCACAACTCATTGCTGGGGAAATTAAGCACATATTATGTGACTTCCACCTGGAGAGGACTCTTGGTAGTTTGCCCCCTGGTTTTCTCCGACTGGGCCCCACACACTGTTGTTTTTTTTTCTGCTGATTTTGCCCTGTATCCTTTCACTGTAATAAAGTATAACTGTGAGCATAAGTAGATGCTGAGTTATGCTTCAGCCAATCACTAGCTTCTCTCTCTCTATTTAGAGGGCATTTGTTTATTGGAAGAACCCAAACTTAATCCAGAGAGTTTTTACCTGCGTCCAAAGAGAGCCTCGTTCTAAACATCCCTGTCTAGAAAGCTTCCAATGAAACTTTCTAGCCAACCACTTAAATGTAGTGGTGTTGGGGACCCCAAAACATCAGTCACCTATCTGCAACAACTGAAAGATGCCTTGGGCTTACAAAGTGCAAAGAATAATTGAGGTGCTAGGTCATCACAGGCATCACTAATGAGAAAATAGTGGGAAACAGGGGCCTAAAAGTTGAGGCCAATAACCACAAAACGCCTGCAGAGCTGGAGGAGCAATACTCAAAGTGGAGACCCCTGAGACTGGACACATGACAAGGGACAGAGTCTAACTGAAGTGGATTATTTGGTGAGTCTCACACCTGGAGAAACTTAAGGTGAGGCAGTCACCCCTAATACCTGCTCTACCCTTCTTTTGTAGTCATAGTGCCCCAAATTTTTGCAGGAACCCAGATGCCCAGAATAAAAGAGTACACTTCCCAGGTTAGTTGTGGCCATCTAAGTTCTGATCAGTGGGATATAAGCAAAAAAGTTCATGGCAGCTTCTGGGAATCTTCTTCTAAAGATGGTTACTTTTTCTTTTTTTAAAAGATGGATTCTCCCTCTGTCGCCAGGCTGGGGTGCAGTGATGCAATCTTGGCTTACTGCAACCTCTGCCTCCTGGGTTCAAGTGATTCTCCTGCCTCAGCCTCCCAAGTAGCTGGGATTATAGGCATGCACCACCATACCTGGCTATGTTTCACCATGTTGGTCAGGATGGTGTCAGTCTCTTGACCTCATGATCCGCCTGCCTCGGCCTCCCAAAGTGCTGGAATTACAGGCGTGAGCCACCATGCCCGGCCAGATGGTTAGTATTTCTTATTCGTCCTCTTCTCCCTCCTCCTAGGCTGGAATATGGATATAATGGCTGACGCTCCAGAGGCTGTCTTGAGTTGATGAGAAAGCCTTGGGAATAGAGGTGTCATCGCAGAGAACAAGATAGAACCGCCACCGTGGAGTAACATGCCAGTAACTTACCATAAAATTTCTCTCACTGGACTTTGTGGACGTGAAAAATCTACATCTGTTCTTGGGGCTTTACTGTTACTTCCAGCTAAATTTAATCCTCCTTAATGCAAAAGAAATTCAGGATGGGGAAGTGTTTATAAAGTCATGTATCCAGAACCATAGACTCACCAAATCTTCAATCTAAAGAGTCATCAGGAAGCTTTTTGTTTCGGCCTTTTCATTTTACAGTTGGAAAAACTGAGGCGCCTCTGTGATTTGTCAGGGTTACATGGCTAGTTAGGAGCAAAACTGAGGCCAGATCCCAGGTTTTGGGGCTACAGACTCTTGGTTCTCATTTTCCTGCTATGAGAACTGCCTCAGGTAGGCCAGGTCAGGGGTAAAGTCCAAAAGGGAGTTTCTCTCTAGAGGACTCAAAGAAAAAGTAGTGCCAGATTGCCGTAGCTCACGCCTGTAACCCCAGCATTTCGGGAGGTCGAGGCAGGTGGATCGCTTCAGCCCAGGAGTTTGAGACCAGCCTGGGCAACATGGTAAAACTCCATTTCTTCAAAAAATACTAAAATTAGCTGGATGTGGTGGTATGTGCTTGTCGTTCAAGCTACTTGGGAGCCTGAGGTGGGAGGATAGCTTAAGCCCTGGAGGTTGAGGCTGCAGTGAGCTACAAATGGTGCTACTGCACTCTAGCCTGGGTAACAGAGTAAGACTCTGTCTCAAAAAATAAAAAATAAGAAAAGAAGAAAAAGAAAATGCGCTGATAGAATGTACATGATGAAATTTCAGAGGTCTCCTGGGAGGCCATCCCACTTCTGGTTTTGATGAGCAGAGACTCAACAGTGGAAGGCAGGTATGACCTCGGCTTTCTCAGGCCCCAGCTTCCCTTCTCTTCACCTTCCTCTAACCCATCAGACTTCACACCTCCCTCTTCCCTTGGTGTTAAAACCTAAGTCTATTCCGAGTGCCTCGAACCCATATGTTGCTTACTAGTGGAACCCAGGCTGGATTTCACCCCACCTGTGCCTTCTTGGCCAGTTGCCTCTATGAAGTACCCAGACCGACAACCTTTTACAGAGGACCAGGCTTGAGAAAGAGCTCGATGGAATCCATCTTTCTTCCCCATGCACATCCGGCCCCACTCACACCGAGGGAGTTTCGTCCCTGCTGGAAACACTGTGGCAGATGCTTTGGTGGCCTGCCCATTTCTCTTTCCACTTTGTCATTCACGGATGTCAAAGCACTAGCACCTGTAGTTCTTTGTTTCTGGGCTTCCTCTGGTGCAGAAGCTGCTTTTTCTGCCTATGTTGGAGGTGCGGGGGATTTAGGAGACCTAAGGAATGGGCTCCAATGAGATGAAGGGAGTGGGTGTGAAAAGCCTCAGCCCCTCGCCTGGTGGGGGCTGCCTCTGAGGAATGTACCCTGCATTGTTCCCGCATGATTAGGCTCCAGCTGCCCTCAGTGGTAATGGCCCCCTCCTCCCTCCCCAGTCTAGGGGTGCTTCACCTCCCAAATAAAGAGGGTTCACGCATCCGTATCTCATGGTCTGCTTCTGGGGGAGCTGACCAGAGGCAAACCTTCCTCAGCACTCAGATTTTACTTACTCCAAAATTAGGGAATATTAAGTTTGAACGCATACCCTGTGCTCAAAAGCATGCACACAGACGTATATTTAGAAATTTCTGGCGGGGTGCAGTGGCTCACACCTGTAATCCCAGCACTTTGGGAGGCCAAGATTTTGGAGGCCAGCACTTGAGGCCAGGAATTTGAGATCAGTCTGGCTAACACAGGGAGACCGCATCTCTACAAAAATAGTGACTTAGCTGAGTATGGTGGTGCACACCTGTAGTTCCAGCTACTTGGGAGACTGAGGTGGGATGATCACTTGAGCCTAGAAGTTCAAGACGACAGTGAGCCATGATGGCACCACTGTACTCCAGCCTGGGTGACACAGCGAGACCCTATCTCAATTAAAAAAAGAAATTTCCAACTCTTCTCTGAGCCCACTACCCAAAGACAATCATATCACTCAGCCACTCAGCTGAGCTTTACTGTCCTTCCAAGAATAGCCTAGAAATCCGGTAAGGACAATGAAAACTAGAAAAATGAGGAGACACTGATACTGGATCTCATTATATTTTTAACCCCACTCACCACCTGCAATTACACCCAGACCACAGCCTTTGGTAAGTGCTCAGTAAATCTCTGTTAGTCAACAAAGCTACTGGCAGCTCACACTCTGCCCCTGTGCCATACACCCTGCCCCCAACCCCTGCTCTGTTATCTTGTTTGCACCAAGAATGATTTCCCCACTCCTAGTCTCTCTGCACAGAATGGTGAAGAAACTGCACTTGGTTTTTCCAAACTGTTCTTCAGGCCGGGCACAGTGGCTCATGCCTGTAATCCCAGGACTTTGGGAGGCTGAGGTGGGCGGATCACAAGGTCAGGAGTTCCAGACCAGCTTGGCCAACACGGTGAAATCCTGTCTCTACTAAAAATTTAAAAAATTAGCCAGGCATGGTGGCGCACGTCCATAATCCCAGCTACTCAGGAGGCTGAGGCAGGAGAATCGCTTGAACCTGGGAGGCAGAGGTTGCGGTAAGCCGAGATCGCACCATTGCATTCCAGCCTGGGCAACAGAGCAAGACTCTGACTCAAAAGAAAAAAACAAAAATAAAAACAAAAATTATTCTCCTGCACCCTCAGAAGAATGGGCCAGGAACATGCTCTTGAAACAGGCTGCTTGCTCAAAAGTATATTTCCATATTAGCAGGTGCAGCTGTCACTCCTGCTGGAGGCCTGTTGGCTTCTTGAGAACTGCTAGTCTCACCATTTGCCACATGCCCAACAGGAAAATTTAATTCACAGAAACTCAGAATGCCAGATTCCTCCTCCCTCCCAACTCAGGGATCCCCTCAAGAGCCTGCCTGACAGCTGTTATCTTCTTCATGAACACCTCAAGTGACAGGGAACTCACTGCTGTATGATGTAGCCTATGCTATTGTTGGAAGGCTCCAGTTATTAATAATTCTTAACAGTAAACATCATTTATTAAACATTTGCTATGTGCCAGGCTCTATTAAAAGTAATTTAACTAGCCAGGTGTGGTGGTGTGCACCTGTGGTCCTAACTACTTGGAAGGCTGAGGCAAGAGGATTCTTTGAGCCCACGAGTTCAAGACTGCAGTGAGCTACGATCATGCCACTGCGCTCTAGCCTGGGCCACAGAACAAGAACGCAACTCCTTTAAAAATACAAATTAAATTAAAAGTGCTTGACCTGGGTCAACTCATTTAATCACAACAATCCTATGAAATAGATGCTATTGTTATTACCTCCACCTAACCTGACAGGCAAGGAAACTTGCAGCACAGAGAAGTAAATAATTAGCTCAAGGTCACAGAGCTAGCAAGTGGCAGAATGTGATTTCAAACAAAAAGTGGCCTTCGAGAGCTTTCCTCTGTTGCCTTTTTTCTACTTGGGGCAGAAATCTTCCACCCTATAAGTGAGCCTTTTTAGGTCCAGATCCTTGTGAAATTGTGATGAATGCCAAGGACCCTCTCCATGCTAACGTGCATATGGTCACAAAACTCTGCATATTATTTCAGGGAGTCAACCCACCCAGCTCTTGGACCCCAGGTTAAGAACCACAGCTAACACAAAATAATGTTGCTTTTGTATCTATTTGGAAATTCTCTTATGAACTTTTTTATATCTAACAGACTTTCTCCAGGCTTGATTTTCCCTATTTTTTTTTATTTTTTATTTTTATTTATTTTTTTTTATTTTTTTGAGATGGAGTCTCGCTCTGTTGCCTAGGCTGGAGTGCAGTGACTGGATCTCAGCTCACTGCAAGCTCCGCCTCCCGGGTTTACGCTTTTTTTTTTTTTTTTTTTTTTTGAGACAGAGTCTCCCTCTATAGCCCAGGCTGGAGTGCAATGGTGCAATCTTGGCCCACTGCAACCTCTGCCTCCTGGGTTCAAGTGATTCTCCTGCCTTAGCCTCCCAAGTAGTTGGGATTACAGATATGTACCACCACTTCCAGCTAATTTTTGTATTTTTAGTAGAGATGGGGTTTCACCGTGTTGGCCAGGTGAACTGGTCTGGTCTTGAACTCCTGACCTCAAGAGATCCACCCATCTCAGCCTCCCAAAGTGCTGGGATTACAGGCATGAGTCATTGCGCCCAGCCAATTTTCCCAGTTCTAGATGAAAGAATGTTCAACCACACCAATACTCAAAGATAGACAAATTCAAATAAGAATAAGGTTAAGGTGTTATGTTGTACCTTTATAACAACAAACAACTATAAAGAAAAGACTCAAAAATCAAGTGCTGGCCAGGTGCAGTGGCAGACACCTGTCATCCCAGCACTTTGCAAGGCCAAGGCAGGTGGATCTCTGAACTCAGGAGTTCAAGACCAGCCTGGGCAACATGATGAAACCCCATTTCTACAAAAAAAAAAAAAAAAAAAAAAAGCAAAAAAATTAGCCAGGCACAGTAGTGCGCACCTGTAGTCACAGCTACTCAGGAGACTGAGGTGGGAGGATGACTTAAGCCTGGAAAGTCGAGGCTGCAGTGAGCCATGATCATACCACTGCATTCCAGCCCGGGCAACAGAGCAAGACTCTGTCTCAAAAAAAAAAGACTGCTGGGAGGGTTGTACTCCTGTTGCTGCTGCTATGGTACCTGTATCCACTACCATTAGAAATTCGGCAACACACAGGAAAGACTGATGAAAACACCCATAAGCTTTTGACCTGGTAATTCTACTCCTCGAATTTATTCCAAGAAAATAATTTAGGTAGAAATAAAAGCCACATGTAGAAAGATATTTATAGCAAACTTTTCTCTCAGAGCCAAGAAAAAAAAATGTCCAAAAAAAATTGGGAAATTACAAGTAAATATGGTCATTAGCTTAATGGAATATATAAAATAATGAAAAGCGTTAAAATAACATTCAGGAAAAAATGTGGAGGGCAGAAATTAACATGATGATGATTGTCAATTGTGGGGTGATAGGGTGGGAATGCCCAGGGAAATTTCCATTCACTTTTTAGTGCCTCACTTTAAAAAGTGAGAGACCAAATAATCAGAACAAAAGCAGCTCAGAGGACAAAGAGAGAAACTATAAGGGACCAGAGGATCCCTCAAAAAAATGAAAGAAAACACTATAAATAATATCCTCTATGAAATATGAAAAGATATGCATCCATGAAAGATAAACCGAAGAGGATGGGGGATAATCAGAAAACATGAAAGAAGACCTGGCACGGTGGCTCACACTTGTAATCCCAGCACTTGGGAGGCTGAGTGGGGCAGATCGCCTGACGTCAGGAGTTCAAGACCAGCCTGGCCAACATGGTGAAACCCTATCTCTATGAAAAATACAAAAATTAGCTGGGTCTGGTGGCGTACACCTGTAATCCCAGCTACTGGAAGGCTGAGGCAGGAGAATCGCTTGAACCCAGGAGGCGGCAGTTGCAGTAAGCTGAGATCACACCACTGCACTCTAGCCTAGGAAACAGAGCAAGACTCTGTCTCAAAAAAAAAAAAAAAAAAAGGAAAACATGATAGAATTCTTGGAGATGTAGTTATGACAACTGAAGTAGTAAATTCAACAGAAACTCTGGAAGATAAAGTAGGATAACTATCCAGAAAATTGAACAAAAATAGAGAGATAGAAAATGGGAGAAAAGATGACCAATCCAGAAGACCCAATATCTACCTAATAGGAGTCCACTAAGAGACACAGAGACAATCTCCAGGACAAAGAGTGTAACTGGCCAAGCCAAAGGCATGTGCCCAACCCATGGCTAGGTAGGAAAGGGAGGATCTGACCCATTTGGGTCTAGAATGAAAGGGCACTCTCTTCCCCTACAACCCAAGAATATGGTCCCCCAAAAGGAAAAGTAATAGATGCTATTAGAAAATGAGAGTTAGATGATATACAGCCAAAAGCTACCACTGTCCACTGCACAGGAACCTCTGTTGACTCCTAGTAACCACACCTTCTTCTCTAACTACTCACAGAGCATTTTCAATAGGATTTTTGCATCCTATCAAATGCAAAACCTCCCTTTCTAGGCCTGTTGTGCATTATCATAGCTGAGATGTGTTGTGCACATCCTACATGCCAATTGTTTCTCATGAGTTATCTCATTAAAGCCTTAAAACAAAGCAAACGAGAAAATCATCTTAATAACCCCAATTATAAATCAGGACACTACTGCCCGGAGAGGTTAAGAAGCATGCCCAGTTTCACCCAGCTAATAAAGAGAAAAGCCAGGATTTGGACCTAGTACCCTGACCGTGGAGCTCGCACCCTTATGCCACAGGACTTTATGTACCTCTCCCAGGAGGCTTCTTGGTGCCCCCAGTGACCCCGATGCCTCACCGCGTTCTGGACCCCAAAGAGGATCTAAGGTAGGTCATCAAATGGCCATGAGAACTTCCATCAAGTCACACACGCCGAGCTTTCTGCATGCAGCCCGGTGCCTGGCTCAGAGTCCCTGGCATGCTTGGTCACCCTAGGAGGTCCATCAGCCCTCCCAAGTCACCAGGGTGCTGGGAGCAGCCACTAGATCTCAGCCCTCCTTCAGGTCACACACCTCACTCAGGGGCTGCCCACAGGCTTGCTCTGGCTGTAGCACAGGAACCCCTGCTCCTTCCTATCTGGTGCAAGGAGCCAAGGGGATGCCTTTAAGGAAGGTTACTCCTGTTGGTGAGATGTGTTGTGCAAAAGCAGGTTGACTAGAGAAAAATCATATACATTTATTTAACGTTTATGCACAGGAGACTTCAGAATGAAAACCCAAAGATAACAGGGAAATTGGCCATGTTAATGCTTAGGATTAACGAAGTACGAACAGCTATGTAGAAATGCGATTGGACAAAAAAGGGTACGATCTAATGTTAATAGGCTGAGCTGGGAGATTCAGTGAGGCCTGTGTAGATTCTTGGCCTCTCTGTACAGCGTCCCTTCCTTCTGTGTGTGGAACAGGACCCTCTCTGGAAAGGGAGTCTTATGACCTAGTCAAACGAGGTAGGTCGGATCATTTATTTATGGCTAGTTTTTACACAGAAAGGCAGAGGGAAAATAAGAGTAATATTTTTAGGATTTATGGCTGGCTTTGGGGAAAAGAGGTTCTGGTTTCTATGGGGAAGAGGGATTCTAGTTTCTATGGCTAGACTAGGAGAGAATGGGCCTGAGAGACAGGAGGGCAGGTATGCAGAGAAAAATGTTTAACTTCTGAGGCTTTCATTTTAGAGTAGTGTTTTCTGAGTCCCAATGGTGGGAAGCCAGAGAAAGCAGAACTGTACTTTTGAGAGCCCCCAGACAGCTGACTCTTCCCCCACGCAGCAGCAGTCAGGCCCCAGAGCTCCTCTTGCATGTAAGCAGCAGGGCAAAGCCTCTCTGGGCTGGTGGAAGGTTCTGTGGGTCCGGCTGTATTGGGGTGAAGACCTGTCTGGGAGCCTCTGCAACTATTTATCTGTTCTGCCTTCCTCCCCCTTTGAAAGCTAACCTGGACACAGAAGCTCTCAACATGTAGGAGGCCTTAATTCCAGCTCCATTTAATGCAAGATCTCTTGAAGTGGGTCCCAATCTTAGGCCACAAGTTCAGGTGTGCAGAAAACAAACCATTTTCCTTTTTCTTTTTTTTTTTTTTTGAGACGGAGTCTTGCTCTGTCACCCAGGCCAGAGTGCAGTGGCGCAATCTCTACCTCCCAGGTTCAAGCGATTCTTGTGCCTCAGCTTCCTGTGTAGCTGGGATTACAGGTGTGCACCACCACACCAGGATAATTTTTGTATTTTTAGTGGAAACAGGGCTTCACCATGTTGCCAGGCTTGTCTCCAACTCCCGACCTCAAGTGATCCACCTGCCTCGGCCTCCCAAAGCGTTGGGATTACAGGCGTGAGCCACCGCGCCCGGCCAACAAACCGTTTTTCTGTCACAGACTTTAATTCTACTTTGATTCCTATCCTGCCAATGTGGCAGAAACATAATCTCTGTTGATTTAGAATTTACCCAAGCCCTGAACCTAGGATGTTGTCAACGTCCCATTGAGCTCTGGGAAATGGGGTCTTTATTGTCTTTTGTCACATGGGTGTCTGGAGGATATTGTCACTTACTTTGTGCCCTACACAACTGCAGACCACTATTCAAAGGCTATACAGTTTGCTCTCACTGCTGTAACAAATTACCACAAATATAATGGCTTAACACAACACAAACTATTTCTCACAGTTTCTGTAGAAGTGCAACATAGGTCTTACCAGGTGTTGGCTGTGCTGGGCTTACAGACGGAGACTCTAGGAAAAAATCCTCTTCCAAGCTCGTTCAGGTTGCTGGCCCAGTTCAGTTCTTTGTGAGTAAACTTGCTAGGTGGCAGCTAGGGTCACCCTTAGCTCCTTAGAGTTCCTTCTTTGCTCCTTGCACATCATCCAGGAGGCATCAGATCCTTCTCACACTTAGAAGATCATGGACTCAGCCTTCTGCGGCATCTGACTCTTCCGCCTTCCTTTTCTGCTTGATTACATCGGGTCCACCTGGATGTGCTGCGTTTTCTCCCTATTTTAAGGTCAGCTGATTAGTAACCTTAATTCCATCTGCAAAGCCCCTTCCCAGCAGAACCTAAATTTGTGTTTGATTGACCAAACAGGGAACTGGAGAAGGGAGAGTATCTTTAGAGTTTTGCCTGCAGCAGAGGCCGCCGTGTGAGCACATCCCTGGAGGTGTGCAGGGCAGCCACCATCACTCACCTCTCAGCCCAGTCACTAGACAGATACCCTGTCAAGGTCATGGTCCTTTTAAGGCTGAAGGTTTGCTGCCCCTACTGTGGCTGTCTTGGGAAGGAACTGATTCTGTTCTGAACCATGCTGGGATGAGAACCTCTAGAAGGCAAGGTGCCATCTACCTCAACATGCACACTAAGCCATTACCTCTCTGGGGTCTCCCAGGGCTCTTTCTAGGTTGCAGGAAACAGGACAATCTGCCCCCTGTTTCCCAGGGACCCCCATCTCTGTACTGTCGTTGCTTTCCTTCTTCCCCTCACCACCAAGGAAATCACCACCTCATCAAACCTCCCATATGCCAAAGATTTTGGCTAGATCTGGAGTCCTGTACATTCTGGAGTGGCTTTGGGCTTTTTGAATCTTAGGTCCAGTCCTGCCTTCCCGTCTGTCACATTCCACAGCTGAGGCAATGAACCAGGAAGTCACCTGCTTGGAAGTTGGAGGGGGACAGGGAGCTGGAGAACGGCAAAGTGGGGTTAATACTGTAAATCTGTCTTCCTGCCACTCTCCCGACATGCTCTGTTCTTTAAAATACCCTTGGCACTTGGTCCATCACAGGCCCACCCTTGGCAACTGAGTTGGAAGAAATGGGTCTCTTCAGCCAGCAATGTCTCCCCACCATGGGCTACACCTTCAGGTGCCAGGCAAGGAGGACTGCAGGCAGCTCTGAAGCCTCCACTCTTCCTTATGGGTTTTTGGTCACTCTCTAGGGCCTAATTCAGATGCCACCTCCCCTGTGCGGCTTCTCCAGCCCTTCAGGTAGATGTGATCACTCCCTCCCCTGAGCCCCAGAACACTTTGTCCAGTTCCTGCACCCTCTGAGAGCCTGGCACAGGCCCCCTCCACTGTGTAAAAATTCACAGCCCCTCCCTGCATCAGAAGCCCAACCCCTTCCTCTGGGGGTGCCTCTTCCTTCTAGTCATACAGTGCCCGTCCCTCTGGGGCTCCTCAGTATCTTCCCCTCCCCCTCAGCAATCCCTAGCACACCTGAAGCTGTGAGGGCTGCACCTGAGGACAGAGCAGGGGCGGGCACCCCAGGCTTAGAGGCTGTCGTCATCAAAGTTCAAATGGAACATGCTCTGAGAAGGGTCTGCAGGGAGACCAAGGTTGCCACCCCTGGGAGAGCCAGGCTTCTGTGGTATCTCAAGCCCTGGGACCTTGAAGCAGCTTCCAGGAGGGAGCAGCCAGAAGACCCTTTCCCTACTCCCTCACCACCCAAAGAGGCCTCCCTGGGATGCCCTCCCCTGAACCCTAGAGCTTCTTGGGGATTGCCATGTTTGCACTGTGATGTCCTTTCAAGATCACGGTGATACACGCTACGACTGAGCAAGATTGTTCCCAGCATCAGATTGGAAGTTGAAAGAAAGACCAAGTCACAAGAACCCAAGAGCTGAGTGCATGCACAGCCGTGCCCCAGGCCCACCAGCAAGGACCACAGTTATTAGGCTCAGCCTCCCACACAAACCATGCCAGAAAGTCTAAGAGAAGAAGGGGAACAGAGGAAGGGGGGGAAAGTCCTTTAAATCAACATGGTTTCATTGAGTTTCTGCACCATGCAGGGGCCTGTGGGATTGAGAAGGAGAATATAATCCTAGTCCTTGCTCTCAGGAAGCTTGTAATCTGTGTATAGCCCAAGACTCAGCAGCTGGGTGAACAAGAAGTAGTGCAAGGGGGAAGAGGTACCACAAATGGTGTATCAGTTTGCTAAGGCTGCCTGAAACAATAGAAAGTTACTGTCTTTACAGTTCTGGAGAACTGGTCTAGGAAATCAAGATGTCTGCAGGGCTGGTTTCTTCTGAGGGCTGTGAGGGGTCTGCTCCAGGCCTCCCTCCTTGGCTTGTGGATGTCCATCTTCTCCCTGTGTCTCTTTACATCATCTTCCCTCTATGCATGTCTGTCTTTGTACCCACATATCCCCCTTTTAAGGACACCAGTCATATCGGATGAGGGCCCATCCTAGTGGCCTCATTTTAATTTTTTTAAATCTATAATGACCCACATTCAGATGTACTAGGGGTTAGGGCTTGACATGATTTGGCTGTGTCCTCACCCAAATTTCATCTTGAATTGTAGCTCCCATAATTCCCACATGTCATGGGAGGAACCCAGTGGGAGGTTGTTGAATCATGGTGGGTGAGCCCTTCCTGTGCTGTTCTCGTGATAGTGAATAAATCTCATGAGATCTGATGGTTTTATAAATGGGAGTTCCCCTGCACACATTTTCTCTCTTGCCTGCTGCCATGTAAGACGTGCCTTTCACCTTCCACCAAGATTGTGAGGCCTCCCCAGCCACGTGGAACTGTGAGTCCATTAAACCTCTTTTTCTTTATAAGTAACCCAGTCTCAGGTATGTCTTTATCAGCAGTGTGAAAACGAACTAATACAGCCCTGTATTAGATATGCTCCAACATATCTTTTCTAGAGGGACACAATTCAACCCATAACAGGTGGCTTTGCGGGAAAGGAAGACTTGAAAGAGGAGAATGTCCTCATCCATCCATGCATCCATCCATTTGTTTATTTATTTATTTTTGAGATGGAGTCTTACTCTTGTCGCCAGACTGGAGTGCATTGGTGCCTTCTCAGCTCACTGCAACCTCCGCCTCCTGGGTTCAAGTGATTATCCTACCTCAGTCTCCCAAGTAGCTGGGATTACAGGCACCCACCACCAGGCGGGCTAATTTTTGTATTTTTAGTAGAGATGGGGTTTCACCATGTTGGCCAGGCTGGCCTTGAACTCCTGACCTCAGGTGATCTGCACACTTCTGCCTCCCAAAGTGCTGGGATTACAGGTGTGAGCCACTGCACCTGGCCAGAATTTCCTCATCTAAAAGGGCAGGTTCCTGGGCAGAGGTAAACACTGGAAGGTTTTATACTTTGTGCTTACTGAATAATTCTTCAAGGTTGTTTTTCCAGATTTGAGGAACATCTTCAGTGACAGAACATGCCACGTTGGGCAGGACTTCTTCATGCATGCCCCAACCACAGGAGCAACAGAATCCTGGCCCCTGGGGAGACTGTGCCCAGCCATGGGCATCAGCTGAAGCCACAACCTCAAACATTCCTACCAAAAGGGAAGCTAGCTGCTGGAATCCACATGAGGGCAAAGTGGAGATGAATTCAGAGGGCAAGAAGCAGCCAGTAGGGCAAGAGGGAGAGAGGACCTTTCTTCTTGACCCACCCCACACATACAATGGACTAAATGTTTGTGTCCCCTTAAAATTCATGAGTTGAAATCCCAAACCCCAAAGTGATGGCATAAGGAGGTAGGACTTTTGAAGGGTAATTCAGTCATGAGGGCAGAGCCGTCACGATTAGGATTTAGCGACCACAGAGAGCTAGCTCACCCACTCCACCAGGACACAGCAAGAAGGTTCCATCTATGAACCAGAAACTGGGCCTGGCCAGACACTGAATCTTCCCACACCTTGATCTTGGACTTCCCAGACTCCAGAACCGTGAGAAATAAATTTCTGTTGTTTCTAAGACACCAGTTTATGGTATTTTTGTTTTAGCAGCCCAAACAGACTAAGACAACACACCAACAGGAAAAATCAGATACCTCCTGCTCCCCACCAAGATGGCTTAAGAGTCCAGGACATAGACAGAGGTAGGGGCAAGAAGGCCGCTGGGCCTGGGCTTTACATTCAAGTAAGGACTTTTAGACTTTTGATGTTATTTCCAAATGATGTTTGCTGTGGGCCAAGTTGTGTCCCTCCAAAATTCATATGTTGAAGTTTTAACCCCCAGCAACTCAGAATCTGACTGAATTTGGAGGATAGGATGAAGAGGTCAGTCAGTTAAAATGAGGTTGTGAGGGTGGGCCCGAATCCAATAAGGGTGTATCTATAAGAAGAGGAAAATTGGCACAGACACGCACAGAGAGAAGACCACATGAACACATGAGGAGAAGATGGCATCTGCAAGCCAAGGAGACAAGCCTCAGAAACCAACCCTGCCAACATCTTGATGCCTGGCTTCCAGCCTCCAGGACTGTGAGACAATAAATGTCTGTTAAGGGCTTAAACAGCCCTAGCCCTTGCTAGGGCTGCAGTAGTTTATTATGGCAGCCCTAGCCAAATAGTATAAAGTTCTATCCATATGCACCTGGGATGTGTTTCTAAGCATTCATTTTTAAAATGTAACATTTCTTTAAAATATTTTTATTTTTACAGTACATTTCTTAAAAATATACTGTAACATTTTAACTTGTTTTGGCATTTCTGTTTTTTTTTTTTTTTTTTCATGAGACAGAGTCTTGCTCACTCGCCCAGGTTAGAGTGCAGTGGCACGATCTTGGCTGTCTGCCTCCGGGGTTCAAGCGATTCTCCTGCCTAAGACTCCTGAGAAGCTGGGACTACAGGTGTGCACCACCAGGCCCGGTTAATAATATATATATATATTTAGCAGAGACAGGTTTTCACCATGTTGGCCAGGCTGGTCTTGAACTCCTGCCCTCAAGTGATCCACCCGCCTTGGCCTCCCCAAGTGCTGGGATTACAGGCGTGAGCCACTGTGCCTGGCTAGCATTTCTGCATTTTTAATACATTGGGAACAACCACCACCCCTCCAAATGACAGTGGCTCATCTTTGTCAATTACACCTTAATAAAACTGGAGGGAAATTAATAAAATGGACTACCAAAAAAAAAAAAAAGAAGAAGAAGAAGAAGAAGGAAAGAAAAGAAAGTGGCCCAAGTTCTCTGTACCTCCCAGACTCTCCATTGAAGGGCCTCAGCTATGATGAGAAAACCCAGCAGCCCAATTCCTGGCACCTCTCCCAGGATCTGGAATGATGGTGTGCCTGGGCACAGCCTTCCTATCTGGCCCGAGAGCCAGCTGGCACCATTAGAGCGAGGAGAGGGCTCTGAACTTTCCCAGTAGGCTGGCAACCTCCCAGGCTCCCTCCCCCAGCCCCTATAAAACCATCTGGAAAATGAAAATAATACGTTCTGCTTCCTACCAAGCTCCAGGGACCCTGTGAGGAACAAGGAGAGACGATCCCCATACTCTTCACATTCCTGGAGGAGGTTGCCCTGGAATAAGCTATTGCCCCGCCTCTTTTATCCCAAGTGGCAGAAATGAGGGTCGCTCCGTGCTCTGCCCAGCTGCTCTTACTTCCCCTCAGGAGCCACTTCTGCTTCCATCCCACCTGATTGGAGTGGGCTTCCCACAGGCCCCCACTCTGCAGCTCCTCAGTGCTCGCCTCCTCCTCCCTGCTCCCCCGAGCCCAGTCCAGTCTGAGGTCCATCCCCCTGCGAGGGGAGCTGAGCAGTGCTGCAAACTCAGTGCTCCTGAGTACCCCGGGGATGTGCTGAACTGCACATTCTTGTTCTGTAAACCGGAGCTGAGCTTCTGCACGTCTAACCTGCTCCCTGGCGATGCTGATGTTACTGAGCAGAGTGGAAAAGTGCTAGACAATACAGCAGGGGGAAATTTCAGTCTCAAATGCATTCGAGCAGAAACCAGGACTCCCAGTCAAGCTGCTCTATGGGTTTTTAGAGCGAAATGTGATGCTCTTCATTCACTGCTCTGAGTCGCTCAGAGCGGGGGACAGAAGCTGGGTCTACCTGAGTGTCTGTCTGTCCAGCCACATCCCCTCACTCTTCAAGGTGGCACTGGGCACACAGCCCCAGAGTCAAGGTGGCATTTAGCGGGGCCTTCAGACTGGCACCAGCAATTCCTCTTTAACTTGGGGCCCTAGGAGTCCATAGGTGGAGATGCACAGCTCAATTTGGAGATGCACCTGAGAAAAAAGACTGCCCCCCCTTCCCAGATGGGCTTTTCTGCCCCATCCCTCTCTCCACCAGGCCTGGCCAGACCCCAGGGTGAATTGTTCTAATTCCTTGCACTTTTCCTGGCAGGGTTTCCAGGCTCATGAAATCTGCCTCTTGCCAAAGGCAGAGGATCCGCTGGCAGCAGAGCACACTGGCTGCAGTCAAGCAGGTGCAATCAGTTTTTAATGACATCTTCCCCCGCTTATCAAAATTGTGCAACTCACTTTAGAATAGTTAGAAAATATTGGAAAATGTAAAGAAGGAAGTAATCCTGCAATCCTACAACTCAGAAATGATGTTTCAGCACTTTGGAAAATATCCTTCCAATCTTTCACATGCACAGGTGTGGTTTATATACCAGTCTGCACTGAGATCCCCAGCACCAAAAAGTTAACACTGTAGGAAAAGCATTTATCCATGTCAGTTATTCTTTGAAAGTATGATATGGGGAAAAAAAGAGAGATCAGACTGTTATTGTGTCTATGTAGAAAAGGAAGACATAAGAAACTCCATTTTGATCTGTACCCTGAACAATTGTTTTCCCTTGAGATGCTGTTAATCTGTAACTTTAGCCCCAACCTTGTGCGCACAGAAACATGTGTTGTATGGAATCAAGGTTTAAGGGAATTAGGGCTGTGCAGGATGTGCCTTGTTAACAATATGTTTACAGGCAGTATGCTTGGTAAAAGTCACCGCCATTCTCCATTCTCGATTAACCAAGGGCATGATGCACTGCGGAAAGCCGCAGGGATCTCTGCCCGGGAAAGCCGGGTATTGTCCAAGGTTTCTACCCACTGAGACAGCCTGAGATGTGGCCTTGTGGGATGGAAAGCCCTGACCGTCCCCCAGCCCAACACCCATGAAGGGTCTGTGCTGAGGAGGATTAGTAAAAGAGGAAGGCCTCTTGCGGTTGAGATAAGAGGAAGGCCTCTGTCTCCTGCATGCCCCTGGGAACGGAATGTTTCGGTTAACCCAGTTGTACATTTGTTCTATTCTGAGATAGGAGAAAACCGCCCTGTGGCTGGAGGTGAGAAAAGCTGACGGCAATGCTGCTCTGTTATTCTTTACTATACTAAAATGTTTGGGTGGAGAAAAGCATAAATCTGGCCTACGTGCACATCCAGGCATAGTACCTTCCCTTGAACTTATTTGTGACACAGATTCCTTTGCTCACATGTTTTCTTGCTGAGTTTCTCCCCACTATCACCCTGTTCTCCTGCCGCATTCCCCTTGCTGAGATAGTGAAAATAGTAATCAATAAATACTGAGGGAACTCAGAGACGGGTGCAGGTCCTCCGTATGCTGAGCGCCAGTCTGCTGGGCCCACTGTTCTTTCTCTATACATTGTCTCTGTGTCTTATTTCTTCCTCAGTCTCTTGTCCCACCTGACGAGAAATACCCACAGGTGTAGAGGAGCAAGCTGCCCCTTCATATGATGTTTAGGTCGGGTGCAATAGCTCACACCTATAATCCCAGCACTTTGGGAGGCCGCGGTAGGAGGTTCACTTGAACCCAGGAGTTCAAGACGAGACTGCGCAACATAATGAGACCTCATTTCTTAACAAAAAAAAAAAAATCGTTTTAATTAGCTGGGCATGGTGGTGCATACCTGTAGTCCCAGGTGCTCAAGAGGTTGAGGTGGGAGAATCAGTTCAGCCCAAGAGTTCAAGGCTGTAGTGAGCTGTGATCACACCACTGCACTCCAGCCCGGGCAATAAAGTGAGACCATGTCTCAAAAAAAAAAAAAAAATGAATGTTTTTAATAGCTGCATAATAGTCTATCCTATGGATGTTTTTATTGTTTACTTAATGCTTGCCCTATTTGGGGGCATTGAAGTTATTTAATTCTTTTTCCAATATAAATAATTTTATTCTGGCCATGTTTTTATTGAAATCTCTAACCCTGTAATCTCTTTTTTTCCTTAGAATAGGTTTCCAGGATTGGGATATTGGAACCAAATATTAAATATTCTTAAAGTTCCTGATAGATGTTGTTGAATTGTTTCCAGAAAGCTTCAACAAATTCATCCCCTCTAGCAGTAGTGCCTGTTTCAAGACATGATCAGCATTGTCCATTATCTTCTTTAATTTTTTCCCAGTTTGGTAGGTAAAACTAGTATCGTTTCTAGTCCGCATTCTGCTTAACTCTCGTGTGGCTGAACACTTTTTTCTGAGTGGCATAGCCATTCATGTTTCTTCTGTGACAGGTCTGGACGCATCCTCAGTACTCGCATTTTAAGGAGAGCAAGGATGGAGCATGAGGGGATATGCATTGTATTAGTTTGTTTTCATGCTGCTGATAAAGACATACCAGAGACTGGGAAGAAAAAGAGGTTTAATTGGACTTACAGTTCCACATGGCTGGGGAGGCCTCAGAATCATGGCAGGAGGCAAAAGGCACTTCTTACATGGCAGCGGCAAGAGAAAAAGAGGGAGAAGAAAAAGCAGAAACCCCTGATAAACCCATCAGATCTCATGAGACTTATTCGCTGTCATGAGAATAGCACAAGAGAGACTGGCCCCCATGATTCAATTACCTCACCCTGGGTCCCTCCCACAACATGTGGGAATTCTGGGAGATACAATTCAAGTTGAGATTTGAGTGGGGACACAGCCAAACCACATCATGCATCACCACCTGATGGCACCCACCCATAACCTCTGCCATGCTGTGCCCCCGCCCCCATGCCTGTGGGCGAGGCTCCGCAGGCCTGGTGCCTTTGCTGCCAGACTCTGAGTACTTCCACTCACACTCCCATCTCTGGGTGCCTTCAAGATAACCCAGTGTTCCCAGGATCCCTCCCTCTATCAACAATGACCTGCCCTAGGCCCCATTTCTTCAGCACTGTCTCCATGTTAAGTTATAAGAAGTGGGCCCAAACAAACAACTGAAAGCTAAACATCTTCACCTAACCAAAATGTTGGCCGTCTGTATTAGTCTGTTTTCATACTGCTACAAAGACTACCTGAGACTGGGTAATTTATAAAGAAAAGAGGTTTAATCGACTCACAGTTCTGCATGACTGGGGAGGCCTCAGGAAACTTACAATCATGGCGGAAGGTGAAGGGGAAGCAAGGCACATCTTACATGGCAGCAGAAGAGAGAGAGCATGCAGAAGAAACTGCCACTCTTAAACCATCTGATCACGGCCGGGTGCAGTGGCTCACACCTGTAATCCCAGCACTTTGGGAGGTTGAGGCAGGCAGATCACTTGAGGTCAGGAGTTCAAGATCAGTTTGGCCAACATGGTGAAACCCCATCACCACTAAAAATACAAAAATTAGCTCAGCATGGTGGCACATGCCTGTAACCCCAGCTACTTGGGAGGCTGAGGCAAGAGAATAGCTTGACATTTGGGAGGTAGAGGTTGCAGTGAGCCAAGATTATGGCACTATACTCCAGCCTAGGCAACAGAGTGGGACTCCATCAAAGAAAAAAAAAAAATTAGATCTTGTAAGAACTCCCTCACTATCACAAGAACAGCATGGGGAAACCACCTGCATGATCCAATCACTCCCACCAGGTCCCTCCCTCAACATGGGGGGATTACAATTTGAGATGAGATTTGGGTGGGGACACAGAGCCAAACCATATCACCATCCACAAAAGCTTTCTGACAAATAACTCTGACTAGGAATTGTAAGAAATGCTTTTAAATGAGTAACGTGGAAGCAAACATTATTCCCATTTTATAGACAAGAAAGGTATATCTCTGGAGCTGTGACACTCCATAAACCAGGGACAAGGCAGAGACAATGACTGATTTTCTGCCTCCCAATCCAGTTGCCCAACCCTCCTGGCTCAATGCCAGGTCTTCCCTATTTTTGATTAGGGAAAGTGGAGCCACCCACTCCCTACATGCGATTGTTGCACACCCAGTGTCCCAGAAATGACATTCAACTTCACTATAGGGACTGCTTTTACTGACATCATTTTTAGCAGATGTTTTACTATAAAAATGGGGTGGGGAGAAATAAAGCAGATAAACTGCTGCCAAGGATCATTGCTGCTAGGGTGAAACTGGGGACACAGGGTATAGCTCAAGTGCACCCCAGGTCCAGTCCCAGCCTTTCTCATTACCCAACCCAGGAACCAGACCTATCGTCCAAGGTTGTCCTCTCCAATGATCTTAGCAGGTTCAGAATAACCCTCTAATATTCCTCATTTACTGTAGTTGCTTATTATGAACCCACCAACCATTAATTCAATATTTTTTGAATTCTCAGTTTTCAGTACATTTCTCTTCAGGCTGTGGTACATATCACACCATATAGTAATTATTTGCTATTTTCTGCTTTGCTGTCTAGACTTTGAGTAAGTTGAGGGTAGAATCTGTTCTTTTTCATATTCTTAGAATTTGACAAATAACAGGTATTCTTAATCACAATTCCGTTGAAGGAAGGAATCAATGAATAAAAATTTCCTGAGTTTACTGCTTACTGCAAAAAGACTATAGATGTTTGCTGTTTTACACTTTCTTATTTTAAGGTCTAATATCAATATGTTGATGTTTGGTAAATATAATTTCAATCCCAGTTCCATCTCTGAAGCCAGGCAAGAGTACTACAAAAAGTATAAATAGAGGTCAAGTGCAGGTGCCCTCTGCAAGCAAGACCATTTAGAACTCTTTAATGGCTCTTTGACAAACCTTCAATGGGAGTTCTGTCAAAGCTGACAATGGGTAAAATTATAGAAAGGAGGGAAAGCCTTGATAAGCAGTCCTTAATGAGTTGGTCACTAAGTTAATTCAACATTGAAAGGGATAGAAGATGTTAATTACACACACATGTGAAAGAAATCAACAGTCAGGCTTCATCTAGGAAAATCATAATGGGGAAGGCTGGGGCTGATGGATGAGGGGTGTGAGGCAGGGCAGAAAGCCTCCACATTGCTGCAGCAATGCAAAAATAGGCACCTTGCCTTAGGCCTCTCTGGCACTCCATCTTGTCTCTCCTCCCTGGAGAAAAGCAAGCTGTATTCAATCACCTTTTCAACGCTAAAACCAGGCTTTACTGTCAGAGTTGGGGCCAGAGATTTTTCCATCCCCCCTTGCAAAAAGGATATTCGTAAGAGGCCTTAAGTCTACAACACTGATAGTTTCTGGGGACAAAATAGAAATTAAAATCTTACCTTGTGTTCCCCTCCTCTTCCTGGACAGAGAATGGGACAGGCTCAGGCCATCCAGATCACTATGAACCTCATCAGAAACTTCAGTCCATTTTCTCCGTTCCCTTCCCTGGGACTTGCATGCTATATCTCCATACTCCTCCTTCCCCACTCTCCAGGCTTCGTGGATGAGGTAGAGAGTGAGAGCCAGGCTCACCTGCCTTTTCCCCCACAGTGGGAAGAAGCTCAGTAACGGAGCTCAGACACTAGTGGTATACCTGCCAAGAGGATGACATAAATGCCTCCTGTGGCCCTGAGATAGGCAGAGCTCTGCTGGCAGCCCAACCCATATGTTCACTCGTTCATTAACAAACATCCACAGAGGCAGGCTGCTCTGGCCTGGAGGAGGATGTTGTACACTACAGGACTCAGGTTCATAGAGCCATGCCTCATTCCACTCCCGCTGGCTCAAATCACTGCAAACTGTAGAGCTCTTTTTATTTTTCAGATGGGGTCTTGCTGTGTCACCCAGGCTGGAGTGCAGTGACACAATCTCGGCTCACTGCAACCTCTGACTCCCGGGTTCAACTGATTCTCCTGCCTCAGTCTCCCAAGTAGCTGGGATTACAGGCAAGTGCCGCCATACCTGGCTAATTTTTTGTATTTTTTAGTAGAGATGGGGTTTCGCCATGTTGACCAGGCTGGTCTCAAACTCCCAATCTCAGGCAATCTGCCCGCCTCAACCTCCCAAAGTGCTGGGATTACAGGTGTGAGCCACCGCGCCTGGCCCAGAGCTCTTAATTACAATGACTAAGCATATGCAGAAGAACAAACTGACACGGAAGATGGCTAGGAACCACGTAAGCCAAGACTCTGTAGTAAGACACACTTGAGTTCTGGTCCTCACTCTGCTGTTTACTCACTGTCCAACCGCAGATGGGACCTCACCTCTCGGAGCCTCAGTTTCCTCATTTGTAAAATAGGCAAATACTGGCACCTACCTCATAGAATGAGTGCGAGGCTTAACTGAGGCGATCTAGGCAAAGCATTTAGCTTGGGACCTAGTACATATTAAGTGCTCAATAATAGGTGATGGTGATGATATAAGTTGGACACAAGAGAAAGGGACACATAATAAGTGATAACCACACAGAGCCACTGACTCGATTTTGTGTCTTTCTCTGATATTCAGTTTTTCTTACCATCTGTCAGCATGCCACACTCCTTCAGCCTTGAATTATATGCTGCCTTGTGGTTTTGCTTTTATAAAACAAATAGAATGTATTAGTCTTCCTAAGGCTGCTATTAAAAAAGAAAAAAATGACCACAAGCCAGTGATTTACAATACAGAAAGTTATTCTCTCACAGTTCCGGAGACCAGAAGTCTGAAAGTACTATGTTGTCAGGGCTGTGCTCCCTCCGAAGGATCTAGGGGGCGATCTATTATTTATTTCTCCCAGCTGTCAGCTGGTGCAGCTGCAAGCCAAGGTGGCTGTCAGCATTCCTTGGCTTGTAACTGCACCACTCCAATTTCTACCTAGTCTTCTTATCATTTCATCTGTGTCTGTTTTCTCCTCAGTGTGTCTCTTATAAAAACACTTGTCACGCCAGGCATGGTGGCTCACGCCTGTAGTCCCAACACTTTGGGAGGCTGAGGTGGGCAGGTCACTTGAGGTCAGGGGTTTGAGACCAGCCTGGCCAACATCTTTAGTAGAGATGGCCCCATCTCTACTAAAAATACAAAAATTAGCTGGGCGTGGTGGCAGGCTCCTGTAATTGCAGCTACTCAGGAGGCGGAGGCAGGAGAATCGCTTGAAACTGGGAGGTGGAGGTTGCAGTGAGCTGAAACTGTACCATTACACTCCAGCCTGGGTGACAGAGCAAGACTCCATCCCCCAAAAAAAAAAAAAAAAAAAATCACTTGGCTAATCCAGGGTGATCTCTTCAAATCAAGATCCCTTATTTCATTACATCTGCAAAGTTAACATTTACAGTTCTGGAAATTAGGATATGGACATCATTTTGGGAACCATCTATCTTAGACTGTTCAGGCAACTATAACAAAATACCAGATACTGGGTAGCTTATAAACAACAAACATTTATTTCTCACAGTTCTGGAGGCTTGAAAGTCCAAGATCATGGCACTGGAAGCTGTAGTGTCTGATGAGGTCTGTTAACTATGTCCTCATTGTGGAAGGAGCCAGGGATCACTCTTTCTTTTATAAGGCTTCTAGTCTCTCTCTCTTTTTTTTTTTTTTGAGACGGAGTCTCACTCTGCCACCAGGCTGGAGCACAGTGGCACGATCTTGGCTCACTGAAACCTCTGCCTTCCAGGCTTAAGTGATCCTCCCACCTCAGCCTCCTGAGTAACTGAGACTACAGGCGCACACCACTATGTCCAGCTAATTTTATTTTATTTTTGTAGAGACGGGGTTTTGCCATGTTGGCCAGGCAGCCAGGCTGGTCTCGAATTCCTGGCCTCAAGCGATCCACCCGCCTCGGCCTCCCAAAGTGCTGGGATTACAGGTATGAGCCACTACACCCAGCCTCATTCATGAAGGTTCTATCTTCATGAACTAATCATCTCCCAAATACTATCACCTTGGGGGCTGGGATTTCAGCATATAAATTTTGGGGAGACATAAATATTCAGTCCATTACAACAACATTTGGTCCACTACTCGGGGTCCCTAAGAACATGGACTTTAGAGGTAGACTGACCTGGATTCCAATACCAGCCCCCCTACCACTCACTAATTGGATGACCTTGATTCAGTTACTTAACATCTTTGAACCTCAGCTTCTGGAAAAGGGCCAATAATGCCTATGTCCCGGGGTTGTTTGATAGAATTAAATAAGCTAATATGTTAAAATACTCGATAATTGGTAGCTCTCATTACTAATGGTAGGTTTACCCCGCTAGGCTACAAGCTCCTAGGAGCAGGAGTTATCTCTGCTTCCTTCACAAGTCTGCAAACAGTCCATCCTTAGTGAAGGTGAGGTGACAAACTGACTGAACAAGTGACCTAGACAACCAATATCACCAATTATCTAAGATAATCTTTAGATTCCATGGGGATCTAAAGAAGGGAATTAGAAGCAGCCAGTAGTGACCCCAACCTAAGCAGTGCAGGGATCAGCTGGGTGGGTTGGTCAGCAGAGAATAGGGCCACCAGGGCAGGCACATAGAACTGATTACACTCACTGCACTGCTGTTACCATTCTTTGAATCCCTCCACATGATGTCCTTCCTACAGATGGGAGGTCAGCTACACTGGAGAAGTTCCAGAAATCCCTAAATAGATTATGATCCCAAATCCCAGAGAGGGGGACTTTTCCAGACTACAACTGGGAATTTACCTTAATGATTTCCCCATCCCAGAAGGGAAAGCTGCTCTGGTATATTACAAACATTACAGCACATCTGAATAACCCAGAGAGCTTGTTTAAATGCACATTTTGGGGCCTCTACCAGGCTGGTTAAGCAAAGCTTCAGTAGAGTGGGGATAGGAACAAACCATTTTAAATATCCTCCTTTGGTAATTCTGACTCAACCATAGCAATCAAATTATAGTCCAATCTAGGCAGGGGCTTGCTACCTAGGAGTCAATATGTAATACTGGAAAGAGTAAGAGTTTGGAAATTAAACAGGATTAGGCTCCAGTCCTGGGTCTTCCACATAATAGCTGTGGGACCTTGGGCAAGTCAATTCATTTTTTTGGATCTCAACTTCCTCTTCTATAAAGGGGGGATGTACCTGTCAGGGTTGTGGTGTTAATTCAGTGATAATTATGTAAAGTGCCAGCTCATGGTAGATTGAGGCAGAGACCGCTACTATTCACCAATCCATTTATTCTTGTTGTTCATACACAGCTAGACTGTATTTCCCAGCACCCTTTGCACCCAGGCACAGCCACACTAGTTCTCACCAAGGGGATATGGTTCTAAGTTATAGTACCTATTCTTGGCGAAGGCTTAAAGAACAGATATGCCTCCTCCATGTTTTCTTTTGTCTTGCATCACTTGGATGCAGGTGACAGGCTCTAGGGAAGTGGGGATCTACAACATGGAAGGAGCCTGGATGCCTGAGTTACTAGGTAGGGGAATGCTATCTATCAACCTGAATGCCTGCCTTGGACTTTTCTGCAAATGAGAAATAAGCCCATATACCATATTAGGTTATAATATAGTTGCTTTAAAGAAAACCCGTGGCTGGGCATGGTGGCTCACACCTGTAATCCCAGCACTTTGGGAGGCTGAGGCAGGTGGATCACTTGAGGCCAGAAGTTTGAGACCAGCCCGGCCAACATGGTGAAACCCCATCTCTACTGAAAATACAGAAAATTAGCCGGGTGTGGTGGCACATGCCGGTAATTCCAGCTATTCAGGTGGCTGAGGCATAAGAATTGCTTGAACCCAGGAGGCAGAGGTTGCAGTGAGCCAAGATTCAGGCTGCACTCCAGCCTGGGGGACAGAGTGAGACTCTGACTCAAAAAAAAAAAAAAAAGAAAGAAAGAAAGAAATACCTGCATTGCTATAAAGAAATACCTGAGTCTGGGTAATTTGTAAAGAAGGGAGTTTTGGAGGCTTTTGTTTTGTTTTGTTTTGAGACAGAATTTCGCTCTTGTTGCCCAGGCTGGAGTGCAATGGTGCGATCTCGACTCACTGCAACCTCCGCCTCCCAGGTTCAAGTAATTCTCCTGTCTCCGCCTCCTGAGAAGCTGGGACTATAGGCATGCACCATCACACCTGCCTAATTTTATATTTTTAGTAGAGACAGGGTTTCTCCATGTTAGTTAGACTGGTCCTGAACTCCCGACCTCAGGTGATCCGCCTACCTCGGCCTCCCAAAGTGCTGGGATTACAGGCATGAGTCACCGTGCCCAGCCAAGAAAGGAGTTTTAATTGGCTCATGATTCTGCAGGCTGCACAAGCAAGGTGCTGGCATCTGCTCAGCTTCTGGGGAGGCCTAAGGGAGCTTTTACTTAAAGCCAGAGCAAGCGTCTCACATGGCAGAGCAGAAGCAAGAGTGAGAGTGGGCGTGGTGGTGAGGAATCTCAGGATGACCTCCCTGAGATTGCTGGCCCCTGATTATTCACAAAAACTCACTCACTATCACAAAGTCAGCACCAAGGTGTGAGGCAAACACCCCCATAACCCAAACACCAGGCCCCACCTCCAACACTGAGGATTACATCTCAACATGAGATTTGGAGGGGCCAACTAAACTATATCATACACTTTTTGGATCTATTTTACAACTAACCTATAGTCAGTGTGTTAATCCATTTTGCATTGCTATTAAGGAATACCTGAGACTGGGTAATTCATTTTAAAAAGAGGTTTATTTTGCCTCACGGTTCTGCAGGCTGTATAAACATGGCACCTGCATCTGCTTCTGGTGAGGTCTCAAGAAACTACCAATCATGGCAGAAGCAGGTGTGTCATATGGCGACAGAGAGAAAAAGAGAGAGGGGAGGAGATGCCAAGCTCTTTTAAACAACTGGCTCTCATGTGAACCTAATAGAGTGAGAACCCACTCATTACCTCAGGGAGGGCACCAAACCATTCATGAGGGATCTGCCCCATGACCCAAACGCCTCCCACCAGGTCCCACCTTCAACACTGGGGATCACATTTCAGCATGAGATTTGGAGGAGACACACATCCAAACCATATCAGTCAGGAAATGTTCACCCCTTTCTCCACCTCCAAATAACAATTACACAGTACCCAACATATGTGCAAACATTTTGTTCTATTCACAATTCCCGTATGGTGCAAATTGCAATCTCTCTGTAGTAAGACAAATTCTAGGGATGACCTCTGTATTAGTCAGGCTTCTCTAGAGGGACAGAACTAATGGAATATATATATCAATATATAAATATAAAGGGGAGTTTATTAGCTCACACGATCACAAGGTCCCACAATAGGCCGTCTGCAGGCTGAGGAGCAAGGAGAGCCAGTCCAAACTTGAAGTCCGATATTTGAGGGCAGGAAGCATCCAGCACGGGAGAAAGATGTAGGCTGGGAGACTAGGCCCATCTCTCTTTTCACATTTTCCTGCCTGCTTATATTCTAGCAGGGCTGTCAGCTGATTAGATTGTGCCCACCCAGATTAAGGGTGAGCCTGCCTTTCCCAGCCCACTGACTCAAATGTTCATCTCTTTTGGCAACACCCTCGCAGACACATCCAAGATCAATCCTTTCAATCCAATCAAGTTGACACGCAGTATTAACCATCACAGCCTCCCTGAGATTCCTGTTCCCTGGTTATTTAATTAAACACAAATCTAGGTACTCCTGTGAAGGGATTCTGTAAATGTAATTACAGTTTCAAGTCAGTCAACCTTAAACTATGGAGATGATCTGGGTGATCCTGATCTAATCACAAGAGCCCTTTACATCACAGAAGAGGAATTCGGAGAGATTTGAAGTATGAAGAAGACTCAAGTGCCATTGCTGCTTGAAGATGGTGGGACCACATGGGAAGGAATACCTCAAGGAACTGAAAGTGGCCCCTTGCCTAACAGTTGGCAAGGAAACAGAAACCTCAGACCTACAGCCCTAAGGAACTGGATTCAGCCAATAATTGGAATGAGCTTGGAAGCAGATTCTTCTTGGTGCCTCCAGGTAAAAGCTCCGCCCAGCCAATACCTTGATTTTCAGTCCTGTGCTATCCTGAGCATAGAACTCATGCAAGCATGCCTGGACTTCTGACTACAGAACTGTCTACTAATAAATTTATGTTGCTAAATTTGTGGTGATGTGTCACAGCAGCAATGAAAAAACTAATACATTCTCTAAATCTGTTTTGTCATCATTTTTTTTTCTTTGAGACAGAGTCTCACTCTCCCAGCCTAGAGTGCAGTGGTGCGATCATAGCCCATTGTAACCTCAAACTCGTGGGTTCAAGCAGTTCTCCCACCTCAATCTCTTGAGTAGCTAGGACTACAGGCACATGCCACCATACTTGGCTGATTTTTTTTTAATTATTATTTTTTATGTAGAGATGGGGTCTCACTATGTTGCCCAGGCTGGTCTCAAACTTCTGGCTTCAAGAGATCCTTCCATCTCAGCTGGGAGGATCCCAGGATCCCAAAGCGCTGGGATTACAGGTGTGAGCCACCATGCCCAGCTTCCTCACTTATTTTTTATTAATAAAAACTGATGATATCTGAATATGTTCCTGGCTTTACATTTGCTCGGTTCCTTGTGCTCAGTTGTCTGTTAGGGAGCTTCCTGCCCTTATGGTGATGACATGACATAGTCTGGGCATCAGTTGCAGCTCTTTGAACAGAGATGATCCAGCTCCCCATCTGACCAGCCCCCAAATCCAAAGCTTAGAAGTGGAGCTGCTGTCAAGGAAAACAAAGTTGAGCAAAATGACTTCAAAGCCCAATGTGCTCACCTTCACTCTCCCAGTGGGTCCTGGCACCTGAGAATGTTCAGGGTCTGTCAGTATTGACCTCCCCTTTCTACCAGCCCTGGAAGTTATGAAAAGGGAAGGTAGCTTATTCTGATATCGTGCCCTGGAATAATGCTTCCTGGCCTGGCACATATATCCTTGTTTCTGTGCCTCTTGTTCTAAAACATCCTCCCTTTCCAAAAACTGAAACTGTTCCTGCACATATTATGCACTTAGCCAGGTAAATTTCAGAAGGTTTTACAAAGCCTCCCAGTGAAGGAAGGCGAGAGAGGTATTGTCATGAGATACTGAATATGCAGATGGCCAGACTAGATATCAAAATCGAACCCTGACCCGCAATCTGTGGCAACCAGCCTGGGAAGCCAACACATCATCTGCAGTAACCAGGCTAGGAAGCAAAGCAATAACCCCATTAGCAATGGGTCCCGAATGACCAGGACTCGATTAATAAACTGACAGCCCCCCTAGTTTTTGCCCTTACCTCCAACTTTGGACTAACCAGTGAAAGTCAAATGGGCAACTCTAACCAATCACATAGCACGCCATACTTCTAGTTGGCCCACTTGCAGCTTCCCCATGCCAGCAGTCTCAGGGCATGCCCGGAGTCTTCCCTTTTTTCTACTACAAGGCTTTTCCACATCTCTGCCTGCCTTTAAGTGTCTGCCAAACACAAGTGATGGTGGCTAACTACCTTGCAAGCTCTCTATAGTAGGCTTTGTTTTTTCTCATTTGGGTGGTCTTCATTTATTTCCACAGTCCTTGTATTTCAGGGAGATTTAGGGCTTAATACAAGGAAATTTCATGTAAGGATGCAGGAGTGCTTCATGGAACCTCAAGCTCAGGAAAGCAGCGTGGCCATGGGAAAACCCTAGAGCCAGAGTCTGGAAAAGCAATCAGGGCTTGCTCTCTCTGGGATCTTAGCAATCTTTTCTTCTTGCAAACAGGGTTCTCTGGTCCAAATGGCCAAAAATATGACCATGGACAGGACCTGTGCTTATCTTGTCACCTGCAGAGAGACAACTCTCTGTATGTCCTGATTCCAAGTTCCTGGAGAAGGATACAGACTGAACCACCTTGGGTCAGGCACCATCCAAGATCAATTTACTAACAGTGCTCAGCTCCCACCCAGGGTGGGGAGTAGTTGCAGGTAGTCTTGTTTATGAACATGGCAATCAGGAGCCCATCCCTGTCACCATGTGGAGGGGAGGGGAGAGAAGGGGGATGGTTCCACCAAACATGTAGGGAGACAGACATCCCAATAGGGGTCCACTCCATTCCTGATGGCACAGTGAGACAGTGGTCATGTGTCACATACTAGACTCTTAGACTCTGTGCCTCCCAGTACCTGTTACTGACCAACATGGTCTAGTGAGCAATTTTCCTTGTGTAGGCATCTATCCATTCATTCATTTAGCAATTATACATACCTACCTTATGCTAGGTATACAATGGTAAAACAAACACAAAAACCAAAACCACAATCTCTACCCTCAATGTGAGGAGATACCATCATATAAACGAACAATACAATACTGTGAAACATGTTATGCTCAGTCTATGGCCTAAATCAGATCAGAGGCTGGGCTGAGGATCAGGCTGCCAAGAAATGCTTCCTAGAGAGCATGCTGCCTGAAATGAACCTTGAAAATCAGGGAGTTTGATAGAAATAGGGTAATAAAGAGTGTTTCAGGCAGAAACAAGGTTCACTGTCAAGGAAAGGCATTTGAGGAGACCAAAAGTAGTATCTGGTTGACATGAGGTATATTGGAGTGAGAGTACAGGGAGGTAGGCTAGAAAGGAGGACAGAGACTAGATATGAAGGAACTTGAAAGCCATAAGTATATGATGAAGGCAATGGACTTTCTACACAGGAATGACCTTGATGACTTGATTTGCATTATTGAAAGCTCACTGTGACTGGAACGGATCGGGGATGTCTGATGGGAAGACTCAGTTGGGCAGTTGCTGCATTAACTGTGGAGTTACAATGGTGACCTACAAGAGCAGCCTTGGATATGGAGAAGAGCAAACTGGTTTAACAAATGTCACCACCTGGGTCAAGAAAAGGACATGCAGTAGGTTGGGTAGGGAGGAAAATCGATGTAAATAAAGTTATTAGTTGCAAAAGAAAAGCAAGATTGAGAGAGAGAGAGAAATTCTACAGCCATCTATTCATCAGAATCACAAGGCTAAATCAAGAGCCTTCCTGCAAACCTAGACTCAAGTTGGTTCAGTTCAGAGACTCTATCAGAAAGATGAGGAGCTCATGAGTCATCCATCAATGTGATCTTGTGATTTTTCTTGTGACCACAAGACAAAGGAAGAGAAAAGTACTTTGGAGTCGTTATAACGAAAATTCAGCTGAATACACAGAAAGTCAAAATGAGAGAAGGAGGAACTGATAATCTGATTCAGTCTTGACCACCAAATAGAATTGGGACAGAAACAATCAAGTAGGCATAGATCCAATTTGGATTATAAAAAGCTAGTTCATCAGGAAGGCTACTATAAAGCCAGAAGCGAACAAAGAGTCAATTAAGTACAAAAGGTTTTACTATGACTATGCAGTGAGGTCCAAGTTGTCCTAAATTTGAAGTTTCCTGCCAAAGAGAAATGTAATCTTCCCCGGTGGTGTAAGTCAGAATTTCATGACATCAGCCAGATAACTACAAACGAATGTATCTTTTAGTGCAAGATGCTTCTAAGCCTTTCTCCACCCAACAAACCAACATTCATTTACTGATGTACTTATTTCTTTAACAAACACACTCCATTTCATAGCCACATTCTTTCAAAACTGACAGATTGAGATATATCTAAAACACAAAATCTCCAACACACATTCTTCTTCAATGTTGTGAGATGTATTTTTCTAAAACACTATTCTATATATACTACCATTCCTATATTAAAAACTATTAGTTATCCACTGCCTTTTTTGTACAAACGAAATTTATAAATTTTAATTTGGTTACAAAAAATTTTTCATCAACTTTTTTGCCTATTTGTTTATATAAAAATAGAGACAGGGTCTCACTATGTTGCCCAGGCTGGTCTCAAACTCCTAAGCTCAACTGATCTTCCCACCTTGACCTCCCAAAGTGATAGGATTACAGGCATGAGGTACCATGCCTGGCATAATTTAAATTTTTAATTAAAATATTTTAATTTGACTACAAAATTAATATATACTCATTGTCAAAAACTTTCAAAGAAGAAGATTAAAATCACCATAATTCCAACACCCAGACACAATCACAATCACTTCTATGTTAGGATATACTGACAGCCTATGTGACAGGGAAAAAAACAAAGTTGTAAGAATTTTTTAAAAACCTCCTATTCCCCATTACAGTAGATTTTATTACTCAAAATATTTGCTGCCCCACCCTGGGGAAAATAATACTTCTCTGCGTCATTGCATCAGTCTTAGAGATGTGATTTGAAGTGTCCCTTCTTGTGGGAGGATTACATATCCTCACCTCGTTGACCTCAAGAGTGGCCATGAGACTTGCTTTGACCAATGCAATGATAACAGAAGTGATGTGTGCCACTTCTAAGCAGAAGCTCTGATTCATCTTGTGGTTCTACTATGTTCATTCTCTCTTCCATGAAACCAGCAATATCCCAGATAGAGACTGCTGGTCCCAGGATGGAAAACCTAAAGCAAAGCTACAGGTAGCCCATAATTGACACGTAATGTGAGCAAGAACTGAACTTTAGTAATTGTAAACCACTGAGGGTTTTGGAGTTGCTTGTTACCACAGCATAACTTAGCTGACACTAACTGATACCACCTACCTGCAAAACGTCAACTGAGTTTTTCTTATGTCTGAAGGGAGCCTTTATGCATTGAAATAAATATTCCCTTTAATTTCAACTTATATTTTATATATTTAAATTATATATTTTAAAACTTAATTTTGAAGACTAAACTTGTGTTAATTTATAAATCAATTTTGTTAATATTTTATTATCTACTTTTATTTGGTTTTGATGAATACCTAACTGGCTTGTAAGTTTGATAAAGTACTCCCAAATATTTATGAAACTTTCAAAATTAAGTTTTAGACATTTCAAACCACAATCTAATTTTAATTGATTTTTTGAGGAAAAAAAACAACAAAGCAAAATCTTAAACACTGAAAACATACTGAACTTAAAAAGTTTAACCCTACAAATTTAATAAATTATAGCAATTAAAACATTTGAACACTATTTCAAACTTAGTTATCAGTATCTTATAAATTTTTACTAATATTTTGAGTCTAATGAATCAGTCTCTTTATTTACCATAAAGAGCAGAAAAATATACACAAAATACTATAATGGTTACAAAACTTATTTCTAGAAAAAATTTATGACTAGACGTAACTTAGCTCATCTTCCAAGGGTCTTTATGTTTGTTTTCTGGCAATAAGAAGATATTTCCAGACTCATCTTGATATTTCCTACCCTAAAACATGCTCCAGGGAGCCCAGTGCCCTCAGAGTCTTCTGACCGGAATGCAGATTAGATGGATTGGCAAAGCAGCTCCTGGGGGCTACAAGAGAAACCCGAAATCCACCGTAATCTTTGACCTGATGTCCTTGAGCTGCTGAACCAACATCCCAGGTGTTTAAGTCCCTGTGGCCCATTCATCAAATGTAATTCCTCGCTGATATAACGGTTACACAAACAAAGAAGCCCAGAGAAAGCCCTGCATATGGAAAGGAAAGATTGACCTAAAGGGGAAGATCTTGTGGGGAGGAGAGGCAGTGAAGAAAAGAGGAGGTGGGAAAGGGAACTGGGGAGAGAGGAAAGATCTGGCAGTTTCTGTGAAAGCAAATTAGTAAGGATGTTAAGAAAAGTTTGCCTTTTCTCCATGTCCATAATGGGGATTAGAACAGTAATGTCCATAGGATCATTGTGAGAATTATGCCAGGCACACGTTAAGTGCTCAATAAACATTGGCTATCATTATTATTTTATTAAGCTGGGCCTCTAGAATGGATTAGAGTTGCAGACTGGAACATAATAAGGAAATCCAGGAAGTCCGTTCATTCTTACTCTTTCCCTCCCTCTCCTCTCTTCCACAATTGCTCCTCTGCACAGCTGTTTTAATCCTATATCTTTCTGCAAATTGACTTTCTTTCTATGTCAATGAGGCTAAAACAGTCACTAACAACATCTTTTAAGTTTCCAACTCCTTGGTTCAAGACAGTAGCCATTTCAAAGTGCAAAGTGCATTCTTTCAGTCTCAAGTCCACATTTCCAGAAAGACACTGATTGTCCAGCGTAGATGGAAAGTCCACTCTTGGATCAATTAACTGAAGCTATGACAGGAGAGTTGTATGGAAAGGACATGGCTGCTCCTACTAGAAAACTTCCCAAAATATGGGTGGGGGGTGGGGAAAGCCGGGAGGAGATGCCGCTGTGAAGAGAGAATGGTAGGTGAACATTTGGGTACATTTCCTTTGGGTCCATGTGCACACATGAGTACATTTATGCATGTGTGCATAACTTGGATAGCACTGTATAAAGGTTTTGTTTGTTTGTTTGTTTTAGAGATAGGGTCTCCCTCTGTCACTGAGGCTGGAGTGCAGTGGGGCAATCATAGCTCACTGCAGCCTGGAACTCACCTCCTGCACTTAGGGGATCTTCCCGCCTCAGCCTCAAGAGCAGCTGGGATTACAGGTGTGCATCATCATGCCTGGATAATTTTTAAAACAGTTTTTTCTAGAGACAGGGTCTCATTATGTTGCTCAGGCTGGTCTTGAACACCTGGCCTCAAGTGATCCTCCTATCCCAGCCTCCCAAGTAGCTGGGATTATAGGCATGAGCCACTGTGCCTGGCAACAGTTATCTAAATTATTTTTTACAAGGCATTCGGAACACATTCAATAAGATATTTTTCTACAGCACTATATTTATTAGCTATGTTAACATTTCCATGTATAGATATTCTAAGTGAATTTAAATTATTTCTATTATTTTGCTTTTATGAACTCTATTTGATATTATTGTAACTAAATAATTGAAACTATTTAGTATTAATTCCTTAGGGAAATTCCTTAAATTGGAATTGCCAGGTCAGAAGGTGTGTCATTTTTTAACAGTTTTGATACATGTTGCTAAATGTGCCAGGCAATTTGCACCACAACATACAAAATGCAGTTTTCCTCAACATTGTCTCCAGTGCTTAGTTGAAAATCAATCTCCATTTGATACGTGAAACAAAATTTCCTTAATTACTAATAAGATTAAAGGATAGTTTCATGGTTTTTTTTACCAACTGTTTTTCTATTATATTCTTATTGGTTTATAAGAGCATTTTAGCCAGACGTGGTGGCTCACACCTATAATCCCAGCACTTTGGGAGGCCAAGGCGGATGGATCATCTGAGGTCAGGAGTTCGAGACCAGCCTGGTCAACATGGTGAAACTCCGTCTTTACTAAAAATACAAAAATCAGGCGGTCCTGGTGGCCCTGTAATCCCAGCTACTTGGGAGGCTGAGGCAGGAGAATCACTTGAAACTGGGAGGCAGAGGTTGCAGTGAGCCGAGATTGTACAACTGTACTCCAACCTGGGCAACAAAGAGAGACTCCATCTCAAAAAAAAAAAAAAAGAAAAAATAATAAGGCATTTTAATTACTAAATATATTGCTGGGTGTGGCAACTTGCATCTGTAGTCCCAACTACTTGGTTGAGTCCAGGAGTTTGAGCCTGGGCAATACAACAGGACTCTATCTGTAATTACGTCTTCCCACTTTGTCATAACCTTGATATAATTTAAGTTCAGATACTCAAATCTCTTCTTTCCAGCACCTGTCTTTATCTTTACATATGCCTAGAAGGGTATCATCTACCATCTACCTATGTATCACCCTTTCCTATGTCCCGTTCCCTAAATTTAATTTAGACATTTCATTTGGCATTTAAAAGTCCTTCACAAGGCACTATAATGTCTTGTTTTTCACTAGTGCCATTCACAAATCCTTCTTTCTTTTATCCATCCATTTGTTCATGTATTCATTTGTCACCTATTTACTAAGCACCTATTATGTACCAGGCATCATTTTAGACACTGGGGATACAGGAGTGAACACATCCCTACCCCTCAGGGAGCTTGAATTTTAGTGTCACAGAAGACAAACTGAAAAGGTAAGAAAATATGTATAGTTGGCTGGATGGTGATAAGTACTATAGAAAACAATAAAGCAGTAAAGTAGGGTAGGAAATTCAGGGAGAGGGTGAAATCTTACATAGAATCGTCAGGGAGAACTTCACTGAAAAGGTAATACATATTTGAGGAAGAGTGTGAGGATGGTGACTGATATGGTTTGGCTGTGTCCCTACTCAAATCTCATCTTGAATTGTAGCTGTGTACACATGTAATTCCCATGTGTCATGGCAGGGACCCAGTAAGAGGTAACTGAATCATGGGGCTGGGTCTTTCCCATGCTATTCTCATGATGGTCAATAAGTCTCATGAGATCTGATGGTTTTATAAATGGTAGATCCCCTGCACACGCTCTCTTGCCTGCCACCATGTAAGACGTGACTTTGTTCCTCATTCTCCTTCAGCCATGATTCTGAGGCCTCCCCAGCCATGTGGAGCTGTGAGTCAATGAAACCTCTTTCATTTGTAAATTACCCAGTCTCAGGTAAGTCTTTATTAGCAGCGTGAGAACAGACTGATACAGTGACAGAATGGGCCAAGTGCTATCCAAGGGAGAAGCATTCCAGTATGGGAAAGAGTATGTGCAGAGAGCCTGTGGTGGAGAGGGGGAAGAGGAGCATACCTCCTGGATTTGAACACCAGCAAGGGAGCCAGTAATGCAGGAACAGAGTGGGCAAAGGGTAGTTGAGGCAGGGATAGGGAATGGGTCATGCAAGGTTTTGTAGACCACTGTAAAGATTTTGGCTTTTACTTCAAAGGAGATGGGAAGCCATTTTGAGGGTGTGGTAAATTGTGTTTTCAAAGATGGCAGCAGAAATATCTCACACCTCACACAGTCTTTTGCAATGTGATCTTGCCACTGTCCTAAGAAGAGATGGAGTCTCTTTCCCTTTTCCTTGCATTTGGGCTGACCCTAAACCAATTCTGACCAACAGAATCTAGTTCTGTAACTAGATTCTATAATACTGTAAATTCTTTTAGAAACCTTCCTTTCACCTCTTGAAATGCTCCTTCTTGGAATCCAGAAGGCATGTGGAGAAAGACATGTAGAAGAGAACCAAGACCCAGCCATTTCGGCCTAGTTGAGCATTTCTGCCAGCCCCCAGCTTTCAAGCCAGCCAGCTGAAGCTGCAGACACCAGATAACAGAGATAAGCCATGTTCAACATGCTTTGCACAAATTTTTCACCCCCAAACCATGAGCAAATAATAGCAATTGTGGTTTTAAACCATTAAGTTTTAGGGTGATTTGTTACTGATGACAAAAGAGACAAATAGAGATGAACTAAATAGCACAGGCCACAGGGGAGTAGGCATGAGACCCCACAGTTACTCTCCTGAAATTCCTAGATCCCCTCCTGCTTCTATAAAGAACTCCAGGTCTGGGTTAATCACAAACTGATGACTATTCCAAGAAGTGCTGTACTCCTTAGCTCATCATCTGTTAGCTTATTTCTGTTAACTAATGGTGTTTCTACATGAACATGCTGAGACCACCTTGTTGTATCTCCTCATTTTGTTCCTTAAAATCTGCTTGTAACCACCCCTACTTGGAGCACCTCCTGGACTTTGTATGTAAGTGCTTCCCAGGTTGCAATCCTCAAATTTGGCCCAAATAAACTCTTTACCTATATGCATTTGCCTTAGTTCTTTTTTTTTTTCCCACCATGCCTGGCTAATTTTTAAATTTTTTGTAGAGTCAAGGTCTCACTATGTTGGTCAGGCTGGTCTCAAACTCTGGGGATCAAGTGATCCTTATACCTCAGCCTCCCAAAGTCCTGGGATTACAGGTGTGAGCCACCATGCCTGGCCCTTAGTTCTTCTTTTCAGGTCAACATTACAAAGCAATAGGGGACTGGAATAAAAATTGACACCAGAACGTGACATGCTACTGCAATGAAAAGCTAACGCCAAATGCTACATGTTTGGGACCAAGGAACACACAGAAGACTGAAGAGCAGTGAGAAGGCTGTTGGTGGAGTCTTCATATGGTTTGGTATTTGTCCCTCCCAAATCTCACGTCGAAATGTAATCCTCAGCGTTGAAGGTGGGGCCTGGTGGGAGGTGTCATGGTTGCAGATCCCGCACGGCTTGGTGCTGTCTTCACAACAGTGAGTTCTCATGAGATCTGGTTGTGTGTGGTATCTCTCCCCACCTGCTCCTGTTCTGCCATGTGACGTGCCTGCTCCCACTTCACCTTCCACCGTGAGTAAAAGCTCACTGAGGCCTCTCCAGAAGCCGAGCGGATGCCAGTACCAATGCTTATACAGCCGGCAGAACTATGAGCCAAACAAACCCCTTTTCTCTATAAATCACCCAGGCTCAGGTATTCCATTAGAGCAATGCAAGAAAGGCCTAACACTAGCCTAAAACAGGAAGAAAAAACTTACTCTTGCTCTTGTGGGCTAGAGAAAAGGGGGCCTGAGTTACATACTGGCAGCTCAATTACACTGTCACTTGTAGTAATGTGGAAGATGACACATGTATTAACGAACTGGAATGCAGAATGCTGAAAATGTCAACTGGCTTGTGATAGTTGATAAAGTACAGAAAGAGATAAACTAAAGAGGGAAATGTTCACCTTTCAATCAAATTTTAGAAGACTATTGAGGGCCCAAGACTGAGTCAGTTAGCAGCGTGTTCTAAAAGCAAAATAAAACTTGGAGGCAAAGAACCAATGTAAGATGCTGTAACTGCCCAACAAGTTCTCCTTGCCCACTGCCTAGACAGACTCAATTTAAGACAGGGGAATTACAATAAAGAGTTTAATCCACACAGAGTCATCTGTACGGGAGACTGGAGTTGTATTATTACTCAAATCAGTCTCCCTAAAGACTTGGGATGGGGTTTTTAAGGACAATTTGGTGGGCACAGGGTCAGAAAGTGGGGACTACTGATTGGTTAGGTCAGAGTTGAAATCAGAGGGAGTTGAAGCTGTCCTCTTGTGCTGAGTCAGTTCCTGCGTGGGGGGCCACAAGACCAGATGAACCAGTTTATCAATCTGGATAGGGACAGCTGATCCATCAAGTGCAGGGTCTGCAAAATATCTGTTATCTGGGGGAGCAATTTGGAGGGGGTTTAGAATCTTGCCACCTCCAGCTACATGATTCCTAAACCATAATATCTCATCTTGTAGCTAATTTGTTAGTCCTGCAAAGGCAGTTTATAGTTCCCAGGCCAAAAGGGAGTTTGTTCGGGGAAAGGGCTGGTACCATCTTTGTTTCAAAGTTAAACTATAGGCCGGGTGTGGTGGCTCACACCTGTAATCCCAGCACTTTGGGAGGCTGAGGTGGGCAGATTATTTGAGGTCAAGAGTTCAAGACCAGCCTGGCCAACATGGTGAAACCCTGTCTCTATTAAAAATACAAAAATTAGCCTGGCGTGGTGGCATACGCCTGTAGTCCTAGCTACTCGGGAGGCTGATGTAGGAGAATCGCTTGAACCCAGGAGGTGGAGGTTGTAGTGAGCCAAGATGGGGCCACTGCACTCCAGCCTGGGTGAGTGAGACTGTGTCTGAAAACAAAACAAACTATAAGCTAAGTTCCTCCCAAAGTTAGTTCAGCCTGCACCCAGGAATCAACAAGGACAGCTTGGAGGTTAGGAACAAATCACAACTCACTCCAACCTCTGTCTCCCTGGAGTTGCTAGGACTACAGGCACATGCCACCAAGCCCGGCTGATTTTTGTATTTTTTGTGGACAAGAGTTTCACCATGTTGCCCAGGCTGGTCTTGAACTCCTGGCCTCCCAAAGTGTTGGGATTACAGGCATGAGCCACCACGCCAGGCCCAATCACGCTTTTTCAAGTGGTAAAGGAAGGCCGACCCAGAAGGTGGAATTAGGAAGTAAATCAGGTCCAGTTGTGTGTGGATAAGGTGCCACAGGGATGGCTCTGTGGGTGCAGAGACCTAAGAACTAAAAAGACAAGTTATCTGCCTCCTGCATTCCTTCTACAATGTGAAGAGGAATCCCTTTCAAAAAGTAAGGATGAGTGTATCAAATCTGAATAAGGTTTGCAGTGCAGTGTAAACCGTTCACAGTGTCCCGTGCTTCTGATAGGTCAAGTAAGGACGATGGACGTGGCAACATGGAAGTCACCCATGACTTTGAAAAGCAGTTTTCAATTTGTGTGAAAGCTTTATTGTGGCAAGTTCAAGTGTGAATGGAAGAGATGGGGGCAATGGTAGAAGCATAGTTTTTGGATCTTCCTGAATTGCTACATAAAAATAGCAACTAGATAGCACAATTGAAAATCAAAAGCTGGAAGAGCTGACAACTATCAGTATCTATGTGGGAACAAGCAGAGGGGAAAAAAAAAAGCAAATGACGTATTCAGAGTCAGAAAGTAGGATTATGGTTGCCACAGGAGAGGGGAAGAGGAGAACAGGGAGTTCTTTAATGAGTTGTTTTGCAAATTGAAAAAGAGTCCTGGAGATTGGCTGCAAAACAATGTGAACGTACTATGCACTTCATACTACTCAACTGTACACCTAAAAATGGTTAAGCGCCGAGTGTGGTGGCTCACACCTGTAATCCCAGCACTTTGGGAGGCCAAGAGAGAAGGCTCACTTGAGGGTAGGAGTTCAAGACCATCCTGGGCAACAGAGACACCCCGTGTCTACAAAAATTTTTTAAATGAGCCAGGCATAGCGGTGCACACCTGTAGCCCCAAGCCCTTGGGAGGCTGAGGTGGAACAATCGCTTGAGCTCAGGAGCTGGAGGGTGCAGTGAGCTATGATCACGCCACTACACTCCAGCCTAGGCAAGAGACCTCGTCTCAAAAAAACAAAAAAATGCTTTACTCCAATTCTCATATTCAGGACAGGGTGTCACTAGCATAAGGGCAGGAAAAAGGAAGTGTGGTCCACAGGAGCTTTCAGAGTTAGAAGACAAGCTTGGGGTTTCATGTTTATATTCTCAACAATTAGCACAACAATGGGAAAAGGAATGTCTTTTTGGTGCTGGGAAAACTGAATATCCACATGTTGAAGAATGAAATTAGACCTTTATTTCATACCATATTCAAAAATCAACCTACAATGAATTAAAGACTTAGCTGTTAAAACCTGAAACTAAAACTAGGCAACAAAAATGTAAACAAATAAGATTACATCAAACGAAAAAGCTTCTGCATAGCAAAGGAAACAACAAAGTTAGGAGACAACCTACAGCATCGGAGAGAATGCTTGCAAACTTAACATCTGATAAGGGGTTAATATTTAAGATATACAAGAAACTCAAAGCTGCTCAATAGCAAGAAAACAAACAACCCACTTAAAAAGTGGACAAAGGAACTGAATAGGCATTTCTCAAAAGACATACAAATGGCCAATAGATATATGAAAAAGTGCTCAAGTCAGGCTGGGTGCGGTGGCTCGCGTCTGTTATTCCAGCACTTTGGGAGGCCGAGGCAGGCAGATCACTTAAGGTCAGGAGTTCCAGACCAGCCTGGCCAACATGGCGAAATCATCTCCACCCAAAAAATACAACCGGGCACTGTGACACGCGCCTGTAACCCCAGCTACTCATGAGGTTGAAGTGGGAGAATCACTTGAACCTGGAGGCTGATGGAGGTTGCAGTGAGCCGACATCGTGCCACTGTACTCCAGCTGGGGTGACAGAGTGAGAACCTGTCTCAAAAATCAAAAAAAAATCCAAAAACCTGCAAGTAGAACTACCATATGATCCAGCAATCCCACTAATGGGTATATATCCAAAGGGAATGACATCAGTATGTCAAAGAGATATCCACACCCCTATGTTCACTATAGCATTATTCACAATGGCCAAGATATAGAATCAACCCAAGTGTCCACAAATGAATAAATAAAGAAAATGTGGCAAGGTGCAGTGGCTCACGCCTGTAATCCCAGCACTTTGGGAGGCCGAGGTTGGCGGATCATGAGGTCAGGAGTTAGAGACCAGCCTGGCCAACATGGTGAAACCCTGTCTCTACTAAAAATACAAAAACTAGCTGGGTGTGGTGGTGGCCACCTGTAGTCCCAGCTGCTACTCGGGAAGCTGAGGCAGGAAAATTGCCTTGAACCGGGGAGGCAGAGGTTGCAGTGAGCTGAGATCATGCCACGGCACTCCAGCCTGGTTGACAGAGCAAGAGTCTAAGTCAAAAAAAAGAGAAAAAAAAGTGAGCTGGCCGCAGTGGCTCACGTCTGTAAATCCACGCACTTTGGGAGGCTGAGGCAGGATGATTGCTTGAGGTCAGGGCAACATAGTGAGACCCTATCTCTACAAAAAATACAAAAATTAGTCAGGCTTGGTGTTGCACTCTGTGGTCCCAGCTGCTCGGCAGGCTGAGGCAGGAGGATTGCTTGAGTCCAAGAAGTCAAAGCCAAAATAAGCCATGATCACGCCACTGTACTCCAGCCTGGGTGACAGAGTGAGACTCTGCCTCAAAAAAAAAAAAAAAAAAAAAAAAAAAAAGGGAAAAGAAAAGTGGCATATATACACAACAGAATAAAAAATTCAGCCTCAAAAAAAGGAACTCCTGTAACATGTAACAACTTGGAGGAACCTAGAGGACATGGTTAAGTGAAAAAAGCCAGGCACAAAAAGACAAATACTTTGTGATTTTACTGATCCATGAAATCTTAAAAAGTCAAACTTCATAAGTTTGACTTAAGAGATGCAGAGTGTAAAGGTGGTTACTAGGGGCTGGAGGTGGGGGATTGGGTGAGGGGGAGTTCAGGGTGATGTTGGTCAAAGAACACAAAATATCAGCCAGAAAGAATAAGTTCAGATCTACTGTGTAACATGGTGATTAGTTAGGAAACTTGCACTACCTTAAAAATTCTGAGAGTAGGCTGGGTGCAGTGGCTCATGCCTGTAATCCCAGCAGTTTGGGAAGCTGAGGTGGGCGGATCACCTGTGGTCAGGAGTTCAAGACCAGCCTGGCCAACATAGCGAAACCCCATCTCTACTAAAAATACACAAATTACCTGGGCATGGTGCCACATGCGTGTAATCCCAGCCACTCGGGAGGCTGAGGCAGGAGAATCGCTTGAGCCTGGGAGGCAGTGGTTGCAGTGAGCTGAGATCACGCCACTGCACCCCAGCCTGGGTGACAGAGCAAGACTCTGTCTCAAAAAAAAAAAAAAAAAAAAATTACTGTGGGCTTTTAAATGTTCTCAGCATAAAAACATGAGGTAATACATATGCTAATTAGCATGATTTGGTTATTCCTGAATATATACATATTTCAAAACATCATGTTGCACACCACAGATATGTATCTTTTATTTGTCAATTAAAGGATCAGCATATACTCCATGAAACTTAAGAGAGACCTCATTAACATCTGAAGGCAACATCTCTGCAAAACAACTAACTTGAGTACTTTAATTATATATGTATCTAGCAGAAGAGAAAAAAACAACATAGTTTTAATTTCAAATTTTATTAAAGTACAGAGTTAACAAGTTTTGAGTTTTTTACATAGGAAAAGCCTAGTCAATTCAGATGCTTTATAGAAATATTAAAAAACAAACAGAAGTCCATGACTAAAGGGGGAAAATAACTTTCAAAAGTTACCAAAATTCTAATCATATCAGAGACAATTATAAATTTCAAACAGTAGATTTACCAGACATATTGCATTTTCAAATTCTAACGTAGCAAAACGTAACCACATAATTTGGCTACAGCTAATTGTTTCAGAAAAGTTTAAAAAATTAGCAAAGTTATATCTATAAAACTTTTGTAGTTTTCTTTTTGCAAAGTAAAAAAGGCTTAAATCTTTAATAAAGGAAAACAAAACAATCCTCTTAAATTTCTTATAAATAGCTCTCGAGACATATATTACGCATCTGCTGTAATCTTTCTTTACCTGAGAGAACATCTCAGGATCCTTTATCCCGAAGGATTACCTTAAAGAATTCTTCCATCATTTTGCTCATGTGAATATGATTAAACTCCTATAGAAATGGATTGGGACATATGCATTCTTAATCTGCCCTTTCCCATTTGTTTCTTTCTGAAAGGATTTTGCTTAAGGAAAAAAAAAAAGCTCTTTGGTAAAGGCCAAATATTTCAACCTTTCAAAATGACTGCCTGTGAAAGATTTGTTGAGGAAGAAGAAAAAACAGAGAGAGAGAGAAAGGTCTAAACATCTGTGTGAATAGCTCTCCAGTCCTGTGAAGTCAAAGGCCCAACATTACAGAGCACACCTCTGCCTGAAATGCAAAACTAAGTTAACTAGCAAGTTACAGAAAATAGCCTTCAGAAAATTCCACAGGCCAAGTGGCTCCTGCATTGTCCCTGAAGAAGGAGGGCCCATGTTCTTTCTGGGTGTGTAAGGTCTTACTAAGTTCAAGGTTTGTCCCTTCTTAGTTGTAGGTTGGGTCCTCTTTCACTTCCAAGAGGTATAGGATACTAGAGTACACCAAATGAGACACTATTTAGAAAGGCAATAAAGGGAGGGTAAAAGCCTAGGCAGCTTAAATACAGGCTCTGGAATTTCCTTCGGAGGAAGGTGAAGCACCAATGATGGCAAAAATTAAATAAATACATCATCTTAAAAAGGCAGAGGGTAGGCTGCGTGCAGTGGTTTATGCCTGTAATCCCAGCATTTTGGGAAGCCAAGGCAGGCACATTGCTTGAGCTCAGTTTTGAGACCAGCCTGGACAACCCCATCTCTACAAAAAAATAAAAACTGGCTAGCTGTGACGGCGCAAACCTGTGGTCTCAGCTACTTGGGAGGTGGTCCTTGAGCCCAGGAGGTCAAGCCTGCCATGAGTCAAGATCATGTCACTGCACTCCAGCCTGGGTGACAGAGTGAGCCCGTCTCCAAGAAAAAAATTTAAAAAAAGGCCGAGGGTGACAATTTTGGCATGGGGTGGGAAATTAACATTACACTGAGGTTATTCATAATGAAGGATCTTCTGAGGAATCAGAAATAAACAATGTTGTATGGAAACAGAACCCCAAAACCCCAATAACTCCACCCTCCCCACAGCCCACCCCCACTCTATCTCCCCTTCAAAAAGGCTCCAAATACCTCTGGCAAACAATTTCTTCAGACAAAATGAAGAAGCTTTTTGCCCAAGAAACTGTGCGCAAAAATAAAACTAACCAATGAGTATTTAAAAAAAGCTAGACCCAGTAAAGACGTGGTTGGGTTTCTGAAGGCTTATGATGGACATAGTCTCTAGTCTCCAGTCAGGTAACATGCCTCGGTATGACACTCCCATAAAAACCCCCACCCCCCTGCCACCCACTTAGTGTTTTTACTCATAAAAATGAGGGGAAAACTTTTCTACATCAGACAAATGACACAGAGGAAATATTCACATGCAGCTTTAAAAAATCCTCTTCATCTGTCATCCCTAAATGTGTCTGACCAGCAGCTTCTGGGAATATACTCTTTAAGTCATGTACAAAAAGGTGTAGGAAGCAAATGTCTATTATTTTTAAAAGATATCAGTGAGTTAATCAAATTAACACCATTGTTAGAGCAACTCAAAGCCATTGGCACAATGTTTCCAGTTTCTTAAATCACAATCGCACAAAACTATAGTTTCTTTAAATCCAGGAATGTTGACTCCTCGCCTGAGAATTGTATATCACAATTAATAACCATTAACATTAACTTTGCATTGATAGTCCCTCATCCTCAGATACATCCACATCTCTTTTTTTCATGCAGATACACGTGCTAACATTTTCAGCTGAGAATAAAATTCAGAGAAACTGTAACTCTTCCTCCTGCATCAGACCAACCAGCAGAAGGGAACGGGATGTCAAAAACCAGATTCACGCATCTGGAAAACATGGGGTGGCTGGGCTGGCTCCAGAAGGAAGTGACGAGGGCCTTCCACCAGCCACACTCCCTTGCTTGGGCTTCCCTGAGCTGCTTTCTGCAGAGGAAAGGGCCAGCCACGGCCAGCCAAGGAATCCAAGGCCTTGTCAGCTCGACCTTGACTGGGCGTAAGGTCAGTTTCTCAAATCACACCAGCTGGCAGCCAGACCCAGTCAAGAAGACAAAGTAAAGGCTCTGCTAGACCTCAGCAGGAGGAAAACAATGAAACTAGTCACAATACTGCCCGGGCCCCTGATCTGCTTCTCCTCAGGGTGTTTCCTAAAGACAACCCCCAAGGCCCTAGGCCACTGCAACACAGCTACTGTGTATGACACACGGCCCCACTCCCTGAGCCCATTCTTGGCCCACGGAGCTCCTGTACCCTAACTGGGAGCTCCTGTACCCTAACTGGTTCCCCAAGGAACCAGTTAGCCTTTCATTTTGCGACTCCAGATCAGTCTTTGAACTGCTAAGTACAGAGCTCCTGCCCTACAAAAGGAAATTTAATGGAGTTTACAAAACAAGGCTCTCTTAACCACACACACAGATGGAGTGCCTTTTGAAACTGAATCTCAAACACTCTAAGTAGGGAAAGTTCTAAAGGAATTCGTCCCCTGTAATTTGTTTCCCCATGGGTTTTCTTGGGAGAAGGGCAAAGGAATGAATAGAAAGAATTTCACTAATTTCACCCACCAGCATTTTGGCACACGGAAGCTCAGCTTAGGTGGCACTCAATTCTGCCCAACTCATACAGTACAGCACAGAAAAAAATGACTAGGCTGAACCTTTTATTCTTAGATCCTCACTTCCAGAGAGCTTGAGAAGATTCTTTTCATCCCGAATGAAATTCTAACAGGAGTTTCCAGCAAGTAAACCTTTTCCCTGCCTGAGAACATCAACACTGAAAATAGGTATCATCTTGGGTAGCTGCCGAAAGTCATGTTTCTGTATTACTTTACAAGTATGTATTTTGGAAATTCCTGTGCAGTGTGATCTCGGCTCACTGCAACCTCTGCCTCCCAGGTTCAAGTGATTCTCATGCCTCAGCCTCCGAGTAGCTGGGATTACAGGCACACGCTACCATGCCCGGCTAGTTTTTCTCTTTTTAGTAGAGACGGGGTTTCACTGTGTTAGCCAGGCTGGTCTTGAACTCCTGACCTCAAGTGATCCACCTGCCTCTGCCCACCTCTCTTTAAGTATATTCGGCCACTCCCACACGTTGCCTAACAGGCTTCCTCTGGTCAGTGTGTCTGAGATCCTCACCTCAGAAATTCTCACGTTAGCGAATCTATTCCAAGGATGCCAGAATGAACCTGAATGGTATGGTCACATTACAGATCCAGAACACAAAACGTCTTCTGCTTTTACAGTTTCAAAGGCCTCAAGGTGGAGAAGAAACTGAGGGGCTGGCCTCAACACCTGAAAGAGCAGTGCATGCAGCGGGCTTCAACACGAAGCAGCTTTTCAGTTAAGGTCCTAAAAGTATTATCATTATCAACAGCACAAACAAGAAAGAATGATAGCCCTCCTTTGCTTAGGCAAAGAAAACAACATGAATCTTGTTCTATAATAGTGTGAATAACACCACAAATAAGCGCCGTACTTATTGCGGTAACTCGGATCAGGTAGTGGTAATACGGTGGAGAACCACGTGGGGGGTGACCAGGCAAATTGTGCTTTTTCACATTATTACAAAGACGTGGGACCCAGAAAACATGAGACCTCGGGAAAGGATGCAGGCAGAGAGTGAAGTCTGTGATTCCCAGCATCACAACCTCAAAAGGAGATGTTTAGGGGCCATGAGGAGGCAGCACTGAGGGTACAGTTGAAAAGCAGGTGCCACCTCTTGCACCCTATAAATACCAGGGGCCCTGCAGGCTGAGTCCTGTCCTCAAAGCCGCCTGGGGACAAGGCTCTAAGAGGTGGAAGTGAGTGAGAGGGGTCTGGATTCTGTTAGGGGCTGTGGACTCAAGATTTTGGCATATTTTCTATTCCAAGGATGAGAATGACTGGCCACACAAGGTATTTCACAGGTATCCCTGTGAAAAGATGCTGTCTCCCAAATTCTGTTTTGGCAAAAACATGCAGAAGGAAGTCAACATAATCGGTATCCACTTTCTAGGGGTAAGATATTTCAACCGTGATCAGTTTGGTTGAAAATTTCAATTCCTTTGGGACAAACTGGTAGTTTCTTTTTGAATTTCAAAAGAAAAAAGTTAATCAGGAGATTTTTTTTTTTTTTTTTTTTTTTCCTCACAGCCTTTTCAGACCCACTCAGGCACAGGGCGCCAGTCCTTGCTTAACCCCCGGGGACACTGTTCAAACGATGGCACTTTCCAGGCTGTAGGCCAGCAAAGCCCAGGGGACCGCTAATATCGTCACACAGAGAACTCCCGGGTGGGGCAGCAGAGGGGAGCGACCAGTGTACACAGGTACAACAGCACGCATATCCAGCAGGAGGCCATCTTGACCCAGAAGATGGACCAGCTCCCGCTGAAGAAGCTCTCGATGTTGGCACTTTCGTAGCTGTGGAAACAAGAGACCCAGCCGCGGTCAAAGCAGGAATGTACTGAGATACAATTCACTAATTCACATCCATTTGTAATGTACAACTCAACGGCTTTTAATGCATTCATACACAGATTTGTGCTACCATCAATACAACCCATTTCCAAACATTCTCATCACCCCCAAAAGAAACCATGCACCCCTTAGGTGCTCTCCCCTTCCCCATGGCCCCCCGGCCCATCCCTGGCATTCACCAATCTACTTTCTGTCTCTATGGATTTGCCTATTCCAGACAATTGATATAAAAGGAATCACATGGCCTCTTGTGTGTGGCTTTTTTGCCTCATGCACCATTTCCAAGTCTCAGCCATGTGGTAGCATGTGTCAGTCCTTCATTCCTTTTTATTGCTAACCTAGTATCTTATTGTATGGATAGAGCACATTTTGCTGTATGCAGTCACCAGGTGATGGTCATTTGGGATGTTTCCCCTCTTTGACTATCACAATTGATGCTGGTATGAACATCCCTGTGTAAGTTTTGTGGACCTAGTTTTCTTTTTGTCTTAGGTACACGCTCAGGAGTGGAAGAGCTGGATTACATTGTAACTCAATGTTTAATTGTTTAAGGAGCTGCCAAACTCTTTTCCAAAGTAGATTTCACATTCAAACCAGCAATGTAAGAGGGTTCCAATTTCTCCACTTCCTCGACATTTGTTATTATCTGCCTTTTTAATTATAGCTTTCTCCATCTTTTCTTAAGCTTCCCAAGCCAAAAGTTTCCAGCAGTTCCCACAGCATCACTGGGAAGCATTAAAGCTCCCTTCTCCTCTCCTCCTTCAGGAAGAATCGCTCCACTCACTGTGCTTGAAACCACCACTCCCACCACCCCTACCCCAATTCCCTTTGCTCATTTCATTTTTCTCCCCAATACTCATCACCATCTAACACACCATATTTGACTTGGGTCATAGTCTGTCTCTCGCGCTAGACTATAAACCCTGCCTCCTAGAACCGTGTGGCACATAGGAGCCACTTGCACATCTGTTGAATGAATGATAAAAAGAAGTACAATGAGCCTACATGTCTAAGCTTAACTTAGCAGTCAAACAAATTATGATACAACCGAAGCTGTGGACCTCCAGCAAAAGTATGAACCTCTGTGTAGTGACAGGGAAGGTCAGGTCAATCATGTACTGCCAAGTTAAAAAAAAAAAAAAAAAAAAATTAGCCAGGTACAGTGGCTCACGCCTGTAATCTCAGCACTTTGGGAGGCCGAGGCGGGTGGATCACAAGGTCAGGAGTTCAAGACCAGCCTAGCCAATATGGTGAAACCCCATCTCTACTAAAAATAAAAATAAAAAATTAGCCAGCGTGGTAGCAGTGCCTGTAGTCCCAGCTACTAGAAAGGCTGAGGCAGGAGAATCACTTGAACCCAGGGGCGGAGGTTGCAGTGAACCGAGATTGCGCCACTGCACTCTAGTCTGGGCAACAGAGCAAGACTCCATCTAAAAAGAAAAACAATAAATAAAAAATTACGTAGGTTTATAAATGCACAGAAAAGGAATACACATCCTAGCAGTGGTTATCTGTGTAGGGGGAGTAGAGGTGGGTGGGGGTACCACATTTTTACTTTTCATAATTCCACATTTAGTTTGTATTTTTAAAAAAGATGTTTCCAACTTTTGTGATGAAAATGAAGAAAAATGGGGAAGAAGATACACAAAATTTGAAGTAGAAAAAAAGGGATATTTTCTCTTTCTGAAAGGCAGATGAATGCTTCGGAATTCCCATTTTTCCTCCATTACCATGTTTTCCAGACTGTCCATATAGAGCTAACCTTCCATTTTCTTAAAGTTGCCATAGCATCACCAGTTTCCAGGGTTAAAACATACCCGTCCACTGTTAAAACTCGGAACTCGCTTATAATCCCGGCACTTTGGGAGGCCAAGGCAGGTGGATCACTTGAGGTCAGGAGTTCAAGACCAGCCTGGCCAACAGGCTGTACTAATTTTGTACTAAAAATACAAAAATTAGCTAGGCATGGTGGTGCGTGCATGTAATCCCAGCTACTCGGGAGGCTGAGGCACGAGAATCGCTTGAACCCGGGAGGCAAAGGTTGCAGTGAGCCAGGATTGTGCCACTGCACTCCACCTGGGCAACGGAGTGAGACTCCTTCGCAAACAAACAAACATGAACAGCACTTAACTCTTAACTTTAAGACTTCGCTTCAAAAATACCTAAGCAAATGGGCCACTCACTTGAACCAGTTGGTGACGGTCATCATCACATACAGGGAAGCCAGGAAGAACACGAAGTGGAAGTAGGAGTAGATGTAGACGGTGCCTTTCTTCTCGTCATAAATGACCCGTGGTCCCTCCTTCCCCTGCTGCTGCTCTTCAGCGTCTGTGAAGCACAAAGGGAGCCCAGGCTCAGTGAGTGAATGTGTGTGTTTACCATTCAGCAAAGCCACACTTGCTAATTCTACAGGGCTGTCAGTAGAAAAGATGCCAGAAAGCCATCTGTACCCTCTGGCAACTTCAATCTGTGCCCTAAGCACAAAACTCCCACCCCACCCTAGCAACTTCCATAATAGGAAGAGTTACCTAATGCTACATTTATTTTTATTTATTTATTTTTTGAGATGGAGTTTTGCTCTTTTTGCCCAGGCTGGAGTACAGTGGTGCGATCATGGGTCACTGCAACCTCCGCCTCCCAGGTTCAAGACATTCTCCTGTCTCAGCTTCCCGAGTAGCTGGGATTACAGGTGCACGCCACCATGCCAGGCTAATTTTGTATTGTTTTATAGTAGAGACAGGGTTTCACCATGTTGGTCAGGCTGGGCTCAAACTCCTGACCTCAGGTGATCCACCCGCCTCAACCTCCCAAAGTGCTGGGATTACAGGCATAAGCCATTGCGCGTGGTCTGTCACATTTATTTTAACAGAAAGAGAACCCTTAAAAACCCCTAAAGATGTAAAACTTACTATAAGCTTTGCAGAAACTGAGAGAGAGTAAAACAAGAGTTAGTTCTTAAGCCCTTGGAATCCTCCAATCCAAGAAGGAAAGTAAAGTGAAGGAATGAAATGGCCCCAAAATAAGGTATCAGGACCTCTTGGTATTTTCCAAATCATTTCTTTTTTTAAAATGTGCTTTCTGGTTCTCTAAAGCTCACTGTATAATTTAACTTACATATAAACCAAAATTTGGACTGATTCTCCCTACCAAAATAACAACACAAACTAACTCAGCTAGCAGTCAATCAGCTTTAGAATAAGTTTCCCCTTACTATTCAAGTTATTTGTGTCTGAATCCCAAATGATAACAGATTAGAGCTATAGGACTGCAGTGTCACACAGATGCAAAGAATAAATGTACTCTGCTTACCCTCTCCACCAGGACTGAAGCAAAAACAACAGCGGGCTATCTGTGAAAGCAAAAGCAACAGTCAGATGGCTTGTGTTCTATTTCTAGTCCATCTCAGTAAGGCAGCAGTAACCCTTACCTGAACAACCTCCCAGGCCCCGAATTGCACGTATCCCTTCAAAAGATGTGGACTGTTCTTTCCCAGGTGTGCTGGGTGTTGGTGACAGGAAACACCATGGAGGGAGACGTGCCAGAGATCCTCATCCATGGACTTGGTGCTTGTTCCCGCTACCATGAATGCTGGCAGCAGAGCCTTGAGACAGCAGCTCCTTTACCCTTCTTGGGTAACCGCCATGGAATGGCTGATCACAGCAGGGGTAAAGGCCGTGCCATCATGGCCCCTGGGGTTAGGGAGGCTTTGTCCAGCTGCACTGTCCTTCAACTTCACCCTCTGCCCAATTTTGCCTCCTTCCCCTTCTCCCTCCACATGTGCTGATTTTTAATAAATATCCCTCAACCTCTGCTTCTGGAGAACTTAATGTGAAACCCAACGAATATGACAAGAGCCCCACTCCCCCGGCGTTCCCTTCTCGTGCTTTGCCTTCAATGCTATTTCATTAAATCCTCTTTGACCTTTGCATTGGGCTTATTATTATCCTGCGTACAGCTGAGGAAACTGGGGTCAGGCAGGTTAACTCGCCAAAGTCACCAAACTAGCTTAGTGACAGAGCTGGGACAGACGAATGCAGGATGGGGACGCCAAGATCCATGATTCACAATAGGTAACACGTGGTGTCTAGGAGCTTGGTGAAGCCGGAAGAATCTGAAATAGTAAAGCAAAGGAATCTGGAAGCAGCCTACCCATGTTTCCTATAAAAATCAAGCTGTTGCATGGGCCATGGACAGGGATGGAGGGAATGCTTGCCTTTGAAGCATCTCTGGTACCTTGTGAAATTTTTTATCATTATTTCTTTTCTTTTTTCTTTTTTTTTTTTTTGAGATGGAGCTTCGCTCTTATTGCCCAGGCTGGAGTGCAATGGCACGATCTTGGCTCACTGCAAACTCTGCCTCCCGGGTTCAAGCAATTCTCCTGCCTCAGCCTCCTGAGTAGCTGGGATTACAGACATGTGCCACCACACCTGGTTAATTTTGTATTTTTAGTAGAGACAGGGTCAGGTTGGTCAGGTTGGTCTCGAACTCCAGGCCTCAGGTGATCTGCCCGCCTCAGCCTCTCAAAGTGCTGGGATTACAAGCGTGAGCCACCGCGCCTGGCCATTATTTCTTACCTACTCAAAACAATAAACTTAATTTTTAAAAATCAGGTTATGTGTATTCCCAGCTATTTGGGAGGCTGAGGGAGGAAGACTGCTTAAGCCTATGAGTTTGAGGCTGCAGTAAGCTGTGATCCCACCACTGCACTCCAGCCTGGGTGACAGAGGCCCTGTCTCAAAAAAAAATAAAATAAAATAAAAAGAAAAGAAAAAAAGTACGTGATTTCAGAAAGACTCTGGTAAAGAGAGTATGAAGACTGCCTGGGAAGTGCAGTGCCCTTAGCACTTTGGGGCTGAAGATATTTCAACTACAAAGAACAGAGAGCCAAGGATGAGAATATGAGAGCTTGAGCCTTCATCTCATTTGTACATTAAGGCCAAGCCCTTGTTTCCCTGCTTGGCAAGGAAACCTTTAACAGGAGCTTGGATTAAGTGGTATGGTCTAAAAACCACTAATTCATTCAGTGGGCCCAAGACACGGTATGCTGAGGTCTTAGTTCTTTTGAAGCTCAAGTTACTGTAAGAAACTATGAACTCTCACTTTCAAAGTTGTATCCTGTGAAATGGGATGCAGGAGAGCGAACCAACTTCCATCCTGCATGCTCTCCAGTTCAGAAGGAAACACTAGGACATTTTCCCCTGGACTGAGAAGAAAAACACCCTCTCTTAAATCTAACTTGGAGACTTGCTGCTCTTTGAGCTTGAACTCTGCACACAATAGGGACATTGAAACCATAACCATACAACCTCAGCAGGTGGTCACCTAGTCAGTGGTGAGAACAAACACCCCTTCCTTCTACAGACCATTCTCTTCTGTATAATAGGCAGTAACCTATTCAAACTTAGCACAGTTTTCTGCTTTGGGCAACAGAAAGAGTTGGAGAATGATGCTGGCAGACTGACAACCCTTCATAATGGCTCACTATCTCCAGGTCAGGTGCAAGAGAGACCATCCCATCCCCAGACACCCAGCTGCAGAGTGAAGTGCCCGTATCTGGACAGACACCAGGACTTTTCCATCCTCGGAAAGCTATTAGAACGCACGCAGTGGCCGGATGCCAGCTGCCCACAGTCAGCAGGAAGAACCAGGCTTCAGCAGCTCAGCTCCTGGGCAGCAGTGGTCAAGAACACAGACTCTGGGGCCAGAGTACACGGTTTACATTCTGGCAAATCAAAACCTGTGAGGCTTAAATGACTTCACTCTGCTGGTTTTCCCCTCTGTAAAATGGAGGTAAAAGCATGTCACTGGGTTTTTATGAGGATTAAGTGAAATCACATAGGAAGAACTTAGAACAGTGCCTGGGACATAGCAAGTGCTGTAAGTCTTAGTCATGCTTGGAACCCCTGGTTCTTTTCATTCTTGGGTCACAGCTGAGTCTTTCCCTGGCTGCCTCCATCTGATTAGACCCTCCTGATATTGGTAGATGAGAGCTCCAGAAAGACCTTTGCACAATTAAGAAAGTAACAGACATTTTGGTGACTGATAGGCACCTGCTGAACACCTGGAGGCGCTGGATGTGCAGGCAACCAACGTATTGCTCATAACACTCTACCTGACAAAATGCCCACCTGATGGAACTGACATTCAGTTACACGAGTTAATGTATCTAGCACGTTCAACAGCGTCAGGCAGAGCAGATACAGTTCCTTCCTTTTCCTCTCTCCTTCCTTCCAAACAGTTATTACATAATCTCACAGCCATGTTGTGTATGGAGGGCACAGACAAGTATGAAACAGGTGGATGGATCAGAAGTTAAAATAAAACCCACCCAGACCCAATTATGGCAAAGGAAGAGTACAGGGTGCAGCCTGACAAGGTTACCCGAGCCTCTGGTTGGGGGCGAGTGGCAGGATGCCATCCAAAAGGCCAGTTTTCTTACAGAAAATCAAGAATGGACTGATTCATTTTAATCCCATAGCATACAAAGGAAAGCATTTATTTTTCCTTTTTCTTTTATTTTTTTTGAGTCAAAGTTTCACTCTATTGCCCACGCTGGAGTGCCGTGGTATGATCTTGACTCACTGCAACCTCTGCCACCAGGGTTCAAGTGATTCTCGTGTCTCAGCCTCCCAAGTAGCTAGGACTATAGGTGTGAGCCACCACACCTGGCTAATTTTTGTATTTTTAGTAGAGATGGGGTTTCACCATGTTGGCCAGGCTGGTCTTGAACTCCTGACCTCAGGTGATCCACCCGCCTTGGCCTCCCAAAGTGCTAGGATTACAGGTGTGAGCCACCACACCTGGCCAGCATTTATTTTTCTATACAAAAATCTCTTTTTTCCCAAGCAGAAAAACAGGATCATGGAATGCAGATTGATTAAAGACACAAACACAAAAGGTCTTCCTGAGAAATGGATCTTCTGAGATGAAGCAGAACAGGAAAAGGAAATGAACTTACTTCCAATTCAGGAGCTGCATATCGCCCCTGCAGAGCGTCGGAACTCGATCTTGTTGTAGATGTCAAACTAAGAAACAAACAAAAAAGTCAGCTGGGTGTATTAACACGTTACAACACATGGAACAAAGGGGAAAGCTGGCTGGTCAGTGCTCCGACGAGAGCCGCAGTGTAACCTACCGTTCAGGTGACTTAAATCAAAGCAATGTATTTTAATATCTCTCCTTATTCCAAAATTGGCTGGCTGATTCTATAGTTGATATCATTTTACACGGATTGCATTAGATCATTTTATGCAAAGAAGTTTATAGGTAGAGAAGTAAGATATCTTGGTTTTCAGTATTGCTTTTTGCCTCTTCTCCCTCAAATGTTAGAATAGTTTTCTAATTTCACTTTCTCTTTCCCTCCCTTTGACTAGTCTTGCTTAGAGGGAATCAAAAGCAACGAACCCAGAGATGGCAACAGAAAGCAAGGGCGTGAAAGCAAAAGTCACAGTTATTTACTGTGATAGCCTATAGCAGAACAAGGCTTGCTGTTTGGAAATTTAACAGAGAAGCAGTCGATGTAATAAAAAATTCTGCCACTTCCCCGAGACCTAGAAAGGTAAAATGTTAGAAAATTTGCCTTGCATGGGGCAAAATAATTTATTTTTTCTGAAAACAAAAACAGGCCAGAGGTAGTAGCTCATGCCTGTAACACGTTGAGAGGAAGGGGTGGGTGAGAGGATTGCTTGAGGCCAGGAATTTGAGAAGAGCCTGGGCAACATAGCAAGACCTCGTCTCCACAAAACAAAAACACAGAACATTTTTTTTTTTTTTTGAGATGGAGTCTCGCTCTGTCGCCCAGGCTGGAGTGCAGTGGCCGGATCTCAGCTCACTGCAAGCTCCGCCTCCCGGGTTCACGCCATTCTCCTGCCTCAGCCTCCCAAGTAGCTGGGACTACAGGCGCCCGCCACCTCGTCCGGCTAGTTTTTTGTATTTTTTAGTAGAGATGGGGTTTCACCGTGTTAGCCAGGATAGTCTCGATCTCCTGACCTCGTGATCCGCCCATCCCGGCCTCCCAAAGTGCTGGGATTACAGGCTTGAGCCACCGCGCCCGGCCAAAGAAACACAGAACATTTTAAGCAAATAGAAATATATACCACAGTTAGGGTTCCAGCTAACTTTAGAGACTGATTTAGCAAATATTTACTGAAGGTCCACTACGTGTCAGGCCCGATTCTAAGCACCGGCGACTCACTGACACAGGCAACAATCCTGCCATCAGGTAGCTTCTGAGCTGGCCTGACATGGGCAGGGCATGTTGGTGCTCAAGAAGCTGGTCCGCTCATGGGAAGGTGGGACACACACTCATCTCAATCCAGCGAACTCCATGGAGCAACACTGCGCAATCTCATCCTCTTTCCCAGGGAGAGAAGAGATCAATGATACAGAGATGAACAATAGAACGCTTTCCTCATACAGGAGCTACTGAGATCCAAGTTTGCTGCTTCTTTTGTGGTCCGCCCAAGCACAACAGCATCATTTTCATTTCTGCTTTGAAATGATGGATGCTAATCCAGGCCCACGCCACTCCACCTCCTGTGTGCCTGGTCAGACAAAGACAGAAACATCTCCCAGTGACTGTGCACCCAAGGAACACAACACCTGATCCGACATTTAAGAGTGGCCTGGCTGGCAAAATTGACAAATGGGATCTAATTAAACTAAAGAGCTTCTGCACAGCAAAAGAAACTACCATCAGAGTGAACAGGCAACCTACAGAACGGGAGAAAACTTTTGCAATCTATCCATCTGACAAAGGGCCAATATCCAGAATCTACAAAGAACTTAAATTCACAAGAAAAAAAATCAAACAACCCCATCAAAAAGTGGGCAAAGAACAGACACTTCTCAAAAGAAGACATTTATGCAGCCAACAGACACATGAAAAAATGCTCATCATCACTGGCCATCAGAGAAATGCAAATCAAAACCACAATAAGATACCATCTCACACCAGTTAGAATGGCGATCATTAAAAAGTCAGGAAACAACAGATGCTGGAGAGGATGTGGAGAAATAGGAACACTTTTACACTGTTGGTGGGACTGTAAACTAGTTCAACCATTGTGGAAGACAGTGTGGAGATTCCTCAAGGATCTAGAACTAGAAATACCATTTGACCCAGCCTTCCCATTACTGGGTATATATACCCAAAGGATTATAAATCATGCTGCTATAAAGACACACGCACATGTATGTTTATTGCAGCACTATTCACAATAGCAAATACTTGGAACCAACCCAAATGTCCATCAATGATAGACTGATTAAGAAAATGTGGCACATATATACCATGGAATACTATGCAGCCATAAAAAGGGATGAGTTCATGTCCTTTGTGGGGACACGGATGAAGCTGGAAACCATCATTCTGAGCAAACTATCGCAAGGACAGAAAACCAAACACCGTGTGTTCTCATTCGTAGGTGGAAACTGAACAATGAAAACACTTGGACACAGGGTGGGGGTGGGGAATATCACACACTGCAGCCAGGAGGGAGGAGGGGGGAGGGGGAGGGATACCATTAGGAGATATAACTAATGTAAATGACGAGTTAATGGGTACAGCATACCAACGTGGCACATGTATATATATGTAACAAACCTGCACGTTGTGCTCATATACCCTAGAACTTAAATTAAAAAAAAAAAAAAAAAAGAGTGGCCTGGCTGGGTGTGGTGGCTCACACCTATAATCTCAGTACTTTGGGAGGCTGTGACAGGCAGATTGCTTGAGCCTAGGAGTTCGAGACCAGCTTGGACAACATGGCAAAACCCTGTCTCCATAAAAAATACAAAAATTAGCCAGGTGTAGTGGCACATGCCTGCAGTCCTAGCTACTGGTGAGGCTGAAGCAGGAGAATAGATTGAGCCTGGGAGGTTGCAGTGAGCATGATCACACCAGTGCACTTCAGCCTAAGTGACAGAGGGACTCTGCCTCAAAAAAAAAAAAAAAAGAGTGGCACATATTCTGTGCATGTAAGTTTTGATTTAGTACAGTGTATAGTTTACACAGGGGAAAATACAAGTTTTTAATTTTAAAAAGAGATCAGTATCTGAAATTTTCATTTGAAAGGTAACATTCATTGTTTACGAGGCTCAGAATCGGCCAGGTGCAGTGGTTCACACCTGTAATCCCAGCACTTTTGGGAGGCTGAGGTGGGTGGATCCTTAGAATTCAGGAGTTCCAGACCTGGCCAACATGGCAAAACCCCGTCTCTACTGAAAATACAACAATTAGCCAAGTGTGGTGGCTAGCAGCTGTAATCCCAGCTGCTCAGGAGGCTGAGGCAGGAAAATTGCTTGACACTCCGGAGGCAGAGGTTGCAGTGAGCTGAGATCACACTACCGTACTCCAGCCTGGGTGAGAAAGTGAGACTCTATCTCAAAAAGAAAAAGCCTCAGAGTAAATATTCTACTCTATAAATTCTTTGGATTAACATAATTTCCGGAAAACAAAGCTCTTTATTTGGGCTCCTTTGCCACTTCACCATCAAAGAGGCCTAACATGGGGACGGTTTTGTTTTTACTTCTAAAAAGAACTACATTGAGAGCATCACTAACGCCATGTGACTTCTACAGGCAGATGTTACCCTACATTAAGATCTTTATTCAGTTTCCAGGCATGGTGGCTCACAACTGTAATCCCAACACTTTGGGAGGCTGAGGCGGGTGGATCACCGGAGGTTAGGAATTCGAGACCAGCCTAGTCAACATGGTGAAACTCATCTCTACTAAAAATATAAAAATTAGCCAGGCATGGTGGGGGGCGCCTGTAATCCCAGTTACTCGAGAAGCTGAGGTAGGATAATCGCTTGAACCTGGGAGGTGGATGTTGCAGGGAAAAATAAAAAAAAGATCTTTATTCCGTTGTAGCCTTTCTCCATAAAACACTCTTCTTGGAATTATCAAGAAAAAGCTTTTTTTATAAGCTCTTAAAGCCTAGTGAATTCTTATTATCTGCATTCAGGCTATTACAAAGACCACTGTTTGGTGAACACAGCTCAAACTGCTATAAAACAATTCCTGCGTTACCTATAAACCTCTCCTCTTCCTGGGCTAAGATAGGTGTGACTAATTCAGTGTTTCCCGTGGGGATAGAGGGAGACTTACAGCATTGGGTTAAGACAATGCTTTATTGTACGGAGAATGTCTAACACACCACAGCGTGTTTACTGTCTCTGCCTGCTGCCACCTCGCCCCGACCCAGCCAAAATGCCAGCAGTGCTCTGCAGTCATGGTGACAGCCAAAAAGAAAAAAAAAATAGCCACGCCCTGTTTCCCTGCAGAACCACTACAGTGCTCAGAACCCCTTCACACTGGCAGAAGAATGGACAATGCAGGTGCCCCTCAACACTGGCACAGCAGATGCTTCTGAAGCTGGCCAAAGTCCACTAGACCACAGAAAATCTCTAAATAACATGTCCAAACTTTCCTGGAGATCACACATTCTGCCTCCCCGACAAACATACAGGGCAGTCCCTTGACAGATCCCATGACTATTCCCAGCCTTTGTGCAATGATAAAGATCAGTCATGATCGCCTGTGCTATAGAACACAAAGGAGACCAGGGCTCTCTGTGAACCTGGGGCATGGGGTGGAAGATTTCTTTTTCTTTTTTTGGAGATGGAGTTTCGCTCTTGTTGCCCAGGCTGGAGTGGGCTCGATCTCGGCTCACTGCAACCTCTGTCTTCCGTGTTCAAACGATTCTCCTGTCTCAGCCTCCCGAGTAGCTGGGGTTATAGGCATGCACCACCATGCCTGGCTAACTTTGTATTTTTAGTAGAGACGGGGTTTCTCCATTTTGGTCAGGCTGGTCTTGAACTCCTGACTTCAGGTGATCCACCCACCTCACCCTCCCAAAGTGCTAGGATTACAGGCGTGAGCCACTGCACCTGGCCACGGGGTGGCAGATTTCTAACTTGAAGATTTCTAGCTGGCAGGCAGCCCAGAGCAGAATTCCCAAAATGAAGATACAAATCTCCCCCCTCCTTTCCCCACCCACCCCTTAAAGACCCAGAATGTACCAAAAAAATAAATATCCTTCTTTGATTTCGCAACTTTTTTTAATGTAAGCCAACCCCCTCACCAATGCTATCACACCAACCTGCGAACCAACCCACTTCAAACTGGGAAGTTGTCTGACATTGAATAAAGATTCTTACTTTTTCCAGTTTTATATTTAAAAGGATATTTTCAAAGATGTTTCACTATTAAGAATTATTTTTTCTCTTAAACACAGATAAAAGTGGAATGGCGAGAAAACTTTATAGCGCAAATGCTTTGTAATAATATAATTACGCAAGTCATCCAGTTTATCTTTCTCCCTCAGGGGACATTACACCAAGCCATCTGAGGAAAAAGAGCAGGAAGAGACTATCCACCAGTGTCCCTAAATACTCCTGCAAAGAAACCTCAAGGAAAGGTTGCCCCAAGTTGGCAGTAGAGAGCTACAGGTACAGGCTCCATGTCTCCTTACATGTACAATGAGGAGACTGACCTGATCAACTCCAGGATCCTCTCCAGGCTGACAGTTTGAAATTAAAGGCAACAGAATACCAATTTCAATCAAAATCCAGAGACCAAGGGAGGAATTAAGAAATAGTTTGTGGAGACCAGGATTTGTCACAGCAAAGTTCCAGACTAAAGGGGTGTGGAGGGATGGGCCTATAGAAAGAGCCATCAGGGCTGGGCATGTGGCTCACGCCTGTAATCCCAGCACTTTGGGAGGCCAAGGTGGGCAGATCACCTGAGGCTGGGAGTTCAAGACCAGCCTGACCAACATGGTGAAATCCCACCTCTACTAAAAATACAAAAATTACCCGGGCATGGTGGCGTGGTGGCGCGCGCCTATAATCCCAGCTACTCAGGAGGCTGAGGCAGCAGAATCGCTTGAACCTGGGAGGTGGAGGTTGCAGTGAGCTGATATCTTACCATTGCACTCCAGCCTGGGTGACAGAGCAAAACTCTGTCAAGAAAGGAAGAAAGAAAGGAAGAAAGATGGAAAGAAAGACAGACAGAAGGAAGGAAGGGAGGGAGGGAGGGAGGGAGGGAGGAAAAGAAAGAAAGAAAAGAAAAGAAAAAGAAAAGAAAAGAAAAGAAAGAGAGAGTCATCAGAATGCCAGGTGCCACGGTTATGCCTGTAGTCCCAGCTACTTGGGAGGCGGAGGCAGGAGGATCCCTTGAGCACAGGAGTTTACTCAGCCTGGGTAACATAGTGAGAACTTGCCTTAAAAGTTTTTATCTAAAAAAATAAAAAGAGCCATCGGAGAACCCCACAAGTGGACCAAGGTGAGGGCTTACATGGGGTCCAAGTTATGATGTTCTTTCACAGCAATGATTCCTGGGTGCAATGGAAGGAGGCTCTGGAGAAAAGGCGGCCCCAAGCAGAAAGGCAGGGAGTAGGTTTGGGTTGAGCCCTTCTTCTGAGCTGAGGCTACAAACATTAAAACATACGTCTAGAGGGTGCCCCAGCTGCAAGAGTCAGGACGGAGACACCCCAAAGGAAACAAGTATTTGGGGGTGGGGCTCGGGGGCTCTGGAGGGGGAAGGGAAAGAGAGGAGCTGGGGAGCTTTCCAGTCTTCTACAACTTTACAAAAGAGTGGACCCCAGGCAATCTTGGCCTTCTTCTCCCTTTAACCTGCATACTATCTATAGTCTCTGGCTTCCTACAATTTCTATCAAGAATTCTAGATATTCCTGCAATTATGTTCAAATGACAGTTCCCACCCAGATGATGTGGCCTTTCTGTAACATCCTCCAACCTTTCATTCCTCTGAGTCAGGAAGGAAAACAAACTCTTCAGAAGTCCAGATCTGAAAAAACCCTAGCTGGGCTGACTCCCACTCCTACAGCATCCCTTTTATTCCCAGGCCCTAGTAAGCCTGAATTCAGTGTTCTTAAAGCTGACCCCTTGAAGAGCTGCAGTGGATAATTACAGCAAACATCAATCACATGGGCCCCGAGGAACTAACTCCTGGGGGCACTAACTGCCCAGCCCACAGAGTGTGCTCTCGCCTACACATTACAGAAGTACCCACAGGGCAGACTGGTCATCCTCGTCCCCACTTTGTAGGGGCTGCAGTTTTATATGTTCTCATCCCATCAGGCACTGCAGTTCTGTGGTTTACCCATTCAATAACAATGCCAGTTTGTTGCTGGCATCTAGAAAGATTTTTTTTTTTTTTTTTTAGTAGCTATCAACTTCGAAAATTGACATTTTTGGGAATACCAGACCAGCCCTTGACAATCTCCACTATGGTGACTCAGTCCTGTAAGAGATAACATTTTATTCATCATTTCTCACTCAACTGCCGACTCAGAAGAATTCTTTACACCTGCTAGAAATAGTGAGAAAATATGATAGGGTGAAAATTCCATATTGTGAAATGCCCTGTGTGTGGTAACCCTATGCAGGAGGCTAAGAAGAATTTTTGCCTTCTTTTCCATTGAAGCGTTTACGGCAAATCCAAACTCTACTTTATCTAAAGGGAATTTCTTTCTTTTTTTTTTTTGAGATAGAGTTTCTCTCTTGTTGCCCAGGCTGGAGTGCAATGGCGCAATCTCAGCTCACTGCAACATCCACCTCCCGGGTTCAAGCAATTCTCCAGCCTCAGCCTCCCGAGTAGCTGGGATTACAGGTGTATACCACCACGCCCGGCTAATTTTTGTATTTTTAGTAGATATGGGGTTTCACCATGTTGGCCAGGCTGATCTCACTCCTGACCTCAGGTGATCCACCCACCTCAGCCTCCCTAAGTGCTGAGATTACAGGTGTGAGCCACCACACTGGCCAATGGCAAATATATATTTTTTTCATATGCTCGTAGGTACCCAGTAACCCACAAAAACATATGATTTTATTCTGTCAAATATCTTCATAGTTGTTTTTTTAAGAGACAGGGTCTCACTCTGTTGCTTAGGCTGGAATGGAGTTACCCCTAGCTCACTGCAGCCTTAGACACCTGGGTTCAAGTGATCCTCCCATCTCAGCCTCCTGAGTAGCTGGGACCACAGGCACGCGCCATCATGCCTGATTTTTTTTTTTTTTTTTTAGAAACAGGATCTCACTATGTTGTCCAGGCTGGTCTCAAACTCCTGGGTTCAATTGATCCTCCTGCCTCAGCCTCCCAAAGTGCTGGGATTACAGGTGTGAGCCACTGTACCACGCAGCCTGCTTCCTGTATTGTAGGTACTCAGTGAACAACTTAGGAATTAGTAAAATTGAAAGGCCAGAAAGAAGTCACCAGAGTCCATTCTGCAACAAGGAGACTCTGTCACTTTGTCACACACAGGCCAAGAATGAATGTGTGTAATCATCATCTTAACACCCACCTGCAAAACAAGCATTTTATGGCTTGATGCATGACCCTGAGCAAATAGACTCCAAAACGTCTGTGTCCCTGTTGGTCCCTTTCTAATAGTAGAAGGTGTTAAAGGAGGTAAGAGAAAATGCCAACATGCTCAGAAAGACATTGTATTTATACAAGCTATCACCACCAGGAGTGCTTAGTTTCAGCAAAAAGGAAGATGATAATGTGCCTATGACTGAATTCAATGGGATTGAATTTTTACACTGAACATTAACAAAATGTAAACACAGAAGTAAAGGTTAAATGTGAAAAGGTTACTGTCAAAGGGAAGCTTAGTTATCAGCAAAATACATATCCAGATTAACTAGCCATTTCTATCCTTGACTTTTCTCCCTCTAGCAATCTTTTAAGCCTTTTAAAGGTGGAATAACACCCACCACAAGCATCTGAAACACAGCCCACTTATATATCACATCTACTTTTGGAGGAGCTGCTTTGCTTAGTGAACAACAGCACTGTGGGTTTTAGCAGAAAAGAGAAGGAACATTTCCTGTCTGAACAGAATGACCACGCCTGCAGCACTTTGTACGCTTTCCATCAACAGCAGAACAAAGCTATTTCCTTTGGATTAGAAAGCTGCCAGGACATGCTGGCACATTCTAACTCTTCTTCACTTTGTGCTCCCCTGCCCTCCAGTAAGGGTACAGCAAACTACTATTCAACCATCTTTTAAAGGGTGTTAGGCAATGGTGCTGCAACATACCATATATTTGCTTTACTGACCCCAAATAAAAACAAGTAAGGTAAACGAAGTTCAAATATTTAGAATTCATGCTCTTCACCTTTTTACTTGTGGTTGTTTTCCCCCTCCTCAAATGGTATTTGTTTCTGCAGCCTCACAGCTACTGAAAGTTACTTCAATTCTTTTCCTGTAATTTTAAAGTCTGCAAAAATGGCCTTGAGTAACTCCCAAGACTTACCATGAATATAAGATACATCCGATTAAGAGGCTGGTCCCCAGTATAGTCACCAAGTTTTCATCTCTGTACAGGTCTTGACCAAAGTCAGGCACACAGATTGTAACATTTTTCCCATGTTCATCTAGAACTTGTAAAGAAAAAACAAAGTCATCACAGTCAAATAGAAAGCCCAGTTGTAACTCACAGAAGCACTCATTTTGGCAAAACTCAGGTAGCTGTGGTGTACCTCCTTAGAATAGTGAAGACTTATCACTGGAAACCTCTACTCTACAGGCTGTTTCCACGCAGACTGGATTTCTGCTATTTCAAAGAACCATTCTCCCACATCATCACACCCTTGGAACAAGACCCTCAGATTCCAGCTCAGTGCCATGGGACTCAAACAGATCCAGGACCAAAGGAGAGAGTCTTGCTCATTTTCAGTACTATTCAAACAATAGTAAAAAGACAAGTCAGGCACATTTTTCAGTTGACAGGGCAGCCCCTAAAGAGAGGTAGGGTGCAGATACCAAGCAGTGCTGAGGCGAATCAACAGCAAACAATAGCTGCTAAACCAGTTGAGAAGCTATTTAGATGTGATATGATAATCGCGATATCTTTCCGTCTACAACTTGGAAATCCTCCTGAGGTTTTTTTTTTAAGTATGGGTGACTATATGTGATATTGTGAAATATACATTTGGTCTTCATCCACATTTACTTGCATGCAACTCCTAAAATCCTTGAAATCTCCAAAATGGTCTCTTTTTGTATGTTAATGATGGACTAATGGCTGGCAGCCCCTAGGCAGCTTCAGGATGGGGGCTGGTCACCAGAAAGACCAAGGTAGGATTAGAGGGTTGGGACTTTTCAGACCCACTCTCCAAACTCCAGGAATGGGAGGAATGGCAGTTGATCACCAAGGGCCAATGGTTGAATCATTTAACCAATCATGCCTGTGTAATGAAGTCTCCATAAAAGGCCCAAAAGGACGTGGTTCAGAGAGCTTTCTGAGACCTAGAGGCTTACAGGAAGGTGAACACGACCTCATCCACATGTTAGGAGCCCAGCCACACCAACTCCATGGAGACAGAAGCTCGGGACCTTCCAGACCTTGCCTTGTATGTATTTCACCTGCCTGTTTACTTGTATTCTTTAAAATATGCTTTGTAATAAATCAGTAAAGGGAAGTATTTCCTGAGTTCTGTGAGCCACTCTATAAATTCATCCATCCCAAAGAAGGGGTAACTGTGGGAGCCCTAACAGTTGGTCAGAAGTTCTGGGGGGCCGGACTTGTGACCAGCAGGAAGGGTAGGGCTGTTTTGTGGAATTGAGCCTTCAACCTGTGGGATCTGACCTTATCTCCAGGTAGAGCATCCGAATTGGATTGGAGGACACCCAATTGAAGCCCACGGCGGAACTTACTGCCTGCTTGCTGGTGGGGAGAAATCTCCACATATTTTAGTATCACAGAAACCTTCTGTGTTGACTGTTGTAGTGTGAAACAGAAGAAAAACGGAGTTATTCTAAACACTACGTAACAAAGATTCCTATAATATAGCCATCAGTGGTAATTTACCTTTTACCTGACCTTTGACCACTTTTTAATGGGATTATTTAGTGATTTTTGTTGTTGAATTGAGCTCCTTGTAAATTCTGCATATTGCTCCCCTGTAAGACACAGTTTGCAAATAGTTCTCTGATTCTGCAGGTTGTCTGTCCACTCTGTTGATTATTTCTTTTGCTGTACAGAAGCTAATTAGATTAATATAGTTCCATTTGTCTGGTTTTGTTTCTGTTGTCTGTGCTTTTGAGGTCTTAGTCATGAATTCTTTGCCTTGAGCAATATCCAGAAGAGTTTTCCTAGGTTTTCTTCTAGTATTTTTATAGTTTCAGGTCTTACATGTAAGTCTTTAATCCACCTTTTGTTGGTTTTTGTATGTGGTGAGAGACAGGGTAGTGGTTCAGCATAAGGAAATCCAAATTTTCCAGGACCACTTACTGAAAAGGGTATCCTTTCCCTAGTGTGTGTTCTTGTCAACTTTGTCAAAGACCAGATGGCTATAAATATGTGGCTTTACTTCTGGGTTCTCTATGCAGTTCCATAGATCTATTCTTATGCAAATACCATGCTATTTTGCTTACTGTAGCTTTGTAGCATAATTTGAAGAAGGGACTCCTCCAGCATTGAAGTGTGATTCCTCCAAGCTTTGTTCTTTTTCCTTAGGATTGCTTTAGCTATTCTGGCTCTGTTGTTTCCATACAAATTTTAGGATTGTTTTTCTGTGAAAAATATCATTGGTATTTTGATAGGGATAGCACTGAATGTGTAAGGCTGCTTTAGGCAATATGGTCATTTTAACAATATTTATTCTTCTGATCCATGAGCATGGGATGTCTTTCCATTTGCTTTTTTTTTTTTTTTTTTTTTTTTTTTTTTTGAGACGTGGTCTTGTTCTTTCACCCAGTCTGGTGTACAGTGGCCTGATCATAGATCACTGTAATCTCAAGCTCCTGGGCTCAGGTGATCTTCCCACCTCGGACCCATGAGTAGCTAGAACTACAGGTGCATGCCACCACACCCAGCTAATTTGTAAATTTTTTGTAGAGATGGGGTTTTGCTATGTTGCTCAGGCCGGCCTCAAATTCCTGGCCTCAAGTTATCCTCCCAACTTGGCCTCCCAAAGTGCTGGGATCACAGGAATGTGCCACTACTCGTGGCCCCTCCCTTTAAGGTTTTCATCAGTGTTTAGTAGTTTTCATTGTAAAGATCTTTCACCTCCTTCATTAAATTTATTCTTAGTTATTTTATTTTTTGTAGCTATTGTAAATGGGACCAGCTTCTTCATTTGGTTCTCTGCTAGATGATTACTGGTGTATAGAAACACTACTAATTTTTTTTTTTTGAGGCGGAGTCTTGCTCTGTTGTCCAGGCTGGGGTGCAGGGGTGCAGTAGTGTGATCCTGGCTCACTGCAACCTCCCCCTCCCAGGTTCAAGTGATTCTCCTTTCTCAGCCTCCCAAGTAGTTGGGATTACAGATGTGTGCACCACCAGGACTCACTAATTTTTGTATTTTTAGTAGAGACAGGGTTTCACCATGTTGGCCAAGCTGGTCTTGAGCTCCTGACCTCAAAGGATCCATCCACCTTGCCCTCCCAAAGTGCTGGGATTACAGATGTGAGTCAACGTACCCAGCCAAAATACTAGTAACTTTTGTATGTTGATTTTGTATACTTCAGTATTACTGAATGCATTATACAAATCTAAGAGTGTTTTGGTGGAACCTTTTGGGTTTTCTAGATACAGAATTATATCATCAACAAACAGGATAATTTGACTTCCTCTCTTCCAATCTGGATGCCTTTTATTTCTTTCTCTTGCCTGAGTGTCCTGGCTAGGACTTCCAGTACTATGGTGAATAGGCATGGTGAAGGTAGGCACCCTTATCTTGGTCCAGTTCTCAAAAGGAATGCTTCCCATTTTTCCCCACTCAGTATGATAGTGTCTGTAGGCCTATCATATATGACCTTTATTATTTTAAGTTATGTTCCTTCTATTTATCATTTTAAGTTATGTTCCTACTTTATTGAGGGTTTTTTTTTTTTTTAACCACGAAAAGATGCTGAATTTTAACAAATGCTTTTTCTGCATCTATTGAAATGATCACATGGTTTTTATCTTGAATTCTGTTTATATAATACATAATGTATGCTGTATCATATTTATAAATTTGCATATGTTGAACCATTCTTGTATCCATGGTATAATGCCCACTTGATCATGGTATATTATCTTCTGATGTACTATTACATTGTGTTTGCTAGTATTTTATTGAAGATTTTTCCATCTATGTTCATCAGGGGTATTGGTCTGTAATTTTCTTTTTTGTTGTATCCCTGTCTGGTTTTGGTTATCAGGGTGATATATCAGGCCTTGCATAATGAGTCAGGGAGAGTTCTTTCCTCCTCCGTTTTTTGGCACAATTTCAGGAGGACTGGTATTAGTTCTCCCTTATATGTTTGGTAGAATTTGGCTATGACTCCATCCGGTCCTGGCTTTTTCTTACTGGAAGAGTTTTAAAATCATTGATTCAATATCACTACTCATTATTGGCCTGTTTAGGATTTCTATTCCTTCTTGCTTTCCAGAAATGTATCCATTTCCTCTAGGTTTTCTACTTTGTAAGTATATGGATGTTCATAACAGTCTGTAATGATCTTTGTACTTTTGTGGTATTATTGTGATTTTTCCTTTTTCATTTCTAATTTTGTTGATTTGGTCTTCTCCTTGGTTAGTCTAGGGGCTTATCAATTTTGTTTATCTTTTCAACAAACCAACTTTTTTTTGTTTTGTTGATCCTCTGTATTTTTCTCATGGGCTTTTTTTTTGGTGGGGGGAGGTCTGTATTTTATTTAGTTCCTTATTTTATTTTTTTGAGACAAAGTCCCTGTCTATTGCCTTGGGTAGAGTGCAGTGGTGCAATAAGAGCTCACACGTCACTGCAGCCTCAACTTCTGGGGTTCCAGGGATCCTCCCACTTCAGCCTCCCGAGTAGCTGGGACTACAGATGTGCGCCACTATGCCTGGATTTTTTTTGTATTTTTTTGTAGGGACAGGGTTTCGTCATGTTGCCCAGGCTGGTCTCAAACTCCTGGGTTCCTGCAATCTGCCTGCCTCAGCCTCCCGAAGTGCTACGATTACAAGCATGAGCCAACTCACACAGCCCTGATCTTTGTTATTTCTCTTGTTCTGCTAACTTTGGGTTTGGTTTCTTCTTGATTTTCTAGTTCCAGGTGCAACATTAGGTTGTTAATTTGTGATCTTTCTGCTTTTTTGATGTAGGCATTTAATGCTATAAACTTCCCTGTGTATGCTGTGGTTTCAAGAATCTTTATTCTTAGGCTAATTAAAAAAATGTAGAGCACTTGAAATTTAAAATAACTTTTTTTCTGTTTTTTTTTGTTGTTGTTGTTGTTTTTTCTGGTAGAGATGCTATGTTGCCAAGGCTGGTCTCAGCTCCTGGCCGCAAACAATCTTCCTGCCCTAGCCTCCCAAGGTGCTTAGATTACAGGCATGAGACACCATGCTCAGCCTTTTTTTCTGTTTTAAAGGGATACCTGCCATTTAAAAAATATTGTAAATAAAAATCCCAGTAAGTTAAAGCCAGAAATTAATACATAAACAGACATAAAAGAAAGTCTTAAAGAGACTAAATTTATGTACACTTACAGAGTCAAGATAGAATATTAAAAAAAAAAAATTAAATCCAGGATACGCAATACTTACTTAAGACCTCCACTTACATTACTTTCCACTGTAAACAGCAACAAGGACAAGCCCATAAATAGTATGCATATAAGCTAAAACTTTCAGAATTATCATTGCACCAGTTTTCCAAATTTAAGAGGAAACAACTTCAATTTTCTTAGACACTACATTTATTTAATTTGATTTATATAAGCTCAAATATACCCAAACATACATTTATATATGCTTATGTGTATGTATGTATATATGCATGTATATGTGTGTGTGTATTTGCATTTATACATCACAAAAGTAATAGAGAGGGTAAGTTAAGTTTCTGCAAGTTACTTAAGTAGCAGGATCAGTCTATAAACCAGGCAGTCTGACTTCAAAGCTCATGCTCTAATCACTATGTTCGGCTGTCTCTGTAAATAAATGTCATTTAGGACGAGTGGTTTGAGGTCACATAGCCAGTAAATCACGGGATCTGTGCTCAGATCCTGCTCCCTGCTCCCCACTCCCCCACATTCTTTCCACTCCCTCTGTTCCACTGCTATAGTCACAAAAGAAAAGAAATACAACTACATTAAGAGGTTATTTAGGCCTAAAAGCAAACTCCGCAGCCAAACCTTTCCTCCTGTCTGTCCTACACACCAGGAAGAATTGAAAAAGGGAATTTTCCTTTACATAGCTCAAGTTAAAGACTTTTTTAACTTGAAAGATGAAAAAGTCTAGATCATCTCTCTATTGTGATTTAGTACACTTCTATTATTTATTTTTAAACTTAATTTTTGTGGATACATAGTAGGTGTACATATTTATGTGGTACATGAGATGTTTTAATACAGGCATGAAATATGTAACCATCACATCATCTAAAATGGGGTATCCATCCCCTCATGCATTGATCCTTTGTGTTACAAGCAGTCCAATTATACTCTTTTAGTTATTTTTAAATGTACAATTAAATTTGACTATAGTCACCCTGTTGTGCTATCAAATACTAGGTCTTATTCATTCTTCCTATTTATTGTGTACCCATTAATCATCCCAACCTCCTCCCAAACCTCCCCCAAACCCTTCCCAGCCTCTGGTAGCCATCCTTCTGCTCTCTATCTCCATGGCCTCTCCAATATTTAAACAATAGTTCATTCCTCCATGAATGAAAATATTCACACCGCAAACACAAGCCCCCTAACAGGCTGGCTTACCTACTTCTGCAGGTTTGCTGGACAGAGCTGAGAAGGTGAGGTAGGTGACATAGCAGCTTATGACCCCTGATTGTAGGAGCCCTGAGTGCGGCTGTCCTGAAAAATGACAAGAGACAGACAGACAACAGGCTTTAATTTGAAGAAAAAGAAAGCATATGTCCAAAAACACCTGATAGTCCCCATGACAGTCCTCAAACTTGAGCATCCACATTTAAAGGAAAGAAAAGAGAAAAAAAAATGTAGTATGTTTCTCAGATAAAACTAAAAAGATATTAAGGGGGAGAGAGTTACACCCTGAACGGAACATTGCTATTTTAAAGATGTCAGGTTCTGCCAAGTTCTCTACCAATACTTTATCGAGCCCATGGCTATACTTAAACACACTAACTAGTCTCCCTGAGGTTTGTAACATTAGTTCTTAAATCCCAAGATCAGAAAAAAAATTACCGTCGTCGTTGATAAAACCACATAGCTTAGTTGGGGAGGGGAGTAAGCGGTAAACCAGATATCACAGGCGACGTATTCCGGATTCTACAAGGTCATCACATACCACAATCTATGACAGGACAAAAAGCTCTCACCTGCCAATGGACAAAAAGCTTTTGGGAACAGAATATAAGAATTGCTCTTGGCTAAAGAGGAAGGCTATGGGGCTCAGCATTCACTGGGAGAAGGGCTTTAGGGTTCTTTACTGATTCATTTATTTTTAACTTTTATTTTAGGTTTGGGGGTGTACATGCAGGTTTGTTGTAAAGGGAAAATTGTCATGGGGGTTTGTTGTCTAGATTATTTCATCACCCAGGTATTAAGTCTAGTACCCATTAGTTATCTTTCCTGATCCTCTCCTTCTTCCCACCCTCCACCCCGACAGATAGGCCCCACTGTGTGTTGTTCCCCTCTATGTGTCCATATGTTCTCATCATTTAGCTCCCACTTTTAAGCAAGAACATGTGGTATTTGGTTTTCTGTTCCTGTGTTCGTTTTAAGGATAATGTCTTCCAGCCCCATCCATGTTCCTGAAAAGGACATGATCTCTTACCTTTTTATGGCTACACAGTATTCCACAGATTCCACAGTGTGTATGTGCCACATTTTCTTTATTCAGTATACCACTGATGGGCATTTAGGTTGATTCCGTATCTTTGCTATTGTGAATAGTGTTGCAGTGAACATACGTGTGCCTGTGTCTTTACGTGAGAACCATTTATATTCCTTTGGGTATATACCCAGTAATGAGATTGCTGGGCCTAATGGTAGTTCTGTTTTTAGGTCTGAGGAACCGCCACACTGCTTTCCACTATGGTTGAACTAATTTACATTCCCACCAACAGTGTATAAGTGTTCCTTTTTCTCTGAAACTTCACAAGCCATCTGTTATTTTTTGAAAGTTATAATATTTCAAGTAAACTAAAGGTTCAGATCCTTCAGAGTAACCAGGATGTGATAAGGGATCTCTCTTTTTTTCCTGCGAAATTTTTGACCACTTACTGACATAAAAGGATGCAGTTGTACTCAGTCTTGTGGTCAAATTTGTTTCCAAAATTATCATTATTAAATTATAATTACCGATAAAGACATAAAATAGACCCTGTTATAATGTTGCACTTTGGCAAGGGAATAAGATTTCCCTTAGCACCTAATGGTATTAAACCAAATATTTCAGAACATTATCCCTATTTCAAAAGATAAGATTTAACCCAAGATTTTAATCAGAATATCAAGTTGTTCTAGGAACTCTTAACTGATCAATTGAAGGGATTAGGAGAATATTCTCAATTTCAATAATGGTCTTAAAATTTTTAGTAGAGGAAAACATATTATTTGTGACTAGTTTTTTTTTTTCTTCTTCTTCTTCTTTTTTGACACAGAATCTCACTCTGTCACCCAGGCTGGAGTGCAGTGGTGGGATCTTGGCTAACTGCAACCTCTGCCTCTCGGGTTCAAGCAATTCTCCTGCCTTGGCCTAACCAGGTAGCAGGGACTACAGGTGTGCGCCACCACAGCTGGTTAATTTTTTTGGGTATTTTTAGTAGAGACGGGGTTTCCCCATGTTGGCCAGGCTGGTCTTGAACTGCTGACCTCACATGATCTGCCGCCTGCCTCGGCCTCCCAAAGTGGGGATTACAGGCATGAAACACCGTGCCTGACCACTAGTTGCCTTTTTAAACCACTATTTTAGAAAGGATTCAAGGGGGCTATAAATTTATTGCCTATATTTTCCTACCTAGAACCTGAATGTCATGTGCATTTTCATCACCTATAGGGTCCGACCCACAAAAAAACATCAGACCAGGGACATCTCACTGTAAGCCCAAAGACACTATATCCTGGCTTAAGAAACCAAGAGTAGTTTATAAATGACAATTCACATGTATACTTTCCTAAAGCACTTTGAAATCTCACTGTCTCTTCGTTTCGGCTTTGAAACAACCATGAGCAAGGTCAGGCTCACATGTTTCCACTGACTTCATTGAGGAAGAGCACATGGGCCAGCTGCTGGCTGAGCTGGGATGGGATGTCCTGCTTCCTGACTCCCAGACCACACTGCCCACAGCCTTGAGTGAAAGATGACCCCGGAACCAACCCCTTGTGCGGCCCTTTCATTCAACTTTTACACAGAGATTGTAGGCAAGCTCATAAACAACTGACTTGATATACTCGGAAGGCATTTCCCATTTAAAGGCTCCTTGTGGTACGTTATTTAGCAAAGGCAGTATCTTCCTATTAATTGACTTCATTAAGTTCAGGTCTTTCTCGACATGAGAAATGCTTGGCTATCACAGCTCGAGCGTGAGATATGAAGAGACTGGAGCCCCACCTTGCCCACTACTGACACATCCACAGTAAGTTAAGGAATACACTAGTTAAAACAAACAAACAAACAAACAAAACACCATTGGGTTTGCTCAAAGACACTTAGGAAAATATAAATAAGGAAGAATGGAAAAAAACATGCTTACGATTTTGGACACAGGGCGAGATGGCTACCAATGAAATAAGCAGGCACAGGCCTCCATTTACTCCTAGCAGAATTTTGTTTTCCATGCAGCCGTCTTTGTGTGTGTAAAACACTGCCATCAAAACCAAGCCTCCAGTGGCAATGGAATACATGATGAGTGTCACCAGGGCCAGGGAGGCGTACCACAGCTTGTTACTGGCTGTGCCTGCTGTCCTGTTTCTCCGGGAAGTGGGTAAGAGGGAGAGGAGAGAAGACAAGTCAATGAAGTCCACCATTCTCTGATAACATTCACCATCCCTCAGGCAGTAACTAGTACTACAGGCCACAGGCACCGGTACCCAGCTGCCCAGAAGACACATTATTTTTGCAGTGATTATGCTCTATCAAAGCTAGAAGGTTCTGGTAAATATGGAAACTTCTTGGCTAAAGCTTAGAATTTTCTCTCAACACTGAGAGAATTCCACTTTCTGCAGCAAATGTATTCATTCATTAAAATGAATAATGTCAACCCAAATGAGAGACTGAGGCAACAGCCTCAACCAACCGAGGTTTACTGAACCAGAGGTTTGAGGGTGCACCCAAAAACACACAAGTCACAGAATCTTCTGTGGCCGGTGCTCCCAAAGAGGTTGCAGAAGGCTCAGGATTTACCCATTTCTTTAAAGGGGAGAAGGCATGCAGGAAAAGGGGGCAGGTGGTGAGGCAAATGCGACATTCTCCCGAGATTTTAACTAGTGCCCAGTAAACTCCACTATACAAGAGATATGATAAACATTGCAAAAGGGAGTAAAGGAAGAGTTAATTATATAGTCTCAGGGTAGGCAGAGAAATGACTGCTCTCCTGTCTTTGTTCTGCACCTGGGAAGATAAGCTTGTAATGGGCATTGTCAGTGTGAAATGTAACAGACTGCAATTCCATGGACAAGGAGCTACACTTAGGTCGCAGACCTAAAGTTACAGCTGATATGCCCTTTTTAATGGGAAGATACACATCTTGAAAGGCTTAGGGATCAACAGGTAATTTACTTATGAGCAATTTGAGGGCAGTAATCCGGGATGCACGGGGCCTTTTGCCTTCTGTAGAGGTCTACCTAATGTGTAGTCCTTTGACACAAGGTTGGGAAGTCATAGCTTTCTATGGGCAGGTGGGAGGGAGACAGCAGTGTCACGTGACTCTGTCTCCAGGTTTAACTCTCCGTTTGGTGTAATGAGTTTGAGCAGTCCTGAGACTCTTCATTTCCTTTAGCCACCTACAGACTTCATTCTAGCTTCTCCATTCTGACTGTGAACCACCTTGGGTCAGTTTTTGGCAGGATGAAAAAGTTGCTCTTCACTGGGCTTCTCCAAGTTTTCTCCATAAACATAGAGCCCCAAAGTGCCATAGTCTCTACTCCAAAGTGCTGCCAGGAGAGGTAGCTCACATCTGTAATCCCAGCACTTTGAGAGGCCGAGGCAGGCAGATCACTTGAAGCTAGGAGTTCAAGACCAGCCTGGGCAACATGGCAAAACCTTGTCTCTACAAAAATTAGAAATATTAGCAGCGTGTGGTGGTGCAAACTTGTAGTCCCAGTTGCTTGGGAGACTGAGGTAGAGGGATCACCTGAGCTTGGGTGGATGACACCTGCTATGAGCCATGACTGCACTCCATTTGGGGCAAGAGTGAGACCCTGTCTAAATTTTTTTTTTTTTTTTGAGATGGAGTCTCGCTCTGTTGCCCAGGCTGGAGTGCAGTGGTGTGATCTTGGCTCATTGCAACCTCCACTTCCCAGGTTCAAGCAATTCTCTGCCTCAGCCTCCCTAGTAGCTGGGATTACAGGCACCCACCACCATGCCCGGCTAATTTTTGTCTTTTTATTAAAGACGGGGTTTCACCATCTTGGCCAGGCTGGTCTTGAACTCCTGACCTTGTGATCCACCTGCCTCTGCCTCCCAAAGTGCTAGGATTACAGGCATGAGCCACTGTGCCTGGCTCTAAATATTTAATAATAATAATAAATAAACTTTTAAAAACAGAAACAAAGTTTTGCCAGCAGCTCTTGTGGATGCCATCTTCTTAGGGAGAAAAGAGAATTATCTTTACTAAGAACCATATTAGCTGACCTTAGCTCTTTATTCCTTGAACTGAAGAGAAGGGCCTGTAACTGTGCTCCTTCTTTATCTAAAATAGTATAAGGGAAGAGTAAAAGAAAATTTGACATTAAAAAAAGTTAAATAGATAGGAATAAATTCTGGTGATCAACTGTATGGTAGGGTGATGATGGCTAGCAGTAAGGTATTGTATATTACAAAATAGCTAGAGGAGAGGCTTTTGAAGATTCTCAACACAAAGAAATGATACAGCCTGGCCAACAGAGCAAGACCCCATCTACAAAAACCAAAAACCAAACCAAAACAAAAAACAAAGATATTAGCTGGACATGCTAATTAGCTAGCTTCTTGGGAGGCAGAGAGGCAGGAGGATCTCTCGAGCCTAGGAGTTCAAGGCTGCAGTAAGTTATGACTGCGCCACTGCACTCCAGCCTGGGTGACAGAGTGAGACTCTGTCGCTTTAAAAAAAAAAGAAAAAAAAAAAAAGAAAGGAAAGAAAGAAAAAGATGATAAATCCATGAGGTAATGAATAGCCAACTACCTTGATTTGATTACTGTATGACATATATGTATCAAAATGTCAAAATGTACCCGATAAATATGTACAATTACAATATGTCAATTAAAAAATAAATTAGGGCACGGTGGCTCACACCTGTAATCCCAGCACTTTGGGAGGTCAAGGCGGACAGATTACGAGGTCAGGAATTCGAGACCAGCCTGACCAACATGGCGAAACCCCACCTCTACCAAAAATACAAAAATTACCCAGGCGTGGTGGTGCATGCCTGTAATCCCAGCTACTTGGGTGGCTGAATTGCTTGGACACCAGAGGCAGAGGTTGCAGTGAGCCCAGATCATGCCACTGCACTCCAGCCTGAGCAAGAGGGCAAGACCCTGTCTCACACAAAAAAGGAAATTGTTCAGAACAAAGAAAAGTATCTATAAATGCTAAATGAACCGGACAGAACAACAGGGAGAACGAATTGAATGAATCATTGTCATCTGCCTTATGATTAAATTGCTCTTTGTAACCACATTCTCCCAAACCTCACAGAAAAAGCAACTTACTTTATGCCCTCACAAAACTGGAAAGTGTTCAAGCAACCCAGTTAAAATGTTTTAATGATGAAAAAATTCCTGCAGCCAGAAACAAAGAAAATAGGGAGGAAAGGCCAAAATGAGAATGACCGTCATATTCCTGAAACTGTGCCAGACACTCCAATGGCCTTGGAATTATTCTAACATAAAAGGCGTACAAAGGAAATGAGAGAAAATGGGATTTTAAAAAGGAAAAAACAATCTAAGAGCAAATAATAATGGATGATGGGGAGACAGCATGAATTATACAGAAAAAGGTAAACACTGCTGACTGGTTTGTGGGTGGGAGACGACCAACACTTCTATTCACTACCCTTTTTGGTTATGTTATTAGAATATGAAGGACTTTCTTACAGTTAATTAATATTTACAGTCCATCCCAAAGTTAAATCTTCAACCCCAACCTTTCCCCTGAATGTCACTTATATTAACCAACTGTTCATTTAACAACTGGAGACCCACTTGAAGGTCTAATTGGCATCTCAAACTTAGCACATTCAGGCTAAGGTAACTTCCTGATATTGACACCCCCATTCCTCCCTCCCCAAAACCTGCCATTGTGCAATCATCCCAACCTCAGAAAACAGCAATTCCATCTTCCCATTGTTGGGGGAAGAGAGAAAGAAAGAGGAAAGGAAAGAAAGGAAAGGAAAGGGAAAAGAGGAAAGGAAAAGGAAAAGGAAAAGGAAAGAAGGAAGGAAGGAAGGAAAGAAAAGAAAAGAAAAGAAAAGAAAAGAGAGAACAGCACAGAAGAACTGCGGTCACTCTGGAAGCTTCTTGCTGCTCTCCCCTCCCCTACCCACCTCCACTCAGAGCTGGCTTTGGAACATAGGAGGATCCAGCTCCTTAGTACCACATAGTTCCAGACTACTCCTCCCTCACCTGGATTGTCTCCCCCTGACCTCCTTACTTGCACCTCTAGCATCTTTTCACCTTTCTTGACTTAAAACAGATTATATTCCTTCCTTCTTTTTTTTTTCTTCTTTTTTTTGAGGCGGAGTCTCGCTCTGTCGCCCGGACTGGAGTGCAGTGGCCGATCTCAGCTCACTGCAAGCTCCGCCTCCCGGGTTTACGCCATTCTCCTGCCTCAGCCTCCCGAGTAGCTGGGACTACAGGCGCCCGCCACCTCGCCCGGCTAGTTTTTGTATTTTTAGTAGAGATGGGGGTTTCACCGTGTTAGCCAGGATGGTCTCGATCTCCTGACCTCGTGATCCGCCCGTCTCGGCCTCCCAAAGTGCTGGGATTACAGGCTTGAGCCACCACGCCCGGCCTCCTTCCTTCTTAAGGCCCTCTGGTGCTCTCCCATCCCACTAAAAATACAAAAAAAAGTCTTTACACTTGACACCTAAAGCCCTTTGTTTCAATTCTAATAGAGAACTGACACTGTAAACCACAAAATTTGAGCTAGAAAAGAAAAAAAAGAACACACCAGTTAGTCCAAACACATTATTTAAGTGTGAAAACTGAGGTCAGAGGGGGCAACTGATGTGCCCTACAGTGAAAGAGCAAGCATTAAAAGGGGCACTGAAGCCAAACACAATGTCATCCCAGTACTTTGGGAGGCCAAGGCAAAAGGATCTCTTTAACCCAGGAATTCAAGATCAGCCTGGGCGACGTGGCGAAACCCCATCTCTACCAAAAAAAAAAAGAAATTAGCCAAGTGTGGTGCCACATGCCTGTAGTCCCAGCTTCACAGGGGGGCTGAGGTGGGAGAATCACTTAAGCCTGGGAAATGGAAGCTCCAGTGAGCGAGCCATGGTCACACAACTGCACTCCAGCCTGGATGACAAAGTGAGATCCCACCTCAAAAAATAATAATAATAATAAAAAAAGAAAAAGAAGAAAAGAAAGGGGTACTGAAATCTGCATCTCCTAGTTGCCAGGCCCAAGACCTTTCTACTCTATTGTTTTCAGGATCATCTCCTTCTCAAGATGTTTACAAAGAGATAAATGAAAAAGGGAAGAAAAGGTACTTTAGTTATTCTATCAAGAGCAATGAGCATATTTTCTAGATTCTTATACGCAAGAGTCTGTTAAACTATAAACATGTTGGCAATAGGGATTTTTGTTGGCATATATGCCTCAAAGCTTGGAAAATAGCAACACTATTTGCAGAGCTTTTAAGTCATTCTGAGTTTCTGAAAGTTTTTAAAGCAACCAAACTTTTCCAAAATGCCTGCTAAAAACATGGCATCAATAATTAGTCCCAGCAAATGGATTCAGAATCAATCAAAACATTAAAGTCAGACTGAAGAAGCACAAGTGTTCTCAAGGGAACATACTATTTAATGGGCAGATCAGGCACCAAGGATCAAAACTGTTAATATTTTACCATGAAGTTCCTTATTTGAAGTATACTTGTGAAAATTTTAGGATGATGAATTTATTTTCTTTTTTTTTTTTTCTTTTTTTGAGACAGAGTCTCGCTCTGTCACCCAAGCTGGAGTGCACTGGCCAGATCTCAGCTCACTGCAAGCTCCGCCTCCCAGGTTCATGCCATTCTCCTGCCTCAGCCTCCCGAGTAGCTGGGACTACAGGCGCCCGCCACCTCGCCTGGCTAGTTTTTTGTATTTTTTAGTAGAGACGGGGTTTCACCATGTTAGCCAGGATGGTCTTGATCTCCTGACCTTGTGATCCGCCCGCCTCGGCCTCCCAAAGTGCTGGGATTACAGGCTTGAGCCACCGCGCCCGGCCAATGAATTTATTTTCTAATACAAAAATCAAATTAAAAGCACATTCAGGTCAGGTGTGGTGGCTCACGCCTATAATCACAGCACTTTGGGAGGTCAAGGTGGATGGATTACTGGAGGTCAGGAGTTCAAGACAAGCCTGGCCCACATGGTGAAACCCCGTCTCTACTAAAAATACAAAATTAGCTGGGTGTGGTGGTACACGCCTGCAATCCCAGCTACTTGGCAGGCTGAGGCAGGAGAATCAATTGAACCTGGGAGGCGGAGGTTGTGGTAAGCCGAGATCATACCACTGCACTCCAGCCTAGGCAAAAAGAGCAAAACTCTATCTCAAAAAAAGGAAGCAAGCACATTCAGAATAATCATGGAAAGAGTGATTTTTAATCAATTAAAATTCACTTCCAACTTATTGTATTTCTTCTGGACTACTGAGGAAATAGGGTCCCATACAATTATAGTCACCCATTTGGCTTATCTTTAAGAAAACTCCAGGCTGAGCGCAGTGGCTCATGTCTGTAATCCCAGCACTTCGGCAAGCCAAGGCGGGTGCATCACGAGGTCAGGAGATCGAGACCATCCTGGCCAACATGATGAAACCCCGTCTCTACTAAAAATACAAAAATTAGCCGGGTGTGGTGGCACGTGCCTGTAATCCCAGCTACTCAGGAGGCTGAGGCAGAAGAATCACTTGAACCCGGGAGGCAGAGGTTGTAGTGAGCCAAGATCATGCCACTGCACTCCAGCCTAGGCAAGAGAGCGAGACTCCGTCTCAAAAAAAAAAGAAAAAAAAAAGAAAGAAAGAAAACTGTGCTGCCTCAAAACAAGATCTAGTGGAGACCACAACATAAATTACTGGATCTCATGGATAACTCAAAATGCAGACACTGTACAATAACTGATACAACAGCCTACTTCAAATGCAGAAATCTGTATAATTATAGAGTTTAGAACTTTAAAACATAGCAAAACATATCTGTAGGGCTACTTGTATGACTATTCAGTGTTGTGTAAACCATTTGAAAATTGTTCATATTTGGCCATGCTTAATCCAGTATTTACCAAAGAGTCAAATGACTAACTCTGTCTTTTCACTGATGCATCCCAACAACAGCTGTACCTCATGATTTGATCCTTAAAACCAAAAGAAAACAACAACTACCAAGTTGAACAACATATTCAGGATAAAAAGTATTGAGAGTATTTGGACAGTGTATTTTGTTTTGTCCATGGTAAAAGTAAACTTCACATTCACATGGCACTTATGATTTCAAAAATTTGAGTATAAAATAAAATGATTCCTGTAAAATATGCAAAAAACAAAAGCCTTATTGGGTACAATAGGCAGTTGTTTTTATTCATATTTTATAAGTAAAGAAAGTTAGGGCTGGACGCAGTGGCTCACGCCTGTAATCCCAGCACTTTGGGAGGCCGAGGCGGGTGGATCACCTGAGGTCAGAAGTTCGAGACTAGCCTGACCAATATGATGAAACCTCGTCTCTACTAAAAATACAAAAATTAGTCAGGTGTGGTGGCATGTGCCTGTAATCCCAGCTACTTCGGAGGCTGAGGCAGGAGAATCGCTTGAACCCAGGAGGCGGAGGCTGCGGTGAGCTGAGATGGCACCATTGCACTCCAGCCTGGGCAACAAGAGTGAAACTACGTCCCAAAAAAAAAAAAAAAAGGTAGGCAGAAAGCAGCTAAGTGCTTTGTCCAGAATCACAAACAGGGTCAATTAGGTCTTAGAACTCAAGGGTTGTCATTTTCTCAGTGTGGCTTAGCAAGAAATAAAAGTAGCTATTAATAGCTGGGCATCTCCCACCTGACCCAGGATATGAACTCAACTTCCAAGGCACTTAGAAAGAGTCTACCTTTTTCAAAGACAAGATGGTTTTCTAAGGTAGCACAACATATCTTCCTAATGAAGGAGTCCTTTTTCCCCTCGTGGGAAGTTGAAAAGAAATTTTAAAAATCTTTTTTGTTGAGACAGGGTCTTTCTCTGTTACTCAGGGTGGACTGCAGTGGTGTGAACTCAGCTCACCAAAGCCTTGACCTACCAGGCTCAAGCGATCCTCCCACCTCCGCCTCCCATGTAGCAGGGACTACAAGCATGTTGCACCATGCCCAGCTAATTTTTTATAGAGACAAGGTCTTAGTATGTTGCCCGGGCTGGTCTCAAACTCCTGGGCTCAAGTAATCCTCCCACCTTGGCCTCCCAAAGTGCTGGAATTACAGGCATGAGCCACCATGCCTGACCCAAAAATTTTTTTAAAGGAGGGAACTATTCTATCTCATAGTCTGCAGAAGATGAATCTCCAGCTCCAAAGTTTGAGTTTTGTGTTCACTTTTTAATTTTACTTTTAATTTCATGAGGATGGGAGGCTAAGATGAAGCCTACCCAATTTTTTAGCCACCCTCAAAACCAGAGACTGACAGGTATGAGCAGGGGATTAAGTGTGGCTAATTCACACCACTGGTTGACTTAGAGCCCAAACAAGGGAGTAGGGGCAGGGGGTCAAAAAGTGAGAAGTAAATGAAGGAGAGGAGTAAATGAAGAGGTACAAAAAAGCAGGTATAAAGAGAAACAAAACTGCAAATCCCTAGCAATGCAATTGAGTACAGCCTTTATCAAAACTGGGCAGTTTCTGTGAGTCAATGGGAAGCTTTCCATAAAGGCACACACCAGTTCTTGTTCCACTTATGTGCAAACTCCACGAGCAGGAGGAGCTGGATGCCTATGAAGAGGAAGCCTCCGACGGCTCCCACATAGCGCCAGGCTGCAAAAGACCATGAAGAACACAATGAGGCAACCTTTCGTTGTATTTCGCTCAAAAGAGAATAACCACAGCTAATTTTTACTAGGTAAGTGTACCTAACACATTCAATTCCCACACGACCATATAAGATATGTATTACAAGTTTCACTCACTTTACCTAAGAGAAAAATCGAGAATCTACGTAGGTTGACAACATCTCTGTCAATAAATGGTATAGCTGGGATCTGAACACAGGCAGTCTGACCCTGAAATATCCAAGCTTATCCTCCACACTACATCTGCCAGGTACCCCTAACAGATGCCCTCATTCATAAAATCCACAATGACCCACAACTTAAAAGCTAACACATACTGCCAGAAAAATCAAAGGTTCAAATTTTACTGGGTAAAAAGTCAACAATGACCAGTAAGGAAACAAGGTTCAGACAGGGGACGGACAAGGACTCAGCTCGACTTCTGGCTCTGCCACAAAGATGGCAGGGCCATCTTTTAACCTTGAATAAGTCACATCACATGGGTTCCAGTTTGTCTATAAAAATCACTGAGCTGGGGCTGGGCACGGTGGCTCATGCCTGCAATCCTAGCACTTTGGGAGGCTGAGGCAGGCGGATCGCTTGAGGTCAGGAGCCGGAAACCAGCCTGGCCTACATGGTGAAACCCCGAGTCAACTAAATAAATAAATAAATAAATAAATAAATAAAATAAAATAAAATTAGCCAGGCATAGTGGCTGGTGCCTATAATCCCATCTACTCAGGAGGCTGAGGCAGGAGAATCGCTTGAACCCGTGAGGTGGAGGTGGCAGTGAGCTGAGATTGCACCACTGCACTCAGCCTGGGTGACAGAGCGAGACTTGGTCTAAAAAAGAAAAAAAAAAAGACTTTGCTTGGCTGGGTGCAGTGGCAGATCATAAGGTCAGGAGTTCGAGACCAGACTGGCCAATATGGTGAAACCCCATCTCTACTAAAAATACAAAAATCAGCCAGGCGTGGTGTTACGTGCCTGTAGTCCCAGCTACTCGGGAGGCTGAGGCAGAAGAACTGCTTGAACCCGGGAGGCAGAGGCTGCAGTGAGGTGAGATCGCGCCACTGCACTCTGACCTGGGCAACAGAGCAAGACTCCATCTCAAAAAAAAAAAAAAAAGACTGAGCTAAACCAGAGGGTTTCTAAGTCTCTTCTCTCTCCAAATATACATTCTAATACATAAAAGGATCTCTGTAGAGAATTTTAAAACTTTTAACAGTATTTTAGGTAAAAGCAAGACTTAGGGAGTATATGAAAAACAACTAGCCAGGCCCTGATACATAACTATATGAAGGATTATGACTGTTCCTTATAAACTGACACAATCTAAATGTTTAGTTTAGTTTTGTTTTTGAGACAAAGTCTCACTCTGTCACCCAGGCTGGAGTACAGTGGTGCAATCTCGGCTCACTGCAACCTCTGCCTCCCAGGTTCAAGCAATTCTCATGTCTCAGCCTCCAGAGTAGCTGGGATTACAGGCACACACCACCATGCCCGGCTAATTTTTATATTTTTTAGTACAGATGAGGTTTCACCATGTTGGCCAGGCTGGTCTCGAACTCCTGGCCTCAAGTGATCCACCCGCCTCAGCCTCCCAAAGTGCTGGGTGTGAGCTGCCACATCTGGCCTAAATGTTAATACTTTACTTAGGAAAGTGAATCCATTTGGGTTGAACAAAATGCTCTGAACCACTGAAATTCAGGTTTTTTCCTCAGCTCATATGAAAAAGGGCCCCCTGTTTCAGCTATGATTAAAGGCTTCATATTAATGAATTAAGGCAGGTTCTAACAATAAAGAATATAATTCAATGCTACAGATCTTGACATAAGGTAAGTTTAAAAACAGACTGAAAGATGCTTTTCCTGTCCCACTATCGCTGCAGCAGACGTTTAGCTGTTGACAGCCCTGTGCTCCCTGTTTCTGGGTTTTCTGTGCAGTGCTTGGAAAGAACAAGGTCTCCCAGGCCAGCAGAGTACCGAAGTCCTCTTACACCCTGCCTGGAAGTGGCATGCGGTAGTGAGAAGAGGGGAGGTAGATAGGCAATGGCGGAAAAAGTATGGGCAGGTAAGTCAGGAATTTCTTTTGAAGCCAAAAGAAAAATCATTAATTCAAACTATCAAAGGTACTTTGGACTGCACTTCTGAGCAATTTGACAAAATGGGTAAAAACAAAACAAACAGGTACCCAAAATACCCCATTAGTACCGTTCAGAAAGGTGTCCTGATCTGGAATGAAGAAAGCTCCTGAGCACATGGCTCCCAACAGCAGAAGTTTAAAGAACCAAAAGCTAGAAGGGGGGAGGGGGGAAAAAAGAGGAAATGTATTTAAGTGACATTCAAGGACAAAGGACCTCTTAGAAGGTAAAGCATGTCAATCCATGATTCTGCCATTGGCCAACGTTCTCTCCTAATCGAGGGAAAGTAATTAGGTGACTTGAAGAATGCTTTTTCCCATAATTAGACTCAGTGCAGCCTCCAATTGTGCAAAACACCATTTTATTGCATGGGTGGAAATGACCTGGGGGAAGGTCTTGGAACAAGAAATAAACTCTTTGTCTTGAGTAAATTTCACATCAGGGTACCAGAGTAAATGTCACATCACCGTACCAGGTGTTACAAATAAGATTCTAGCTCTCAGGCAACCATGTGGGTAAGTATCAGTTCCACCTTCCCCTAAATCGACAATTTCAACTAGCAATCACAGTGTCTGGTGGACAGACGGGATCCTGGAATACTGTCCTGAACATAAGAAAGGAGAAAGAAATCCCCAAGAAGACTGAAATACTTACCCATTGTGAATATGAGCTCTACAACTTTTGCTGTTGTTGATTTTCAAGGTCAGTAGACAGAAGATAAAGAAGAAACAAGCCATTCCAAAACAGACTCTATACACGGCAGAATATCCCACCAGCTTCTCACAGGTGTCACCAGCTTTAATGCCTTTACACATATCTTCGAAAAAAGGAATCTGAGGAGAAAGTTTAGAAAAGTCTTCCGTTACAACTGAGTGACAGGGGGACTGTCATGGAGTGTTCATGCAGCCGACCACAACATCCACTGTGGAAATGGATCATGTGCATAAAGAAACAGACTGAGGATCTATCTTCTAAACAGAGATTTTTCTAATTTTCTCTAATCTTTTTTAAAGATACAGTGATCATAAAGTAACATTCAGCCTTCATTTGCCCCAAATGACTTCCGAAAGCCAACATCAGATTTCACAAAAATTACCTTTTTTTAAACCCCCTCCTAGACAAGGTCTCTTGCTCTGTTGCCCAGCCTAGAGTGTAGTGGCACAGTCACAACTCACTGCAGCCTCAATCTTCCGGGCTCAGGTAATCCTCCTGCCTCAGCCTCCCAAGTAGCTGGGACTACAGGCATGCGCCACCATGCCCAGCTAATTTTTGTATTTTTTTTTTTTTTTTGTAGAGACGGGGTTTCATCACGTTGCCCAGACTGGTCTTGAACTCCTGAGCTCCAACAATCCACCTGTCTTGGCATTCCAAAGTGCTGGGATTATAATAGGTATGAACCACTGCACCTGGCCAAAAATCCCATTTCAATACATGGACATATTTTTGTTGATATGTATACATATACAGAAATAAAAAATCAGAGACTTCTTTTACTATCCACCCAGAATGTCACTCCCCTCCCTGAGAAGAGTAAACAATTCGGTGGGTAGAGTATTTGTATGAATTCACATAGATAAATGTATGTGTATACACATATACAACACACCCACATATACATACACAACACACATACATACACTCATATCATACTATACATATAATAAATATATTAGAACAGCTTTTTAAAATAAAAGACTGTGCGTAATGTTCTGCAATATTTTTTCTCAATTAACAATAAGCCGGGCCAGGTGCGGTGGCTCGTGCCTGTAATCCCAGCACTTTGGGAGGCCGAGGTGGGTGGATCCCCTGAGGCCAGGAGTTCGAGACCAGCCTGGCCAACATGGTGAAACCCCATCTCTACTAAAAATACAACAATTAGCCTGGCATGGTGGTGTGTGCCTGTAATCCCAGCTACTAGAGAGGCTGAAGCAGAAGAACTGCCTGAACCCCGGAGGCAGAAGTTGCAGTGAGCCAAGATCGTGCTACTACACTCTAGCCTGGACAACAGAGCAAGACTCCATCTCAAAAAAGAAAAGAGAACAAAAATAAACAATAAGCCATGAAGAGTCTTTCTCTATTAATATACAAAATCCCATCACATTTTTTCATCACTATCTTTTATAGTAGAAAGGCTAGTTCAAAATCAATAACCATTCTCACACTGATCTTATTTTTTTTGTTGGGGAGTGTTTTTAAATTTTATTTTCTTACTTGGTTTTTATTATCACAAACACTAATTCAATAAATACCTCATTGCACCTGTGCCTCATTGCACCTGTGCCATTATTTATGTAGGACAGACACCTGAGCTAGAAATGGAATTAGTGGGTCAAGCAATCAGGTTGAATGTCCCTTATCCAAAATGCTTGGGACCAGAAGTGTTTCGGAATTTGGAATATTTACACTATATTACTGGCTAAGGTTCCCTAACCCAAAAAATCCAAAATGCTCTAGTGAGCCTTGCCTTTGAGCATCATGTTGGCACTTTAAAAAGCTTCAAATTTTAGAGTATTTCACATTTCAGATGTTTGGATTAGGAATATTCAACCCGTATCTACATTTTTAAACTTCAAGATAAGAGTTAAATCGTACTTTCAAAGGCTGTACCAATTTACATCCTACCAGTAATATCTGAGATTGCACATTGCCCAACTGGGACATCTAATTTAAAGGCAAAAACCCACTATCCTGTTTTAATGTACATCTTCCTTATTACTAGTGAGATTCAGCATCTTTCCTCAAGTTTATGGCCATCTGTTTTTTTCTCTGAATTGGCTATTAATTGGGTATTTTCTTGATCCACTGGAGCTTTTTATTAATGGGTCTTCATCTTCTGCCAAATGTTGACAATAGTTTATTCTAGCCAAATTAGAAGGCTTCAATGTGAACTCATCACTTTCATTATCAGAATAATCAAAATCTTACACAATGAACAAGCAGCACATTCCTAGGAATGTCATAAAATAAGGATTTGGTCAGTCATAAAAAACTTGCTTCTTATCAACATCAAAGTTGAACACTCTTCTGAACAGAAAATAAGTTAAATCACATTATAACTATTATTCATAAGAAAAATAAAGTATCACAGAGAAAAAAATAGCACACAACTGAAGGTAAAAGTAAAGTGTGATAAAGAAGAGAATTTACAGTTCCTTCTCCAGAAAAGATACTGAAGAAACAGTAATATCTGTGGCTATCAGGATTTCCGTAAACAAACGTCAACCCAAATGAAGAGACTGAGGCAAGAGTCTCAATGGGGAATAATTAAGCCAGAGCTTGAGAGGCTGCTGAGAAACACACAAGTCACAGAATCCTCTGTGGTCATGCTCCCAAAGAGGTTGCAGAAGGCTCAGTACTTACCCATTTCTTTAAAGGGGAGAAGGCATGCAGGAAAAGAGGGGCAGGTGGTGAGGCAAACGCGACATTCTCCTTAGATTTTAACTAGTGCCCAGTGAACTCCGCTATACAAGAGATATGATAAACATTCAAAAAGGGAGTAAAGAGTTAATTATGTAGTCTCAGGATAGGCAGAGAAATGACTGCTCTCCTGTCTTTGTTCTGCACCTGGGAAGAAAAACTTGTAATGGGCAATGTCTGTGAAATGTAACAGACTGCAATTCCATGGACAGGGAGCTAGACTTAGGTCATAGACCTAAAGTTACAGCTGACATGTCCTTTTCTATGGGAAGATACACATCTTGAAAGGTTTAGGGGCCAGCAGAGAATTTACTTATGAGCAATTTGAGGGCAGTCATCTGGGATGCACGAGGCCTTTTGCCTTCTCCAGGGGTCTGGCTAATGCACAGCACTTTGACATAAGGTTGGGAAGTCACAGCTATCTGTCAAGCAGGGAGGCAAAGTGCGAGGGGACAGCAGCAGTGTCACCTGTCTCTCCAGTCTTAAGTTTCCCTTTGGCAAAAAGAGTTTGGGCAGTCCTGAGAGGATTTATTTTCCTTTATACAAACAAACAAAGAGTTCCATTTTCTCCCCACTCCTTTTTTTTTTTTTTTTTGAGACAGGGTCTCACTCTGTTGCCCAGGCTGGAGTGCAGTGACGTGATCTTGGCTTACTACAACCTTCACCTCCAGGGCTCAAGTCATTCTCCTACCTCAGCTTCCTGAGTAGCTAGGACTACAGGCATGCACCACCAAGCTCAGCTAATTTTTTATTTTTTATTTTTTGTAGAGATGGTGTTTCACCATGTTGACCAGATTGGTCTCTAACTCCTAAACTCAAGCAATCCACCTGCCTCAGCCACCCAAAGTGCTGGGATTACAGGTGTGAGCCACTATACCTGGACAGCTCCATTTTCATGAAGACATGTGAAAGACTTCATGAGGAAATAGCCAACATTTTGTTTTCAGCAAATTCCTAAAAAACTGTACATTTTTTATGACTTTTTTTATGCCATTTTGTCACAACAGAGACAAGATGTTTTTCTTGATAAATAAAGACTGCGTCCAACCAGATAAGTAGATAAACAAGCACAGTCTTCAACTATCAGTCCTCACTGGAGGACTCTGTGGCCATAAAAAGGGTAGGTACCATTGTAACTAGTGACAAGCACCTGGCATCTGCCCCTGAAGGCTATGCCTACATCAAAGACTTTCTTACACGACCAACCAGATTGACCAGCCCAGACCAGGAAATTCTTTTTTTCTTTGTTGCTCTCCCTGGACTAGTTCATTAACCCTTTTCCTATTCCCTTTCTCTTAATGTCAAATGTTATTTTGTTTGTTGTGCAATGTTTAATCAGTAACATTTACATATTGACAGAGTATACGATTGTGTAAGGTTTGCAATACTGACTGGCTGGTGCAGAGGCTGGAACCTGTGTGCCTACAGATCTAACGAGTGGATGAGAAGTACTAAGAAGAATTCCCTCCCTGGGAACTCCACATAGCTGGTGGCTTTTGTAATTGAAATAGCATCAATAAAAGTCCAACACTGTGGAAAGACACAAATGTTCGTGGACCTGGTTACCTCTGACCTTGGCGTCACTCACAAAAACCAAGATATGCCACCCTAAAATATTCTTCTTTGCATATTTCAAGCTCGTTATTCTGAAAAGCTGCAGACACAGGAGTAGCTCTGCGAAGCTGCTGTTTTATACAAAAAATTTGCATCTATAGAGGAAATCTACATTAGTAAAGTGTATCAGATGTTTATTCACCATACATTTCTTCCCCTTACCTTCCCATTACATGTTGCCAGCAACTCTGAGGCCCCAAGCCCCTATTCCTCTCTGTAGCTCAAGATGCTATAAGCTTCTATCATTTGACCTTTTTTTTTTTTTTTTTAAATTGAGACAGAGTCTCACTCGGTTGCCCAGGCTGGAGTGCAGTGGCACAATCTCACCTCACTGTAACCTCTGCCTCCTAGGTTCAAGTGATTCTCCTGCCTCAGCCTCCTGAGTAGCTGGGATTACAGGCACTTGCCACCACACCTGCCTAATTTTTGTATTTTTAGTAGAGATGGGGTTTCGCCATGTTGGCTAGGCTGGTCTTGAAATCCTGGCCTCAAATGATCTGCCCACCTCGGCCTCCCAAAGTCCTGGGATTACAGGTGTGAGTCACCATGCTCAGCCTATCTGACCCTTTTTAAAATTGCTTTTTCTCCTGTAATTGGTCTTATGTTAATTTAATTTGCTTCCCAGAGAAAGAACCTAGAAGAGTGGAAGGGAGCCATTTTTCCCTTCCCTACAAAGGCAAGGTCTTGCTGGGAAGGGCCAGGTGCATGCCAGGCTTAGCAGTCGGGCTCCCATCCTATAAGCAAGGGGAAAAGCACTACTGAAGCTAGAACATCTTTGGCTACAAAGTGGAAGAACACGGTGAAAGGGTACAGACTTGAGGCAAGGGGACAAGTCTGAAGGCCATTGGGAACAGGTGAAGAAGGTAACCCCAGGCAGAGAAACCAGAGATTCTGCAGGTAGAGCTCACAATTGGCAGGACAGCATGGATGACAAGAATCATGAATGAAGTAGAAGAATCAGATAAAGCTCTTTTGTTTTCTTCTTTTTTTTTATGGCATTGCTGTTTGGGGTGGAGGGAGGAGTACACTGGGCAGGGGACAGAGAGCAGAAGTGAGGAACAGAGCAGAAGTTTGCTCTTAAGGTATCACCAAGGGGCATCCCAGCGAGAACAGTCCGGTCTGGAAATTGCTTTAGAATAGCAATTGGGGGCCGGGCGCGGTGGCTCAAGCCTGTAATCCCAGCACTTTGGGAGGCCGAGACGGGCGGATCACGAGGTCAGGAGATCGAGACCATCCTGGCTAACAGGGTGAAACCCCGTCTCTACTAAAAACTACAAAAAAAAACTAGCCGGGCGACGTGTAGTCCCAGCTACCCGGGAGGCTGAGACAGGAGAATGGTGTAAACCCGGGAGGCAGAGCTTGCAGTGAGCTGAGATCCGGCCACTGCGCTCCAGCCTGGGAGACAGAGCCAGACTCCGTCTCAAAAAAAAAAAAAAAGAATAGCAATTGGGGCTGGATACAGGAAGCACCCGCAGGCGGGTAAGAAGTCAGTCACACAGGTACTTTCTGGAGGAATCTGAATTTTTAGCTGTGTTTAAACATGAGTGACCAAACAGCATGGTTAATTTTTCAGGTGCTGAAATATGGTAGGGGACACACACAAATGAATGTTTCAGAGTCTAACCCAAAACAAAATTACACCTGTATGAGTAGTGCCAGTAATGAGGAGGTAATACTGCTTTGCATCTGTAAAAACTACATCCATGTAGAAGCCATACTACCTCATTCGTTAGGCTGTTTCATTTACACAGGATTTATTGCTCTAAAACATTCATTAAATTACTTTTTGCCCACCTTCTCTCTTCCACTCCATCAGCAAATCTAAATCCTGAACCACATCTCCCCCATAACACATGCACGTTAGCTCCTCTTCCATCTACACCAGCCCATCTTTCACCTTTAGACCTTCTCTACCTCCCTACCTCTCTTTTTTCTTCCTCCAAAATTCATTTCAAGGAGAATGCTAACAGCAGCAGGCTGAGCCATCATCCCCAACAAATCCCCTCCCTTGTTTGTTTAGTCCCGAATCTAGCCCTTTAAGGCTCATCAAAGGGTTAGTACATTGGCACTGTATATTCATCAAAAGCAGGTAAACAACCCCCTGCTCCAAATCCTAACCAAGACCTCCTTTATGCTCTGTGGGTGACTTAGCACATTTAGTTTTCCGTATGTGGTGAGTATTTTTGGGCAAAGAACCTCCAAGGTGAACAAGCTAGCAGGATTCTGGCAGGGGAATTTGCTCCGATTAAATATTTGCTGTTCCAAAGTCCATCCCAGTTTTGGAAAAAGAAAAAATACATCACATACAAATTCCACACCACAGGGTGAAGGGGACGTGCCTGCTAAGGGTGTTACCTCTTAAGTCTGGCTCTGGGCACCCAAGGACAGGGCACTTAAGCGAGGCTCACACATTGTATGTTGTTTCTTTCTTTCTTTTTTTTTTTGAGGCAGAGTATTGCTCTGCTGCCCAGGCTAGAGCACAATGGCGCAATCTCAGTTCACTGCAACCTCCGCCTCCCAGGTTCAAGTGATTCCCCTGCTTCAGCCTCCCAAGTAGCTGGGATTACAGGCACACACCACTATGCCCAGCTAATTTTTGTATTTTTAGGAGATGGGGTTTCATCATGTTGGCCAGGCTGGTCTCGAACTCCTAACCTCAGGTGATCTGCCTGCCTCACCCTCCCAAAGTACAAGGATTACAGGCGTGAGCCACCGCGCCCAGCCTGTATGTTGTTTCTATACAGATCCCTGAGAGCAAGGCGTTTCCTTTCAATCCTCAAAGCAACCAAACTCAAAACCACAAACTATCAAGTAAGAATAAATAGCTCATAAGACTTCCAATCCTAACTCCATTGCTAACTTGAGCTAGTTACACACATGTACATCCTGAGCCTCAAGTGCTATCTGTAAAATGAAACAATACTGACACCCATTTCACGGACTTGCCTGAGAATGACATCAGATAATGCCTGTGAAGTGCTTATCACAGTTCCTAACCCATAGTAGTCATTAAGTTAGCTTCTTTAATTCTAAAGCACTATTATATTATATAAAAAGAATTTCAGGGAAGAGACTCAGGTACATTACACGATCCACAAACTAATGCATTCCAATTTAAACAAGATGGGAAACTGAACATCTTAGAACCCAGTAGATGCTCTATTCACATTACCAAAGGATCTACTAACTTTGGATTGAAAGATTAACTTTCTTTTAAAAAAAAAAACAAAAACAAAAAGATAGCGTTTCACTCTTATCGCCCAGGCTAGAGTGCAGCGGTGCAATCTCAGCTCACTGCAACCTTTGCCTCCTGGGTTCAAGTGATTCTCCTGCCTCAGCCTCCCGAGTAGCTGGAATTACAGGCGCCTGCCCCCACACCTGGCTAACTTCTTGTATTTTCAGTAGGTATGGGGTTTCACTATGTTGGCCAGGCTGATCTCGAAATCCCGACCTCAGGTGATCCACCCACTTCGGACCTCCAAAGTGTTGGGATTACAGGCATGAACCACCACGCTCGGCCTGTCAATAACCGTGCTCGGCCTGTCAATAAGGTGAATCTTTCTTGGTACATTTATATTAGAACTGAGGTCCAAAAAATAGCACTCGCTACTTGTCCTTCAGAGACCTAGCCACCATCTAGAAGAAAGCATTCTGATCTCACAAATTAGGAAAAACATTTCCAAAACATGAAAACAAGTAATAAACTCAACAAGATGCAAGCGAGAAGAAAATTCACGTAATTCTGTTTACACAGGAGAGATGCTAGCTATGTCCCTAAAACAACTTCAATCCCAGGCAAATAAACAACAAAAAAGCTACAGGAAGACCTACAGGTCTAATTGGCCAGGGGCCCAGATGCTATAAACATAGAAAACATGTATAAGTTTTGGGAGTTTTGGGAGTGGCTTCTTAAGAAATGGAGAGGAAGTAGATGAAAGTTGTAGTTGTGTAACAGTGTTACTTGAAATTAGAAAATGCAATACTGCCAGGCACGGTGGCTCACGCCCGTAATCCCAACACTTTGGGAGGCCGAGGTGGGCGGATCACGAGATCAGGAGATCGAGACCATCCTGGCTAACACGGTGAAACACTGTCTCTACTAAAAGTACAAAAAAATTAGCCGGGCGTGGCAGCGGGTGCCTGGGAGGCAGCTACTTGGGAGGCTGAGGCAGGAGAATGGCGTGAAGCTAGGAGGCAGAGCTTGCAGTGAGCCGAGATCACACCACTGCACTCCAGCCTGGGCGACAGAGCGAGACTCAGTTAATATTAGGCCAGGCACGGTGGCTCACGCCTGTAATCCCAGCATTTGAGCAGGTCAAGGTAGGCAGACTGCCTGAGGTTCGAGACCAGCCTGGCTAACATGGTGAAACCCCATCTCTACTAAAAATACAAAAAGTAGCCTGGCGTGGTGGCACACGCCTGTAGTCCCAACTACTCGTGAGGCTGAGACAGGAGAATAGCTTGAGCCCAGGAGGAAGAGGTTGCAGTGAGCTGAGATTGCGCCACTGCACTCCAGCTTGGGCGACAGAGCAAGACTCCGTCTCAAAAAAAAAAAAAGAAAGAAAGAAAAAAGAAAATGCAATATTAGCAAAGCTAATTATTCTTACATTTCATTATATTAATATCAAATTTCAAAGAAAGCTTTGGGCAGCTCAGCATGAGGGATAAATGAAGTTCATAAAAACTAGAAGAACTAGATTTGCAAGTTCTGTTTAATATCCCTCACTTGAAAATGCATTTCAGAACCTAGAACGTCTGCCAGTCTGCGTCTCCCAGTCTGCCTCTCCCTTTTCTGAGATTCCATTCATCTTCAAACTTTCCAGAACAGTTTGTGTTTCTCCACGAAGTACTTCCAGGGCCCACGACACTGATGACTTCCTGTGATTGGCCAGTGGACAACAGCCATGAAATGGGGAACACTAAAATCAGCTTCCCTCTTTCCTTACGCAGCCTCTTGGCAACCAAGGCTCATTTCTCAGTAAGTGATTGCCTTTGAGGCCCTTTGGGGGATCTGGGGCTATTTAATACACAATAACAACAACCAGTACTGGCTTCTCTTTTCTTTGGGTTATGTGAGCATTTTTAATAGAAAAATCTACATTGTATCATTATTAAAAGCCAAAAGAGGAATGAAAATTAATCTCAAAAAGCATGCAAAGACTGAGACTGCGAGTTCACAGCTCTTCCTCCACCATGAATATTTTGTCAGGATCAGAGATTCATACAGAGGATTAAGCAGCCAGAAAGCAACTCTAAGCAAACTGTTAAACAACAAGCTCCAAAGGAGACAACTCACAGAAGACGAATGACTATGGAAAGAAGGCTCCTCCACAGATGCAGAACAGGATTCAACTTATTTCAATCTCCATGGAGAGAATTAGGGAAAATTGAAGGCAGAAGGCTGGGCGCAGTGGCTCATGCCCATAATCCCAGCACTTCAGGAGGCTGAGGCAGGCAGATCACCTGAGGTCGGGAATTCGAGACCAGCCTGACCAACATAGAGAAACCCCATCTCTACTAAAAAAACACAAAATTAGCCAGGCGTGGTGGTGCATGCCTGCAAACCCAGCTACTCAGGAGGCTGAGGCAGGAGAATCGCTTGAACCCGGGAGGTGGAGGTCATGGTAAGCCAAGATCACACCATTGCACTCCAGCCTGAGTAACAAGAGCGAAAACTCCGTCTCAAAACAAACAAACAAACAAACTAAACTAAAGGCAGACGGTGCAGACAAGAACCACACCCGTTACTGATTATGAAAGAAAAACAATTTTCCCAGAGAAAAGTTTTGTAGCTCTTCAAAGAGGCAGCAGCAGTGGGGGTTGGGGGCTGTAGAATGGATACAGGTCTGCTTCCTGATTTGATGTGGACTATAGTAAAGGTCGAAGAACCCAGGCCTAGGAACTTGTTTTTAGGTTGGCAGGCCAATCATGGATAGGAACTGCAGGCGAGCAGTTTCGGGGTGGTGGAGCAGTAATTCACCTAATAACAGGTTGCACTGGAGGTGCCTGTATGAAGAAGTGTGGGAGGATGACTAAACAAGAGTGCTCTAGAAAGAGCTCAACTAGAGAGATGTGGAAGTGGACACAGCAAAGGAGGCAACCAGACAGAATGTGCAAGTGAGCAGAGAGACAGAGGTGAGCCAAGCACAGAACCCTGGGGAATGCAAACCTTTAGGAGCTGGGGAGAAGGAAAAAAATCCGAGGAGGAAACTGAAAAAGTGCCAGGCAAGAGAGAAGTTGAAAGAGCCGTTGGCAGTGTCAAATACGGCCAAGAGGGCAAATGTGATGAGGACTCTGATGTAATACTGGATTTGGCAGCAGGAGTCAGTCATCTGCAACCTCGATGGGAACATTCTCTAGAGCACCATGGAAGCAGCAGCTGAGCTCCAGACTGAGGAGACCATCAGAAAGTGCACCTGGTGAGCATATTACCCACACTTTCAAGAAAGCTAACTGCAAGGCTGGGCACGGTGGCTCACGCCTGTAATCCCAGCACTTTGGGAGGCAGAGGCGGGTGGATCACGAGGTCAGGAGTGCAAGACCAGCCTGGCCAAGATGGTGAAACCCCATCTCTGCTAAAAAATACAAAAATTAGCTGGGCGCGATGGTGGGCACCTGTAATCCCAGCTACTTGGGAGGCTGAGGCAGGAGAATCGCTTGAACCCAGGAGGCAGAGTTTGCAGTGCCCCGAGATTGCAAAACTGCGCTCTAGCCTGGGAGACAGAGCAAGACTCCTTTTCAAAAGAAAAAAAGAAATCTAACTGCAAAGGATTATTCTCAATTTTATTTGCACTTATATAAGCAAAACAATTATATTTTTACTGCCAAATGTGTAAATTACAATAAAAATACAAATCACCCAGTGTCCTTGACCATCAATGCCTCTATTTTAACTTGATTGCTTCCCTAGAGGTGCCACTGTCCCCAGGTGTGAGTGGATCTTTCTAGACCCTTTGCTGTGCCATTATTCTACATTCATTATGTCTTGGAGGTTGCTATATGTTTAACACATAATCTATTTGCATCTTCTTACATACTACATAGAATTCTAGGCTGGGCCCAGTGGCCCACACCTGTAATCCCAGCACTTTGAGAGGCCAAGGCAGGAGGATCACTTGAGCCCCAGAGTTCAAGAACAGCCTGGGCAGCACAGTGAGAGACTCCGTCTCTACAAAAAAATTAAAAATCAGTCAGGCATGGTGGTGCATGCCTGTAGTCCCAGTTACTCAGGAGGCTGGGGTACGAGCATCTCTTGAGCCCAAGAGTTCAGGAGACTGAGGTTGGAGGATCACTTCAGCCCAGAAGGTTGAGGCTGCAGTGAGCCATGATCACGCCACTGTACTCTAGTCTGGGCAACAGAGCAAAACCCTGTCTCAGCAAAATAAATAAAAATTTAGAATTCTACAACTTGATTGACTCTAATCTAGTTTGTTATCCTGCTGATAGGCATTTAGTTTTTTTCTGATTTTTTTTCACTATTATAAACAATGTACCATGGATATCATCCTTATGTGTATCTCTCTGTTCACATGTAAAGTGTTGAGAAGGACATAAAGTCAGCTTTATGACAGAAGTCATAAAGTTAGTACATTTAAAATTTGGACGGATACTGCCAAACTCTCCATAAGGAGGGTTTTGGAAACTCTGAAATTGGGGGTAATAGAGACAGCAGAAGAGAGGAGTGGAGGTGCCGGCAAGAGAGGCAGAGCCAGGGGCACACTATCTCTCAGCCAGGTACTCCTGTGCTGCCCCTGCAGGGTCAACAAGTCAATCTTCCAGATTTCTGAGGGTCTTCGTAAGCACTACCCCTAAAACTAAAGCCAGGAAGAGAGTGAATAGGGCCCTCTCAGCCCAACACATAAATCTATTCCTAACTCAAGACAATTTAAAACCACAGCTACGGAGGTCTGAACTTCTGTTTCGGCTAGAAAATATGGTTATGGCGCCACACAGAACACAGGTTCTAACAGAAGACACTGGGCTGCCCTGAGGTGAACACAGCTGATGCAAAGATATCTCTTGAACACAGAAATGTGAAATTTCTACAAAGAGAGGACTAACTGCTGAAACATGCAGGTCTTTCTATTCTAACCATTTAGAGAAAACACATGCTTATAGTCTAAGTAAGCCTCAAATCTGCTGGCCTCTTTTTTTTTTTTTTTTTAATAGAGAAGGGGTCTTGCTCTGTCCCTCAGGCTGGAGTGCAATGGCACAATCATAGCTCCCTGCAGCCTCAAACTCCTGGGCTCAAGCCACCCTCCCACTTCAGTCTTCCCAGCAGCTGGGACTAGAGGTGCATACCAACACATCCGCTACTTTTTTACTTTTTGTAGAGACAGGGTCTTACTATGTTGCACAGGCTGGTCTCAAATTCCTGGTCTCACAAGATCCTCCCACTGTAGCATCCCCACACTGCTGGGATTATAGGTGGGAGCCACCTCACTCAGTCAAAATTAGCTTGCTTTCTTCTTAAATGTGTGGACGTGGAACACAGTGGTGATACATTATTTGCAAGTTCAACTATTTACATAACTGTCTTCAGTTTTTTTTTTTTTTGAGACAGGGTCTCACTCTGTCACCCAGGCTAGAGTGCAATGGCACAACCTCGGCTTACTGCAACCTCCACCTCCCTGGCTCAAGCAATCCTCCCACCTCAGCCTCCCGAGTAGATGAGACTATAGGCATGCGCCACCACGTCTGGCTAATTTTTGTATTTTTTGTAGAGACAGGGTTTCATCATGTTGCCCAAGCTGGTCTCGAACTCTTGGCTCAAGTGATCCTCCCATCTTGGTCTGCCAAAGTGCTGGGATTACAAACATGAACATATAATTTGTAAAAATCCAGTGAATTCAGAGTTTGCATGTATAATCTTCATTCCATACTATATGTTACATGACATAATTATACACATGTATTACAGCATAGAGTCTGATCATCCATGCACTCATTCCCATCTACTATGTGCAGGTATCGCTCTAAATTAGGAGGATACGACCTGTGAATAAAACAGGTTAAAAGTTCATGCTAAAAGGAGCTAACGTTCTACTAGTGAAATGCTGTATGCACAAAACTATGCTCTACTTCATGGATATTTCAAGTATTTTCACGGTTAATTCAGACTAGTCATGATGTTTGCCTTAGGCAGGACATTAGAACCTAATATTCCCCAAAAGACAGGACTCTACAGCATACCTATAACCTCAAGATTGGCGAGCTCCATTACCTGTTCCCCAGTTCTAGTGGTGGGAACCAGGACATGGCAGACATTTAAGTTTCTGGCCCCAGCATCTTTCTTATATCAGACCTGGAATTGAATGATGGTGCCCTGCAGCTGGGGAACTAGGGTGCCCAGACGGTCGTTTTCTCCATCCCCGCTTCTTCCTGGATCAGCAAAATGCTTGGTTTGGATTGTTAAAGTTTAGTAGGAGAGGCCATTGTTTTTGACTCCTGCACTAGGCCCCAGCAGACCAGACCAAACCAAAATGAAGCCACTTGTACTAAGTGCCACTGAATTTGGGGGCCAGTTTTCTTTAAAAACAAAAACCGAAAAAAAAACCAACAACAACAACAAAAAAAAAACCACTGAAAGATTCCAGTCAGTGTGAGTCTGCCTAATAAGGAAATCCTCTCTGTTTTAAACCTTTGTTCTGTTTCTGCTTTTTTCAAGCCTTTTCTGCCTATAAAGACACCCTCCTCTGCTCAGCTAACTGGAACACTTGCTCTACTTCACATTCTAGAATCACAAATAAAATCCAGTTCAACTTTCCAACTAAATTTGTAATTTTGTCTTTTGACAGAATACATAAAAAGACAACTGGCTAGGCACAATGGCTCACACCTATAATCCCAGCACTTTGGAAGGCTGAGGAAGGAGTATCGTTGCTTTGAGCCTAGGAGTTTGAGACCAGCCTGGGCAACATAGGGAGGCTCCATCTCTACCAAAAAAAAAAAAAAAAAAAAATTAGCCAGGCATTGTGGTGCACATCTATGGTGCCAGTTACTCAGCAGGCTGAAGCAGGAATCGCTTGAGCCCACGAGGTTAAGCCTGCAGTGAGCTATGATTGTGCCACCATATTCCAGCCTGGGCAACAGGGCAAGGCCCTGTCTCTAAAACAAAAAGAAAGGAAAAAAAATGGCTTTTTTTTTTTAACCTGTAAACAATTTGCCATTTATTCCAAAATGCCACACACACATAATTACTATTAAACATGTCATACTAATTTACTGCCACATTATTCTTACCTAGTCTACCCAGTATGTGGTTCACACAGCCTAGTCAGTTATCTGCAACTTAAGCAAGAACTCGGGTACTCTGAGCACAATGTTTAGGCCACTGATGTTTCCCTTTTGAGAGAGATGGGAGAATAACTGCACATAACACATATAAGACCATGGAGGGTCTAACACAGGAGTCAGCCAATGACAGCCACTGGGTGGGTCAAATCCAGCTAGCCTCCTATTTATGTAAATAAAGTTTTATTGGAACGCAGCCACACTTGTTGGCTGGCCATGCCATTGGCTGGCATATTGTTTTGGCTGCTTTTGCACTACAAAGGCGAGAGCTGCTACAGAGACCACAGGGCCTCCAGTGTGTACTAGCTGGCTCTTTGTAGGAAAAGTCTGCCTCACCCCTGCGCTGCTAGGAAGAATAGCTGAGGAGTTGTGCCTAACTCTTAACTGCTTAAGTACAAATGCACATTTCAAAAGCAAGTGACAACTGGTGATAACTTACTCTGCAAATCAAGAGCCAAAGGAGCAGCTCCTTTGGGCTGCATTCCAGCTGTCCCAACCCTCCGCTCTTGCCTTCTCCCATGAGACTCTTCCCCTCTTCAGGGCTGTCCTCAAATGAAACTTGGGCCTTAAGTGAATCAAATTGTACATCTCCCATATGTCATTTTTTTTTTAGCAGAAAATAAAGTACCTTAATTTATCCACCCACAGAAAGTTTTTCAGATGGGGTGGGAAGGAATGGGGGGAGAACATGTCTATGAGCTTCCAGTGCTCATCTCTGTGGCTCAGAAGCCGTCAATAGCTGGAACAGAAAACGTCCTCACATCTGTCACACAAACACACCCCATGGAACCAAAAATAAACCCCACACTGATGAAAGCCAGCATGTCGAAAGATAATTTTAGATTTATTTGAAGACTGCAGAGACAGTCTCGCTGAAATTTTAAAACCACACCCCCAGAATACCCAACCCCTTGTGATTATGCTCAGCCCTGCTGAGGAGGCAAAAACACTTCATTCCCTTTTACAAACCTCCCAGGCACCTCAGCTCTGTCTCCAGAATGGGGAGAGCATTCCTGAGTTACCATGTGACCCCGAAGGTCAGCCAAGTCATAGCTGAGCCGACACCCACTGTCCAATATCCACTAATGGAGTTCACATATTTTTAACTTTCAGACACACACAGTTCAGCATCACAGGCTCTGTCCAGACACACTTGCCAAATTGCTCTCTTCTACCCTACCTGAGGGTCAGCTCTATGGGGACAATAACTGTGTGTTACTCAGCACCTCTGAAATCCCCAGCACCTTTCGGGGTGCTCTCCACCTCCATTTGAAAGAATGACAGCTAGCCAATTTTTTAAACTTTTGAAGAATGAGCTCAGATTACAGTTTAATCAAGTCACAGAACCATCCTATTAAATTTCTATGCAGAGTATCAAGATTCAGCTATTCACAGTATCTATGCATTGTTTCCTGTTCCCATCGCTCTGAGGCTACTTTATCTTCTTCCATTCTTCGTTGTGCCATTTCTCTGTTCCCTCCAGCCCCATGTTTATGATGGCTGACAATGCTTGTTTCCAAAGCTCTTGTCTGTTCTATTTATCTGCAGGGTACTCCAAGGCCCTGTCTGTGGACAGTTGCTTAACAGACGCTTTAGATGATTGCAGAAAAAAACGTGTCAGGAAAAGTTTCATTCTCACATCTTATCATTCTCTCCCATCCACAGCCAGACCAATCCTAAAAGAGATCCAGCTGACACCTGGTGCTCCCCAAAAGGTGCAGGTAATGGATCCTCACAGACCAAGGGCAGTAAGTATTGTTTCTAATTTGCTGCCTCCTGGCAAGCTCATTATTACTGGACAAGGATCAAACCTCTTTGTCCTTGGTTCAGACTCAAAAAAAGACTCTCAGCAGGATATCCATTAGTTCAAATTGCTGCCTCCAGTACAAAACGATTTCCCACCACTATTTCCCGGCATCCACTTGTATGGGGGAGGACTCCTTGCTTTCTCTCACATGTTATGTCTGGATGAAATGTAGACCAAAAGACAAAACTGTTTGGAAACATGTCTCCAGAGTCATCCTAACTTGGAGGGGAGGGAACTCAGAGGATTTAAGAGGCAAAACCTCAAAGCCAGTTCCCCACAGGAAGATTCTAAAAGGCCATGGTGAGAATTTTCCCTCAGTTCTACAATGGGCTTGAGGTTTGATGGTCCCAACCCACTTTTAATCTCAAAAACTTCCTCCTTGATAATTTGACACATAAGGTAAAACAGTACCATGAACTCAGTTGCTATACAGAAAGAGAACTTTTGAAAAGCACTCCATCTCGGCTGGATTTTTAAAAAGCACTCCAGAATCAAAGAACTGAGTCAGCAATATTTTCTTGTTATTGTTAATTTGACACTTGTTCTGACGCAAAAGCATACAAGCTGAGAACGGAGAGTTCTACTTGGGGTTTCAACATGCCTTTGCCAGCCCCTGATGCGGGTCTCAGGTACAGTGTGCCCTGAACATTCAACCACTAGATATCAAAGGAAAATCAAGAGCCAGACTCTCCAGCTTCAGCATGAAGACCCGTCATTTTACACTGGGACAAACTGTACAGTATTTTGGATCAAAGTGGAATATTTTTCACTGATGATGCTTGTTTTAAAAAGATGGTTATACCAAACACAACCTGAAAACAAGTTCTATTTTACATGCAAAGCCAGTGAATAAATAAATACTAGTTTTGTGGCTACCTCTGTTTTCTACTTCAGAATAAGTCATCCCTTGAGCTCAGTTTCTGGTCATCACAACAGGAAGGAGGCAGATGGGAAATGTAACTAAGCTAAGATCGCTGCTGAGGGCCCCAGGCAGTGCTACTTCCACAGGTAATACTTCTTACCACTGGGCCCAGAAGAAAGTCTAGGAAGTGGAGGAAGGATATGCTTGATAAAAGGCATTTACTGTGACTTCTGTGAATATCTGACCAACAAGCAAACCTACTTGCACAAATAGGAGACACACTGGCCAGGCGACCAGCAGCCCTGGGTTCTAATCCCAGATATACCTGGTGTCTCAGTTCTGACAAGTCACTTCATTTCCGGGGCCACAGCTTCTCACCTGTCAAAAGACAGGCTGGTTAAGATGACCACTTAGAACTTTTCTGCTTTTAAAAATTCTTAACAATGGGCTAGGTGTGGTGGCTCACACCTGTAATCCCAGCACTTTGGGAGGCTGAGGCAGGTGAATCACCTGAGGTCGGGAGTTTGAGACCAGCCTGACCAACATGGAGAAACCCTGTCTCTACTAAAAATACAAAAATTAGCCGGGTGTGGTGGCGCATGCCTGTAATCCCAGCTACTCAGGAGGCTGAGGCAGGAGAATCCTGTGAACCTGGGAGGTGAAGCTTGCAGTGAGCTGAGATCATGCCATTGCACTCCAGCCTGGGCAACAAGAGTGAAACTCTGTCTCAAAAAAAACCAAAAATTCTAACAATGTATTCAAATTATATCCTAAGCAATATATCAATGTAACAAAATTACATTTGTACCCCCATAAATTTATACAAATTTAAAAAACAAATTATATCCTAAAAAAATCACTGTTTTCTCTGTAGAACACTTACCACCACCGTATTTGCTGTCTCTTCTCAAGGCAGAACACTTGCTTTACATATGAGCTGCAGCCGTTTTCCACTCATCTCTTTAACTTGCTCCTTTAAGGAGCCTTGTTTCAGGCATTTTTGGATCCCTGGAACCAGTACAAGGAGGGCTTCCCACAAGGAATATTTACCATTATGGCTTCATATTTATTTTAATTCTTCAGGTTAAAAATAGGAAATAAAGTAGCTCATCTCTCCAGTTTCAGAGTTTCAAACATAACGAATCAAAGAACTCTGTCAACTCCAAGAACCACTCAAGTATTTTAACATGTCACTGTGAAGGGACTAAAATATGAGCTTATGAATAGCCTTTGGAAATCCAAGTTGTTTTTAAGGAAAGTAGCCACTGTATTAACCTACAGTCACTACACTGTGGTGACCCCAGAATTTAGAAACAGGGTATCATCTGGGAGAAATGTAGCAAACAGCACCTTCAGCTCAGCCTAACTAACGGGCTAAGTGATCTAGAGAAAGAAGTCTGAGGGCAGCTGGGCACATTTGGGAACTACCCAAGTTCAAACAAGGCAAATGTAATATACAACACCAGGGAGGGGGGCGTGGCTGAATCTTCGTGACTGACTGGAATGCTGAGTGGAAGACTGAGACTTTTATGTCCAGTCTGGGGAAAAGTATACACAGGATCTAGAAAAGCGAACATGCAGGAAGAAAGAATCTACCAGTGTCCTCAGCACTGTCCTGAGTGAAGGGTGTCTTGACAAGCAGATGCACATATGGGGATAGGATAATCAAAGCCAGAAATGAACAAGCTGCCCCGGGGGAAAGTAAGCAAACAGGAAGGGCAGAGGGCAGTGTTAGAGGCACAGGCAAAGAGAAGATGACTGCCTCACACACATTACAGTGACTAAAATAAAAGAAGATGTACCATTAAGTGTTGGTGAGGGTGTGGAGAAATGTGAACCTTAATACATGACTTCATCCTGAATATCTCACATTACTGGTGGGAATGGAAAATGATGTAGCTACTTTGGAAAACAATATGGCGGTTCCTCCAAAGCTTCAAGTTACTACACAATCCAGCAATTCTGCTCCTAGATATAAACCCAAGAGAAATGAAAACATATGTCCATACAACAATCAGTACATGAATGTTCATAGCAGCATAATTTATAATAGCCAAAAGGTACAAACAACCCAAACGTCCATCAACTGACAAATGGATAAATAAAATATGTTATAGGTATATTTATAATCCCAGCACTTTTGGAGGCCAAGGCGGGCAGATCACTTGAGGTCAGGAGTTCGAGGCCAGTCTAGCCAACATGGTGAAACCCTGTCTCTACCAAAAATATAAAAAATTAACCAGGCCTGGTGGTACGTGCCTGTAATCCCAGCAACTCAGGAGGCTGAGGAAGGAGAATCGCCTGAACCTGGGAGGCAGAGGTTGCTGTGAGCCGAGATCATACCTCTGCACTCTAGCCTGGGCAACAGAGTGAAACTCCATCTCAAAAAAAAATAAAAATAAAAATGAAATATGTTATATTCATACAACAGAGTATTATCTAGCCACTTAAAGGAATGAAGTACATATGCTACAACCTGAGTGTGAGCCTTAAAAACATGCTAAGTGGGCTGGGCGCGGTGGCTCATGCCTATAATCCCAGCACTTTGGGAGGCCTAGGCAGGTGAATCACATGAGGTCAGGAGTTCGAGACCAGTCTGGCCAACATGGTAAAACCCCGTCTCTACTAAAATTATAAAATTTAGCCGGGCGTGGTGGCAGTCACCTGTAATCCCAGCTACTTGGAGGGCTGGGGCAGAAGATCGTGCCACTGCATTCTGGCCTGGGAGACAGAGCAAGACTCCATCTGGGAGAGAAAGGGAGAGACAGAGAGAGAGAGACACACACACACACAGACAGAGAGAGAGAGAGAAACAAAGAGAAAGAGAGAGAGAGAGAGAAAGAAAGAAACAAAGGAAGGAAGGAGGGAGGGAGGGAATGAGGGAGGAAGGGACGGAGGGAGGGAGGGAGGGAGAGAGGGAGGCAGGGAAGGAAGGAAGGAAAGAAGGAGGGAGGGAGGGAGGGAGGGAGGGAGGAAGGAAGGAAGGAAGGAAGGAAGGAAGGAATCGAACCAGGCACAGAGGGCTATATATTATATGATTCAATTTATATGAAATATCTAGAATAGGCAAATCCACAGAGATGAAATAGATTAGTGGCTGCCTAGGGCTGGGGAGCTTGAGGGGAAGATGGGGAGGGAGTAGACAGTGTAACATGGAATGAAGGAAACAGATCTAACATGTTTCAGGCTGGGAATATCTATGGCTCTTCCTACATTGGCCTGGCACATTGAGCTCTCAGGGGAGAAAGTGGGGGCTGCACAGGTCACCCATCCTTCCTTCTCCAGTACAGGTTTTAGTGGCCCCTACTCCCTAGGAAACAAAAACTTTCCTTTCTCCTCCCTCCCTAAACACCCATGTGGCTTCCCAGGGTGCCTAAATCTGAATCTTCCTCAAACACAGAAGTTACACCTTGACTTAGCAGTTTGGGTCGGCAGGCTTTACTTTCTTGCCCACTTTTTTTCCCTTTGCATTCTACATTCTAAAATGGACCTTTTTTTTTTTTTTTTTGAGACGGAGTGTCACTCTGTCGCCAGGCTGCAGTGCAGTGGCGCAATCTCGGCTCACTGCAACCTCCGCCTCCTGGATTCAAGCAACTCTCCTGCCTCAGCCTCCCGAGTAGCTGGGACTACAGGCATGTGCCACTACACCAAGCTAATTTTTGTATGTTTAGTAGAGATGGGTTTTCACCACGTTAGTCAGGATAGTCTGGATCTCTTGGCCTTCCGATCCGCCCGCATCAGCCTCCCAAACGGCTGGGATTATAGGCGTGAGCCACCACATCCAGCCCTCTAAAATGGATTTTTAATCCCCCAGGTATCAAATCTCATGAGTGTGTACCTGCTTAAACGACATAGTTAATAACAAGAATGACCTGCAAAATAAACAGCCCTTATGTTTTGAGATGGGGAAATGCTCCAAGAGAAGACAGAATCATGCCTTATTCAACCAGCACAGTCGAGCTTTCTCTGAGCCAAAGTTCTCCTGGGAAAGAAGAGTTTCTCTAAAGAAAAGAAGCAGGACAAAGTCTGGCCCAGTATCCCTTGCAGTCTCCAAACTTAAACACAGGCCACATTCTGAAACCAAGGCAAAAACTGGAAATAACTGACAAGGGAGCTGCCCTTGTGCTCCTAACCCACATACCAAAGGCCCACGCGACTCTGGCAGAACGCTGGGTAGGAGGCACTTCCACACTCCCATCTGGGCCGTTACAAGCATGCAGTTCTTTCTCCTCTTCCAGTCACAGTCTCAGGCACTTTCACGGCCAACAAAGAGGGGGTGAGGACTCCAGCAGGAGCCCAGTGTGCATCCCCACAAGGGGACCTTTCAACCCCCTCCCGCAAGTACCGCCTGAGGATGAAGTCAGCCTCTCTTCTGTAGGCCACGAAACAAGCTGACTTTGTGGCCAGATGGCCAGCCCCTTGTGAGGCGCTAAAGCTGGAAAAGGATTGGTTTCACCCACAGGGATCTCACTCCCTATGCAGGACACCCAGCCAAACCATTTGTAGATATGCACATTCAGGGCACAGGCATAGAAACATTTACAAGAGCCTCTGTGAGCAACATCAGGGTTGCCCTTTCCTCTCTTCCTCCCTCTCTCTGTTCTCTGACCATAAGTCACCCTGTGCCCACTGCCACCACCACCTCTAGGCTCACCTCCCAAAATATCTCCCTCTGCTTCCATGATGATAGCCTCCTGCTCCAAAATCTCTAATGGCTTCCCACTTACCACAGCCCACGTTCAAACACTTCACCTTGGCACTACAATTCCTGCAAGATGTGGCCATTTCACCTCCCCTCTCCTCTTGGCCCTTCTCTACGTGCCTCTCCCTCCTCTCTAGTCACACAGCCTCGTAGCTAACAACACATTCAGACCAGGTTCAAATCCCACCCCATCATTTAATAGCTGGAGACCTTGGGTGTGGTATTTAAATGCTGGATATTTCAGTTTCCTCATCTGTAGGGCAGGGGTAATGCTAGTACCTACTGTTCAGGTGAGTACAGTGCTGACGAACTAAGAAAATACAGTAAAGTGTTCAGAATAAAACCTGACACATGGTATCACTCAATAATTAGCTATTAAAATACTTATTATTACCCCTACAAGTCACTTATTTCACGAAGCCTTTCCTAGCAACACCAGTGAACATCCTCTGTTTCTCAAAAGTTCCGTAACCATCAGAAAGCATAAATACCGACTGGAATTGCTAGGAACTGTTTCATGGGGCAGGTTACTTGGATGGTAATCAGGTGTTAATATTATCATTATGAAATTCATGTCCTAAAACACATACCAATGGCTCCCAAATTATCTCTCCCTCTAATGTCTTAATAAATTCACTACTGAGGGACACTACCTATTTGTATAGTAACAGATTTTGTGTTTTTGGATGCAGGGCTTAATTCTATTAAAGAATAGAAATTTATTAAGGGCAGGGATCACACTACATCCAGTGCACACCAGAGTTCCCAGCATAGTACCACAGTGGATCATTAAGCCACCTTAATAGATTCAGAAAATCAACCTTGTTGAATTTACAAAGAGAATACTGTATTACTTAAAAAAAAAAAAAAGTAGTACATGGAAGATTAAGTGGATGCTCAGAATAAGAGTTAAAACCTACTCTTTCAGATAGAAAAATTAGCCAGCATGGCGGCTCACGCCTGTAGTCCCAACTACTCAGAAGGCTGAGGCAGGAGGATCGATTGAGCCTGGGGGGGTCAAGGCTGCAGAGAGCCATGATTGTGTCACTGCACTCTAGCTTGGGCAACAGAGCGAGACTCTTATTAATTTCTGCCTTGTTTTAGACCTTTGAAGACTTCATAACTTCTCTTCTGAATTATAAGCTCCATTTCTCACAAGTTTGAACACCCCACGGCTCGCACTAGTGTCTTACTGAGGACAGAACCAATGTTTCAAGCAGAGGGGAACCCAAATTCCACTGTAGTATCCACTATATCCAAGACCATACAACCATAATTATAAAAGCACTATGCAACAGAAAAGCTTCAGAGGGCCTATTTTAATGAATAAGAATATACAAAGTCCTGTTAAGAAAATGGTTGTTTTGGCCGGGCGCGGTGGCTCAAGCCTGTAATCCCAGCACTTTGGGAGGCCGAGACGGGCGGATCACGAGGTCAGGAGATCGAGACCATCCTGGCTAACACGGTGAAACCCCGTCTCTACTAAAAATACAAAAACTAGCCGGGCGAGGTGGCGGGCGCCTGTAGTCCCAGCTACTCAGGAGGCTGAGGCAGGAGAATGGCGTAAACCTGGGAGACGGAGCTTGCAGTGAGCTGAGATCTGGCCACTGCACTCCAGTCCGGGCGACAGAGCGAGACTCCGCCTCAAAAAAAAAAAAAAAAAAAAAAAGAAAATGGTTGTTTTGAAATATTTGAGTGTATTTAAAATAGCCCTAGTTTCAAGGCCAGGCATGGTGGCTCACACATGTAATCCCAGCACTTTGGGAGGCTGAGGCGGGCAGATCACTTGAGATCAGGACCAGCCCAGCCAACATGGTGAAACTCCATCTCTACTAAAGAAGGATACAAAAATGTAGCCAGGGGTGGTGGCACGTGCCTGTAATCCCAACTACTCAGGAGGCTGAGGTGGAAGAATTGCTTCAACTCGGGAAGTGGAGGCTGCAGTGAGCTGAGCTGAGATCGCGCCATTGCACTCCAGCCTGGGCAACAGAGCAAGACTCCATCCACCCCTCCAACAGAAAAATCAATCAATCAATAAAAAAATAAAATAGCCCTAGTTTCAGTATAGGTTGGGGCGAACATTTGCTCAGGTGTTGCCCCAGGCAATGTCATCCCTACTATGGGCAGCTCCATCAGAGCCTGCTCCGGACTCCCCTCCGCCTCCTCACTTGTTCAGCTGGGAAGATGCAGTGCAGAGTGGTCAGTTTGCAAGGGGAAATGACATTTGGACAACAAGGCTTTCCTCTCCCTCTATCTCTAGAATAAGAGCTGCCCCAAGGGAACATGCCTGCTGCTCTCTCTTCCTGGCAAACTGCACCTTTGCAAAGAAGTCTGCCCTTCCTGGGCACTGATGGTGCCCTGCTGGGTAAGTCTGAATCATTTGGGGGTTCAGCAAAAGCCTGCTTCCCTGCAGATATGAGCCACAGAGTCTCACATCAGTTTTATGATGAATAAAGGTGACGTTTGGCAACCTGCTGACATCTTAGTCTTCTTTGTCAATTTGCTTAGAACCCAGGAGGCAAAGAATGGTGTTATTTCTTGGGCTCTCTCAAAATCCTCACCACATTCCCCTGTGATCTAAGAGGCCTACTATGGGGGAAAAAAGGAAATCCAAGAAAAAGAGGTCCCACATGTATCTCTATCAGCATCACACACCAGGCCTACTTCTGACCAAAGAATGGCTGAAAATCCACCCCTCACCCATGAAGACACCACTCACCCTACAAGCAACCTGTCTAGAAAGGTGGAAAATGCCCCATAACCCATTCCCCATTATTTGTGAGAATATCTAAGCTTTATCATACTTCCCATATAGGCCAAATTAAGTGTTTCAGCTGCTATGTGAAATCCTGGCAGCTGGTCAGGCACAGTGGCTCACGCCTGTAATCCCAGCACTTTGAGAGGCCAAGGTGGGTAGATCACCTGAGGTCAGGAGTTCAAGACCAGCCTGGCCAACATGGTGAAACCTCGTCTCTAATAAAGCTACAAAAACTAGCTGACCGTGGTGGCGGGCACCTGTATTCCCAGCTAATAGGGAGGCTGAGGTAGAAGAATTGTTTGAACCTGGGAGGTGGAGGTTGCAGTGAGCCAAGATCACGCCATTGCACTCCAGCCTGGGTGACAAGAGCAAAACTCTGTCTTAAAAAAAAAAAGAAGAAGAAAATCCTGGCAGCCATCCTATAACAAAGGAAAAGGACAGAAGTGTACAAGAAAAGATTGTATATTTCATCAGGAACAGCTATAAACAAGGCTAAGATAAAATACATAATTGTCTGACAAACAGACGATTGTGATGGACAATGATGTGTCCATGATGTGTCCAATGACTAATGGACAATGATGGACAATGGGGACTCAGGGGCTGTAGAGCTGGATGATGAGAGGCTGCCTGGTGGGTACAACATGTGTTGCTCCCAGGTTGGAGGCACCAAAGGCCCTGACTTCACCACAAGGTAATATATCAACGTAGCAAAATTGTACTTGTAACCCATGAATCTACACAAATGTTTTAAAATTTAAAAATTAAAAGAAGAATTCTTCACCAAAAGCATCAGATAGCATCTACACTACTATTAAAGATCAAGCTGTTGATTGGTTTTCCTGTTTAGCCAGAAGGCACTGGATCCTGGAAAACACAGAGCAGGCTTCAGGAAGGTTCAAGGAAACCAGGTATATCCCAAAACACAGGGGGGTACATGGGCCCCATCCTCTAAATCATGTGTTTCCCACACACCCTCATCAAACGTCGGAAACAGGATGAGCTGAACACGGACAAACTTACGTGCTCTTTCATCTTGTGAGCCACAGTTGTTGACATCATGATGCAGCAGAGGACGACGACCAGAATGAAGTAGAGGGCATACATGAAGCGGGTGCTCAGGGACTGCCGAATCCTGGGGCAGCAATCACAGCAGAGAGAGCAGCCTGCAGACCCACAGCAGCAGGCCAGCTAGAAAAGGAACAGAAGGCATCTGCTTAGAGCATGATACTGCGAGAGAATAAGAAATATGGCCAGGCACTGTGGTTCACATCTGGAGTCCCTGCTACTCGGGGGGCCGGAGGATCACTTAAGACTAGGATCGCTTGAGACTAGAGTTCAAGTTTAGCCTGGGCAATACAGCAAGAACCTGTCTCTAAATATATATATTTATATATATATATATATAAATATGTGTATATATATTTTATATGTGTATATATTTATATATAAACATGTGTATATATAGAGACAAGCTATATCTAATGTATATTTTATATACACATACATACACACACACACACACACACATATATATATGTATTTTTTTTTAAACAAGGCCCAGTGCAGTGGTTCACACCTTTAATCCCAGAGTTTTGGGAGATCAAGGTGAGAAGATCGCTTGAACCCAGGAGTTTGAGATCAGCTTGGGCAACACAGCAAGACCCCATTTCTTACAAAAAAAATTTTTCTTTAATTAGCCAGGCATGGTGGCACAAACCTGCAGTCCCAGCTACTTGGGAGGCTGTCTCCAAGAAAAACATGACCAGGAAAAAAGAAAAAAATCATATTAGGTTGGTGCAAAAGCAATTGTGGTTTTTGCCATTACTATATATATGTGTGTGTGTGTGGTGTGTGTGTGTATATATATATATATATATATATGAAATTTGGTCTGATGCTAGAGCTTCTAAAACTTCTGGAATTTCCTGAGTGATAGAGGTTGACAGGAGAGTATTTCGTTACTAATGCTCTTTTCAATCATACCAGAGCTTGTACTAATGAGGCAACTCTTCCTGGGCCCCTCGACAGCTTCAGGATGGAAGGCTGGCTATATTAGTGGAACCCACCATGTGGTTTAGAGGGTTAGAACTTTCAGGAGCACACACCTGGGTGGGGACTGGAGACTGAGCTAATTACCAATAGCCCACGATTTAATCAGTCACATGTACATAATAGTGCCTCCATAAAAACCCTAATCAATGGGATTCAGAGCTTCCAGTTTGATGAACGCATCCATGCGCCAGGGGGGTGGCGTACCCCAACTCCACGGGAACGATGCTCTGGTGCTTGGGACCCTTCTGGACAACGCCCTGTGTACCTCTTCATCTGGCTGTTCATTTGTATCCTTTATAATAAACTGGTAATCACCAGTAAAGAGTTTTCCTGAGTTATGTGAGCCATTCTAGCCAATTATTGAACCTAAAGAGGGAGTGAACCCCTGATTTATAGCTGGTCAGTCAGAAGTACGGGAGACTTAGATTTGCAATTAGCATCTGAAATGGGAAAAGTCTTGTGGAACCGAGCCCTTAACCTTGGGGTCTGTGCGAACTCTAGGTAGCTAGCATCAGAACTGAATTAACTTGTGGGATGCCCAGTTGGGGTCCTGTACTGCGTCACACCACTTTACCAATGTATTCACACAGGCCTTCTGCAGGTTGACCTTCCAAGCTACAAGATGACCATTCTTCCCAGGTACCTTGACCATACGGCATGCAGGAAGAGTTTGGTATGTGAACAAAGCTTTCATCAGAATTGTTCTGGTGCTATCTTTAATGACAACCATCAACGGTTTGGGAGATGCCCAATTATTACACAGAAAAGGCACAGTTCATCTGAAGTATTATAATCGTGACTCTTAGACAAAAAGATTTCTAGAATCAGCTAAGAGCAAGAGAAGAAGCCCAGAACTAGTAAACAAAGTGGGAAGAACATGAAAAACAAAAAGTTGGGCCCAAGAAAGTGAGGGAGAAGAAAAGGAAAAATTAGTTAGACAGACAGCTAAGGTTAGTCCTCAGAGATACAGCCTAAAAATCAGCTACATGTACAAATAGAGCTACCTGGGGAAAAACTAAACTGCAGCTGCACTGAAAAGAAAGCAGGGACCAGCATAGAAGCCTTTTGTTCTTTGTGTGACTAGCAGGCTCCCAGGGAGAAGTTTCTTCCCCTTCTCCAGCATATACACAGTAGGCTCCATGGGAACTTGCACAGGGAGTGGGGAGATGGTGGGGGAGGCTTACCTAAAACACAGTTATACAAATGAGGTGTTGCACTTTGTGTTTACTCAAGACATGCCGGGGTCTGCACAGATGAGGAGAGTTACACAGACAGCTTCTCAGATAAGGGAAGTGACGCAAACAGCTACAGAGATGAGGGGAGTTTCTCACAAAAGCTTTCGGATTCAACTGTAAAAACATCGACCCACTCAGGTCCTCCTTTCCGCTGCACAGAGCTTTCTTCATTCACTCCAACTTTACCCTTGTGTTCACATTAATCCTTACTTTTCTTGGCCGTGAGACAATGGGATAACACCTTAGACAACATGAGCATCAACCCTAGACAGTTTCAAAAAGGGACTTGTCAAAATCCATGAGCCTAAGGATGAATGTACAAGCACCTAGGGTACTGGGATGGGAAAGGCTATGCCTGCCGTCATCCACCCTTGCAGGAAATAATGAGTATGTAACTTGAAGCTCAAAAGAAATGGGTGCCTTTTACACTGCATTTCTACCAGAGCTTCATGCCCCAAATGGTAAGCTTTTTAGGTTCATTAGTAGGATGTGGGCCCAGAGGAACACAGATCTCCTGCTATACCACTAACAGCATACACATCTTTTATCTGGAGAATGTGAATATTTAATAAACTATAGGGCAACAGAGGATGGTGATTAAAAGCTCAGGCTCAAAGCTTGGCTGGGTTTGTGATCTGGCTTTGCCACCTACTAGCTGTGGACTACAAGCAAGTTATTTACCCTTTAAAAACTCAAGACTCAGCCGGGCACGGTGGCTCACGCCTGTAATTCCAGCACTTTGGGAGGCTGAGGCAGGCGGATCTGAGGTCAGGAGAACAACACCATCCTGGCCAACATGGTGAAATCCTGTCTTTACTAAAAACAGAAAACAAAAAACAACAACAACAAAAAAATCAACCGGGCGTGGTGGCCAGCACCTATAGTCCCAGCTACTTGGGAGGCGAGGCAGGGGAATTGCTTGAACCAGGGAGGCGGAGATTGCAGTGAGCTGAGATCGCTCCATTGCCCCCTAGCCTGGCGACAGAGTGAGACTCCATCTCAAAAAAAACAAAAAACAAAAAAAATCCCTCAAGACTTCTCGTTTGTAAAGTGGGGGTGGCAGAAGTACTACATAGTCTCTTGGATAACCTAATCAGACACACCTGGTGCCAGAAAGGAGTCCCTGTTAAGCAAACAGGGAATGCTACAAGAAATTACCATAAACTGCAAATTACAATAAAATTTGTATGTATTAACACTATATTCTATATAAACCTAAAGCCCAACAATTCAATCTCTTGATAATGATTTGGAAGGAAGTTTGAGACTCTGCAAGGCTTCAAAGCAAGCACCAATTAAAATGCTACACCATAAACATCACTTAACAATGAGCTAAGATCACAGGCATATGGGTAAGACAACATAGCAACGGCGTGACAGATCTTGAAATTACAGGCATTTCCCTAGTTATCTCATCTACTTCATGAGACTGTCATTGTTTGAGTTCATTGTCATTCTGTACTATTTCATCGCTACAAATTTTTCCTAACCAACTCTCTCCATCTTACATCCAATTTTCTAAGCCAGCTTCCTCCAGATTCTTCTTGACTCACAAAACTAAGCCACTGCTTTGTAAAAGAAGACATTCTACTCAGGCTGAGATAAGAGAATACACAAGTGGTATCCTAACATTACTGCATGTGTGGGTGTTTTATGGGCCACTTTCCTTTACAATTCCTTCATTGATGTTCTCAATCTCTGATTTTACTGACCTCTTTCCAATCACATGCCCCAATTTTAAACACAAACACATACAACTGTCTCCTCCCACTGCTTTTGCTGGCTTTTCTCTGGGCCCTGCCTCCTGAACCCTTTCCTAACTGCCTCCTTCACTGATTGCTCCTTTTTTTTTTTTTTTAACTGTAAAATACTGTTTCACTGAATTATACAGGCTGGCCTCAAACTCCTGGGCTCAAGTGATGCTCCTGCCTCAGCCTTAGCTGGGACTACACGCACAGGACACCACGATACCATGCCTGGCTGGTTGCTAACTCTGTTACCATGTGGTCTTAGATAACCTCTCACTGTATTTCAAGTTCAAATGTGATCAACAAAATACTTATTCTATTTGGGAAAATAAGTATTTTGGAAACAGTTAATGCCTCCCACAATAAAACATTCCCACAGCTGAATCAACATTTAAACTATTATCTCCACAGAGGGAAAAATAAACAGATACAAACATCACTGTGAGCCTAATTGGAACTGATCATCTAAAGGCAGACAAATAGCAAAAGGGATGCGATTGTGGAAAATGTAAAAAGAAAGTCATATTGGTCTAACTCCATTCTATCATTAAAGTCATGTATCATTGTACGGATCTGATTTTCCAAATTTCATTTTCACTCTTACTCTATACAGTGCTATAGTATTACCAATTTACATATGTATATATATTTTTATGTGTCTATATATATGTGTACCTATACACACACATTCTGAATATTAGAATGGACTAGCCTTTTTCTACTAGGCCAAAAGTGATTTATCAAAGTAAACTATGCTAATAATTAAGGGTTCAAGCACATTATCCTTAAGCTACACATTGATATATACACCAGGTGGAAATTCAAAACAGCATCCGTAAAAGAAACATTTATGTTAGCATCTAGGGAAATCTCACAGCCCTGCTGACTGACCACTTGTTTCTGGAAGAGCATACCTTTGAATAAAATGGGTTCACATTGAGCCCCTGCCACCTACAGGGTTAAGACACTGAGCACGTCATTCACTTGCAAAACTGAAAAAATCAATTCCTGGCTGGAACTACTGGTGCTTTCACAAGCTTGGAGAGAAATGCCAGGGTTTCGTTACCCCTGGTTCCAAGAGGGCATACGGCTTTTACTGAAAAAGTCACAACATATAAAACAAATAAATATAGAATATACAACGCCAAGAGGTAACGCTAATGTAAACCATGGACTTTAGGTGGTAGTGACGTGTCAAGGTAGGTTCATCGATTCTAACAAATGCACCACTCTGGTGGGAAGCGCGGATAATGGGGGAGGCCGTGTGAGCGGGGAGGGGAGGTATATGGGAATTCTCTGTATCTTCCTCTTAATTGTGCTGTGAACCTAAAACTGCTCTAAAAAAAAAAAAAAAAAAAAAAAAACCTAAGCCTAGTTTTTAAAAATATAAATAAATAAATGAACAAAACAGTTCCTGCCCCCCAATGGCTCAGTAAATGGATGTTGGCTGAATAGCGTATGGTAAAGTCACAGTGGCAACACTCCTCACATACAGTGGCTGGCAATCCCCTCCATGGGACCAAGTTCATGATTGCATGCTACACTCAATTTCCCACGCAAGCACTGAATCACAGAGAATACTAAGGGCGTTAATTTGTAGATACTGCAAACTCTCCTCCTCCACAGGAAGTAACATTCACACATGCAAAAGGAGTCCAACAATACCTTTGGAGGGCAATGCTTGCAATCCTTCCAGAAACTCCTCTCACAGATACATTTCCAAAAAGACACAGATTTAGGTATGAGGCTGTTCATAGCAAACACTGGAAACAGCCTTATTTTCCAGCTACCCAGGGACTAGTTAAATGAATTACGACCTATACAATGAAATATTTTTTAAAACAACACGTCAGGTGTGTTAGGCTAAATTGTGTCCCCCAAAATTCCTATGTTGAAGTACTAACCCCTAGTACCTCAGAAAGTGATTGTATTTGCAGTAGGTCCTTTAAAAAGGTAATTAAGGTTCGGCCAGGTGCGATAGCTCACGCCTGTAATCCCAACTCCCAAGGCAAGTGGATTGCTTGAGGCCAGGAGTTCGAGGCCAGCCTGGCAAACATGGCGACACCCCATCTCTACTAAAAATATAAAAATTAGCCAGGCATGGTGGCGCATACCTGCAGTCCCAGCTTCTGAGTAGACTGAGGCACGAGAATTGCTTGAACCCAGGAAGCAGAGGTTGCAGTGAGCCGAGATTGCACTCCAGCCTGGGTGACAGAGCCAGACTCTGTCTCAACAAAAAAGGTACTTAAAAGGTAAATACGACCACTGGGGTGGTCCTTAATCCAACAGGACTGCTTCTTAGAAGAGGAGGACACACACAGGGACGGCACAGCAACACGGTGGCCGTCTACAAGCCAAGGAGAGAGGCCTCAGAAGAAAGCAACCCTGCACACACGTTGCTCTTAGACTTCTGGCCTCCACAAGTGAGAAGCTGAATTTTCTGTGGGGTAAGCCACCCAGTCAGTGTCACTTTGTTATGGTGGCCCCAGCCAACTAACACGGGCAGTATGCTCTACTATTTCATATCTATGTACATACACATATGTGTAGATATAAGACCACTAACACTGACTACCTGAGGAACAGGCCTGGGGAGGGACAGGGAACATCCATTATACTTATCGTTCTGCTCTCCTGGTTGGGTTTTTACCATGTGCATGCATTACTCTTATAGTTAAAAGCTGAAGAAAACTGACTACTTGAGAAAAGTAAACTATGTGTGGTGGCTCATGCCTGTAATCCCAAAACTCTGGGAGGCACCCAGCACTGGGTGGGCGGATCACTTGAGCTCAGGATTTCGAGCCCAGCCGGGCCAACATGGCGAAACCCCATCTCTACAAAAAATACAAAAATCAGCCAGGCGTGGTGGTGCATGCTGGTGGTCCCAGCTACTTGGGAGGCTGAGGCAGGAGGATTGCCTCCCGCGTAGCTGGGACCACAGGTCCAGGCTGCAGTGAGCAGAGATTGCACCACTGCACTCTGGTCTAGGCCACAGAGATCCTGTCTCAAAAAAGAAATAAAATAAAAGCAACTAAGCTGAACGATAGTGATATAAAAGCATTTGCAAATGTGGTATTGCTGTAGGTTGGGCTTTTCCTTTCTGAAGAAGCATCCCCTCCCCCAAACATACTGCAAAGGAAAATCTTTCAAAGAGCCTGGCACACCCTCCCTCCAACCGCAGGAATGGCAAAGGCTTTTCTAAATAGGAGGTGCTTTGTTCTTGGCGGGGCAAAGAATCAAAATGAAAGGATAACCTGGCTCTTGCTTATCTTACCTGAAGCTGGGACTCCCAATTACTGTTATTTTTCTTCTCCAATCCAAGGACCAGCCCTGCAACAACACACATACTACAAAAAATAAATATGTCTCCCTCTCTGTCCTCCGCACCGGCCTTGCGCACAGATGGTCCTTTCAAGGATTGATCTAGGTGTGTGAGGAAATGCTCACAGAAACATGAGCTAGGGCTGGTAGTAACTTCCAAGTACTTCTTCTGTTAAATTAAAAAGCACAATACCTTCATTACCTAGAATTTCCAGTTGGCAACAAGAAGGCCAAACATATTCCAAAATCGGCATGCACACACACACACAACACATGCACCTTAATCATAAAAGGGTCTCTGTCTCCCTCTCTCAAGTCTTACTGTCACAGTTCCAAAGGCCTGACTACCAGGTTCTTAAACCACAGCAACCAAGAGGACAAACTGCTGGGGAGAACCAGGGAAGCTGGACTCAACTCTAGTGAAGTGACCTGCCCTTCTGGGTCTTAGCTGTCATGACCTGTAAGTCGAAGGAGCCCAGGTAGACGATGGGTGGTAGATCAACAGGTGTCATCTCACATCCAACGGATGGGCAGTGGCTGCCTGAAACTGTGCTGAGGAGGATTCCTAAGGCGGAATGTTTCAGCAGGGAAAGTGCAGTGATCACTTGGTACCATCTGCCACAGGCATGGAAAGATAGCATGGTGGCATCACACCACACTCCTGTCAACCCTGCAAGAGGTAACTGGATATCCTTAGCATCCATAACTTCTTAGATGTTGAAAAACAAACTGCAACGGGCAAGCACGATGAGTCAGCCCCACAGCAAGGAGAGAAAAACAACCAAAAGGAGAAGCCAGAACTAAAAAATGGAGCAGCAGTAAGCTCTTTAAGCACCCCACATGTGAGACAAAATGGCAAATGTAAGAAGCCACGTTTGCTTGTTCTGCTTGCCTGCAGAATTTTACAAAATCCCCTTATCAGCAGAATTCCACAAAGCCCCTGGCTCTGACTGAGTACAGCCCTCCAGAAGAACGCCCTGAAGATGACCAGCAGCACACAGCATGGGTTGCCAAGTCTCTTGCCTGAATCAGGTAAGTTCAATGACCCTAGGCCTTGCCTCTTTCTGTACATATCTGACAGGATTAATGACTATGCCTCTATCATCTATAACCACATGTACTCTTGCACCCAAATCTTGATGAGATACTGCTCTAATCTAACTTCAAGCACATCTGTTGTAACATCTGAGCACTGGAAGAGCTGCCATCACTTGTCTATAAACTGCGGGCTGAAACTCTGGCTTGGAGCAGTCTAACAGAAACTTTCTGAAAGACTATCGGTTGCAATCTTCAGCAAGACTTCTGAATAAACTAGGTGGGTTTGAAAGCCTGATTTTTCTTTAGCTGACACACCAGTAATGTAAGCATCGCTCTATTGCTGCATGGTCTATGTTCTGCATGGTACCAGCTCACACACGGCAGTGTGACCACTCATATTCATGACAACGGCCCAGGCAGCACATATGTTCTGTTACCTTCATTCCACTTAGGAATGAAAGAAGTATACTAAGCAAATAAGTGCTTAGGACACTTCTGTCACAAGTATGATCCCAAAGGTGGGTCACATTTTTTAGCTTCAGTGCTTGAGTTTTGGGGAGCATGAACCCCTTGGCCATGTGGAAACCAACTATTCTGAAGGACCTGCTCCTCCTCAATGGGGCTGGACAGCCAAGTTGGCTTTCGTGTGTCTAAACTAAGTACAAACCGTAAAAGGAAGTGTGACACCACCCTTCATTCAGTCCCTTTTCCTATTTCTGGAAATACAGGAGACCTAGCAAAGCTAACGAAAGACATTAAGAGTTTTCTGTGAGCTACAAAAATTATAATACTGCTCCTTAATAAACAGCAGTGGGATGGGGCACAGTGGGGAAGTTCCTCAAATATTGAAGCTGACCAAGCTGTTAGAACTCAGGTGTTCCTGGGGATGCTGGGAGGTTGTAGTACCAAGGAAATAGAAGAAATGCATTAAAAACATAAAACTAGGTTCACAGTTTTTCATTCAAGTAAACAACACTGCATCTTTTAACTACAGAGTTCCACATCTTTCAGTAATACATAATACTACCTATGCCGTGTGAGGTATGGGTAGTATTCCTTCTCTTTTGAAGCTTTAGGGTTACCTTTGAGTCAACTGTGATGTGCAGAAGAAATGAACAATTCTCTACTTTGAAGAGCAACATTCATTGAAATTCTGGACCCAACAACCAACATTATGCGGCTTCATCTTCCCATCTCAAGCTCAGAAATAACTTCCACTGAACTTAGACCCTTCTTCCCACTGCAAGAGGGCAGTGGTGGGGTGGGGAGTGGGGGTGGGGAGGTGTTGGTAAACCCTCCCTCTTGGCACCACAGTGCCAGGTACTGTCCTTTACTGATAGCTATGCAATGGCATGGTGCGACTTAAAAGCTAGGAGAACAAGCACAAAAATTCCTCTGCTCAATAAAGGAGTGTTTTACTGAACAAACAGTGTAACTGCAGGTGGTTCCTAATTCACAAATGGTTGTAATCTAGAAAACTCAACACATACACATGTGGTTTATCTGAGGCTTACAGTGGCTTTCCCCCATACAAAAGAATACATGGCAACCTATGAAAGCTTACTAAATCAGCCAGGTGCGGTGGCTCACGCCTGTAATCCCAGCATTTGGGAGGCCGAGGCAGGTAGATCACTCAAGGTCAGGAGTTTGAGACCAGCCTGGACAACATGGTGAAACCCTGTCTCTACTAAAAATACAAAAAATTAGCCAGATGTGGTGGTACCAGGGTGCTTGTAATCCCAGCTACTCAGGAGGCTGAGGCAGGAGAATCGCTTGAACCCGGGAGGCGGAGGTTGCAGTGAGCCAAGATCGCGCCACTGTACTCCAGCCTGGACAACAGGGCAAGACTCCATCTCAAAAAAAAAAAAAAAGAAAGTTACTGAATCCATAATAATATTAGCTAGCAATAGTTAACACTTATTAAGCTCTTACTGTCTGCAAGGCACAACAATTATTATGTGTTACAATCATCCCTATTTTACAGAGATGAGACCAGGGCTCAGAGAGGGTAAACGGCAGCTTAAGATCACAGAATCGACAAGTACTAGACTTAATTTAAATCTGGTAGGCTCTTTGCCATTCTCCTCCACTTACTGCTGGCATAAGCGCGTGAACAAGACAGGTAACACTGGCCTGAAACTGGCTTCAAACCTCGGTTTCCTACAGGAGGGAGACAGGCTACACTGGAAAAAGGAAACAATTTTTCTTCCCTGCCCCTGTGTGTACAGTAACCATTCAGCAAGTATAAGAGGTCACTTCCCTTTCTGTGCCCCTTCCTGTCTCCCATGCAAACTCTGGCCTCAGTGAACATGGATGGCTTCTTCCAGTGTCTTGCCCCAAGCAGCTCAACCACCCCAATCACCAAGCTCCCTGCCTACCCCATATTAAAAGCCCTATTCCTAATTCTATGGAAATAGCCAAGCCATCCATTCAGTCAGCTAATATTTACTATACTATACATGTGCTATGTGTTTTGTCAATTCCTGGGAATGCCGCAGTAAACAAGAGACCTTGATTCTACACTCTCTAAGCAAGAAAACAAAGATATACATAAGATGACCATCTACATGACATCTATTACACATCTATTACATGTGGCTTATGAGAAGAAACCTAGATGTCCAATAAAAAGATTAAGATTTAAGATCAGTTAAATTATGGAAGGTTCATATTATAGAATATAATACACCCACTGAAATGATTATATAGGTTATACAGAAAAATTTATGGCCATGGAAAGACATCCACACTGTATAAACTAAAAATAGTTAATAAGGATTTTGGGTAAAAATATAACAAGACATAGATCAGCACTAACAACAAGAAAACACAAACTAGAAGGATATACCAGTACATCAACAGTAGTAAACAGAGTTGTAGAATTATGAGTGATTATGCTCTTCTGTATTTTCTGAACTTTCTGCAACAAGCATACATCTTATAATTAGAAAAACATTACAGGTTTCTATTTTGGAAGAAAGTAAAACATTCCTGTTGTACCTCATAGGTGGCAAGCCCTCAAATATTTGTTAAATGCATCAGCCAATGAGTAAATCAAACCCTACTTCAGCTATGTCATTGGAAGAAAACAGCCAGAGTGAACTATCACCATAAAAAAAAAAAAAAAAAAAGAAACATTAAAAAAAGAAAAAGAAAAATCTACTGTACTATACCCTTAAAAATATTTGGGCCAGGAGCAGTGGCTCATGCCTGTAATCCCAGCACTTTGGGAGGCCGAGGTGGGCGGATCACTTGAGGCCATGAGTTGGAGACCAGACAGACCAACATGGTGACACCCTGTCTCTACTAAAAATACAAAATTAGCCGGGTGAAGTGGCACACATCTGTAATCCCAGCTACCTGGGGGGCTGAGGCAGGAGAATTGCTTAAATCCATGAGGGAGAGGTTGCAGTGAGCCAAGATCATGCCACCCCACTCCAGCCTGGGCAACTGCTTAAACCCATGAGGGAGAGAATTGCTTAAACTCATGAGGGAAAGAATTGCTTAAACCCATGAGGGAGAGGTTGCAGTGAGCCAAGATCATGCCACTCCACTCCAGCCTGGGCAATGAGAGCAAAACTCCATCTCAAAAAAATAGTTAAGATTGGTAAATTTTATGTATGTGTTTTTTATCCTGCAAGAAAAAAAAATTTCCTTAAGCCTTGTAAAACTTTTTAGAGTTTCACTGAAGTAAATAAAACAACACTTGGTAGAATTTGAAGCAATTAAAAATAAAATGAAAAAAACAGCTATCGATAATGGCTTGGATTTGTGTCTGCACCAAAAGCTCATGTTGAATTGTAATCCCTAATGTTGGAGGTGGGGCCTGGTGGGAGGTGACTGGATCATGGCAGAAGATTTCTGATGAATGGTTTACCACCATCCACTTGGTATTGTTCTCACAACAGGGAGTGTGTTCTCATGAGATCTGGTCGTCTAAAAGTGTGTGACATCTCCCTACTCTCTCTCTCTCTCTTGCTTCTGCTCCTGTCATGTAAGACACCTGCTCCTCCTTTGCCTTCTGCCATGATTGGAAGCTTCCTGAGGCCTCCCCCAAAGCAGAACCTGCTATGCTTCCTGTACAGCTTGCAGAATGGTGACCCATTTAAATCTCTTTTCTTTATAAATGACCCAGTCTCGGGTATTTCTTTATAGCAATGCAAGAACAGATTAATACGGCTACCTAAAAGTTCAAGAAGTTAGAGAAACAGAAAGCTGTATATCTGCCTAGCCTTGAAATATGCTCTTACAGTTCCTTTATCTGGGTTTCTTAAATTTTATTTTGAGTTCATTGAATCCTCTAAAGCACCAAGGCTTTCATCATCATGCCCATAACTGTGGCAGCAGGATTGTAGGGACTGTGAGAGACGAGTTTCTGGCAAGTGGTTTCTCAAACAAGTTTCAACATACTAGAGCTGTGTTATTTTCCACGTTGAACATTTCCGTGAAACGAACAGTCAAGGGTCAACTTAGTATCTCCAGCCATCAGAACCAAGTCTGAAATGGGCAAGAACAGGCTATGAACACATACAAAGCCAGCAACCAGCTTTGCGGTTACAATGGAGTCTGAGACAAAGATGTTCCCCTTTTTTGGAGTCTCCTTCTCAGGAGGTTAGGGTTACTTTCAGCACCAGAAGAATGTTTATCAAGTCCTCTGTTCTCAGACAGCAGTGGGATTATTTGAATCGTTCCATCACACCACCCTCTCTCTACCTTAAAATAAAAAATATCATATCACACTTAATACATTTTAGCAGGTTGGTGAGATCTATAAGGTTTGAGGTTGAAGGGTAATCAACATCCCTTCTGACAGCTCAACAGAAAACAAACGTTCCTGAGGGGCAGATCCTTCAGAGCAGGGTTTCTATGACTCATCACTATTAACTAGGGGCCAGAAAATTCTTTCTCTTGGGGGGCTGTCCTGTACACTGGATGCTGATGTTCAGCAGCATCCCTCCCTGCCTCTACCCACTAGATGCCAGTTGCAACTCTCCCTCTCCCCTGCAAGACGTAATCATCAGAAACGTCTCCAGACAATGGCTCCCCAGTTAAGAGCACTGGGTTAGGGGTGAGGAGCAAGAGACATCTCCACAGTCAGACTGTCGGGGTTCACCACCTTCAGTCTGAACACAGGAGAGCATGCTGGCAACTTATGTGTGTGAGAACACTTGCTGGAAAGCTAAAGCCGTCTTTACACCTTCATTTCCACTGAGGAAAAAACAAGAGCTGCTGGCACCCACTGAAGCAACAAATACCTGTGGCAGAACAGGGCTGAGAAAGGTAAGTTAGGTAAATTCTAGAAGAAAAAGGTATAAGAAAATGTAACCTTGAAACTCAAGCCGGAGAAGTGTAGGAGAATGGGAGAAAACAAAAGTACTTATTGGGTTTTAAATATTTTTTTTATATTAGTTTTAGGGCTGGGCACAGTGGCTCCTGCCTGTAATCTCAGCACTTTGGGAGGCCGAGGTGTGTCGATCACTTGAGTCCAGAAGTTTGAGACGAGCCTGGGTAACATAGTGAGACACTGTCTCTACAAAAAAAATACAAAAATTAGCCAGGCATGGTGACACAAGCCTGTAGTCCTGGCTACTTGGAAGGCTGAGGCAGGAGGATGAATTGAGCCCAGAAGGTCAAGGTTACATACAGCTGAGATGGCATCACTGTACTTCAGCCAGGGCAACAGAGTGAGACTCTGTCTCTAAAAAAACAAATAAAATGAAATACAGTAAAAACTAGTTTTATTTAATTTATAAAGTAAGTTTGATTTTTACTTTTTAATTCTTAATTTTTAATTTTAATATTTATTTTGATATTTTTATTTTACAAAGTTTTACTTTTAAAAATACGTTTATTTAAAAGTTTTATTTTTAATTTATAAAATAAAGTCAGTTTTAAATAGTCTCAGCAAAAAAGAAGGTGGGCAGAAACCTTGCTTGTTCTACTTTATAAATAGTAGCTTATCAACCGGCAGTCAGTGAAACACTAAACTCAAAATTTGCATCATTGTGTCATGGAGATTATGCTGCAAGGGAGAAACCTGCCAAGCCCTTTCCAAGAGGTGCTATGTGCCAGCCCAATCCCCAAACGCTGCCAAGCCACGGAGTGCTTTCTAGGCTGGTGACGGGCCCCGGTGCCAGCTAGATGCCCGTATGCTCTGGGATGGAAACAGAAAGGAGCTCATTTCACTGCTCTCAGAGAGCTGGAGTGCAGAGGACCTTAGAACTCAAGTGCCCCAAAAGCTTCAAGGGTTTAACGGCGAGTGCACTTCTTTCCCCACCAAACGAAATTCTACGCACAATATATAACACATGCGGATGCATTATAATACCACAAATGTAGTTATATATTCATACAGTATTTATTAAATGCTTACTGGTGACTGGGTACTAGTTCTATGAGTTGGCAGTATAGTCCCTGCTCTCAGGAAGCTCACATTTTAGTGGATTTTTTTAAATCAAACTCAGCATCCAGAAAATTCAACCTAAACCGGCTACATTCCAAAACCTGCACTGATCTAGTCCAGTCCTTGTATTTTCCTGATGTGAAAACTGAGGCCCAGAAAGGTTAGGTGATTTGGCTCAAGGACAAATCTAGTGACAAGCATCAGTGGTGCATCAAAAAACACATCAGTGCAAACAACTCAGCAGTCTGGAAGAGGAAGGAGGTAGTAACTCATCCTCTGGGTTCCACACTTCTTATCTACTGGGCAATATACTAACAGACACTTGAGACAAGTAAATGAAGTCATCGTTAGTAGCTTTAAAAAACACTCTGCTCCATCTCAAAAACAAACAAACAAACAAACAAACAAATGCTCTGCTGATCCTAGTAAGAAGGCAGTTAGGTCTCTCAGAGTCTAATACATTTTCAAAAGTATCCATCATGACAGTTAAAATGAAAAGCCGGCACATGCTGCATTAATCCTGGGGTGGCCATAAAACTGGTGCTCTTGGCTGGACGCAGTGGCTCACGCCTGTAATCCCAGCACTTTGAGAGGCAAAGGCGGGCGGATTACCTGAGGTCAGGAGTTCAAGACCAGCCTGACCAATATGGAGAAACTCCATCTCTACTAAAAACACAAAATTAGCCGGGCATGATGGCAGATGCCTGTAATCCCATCTACTCAAGAGGCTGAGACAAGAGAATCACTTGAACCCGGGAGGCAGAGGTTGTGGTGAGCCGAGATCACGCCATTGCACTCTAGCCTGGGCAACAAGAGTGAAACTCCATCTCAAAAAAAAAAAAAAAAAAAAATATATATATATATATATATATATGCTGGGCATGGTGGCATGTGCCTGTAATCCCAGCCACTTGGGAGGCTGAGGCAGGAGAATCACTTGAACCAGGGAGTCAGAGGTTGCAATGAGCCGAGATCACGCCACTGCACTCCAGTCTGGTTACAGAGCAACACTCCGTCTAAAAAAAAAAAAAAAAGTCTGGTGCTCTTGAACAGCTACAGGCTGTGCTATGGTAATGCCCACCCCCATCTACCTCCCCTCCCCCGCTTCTGGAAGCAGCTGACTAAATCACCCCACATGCAGATTCAACCACTGGCCGCTCTCCTCACAAACCACATCACAGAAAGGGCTCACTACTCAAAAGAACACCTCTGACCCACTCCACTGCCCAGTAACAAGATGTTTCTGTTTCAAGGTGGTTAGTCTAGAAACAAGGGCTCTGTACAAGGAAAAACTTGCACACTTCACCTACCCTAGATCCCATAAAATCCTGTTCTTTAGGATTCACAGCGTTCAATAAAAGATGATTATTTCAAGCCTTTCTAATATTTTTCACATAAATACATAAATTAGAAAAAGAAATGTCAGACAACAGGCCTCTGGTTTGGAAAACCACAGCTGTACCCGGATAGTACCAGTGCTCAGAGGCAGAATCAGGGGAAGGGGAAAGGGAGGCAGAGGCCCACACTAACCTCTCAGGACACACATCCCTCCTACAGGGTCACCCTCACTCCTAACCCACCCTGTGTTCTGGATGCCTGGTGCTGACAAGAAAGTTCTGGTTACCAGCTTTTTTCCTGGAGTAGCAGCTGCACTGTTTTCGACAGCTGAGAAAACACTTTTTCTCACAGTTAGCTGTAGCCTTCATCATCCCTCCGATTTCAGGAAACCTTCTTCCCAGCTCTTCCCTCTTTTCATCCTTGAAATTCATCTTCTTCTTCCACTTACAGCTTGAAGTGGAAGGAATGAATAGGTATGTGCCTTTCCCCCAAACAAACAGCTACTGTTCATTGCCTTTTCAAGTAAGCACCGCCAGACGCCCAGTGGGTTTTATCAGCACCCCTCCACCCACTTCTGAAGCAGGTCCTCATTCCAAGGCAAGCTGGCACAAAGCCCTAGACAGCCTTTGTGAGGATGCCTTCATTCAAGTACCAGCTGCCTCGATGGCACCACCTGGCAGAGAATTGTCATGCAATTACCCCCTGACCCCCAGCTTGAGAAACTCCTGTTCTTAAAATAATTTGCAAAAGGAACCAGGGCCAAATGAAGGTGCTTATCATACTTATTTCTTCTATCATCAACAGAAATGAAAATAACCTTACATCACCACCCACCAACCTTTGCTTTTTTGTTTTTTCATTCAGAGTATTGGCTGCACAACCAAATATGGGAGTACAGAGATAGAAGCAAGTCACAGGCCAGGCGCGGTGGCTCACGACTGTAATTCCAGCACTTTGGAGGCCAAGGCCGGTGGATCACCCGAGGTCAGGAGTTTAAGACCAGCCTGGCCAACATGGCCAAACCCTGTCTATACTAAAATCACAAAAAACTAGCTCAGTATGGTGGCACGTGCCTGTAATCCCAGCTACTCAGGAGGGCAAAGCAGGAGAATTGCTTGAACTTGAGAGGCGGAGGTTGCAGTAAGCCTAGATACCGTCACTGCACTTCAGCCTGGGGGCCAGAGCGAAACTGTCTCAAAAAAAAAAAAAAAAAAAGAGAGAGAGATAGAAACAAGTAACTTGTTCATGTTGGCAGTGGTGTTCCCTCTACTTTTTAAAATTACAAGGCAGAGAAGTCTTCTATCAGCCCTAGATTGTGAAGACCAGCACCCCGGCATCAAAATCAAACACAATGGACCTCAATGCTAGGCTGACTGAACGAATTGTTATTGGGCTGCAAAGTAAACAGGCCCAAGGGGGAGGCTGCTCAGGAAACAGATCTTAATTACTGTTATTTGTTCAGTCAAACCTAGCATTTATTTATCCAGTCAGCTGGGTGGAGTGGATGTTGGACTGGGCAAAGAAGGCTCCTTTGAAGATTCTGGATCTTTCTCACCCCTCCTTCCTTCCCCTGCAAGGAAATCCAAGGCCTCAACACTCAGGGAGCCCCAAGTGGAAAGCCAGTTTGGGGCCAGGACACACCTGACTGATGGTGCCTCTGAGGTGGGAGTCACTGCTCTCCATGGAGAGAAAGGAATCTGAGGGCTCCCAGACAGGAGCCTGAGGGGTGAAGCGGGGAGGCGGGCAATCAAGTAGCAACTGGAAAAAAAAGGACTCCGATATGGTGGTGGGAGTGGTGGCGGGAGGAGGGGTGGCCTGGGGAGATGGAGGAGGCTGCTGGAGTGACAGTAGCAGAGGTTTGGGAGGAGTGTGGATGTGAGCATGAGACAGCAGGGAAGAAATGGGGTCTTGAGCAGTGTGGATGAGGGAAAAGAGCCAGGAAGTGGAGGAAGCCCCCCAAAGCACGTCAGCCCTGAGCAGAACAAAGGCAGAGACTGCCTCACTCCAGGAGCAGAGAGCACTCAGCCATGCTAGGGACCTTTGCTCAATGGCACCCCAAAGGGGACCCACGAACAGCTGCCTGGGCATCATGGGGAGTCTCAGGCTCCATCCTAGACCTGCTGAAGCAGAACTGGAGCCTACAGGGTTTAAAAAACAAAACCTCCCCAGGGGATCATCTGACATCAGCCGACAGCAGGCACCTTTAACTAACAATGCCGTGTTCAAGTGATGATAACATGCCACACACCCACCAGCCAGCTGCCCTAGCTCTTCACTCAGAAGTGCCCTTTGGTGATGGCAAATAACGAAAGCAAGTTTCCAGTGAGATCACACATGACTTCAATATAACAGGTAAGGGAATCACGAGAGAGTAGTATGCAGTCTCTGAAAAAGGTGTAATTCAACCTGGAAAAAATGCTAATGGACACATCCTTGGGAGAGATGAATACACAAAACTATTAACCAGGATTATGGGATGTTAGATGGCCTTTGTTTACTTTGTCTATGTTTTCAAGGTTTAACATTAAGCATGAATTTCTAAGTTTTTTAAATGAACAGAAAACTGCAATATTTTAACAGGTAAAGAATTAAAGAGCAGGCCGGGCGCGGTGGCTCAAGCCTGTAATCCCAGCACTTTGGGAGGCCGAGACGGGCGGATCACGAGGTCAGGAGATCGAGACCATCCTGGCTAACACCGTGAAACCCCGTCTCTATTAAAAAATACAAAAAACTAGCCGGGCGAGGTGGCGGTGCCTGTAGTCCCAGCTACTCGGGAGGCTGAGGCAGGAGAATGGCGTAAACCTGGGAGGCGGAGCTTGCAGTGAGCTGAGATCCAGCCACTGCACTCCAGCCTGGGCGGTAGAGCGAGACTCCGTCTCAAAAAAAAAAAAAAAAAAAAAAAGAATTAAAGAGCAGAAAAAAAGTAAAAAGCCTATTTAATTTGCTACCCACCATACAGGATATGTTTTGTTGTCCGTAAAATGCATTCCATTGCTCTACATTAAAAAGCAAGACAACTTTGGCAAAAAAAAAAAAAAAAAAAATCAATGAACATCAAAAGAAAATAAATACTATAAAATGAGTTTCGAGGCTACCTTTAATGGCCAGACACGGTAGTTCACGCCTACAATCACAGCACTTGGGAGGCTAAGGTGGGAGGGTCTCTTGAGCCCAGGAGTTCGAGACCACTCTGGGTGACATAGGGAGACATCAGCTCTACCAAAAAAGTTTTTTAATGAGCTAGGCGTGGTGGTGCCCATCTGCTGTCCCAGCTACTTGAGAGGCTGAGGCAAGGAGAATCACTTAAACACAAGAGGTAGAGGCTGCAGTGAGGTGTGATCACACTACCACACTCTAGCCTGGGTGACAAAGTGAGACTTTGTCTCAAATAATAATAATAATAGCTTTAATAAAAATGGTCCCAAGCTCACTCTCTGGGGTAAGCACTTTCCAGACACTGAGGAACACACACAGAGGACCTAGAGGAAAATCTGCTGCGCTGTGCTCCCTGAAGAAGAATCACCCCCACTTTGCAAGTGTGGATGGGCCACTGTTTCAAGGTAATTTCTCAGTGACCGGACAAAGCTTTGCTGAATCATTATCTCCTGTTTTTTTTTTTTTTTTTTGAGACGGAGTCTCGCTCTGTCGCCCGGACTGGAGTGCAGTGGCCAGATCTCAGCTCACTGCAAGCTCTGCCTCCTGGGTTTACGCCATTCTCCTGCCTCAGCCTCCCGAGTAGCTGGGACTACAGGCGCCAGCCACCTCGCCCGGCTAGTTTTTGTATTTTTAGTAGAGACGGGGTTTCAGCGTATTAGCCAGGATGGTCTCGATCTCCTGACCTCATGATCCGCCCGTCTCGGCCTCCCAAAGTGCTGGGATTACAGGCTTGAGCCACCGCGCCCGGCCCCATTATCTCCTGTTATTACCTCACTTCATCACTGACAAGTTAGGTGTCTACAGGGAGACTCGGGAAATGTGATATGGTGGCCTCTGAAACAGAGATTTACTCCATAAGAACAAAACTGGACCACATGGGGACCAAATCCAAAATTGTGACCTCACCAGATCCAACCCAGAAGTTTTGGTGGTTTTTGTTTGTTTGTTTGTTTGTTTTTGTGTGTATGTGTGTGTGTGTTTGAGATGAGGTTTTGCTCTTGTTGCCCAGGCTGGAGTGCAATGGCGTGATCTCGGCTCACTGCAACCTCTGCCTCCCGGGTTCAAGCATTTCTCTTGACTCAGCCTCCCAATTAGCTGAGATTACAGGGGCGCAACGCCACACCCAGCTAACATCTGTATTTTTAGTAGAGACTGGGTGTCACCATGTTGCCCAGGCTGGTCTCAAACTCCTGACAGACCCAAATACAACTTTTTGAGTACCTGTTTTGTGCAACATACACTTCACTAGTTTCTTTATATATGTTACAGAATGTAATGTTTATCACAGCCTTACATTGTTATCATCTACCTCTATTACAATGAGAAAATGAATCAAATAACACAGACATACCTAGTAAATAGAACTGGAGTTTCTGCCTCAGTCAGGTGACTCTGAAGTCCATTTCTCTGCAATACTTTATAATGTTTAATGATTGGTGTAACACCTTGATCACGCCTTCACAGCCTTCCTCTCATTCTATCCTTATAACCACTCCACAAGGCAGGCAGGGAGAGTAGCATTATTCCCAACATAGAGACAAATGTGAAGCCTGGATAAGTTACCTTATTTTTCAGAACTCATTCTCCTCCTTTCTAATAGCACCCTGCTGGGTGAGCACAATGAGCAGCAAAGCCCTGATGGTGCTGACAGAGGAGACCAGCAACACCCGAAAAGACAAAGACAGCAAGCTTTGCTGCTTCCATACTGCCTTGAAAGAGTAGGGTTATCCCATGCACCTGTGTAAAATGCACTCACCATGCACACGTGTGTGTAGCAAGGGCAGAGAACAAAGCCCTAAAGACAGAACCAAGTCCCAGAGCCCCAGTTCTATTTCAAAGTGTCAAACTTTGCAGCACGTTCAACAATTTAAGGAGGCAGAGAAATATATCTTGTGCTTCCATCAAAACACCAAAATTCAAGATGGGAGTGTCTTCGGTAACCAAGGAGATCCTTCTACCCAGCACTCATTATAAGTAATAGTTACGTACCATTTTTTAAGTACTTCCTATGTATCAAGGCACTACTCTAAGGTGCTTTCAAGACCTTTCATTTAATCGCCCCAAAGGAAACAAAAACCAAAAAAAACCCACCCCCTACCTTCTGTTTGAGAGAGAGTCTCACTCTGTTCGCCCAGGCTGGAGTGCGGTGGCCCGATCTCAGCTCACTACAACCTCCAACTCCCAGTTTAAGCAATTCTCGTGCCTCAGACTCCCAAGTAGCTGGAGTACAGGTACACAACATGACGCCAGGCTAATTTTGTGTATTTTTTAGTAGAGATGGGGTTTTGCCATGTTACAGGCATGAGCCACTGCACCCGGCCAAAAATAATAGAAGTATCACAATCTCCATTTGACAGATGAGGAAACCTGAGTCTCGGAGGTTAACCGACTTTCCAGAAGCCACTTTGGGATAAACCGGAATCCTAATCTCTGATTCCAAAGCCCAACAGGGTTCTAAAACCAGTTTTCTTTTGCCAGATCTCAGGATATCTGGAATATACTGTTTTGACCCCTCCTCCACCTACTCCCCTAGAGAAACATAAAATCAAGAGAGACCCTAAAGCAGGTGCATGCACCCACAGCAGTCAGAAGAGTCCACTGGATGCTGCATCTCCCTCACCTGCCCCTCCTGAGGGCTAGTCCTGACCTTGAGATGTGCCATTCCCAACGCTTGCTGTGAGAACACAGCACAGCCTTGGGCATCCCACCACCGTTCCGAAAGCCATTCTTCATTCTTCTTGCAATTTGTGGCAGGGATACTAATAATAATTTTTTTAAATAATAGGAAATTGCATTGTGCATTTTCTAGGTGCCAGGTAAGGTCCTCAGTTCTTAGCATGGATTCATTTCATCCTCACAACAATCCCACAAAGTAAATACTCATACGGCCATTTTTCACCAATAAGACAGGATTATTACTTAAATTTTTGGCATACTATGCCCTACTTTTTCTTTTTTTGAGATGGAGTCTGGCTCCGTTGCCCAGGGCTGGAGTGCAGTGGCATGATCTCAGCTCACTGCAACTCCGCCTCCCAGGTTCAAACAATTCTCCTGTCTCAGCCTCCTGAGTAGCTGGGATTATAGGCGCCCCCCCACCACGCCCGGCTAATTTTTGTATTTTTAGTAGGGACAGGGTTTCACCATGTTGGCCAGGCTGGTCTCGAACTTCTGACCTAAGGTGATCCACCCGCCTCGGCCTCCCAAAGTGCTGGAATTACAGGCATGAGCCACCACGCCTGGCCTATGGCCTACTTTTATAATCAGAAAAAATGTTATAAGCTATACTGACAGAAAAATGAGGAAAAGACAAAATAAGTAGAGAAAACATAAAGAAAGAAAAGAGAGAAAAAGGAAAAAAGAATTCCATTTTTTTTCACAAATGAGAAAACTAAGGTCTCTCCTAAGGTCGACATAGGAATCAGTCAGCCAGGCCCTAAACTCTTTCCTGTGCTGCTATGGTGCCGTCTCTAGAGCAGAGCTGTCTCTAGAGAGTCACAGCACACCTCATAATAAAACTGTGTTTACAGCCGGGAGCAGTGGCTCATGCCTATAATCTCAGCACTTTGGGAGGCCCAGGCGGGTGGATCACTTGAGGCCAGGAGTTTGAGACTAGCCTGGACAATATGGTGAAACCCCGTCTCTACTAAAAATCCAAAAAAAAAAAAAATCGCATGTGTAGATGTTTATTTTTAAATTCACTATCTGATTTTTGCAGTCAATCATTTGAAAGTTAAAAATTCAAAAACTAGCCAGGGTGGGGCGAACACCTGTGGTCCCAGCTACTCAGGAGGCTGAGGCATGAGAATCACTTGAACCCGGAAAGCAGAGGTTGCAGTGAGCCAAGATAGTGCCACTGCACTCCAACCTGGACAACAGAGTGAGACTCTGACTTACAAAAAAGAAAAAGACTGTGTTTACACAGAGTAAGACAGTTTAAAAGTTTCTAGCAATTGTTCTGGACTTTGGTTAAAAGTACAGACAGTTGGCCAGCATGGTGGCTCACATCTGTAATCCCAGCACTTTGAGAGGCCAAGGTGGGTGATCACTTGAGCCCAAGAGTTCGAGACCAGCCTGGGCAACATGGCAAAACTCCATCTCTACAAATAATACAAAAAAAAAAAAAATAGCCAGGCATGGTAGCATGCACCTGCAGTCTCAGCTACCCAGGAGACTGAGATGGGAGGATCACCGGAGCCTGTGAGGTCAAGAAGGCTACAGTGAGCTATGATTTCAGCACCACACTCCAGCCTGGGCAGCACAGTGAGGGAGCGAGGGAAGGAGGGAAAAGAGGGAGGGAGGGAGGGGGAGAGGAGGGGGGAAGGAAGGAAGGAAAAAATGTATAGACACTCGGCATAAAACAGAGTGAAAACTGAGTTTGGCACTTGTAGTGTGTATAAAATTTGAATCACAATCCAAATCTTTCATCATTGCCTTTCTCTTTACACTATTAATAATTTTTTTTTTTGGTTTAAGAAAGGGTCTCATTCTGTTGCCCACATTGGAGGGCAATGGTGCAACCATAGCTCTTCGGAGCCTTGAACTCCTTGCCTCAAATGATTCTCCTGCCTCAGCCTCCCAAGTACTTAGGACTACAGGCACATGCCACCATGCCCTGCTAGTTTTTTTATTTTATTTTTTGTTTGCTATACTCCCCAGGCCGGTCTTAAACTCCTAGCCTCAATCCCAAAGCACTGGGATTACAGACATGAACCACCACGCCCAGCCAAGACAAAAATTTTAAGTTGCCTAAATTCTCATTCACTATCATTCTGCACAAAATGTCCATGTCTAAAATTTCCCAAGTAATTCATTTTTTTCTTGTTGATAGCATTAGAACACCTCATACTCTAATATAAATGAAAAGATCATTCCAAACTCTTCAAAGTTAACTATAACAAGAAACAAGAACAAAAGAAAAAGGCGGAAAACAAAAACTATACTTAGGTTTAAAACAAATTTAGTGATAAATTCAGAAAATTTCCTTTTTCTCAAAATACCACCAATATTTTACATACTTTATTTTTTGAGATGGAGTTGCCTAGGCTGGAGTGCAGTGGCACAATCTCGGCTCACTGCAACCTCCGCCTCCTGAGCTCAAGCGATTCTTGTGCCTCAGCCTCCCCAGTAGCTAGGATTACAGGTGCACGTCACCACGCCCGGCTAATTTTTGTATTGTTAGTAGAGATGGAGTTTCACCATGTTGGCCAGGCTGGTCTCTAACTGCTGACCTCAAGTGATCCACCTGCCTCGGCCTCCCAAAGTGCTGGGGATTGCAGGGGTGAGCCACCATGCCTGGCATTTTACATACTTACACACTTTTTTTTTTTTTTTTTTTTGCTACTTTAACATCTCAGAATCCTCTTTTCAGAGACTGCAAAAAACAAAATAGTTTTGCAACCAACTTTTAAAGTTATTAAGTAACTAAAAGTGATCAATATAAACAAACTAGAATTTGAACTCGCCTACATTGAACATTCATTGTTTAAGTCAACACTAGGAAAGGGTAAAAGTAAACAACAGAAACTTGCTCTCTAATGTAGGGAGAAATCTGTTGGCCAGTGAAGCAGTACAAAAACACAGACATTCCGCTTACAGGAACTAATTAAAAAGAAAAGGAAAAAACAAAACACAGACCTGTTCAGCCATATAAAGTTATAATGATGAACATCTGTAAAGATTACATGAAATCACCCATGTAAAGTGCTCAGCACATGTGCCTGGCCCATAAGTGTTTAATGTTAGCTTGTATACATGCTCATTTCATTCAATACAAGGCTACTTAAATGCTCTGTGCCTCTGCTGCCTCATACAAAACAGACACAACAGTAGTTCCTACATCATAGGATTATTAGGACTGAGAATGTTTTCAAGGCACTTAGAACAACGTTAATTGTCAATATTATTCTTAGTGTCCTCGAAAAGGAAGTCCAGAGGTTTACAGGGCTGGGATCTAAACCTAGTCACTCCAAAGAAGTAGCATCTCATTTCCTCAAACTCTGGGAGATTTACCTAGTTGCCAGTTCTCCTCCCACTGCTCAGGAAATTCCCAGGGCAGAAGGAACCCAAGGACTCGCTCCCTCTTGGAGGCTCAGCCTGCTCCAGGAACTTGCAGCTCTAGCATCCCCAACTCCATCACTCAAACCTCACACCTGGCCAAAAAGCTACTGGCCGGGCACAGTGGCTCATACCTGCAATCCCAACACTTTGGGAGGCTGAGGCAGGCAGATCACTCGAAGTCAGGAGTTCAAGACCAGCCTGGCCAACATGGTGAAACCCTGTCTCTAGTAAAAATACAACAAAATTAGGTATGGTGGCACGCACCAGCTACTCAGGAGGCTTAGATAGGAGAATCATCTGAACCCAGGAGGGCGAGGTTGCAGTGAGCCATGATCCTGCCACTGCATTCCAGAGCAAGACTGTCTCAAAAAAAAAAAAAAGAAAGAAAGAAATTATGGCTCTTTGAATTTGTTGCCAACTACTGATTTGCCTTTTCAAAGGGGGCTTGAGGGAAGTTTTATAACCATGTAAAACAAATAATAGTGCAACAATGGCAGCCATTCTCATTTATGCAGCACACTCCCTCCCAAGTGCTGTCACAGACTCTGTAACACCAGCACAATCTGTCCCAATCTGTTAGGTATTACTGTTATTATTATTTTTCTCCTCTGTAGCAGTTGGGAAACTTGAACTCTAAGAAATAAATTGCCTAAGGTCACAGCTTCTTGGTGGATGGAGTGCAGTGGCACGATCACAGCTCACTGCAGCGTGGACATCTTGGGCTCAAGCAATCCTCCCTCCTCAGCCGCCCGAGTAGCTGGAACTACAGGCGCACACTTCCAAGTTGGCTAATATTTGTATTTTTTGTAGAGATTGGGTTTTGCCCAGGCTGGTCTCGAACTCCTGGCTTCAAGCAATCCTCCCACCTCAGTCTCCCACATGGTGGGATTATAGGTGTGAGCCACTGCAACAGTCCCAGGTAATTTCAAAGCCAGTATTCTTAACTACCTCACCAAATTGAAAGTGGAAAAGAGAAAAAGGGAATAGTACTTTTAGAAAACAGTAACTATAGAAAACCCAATCAAAATTCATTTTCCAATTAAGTTATTGCTTAGTAAATGAAAATATTAAATAAAGAACCGGCTACTGCGCCATATGGCAAGGAAGTGTACTTCAGTGCTGACAACTACATTACTCAGGAGAACAGTTTAACCGTGATATATGGATGGCTCCAGTGACCACTGCCACTGTATTTATAGTTTGTGATCTGTATAAACAAAATCATTTCTCATGCCTGTAACAGCATCTACTGCAGGCCTTTGTTACTTACAATTAAATCTCTGTAAATATTTAAATCTCATGGTCACAAAAAAGATGAGTCAACCATCTAAGAATGACTGGTCACCAGTTCCCAAAACACAACCTCCAGCATCATGACCACCAGCCCCAGTAGGTCTAAATTCCAGATGAATAATTCTTCCAACATACAGTCAAATTAAAAAAAAAAAAAAAATCAATAGAATTGAAAGCCCAGAAATAAACCTTAACACTGACAGTCAACTAATTCTGCCAAGATAATTCAACTGGGAAAGAACAGTCTTTTCAACAAATGTTGGTGGAACTGGATATTCAAATGCAAAACAATGAAGTTGGACCCTTTCCCTATACCACAGACAAAAATTAACTCATTAAGAATGGCGAGGTGCTGTTGCTCATGCCAGTAATCCCAGCACTTTGGGAGGCCAAGATGGAAGGATTACCTGAGCCCAAGAGTTGGAGACCAGCCTGGGCAACATAGTGAGATCCCATCTCTATAAAATATCAAAAAGTGAGCCAAGTGTTATGGCACGCACCTGTGGTCCCAGCTACATGAGAGGCTGAGACAGGAGGATCACTTCAGCCTCAGAGTTCAGGGCTATAGTGAGCCATGACTGTGCCACCACACTCCAGCCTGAGAAACAGACTAAGACTCTGTCTTTAAATAAAAACAAAAACAAAAACAAAAACAGCCAGGCAAGGTGGCTCATGCCTGTAATCCCAGCACTTTGGGAGGCTGAGGCGGGCAGATCACGAGGTCAGGAGATCAAGACCATCCTGGCTAATACCATAAAACCCCATCTCTACTAAAAATACAAAAAAAAAAAAAAAAAAAAAAATTGGCCAGGCGTGGTGGCGGGCACCTGTAGTCCCAGCTACTCGGGAGGCTGAGGCAGGAGAATGGCGTCAACCCAGGAGGCGGAGCTTGCAGTGAGCCAAGATCGCACCCCTGCACTCCAGCCTGAGCAACAGAGCAAGACTCTAGCTCAAAAAAAAAAAAAAAAAAAAAAAAAAAAAGTGGAAACAAACGGCTGAGAAATGGGTTTAAGTAAAGTGTGGTAAAAGGAATGAATTAAAAAGAATGAAGTACCTGGCGGGGCACAGTGGCTCACAGCTGTAATCCCAGCACTTTGGGAGGTCAAGGTGGGCCGATCACGAGGTCAGGAGTTTGAGACCAGCCTGGCCAATATAGTGAAGCCGCATCACTACTAAAACTATGAAAATTGGCTGGGCATGATGGCACACGCCTGTAGTCTCAGCTACTCAGGAGGCTGAGGCAGGGGAATCGCTTGAACCCGAGAGGTGGAGGTTGTGGTGAGCCAAGATTGCACCACTGCACTCCAGCCTGGCGACAGAGTGAGACTCCGTCTCAAAAAAAAAAAAAAAACAAGTACTGACATATGCTACAACATGGATGAACCTTGAGAACATACTAAGTTAAACAAGTAGTCCTAAAGACTATACATTATATGGTTTCATTAAGAGGAAATGTCGGCCGGGCGCGGTGGCTCAAGCCTGTAATCCCAGCACTTTGGGAGGCCGAGACGGGCGGATCACGAGGTCAGGAGATCGAGACCATCCTGGCTAACACGGTGAAACCCCGTCTCTACTAAAAATACAAAAAACTAGCCGGGCGAGGTGGCGGCGCCTGTAGTCCCAGCTACTCGGGAGGCTGAGGCAGGAGAATGGCGTAAACCTGGGAGGCGGAGCTTGCAGTGAGCTGAGATCTGGCCACTGCACTCCAGTCCGGGCAACAGAGCGAGACCCCGCCTCAAAAAAAAAAAATAGGAAATGTCTATGAAAGTCCATAGAGACAGTGAGTAGATTAACAATTGCCAGGACTCTGAGGGAGTTTGGGAGGGAATTGGGAGTGACTGCTAATAAGCATAGAGGTGACAAAAACTAAGTTGTCATGATGGTTCCACAACTCTGTACATATACTATAAAACCACTGAATTGCATACTTTAAATGACTGGGCTGTATGCTATGTGAAACTACTTTTTACTTTATCAATAATTTCTTTAAGGCTGGGCACAGTGGCTCAAGCCTGCAATCCCAGCACTTTGGGAGACCAAGGCTGGTGGATCATCTGAGGTCGGGAGTTCGAGATCAGCCTGACCGACATGGAGAAACCCTATCTCTACTAAAAATACGAAAAATTAGTAGGGGGCATGGTGGCGTATGCCTGTAATCCCAGCTACTCGGGAGGCTGAGGCAGGAGAATCACGTGAACCCAGGAGGCGAAGGTTGTGGTGAGCCAAGATCACACCATCGTACTCCAGCCTGGGCAACAAAAGCAAAACTCCATCTCAAATAATAATAATATAATAATAATAATTTCTTTAGTTAAAAATAACCTAATAGCCATTTTAGTATAAGTTTAAAAAAAAACTCAAATAATGATTCTAAAATCACTTGGTTGGACATCTCTGCTCAATGGAGAAGTAAAAGTGTGGATATCTCTCAATGTCACTTTAAGAATAAAAATAAAACTAGGACTTTTTTTTTGGAACGCTTGTTAATTTAAATAGCAATAAAGTATTCCCAAAGGCAAATTCCCAGGCCTTTAGGAGCTGAAATTGCTTCATGTGTTTCTTATTAGTCTGCTATAAAATGCTTTGTAAAGTTTACAGAAAGTATTTTATAGATCTTTCAACTTTTACTTTTTTTTTTTTTTTTTGAGACCGAGTCTCACTCTGTCACCCAGGCTGGCGTGCAGTGGCATGATCTCGGCTCACTGCAACCTCTGCCTCCCTGGTTCAAGGATGCTTCTGTCTCAGCCTCTCAAGTAGCTGGGACTACAGGTGCCCACCACCACGCCCAGCTAATTTTTGTATTTATATTAGAGACAGGGTTTCACCATATTGGCCAGGCTAGTCTCAAACTCCTGACCTTGGGATCCATCTGCCTCAGCCTCCCAAAGTGCTGGAATTACAGGCGTGAGTCACTGTGCCTGGCTCCAACTTTTATGCTTAAGAGATTGCCCATTTGAAATGGCTGAATCTTAGCACCAGAGCAGTCATTTCTCCAGCAATTTTCCTGTCTTGTACCAAAGAAGCCCTTTGAATAATACTTCCTAATAATCCACAGCCAGCTGGAGCACTTGACAAAGACTGATCTGACAGTTTAATCTTAGCACCATTTTTGTTAGGATTGGCATACCCTTTTTTTCCCAGTTCCATTTATCTCACTACACTTAAGAAAAATCTATATTTACATATGTAAATTGTGAACAATGTTGATAAAAATAAATTACACCACATATTCATACCAGTTGTGCAACCAAATTGATGTTTCCTTTCTAAAGCAAAAATGGGTTAAACTCTGTTATCTCCAAACCTACTTCTAAACACATCACACACTACCACCACAAACGGCAGAGATGATATCACAATGAAAACAATGCTAGCAAATACAATTATAAAGCATGATGAATTTCGCACATTTAGGTTTGCTAAAATAAGCTTTAAAATTGTTGAACGAAAAACAAATGCCCCCAACATTATCCCCTACCCTCCAACCTCCTATTATTACTCTATTGCCATAACCACTGGTGGTAGTTTCTAGGGTATCTTTAAAACTCTCAGAATTCGGCCGGGCGCGGTGGCTCAAGCCTGTAATCCCAGCACTTTGGGAGGCTGAGACGGGCGGATCACGAGGTCAGGAGATCGAGACCATCCTGGCGAACACGGTGAAACCCCGTCTCTACTAAAAATACAAAAACTAGCCGGGCGAGGCGGCGGGCGCCTGTAGTCCCAGCTACTCGGGAGGCTGAGGCAGGAGAATGGCATAAACCCGGGAGGCGGAGCTTGCAGTGAGCTGAGATCCGGCCACTGCACTCCAGTCCGGGCGACAGAGCGAGACTCCGCCTCAAAAAAAAAATAAATAAATAAAAATAAAAATAAAAATAAAAATAAAAAAAATAAAAAAAACTCTCAGAATTCTTGTGTATATATGTATCTACATACATGGAAACGTATGTGCCTTTTAAATTGGAAACCATAATTGGGTTCATCATAGACATAGTGTTCTTTAACCTCCTCTTTTTATAACCCCTACCTAACTAACACTGTTAGCTGGGCTACCTGTTCCTCTCTGTACATACAGATTTAACTTACTCTTTTTTTACTACGGTGAAACACACATAACATTAAACATATCATCCTAACCATTTTTAAGTGTACAGTTCAGTAATGTTAAGTATATTCATATTGTTGTGCAACAGATTTCTATAACTTTTTCATTATGCAGCAGTGAAACGCTATACCCACTAAACACTAGTTCTCCCTCCCACCTCCGCTGGGCCCTAGGGAACCACCTTTTTACTTTCTATGATTTTGACTACTTTAGACACTTCATATGAGTGGAATCATATAGTATATGTCCTTTTGTGACTTTTATTATATACTTTTATTTCACTTAGCATAATGTCCTTGAGGTGCACCCACGTTGTAGTATGTGACAAGTTTTCCTTCTTTATTAAGGCTGTATAATATTCCATTGTTAATTTCATTCTTTTTAATGGCAACATGATATTTCATTGTATGAAAGGCTAGTAACTTTTTATTTTAAATTAGTCTTCATTATCAGTGTTTAAGATGGTCCAAGTTTACTTCTGATACAATAGAAGAATTGCTAGACCCAAGAACATATGATTCAAAGAGATTATGACGAAATAAATTCTCCATAAGTGAACGAACACAAATCCAGAAGAGTAGGTTTTTCTTTCACCTTTCTTTTCAACTTTGCCAATGAAAACTCTCTCATTTTTAATTGTAATTTTTGTGTTGTTTTGTTTTTAAGACAGTGTCTTGCTCTGTGGCCCAGGCTGGAGTGCAGTGGCATGATCTTGGCTCACTACAACCTCTGCCTCTTGGGTTCAAGCAATTCTCGTGCCTCAGCCTCCTGATTAGCTGGGATTACAGGCATGAGCCACCGTGCCTGGCTGAATTGTAGTTCTTAAATTATAAGTAAGACTGAGCATTTTCTCACGTTTGTTGGCATTTGCATTTTTTCCTAAATGATCCGTAACCTTTTAAATTTTTCTGTTATGTGTCCTTTCTGTTGATTTATAAGAACACTGTGCAAATTAAGGCAAGTGGATCTCTCTTCTACGAATCACTGTGTGTCATTTTTCTTTCTTTCTTTAATTTGGTTTATGGATCTTGTGTCTAGAAAAACCTTGGCCATTTTAGATTATTTTAAAAGGTCACCCATCTTTTCTCAATACTTTTAATGGACTCCTTTTTAACTCATTTTATCATGGTTAAATATTGGATCTACACATTACTTATTTTAATGGAAAGGGTGTGGAGCAAACTTCAAAGAAAGCTTACTGACAACTTACAATTTGGATATCAGTATCCCAAGGAAGAGTGACTGTTCTCCCCAGTCACTGTTACTCCCCAGTAACTACAACATCTAACATTTATGAACTCAAACTGTGGGCCAGTCACTGTTCCAAGTGCAAAATCCTATAAAGGAGATCCTAGGGATTACCCCATTTTACAGATGTACGAATTAAACAACAGACAGATGAAGTAACTGATCAAGGCCACACCACCAGTAAATGGCTGAGAACATATTGGAACTCAGGTTTCCCATCACTTAGAACTGGCTCTTAACTTCTCTGCTACACCGCCTCCGAACTATCTGAAAAGAAAAGCCTAAAAAATCCACATCAAAAATATGTTTAAATTAATTCTCAGTAGAAAGCAGGTTTGTCCTTTTCCTCCCATCAAATACTTCGCGTAGCTTAAGTACTACATCTTTTTTTTCCTTGAAACTGATTCTCGCTGTGTCGTCCAGGCTGGAGTGCAGTGGCATCTTGGCTCACTGCAACCGCCACCTCCCGAGTTCAAGCGATTCTCCTGTGTCAGTCTCCCGAGTAGCTGGGATTACAGGTGCACGCCACCACGCCCGGCTAACTTTTGTATTTTCAGTAGAGGCAGGGGTTTCACCATGTTGCCCAGGTCGGTCTCAAACTCCTGACCTCAGGTGATCCACCCGCCTCAGCCTCTCAAAGTGCTGGGATTACAGGCATGAGCCACCGCACGTGGTCCAGTGTTTTTCTTTTCTTTTCTTTCTTTCTTTTTTTTTTTGAGACGAGGTCTTGCTCTGTTGCCCAGGCTGGAGTGCAATGGCGCATTGTCAGTTCGCTGCAACCTCCGCCTCCCGGATTCAAGCGATTCTCCTGCTTCGGCCTCTCGCCATCATGACGGGCTTTTTTGTATTTTTGTAGAGATGGGGTTTCACCCTGTTGGCCAGGCCGGTCTGGAATTCCTGACCTCAGGTGATTCACCCGCCTCGGCCTCCCAAAGTGCTGGGATTAAAGGTGTGTGCCACTGTCCCTGGTCCTGGTGTTTCTTTTCTGGGCAGTATCACTGCGTGCCCCAAGGGCCAGGTGCAGGGGTAGTGTTTTCACAAAGACTGGTGGGTGCTATCGGCATCTGGGGGTAACTTAAATATCAGCTATGCACAGGACTCCCTAATTGTTTTACAAACATGAAAAAGGAGAATGAAACACTAAGAAGAGAAGTGGAGGGCTTTCTCTCTCTCTTTTTTTTTTTTGTTCATGTCTTTTTGTCATGTCACTCAGGCTGGGTTGCAGTGGTACCATCATGGCTCACTGCAGCTTCAACTTTCCAGCCTCAGGTGATCCTCCCACCTCAGCCTCCAGAGCAGCTGGCACTACAAGTGCACGCCACCACGCCCAGCTAATGTTTGTATTTTTTTGTAGAGATGATATTTCACTATGTTGCCCAGGAAGGTCTCGAATTCTTGGGCTCAAGCAATTCATCCACCTCGGCCTCCCAAAGTATTGGGATTACAAGCAAGAGCCACCTCCTCACCAGTTGCCAGTTCTCTCTAATAATCAGAGAATACCCTCAAGCAATCCATAATGAAGGGCAAATGAAATAAGCATTTGTGTTCCTCTCAAGCACTGGGTCCAGCTATCTGCCACACCCCTCTTCCAGAAAGAAAAGAAAAAAAAAAAAGAAGAGAGTCAGCCCTGCTGGACCTCTTGCTTCCAAAAAATATGCAATCGGCCAGGCACAGTGGCTCACATCTGTCATTCCAGCACTTTGGGGAGGCCAAGGCAGGCGAATCATGAGGTCAAGAGGTCGAGATCATCCAGGCCAACATGGTGAAACCCCGTACTACTAAAAATACAAAACATTAGCTAGGCATGGTGGCGGGCGCCTGTAGTCCTAGCTTCTTGGGTGGCTGAGGCAGGAGAATCGCTTGAACCCGAGAGGCGGAGATTGCAGTGAGCAGAGGTGGCACCACTGCACTCGCCTGGCGACAGAGCGAGACTCTGTCTCAAAAAAAAAAAAAAGGAAAAAAGAAAAATTGCAATCCGTGGCAACCCTCATTCCTACCCGCCCTCTATCATAAGGAAATAATTTACAGCTTCAAGCTTTTCAAAGCCTCCAGCCAGAAGCCGCTGCTAGGCAAAATGATTTGCATAAAGTGCCTCATTTAAATGGCCTCATGCCCCTGACTCAGCAACCTGCAACTTCCACCAACTACACTAATGGTGAGATAGTACAATCTTAAAACCTGCTTTCTGTTAAACTCTATCATCCATGCTTAGTGCAGAACTTTCTGGAAAATAACTGCTTGGGGTTTAAGAGAAGGAAGGGAACAAAAAGTTTAAACTGATTTTATTACAACAAAAAACAGCATAAAAACCCAACCCGAAACCAGGCATAGTGGCTCACGCCTGTAATCTCAGCATTTGGGAGGCTGAGGCAGGTGGATTGCCTGAGATCAGGAGTTCAAGACCAGCCTGACCAACATGGCAAAACCCCATCTCTACTAAAAATACAAAAATATGCTGGGCATGGTGGCAGGCGCCTGTAATCCCACTACTTGGGAGGCTGAGGCAGGAGGATAGCTTGAACCCTGGAGGCAGAGGGGTAGAGGTTGCAGTGAACTGAGATGCTGCCACTACACTCCAGCCTGGGCGACAGAGCAAAACTCCTTCTCAAAGAACAAAAAAAACCCAATCTGAGATTCAAATAATCAAATCATAAGACTGTGTTTAAAATCCATAGCTATGAACTCTTTGTTGAACTGCTCTGCAAAGACAGCAGATTATCTTTGGGAAAAAGCCCAATATCCACTCATTCAGGCTCTCATCATTTACCACAGGCCAAGTGTGTACTGGGCACTGGGAAACAGAAACGCTAGGACAGCACAGGGGCAGTACCTGCTGTGAGCTGATTAGCTGTGTGGCCTTGGAAGATACCCTGTGCTCCGGGACCTGTTTCCTGGAAATAACTTGTTAGGTGGAAATGCCACTGCCTTGAGGATCCTTCTAGCTCCAGAATTAGACTGTGACCTCCCAGATTCTCATAACCCCATGGACAGCCCATAAGCCATCTGAGAATGGCAACGCAGGACCTGGAGCAACGGGCATTACGCCCATCAGAAACCTCAGCAGCAGCTGTGAGACTTTCTCTGGCTGGCTGCCAACCAAAGATTTCCCACAATGGTTCTAATTTCAAACTCCCCGACCATTATCCTTAAAAACTATTGGAGTGTGCTAAAAGGTCTGATATTTTGGTTTCTTAGTTAAATTTGTCATACCCAGAGGCACAATTCCCCTCTGTCAGCATGTCCCAATTTTCAGTTTATGGTTTGGGTGAATACTGGGGATCCTCTTTTTTCCATGTCAGATGGGTAATGTACCAACAACATGACAAGATTGAAGGGAGGCACATCTCACAGACAAGCATGAAAACCCAGTCATCATGCTTATGAACTACAAAAGAAATTGCATTCTTACAATCAGAAACAGAAACATCAACCCAATTGTGGTACCCTATGAGCCAGGAGCCACAGACCATGCCCACCTTCCACTCTGCCTCTTTTAACTTTATTATACAAAAATAGCTGTATCCCTCCCCAGGATATAGGCAAGTCACTGCAGCCTTGAGAGGCCAGCAGGAAGAGGAATTAAACAGAGCTCCCTAAGGGCGAAGTAGAGCTGCCTCCAAAGATAGGAAGTTCCCGCCTCTGGAGTTGTTTATTATGGTAAAAGAAATCAAGCACAACTGGGTCAGAAGAGCAGAAGACCCTTCCAGTGCCGATTTTCTGGGAGGTGGTCCAAAGGAAGTCAGTGGGGCCAGCTCCCTCCCTCAGACAGCTAACAGGAGCAAGGCTTGGTCAGCCTTCCTGAAGCTCTGCAAGTCCAAGGTTTCTGAGCTATTTATTCTATACTTACTTTGAAAACACAAAATTGCTCCAACAGGATGGATATGTTAGGAACAATTGAGCATAATAGGATGTGCATTTCTGTCTGTTGAGAAACACCAGGTAGAAAACTGCACCAAGCTGAATTGAGCTCCTTGGTAATATACAAAATACACACAGCTCAGCTCAACAAGTGTACTGAGTCACACCAAACACATTTGATGTTATAACTTTCCATCCAATTCCAGATAACCCTCCTCCTGCTGCTTCTCAACTGCTCAAAAGCCTAACTCTCCAAACCCATTTCCACAAGGTAATTTCAAGACTTTTTCAAATAAAATGCCAAATTTACCATAGTAGTTATGTATTTCTTAATCATTTAACATTTATAAAACTATAGTATCATTTTCATTCAGTTCGTTTTTTCAAATGTGTCACTGACAAAGTTTTAGAATATTGTGCCCTTAACCAAATTTTCCCTATGAGATATGTGGTTTCATTGTGTAGTTCTGCTTAATGTGGTAATTTTTAGAATGCATATGTCATGTTGTATTGTAGCAGAACTATTTCCAGGGCTCTAGTGTAGAGTATTTACAATCATTTTAAAAAATTACACTAAATGCCCAAAAGGAAAATAAATGTTTATATGATTAATTAAATCATATAATTAAGATAATAAGATAATTAAATCATAAAACCAAAAAGTGCTGGGATTATAGGCATGAGCCACTGTGCTCAGCCATGTATTTCTGTAAAGCATAAAACATTGCTTTTAAATTAGTTTTCATGTCATGTTACTTAATTCATCATTTCAAGATTAAATCAGTATCTAGTAAATTGATCTGCCTACCTAGTGATTGGTTTCCATCACTAATGATAAAAGTTTTGATGCTTCTCCCCTTTTCAAGGTGCTACATACTGTAATCCTTAGAACAACTTAAGAAATAAAAAGGCAAGGCTGGGTGCAGTGGCTCACACCTGTAATCCCAGCACTTTGGGAGGCCAAGGTGGGGTGGATCATGACGTCAGGAGATTGAGATCATCCTGGCCAACACAATGAAACCCCATCTCTACTAAAAATACAAAAATTAGCCAGGCATGGTGGCACGCACCTGTAATCCCAGCTACTCTGGAGGCTGAGGCAGGAGAACTGCTTGAACCCAGGAGTCGGAAGTTGCAGTGAGCGAAAATCACGCCACTGTACTCCAACCTGGTGACAGAGCAAGACTCCGTCTCGAAAAATAATAATACTACTAAAAAGAAATAAAAAGACACATAAAGACAATGAAAAATCTTCAATTAGCCCTCTCCTTAAAAAAAGGTAATAACAAAGAACAGAAGAGGAAATGAGGCAGGTTTCAGTTACCTAGGAGGCTGAGGCAGGAGGATCAACTGAGCCCAGGAGTTTGAGGCTGCAGTTGAGCCGAGATCACGCCACTGCACTCCAGCCTGGGTGACAGAGCGAGACTCCATCTCAAAAATAATAATAATAATAATAGTAATAGAAAAAAAGGGGAAATGAAATGGGAACTGATCAACAATTTATAGCCTTAAACTCAAACATATGAGTAATTACATTAAATATAAATGATCGAAGCATCCAATTAAAAGACAAAGATTGGCTGGGTACAATGGCTCACACATGTAATTCCAGCACTTTGGGAGGCCAAGGCAGGAGGATCACTTGGAGCCCAGGAGTTTGAGACCAGCCTGGACAACATAGTAAGACTGTGTCTCTGCAAAAAAAGAATTAAAAAAAAAAAAAAAATTCCATGCCAGGTGGTACATATCTGTAGTCCTAGCTACGTGGGAAGCTGAGGTAAGAGGATTACTTGAGCCCAGGGCATTGAAGGTACAGTGAGCTGTGATGGTATCACTGCACTCCAGCCTGGGCAATGGAACAAGATCCCATCTCAAAACAAAACAAAACAAAACAAAAAAATGAAACAACACAAAAAGACAAAGATTGTCAGATTGGATTAAAAAGGAAGAAAGACCCATTTCTATCACATTTATAAAAAGCATACTTTTAAGTATGAAGACAGATTAGTCAAAAGCCAAAAGGGTGGTATGGCTATATTAGTATCTACCAAATACTTAAAAAAAGACCCTTTTAGAAAAATAGGCCAGGCATGGTAGCTCACACCTGTAATCCTAGCACTTTGGGAGGCCAAGGTGGGCGGATCAGTTGAGGTCAGGAGTTCGAGACCAGCCTAGTCAGCATGGAGAAACCCCATCTTTACTAAAAGTACAAAAATTAGGCCGGGCGCAGTAGCTCATGCCTATAATCCCAGCACTTTGGGAGGCCGAGGTGGGCAGATCATGAGGTCTAGAGTTTCAGACCAGCCTGGCCAATATGATGAAAGCTTGTCTCTACTAAAAATACAAAAATTGGCCAGGTGTGGTGGCATGCACCTGTAGTTCCAGCTACTCGGGAGTCTGAGGCAGGACTGAACCCAGGAGTCTGAACCCAGGAGACAGAGGTTGCAATGAGCTGAGATCTCACCACTGCACTCCAACCTGGGCAACAGAGTGACATTCCATCTCAAAAAAATATATAAAATTCAAAAAGTAACTGGGCGTGGTGGCACATGCCTGTAATCCCAGCTACTTCAGAGGCTGAGACATGAGAATTGCTTCAACTCGGGAGACAGCGGTTGCAGTAAGACAGGTTGCAGTAAGACAAGATCGGGCCACTGCACTCCAGCCTGAGTGACAGAGCAAGACTGCATCTCAAAATGTTACACATTGTTACATTTCTTCCCTGCTACACAAACCTCTAGTTTTAGCAAGTCAGGGAGATGGATTTGACACCAAGCTCCTATCTCCCTGGCTGCAGCACCCGATTAAAGCCTTCTTCCTTGGCAATCCTTGTCCATCTCAGTCATTGGCTTTTTGTGTGCTGAGCAGCAGGACCTAGACAGAACCCCGGTCTTTAGGCAACATTCTTAAGTTCAAAAGTGGGTGGCCCCTTCATTCTTGCTCCTTTAGTTCTACAATTAGTTTTTAAACATACCTAATTCCCTGTAGTAAACCCTTTTTTAAAAATACCTAGAGCAATCTTGGCTTCCTACACTGAACGCTGACACACTGCATCACCACTTTACAGATAAAAAAAAGACTCTTATGTATAACATCTGATTTGTATTCCTTCAACAATCACTAATATTGTTAAAGGGGATTTTATCTCTTTAACAACATTAGGGAGACAAGACAGGAATTTCCCCTACTTAACAAGAAAAATTAAGAACTAGGAACAGTAGTGAGCTCCCCAAAACTGGAGTGATTCAAACATAGAAGCACACTGAAGAGGGGTATTAAAATGGACATCTGAGCTTCAGATGGGTCATTAAAAACAGATGCCTTTTAAGGTATCTTCCAAGAGTTTCTGTGGTTCCATGACCTGCCTCAAAAATCAAGCAAGGCTGGGCATGGTGGCTCACGCCTGTAATTCTAACACTTTGAGAGGCCAAGGCAGGAGGATTGCTTGAACCCAGGAGTTTGGGACCAGCCTGGGCAACATAGTGAGAGCTTGTCTCTACTAAAATTAATTAATTAATTAATCAAGCAAGCAGCAAAACCTGGATCTCACCAGAACTAGACTTGCTTCTCCAGAATTGTTCAAAGAATTGAATCCCAGTTGACGAGATTCCACAAACTTTGATAGTAAAAGAAGGTGGGGGAGAGCACAGAAAGTGGGGGATTTCTTTGAAGAAAAAAGGGGATGGAGGGCTACCCTTGGACTCGATGTTGGCAGAACTTAAAGAATAAACTTCAGCATCCTGCAATTTGGGGGCAGGAAGCTATTTCCTACTACCATCCTTTAAGGGTCAGCCCAGACCTCTTTAGGCTCTTAATCTGCACCTCCTTTTATCTTAAAAGATAATAACCTCCCCCCCCTGGCTTCAGTCCCTCAGCTCCCCAGCATTTCTCTACCTTTTGCTGCCTGGAACTGAGACTGCCAAAACCCCCAAGCACTTTTTTTTTTTTTTTTTTAGATGGAGTCTTGTTCTGTCACCCAGGCTGGAGTGCAATGGCGTGATCTTGGCTCACTGCAACATCTGCCTCTCAAGTTCAAGCGATTCTCCTGCCTCAGCCTCCCGAGTAGCTGGGATTACAGATGCCTGCCACCTGGCCCAGCTAATTTTTGTATTTTTAGTAGAGACGGGGTTTCACCATGTTGGCCAGGCTGATCTCAAACTCCTGACCTCAAGTGATCTGCTGCCTCGGCCCCCCAAAGTGCTGGGATTGCAGGCATGAGCCATCACACCCAGCCTTACTTTTTTTTTTTGAAACATGGTCTTGGCGGGGAACAGTAGCTCACGCCTGTAATCTCAGCACTTTGGGAGGCTGAGGTGGGTTGATCACGAGGTCAGGAGTTTGAGATCAGCCTGACCAACATGGAGAAACCTCATCTCTACTAGAAAATACAAAAATTAGCTGGGCCTGGTGGCATGTACCTGTAATCCCAGCTTTTTGGGAGGCTGAGGCAGGAGAATCACTTAAACTCGGAAGGCAGAGGTTGCAGTGAGCCAAGATCGCGCCACTGCACTCCAGCCTGGGTGACAGAGCAAGACTCTGTCTCAAAAAAACAAAAACAAACAAAAAAAGAAACATAGTCTCGTTCTGCCACCCAGGCTGAAATGTAGTAGATCAAAACTCACCCAGTCTCAACCTCCTGGACTCAAGCAATCCTCCTACCTCAGCCTCCGGATAAGCCAGCACTCTTAAAAATCCACAGGCACTGATCTTTGACCTTCCTCTCTCACTTGACTTCTTCTGACCAGGCCAGTAGCTCCACACCTGTCCCCACCCTCCAGGCAGGCTCTACCTTCACTTAATTTCCTTTCTTTCCCTGTTGGCTACAGGGAATGTCTGCCTTTTAAATTGGAGATGTTTCTCAAGGTTCCAAGGTTGGGCTTTCCTTCTCATACTACAGCTGTTTTTTCCTGAAGTCAGATTTCCTTGAGGAGCTGAGAAATGATGGGGACTTTCTTCTTGGAAAAGTTTCAGGACATAAACAACACAACTGTGTGGGCAACTGCAGGATTGCATGGAACCCTAGAGCCCATTCAGGAAGGAGGACCTCCTCATGCTCCCCTGTGTGGGCTCATCCACTTCTGGGGGCAAATGTCCCTGCCAAGGGACCCCCAGCTTCTTCCCCTTTTCCAAAAGATAAAAGGCGCAAAGTTGAGCAAACAACCCTCAATCCAGTCTGTCCCAGGCACAGTCTCACACAGCTAGCAAATTCAGCATCTATTCATAGGTCACTCCCAAGCACAAGCAGGGCTAGCTACAGCCTCTGAACTTTATTACTCTAGGCACCCAGTGAATATTTATTTATTATTATTATTATTATTGAGACAGAGTCTCACTCTGTTGCCCAGGCTGGAATGCAATGGCATGATCTCAGCTCACTGCAACCTCAGCCTCCCACGTTCAAGCGATTCTCGTGCCTCAGCCTCCTGAGTAGCTGGGATTACAGGCACGTAGCTACCATGCCCGGCTAATTTTTGTATTTTTAGTAGAGACGGGGCTTCACCATGTTGGCCAGGCTGGTCTCCAACTCCTGACCTCAGGTGATCCACCCACCTCAGCCCCAAAAAGTGCTGGGATTACAGGTGTGAGCTACCACACCTGGTCCCAGTGAATATTTATCAATTGACATTTTACTTCAGGGATTGTAAGCTCTTAAAAAAAAAAAAAAAAAAAAAAGGAGTAACAGCTAACTAAATAAGTCCAACAAAGTCCTAGAGTCCTCAGGGATAAGGCTAGCAAAGCTAAAGAAAAATTACCACTATAGAATCCTATTGGAGCAAACAGTGTCATTACTATGGAAACAAAATACTGCCATTGTTTCTGAGAATGGCAATGGAGGAGATCAATGAGGATGGAATCAAGAACAAAAGACTGAATTCCTCCCTAGTTCGGGTGAACCACACTCACCAAGGATCAAAGCATTAGGAAATCAGCCCTCCATTAAATTGCTGAGACATAATGTGAGCACAAAAAAACAAAACAAAACAAAACGGAAAAGGCATTCCACAAAGACCTCATGAATTTTGTTTCAAAATGCACTTAGCCAGTTTATAAAAATGATACTTAAACAGAAGTCTGATTTTCCCATCTCCTCCAGTTATCTTTTCATAAATAAGATTTAAGAGGTCATGCATGTGTTTTTCTCACTTTTGTTTTGACTAGACACTTTTCATGAGGGAGTAAAAATGCTGTCTAATCACTATATACTGTAACCTTACTTCAAAAATCCACAAATTGTTTCAAAATTTACTCTCTGATAAAAACGCATTAAGTTTTTCCACAACAGCTGCTTTCCTTAAACATCAGCAATTTTAATCTCACAAGGCAAACTACGGAAGAAAAGCCAAAAGTAAAATCCTGCTTCCTTTTAAAATTCAAACAGATGTTCTGTGTAATCACACAACTCACTATTTGAATTTCCTACTGCCCTATACTGACTCTCTGATTAAGTTCTAAAATGTTTTGAAATATCATTAATATATAAACTAGAAGAATATGAAGATATTCTCACTGGAAATGTTTTAAAATACATTTTAAGCACGGATGCAAAGGTTTACTGTGGACTACCTGAGATGCCTAAGATTTGGGAACAATCACAGTGGTTTAGATTGGTAACTTGATTGCTACTACTCTCAGGATCCAATCATAACCCTAAATTCAACTGAAAACAGCAATATGTAAAATTCACTAACAATGCGGCTTGACTCAGAACACTAAGAGAACACTGGGTCTTTATAATTAGGCAGGTATGACCATTTAAAATACTAAAAAGAGCTTGGTCAAAGAATTACATCCAATGGCTAGTTCTGTAGACATATCGGCTTATACGAAGACTTCCTTTTTAACATCAAGTTATCATAGATGATCTAGCCACACATTGCTCTGAAATAAAAGTAGACAATGCCATAATTACTGCACTGCCCTTTCTGAGGCTCTAACTGATGATTACATTAAAACACCTGGAAAACTGGAAAAGTAAAGCTTCCATGTCTCATAGTCACTCCCAGATACTGAGTATCTGTGGGAAACCTACAGCCTCTATTTATACAGAAAACCAGGGCGGGAAGCAAGCAATGGGGAAGGGGGTGTTACCTTTTATTTAATTAGCACAGAGAGATGAGTCAGAGGCTGCCTTCCACGCCTACAGACTGTCCTCTCCTCAACGGTGCCTACAAAATCAGACTTGCTGCAGCCCAAAGCTATTTGTCAGCTTGCCAGGTCAGCTACAGAGCTGCCCAAGAAAACACATTTGAATGAGCAACCGTCAAGCGAACTCTCCAACTAAGAGTGCAAACTTCACTCTCCATACTGTTCAAGGTTAAGTGACGGAGGATTATCTGACAACTTGAACTTAGCTACACTACACAAAGACACCTCAAGCCACACTTCCTGTATCAGATCACCAGTGAGCTATTTAGAGTAGTCCCTCCTTACCAGAGGAGGGTGTGTTCCAAGATCCCCAGGGGATGCCTGAAACTCTGGATAGTACCCAACCCCATATACACTGTGTTTTTTCCTGTATATACATACCTATGATAGTTCTGTTGTTGTTGAGACAGGTTCTTGCTCTGTCACCCAGGTTGGAGTGCAGTGGCACAACCATGCTCACTGCAGCCTCAACCTCCCTGGGCTCAGGTGATCCTCCCACCTCAGCCTCCCAAGTAGCTGGGACTACAGGCACACACACCACCATGCCCTGGCTAATTTTTGTGTGTTTTGTAGAGACAGGGTTTATCCATGTTGCCCAGGCTGGTCTCTTAACTCCTGGGCTCAAGTGATCCACCCACCTCAGCTTCTAAAAGTGCTGGGATTATAGGCATGAGCCACCTTGCCTGGTCTTATGATAAAGTTTAATTTCTAAATTAGGCACAGTAAGAGATTAAAAACAGTAACAAATAATAAAATCAAACACTTATGATACTATGCCAGCATCACTACTCTTGCGCTTTGGGGCCTCTAAGTCAAATAAGGGTGACTTGAATGACTTGAACACGACTGCAATTCTGCGACAGTGGATGTGACACCCGAGATGGCTCCTAAGTGACTAAGGGGTGAGGAGCATAGGTAGACAGCTAGACAGCATGGATATGCTGGCCAGAAGGGATTCACATCCCGGTGAGATGGAGTGAGATTTCATCACGTTATTCAGAACAGGGCATAATTTAAACTTGTGAATTATTTCTGGAACTTTCCACTTAATATTTTCATACCCCAATAGACCTCAGGTAACTGAAACCACAGAAAGCAAAACAGCAGGTCAAGGGGGACTACCGCATTTAGCCAACGTCAACCAAAACATCACCTTGACAGAACAATTATAGGGCATTTTACTGCATTTTGCCCACATCTTTATAAAGATGAATAGGAAAATAAAAGTGCCAGTGCTAGTGATAAGAAACACAGGTCTCAATGTTAATGCAGTGGAAGCAAGGATGGCCACCATCATACAGCAGGGAAACAGTGACTCAATCACCATTTGGACTGTGAAATTGTAAAAAGAAAAGGTCAAAGTTAAAGAAAATGTTGAAAATGACAGAAATATATTGTCAATGTTGCCAACCGACAGAGATGAAATTAGGGATTTTTTTTTCATTACTTTTGGCCTTTTGGGAATAGAAACACACCCAAACCTCTTAACGCAAAAACTCATTAAGTGACTTTCACACATTCAATGTTAACACCTCTAAAGAAACCATCAAGTTTGAAGGTAGAAGACCATCTACATATGAATGTAAGCCCCGAAAACATTAACAGCTACAAATAAGTGGTGGGTGCATGTTAAAAAACTTTCTCAGTCACCCCATAATTCTGCAAAAAGAGTGAGATCAGGCCGGGCGCGGTGGCTCAAGCCTGTAATCCCAGCACTTTGGGAGGCCGAGGCGGGCGGATCACGAGGTCAGGAGATCGAGACCCTCCTGGCGAACACGGTGAAACCCCGTCTCTACTAAAAATACAAAAAACTAGCCGGGCGTGGTGGCGGGCGCCTGTAGTCCCAGCTACTCGGAGGCTGAGGCGGGAGAATGGCGGGAACCCGGGAGGCGGAGCTTGCAGTGAGCCGAGATCGCGCCACTGCACTCCAGCCTGGGCGGCAGAGCCAGACTCCGTCTCAAAAAAAAAAAAAAAAAAAGAGTGAGATCAAATACAACACTTCCAACATAATCCCAACTTTGCAAAGTAAAATTATAAATAATGGCCAGGCGCGGTGGCTCACGCCTGTAATACCATCACCTTGGGAGGCTGAGGCGGGCAGATCACCTGGGGTCAGGAGTTCAAGACCAGCCTAGCCAACATGGTGAACCCCATCTCTACTAAAAACACAAAATTAGCTGGGTGTGGTGGCGGGCACCTGTAATCCCAGCTGCTCGGGAGGCTGAGGCAGGAGAACTGCTTGAACCTGGGAGGCAGAGGTAGCAGTGAGCCAAGATCAAGCCATTGCACTCCAGCTTCGGCAACAAGAGCAAAAACTCCATCTCAAAAATAAATAAATAAATATATATATATATATTAAATATAAGTAACTGAATATAAAGCATCAAAATGTTGTTCTCTCTGGGTAATGATATGTGTGATTTCCCTCTGTTTCACAAATACTTCCCACATTGTTCAAAACAGTATCATCATGGAAAGAATGAATTTTTGTAACTGGATCCCTTCCAGTGGAAGCACCATGTAATATAAATGAGGACCTAACATCTCCAATCACTATAAACAAAGAGCAATAAGGAACAAGAGTTTTGTAACCAAAAGAGCTCAACAGGGGGTTCAGCTAGGTCACAGTAAGAGCTCTGCCTATGAGAAGACAGGAAACATCCTTGCAGTAGCCAGGATTTAATTTCAACAAATCGGATGACCCAGTACTAAGTGGTGCAATCAAGTCTACGAAGCACAAATTCTGTGAGGACTCTCAAAACAAGAGAAGGATCATTACTGAGGAAACATTAATTGAGCGGGGACCTCAAAGTAGAGATCTGGGTTTTACAGTGAAGAAGGAAGGACATTTTGGGGGAAACATCATCATTATTATTATTATTTTTTTGAGACAGAGTCTCACTGTCTTGCCCAAGCTGGAGTACAGTGCCCTGATCTTGGCTCACGGCAACTTCCGCCTCCCAGGTTCAAGTGATTCTCCTGCCTCAGCCATCTGAGTAGCTGGAATTATAGGCATATGCCACCACGCCAGGTTAATTTTTGTATTTTTAGTAGAGACAGGGTTTCACCATATTGGCCAGGCTGGTCTCAAATTCCGCCCGCCTCGGCCTCCCAAAGTGCTGGGATTATAGGCTTGAGCCACCGTGCCCGGCCTGGAATCATCATTATTGTATGTGGTATGTCATTTATTTTTTAAATAAGTCTTCATGGACTCTGTGTATGTGGGTGTGTGTTTTAAGCTGCATTCTAGGGGCATCAGTTGCCCTGCTAAGACGTATTCCAGCAAACATTTAATCAAAGGCCACACTGCTGGCAGACACAGCTGGCCTAATTGCATTTACACCGACCAACCCTTTGTAACTTTTCGCTTTCCTGACTGTTGAGCCACTGCTCACTCCCCTCCTTACTCCCTTATGCTCACTTTAAAGGGCCCAGTCACCTCGGCACAAAACTGAATGGAGCTCAGTTCTTTCCCCTACAGTCAATAGTTACTGAATAAAACATGTTTTTACTGCTTTAACTAATGTCTGGCTTTGTTTATCTTTGACAATGGATAGTCCCTGGTGGCATTCAAGGCTTTGTTAATTAACATAACAGACATTAGAAATGAGTTTTACTAGCCTGGGCAGCAACGCCAGACCCATCTCTACAAAATTTAAAAACTGGCCAGGCATGGTAGAACACACCTGTAGTCCCAGCTGCTTAGGAAGCTGAAGTGGAAAGATGGCTTGACCCCAGGAGTTGGAGGCTGCAGTGAGCTATGACTGAACCACCGCACTCCCGCATGGGCAACAGCCACATCCCATCTTTACATACATACATACATACGTACGTACATACATACGTACATACATGCACACATACATACATACATGCATACATACATACATACATGCATACATACACACATAAATGGGTTTTCATTGAGGAAAATCTTGGTGATCTAGAAATAGGATCTGGCTGGAAATACTGGGCCTAGGCATTCCTGCTTTGCATAAACTGGCTATAAAGATAGAGTGAATAGGGCCGGGTGCAGTGGCTCATGCCTGTAATCCCAGCACTTTGGGAGGCAGAGGCGGGCGGATCACCTGAAGTCAGGAGTTCCAGACCAGCCTGGCCAACACGACAAAACCCCATCTCTACCGAAAATGCAAAAATTAGCCAGGTGTGGTGGCAGGCGTCTCTAATCCCAGCTACTCAGGAGGCTGAGGCAGGAGAATCACTTGAACCCGGGAGGCAGAGGTTGCACTGAGCCAAGACTGTGCCACTGCACTCCACCCTGGGTGACAGAGTGAGACACTGTCTCAAAAAAAAAAAAAAGACGGAGTGAATCTTTACTCAGAATGGCAACCATGGGCTTGATCCTCCTGGTGCAATAATCTTGGCTGCCCACCAACCAGAAGTTAGCTGAGTCCTGCCTACTAGAATGTTGGCGCATCTGCCTCAGGTGAACTTTTCAGGCAAGAAGCCTATGACAGCACCAACAAGGTCAAAGAGCTGGAACGTCAGGAAGTCTTAGAACAGGCTGCATCACTGTTCTGTACGTATGCCACTGTCTGTATGTGTGACAGAATTTGGTCTGTGACTTTGGTCTTTATGACCTGAATTAGGCATGAGGGAGAAGTTAAACCTCATCCAACCATTAACCACTGGCAGCCAACAATATCTACCAAAACGGCCTAATAGCAGGGTATTCAAAACTGCATTGGGTCCATCTGGAGCAATTATTATTTATTCATATAGGAATAATAAGGAATAGCAGTCTGGTACAAAAGTCACCGAACTCAAGTCAGATGGGCCAGTATGCAAGGCCTGGCTCTACCATCAGTCAGTTGGTAACATCAGTTCACTTATTTCTCTATACTTTAGGTGACTCACCTGTAAAAGGAGTCCAAGCAGGGGTTTTGTGAGGAATTAATGAATTATAATGTATGTAAAAACAAAGCACATACTGTGGGCTGAAATAAATTTCAGCATTATTATTGTCATACATGCCTATACTTGCCTGCAGTAAGCCCTCCCAATCCCTATTGCCAAACTGCCTTGGAAAGGTTGTCTAGATTTTCCAAGCACATACCTCACTTCCGCTCTGACAGAGCGCAGTCATTTTCTTTTTTCTTTTTTTTTTTTTTAGACAGCGTCTCACTCTGTTGATCAGGCTAGGGTGCAGTGGCTCAATATTAGCTCACTGCAACCTGCACCTTCCGCGTTCAAGTGATTCTGGTGCCCCAGCCTCCCAAGTAGCTGGGACTACAGGTCGTGTACCATCATGCCTGGCTAATTTTTGTTTTAGTAGAGACGGGGGTTTCGTCATGTTGCCCACGCTGGTCTCGAACTCCTGGTCTCAAGCGATCCACCCGCCCAGCCTCCCGAAGTGCTGGGATGATAGGCAGGGGCCACCACGCCCAGCCAGCACTGTCATTTTTTTGTAGCTAACTTCCCCCACACTCCCACCTCCACATAGCCCTTAAGTTAAAGGAGAACAAGGAAGCCCTGTGTTCATTACCTTGTCCCTAGGGGCCTAGCACAGAACTTTGAACCCATAAAGTGTTGAGTGACCACTCCCCTGTAATCTCTACCTTCTTAGCATCCATTAGCCAACACCCTAAGCAAAATCTAAGTGAATATCAGAGTAGATACAAAAAAAAATAAGATGATCTGGATATTATCCTGATGCAGATGGGTAATGGCCACTAGTAAGTTAAGATTTGGGGGGTTCCTCACACTCTGCCAAATCGTATATTACAGACTTTACACTTATCATCACATGTAATTTTCACAATAACCCTAAGAAGTACCCATTCAACAGTTGAGGTACAGTTAGGTAATAGAGGGTAACTCATCCAGTCACACCAGTCCTCACTGTCCAGATTTCCAAGTTGAAACCCAGGCCTGAGTCCAAAGCCCAGGCTCTTTTATGGGTTACATATTATTCATGATGGTCCTCAGTTAAAGAAAGTCGTCAAAATGTCTCTCTCCGACCTCAAACTTCTCCCGACTTAAATACCTAATTGGTGACTTGCCATTTCCATTAAATTTATAATAGGCATCCCTAATGTGACAAAGCCAAGAAACTTGGGTTTTCCTCACCAAATGTCCTCTTCCTAACAGCCTCCTACTTCACCTCAGTAATGCTATTATTATCTACCCAGTGGCTCAGGCCAGAAACCGAGTCTGTCTCATTCCCATATCCCACTTCTAATCCTTGCTCAAACCCAGTTCTACCTCTGAAATATACCCAAAGCCAACAATGTCCCACTGTACTCACTCCTACAGTCATAGCCTAAATTAAGGTACCACGCTCTCTCCTCCTGGGACTACAGCAACAGCAGATTGCCAGGATTCGCGCTCCATCAGGAAAGGATTTTTGTTCACTACTGAAGCCTAGAACACTGCTTGCCCCTAAGAGGCAAATATCCACTTGGGTTTTCCTCACCAAATGCTGCATGACCAGCTCGAACTGCTTTCCTCACCTCTACTCTAGCCCCCGTTACAGTCCAGACTGCACAGCACCCCAAGTATCTTCTAAGTGCAAATCAAACCACAGCTCTCCCCTGCTCAAAATGCTCCCACAGCCTCTCACTGCAACCAGAATTAAATCCAAAGTCCAAAGGCAGCTGACAGGCTCTGGCCATTTCTGGTCCTGCTCTTCTCTCTGACCTCATCTAAGACACCCCAGCCACCCTAGACTCCCTTGCCTCTTCTCACTGAGCAGTCTCAACTCCACAGGCATCTTCTCAGACTCTCTCAGCAACCCTCCTCAAGGCTGCTTACCACAGGCCTTCTGACAGGACCAGTATCACATTCATCGTTTCATTGTTTACATGTTTATGAATGATCTCCCCTGCCCAGACAGGCCATTGAGGGCAGAGATGCTTGTCTGACTTATTACTATATAGCCGGCTCCTGGCACAAGGTAGGTGCCCAAACAAACAAAAGAACTGGTAACTTCTGAAGGTGCTGTGAGGTTTTGTTTGCTTTCTTTTTTTTTTTTTTTTTTTTCTTTGAGATGGAATTTTGCTCTTTTTGCTCTTGTTGCCCAGGCTAGAGTGCAATGGCATGATCTTGGCTCACTGAAACCTCTGCCTCCCGGGTTCCAGCAATTTTCCTGCCTCAGCGAGTAGCTGGGATTACAGGCATGCATCATCACAACCGGCTAATTTTGTGTTTTTAGAGAGACGGGGTTTCTCCATGTTGGTCAGGCTGGTCTTGAACTCCCAACCTCAGGTGATCCGACCACCTTGGCCTCCCAAAGTGCTGGGATTACAGGCATGAGCCACTGCGCCTGGCCTGTTTGCTTTTCTTTTAACTTCCTACTGCCCCATCCACAGGAAATCAGTGTGATCACTATCACACTGCACTGAGGCCCACCACAGTGATGCTTCCAGCAGGCCTGGGAAAACAGGGGTTAACTTTGATTTGGTTCTTTCCAAAGTCCTAAGAGGGGAGACTTTAGAAACCTGCCAAAACATCAATAGTAAAATAATTCTTTTACAAAGCCCATTTGAATACTGGTAATTACAGAGCCCTAAATTGGGCACTTGGGAATGACAGAAAGAGCCTCAAGGGGACTTCAAGGGACCAGGACAGATGCCCCTTAAGAGCTATAATATAATTACTACGTAATAAAAAGTGTTGCATCATATTGGAGAGAAATATTTCAAAACGAGAATAAAAGATTTGCAGAGTTTTCTGAAAACAGTCTTTGCTGGTCCACCTTGTTCTCAAATACCTGGTAAGGTGGGGACCATTCTCATTCTTTTTCTCTCTCTCCCTGCCTGGCTCAGGGAAAAAAATCATTTCATCTCAGTAGTCAAAAGCCTCAATTTCCTCAACTCTGAAAAGACCAGCTTTAATGCATGCCAAGCACAGTATTAGACCTCAAAAACCAAGACAGCTCCACGTGGCCACTCCAAACAGGACAGATAATCTGCCAATATAATCGCCGGTTACAGAAACCCACAGTTTAACCCCTGCATCACTTACAGCTGGCCTCGACTGTGGAAAGGCTGAGTGTCAGCAAGAACACCCCAAACCTGGATGCTCCCCAGAGTCTGATTCGTTCGTGAAAACTACCTCCATTAAAACTCTGTACCGAAACGCTGATAATCTACATATACAGAGAGAAAGGAGCTCCACATCCAGGAGACGCGCCTACTTCGTTTTTTCTAACTCTGCAGGAAGGAGTGATACCAGCATTACAGGACTAAGACGTACTAATTCTACACTGATGCAGTAAGTTGTAGGAGACATAATGTTTTAAGATATCATAGGTTTAAACAGGCGAGAGTTAAAAAACAGGTTAGAGCAAGTTTATTTGCAAAGAGAGACAGGAAGGCTCGAGCCCTACGCAGGCAGTCGTGCTAGTATCGAGCCAGGGTTGGGTCGGGAAATTCAGGAAGCAGGGCTGAGTTTTCCCTTCGCCCAGACCTGCGCCCGGTAGTTTGGAAGTCAGGCTTCCAGACATTTTCAAAGGTACAGAACCCACGCTCGACTTCGAGATGCCAAGCGCAACCTGCTTGGGTTGTTTGACCCGAGTTTTATTCAGGGCATAGCAAAGGAGACGTTGCTTAAACCCACTTTTCTTCCTGATTCATACGACAGGCAGAGTGGAGAGGGCTACGGAGCTCGGCGCTATTCACCAGTGCCGGGTGCAGGAGGCGACCAGTCCCTGGAGCAGTCGGGATCCTCCGCCCGAGCCCTGCACGCCCCGCCCCACGCGGAGTCCCGGAGGCCGGAGGGGAAGACCCCAGGGTAGCCTCTTGGGCTTCCCCCTACCCCTTCCCGCCCGCCCAGGGCACAGGATTTCCCGGACGGCTGAGTGCCGCAGGGCCAGCCCGAGCGACCCACCCGAGCCCTACGTTCGGCAGCGGAGCTGGGAACGCACCCAGGCAGGTCCTCGACGCCTGGTCTCCTGGCCCGGTTCTCCGATCTGACAACCCCCGCGCTGCACCGGGTCTCGCTCACCTGGCCTGCACAGCACTGAGCTGACATCGCGGCGGCTAACGCTGAGGGAGCGCTCGCTGGCTCCCCGCGCCGCACCGGCTGTCCTGGCTGCCTCGCGCCTCGAGCGCTTGGCTCAGCTGCAGCTCACAACTTGCACGCAGATCAGCCGCGGCCAAGCGCCTAGGCGCGGAGGCCTGGGTAAAAACAACCGCGGCCAAGCCCCGCCCCGCCGCCGGACCCGCCTCACCCGCCCCCAGCCCCGCCCCGCGCCCGCCCCTTCCCGGGCGCCCGGCGGCGAAGCAGGCTCGCCCGGGGCTCGCACTTCCGCTGGCGTCAGGCGGGTGGGCTGCCGCGATCACTTCCCGGTTGGGGCGCCGAGCTCCGGAGTCGGCCGCCAGCCTTCAGGCCCCACGTTGCGGGTCTGGTGCGCGGTCTGGCCGCGCTCGGGCCCTCGCCAAGGAAGGCGCAGCGCCCCTCCGCCTTCAGATCCGGAGAAAGAGCTTGTTGCTGACTCTAAAAGGTTGGAGCCTTAGTAAGCGATTCCTGTCTGTCCTGCACAGACCAGACCGCCGCGTGCCAACTGGGACAGCCCACCCACGAGATCCTTGTTCGTGAAATCCCTTTCCCTCCCTCATCTGCCAAGAAAACTTTCAACTTTTGGGCTCTGCGCTCCGCCCAAGCTTCCTCGAATCCCTGGGCCCTTGACTGTTCTGCCCTGATTCTGCCCTGACGGCACTTTGTGAGAGATCCATTGAGAGCCCTTTCCGTGCTTCCCTAAATAGTGGTACGTTTTCCACCCTCTCCTCCCGCGCTGTCCCAAGGACTCATTTTATGTCCCTGCTTCCTCACTAAAAAGAGGGCCCAATAATTGCTTGTTCCGTACAGAAGGGAGTGACACCGTCTCTAGGTTTTCTCCCACTCAGATCTGCTGTCCTCACAGCCACCTCCCCAAGAGGAACGAAAGTATTTTTTTTTTCTTTCTGAGACGGAGCTTCACTGTGTCACCCAGGCTGGAGTGCAGTGACGCGATCTCGGCTCACTGCAACCTCTGCTTCCCGGGTTCAAGCAATTCTGCCCCAGCCTCCCGAGTAGCTGGGATTACAGGCACCCGCCACCACGCCCGTCTAATTTTTTTGTGTATTTACTAGAGATGGGGGGGGGTTCACCATGTTGGCAAGGCTGGTCTCGAGCTCCTGACCTCAGGTGATCTGCCTGCTTCGGCCTCCCAAAGTGCTGGGATTACTGGCGTGAGCCACCCCGCCCTGCCAGAATGAAGATATTTCTGTTAATGCGATTTTTGTGCCAATCCCTTTGCTCTTTCAAATAAACATCACCGTACCCATTTTAGCAGTGAGGCAACTGAAGCCCAGACAGGTTAAATAACTTGCCCAAAGCCTCCCAGCAAAGTAGAAGCAGCAAAACTGGGCCTGGAATCCACTCGTCTAATCCCCTGGCACATGACGCAAGGCTTGACCTTAGATGGACTCGTTTCCAGACAGAGCTTTGGCGAAGGAGTGTCTTGGGCAGCTTAGAAGTAGAAGAGGAAAGGTGAATGGGAACCAGGCCTTGGGTTATGAGCTGCGCAGGGTTTTCCAGCATCTCAGATGGAGGCGTTTAGAGGAAGAGATATAATGGAGCAGGTCCTACTCAGAGCCACGAAAAGGAATGAGGACAGTTGGCTCTAACTCAAAACAAAAATAGGGTAAACCCAATCAGTCAAGCGCAGCAACCTGCTCCGTGGCGTTCTGACTCATCAGAAGCTGAGGTTCTCACCAGGACTTTCTAATGAGCTTCGCAGTTTGCTATAGCCGCGGTCACTTCACTTCAGCCTTACTCCTGGCCTGGGGAAACGGGCTGGGCCCCTAGTAGCTCGGGGTGGGAAGAAGGGTGGAGAGGAAGGAGGGGCGAAAAGGGAAGGTGCGAAATCTACAAATGTTCGAGCCAGCTGGAACTCCGATTCCTCTTTGCCTTTTACGGAAATTGACTGCAATCGGAACTCGAGGACCTTTCGCAAGAGACCATTGGGTTAGGGGACAGAGCTGGTAATAGAATCCAGGGCTCCCAACTCTGAATCCTGTGCTCTTTTTGCTGCTGAGGCTCAGGCCACAACACCCCAAATTATGACTGTAGAATACCAAAATATGCTATCCCAAAATACACTTCTTTGGCACATTTCAAGCTGGTTATTCTGAGAAACTGCAGACGCGGGAGTAGTTCTGAAAAGCTGTCCTTTTGTAAAGCAAATTTACATCTATAAAGGAAGTCCACATAGTAAATCTGTGTCAGGAAGGCAGCTGCTCAGAGACAACTTTTGTTACCTGAGAGACTATCTGCGTAACAAGGGAATTTTTTTTTTTTTTAAGACAGAGTCTTGCCCCATCGCCCAGGCTGGAGTGCATTGGCATGATCCCAGCTCACTGCAACCTCTGCCTCCCGGGTTCAAGCGATTATCCTGCCTCAGCCTCTGCAGTAGCTGGGATTACAGGCGCACGCCACCACGCCTGGCTAATTTTTGTGTTTTTAGTAGAGACGGGGTTTCACCATGTTGGTCAGGCTGGTCTTGAACTCCTGACCTTGTGATCTGCCTGCCTCAGCCTCTCAAAGTGCTGGAATTACAGGTGTGAGCCACCACGCGCGGCCACAAGGCAACATTATTTACCATACATTTCCTCTACTAACCCTCCTATAACCTGTGGCGCCTCCCCACTGTCCCCACAGAAGCCCCAAGTCCCTATTTATTTCTAGCTCAGAATGCTATAAGCTTCAATCACCTGGCCCTTCATGTTTTGTGAGATTCCTGTGCTGCTGCCTATGCAGGTAATTAAAATGGTTTTTCTTCTGTTAATCTGTCCTATGTCAATTTAATTTGCAATCCAAGCAAAGAACCTACAAGGGTAGAGGGAAGCCATTTTTCCCTCCCCTGCATTGCTATTTCCATGCCAATGTGAGAGGACTCTGAAATGTGGATGTCTGCCACCTGAAGAAAGAGTCTTAATAACCTGGGGACTTGGCCAGACAGGGTGACTCACACCTGTCATCTCAGCACTTTCAGAGGCTGAGGTGGGTGGATCACCTGTGGTTAGGAGTTCGAGACGAGCCTGGCCAACATGGCAAAACCCTGTCTTGACTAAATATACAAAAAATTAGCCAGGCGTGGTGGTGGGCACCTGTAATTTCAGGTACTCAGGAGGCTGAGGCAGGAGAATCACTTGAATACAGGAGGCGGAAATTGCAGTGAGCCGAGATGGTACCATTGCACCCCAGCCTGGGCAACAAGAGCGAGATTCCATCTCAATAAATAAATAAATGACCTGGGGACTTGTAGCCTCTATTGAAAGGTACCAGAAAAGGATAAAGCCTGAGTTTTCGAGCCAGGAAGTTGCAAATTCTAACTCTACCAAGAAGTGGCTAGGTGACCTCCAAGCTTCAGTTTCCGCATCTTCAAAACCAGGTTAATAGCGTCAGAGGCATTTAAACCAGAGAGACTCCATCTTGAATAGGGACTGTAAAATAAAGCTGAGACCTGCTGGGCTGTATTCCCAGAAAGTTAAGGCATTCTTAGAGGATGAGATGGGGAGTCAGCACAAGATACAGGTCACAAAGACCTTGCTGGTAAAACAGGATGTAGTAAAGGAGCCAGCCAAAACCCACCAAAACCAAGATGGCGACCAAAGTGACCTCTGGTCGTGCCCACTGCTCATTATACACTAATTATAATTCATTAGCATGCTAAAGGACACACCCACCAGCACCAGGACAGTTTACAAACATTAGGGAGTTACCCTATATGATCTGAAGGAGGAAGAACCCTCAGTTCCGGGAATTGCCCACCCATTTCCCGGAAAACTCATGAATAATCCACCCCTTGTTTAGCATATAATCAAGAAATAACTATAGGTATACTTAGTTGAGCAGCCCATGCTGCTACTCTGCCTATGGAGTAGCCATTCTTTATTCCTTTACTTCTCTGATAAACTTTCTTTCACTTTATGTACTTGCCCTGAATTCTTTCCCGCGTGAGGTTCAAGAACCCTCTCTTGGGGACTGGATCAGGACCCCTTTCTGGTAACAATATACTTACTTTCTGTTCAATCACATTTCTACATGACTGTCCATACTTTGTTGAATGTAAACATAAGAATGGACATTTTGGCTGGGCGCGCTGGCTCACGCCTGTAATCCCAGCACTTTGGGAGGCCAAGGCGGGAGGATCATGAGGTCAGGAGATTGAGACCATTCTGGCTAGTACGGTGAAACTCTGTCTCTACTAAAAATACAAAACATTAGCCTGGCGCGGTGGCGGGTGCCTGTAGTCACAACTACTCAGGAGGCTGAGGCAGGAGAATGGCGTGAACCCGGGAGGCGGAGCTTGCAGTGAGCCAAGATCAGGCCACTGCACTCCAGCCTGGACAACAGAGCGAGACTCTGTCTCAGAAAAAAAAAGGAAAATACATTTTTCCTGTATCTTTGGGTCTTCATTCCGAAGGCTCCCATGGCATGTAAAACTATGCTCAAATACATTTGTATGCCTTTTCTTCTTTTAATCTGCCTTGTCAGTTGATTTTCAGTGAACATTCAGAGGGTAAAGGCAAAGTTTGCCCTTCACCCCTACATGGTCAAGCTCAAGATACCAAAAGACATCAGCTGAAAATTCAATCAACTTGCTGAATCACCCACCCCCAAGCTTAGGAAGCATGCTTGAACCCATCTGGCCAAGGCTGGTTTTGCTGGCCAAAGTCCAAGGCCAAGGCTCCAACCAAAGCCCAGGCTTCAGTTGCGGCTCCAGCTCCAGTTCCAGTTCCAGCTCCAGCTCAAATTTCCAAGGGTGCCCATGCACACCCACAGAGGCTCTGGAGGAGAGACCTCTGTCTACCAATGGGAGAACGGAAGGACTCCTGTGAGCCCTGGGCTGCCATCTGCTTCTGCATGGTACCCTTCTTTTCTATTTATACAAACAAACCTGAGGCAGGATCTGTCCATTTAAAAAAATCAAAAAAGGAGGCCAGGCACAGTGGCTCATGCCTATAATCCCAGTACTTTAGGAGGCCTAGGTGGGTGGATCACCTGAGGTTGGGAATTCAAGACCAGCCTGGCCAACATGCTGAAACCTTGTCTCTCCTAAAAATACAAAAATTAGCTGAGAGTGTTGGCACATATCTGTAATCCCAGTTCCTTGGGAGGCTGAGGCAGGAGAATCGCTTGAACCCGGGAGGTGGAGGTTGCAGTAAGCCGAGATCACACTACCGCACTCCAGCCTGGGCAACAGAATGAGACTACATCTCAAAAAAAAAAAGAAAAAGAAAAAGAAAATTAAAAAGTGACAATCTATGCAGGCTCATTCCCCATCCCCAGTCAAAGTTTTTTCAAAGGAATGTGGCCAGATCTGGAGGTTTACCTGCCTTCTGGCTCCGAGGACTTTGCAGTTACTATTTAAGGTCTGGTTAGTAGCTTCCTTTTCATCCGTGGTTGGTTAACAAGAGTAGAGGTAATGCTAGCAAACATAACACAAAACAGTGCCACCTTAATTTTTATTTTAAGTACTCTGCAGACTTTTTCAGGGAAGACTTGATGTTCATAACATGTAGATAATTTTACAGTCAAGCTCTTTTGATGTGGCTTTTTCAGTAACCAGCAGTAACAGACCTGTTTTAATAAGACTGTAGCTCTTGGCAGACCATGTGAAATATTTCCCCCACAAAAATTTTCTTAAATTAACTGAATTAGCTCCTTTTATACAACATAATTATATATATGTATATATAACATAAATATCTAGCTTATAATTTGCTTTTCTCCCTCCTGAATTTGAAGATTTTTTTGGTAGAGTTCAACGATGAGTTTAAAAACACCACACACTGGCTGGGCGTGGTGGCTCACGCCTGTAATCCCGACACTTTGGAAGGCTTAGGTGGGCAGATCACCTGAGGTCAGGAGTTCGAGACCAGCCTGGCCAATATGGTGAAACCCTGTCTCTACTAAAAATACCAAAAGTAGCTGGATGTGGTGGCGGGCACCTATAATCCCAGCTACTCAGGAGGTTGAGACAGGAGAATCGCTTGAACCTGGGACGCGGAAGTTGCAGTGAGCCAAGATCACAACTTTATTAGAAATTTAATTTCCAATTATTCTAATTCTCTAAAACATGAACAACTTTGAAAAAACCTAGTGAAGCATTCTGTTGGTTTTTAAATATAAAAGGAGAAATTTCTTTAATTTTCACTTATGAGGTTTCTAGGAACCTCAGTCTAGTGGATGAAGTTTAATTAATTTCAATTAAAAGTAAACAAGAAAGTATTTATTTAGAAACAAGTAAGTATAAATTTGCAAGCCCCAGGCAAAAAGTAATCAGAGCCCTATAGTGCCCTCACCCCACACACTGTCATTTATTTCTATTAAATTAATATGTGCACAGGTTTTTGTTTGTTTTTGTTTTGTTTTGTTTTTTGAGAGACAGGGTCTCTCTCTGTTGCCCAGGCTGGAAGGCTGGAGCGCAGTGACACCATTATGGCTCACTACAACCTTTACCTCCCAGGCTCAAGTAATCCTCTCACCTCAGCCTCCCGAGTAGCTGGGACTACAGGTGTGTACCACCACAGCCTGGCTAATTTTCGTATTTTTTGTAAATACTGGGTTTCACCATGTTGCCCATGCTGGTCTTGAACTTCTGAGGCCAAGCAATCCACCTGCCTTGGCCTCCCAAAATACGGAGATTACAGGCATGAGCCACTGCACCCAGCAGATGCAAATTTTTTTAAATTTTTTTTTTTTTAAGTAGAGATGGGGTTCCACCATCTTGGTCAGGCTGGTCTCGAACTAATGACCTCGTTATATGCTTGCCTCGGCCTCCCAAAGTGCTAGAATTACAGGTGTGGATTGCCGTGCCTGGCTCTTTTTTTTTTTTTTTCTTTTTTTCTTTCTTTTTTTTTTTGAGACAGAGTCTCACTCTCTTGCCCAGGCTGGAGTACGTTGGTGCAATCTCGGCTCACTGCAACCTTTGCCTCCCGGGTTCAAGCTTTTCTCATGTCTTAGCCTCCCAAGTAGCTGGGATTACAGGCGCCCACCACCACGCCCAGCTAATTTTTGTATTTTTAGTAGAGGCGGGGTTTCACCATGTTGGTCAGGTTGGTCTCGAACTCCTGACCTCAGGTGATCCACCCGCCTTGGCCTCCCAAAGTGCTGGGATTACAGGCATGAGCCACCACACCTGGCAATTTTTTTAATTTTTAAAGTAAAAATTTTTAACGTCAAGATTTTACAAATTGACATTGACATAAAACGTGTCCAAATATTACAAAAAATAAAATGAAAAAATATCCTCTCCAGTCTCCATACCTTACCTTCTAGCCCCTACTCCGGAGGCAACCACTTTCAATTATTCTAACAGTTTTCCCCTATTCACTTCCATATACACACACACACACACACACACACATATATATATATATTTTGAGATAGAGTTTCGCTGTCTCACTCAGACTGGAGTGCAATGGCGCAATCTCGGCTTACTGCAACCTCCGCCTCCCAGGTTCAAGTGATTCTCCTGCCTCAGCCTCCCGAGTAGCTGGGATTATAGACATGCACTACCATGCCTGGCTAATTTTTTTTTTTTAGACAGAGTCTTTCTCACTTGCCAGGCTGGAGTGCAGTGGCACCATCTCGGCTCACTGCAACCTCCGACTCCCTGGTTCAAGTGATTCTCCCAACTCTGCCTCCCGAGTAGCTGGGATTACAGGCACACGCCACCACGCCCAGCTAATGTTTTGTATTTTTAGTAGAGATGGGGTTTCACCATGTTGGCCAGGATGGTCTCGATCTCCTGACCTCGTGATCCGCCCACCTTGGCCTCCCAAAGTGCTGGGATTACAGGCATGAGCCACTGTGCCTGGCCTTTTAGTTTTGTTTTGTTTTTGGATCATAGTCTTGCTCTGTCACCCAGGCTGGAGTGTAGTGGTGTGATCTCAGCTCACTGCAACCTCCGTCTCCCAAGTTCAAGCAATTCTCTGCCTCAGCCTCCTGAGTAGCTGGGATTATAGGCACCTGCCACCATGCCTGGCTAATTTTTTTGTATTTTTTAGTAGAGACTGGGTTTCACCATCTTGGTCAGGCTGGTCTTGAACTCCTGACCTTGCGATCCACTCACCTCAGCCTCCTAAAGTGCTGGGGTTATAGGCGTGAGCCACCGCACCCAGCCCCAGCTAATATTTTTGTATTTTTAGTAGAGACGGGGTTTCATCATGTTGGCCAGGCTGGTCTCGAAACTCCTGACTTCAAGTGATTCACCCGCCTCAGCCTTCCAAACTGCTGGGATTACAGGCATGAGCTATGGTGCCTAGCCAATATCCCATTCCCCTTCCCTTTTTTTTTTCAGTAGAGACAGGGTTTCACCATGTTGACCAGGCTGGTCTCGAACTCCTGACCTCAGGTGATCCGCCTGCCTCAGTCTTCCAAAGTGCTGGGATTACAGGCATGAGCCACTGTGCCTGGCCTCATATTTTCAAATAGTGTTCTTCTGCTGTTATTTCCTGATGTGTGGGCAGTATTTATTTTGCAGTTTCTTTTATGTTCCATTTAGGTTGAATTCTCAACCCACTTCCACCTGCCCCCTTGCCAATCTAATTACATCACAGTTTTCATAAAATCTATCAGCTAACATGTAATTATGTCTAGTAAAAATTATGCATTGCATAGTCACATAGTATACAATATTAGTATTTTTTGTCTACTTTTATTTTCCAATTTCATCCCTCCTGTTAGAGGCAGTGTATTCTAGTGGTTAGGGTTAGAACCCCCTGGAACCGGACCCTGGAATCAAATTTGTTCTTTACCATTTTTTAGGTCTGTAATCTTGAGGAAGTGACTTTATTTCTCTGTACCTCAGTTTCGTCCTCTACAAAATAAGGAGAGTTCATACATTTATACACAGTGAAGTACAATAACATATAGCATGCGTTAAGTTCTTGGGTTATATATTACTTGAATGGTTTTCTATGTACTTGTTCTTGCTTCTCCACTTGTCCATCTGATCTGTCATAATCCTTTTTTTTTTTTTGGAGATGGACTCTCACTCTGTCGCCCAGGCTGCAGTGCAGTAGTGCGATCTCAGCTCACTGCAAGCTCTGCTGCAGCCTCCTGAGTAGCTGGGACTACAGGTACCTGCCACTACGCCCAGTTAATTTTTGTCTTTTTAGTAGAGATGGGGTTTTACCATACTGGTCTTGAACTTCTGGCCTCAACGAGTGCTGGCTTCCCCCCGCCTCAGCCTCCCAAAGTGCTGGGATTACAGGCGTGAGCCACCATGACTCTTTTTTCATATCATAATCCTTTTTTTTCTTCTTCTTTTGAGGTGAGGTTTCTCTCTGTCACCTACCTAGGATGGAGTGCGATGGCACAATTTTGGCTCACAGCAGCCTCAACCTCCCGGGCTTGAGCAATCTTCCTGCCTCAGCCTCCTGAGCCTCTAGGACTACAGATGGCTAAATTTTGTAATTTTTGACCAGGCTGGTCTTGAACTCTTGGCCTCAAGTGACCCTCTCACCTCGCCCTCCCAAAGTCCTGGGATTACAGGTGTGAGCCACTGTGCCAGGCCTGTCAAAATCCCTTTTTCCCAGATGATCATCCATGTCAGACAGTCTGTCATTCCACTTTCCCTGAGGGCCCTGTCTTGGTTCCAGAGACCTCTGCACTACTGCAGTCTGGATTCCTCCAGGTTGCTGCTGCACTTTCATCCTGGGACTCCCCTTTGCCACTTTCTTCTGCTGCTGTGGTTTTCTGGAGCTGGCGCCCTCCTTCTTGGTTTACTCCCTCATTTTGGTGGAGCATCATATCAGAAGTTTGTGGACTCCAGAACTCCTGCTTTTAACCCCGTGTGAACTTTCCTTGAGCTGCCCAACTTGAAATAAAAATCGTTCTTTTTTTTTTTTTTTTTGAGACGGAGTTTCGGTCTTACTGCCCAGGCTGGAGTGCAATGGCGCGATCTCAGCTCACCACAACCTCCGCCTCCCAGGTTCAAGAGATTCTCCCGCCTCAGCTGCCCGAGTAGCTGGGATTACAGGCATGCGCCATCACGCCCAGCTGATTTTGTATTTTTAGTAGAGACGGGGTTTCTCCATGTTGGTCAGGCTGGTCTTGAACTCCCGACCTCAGGTGATCCACCCACCTCAGCCTCCCAAAGTGCTAGGGTTAAAAGTTGTTCATTTTTCTTGTTAACATTAATCTCTTAATTTTGCCTTCAATCTACCTTTAATTCCATTACCTCGCCTATTTCCTCTCTTCCAAGCATTTTCAGTTCTTCCTTTCTATTGAATCATTCTCAAGCTACAAACTGGGTCAGATTTTTCCTAAATTAAACAACAAACCGCTCTTTGGCCCAGCTACCATCGTTTCTCCTTTTCTTTGTCCTAAACTACAAAACAAAGCTTGGTGCTCCATGCTCCAGATCCCTCTCTGGCTTGGCTCTACCCATGCAGCTCACCCAAGATCACTGGCGCCTCCTGCAGCCTCCCACCTGCTTTTGACAGGAGTAGCTCCTTAAAATGGTTTACTATTTAACTATGTATCCAAAGGCAAAAAGAAAATTTAATGTAACTACTAATTCTTAATTATTCTTAATGACCGCAATAGGTTAGCAGAGTATTGCCTGGTCATGATTTTTAGGGGAGCTGCTTAAGGGAACAAGAGAAATTCTTTTGTACTATTCATCAGTTAGTTTGTAAGTGCGGAAAGCTAATGATTCTTCAGCACTGTAATGGTGCTTTAAAAGTTTTAAATGGTGCTTTAAAACCACTGTAATGGTGCTTAGTGGATCATGAGGTCAGGAGTTCCAGACCAGCCTGGCCAACATAGTGAAACCCCGGCTCCACTAAAAATACAAAAAAAAATTAGCCAGGCGTGGTGGCGGACACCTGTAGTCCCATCTACTTGGGAGGCTGAGGCAGGAGAATTGCTTGAACCCAGAAGGTGGAGGTTGCAGTGAGCTGAGACTGCAACACTGCATTCCAGCCTGGGCGACAGAGTGAGACTAACTCAAAAAAAAAAAAAAAAAAGTTTTGCCTTAGTATTTTAAAGATTCTCCCTTTAATGCCTTTCACATTACCAATTTGCATGGCAAGTCCTTTGAGTGTAGATAGTACAAAGGAAAATCTCCTTTACACACCCCAGGGAACCCAAATTCCAAATTAATGAAGAGAGTAGAGAGTTGCTCAACAGGTTTTGCAGCCCTGTTCAACCCTTCTGGGAACAAATTAATTTTTTAAGTCCTCTTAGATTAGGAGACTACTCTTGATATATTTTTTTCTAAGTTGAATCAGGTACACTCAGATTTTGAGTTATAATCCTTTGTGTCAAGGAAACTGGACTGGGCACAGTGGCTCACGCGTGTATCCCAGCACTTTGGGAGGCCGAGGCAGGATGATGGCTTGAGGTCAGGTGTTCCAGATCAGCCTGGGCAACATAGTGAGACTCCGTCTGTCTCTACAAAAAAAATTAAAAAATTACAGTGTGGTGGTGCATGCCTGTGGTCCCAACTATGCAGGAGGCTGAGGCAGGAATATCGCTTGAACTCACAGGAGGCTTGAACTCACAGGAGGCGGCAGTGAGCTGGGATCATGCCACTGTACTTCAATCTGGGTGACAGAGAGATACCCTGTCTCAAAATATATAATATATATTTTATATTTTTCATATATATGAAAACTATTTTTTTTTTTTTTTTTTTTTTTTTTTTTTTTTTTTTTGAGGCGGAGTCTCACTCTGTCGCCCGGACTGGAGTGCAGTGGCCAGATCTCAGCTCACTGCAAGCTCCGCCTCCCGGGTTTACGCCATTCTCCTGCCTCAGCCTCCTGAGTAGCTGGACTACAGGCGCCCGCCACCTCGCCCGGCTAGTTTTTGTATTTTTAGTAGAGACGGGGTTTCACCGTGTTAGCCAGGATGGTCTCGATCTCCTGACCTCGTGATCCACCCGTCTCGGCCTCCCAAAGTGCTGGGATTACAGGCTTGAGCCACCGCGCCCGGCCAATATGAAAACTATTTAGAGAGGCTTTGCCTCCTTAAGTAAAATACATGATAATCTTTGAATTTTTTTTAATCTCCATTTTCTTCACTTAGAAATATTTGGGTAAATTATTATAGTCACTATTCAACTTTATTATAAAATTTAAAAAACATTTTTTTTTTTTTTTTTTGAGGCGGAGTCTCGCTCTGTCGCCTGGACTGGAGTGCAGTGGCCGGATCTCAGCTCACTGCAAGCTCCGTCTCCCAGGTTTACGCCATTCTCTGCCTCAGCCTCCCGAGTAGCTGGGACTACAGGCGCCCGCCACCTCGCCCGGCTAGTTTTTTTTTGTATTTTTAGTAGAGACAGGGTTTCACCGTGTTCGCCAGGATGGTCTCGATCTCCTGACCTCGTGATCCGCCCGTCTCGGCCTCCCAAAGTGCTGGGATTACAGGCTTGAGCCACCGCGCCCGGCCTAAAAAACATTTCTTAACAGAGCTCATGCCTGTGATTCTGAATAGCATGGAAAATTATTCTGACTTCTTTGGTTTTAAAATCAATTCAAAAAACTTTCCACATCCTGATTTCAGGTAAACACATTCAGCTATGTTTGAGGCTGAGAGGGGAAAGAAAAAAACATACAAAGGCGAGACAAGTCTATCTTTTCAGTTTTCTTGGTTAATCCATTCTAATTAATTTCCTGAGAGGAAGTACAAGAGGTTAGGCCATTTCTTCAAACAACAGCACTATGTGTTGACTTATCTTTTTAATGTGTATTTAAAGAGCGGACTCCTGTCAGTTTCTTTTAAATTCACTTTATAAGATGCACACTTTGAAGTAAGCTCTCTTTGGAGGTGCTTGGTTTTAAAAGAACCACTGCCAGCTCACTGCCTGTGCAACCATATAGTTCCATGAAAATCAACAAAAGGCCTTCATTGTGGGTTTCACTTGGAAGATGTTTACATTGTTCTATGAAGGTTAGAAAGGCGGAAGGAGCTCCCTGAGGTTTTATAGGAAGACTGTCCAGCCTGTTTATTCATAATGGGATTTCGGTTACAGAAGAACATTTAAATTCAACAGAAGGAGAATTTTAAATGGCTGAGAAAAGATGATAAGAAAATGTTCATAGACTATTTCATTTTGTTTCCCTCTTTAATGAAAAGGGAGAAGACACTCAATGAAGAAAGTTAATGACTCTGAAGTCCAAATGAGAAGTTTAGAAACTTCTTGAAAAAAAAAGAAAAAGTATGCATTTATTAAATGACATTACTCAATCAATAATTTTGGATATTTTCTTTTTGTGTTTTTTCCCATGCTAATTCTACAAACTGAAGCAAGAATAAATGTTATTATTATTATTTTTTTCTCAAGATGGAGTCTTGCTCTATCACCCAGGCTGGAGTGGTGCAGTGGTGTGATCTCTGCTCACTGCAACCTTCGCTTCCTGGATTCAAGCAATTCTCCTGCCTCAGCCTCCCGAGTAGCTGGGATTACAGGCACCTGCCCCCGTGCCCGGCTAATTTTTGTATTTTTAGTAGAGACGGGGTTTCACCATGTTGGCCAGGCTGGTCTCAAACTCCTGACCTCTTGATCCGCCCGCCTCAGCCTCCAAAAGTGCTGGGATTACAGGCATGAGCCACTGTGCCAGGCCAAGAGTAAATGTTCTTATGACTTTGCTTTATTTAAAAGAAGCAGACTGGCCGGGTACAATGGCCCACACCTGTACTCCCAGCACGTTGGAAGGCCGAGGCGGGCAGATCACCTGAGGTCAGGAGTTCAAGACCAGCTTAGCCAACATAGTAAAACCTCGTCTCTACTAAAATTACAAAAAATGGCTGGGCTTGGTGGTGCACGCGCCTATAACCCCAGCTACTCAGGGGCTGAGGCAGGAGACTCGCTTGAACCTGGGAGGTGGAGGTTGCAGTGAGCTGAGATCATGCCACTGAACTCCAGCCTGGTGAACAGAGCGAAACTCTTGTCTCAAAAACAAGAACAACCAAAAAACCACAGTGGACTTCTACTCCATCTTCAGACTATGTTTCTGAAGAAGCAAATGGTGTCCTAAGCACGTTCATTTCTGATCTACCACTCAAAATATGAAATTCAACATAGGTGTATGTGACTTGAGCCACAGTAATCTGAGGCAGGCAACAGGCATCAAATTTTGCTTACTGGGACATGGGACCAATTAGTGGAAAGCACAGAGTTAAAGCCACATTGTAGACTTGAAAGTGGAAGGGTAAAACTAAGAGAAGGAAGAAAGCAAAAGGCTGGCCACTGAGCAGAGAAAAGGCTCAACTGGATTCTCTCTCAAAAACTTTAGGTAGTAATTTGTGAAAATTGCTGTTGTCAACCTCCAGATTTACCACCTAGCTCCTGAAAAGCTACTGGTGATGACTTCACACCCTCATCAAGGAGATAACTTTGAGAGGTTTCTCATTTAGAAGTACAAGATTTCAGTCAGGCATGGTGACTCACACCTGTAATCCCAGCACATTGGGAGGCTGAGGAGGGCGGATCACTTGAGATCCAGGAGTTTGAGACCAGCCTGGCCAACATGGTAAAACCTCATCTCTACTAAAGATACAAAAATTAGGCCGGGCGCGGTGGCTCAAGCCTGTAATCCCAGCACTCTGGGAGGCCAAGACAGGCGGATCACGAGGTCAGGAGATTGAGACCATCCTGGCTAACGCGGTGAAACCCCGTCTCTACTAAAAAATACAAAAAACTAGCCGGGCGAGGTGGCGGGCGCCTGTAGTCCCAGCTACTCCAGAGGCTGAGGCAGGAGAATGGTGTAAACCCAGGAGGCGGAGCTTGCAGTGAGCTGAGATCCGGCCACTGTACTCCAGCCTGGGCGACAGAGCGAGACTCCGTCTCAAAAACAAACAAACAAACAAACAAAAAATACAAAAATTAGCTGGATGTGGTGGTGTGTGCTGTAATCCCTGCTACTCTGGAGGCTGAGGCAGAATTGCCTGAACCCAGAGGTAGAGGTTGCAGTGAGCCAAGATTGTGCCACTGCATTCCAGCCTGGGCCACAGAGTGAGACTGTCTCAAACAAACAAACAAAACCCAAGAGGACTGGGGTTTTGAAATGGCAGGCTTTGTAATCCCAGCAATTTCAGAGGCCAATGTGTGAAGATGCCTTGAGGCCAGCAGTTCAAGACCAGCCTAGGCAACATAATGACTCTCTCTCTTCAAAAAATACAAATAAAACATTAACCAGGCATGGTGGCATGTGCTTGTAGTCCTAGTTACTCAGGAAGCCAAGGTGGGAGGATGGTTTGAACCCAGCAGAGAGCTATGATTGTGCCTGTACTCCAGCCTGGGTGACAGAGTGAGACACTGTCTCAAAAAATAAAAAAAGAAAAGGCAAACTGAATGACAACTTTTATCTCCCTTCTTTCTCGGTATCTATACTTATTCTTTTAAGTGATGGTGAAGGAATAAAAGAAAAAAGTTCCCCACAGTAAAATAAATGGGAGTGGTGAGAGATATCAAGTAAATGATATGGAATAAATAGTCTTTTTTTTTTTTTTTTTTTTGAGACGGAGTCTTGCTCTATCGCCCAGGCTGGAGTGCAGTGGCCAGATCTCAGCTCACTGCAAGCTCCGCCTCTCGGGTTTACGCCATTCTCCTGCCTCAGCCTCCCGAGTAGCTGGGACTACAGGTGCCCGCCACCTCGCCCGGCTAGATTTTTGTATTTTTTAGTAGAGACGGGGTTTCACCGTGTTAGCCAGGATGGTCTCGATCTCCTGACCTCGTGATCCGCTCGTCTCGGCCTCCCAAAGTGCTGGGATTACAGGCTCGAGCCACCGCGCCCGGCCAAATAAATAGTTCTTAAATGATGTAACTGTATTGCTGAGCTAGCCAAAGTGAAATCACAATGATACGCCATTTTACATCTACTAGATTGCAAAAATTAAAAATACAATAACAAGTGTTGAAAATGTTAGAAAATGCTTAAAACAGTCCTGATGTAGCCAGGTGTGGTGGCTCATGCCTATAATCCCAGCACTTTGGGAGGCTGAGGTGGGTGGATCACCTGAGGTCAGGAGTTCGAGACCAGCCTGGCCAACATGGTGAAACCCCATCTCTACTAAAACTACAAAAATCAGCCTGGTGTGGTAGCACACACCTGTAATCCCAGCTATTTGGGAGGCTGAGGCAGGAGAATTGGTTTGAACCTGGGAGGCAGAGGTTACAGTGAGCCAAGATCATGCCACTGCACTCCAGCCTGGGTGACAGAGTGAGACTCTGTCTTAAAACAAAACAAAACAAAACAAAAAAACCAGTCCTGATGTATAGTAAGTTTTATATAACTTTTTGCTATTATTATTATCATCATTGTAGTATTACTACTACTATAAACACTGCTAATCTTTGGTTAGTTATATATGTCTTTTCCTAGTATGTGGCTACTATCTTTATAGTATTTCGTTGGTTTTTAAAACAATTTATTAGAGAGATAGGGAATCTCTCTATGTTGCCTGGGCTGGATTTGAACTTCTGGGCTCAAGCCATTCTCCCTCGGTGGTCTTCCACCTCAGTCTCCTGCAGCTGGGACTTCAGGCACATGACACCTATAGTGTTTTTTGATTATGAGAAATTCACTTTTTTTTCTTTTTTTTTTTGAGATGGAGTCTCGCTCTGTCGCCCAGGCTGGAGTGCAATGGCACGATCTCAGCTCACTGCTACCTCCGCCCCCCAAGTTCAAGTGATTCTCCTGCCTCAGTTTCCTGAGTAGCTGGGATTACAGGCGCCCACCACTATGCCTGGCTAAGTTTTGTATTTTCAGTAGAGACGGGGTTTCACTATGTTGGCCAGGCTGGTCTTGAACTCCTGACCTCAAGTCATCCACCCACCTCGGCGTCCCAAAGTGCTGTGATTACAAGCATGAGCCACCGCACCCGGCTGAGAAATTCTTCACTTTAATGTAGAAGATTCCTTTTGTCTTAAGAAATCCTTCCCTACATAAAGTTGTAGAGATATTCTCCTGCATGAAAATAAAGATATTCCTCATGTATATATTTTTAAAATTATATAGTGTTGCTTCTGTGATTTCTTTTTGTGTGTAGGTTTAGGTAGGGATCTAATTTTCTCCCAGTGTGACCAGCCAATTTTTCCTGTACCTATTATTAAATATACTTTCCCTGTTCATCTGCAATGCTCTCTAAGTCATGAATCAAGTTTCTATATATGCATGGGTCTGTTTCCTGGGCTCTTTATTACATTTTATTTGTCTATTTATCAATCCCTGCACCTATATATACCATATAATTTAATTTAATTAATTTATTTATTTAAGATGGAGTCTCACTCTGTCAGCCAAGTTGGAATGCAGTGGCACAATCTCAGCTCACTGCAACCTCCCCCTCCCAGGTTCAAGCGAATCTCCTGCCTTAGCCTCCTGAGTATCTGGGACTATAGGCATGTGCCATCATGCCCGGCTAATTTTTGTATTTTTAGTAGAGATGGGATTTCACTATGTTGGCCATGATGGCCTCAATCTCTTGACCTTGTGATCTGCCTGCCTCAGCCTCCCAAAGTGCTGGGATTATAGGCATGAGCCACCGCACCCGGCCATGCCGATATTTCTGAAATGCAGATGCATGTTACCCTCTGTGTTGGCCAAGTGGTGGGCTTGCCATGGTTATCTTTGCCTGACACCTTCTGGTAACAGCAAGAAAGTGCCAGCATCAAAACTTGAAGAATGGATGTCAGTGACTTAGAATAAAATTTCTGGGACAAGAGTGAGTAGTTTTTAGGAAATGCTGCTTCGCCAGTGCTCTTGATGCCCCTGAGACAACTTTTTTTTTTTTTTTTTTGCAATGAAGTTTCACTCTTATTGCCTAGGCTGGAGTGCAGTGGTGCCATCTCTGCTAGCTGCAACCTCCGCCTCCCAGGCTCAAGTGATTCTCCTGCCTCAGCCTCCTGAGTAGCTAGGATTACAGGCATGTGCCATCACACTCGGCTAATTTTGTATTTTTAGTAGAGACAGGGTTTCTCCATGTTGGTCAGGCTGGTTTCAAACTCCTGACCTCAGATGATCCACCTACCTCGGCCTCCCAAAGGAGGTGGAGGCTGCAGTGAGCCAAGATCATTCCACAACACTCCAGTCTGGACAACAGAGCAAGACTCCATCTCAAAATAAACAAATAAATAAAATAATAATAATACAATAAAAATGCCTCCTGCTCATGTGAAAATTCTATTTCTGTGATACCCCTTTCTATGTCTCATTCACGTCTTGCACTCCTGTGGCAGAAACTGCTAGCTATTCACCCCAATACCTTTGTCCTCTCTAAGAACTCTCAAACCAGGCAAGGTCAGCACAAGAAAAGAACACGAAAATCTCATTCATGGACATATGTGGAAAATTCCTAAATGAAATACAAGAATCACTTCCACTTTCATCCCATTGGCTAGAACATGTAGTCCCATGACAATATCTAGTTGCAAAGACAACTGGGAAATTTACTCTAGACAGCCTTGTGACCAAATAAAAACTGGTTTTACATTTTCTTTTTTTTTTTTTTGAGACAGAGTCTCGCTCTGTCACCCAGGCTGGAGTGCTGTGGCCAGATCTCAGCTCACTGCAAGCTCCTCCTCCCGGGTTCACGCCATTCTCCTGTCTCAGCCTCCCGGGTAGCTGGGACTACAGGCGCCGCCACGTCGCCCGGCTAGTTTTTTGTAGTTTTTAGTAGAGACGGGGTTTCACCGTGTTAGCCAGGATGGTCTCGATCTCCTGACCTCGTGATCCGCCCGTCTCGGCCTCCCAAAGTGCTGGGATTATAGGCTTGAGCCACCGCGCCCGGCCTGGTTTTACATTTTCAAGGAAATCATTTCCCCCTCCCTCCACTCAGCAATAAGGTCAAGATAAGCAAGTTTCCTTACTGTTGCCTTAAGAACATTTATTTCTAGTTTACCTGCACACAGAGGGCTTAGCCTTTGTAGACCCAACTTTATGAGGAAACCTTCTGTTAGACTTTGAGGCTGGACACGGTGGCTCACGCCTGTAATCCCAGCACTTCGGGAGGCCCAGGTGGGCAGATCATGTGGTCAGGAGTTCCAGCGACACAGTGAAACTCCATCTCAAAAAAAAAAAAGAAAAAGACTTTGAAATGGCCTTGTCACCTACCCTCCTGCATTTGACTCAGCCGACAAAATTAAAATTAAAATTCACCAAGATTTGGAGATGCCCTGAGGGAAGGTTCTGGTTTCTTGCTTCCTCTGAATTCCTGCTTTCCCTTGCCTTTTTTTTTTTTTTTTTTTTTTTGCTAGCTCAGCAATACAGTTACATAATTTTAAAAATATTCACTCCTGCCTGTGTACTTGTTTTACTGGGAAGCTTGTCCATGATATGTAGACACCATCTTGCCTAAGGAGTAGTTCACCCTGATATTTTCAGAGGTGTGTTTAATACAACTTCAAACGACAGCTAATCTTCATCTTACACAAAGTATTTCAGAGAATAGAAAAGAAGGAAAGTTACACAAATCATTTTCCAAGACTTGTTTAACTTTGATACTCAAACCAGACAAGGTCAGCGCGCGCGCGCACACACACACACACACACACACACAGAATTAAAAATCATTCTCATATATAAATATAGATGGAATTATGACTGAACTTTCCAGTTAAATGAGCTAATAAATTCTCTTTTGTTCTTAAAAAGCAAAAATGAAAAACATTGCTCATAAACATAGTGTTAAAATCCCCAAATAAAATACAAGCAAATCCAATTCTAGAAAAAAATAACATGATTCAATAATAATTCCATAGCCGGGCATGGTAGCTCAGCCCGGTAATCCCAGCACTTTGGGGGGCCAATGTGGGCAGATCACCTGAGGTCAGGAGTTCAAGACCAACCTGGCCGACATGGTGAAACCCCATCTCTACTAAAAATACAAAAATCTGCTGGGTATGGTGTTACATGCCTGTAATTCCAGCTACTCGGGAGGCTGAGGCAGGAGAATCACTTGAACCTGGGAGGTAGAGGTTGTAGTGAGCCAAGATCACACTACTGCACTCCAGCCTAGGCGACAGAGAGAGACTTCATCTCAAAATAATAGTAATAATAATAATAATTCCATGATGGGTGTTTTGGGTTTTTTGTTTTTGTTGTTTTGAGACAGGGTCTCCTTGTGTTGCCCAGGCTGGAGTACAGTGGCATGATCTCAGTTCACTGCAACCTCCGCCTCCTGGGTTCAAGCAATTCTTGTGCCTCAGCCTCCCCAGTAGGTGGGATTACAGGTGCATGCCACCACGCCTAGCTACATTTCTTTATTCTTTATAGAGATGGGGGTCTCACCACGTTCATCAGGCTGATGTTGAACTCCTGGATTCAAGCAATCCTTCTGCCTCCACCTCCCAAATTGGTGGGATTACAAGTGAGAACCACTGTGCCCAGTGTTTTTGTTTTTTTTTAAATAAATTTTATTGTGTATATTTCAGGTTTACAACATGATGTAACAGGATATATATAGATAGTAAAATGGTTACTGTAGTGAAGCAAATTAACATAACTTTGACCTCACATAGTTACATTTCTGTATGTGACAAGAACAGCTCAAATCTATTTATTTAACAAAAATGTCTAATATAATACTTTATTACCTATAGTCCTCATGTTGTACATTGGATCTCTAGACTTATTCTTTCCACATATCTACTAATTTGCATCTTTTGACCTAAATCTTCCATCTCTTCCCCACCCCACAATGATGGTTTAACAACAGAAAATATGTCAATGTGGCCAGGCTCGGTGGCTCCGTGAGCCTGTAATCTCAGCACTTTGGGAGGCCAAGGTGGGCAGATCACTTGAGGCCAGGAGTTGGAGACCAGCCTGACCAAGGTGGTGAAATCCTGTCTCTACTAAAATACAAAAATTAGCCCGGCATGGTGGCAAGTGCCTGTAATCTCAGCTACTCAGGAGGATGAATTGGGAGAATCTCTTGAACCTGGGAGGCAGAGATTGCGTGAGCCCAGATCACCCCACTGCACTTCAGCCTGGGCGACAGAGTGAGCCTGTCTCAAAAAGAAAGAGGCTGAGCACAGTGGCTCACGCCTATAATCCCAGCACTTTGGGAGGCTGAGGCGAGTGGATCACCTGAGGTCAGAAGTTCAAGACCAGCCTGGCCAATATGCTAAATCCCTGCATCTACTAAAAATACAATAATTAGCTGGGCGTGGTGGCGGGCGCCTGTAATCCCAGCTATTTGGGAGGCTGAGGCAGGAGAATCACTTGAACCTGGGAAGCAGAGGTTGCAGTGAGGCGAGATTGTGCCACTGCACTCCAACCTGGGTAACAAGAGTGAAACTCAGTCTCAAAAAAAAAAAAAAGAGGCCGGGTGCAGTTGCTCACACCTGTAATCCCAGCACTTTGGGAGGCCCAGGTAGGCAGATCACCAGAGGTCAGGAGTTCAAGACCAGCCTGGCCAACATGGTAAAACCCCGTCTCTACTGAAAATACAAAAAAATTAGCTGGGAGTGGTGGTGTGCACCTGTAATCCCAACTACTTGGGATGCTGAGGCAGGAGAATCACTTGAACCTGGAAGGCAGAGATTGTAGTGAGCTGAGATTGCGCCCCTGCACTCTAGCCTGGGTGACAGAGCAAGACTCCATCTCAAAAAAAAAAAAAAAAAAAAAAAAGGAAAGGAAAAGAAAGGGAAGGAAATATATCAACATAATTTAATTTACCAGATTAACAGATTTAAGGAGAAAGCCACATGGTTCTTGCAATAGATGTGGAATCAGAGAACATTTGATAAAAGTCAATATTCATTCACGACAAACTAGAAATAGAAGGAAACTTCCTTAACCTGGTAAATGGACCCTACCTAAGACATTCAACACTTGTTCAAGTTCTGCATAATTAGAAGCTAGACATGGCTCTGACTTTGTGTGAAAATAACACAAGGAAAGAGTCAGGCTGCTTGTCCCGGTCTAGGTAATATGCCGTTAGTTATTTCTCCTAAATGAGCAACTTCCCCCAAGTCATCTCCTCCCAGAAGAGTAGTTCGCTTTTCTAGGTTAATCACTATTCCTTCAAAGTCTGGTCACTAACCCCTGACCACTGGACACATGTAGGAGTACCCTCATGATCATCTAGTTCAAGCCACTTATCTTACAGGTGACATCTATGAAGTCCATAGTAAAAGGCCCGAGGTAAAATACGAGTTCAGCTAATGGCACACCTGAGATTGGGATCCGGGCCTTCCTATACCCAGTCCCTCCTCCTTACACTTCTCTCTCATGAGCAAAATCAAATGCTACTCAATTTCTTATGCAGCTTAATGATTTCCTTTAAGGTTCTGGGCTTCTCTGGATGCTTATGACCTCAGGGGCTTACCTTATTTCCTTTGTTTTGAGACGAAGTCTTGCTCTGTTGCCCAGGCTGGAGTGCAGTGGCTTGATCTCAGCTCACTGCAACCTCTGTCTTCCAGGTTCAAGTGATTCTCCTGCCTTAGTCTCCCAAGTAGCTGGGATTACAGGCACGAGTCACCATAGCCAGCTAATTTTTTTTTTTTTTTTTGAGACGGAGTCTCACTCTGTCCCCCAGGCTGGAGTGCAGTGGCGTGATGTCGGCTCACTGCAAGCTCCGCCTCCTGGGTTCACACCATTCTTCTGCCTCAGCTTCCCAAGTAGCTGGGCAGCTGCCACCACGCCCGGCTAATTTTTTGTATTTTTAGTAGAGATGGGGTTTCACTATATTAGCCAGGATGGTCTCAATCTCCTGACCTTGTGATCCACCCACCTCGGCCTCCCAATGTGCTGGGATTACAGGTGTGAGCCACCGCGCTTGGCCAATGCCCAGCTAATTTTTTGTATTTTTAGTAGAGACAGGGTTTCACCATATTGGCCAGGCTGGTCTTGAACTCCTGACCTCAAGTAATCCACCTGCCTCGGCCTTCCGAAGTGCTGGGATTACAAGTGTGAGCCACCGTGCCTAGCTGTTTCCTTTTATTTTGTTTTAGAGACAGGGTGTTTCTCTGTCACCAGGCTGGAGTGCAGTGGCATGATTATGGTTCACTGAAGCCTCAACGTCCTGTGCTCAAGCAATCCTCCCACCTCAGCCTCCTCAGTAGCTGGGACTATAGGCACTGGCCACTATGCCCAGCTAATTTTTCATTTTTACTAGAGACGAGGTCTCTCTACATTGCCCAGGCTCGTCTCAAGCTCCTGGGCTCAAGTGATCCTCCCACAGTGTTATGATTACTGGTGTGAGCCACCAAGCCTGGTCTACCTTCTGTCTTGAGTGGCAATACTGGGAGGGGGTGAAGGAAGAGGGAGGGCAGGTCAAATGAAATGTGCTAGAGACGCAAACTTTCCCAGAAGTAAGGGAATGCCTATTTTTATTTATTTTTTGAGACAGAGTCTCACTCTGTCGTCCAGGCTGGAGTGCAATGGCGTGATCCTGGCTCACTGCAACCTCTGCCTCCCAGGTTTAAGAGATTCTCCTGCCTCAGTCTCCCGAGAAGCTGGATTACAGCACGTGCCACCACACCCTGCTAATTTTTGTATTTTCAGTAGAGACCAGGTTTCCCTATGTTGCCAGGCTGGTCTTGAACTCTAGACCTCAAGTGATCCACCTGCCTTGGCTTCCCAAAGTGCTGGGATTACAGGGGTGAGCCACTGCGCCCAGCCAGGAATGCTTATTTTTAGGATCAAGTTAGGGTAGGGAGTTAAAGAAGCCCAAGGGGGCTTTGAGGAAGTAGGGGGTCACATTGCAGGAGGTAGGAGGGACAGTCCACAGTGTATGATTGTGCAAGTTGTGGATGGTGTGACTTTCAGAGGTACCAGTCACATCATACTCATTGCAGATTTGTGTGTGTATTACAACAATCTTGGAGGCAGATGACAGCAAAGAATCCTGAAGGAACATTCTGGAAAGGTACCACTAGTACTAACCGTACTGCTGAGGAGAGGGTCCAATTGCATCAGGGTGGGAATAGGATCTGGGGATGCGTCTGCCTTACTTGATTCTATAATTCAGTCCTGGGTACCACAGCCAGATACTACACAGCAGGAATTCCTGTGGGGAGCAATGGATTCCAAGCTCCAGCTCTTTCTTCCCCTGGGCTCTTCTTTTCACCCTGGCTCTGCCAGGAACCAGCTTCAACTAGTCACCTACTGCCTGTTCCTGGGCCCAGGCTCTTATCTCTGGCACTTCTCTCTCTTCTCTGCCACATCATTGTCCTCCAGTCTAATCTCCATGGCCTGAGTTGTAATAAGTGCCTTGGGAAATTATAACTGCCGTACTAGGAAGTAATTACTTTGGCATTTTCCTCATGGAGAATGCTTCTGTCGATAAAAAGAAAAAAAAAAAGATATGAAGTGACTGGTAGTATGCTTGCAGAAATAAAAAACCTCTTCAGGACAAAAAGAAATGCTGTGGCCAGGCATAGTAGCTCATGCCTGTAATCCTAGCACATTGGGAGGCCGAGGGAATTGCTTGATCCTAGGAGTATGAGACCAGCCTAGGCAACATGGTGAAACCTCATCTTCTCTACAAAAAATTAGGTGGGTGTGTTGGTGTGTGCCTGTAGTCCCAGCTACTTGGGTGACTGAGATGGGAGGATCACCTGTGCTCTGTGAAGGCTGAGGCTGCAGTGAACCATGATCGAGTCACTGCACTCCAGCTTGGGTGACAGAGCGAGACCCTGTCTCAAAAAAAAAAAAAAAAAAAAAAACAGTCTTAGAAAGTTGTCAGATTATCAGAGAGCATCAAAGATACAAAGAAATCTTTTGTGAAATCCAAGATACAAATAAGAATCATAAGAATCTCTTTGAGGGATTAAAGATGTAATCAAACGGCTTGAAGGAACAAATCAAATGTCAGTGGTAAATCCTCTTGTTATTTTAGGCCACAATGTAAAACAGGAATGAAAAGAAACAGGAAAAATTATTGGAAAACAAGAACTCAGTGGAAATATCACTAGTTTTTACAAGGGCTTTTGCAAAACTTTCAGAAATGAAACATACCTTAATGAAGTTAATTTAAGGAAAGAGACAAAGCCTGAATTCAAAAGGGTCAAAACAGGTCCAAGATTAAGACCTTGGATTTAAAATACTTAAATACTTCTGCTCTAAATTTTATTTTCTCCTTTCTGCTAACTTTGGGCTTAGTTTGTTCTTCTTTTTCTAGTTCCTTGAGATGTGAAGTTAGGTTGTTTATTTGAGATCTTTCTTTTTTCTTAATGTAGGCATTTATTGCTATCCACTTCCCCCTTACCTGTGTGTTTGCTGCATCTCATGAGTTTTGCATGCTGCGTTTCCATTTTTGTCTGTCTCAGGATACTTTTTTTTTTTTTTTTTTTTTTGAGACGGAGTCTCGCTCTGCCGCCCAGGCTGGAGTGCAGTGGCCGGATCTCAGCTCACTGCAAGCTCCGCCTCCTGGGTTCACGCCATTCTCCTGCCTCAGCCTCCCAAGCAGCTGGGACTACAGGCGCCCACCACCACGCCCGGCTAGTTTTTTGTATTTTTTAGTAGAGACGGGGTTTCACTGTGTTAGCCAGGATGGTCTTGATCTCCTGACCTCGTGATCCGCCCGTCTCGGCCTCCCAAAGTGCTGGGATTACAGGCTTGAGCCACTGCGCCCGGCCATGTCTCAGGATACTTTTTGATTTCACTTTTGATTTGTTCAGGAGTATGTCATTTAATTTCTACATATTAATTTTTTAAAATTCCTTCAGTTATTGATTTCTGGTTTTATACCATTATGGTCAGAAAAAATACTTTAGATGATTTTAATATTCTTTTTTTTTTTTTTTTTTGAGACGGAGTCTCGCTCTGCCGCCCAGGCTGGAGTGCAGTGGCCGGGTCTCAGCTCACTGCAAGCTCCGCCTCCTGGGTTTACGCCATTCTCCTGCCTCAGCCTCCCAAGCAGCTGGGACTACAGGCGCCTGCCACGTCGCCCGGCTAGTTTTTTTTTTGTATTTTTTAGTAGAGACGGGGTTTCACCATGTTAGCCAGGATGGTCTCGATCTCCTGACCTCGTGATCCGCCCGTCTCGGCCTTCCAAAGTGCTGGGATTACAGGCTTGAGCCACCGCGCCCGGCTCGATTTTAATATTCTTAAATGTGTTAAGACTTGTTCTGTGGCCCAAAACATGATCTATCTGGAAGAATGTTCCATGTGTGCTTGAAAAGAACATGTATTCCACTGCTATTGGATGGCATGTTGTATATATGAACAGATGTTAGGTTCATTTGGTCTATAGCATTATACAAGTCTTCTGTTTCCTTACTGATTTTTCTGTCTGGATGATTCCATTGCTGAAAGTGGGGTACTGAAGTTCTTTATTATTGTATTGCTATTTCCCTCTTCAGTTCTGTTGGTATTTGCTTTCTATATTTAGGTGCTCCAGTGTTGGGTGCATGTATATTTACAATTGTTATATCCTCTATTAATTGACCCTTTTATCATCACATATTAACCTTATTTGTTTCTCATGACAGACTGAGTGAAAGTCTATTTTTTTCTTTTTTCTTTCTTTTTCTTTCTTTCATGGAGGGATGAGGGAGGAGGAGCAGAAGGAGAGAGAGGGAGCTGAAAGACTGTTTTGTGTGATGTAAGTATAGCCACTCTTGCTCTCCCCTGGTTACTGTTTGCATGAAATATCTTTTTCCAGGCTGGGCGCGGTGGCTCAAGCCTGTAATCCCAGCACTTTGGGAGGCCGAGACGGGCGGATCACGAGGTCAGGAGATCGAGACCATCCCGGCTAACACGGTGAAACCCCGTCTCCACTAAAAAATACAAAGAACTAGCTGGGCGAGGTGGCGGGCGCCTGTAGTCCCAGCTACTCCGGAGGCTGAGGCAGGAGAATGGTGTAAACCTGGGAGGCGGAGCTTGCAGTGAGCTGAGATCTGGCCACTGCACTCCAGCCTGGGCGGCAGAGCGAGACTCCGTCTCAAAAAAAAAAAAAAAAAGAAATATCTTTTTCCATCCCTTCACTTTTAGTCTGTGTGTCCCTTTAATGCTAAAATGAGTCTCTTGTAAGTAGCATATTGTTGGATCTGTTTTTTTTAAATCCATTCAGCTACTCTGTCTTTTGATTGGATAATTTAATTCATTTACATTTAAAGTAATTATTGACAGGTAAAGTATTTATTGATAGGTAAGGACTTACTGTTGTCATTTTGTTAATTATTTACTGACTACTTTGTTGTTTCTTTCAATCTTGCTTTCTTCCTTTGTGATTTGTTGAATTTTTTTGTAGTGGTATGCTTTGATTCCTTTCTTTTTCTTTTTCTTTCTTTTTTTTTTTCAAATCACCCAGGCTAGAGTGCAATAGCACTATCTCAACTCACTGCAACCTCTGCCTCCCAGGTTCAAATGATCCTCCTGTCTCAGCCTCCCAAGTGGCTGGGAATACAAGCATGTACCACCACGCTCAGCTAATTTTTTTATTTTTAGTAGAGATGGGGTTTTACCATGTTGGCCAGGTTGGTCTCGAACTCCCAGTCTCAAGTGATCCACCAGCCTTGGCCTTCCAAAGTGCTGGGATTACAGGTGTGAACCACTGCACCCAGCCTTAGGCTGTTTTATTTATTTATTTATTTATTTATTTATTTAGAGACCGAGTCTTGCTCGGTCATGCAGGCTGGAGTGCAGTGGTCCAATCTTGGCTCACTGCAACCTCTGCTTCCTGGGTTCAAGCCATTCTCCTGCCTCATCCTCCTGAGTAGCTGGGACTACAGGTGCATGCCATCACGCCTGGCTAATTTTTGTATTTTTAGTAGAGATGGGGTTTCACCTTGTTGATCAGGCTGGTCTCAAACTCCTGACCTAGTGATATGCCCGCCTCGGCCTCCCAATGTGCTGGGATTACAGACATAAGCCAACATGCCCAGCCTAAGCTGTTTTATGTTGCTATAAAGGTTGGGCAATTTATAAAGGAAAGGCTGAGGCCAGATGCAGTGGCTCACGCCTGTAATCCCAGCACTTTGGGAGGCTGAGGTGGGCGGATCACCTGAGGTCAGGCGTTTGAGACCAGCATGACCAACATGGAGAAACCCCGTGTCTACTAAAAATACAAAAAAAAAAATTGACTTGAACCCGGGAGGTAGAGGTTGAGGTGAGCCGAGATCAAGTCATTGCACTCCAGCCTGGGCAACAAGAGTGAAACTCTGTCTCAAAAAAAAAAAAAAAAAAGGCTGGGTAATTTATAAAGGAGAGGTTTATTTAGCATGGTTCTGCTGGCTGAAAGGTTCAATATAGGCATCTGGTAGGGGCCTAAGTTTGCTTCCACTCATGGTGGAGGGTGAAGGGGAGCTAGCGTGTGCAGAGACCGCATGGTGAGAGAGGAAGTGACAAAGAGGTTGGGAGGTGACAGGCTCTTGTTAACAACCAGCTCTCTCTGGAACTAACAGAGAGACAACACGTTTATCCTGCCCACCCCACCCAGAGAGGAGATTAATCTGTTAAAGAGGAATCTGCCCCCAATGACCCAAACACCTCTCGTTAAGCCACACTCCCAACACTGGGGATCAAATGTCAACATGAGATTTGGCGGAGAGAAACATCCAAACTGTAGCATGTACCTACCAGAGGTTTCTTTCTTTATAGTTATCATGGGGCTTATAGAAAACACCTTACGATTATAACATTCTAATTTGGCTGATAACAATTTAACTTCAATTGCATACAAAATCTATATACCTTTACTCCTACCACACACATTCTATACATTAACAGTGAACTATCCAGAAAAGAAATTAAGAAAATGATCCCATTTACAATAGCACCAAAAAGAATAAAATATTTAGGAATAAATTTAACCAGGAAGGTGAAGAATCTGTACACTTAAAACTATAAAATATTGATGAAAGAAAGAGAATAAATAGAGTTGGGCATGGTGTCTCACACCTGTTAATCCCAGCACTTTGGGAGTCTGAAGCAGGAGGATTGCTTGAGCTCAGTAGTTCAAGAACAGCCTGGGCAATATCGTGAGACCCCACCTCTACAAAGAAAAAGGAGAAGGGGGGGCGGAGCAAGATGGCCGAATAGGAACAGCTCCAGTCTTCAACTCCCAGCGCGAGCGACACAGAAGACCGGTGATTTCTGCATTTTCAACTGAGGTACTGGGGTCATCTCTCTAGGGAGTGCCGGACAATCGGTGCCGGTCAGCTGCTGCAGCCTGACCAGCGTGAGCTGAAGCAGGGCGAGGCATCGCGTCACCTGGAAGCGCAAGGGGGAAGGAAATCCCTTTTCCTAGCCAGGGGAACTGAGACACACAACACCTGGAAAATCGGGTAACTCCCACCCCAATACTGCGCTTTAAGGAAACAGGCACACCAGGAGAATATATCCCATACCTGGCCGGGAGGGTCCCACGCCCACGGAGCCTCCCTCACTGCTAACACAGCCATCTGCGGTGATCTATCCGCAAGGCAGCAGAGAGGCTGGGGGAGGGGCGCCCGCCATTGCTGAGGCTTAAGTAGGTAAACAAAGCCGCTGGGAAGCTCGAACTGGGTGGAGCTCACAGCAGCTCAAGGAAGCCTGCCTGTTTCTGTAGACTCTACCTCTGCGGACAGCGCACAGCTGCAGTCCATTAGGGGAAAGAGCGGGGCCGTTGCAGACGCGAATGACTCTGTCTGACAGCTTTGGGGAGAGCCGTGGATCTCCTAACGCGGAGGTTGAGATCTGAGAACGGACAGACTGCCTGCTCAGGTGGGTCCCTGACCCCTGAGTAGCCTAGCTGGGAGACATCCCCCACTAGAGGCAGTCTGACACCCCACACCTCACAGGGTGGAGTCACCCCTGAGAGGAAACTTCCAAAGAAAGAATCAGACAGGTACACTCGCTGTTCAGCAATATTCTATCTTCGGCAACCTCTGCTGCTGACACCCAGGAAAACAGGGTCTGGAGTGGACCTCAAGCAATCTCCAACAGACCAACAGACAGTCCTTCTGACTGTCAGACGGAAAACGATCAAACAGGAAGGACACCTATACCAAAACCCCATCAGTACATCACCATCATCAAAGACCAGAGACAGATAAAACCACAAAGATGGGGAAGAAGCAGGGCAGAAAAGCTGGAAATTCAAAAAATAAGAGCGCATCTCCCCCTGCAAAGGGGCGCAGCCCATCGCCAGCAACGGATCAAAGCTGGTCAGAGAATGACTTTGACGAGATGAGAGAAGAAGGCTTCAGTCCATCAAACCTCTCAGAGCTAAAGGAGGAATTACGTACCCAGCGCAAAGAAACTAAAAATCTTGAAAAAAAAGTGGAAGAATTGACAGCTAGACTAATTAATGCAGAGAAGATCATAAACGAAATGACAGAGATGAAAACCATGACACGAGAAATACGTGACAAATGCACAAGCTTCAGTAACCGACTCGATCAACTGGAAGAAAGAGTATCAGCGATTGAGGATCAAATGAATGAAATGAAGCGAGAAGAGAAACCAAAAGAAAAAAGAAGAAAAAGAAATGAACAAAGCCTGCAAGAAGTATGGGATTATGTAAAAAGACCAAATCTACGTCTGATTGGGGTGCCTGAAAGTGAGGGGGAAAATGGAACCAAGTTGGAAAACACTCTTCAGGATATCATCCAGGAGAACTTCCCCAACCTAGTAGGGCAGGCCAACATTCAAATTCAGGAAATACAGAGAACTCCACAAAGATACTCCTCCAGAAGAGCAACTCCAAGACACATAATTGCCAGATTCACCAAAGTTGAAATGAAGGAAAAAATCTTAAGGGCAGCCAGAGAGAAAGGTCGGGTTACCCACAAAGGGAAGCCCATCAGACTAACAGCAGACCTCTCGTCAGAAACTCTACAAGCCAGAAGAGAGTGGGGGCCAATATTCAACGTTCTTAAAGAAAAGAATTTTCAACCCAGAATTTCATATCCAGCCAAACTAAGCTTCATCAGTGAAGGAGAAATAAAATCCTTTACAGATAAGCAAATGCTTAGAGATTTTGTCACCACCAGGCCTGCCTTACAAGAGACCCTGAAGGAAGCCCTAAACATGGAAAGGAACAACCGGTACCAGCCATTGCAAAAACATGCCAAAATGTAAAGAACATCGAGGCTAGGAAGACATTGCATCAACTAACGAGCAAAATAACCAGTTAATATCATAATGACAGGATCAAGTTCACACATAACAATATTAACCTTAAATGTCAATGGACTAAATGCTCCAATTAAAAGACACAGACTGGCAAACTGGATCAAGAGTCAAGACCCATCAGTCTGCTGTATTCAGGAGACCCATCTCACATGCAGAGACATACATAGGCTCAAAATAAAGGGATGGAGGAAGATCTACCAAGCAAATGGAGAACAAAAAAAGCAGGGGTTGCAATCCTAGTCTCTGATAAAACAGACTTTAAACCATCAAAGATCAAAAGAGACAAAGAAGGCCATTACATCATGGTAAAGGGATCAATTCAACAGGAAGAGCTAACTCTCCTAAATATCTATGCACCCAATACAGGAGCACCCAGATTCATAAAGCAAGTCCTTAGAGACCTACAAAGAGACTTAGACTCCCATACAATAATAATGGGAGACTTCAACACTCCACTGTCAATATTAGACAGATCAACGAGACAGAAAGTTAACAAGGATATCCAGGAATTGAACTCATCTCTGCACCAAGCGGACCTAATAGACATCTATAGAACTCTCCACCCCAAATCAACAGAATATACATTCTTCTCAGCACCACATCGCACTTATTCCAAAATTGACCACATAATTGGAAGTAAAGCACTCCTCAGCAAATGTACAAGAACAGAAATTATAACAAACTGTCTCTCAGACCACAGTGCAATCAAACTAGAACTCAGGACTAAGAAACTCAATCAAAACCGCTCAACTACATGGAAACTGAACAACCTGCTCCTGAATGACTACTGGGTACATAACGAAATGAAAGCAGAAATAAAGATGTTCTTCGAAACCAATGAGAACAAAGATACAACATACCAGAATCTCTGGGACACATTTAAAGCAGTGTGTAGAGGGAAATTTATAGCACTAAATGCCCACAAGAGAAAGCAGGAGAGATCTAAAATGACACTCTAACATCACAATTAAAAGAACTAGAGAGGCAAGAGCAAACACATTCAAAAGCTAGCAGAAGGCAAGAAATAACTAAGATCAGAGCAGAACTGAAGGAGATAGAGACACAAAAAACCCTCCAAAAAATCAATGAATCCAGGAGTGGTTTTTTGAAAAGATCAACAAAATTGACAGACTGCTAGCAAGACTAATAAAGAAGAAAAGAGAGAGGAATCAAATAGTCGCAATAAAAAATGATAAAGGGGATATCACCACCGACCCCACAGAAATACAAACAACCATCAGAGAATACTATAAATGCCTCTACGCAAATCAACTAGAAAATCTAGAAGAAATGGATAATTTCTTGGACACTTACACTCTCCCAAGACTGAACCAGGAAGAAGTTGAATCCCTGAATAGACCAATAGCAGGCTCTGAAATTGAGGCAACAATTAATAGCCTACCCACCAAAAAAAGTCCAGGACCAGATGGATTCACAGCTGAATTCTACCAGAGGTACAAGGAGGAGCTGGTACCATTCCTTCTGAAACTATTTCAATCAATAGAAAAAGAGGGAATCCTCCCTAACTCTTTTTATGAGGCCAACATCATCCTGATACCAAAGCCTGGCAGAGACACAACAAAAAAAGAGAATTTTAGACCAATATCCCTGATGAACATCGATGCAAAAATTCTCAATAAAATACTGGCAAACCGGATTCAGCAGCACATCAAAAAGCTTATCCACCATGATCAAGTGGGCTTCATCCCTGGGATGCAAGGCTGGTTCAACATTCGCAAATCAATAAACGTAATCCAGCATATAAACAGAACCAAAGACAAGAACCACATGATTATCTCAATAGATGCAGAAAAGGCTTTTGACAAAATTCAACAGCCCTTTATGCTAAAAACGCTCAATAAATTCGGTATTGATGGAACGTACCTCAAAATAATAAGAGCTATTTATGACAAACCCACAGCTAATATCATACTGAATGGGCAAAAACTGGAAAAATTCCCTTTGAAAACTGGCACAAGACAGGGATACCTCTCTCACCACTCCTATTCAACATCGTGTTGGAAGTTCTGGCTAGGGCAATCAGGCAAGAGAAAGAAATCAAGGGTATCCAGTTAGGAAAAGAAGAAGTCAAATTGTCCTGTTTGCAGATGACATGATTGTATATTTAGAAAACCCCATTGTCTCAGCCCAAAATCTCCTTAAGCTGATAAGCAACTTCAGCAAAGTCTCAGGATACAAAATTAATGTGCAAAAATCACAAGCATCTTATACACCAGTAACAGACAAGCAGAGAGCCAAATCAGGAATGAACTTCCATTCACAATTGCTTCAAAGAGAATAAAATACCTAGGAATCCAGCTTACAAGGGATGTCAAGGACCTCTTCAAGGAGAACTACAAACCACTGCTCAGTGAAATCAAAGAGGACACAAACAAATGGAAGAACATACCATGCTCATGGATAGGAAGAATCAATATCGTGAAAATGGCCATACTGCCCAAGGTTATTTATAGATTCAATGCCATCCCCATCAAGCTACCAATGAGTTTCTTCACAGAATTGGAAAAAACGGCTTTAAAGTTCATATGGAACCAAAAAAGAGCCCGCATTGCCAAGACAATCCTAAGTCAAAAGGACAAAGCTGGAGGCGTCACGCTACCTGACTTCAAACTATACTACAAGGCTACAGTAACCAAAACAGCATGGTACTGGTACCACAACAGAGATATAGACCAATGGAACAGAACAGAGTCCTCAGAAATAATACCACACATCTACAGCCATCTGATCTTTGACAGACCTGACAAAAACAAGAAATGGGGAAAGGATCCCTATTTAATAAATGGTGCTGGGAAAATTGGCTAGCCATAAGTAGAAAGCTGAAACTGGATCCTTTCCTTACCCCTTATACGAAAATTAATTCAAGATGGATCAGAGACTTAAATGTTAGACCTAATACCATAAAAACCCTAGAAGAAAATCTAGGTAGTACCATTCAGGACATAGGCATGGGCAAGGACTTCATGTCTAAAACACCAAAAGCAACGGCAGCAAAAGCAAAAATTGACAAATGGGATCTAATTAAACTAAAGAGCTTTTGCACAGCAAAAGAAACTACCATCAGAGTGAACAGGCAACCTACAGAATGGGAAAAATTTTGCAACCTACTCATCTGACAAAGGGCTAATATCCAGAATCTACAAAGAACTCAAACAAATATACAAGAAAAAAACAAACAACCCCATCAAAAAGTGGGCAAAGGATATGAACAGACATTTCTCAAAAGAAGACATCCATACAGCCAACAGACACATGAAAAAATGCTCATCATCACTCGCCATCAGAGAAATGCAAATCAAAACCACAATGAGATACCATCTCACACCAGTCAGAATGGCAATCATTAAGAAGTCAGGAAACAACAGGTGTTGGAGAGGATGTGGAGAAATAGGAACACTTTTACACTGTTGGTGGGATTGTAAACTAGTTCAACCATTATGGAAAACAGTATGGCGATTCCTCAAGGATCTAGAACTAGATGTACCATATGACCCAGCCATCCCACTACTGGGTATATACCCAAAGGATTATAAATTACTCTACTACAAAGACACATGCACACGTATGTTATTGCGGCACTATTCACAATAGCAAAGACTTGGAATCAACCCAAATGTCCATCTGTGACAGACTGGATTAAGAAAATGTGGCACATATACACCATGGAATACTATGCAGCCATCAAAAAGGATGAGTTTGCGTCCTTTGTAGGGACATGGATGCAGCTGGAATCCATCATTCTTAGCAAACTATCACAAGAAGAGAAAACCAAACACCGCATGTTCTCACTCATAGGTGGGAACTGAACAATGAGATCACTTGGACTCGGGAAGGGGAACATCACACACTGGGGCCTATCATGGGGAGGGGGGAGGAGGGAGGGATTGCATTGGGGAGTTATACATGATATAAACGTCATGCACATGTACCCTAGAACTTAAAGTATAATAAAAAAAAAAAAGAAAAAAAAAAAAAAACCAAACAAACAAAAAAAAAAAAAAAAAGAAAAAAAAAAAAAAGAAAAAGGAGAAGGAGGAGGGGGAGCAGGAGGAAGAGGAAACAACTAAATGGAAAGCTACTTCATTTTAATGGATTGGAAGAATCAATATTTTTAAAATGTTTATAGTATACAAAGCTATCTACAGATTCAACCCTATCAAAATTCTAATCCTTATCACAATTCTAATGCTATTCTTTAGAGAAATAAATAGAAAAACAATCATAAAATTCATACAAAACCACACACACACACAAAAATCCAAATACCTAAAGCAATCTTGAGAAAGAAAAAGAATTCTGGAAACATCACACTCCCTAATTTCAAACTATATTATAAAGCTATAGTAGTCAGAATAATATGATACTGGCATTAAGAGAGACACATTGACCAATGAAACAATAGACAGAGCCCAGGAATAAAACTGTGTCTACATGGTTAACTAATCTTTGAGAAGGGTACCAAGTATACACAATGGAAAAAGGAAAGTCTCTTCAATAAGTGATGTTGGAGCTGGGTGCGGTGGCTCATGCCTCTAATCCCAGGACTTTGGGAGGCTGAGGCGGGTGGATCACCTGAGGTCAGGAGTTTGAGACCAACCTGGCCAACATGGCAAAACCCCATTTCTCTTAAAACATGCAAAAATTAGCTGGGCGTGCTAGTGCACACCTGTGATCCCAGCTACTTGGGATGCTGAAGCAGGAGAATTGCTTGAAGCCAGGAGGCAGAGGCTGCAGTGAGCTGAGGTCATGCCACTGCACTCCATCCTGGGTGACAGAGTGTGACTCTGTCTCAAATAAATAAATAAATAAATAGGGAGAGCACAGTGGCTCAGGCCTGTAATCCCAGCACATTTGGAGGCCGAAGTGGGTGGATCACCTGAGGTCAGGAGTTCGAGTCCAGCCTGGCCAACATGTTGAAACCCTGTCTCTACTAAAAATACAAAAATTGGCTGGGCACAGTGGCACATGCCAGCTACTTGGAAGGCTGAGACAGGAGACTTGCTTGAACCTGGGAGGGGGTGTTGCAGTAAGCCGAGATCGTGCCACTGCATTCCATCCTGGGCAGCAGAGTGAGAGTCCATCTCAAAAAAAAAAAAAACCAACAACAACAAAAAATTAAAAATAAATAAACAAATAAGTGATGCTGGGAAAACTGTATGTCACATGCAAAAAAAAAAAAAAAAAGAAATTGTACCCTTACATTATATACAAAAATTAACTCAAAATGGAATAATGACTTAAATGTAAGACTTGAAATACAAAACTCCAAGAAGAAAACATAGGAAAAAGCTTCTTGATATTAGGGGAAAAGTGTCGTGACATTGGTCTTTATAATTTTTTTTTGGCTGTGACACCAAAGCACAGGCAATAAAAGTAAAAATAAACAAATGGAACTACATAAAACTAAAATGCTTCTGTGTAGCAAAGGAAATAACCAACAAAATGAAAAGGCAACCTATGGAATCAGGGCAAATATCTGTAAACCTTATATTTGAAAATATAGCCCGGTCGCGGTGGCTCACACCTATAATCCCAACACTTTGGGAGGCTGAGGCGGGCGGATCACTTGAGGTCAGGAGTTCAAGACCAGCCTGGCCAACATGGTGAAACCCCGCCCTACTAAAAATACAAAAATTAGTCGGGCATGGTGGTACATGCCTGTAATTCCAGCTACTCAGGAGGCTGAAGCAGGAGAATTGCTTGAACCTGGGAGGCGGAGGTTGCAGTGAGCCGAGGTCACACCACTTCACTTAGGCCTGGGTGATGGAGTGAGACTCTGTCTCAAAAAAAAAAAAAAAAAGTTATATAAAGAAAATAAGAAGCTCATACAACTCACCAGCAAAAAGCCAAATAACCAAATTTTAAAAATTATTATTATTATTTTTTTGAGACAGAGTCTCGTTCTGTTGCTCAGGCTGGAGTACAATGGCGAGATCTCCGCTCACTGCAACCTCCATCTCCTGGGTTCAAGCGATTCTCCTGCCTCAGCCTCTCGAGTAGCTGGGATTACAGGTGCCTGCCACCACACCCGGTTAATTTTTTGAATTTTTAGTAGAGATGGGGTTTCGCCATGTTGGCCAGGTTGGTCTCAAACTCGTGACCTCAGGTTATCCACCTGTCTCAGCCTCCCAAAGTGCTGGGATTACAGGCATCAGCCACTGCGCCTGGCCACAGATAACCCAATTTTTTAAAAGGGCAAAAGATCTTGAATATAGCTTTTTCCAAAGAAGCCATACAAATGGCCAAAAGGCACATGAAAAAGTGCTCAACAGCACTCATTGTCAGAGAAGTGCAAGTCAAAACTCCAATGAAGTATTGCCTCACACCTGTTAGAATGGTTATCAGAAAGACAAGGAACATGAAATTTCGGTAAGGGTGTGGAGAAAAAAGAACTTTTGTATATTGTTGGTGGGAACGTAAGTCGGTACAGCCATTATGAAAAAGAGTATGGAAGTTTCTCAAAAGTTAAAAATAGGGCCAGGTGTGGTGGCTCATATCTGTAGTCCCAGCACTTTGGGAAGCTGAAGCAGGGGGATTGCTTGAGCCCAGGAGTTTGAGACCAGCCTCAGCAATACAGTGAGACCCCATCTCTATAAAAAAAATACAAAAATCAGCCAGGTGTGGTGGCACACACCTATAGTCCCAGATACTCGGGAGGCTGAGGTGGGAGGATTGCTCGAGCCCGGGAAGTAGAGGTTGCAGTGAATTGAGATCTTGCCACTGCATTCTAGCCTGGGCAACAGAGTGAAGCTCTGGCAGAAAGAAAGAGAGAAAGAGAGAAAGAGAGAGAGAAAGAGAGAAAGAAAGAAAGGAAGAAAGAAAGAAAGAAAAGAAAGAAAGAAAGGAAGGAAGGAAGGAAGGAAGGAAGGAAGGACGAAAAGAAAGAGAAAAAAAGAAAAAAGAAAAAAAAAATTAGGTCCTAGGCACAACCTGAGTCCTGTCCTCTTGCTTTTCTCCCAGATAGCGTGAACTTTACCACTCACTCCACCACCTCCTCCACCAACTACTGGTCCCTGGGCTCTATCCAGCTGCCCAGCTACGTGGCCCAGCTGGTCAGCAGCATGGCCAGTGTCTATGTAGGTGCCAGGGGCTCAGGCTCTCGGATCTCGGTGTCCCACTCCACAAGCTTCTGGGGCGGCTTGGGGTCTGGGACCTGGTGGGAATAGGGGATATACAGAAGGAGACCATGCAAGGCCTGAACAACCATCGGGCCTCCTACCTGGACAGAGTGAGGAGCCTGCAGACTGATAAATGGAGGCTGGAGAGCAAAATCCAGTAGCATCTGGAGAAGAAGGGACCCCAGGTGAGAGACTAGAGGCATTACTTCAAGACCATTGAGGACCTGAGGATTCAGATCTTCGCAAGTACCGTGGATAGTGCCTGCATCATTCTGCAGATTGACAATGCCCATATTGCTGCTGATGACTTTAGAGTCAAGTATGAGACAGAACTGACCATGTGCCAGTCTGTGGAGAGTGACATCCATGGGCTCTGTAAGACCATTGATGACACCAATGTCGCTCAGCTGCAGCTGGAGGCAGAGATTGAGGCTCTCAAGGAGGAGCTGCTCTTCATGAAGAAAATCCACAAAGAGGAGGTAAAAGACCTCCAAGCCCAGATTGCCAGCTCTGGGTTGACTGTGGAGGTAGATGCCCTCAAATCTCAGGACCTCGCCAAGATCATGGCAGACATCCAGGCCTAATACGACAAGTTGGCTCAGAAGAACTGAGAGGAGCTGGACAACTACTGGTCCTAGCAGACTGAGGAGAGCACCAAGCAGTCCGCTGAGATCAGAGCTGCTGAGATGATGCTCACGGAGCTGAGATGTAAAATCCAGTCCTTGGAGATCAACCTGAACTCAATGAGAAATCTGAAAGCCAGGTTGGAGAACAGCCTGAGGGAGGTAGAGACCCGCTATGCCATGCAGATGGAGCAGCTCAATAGGGTTCTGCTGCACCTGGAGTTGGAGCTGGCACAGACCTGGGCAGAGGGGCAGCACCAGACCCAGGAGTATGAGGCTCTGCTGAACATCAAGATCAAGCTGGAGGCTAAGATCGCCGCCTACCACCGCCTGCTGGAAGATGGGGAGGGCTTCAATCCTGGTGATGCCCTGGACAGCAGCAACTCCATCCAAAGCATCCAGAAGACCACCACCCACAGGATAGTGGACGGCATAGGGGTGTCTGAGACCAACGACACCAAAGTGCTAAGACATTGAGCCAGCAGAAGCTGAGTATCCTTTGGGGCGCAGGATGCCAATAAAAAGTTCAGAGGTCACTGGGAAAAAAAATTAAAAATAGAACTACCGTACAATCCAGCAATCCCACTTCTGAATATATATCCAAAGGAAATGGAATCAGTATCTCAAAGAGGTATCTGCATTCCCATGTTAATTGCAGCATTATTCACAATAGCCAAGATATGGAAACAACCTAAGTGCCATGGATGGATGAATGAATGAAGAACATTTTGGTGTGTATATATACAATGGGATATTATTCAAGCCACGTGAAAGAAGAAAATCTTGCAATATGCAACAACATTGATGAAAGCAGAAGACATTGTGCAAAGTTAAATAAGCCAGACCCAGAAAGACACATAACGTATGATTTCACTTGTAGAATCTAAAAAAGTCAAACTCATAGAAGCAGAGTAGAACGATGGTTGCCAAAGGCTGAGGAGTAGGAGAAATGAAGAGATGTTGATCACAGGATATAAACTTTCAGCTATAAGATGAACAATTTCTGAGCTTGGCTCAGACCCCCACTTCTAAATAAAAAAAAATGATGAACAAGTTCTAGGGATCTACTGAACAGCAAGGGTAGTGTTGAACGTGTTAATTTGATTATGATAATCATTACAAAATCTAGACACATATGTCAAATCATCATGTTGTATGCCTTGACTATATATGATCTTTGTCAATTAAATTTTTTTTTTTTTTTTTTTGGCCATAATCTCGCTCTGTCACCCAGGCTAGAGTGCAGTGGCAGGACCTTTGCCTCCCAGGTTCAGGCAATTCTCATGCCTCAGCCTCCCAAGTAGCTGGGATTACAGGCGCCCGCCACCGTGCCTGCCTAATTTTTATACTTTTTTGTCGGTTTTTTTGTTTTGTTTTGTTTTTGAGATGGAGTGTCACTCTGTCGCCAGGCTGGAGTGCAGTGACATGATGTCAGCTCACTGCAACCTCCAACTCCCTGGTTCAAGCAATTCTCCTGCCTCAACCTCCTGAGTAGCTGGAATTAAAGGAACATGCCACCATGTCCAGCTAAATTTTTTGTATTTTTACTAGAGATGAGGTTTCACCATGTTGGCCAGGCTGATCTCACACTTCTGACCTCAGGTGATCCGCCCACCTCGGCCTCCCAAAGTGCTGGGATTACAGGCGTGAGCCTCTGTGCTTGGCCTAATTTTTGTATTTTTAATAGAGACGGGGGTTTCACCATGTTGGCCAGGCTGGTCTCAAACTTCTGACCTCAAGTGATCCACCCACCTCAGCCTCCCAAAGTGCTGAGATTACAGGCATAAGCCGCTGCCCCCAGCCTATTTTTTTTTTTTTTTGAGATTGTCTTGCTGTGTCACCCAAGCTGTAGTGCAGTGATGCCATCACAGTTCACTTTGACTTCAAACGCCTTGGGCTCAAGCGATCCTCCTGCCTCAGCCTCCTGAGTAGCTGGGACTACGGGTATGTACCACCACACCTGGATATATATATTTTTTTGAGACAGGGTCTCAATCCCATTGCCCAGGCTGGAGTGCAGTTGCACAATCATGGTTCACTGCAACCTTGACTTCCCTGGCTCAGGTGATCCTCCCACCTCAGCCTCCTGCATAGCTGGGACTATAAGCACACGCCACCATGTCTAGCTAATTTTTGTATTTTTTTGTAGAGACGGGGTTTTGCCTTGTTGCTCAGGCTGATCTCAAATTCCTGAGCTCAGGCAATCTGCCTGCCTCGGCCTCCCAAAGTGCTGGGATTACAGGCGTGAGCCACCAGACCCGGCCTCACTCTTGTGTTAGTGAAACAGATGTGTTAAAATGAACCTGTGTCTGTGGATGGTCCTATGCCTAGTCCCCGGTAATCATTTCAGGTATCTAAAACAGTGTCTATCTCTCTCATCTGCATGTTGGGATAGCTTCATCGGTAAACCTTACTGGGGAAACTCACCAACTTCTTACATTTATTCATTCATTCTACAAAATGTTATTAAGTGCCTTTCATGACTCATGGATTTTGTTAAGCATTGGAGATAGAACACGGAACAAGACAACGTTCTAGTCTTTGTAGAACTTACATTCTAATAGAGGAAACAGACAAGGAATAGAGAAACTGATAATACAATTTCAGGCAGGGATGAGGGTTATAAAGGAAAACTAAGCAGAGGAAAGGGGTAGTCATGGGAATGCTTAGGTGGTTGCCCTAAGGAGATAGACATGAATGGACAGAGGGAGGGAACTGTGTGAAGATCTGGGAAAGGTCCGCCAGGCAAAGAGAATAGCCAGTGCAAAGGCCTTGAGCCAGAAGCATGTTGGATATGTTGGAAAAATAGCTTTGTTTCTGAATCTAAAATAAAAGTTGGGCGGGGGTGGGGGAAAGACGCTCTTAAAGTGAAAAAGGCAGCCCACAGAATGGGAGGAAATATTTTCCAACTATTGATTTGATAAGAGGCTAGTACTCAGAATATATAAAGAACACTTACAACTCAACAATAAAAAGACAAATAACTCATTTTAAAAATTGGCAAGGTATTTGAATAGATATTTCTCCAAAGAAGGTATGAAAATGTCTGATAAGTATATGCAAAGACAATAAACCTCACTATTCATTAGGGAGATGCTAATCAAAACCAGAATGAGGGCTAGGTGCAGTGGCTCACACCTGTAATCCCAGCACTTTGGGAGGCTGAGACGGGTGGATCACCTGAGGTCAGGAGTTCCAGACCAGCCTGGCCAACATGGTGAAACCCTGTCTCTACTAAAAATGCAAAAAGTAACTGGGCGTGGTGGCACGTGCCTGTAATCCCAGCTACTTGGGTGGCTGAGGCACAAGAATCGCTTGAACCCGGGAGGTGGAAGTTGCAGTGAGCCCAGGTCATGCCACTGCACTCCAGCTTGGGCAACAGAGCAAGACTTTGTCTCCAAAAAAAAAAAACAACCAGAATGACATATCACTTTACACACACTGGAATGGCTAAAATTTAAAAAGATAATAATAAGTGTTAGCAAGAATATGGAGAAATTGGAACTCTCTTATATTACTGGTGGGATTGTAAATTGGTATTATGACTTTGGGAAACTATTTAGCAGTTCTTCTGAATGTTAAACACAGTTACCGCATGGCCTAGTAATTTTACTTCCAAGTAGAACTGAGATTAGGTAACTGGCTACAGTTGCTGGGCTAACCAAGGGTGGTGAAAACGTATGTCCACACAAAAACCTGTACATGACTGTTCATAGTAAAACATCATTCATAATAGCCAAAAAGTGAAAACAACACAAATGTCCATCAATTGATGAATGGATCAATTTTGAGACAGGATCTCACTCTGTTTGCCCAGACTGGAGTGCAGTAGCACAACGCAGATCACTGCAGCCTCGACCTCCTAGGCTCAAGCAATCCTCCCACCTCAGCCTCCCAACTGGAACTACAGGCACGTGCTACCATACCAGTTAATTTTTAAAAATTCTTTTTGTAGAGAAAAGGTCTTGCTGTTGCCCAGGATGGTCTCAAACTTCTGGGCTCAAGCAATTCTCCTGCCTTGGACTCTTAAAGTGTTGGGATTACAGTCATGAACCACCATGCCTACTGACAAGAGAAATTTTTATTAGAAAGTCATAATTCACTGAGTGCTTACCAAACGCCAGACATGGTGTTCAGCACTTATGGCAACCTGTTCCAGGGGTACATATTGTTACAATCTCCATGCAACACTTGAGGAAACGGAGGCTCTAATATTAGGTAACTGGCTATGGTTGCTGGGCTAGTGAGTGGCCAAGCCAGGACTTGAATTTAGGCTGTCTGACTTCAAAGCTGTTCTGTCTGGGTCTGCGTGTCTGGAATGGCCAATAGTGTAAAACATAGCTGAGGACCAGTTAATAAAGATGGCAAGTTGTCCTTTGGGTTTATGAGCAAGGAAATCTTTGGGGAACTTGGTAAAGTTCTGGGCAAGAGGGCCGATTCTAACGGTTTGAAGAGCGAGTAGGAGTGAGGAAATGGAAAGCGCTCAGCAGTTTGCCTGGAAAGTGCGGAGAGACAGAGCCCTAGCTGGAGGATGAATGTGCTATTGCTTTTTATTTCTTGGCAATTTCAGCACATGTAAATAGTGAAAAACACCTGTGAGGAGTTGAAAAGGCCCAGTATGGTGTTCTGGGCCCAGAGGAAATAAGAAAGAAAAGATGGAGACTGGGGGCAGTAACACACACCTGTAATCCCAGCACTTTGGGAGGCTGAGATGGGTGGATCGCTTGAGCTCGGGAGTTGGAGACCAGGCTGGGTAACATGGCAAGACCCCTGTCTCTACAAAAGATACAAAAATTAGCCAGGCATGATGGCATGCATCTGTGGTCCCAGTCACTTGGGAGGCTGAGGTGGGAGGATCACTTGAGCCCAGGAAGCAGAGGTTGCAGTGAGTCAAGTTCATGCCACTGCACTCCAGCCTGATAACAGAGTGAGATCCCATCTCAAAGCAAAACAAAACAACAACAACAACAGAGGAAAACATGGGATGGCTCCTAGTACTGACAGTCAAGAGAACTGAAATCTGACACCTAGAGACAAGCTACTTTGGTTCTTAAACTTAACTCTTGTGCTGATTTCATCGTGTGCCCTTTTTACTTTTTTATATATTTGTTTTTTGAGATGGAGTCTCACCTCTGTCGCCCAGGCTGGAGTGCAGTGGCATGACCTCAGCTCACTGCAGCCTCTTTAGCAATTGAAGCTTATCTTTAGAAATTAAGAAGGCAGAATTGATGACTAAGGAACATCATTGTAATTAGGAAAAAAGATTAATTATTTACATCATTCAAGCCCTCTGCAATTCTTTTAATGCAGTTTCATAATCATTTGTCTTATTAATTACAATAAAAGCATGCCAATATTAGGTTTATAGCATGTCATCTTTATAATCTCTCTGTCTTCAGAGCTTCCTAAACATTCTAAGACACTATGCAGGAGTTAGAAACTGCCTGGTTTAATTGGGCCTGTAGTGAGGTCTAAATGAAGACCAGGGGAGAAATTCTACTGATTTTCAAATTTGGCTACACCTGGAAATCTACCAGGAACTTTTAAAAAGTACTGATGCGTGAGTTTCAATCTGAAGACTGTATTCAAATTTAACTGATGCTTTTTATAGATCATTTTTTTCCAGCCATGACCCAGTCCAGGATTACATATTTCATTTCGTTTTCAGGCTCGTTAGTCTCCTTTAAACAGTTCCCCAGTCTTTCTTTGCTTTCATGATCTTGATTTTTTTTTTTTTGAGACGGAGTTTCGCTCTTGTTGCCCAGGCTGGAGTGCAGTGGCACGATCTGGGAGCCACTGCACCCAGACATGATCTTGACTTTTTTGAATAGTCCAGTCATTTTATAGCCTGTCCTGGCCGGGTACGGTGGCTCACACCTGTAATCTCAGCACTTTGGGAGGCCAAGGCGGGCAGATCACGAGGTCAGGAGATCAAGACCATCCTGGCTAACAAGGTGAAACCCTGTCTCTACTAAAAATATAATAAATTAGCCAGGTGTTGTGGCAGGTGCCTGTAGTCCCAGTTACTCGGGAGGCTGAGGCAGGAGAATAGCTTGAATCTGGGAGGCGGAGGTTGCAGTGAGCCAAGATCGTGCCATTGGACTCTGGCCTGGCAACAGAGCAAGACTCCGTCTCAAAAAAAAAAAAAAAGGTGGGACAACTTGAAGTGGGGACGGGGAGGGTTCCTGGTCATAGGTGGATTCAAAGATTTTATGGTTGGCAGTTGGTTGAAAAACATTATGTTATTATCTAAAGATCTGGAATCAATAGAAAGGAACTCTGGATTAAGATAAGTGGTTGGTCAAGTGCAGTGGCTCATGCCTGTAATCCCAGCACTTTGGGAGGCCGAGGTGGGTGGATCACCTGAGGCCCAGGAAATCGAGGCTGCAGTGAGCCGAGACTACATCACCGCACTCCAACCTGGGTGATACAGTGAGACCCTGTCTCAAATAAAAGGTGCTAGACTCTTAGTTAATCTCTCCTGAGTCAGGAAAAGATCTGGAAAGGGAAGGGGGTTTTCTACAGAATGTAGATTTCCCCCATAAAAGTCAGCTTTGTAGGGCCATTTAAAAAATACGTCAAGGAGGCCGGGCATGGTGGCTCACACTTGTAATCCCAGCACTTTGGGAGGCTGAGGCGGCTGGATCATGAGGTCAGGAGATTGAGACCATCCTGGCCAACATGGTGAAACCCGGTCTTTAATAAAAATATGAAAATTAGCTGGGCAGGGTGGTGCGTGCCTGTAATCCCAGGTACTTGGGAGGCTGAGGCAGGAGAATCACCTGAACCAGGGAGTCAGAGGTTGCAGTGAGCCGAGATCATGCCACCGCACGCCAACCTGGTGACAGAGTGAGACTCCATCTCAAAAAAAACCAAAAACGAAAAAACAAATATATTTCGGGGTAAAATACTTCACTTTCAGGGCCTGCTATCTGGCATGTGATGTTACACTAGAGCCAGGTTGGAATTTGGTATATTATTGCTACAAAGAGTCAGCTTTGTCAGCTGACAGCTTAAGTGCGCTGTTTTAATGTTAATGCTGGTCAGCTGTGCCTAAATTCCAAGGACAGAGGGTATAACGAGGCAATCCCTTCAACCAATCCCTTCTTCCCCTCATGGCCTGAACTAGTTTTTCAGGCCTCCTTTGGAATGCCCTTGGCTAAAGGGGGTCCATTCACGTGGTTCAGAGTCTGAGAATGTTATGTTTGGTGTATGATCATATATACCAAAATCTACTGCAGAAGATTTTATAGGAAGATTTCATATGTAATTTGCAATTTTTTCTTCCAGTCTGTGACTTGTTATTTTGTTCACAGTGTCTTTCACAAGTGAAAATTTTTAATTTCTAGAAAGTCCAATTCATTAAATCTTTCTTTCATAGATTATATTGTATCTAAAAAGTCATTGCCAAATCAGGAGTCACAAAGACTTTCTCCTGTGTTTTCTTTTAGCAGTTTTACAGCACGATCTCTGCTCATTGCAACCTCCGCCCCCTGGGCTCAAGCGATCTTCCTACCATAGCCTCCCAAGTAGCTGGGTCTTCGCCATGTTGCCCAGGCTGGTCTCGAACTCCTGAGCTCAAGCAATCCGCCCACCTTGGACTCCTAAAGTGTTGGAATTACAGGCGTGAGCCACCGCGCCCGGCCTGTATTTTATATTTAAATCTATGATTCATTTAAAGTTAATTTTTTCTAAGGTGTGAGATGTGTCAAAGTTTATTGTTTTTGCATATAGATGTCCAATTTGTTCATCACCATTTGTTGAAAAAGACGATTTCTCCATTGAATTGCCTTTGTATCTTTGATAAAAATCAGTTGACTATATTAGTGTGGTTCTATTTCTGAGCTATTTTGTTCCACTGGTTTATGTGTCCTTTCTTTTTTTTTTTCTTTTTTCAAGATGGAGTTTCCGCTCTTGTTGCCCAGGGTGGAGTGCAATGGAACGACCTCGGCTTTCTTGCAACCTCCGCCTCCCAGGTTCAAGCAATTCTCCTGCCTCAGCCTCCCAAGTATCTGGGATCACAGGCATGTGCCAGTAGACCAAGCTAATGTTGTATTTTTGGTAGAGATGGGGTTTCACCATGTTGGCCAGGCTGGTCTCGAACTCCTGACCTCAAGTGATCCATCCACCTTGGGCTCCCAAGGTGGGTAATCACACCTGGGATTACAGGTGTGAGCCACCATGTCTGGCCTTATGTGGCTATCCTTTCACACAGCCTTGATCACTGTCAGTGAATATGAGCCTTCCTACTTCATTCTCCTTTACTAAGATTGTTTTCGTTATTCTAGATCCCTTGAATTTCTATATGATTTTTAGGATCAGCTAGCCAATTTCTCCCCGCCACATTCCCCAACTTGCTTTTCATTAGCCTAACCTTTAAGCTTTTACTTAAGTGTGATCAACCAGGTGAGGGTAGTAGGAGATATTTCCCAACACTTCTCATGTATACTCAAATTTTGGGTTCTTCTTTGAAGTAAAACAGGCTCTTCACTGTTTACAAGGTTATTTCTGATCTGCGAAACTTCTCTGTCCATATTTTTCCTCTGTTTTCCTCTATTCAGTCTTGGCTGCCACAATAAGACAGACAGAAAGTACAAAGATACTTGCATCTGTAGTGAGAACCTTAGCAGCACACAGTAATTGCACCAGGTCTGTCAAATGGATGTATAGCTTGTCAATTTTGGCAAGAGGCAGCAGGGATTTTGAAAGGGATTGTGTTGAATTGGTGGATCAATTTAGGAAATATTGCTATCTTAACAATATTAAGTCTCCAAATCCATGAACATGAGATATTTTTCCACTTATTTGAAGCTTTAATATCTTTCCACACTGTTTTAGAGTTTTCAGAAGTATTGCACTTCTTTTTATTACATTTATTTCTACATAGAGTTGATTCTCATCATTTGCAGTAATCACAATCTACCAAGTCACTCCAAACATTGAACTGGTGGTTACTACAGCTTTCGGAGCAATACAGGGTGAGGTTCTTGTGAGCCTCCGGTCTCAACATTTTTGTCAGTTGAAATGCCATTTGTGTTACATAGGTTTGTTTGCCAGTGCCCTTGTAAAGCAAGTCAGTCTCACCAGTGTTGAAAGCCTGCTCTTCCTCATAATCCTTTTTCTTTCTTTCTTTTTTTTTTTTGAGACAGAGTCTCACTCTGTTGCCCAGGCTGAGTGCAGTGGTGTGATCTCAGCTCACTGCAACCTCTGCCTCCCAGGTTCAAGTGATTCTCGTGCCTCAACCTTCCAAGTAGCTGGGATTACAAGTGCATGCCACCACACCCAGCTAATTTTTGTATTTTTAGTAGAGACGGGGTTTCACCATATTGGCCAGGCTAGTCTCGAACTCCTGACCTCAGGTGATCCACCCGCCTCAACCTCCCAAAGTGCTGGGATTACAGGCATGAGCCACTGCACCTGGCCTCATAATCCTTTTTATGTATAACACTTAGGTATTTTTAAAAATTCTTCTGTAGCCTCTTGTGTGCAGAACCTGCCTCTCCAGCAACTTTAATAAGGCAGGAGACTTGGACTCTGATCCTAGCTCTCATCACAACTAGCTGTAACGTTGGGCAAGCCTCTTAGGAAGAAAAAAAACCAAAAAGACTTTTGATGAGAATATCTCTAAGGTTCTACTTATTCTAGAGTTCAGGTATTACGCCACCAAAAAAAGTAACATTTGTATAGTAATTTTTAAAGCTCATGGCACCACCTGGTGGTTACAGAAAAGGACATGCTGAAGAAAGGAGATTCTGTAATTTTTGATTTTTGAATAAAAATGTCAATTTTCAGACAATTTCCCCTCTAAACTGGCTACCTATAGGCGCACTACTACATCTAAAAGCATCATAAAATTATGCTTACAATCACACCCTGCATAGAATTGCTTGTGAATGTAAAGACTTTACCTCTTGAATAGTTATCACCAATAAGCAGGTATTATTCTTACTTTTATTTTCTTTTTTTGGAGAGATAACGTCTCACTATGTTGTCCAGGCTCATCTCGAACTCCTGTACCCAAGAGATCCTCCCACTTCGGCCTCCCAAAGTGATAGGATTACAGGTGTGAGCCACTATGCATGGCCAGCTATTATTCTTTGGTTTTAAAGAAATCTGTTGGCCGGGTGCGGTGGCTCACGCCTGTAATCCCAGCACTTTGGGAGGCCGAGACGGGCGGATCACGAGGTCAGGAGATCGAGACCATCCTGGCTAACATGGTGAAACCCCGTCTCTACTAAAAAATACAAAAAACTAGCCGGGTGACGAGGCGGGCGCCTGTAGTCCCAGCTACTCGGGAGGCTGAGGCAGGAGAATGGCGTAAACCCGGGAGGCGGAGCTTGCAGTGAGCTGAGAACCGGCCACTGCACTCCAGCCTGGGCGGCAGAGCAAGACTCTTATCTCAGGGAAAAAAAAAAAAAAAGAAAGAAATCTGTTAAACAATTATATAAAATAAAATTTTTTTATTATACCAAAACATTTCCATATTAAAGTTTTTCATATGAGAAACGACTGTCAGAGGCACCAACAGATGCCTACCACATTACGCATAAAACACAATAATAGCAGTTTGTCTCCATTGTGTTTGTCTAATTTCTAATCATTATTAGATTGAGGTGATGCAATTTTGGTAAAAATGTGACAGAAGTGGTAAGTTCTTAGTGTATCATTTTGAAGCAGCATCATTGTCTGGGGTAAATACCTGGGGTTGGTCATCTTGCGCCAAGAAAATTAAGGACAGGAACATGCGGTTGGGTTAAGGAGCAGAAAGTTCAATATGCAGCAGAAAGGAGAGAGGAGAGCAGCTACTTGGGAGACAGAGGCTCGAAAACACAGAATAGCAGCCGACTGCCGCAGATTTTATAGGCAGGCTTGAGAAGAAGGCAGTGTGTGATTTACCTGGGCTCACATATTGATTTGACCAAGTATGGCACTTACATAGAGGCCAGGGAAAGCTGGTCGCCCTACCCTAATCTTATTATGCAAATGAGCTTTCCACTGGGCTGGCACCATCTTGTCTGTTCTTTATGGTACACGTGGCTGCAAAAACAGACGATGGATCCGCCATTTTGAACATGCCTAGTCCTAGGTGGTATATTCCTATTTGCACAACTGCTGGCATTCACTGGTGCAAGCTTCCAGCTTGCTTGTTTACGTCTGCAGCTCGATTTTACAGGCTGCTCTTTGTTAGAAAAGGAAATGATTTGCGGGCTGCTTTTCTTTCTCTTTTTTTTTTTTTTGAGACGGAGTCTTGCTCTGTCACACCCAGGCTGGAGTGCAGTGGCATGATCTCAGCTCACTGCAACCTCTGCCTTCTGGCTTCAAGCAATTCTCCTGCCTCAGCCTCCCGAGTAGCTGGGATTACAGGTGCCTGCCATCACGCCCAGCTAATTGTTTGTATTTTTAGTAGAGACGGGGTTTTACCATGTTGGTCAGGCTGGTCTCGAACTCCTGATCTCAGTTGATCCACCCACCTTGGCTTCCCAAAGTGCTGGGATTACAGGCTGATCTACCGTGCCTGGCCCTGGGGCTGCTTTTCATTAAAAGGGAAACCTTACCCAGGATTTCTGTATCCTATCTGCCTAAGTAATTTCTTTTTAACTCCTATATCAATACAAAAGGGTACATGATGTGAATGTGTCTAATTTCTGGTTATGTTAGCTTTGATCACTTCATTAAGACAGCTATCTACTGGGTTTATCGACTATGAAGTTACTATCTTTTCGTTTGTATTTAACAAACATCTTGTTAATTACTTTGAGACTATGCAAATATCCTGTTTCTCCTAATTTTAGTACCCATAGGAGGATCTTGTCTGCAACAGTTATTACAGTGGTGTTCTAAGGATGGTTTCTGTTTCCCTCATTCCTTTCCTATATATTAATTGGAATTATTTGGTGAAGAAGTGTCTCTTTTCCTGTATTTACTTATTTATTCATTCAACAACCTATGGTTTCATAGAATTTTTTTTTTTTTTTTTTGAGACAGAGTTTCACTCTTGTTGCCCAGGCTGGAGTGCAAAGGCACGATATCAGCTTCCTGCACCCACCGCAACCTCTGCCTCCTGGGTTCCAGCGATTCTCCTGCCTCAGCCTCCCGAGTAGCTGGGATTACAGGCAGGCGCCACCATGCCTGGCTAATTTTGTATTTGTAGTAGAGATGGGGTTTCTCCATGTTGGTCAGGCTGGTCTTCACCTCCCAACCTCAAGTGATCTGCCGCCTCAGCCTCCCAAAATGCTGGGATTACAGGCATGAGCCACCACGCCTGGCTAGATATTTATTTTGTTATTTAGGTTATAATCCAATACAGTCATTTATTTTATTGCTCAAATATGTTTGAATAATTTTAATATGATGAAAAGTTTTTGGTATAATGAAAAATATTTGAGCTGGGCATGGTGGTGTATGCTTGTAATCCCAGTGACTCAGGAGGCTGAGGCAGAAGGATGACTTGAGCCTGAGTTTGAGTCTGCAGTGAGCTATGATCACACCACTGCACTCCAGATCCTGACTCCAAAATATACATATATATAAATTTTATGTAATTGTTTAATAGGTTTTTTTTTTTTTTTTAGAGACAGAGTCTCACTCTGTCACCCAGGCTAGAGTGGCTCACTGCAAGCTCCACCTCCTGGGTTCACGCCATTCTCCTGCCTCAGCCTCCTGAGTAACTGGGACTATAGGCGCCCACCACCACACCTGGCTAATTTTTGCATTTTTAGTAGAGATGGTGTTTCACCGTGTTAGCAGGATGGTCTCGATCTCCTGACCTCGTGATCTGCCCATCTCAGCCTCCCAAAGTCCTGGGATTACAGGCCTGAGCCACCGCTCCTGGCCTGTTTAATAGGTTTTTTTTAAAAAGCCAAAGAATAATAACTGATTGGTGGTGACCATTCAGGGGTTAGTCTTGATGTTTACAAGGATTCAATGCAAGGTGTGATTTTAATCATATTTGTATGATACTTTTAGAAGTAGTAGTGCGTTTGTAGGTAGCCATTCTAAAGGGAAAATTGTCTGAAAATTGAAATTCTACAAAATAACTGAGGAGTACTCTTCAGAAGTGTCATGAAAAATAGGAAAAGATTGAGACCTGTCACTGAGGACATTAGACATGACAAAATGCAGTGTGGGATCCTAGAACAGAAAAAGAACATTAGAGAGGAAACTGGTGAAACCCCAGTAAAATCTGGGGTTTTATTAATAGTTTATTTAGTACCATCGTGCTGAAGTTAGTTTTGATAATTGCACTATAATTATATAAGAAGTTAAACTTAGGGGATATTGGGTGAAGGATACGTGGGAACTCTCTGTACTATTTTTGCAGCTTTTCTCTAAATCTAAAATTTTTCAAAATAAAAGGTTAAAAAATGATTCCCATATAAAAAAGGATCATCTCTGAGTTAATAATATGTGTTTATTATCAAGGGTAATTATCAGTTGCACAAGTCTTTTTATTTTATTTTATTTATTTTTTTGAGACAGAGTTTTGCTTTTGTTGCCCAGGCTGGAGTGCAATGGGATGATCTCAGCTCACTGCAACCTCTGCCTCCTGGATTCAAGCAATTCTCCTGCCTCAGTCTCCCGAGTAGCTGGGAGCACAGGCATACACCACCATGCCCGGCTAATTTTTGTATTTTTAGTAGTGACGGGGTTTCTCCATCTTGGTCAGGCTGGTCTCAAACTCCTGACCTGAGGTGATCTGCCTGCCTTGGCCTCCCAAAGTGCTGGGATTATAGGTGTGAGCCACTGTGCCTGGCCTGGTTGCACAAGTCTTATAGGAGATACCAGAATCTCCAAGAGGTACAACGTATCTTTAATTTGAATAGAAAGCAGAGGTTTGTGCTGTTATTCTGTTGTAGGCACAATGTGGTCGGCATCTGTTGGTTTTGCCAGACAGACACTCATTCCGCTATTTTCCTTTCTTTTTTTTTTTTTTTTTTTTTTGTGAGATGGAGTCTTGTTCTGTTGCCCAGGCTGGAGTGCAACAGCGTGATCTTGGCTCACTGCAAGCTCCACCTCTCCGGTTCAAGCGATTGCTCCTGTCCTCAGCCTCCAGAGTAGTTGGCATTACAGGTGCCCACCATCATGCTCGGCTAATTTTTGTATTTTTAATAGACACAGCATTTCCCCATGTTGGCCAGGCTGGTCCAGAACTCCTGACTTCAGTGGATCTGTGGCCTCAGCCTCCCCAAGTGCTGGGATTACAGGTGTGAACCAACGTGCCCGACCACATTCCCCTCTTTTCTGATAACTGCCCCCCCGTTATGCCACTTAATCCCTCCCTGGTCCAGTTCATGAGCTGCCCCACCCCAAAACTCCATGAACACATGACCCATCTGAGCCAATCAGTGCCTTCCTTGGCACTTTTGCTAGAACTATAAGGAAAGATAAATTTGTTTTCCTCTGGGATTGTTCAATTTGTAGGATATAAACCTGGAGCTACCTGATACCACCATGTAGAGAAAGAATCCTAAGAGTGAAAGCATAGAGAGAGACAACTCAGAGATGGTGAGGTCCAGCCCTAATTATATAACTTCAGCCCCTGAACCTAGGTATGTCAGAAATCATAGGTTTCTTGGTTAACTTAACCCTGTTAAGCATGAGTCACTGATACTCTCAACCTTCCACCCTTTCTGTCTCAGTTTATTTGGCTTAAGCCGGTTTGAGTTTAGTCTCTGTCACTTGATACCAAAAGAGTCATGAATGAGCTCTTCCTTTCTCCGTCATCATGGTGTGTGCTTGACTCCGCTTCTCACCATGTCTTCTCACAAGACTTTCAGGATTAAGTGATTCCTGGCCAAAAATCAAAAGCAAAATCGTCCCATTCCCCAGTGGATTCGTATGAAAACTGGTAATAAAATCAGGTACAACTCCAAAAGGAGACATTGGAGAAGAACCAAGCTAGGTCTGTAAGGAATTGCACATGAGATGGCACACATATTTATGCTGTCGGAAGGTCATGATCATGTTACCATATGAAGCTGAAAATGTCACCACTATCTGGAGAGTTAGATGTTTTATTGGGAATACATATTTTTTTCTCTGAATCTGTTATGAGCGTGTTGGTTGGTTGGGTTGAGTAATAAATATGTGAGATCTTTCATTTTTTAAAAAAAGAATAATGAATGAAACATTCTATATTTTATTTTTTAAAATTAATTTATTTTTGAGACAGGGTCTCACTCCTGTGGCTGAGGCTGCAGTGTAATGATGCGAGCTTGGCTCACTGCAGTCTCTACTTCCTGGGTTCAAGTGACCCTCCCACATCAGCCTCCCGAGTAGCTGGGACTACAAGCAGACACCACCACACCCAGCTAATGTTGTATTTTTAGTAGAGAAGGAGTTTCACCAAGCTATGTAGCCTGGTCTTGAACTTCTGAGCTCAAGTGATGAGCCTGCCTTGGCCTCCCAAAGTGCTGGGATTACAATCGTGAGCCACTGTGCTCAGCCTACATTCTATATTTTGATACTCACTTTGAAATTCAAATGTATTAAAGGAGAACATTGATTTTATATTTTTGTAAAGGCAGTCTTGTTTTAAAGAGAGAAAAATTTGGGCACAGTGGCTCATGCCTGTAATCCCAACACTTTGAGAGGCTGAAGCAGGAGAATTAGTTGAGCCCAGGAGTTTGAGACCAGCCAGGGCAACATAGTGAGATCCCTGTCTCTACAAAACAAACCAAAACTAGCTAGGTGTGGTGGTGCGTGCCTGTAGTCCTAGCTACTCAGGAAGCTGACGCAGGAAGATTGCTTGAGCCTAGGAGTTTGAGGCTGTAGGTGAGCCATGATTGCCCCACTGTACTCCAACCTGGGCTACAGAGCAAGACACTGTCCCCCAACCCAGAAACAGAAAATGAAAGAAAAATTTGACACAAGTTGTCACCTTAACAATTTTAGAAACAGTTCTTTTTCTTTTCTTTCTTCTTTTTTGTTTTTCTTTTCTTCTTTTTTAGACAATGTCGCATTCTGTCGCCCAAGCTGGAGTGCAGTGGCATCCTTACGGCTTACTGCAGCCTCAACCTCCCAGGCTCACACCATCCTCCCATCTCAGCCTCCCAGGTAGCTGGCACTATAAACTTGCGCCACCATACCTGGCTAATTTTTGTATTTTTAATAGAGATGGGGGTTTCACCATGTTTCCCGGGCTGGTCTTGAACTCCTGGACTCAAGTGATCCTCCCACTTCAGCCTCCCAAAGTGCTCAGATTATAGACATAAGCCACCATGCCCAGCCAATTTTTTCTTTCATGAGTCATTAAGCTATGTGAAACTTAGTGGACAGAAATTGTAAAACAGTCCAAATGTGTTTAATTTCCATGGTTATCCACTGGGGAATATGGGTCAATAGAGACAAGAGGACTGCTCTTGTTTCTCAACATCTATATACCTTTCAGTGTCTAACATAAACACATTCCCAATAAAATTAACAACTGTTAATTGGAATTCACTCTAGTTGTAGGGGAAAGGAAATATTTAAATCCTTTTCAGATTTTTTTCTTTTCTTTTCTTTTCTTTTTTTGAGATGGAGTTTCACTCTAGTTGCCCAGACTGGAGTGCAGTGGCACAATCTTGGCTCACTGCAACCTCCACCTCCCGGGTTCAAGCGAATCTCCTGCTTCAGCCTCCCAAGTAGCTGGGATTACAGGTGCACGCCACCATGCCTGGCTAATTTTCTTTTTTTTTTTTTTTTTTAAGTAGAGATGGGGTTTCCCCCTGTTGGCCAGGCTGGTCTCGAACTCTTGATCTCAGGTGATCCGCCCACTTCAGCCTCCCAAAGTGTTAGGATTACAGATGTGAGCCACTGTGGCTGGCTCTTTTTCAGATTAAAGAAAAAAATTATCTTCGTATCTTGACCATGCTACCTTCAAACCAGTTTTCATTAAAAAAAAAATCAAGACAAGAGCAATATTAGATTTATGTCTGACGGCATTAAAAAGCTGCAAGCACAAGAGGATAGAGAATACGTTTTCTTTTTAAGTATCTAGGGAACATACATGAACACTGATCATCTATTAGGCCAGAAATAAAATATCAATTTCAAAAGGCAGAAATATTACAGACATTTTCTGAATACAGTATGATAAACCTAGAAATTAATTATCGAATCAGAAAAAATTCCCCTTGTCCTGAAGATTAAGAAATTGTCTTAAATGATGCTTGAGTCAAAGGGGGAAATAAGAACCAATGCTGAACTTCTAAGATGGAATTAAAACATAAGGACAGTTGCTAGCATCTGTGCTGTCATTGTGTGAATTAGAAAAGGTGTTCCTTTTTCAAGTAAAAACAGAGACCAACCCTGCTGTATCTGTGAGTGACGATGGCCTGGAGCCCAGCTGGCTGAAAGATGAGCATGAGGCTCTGGGGAATTAGAGCCAAAGTGAGTTGGTAACTGGAGAAGAAAGAAAACATAAATTTCTCTTCTCTAGGGGAAAGAAACCTGAGTACAAGTTTTTCCTTAAGATTGGAAGCAAATTTCTATTAAAGTCCTTGCTAGCAAGATTTTGAAGGCCAGGAAAAAGTAATATGCAAGAAGTGTTTTCTTTGATTGAGTTCTATATTCTCAAGACCTGACTCCTAAGAACAAAAAGACAAGAAAGCAGTTTATTAAAATACAAGAATTTTAATAAACTTGTTACTTTCCTGTAACCCACTATAGATTTACCTGTTTCAAATGCTTTTTATTTTTTAATTTTTAATTTTTTTTTGAGGCAGTGTGTTGTTCTGTCACCCAGGCTGGAGTGCAATGGCGTGATCTCAGCTCACTGCAAACTCCTCCTTCCAGGTTCAAGCAAGCCTTGTGCCTCAGCCTTCCAAGCAGCTGGGATTACAGGTGTGTGCTGCCATGCCCAGCTAATTTTTTCATTTTTAGTAGACATGGGGTTTCGTCATGTTGCCCAGGCTGATCCTGAACTCCCAGCCTCAAGTGATCTGCCTGCCTTAGCCTCCCAAAGTGCTGGGATTACAGGCATGAGTCAACTGCACCTGGCCAGTTTTTTAATTTTTTGAGGTAGGATCTTGCTGTGTTGCCCAAGCTGGAGTGCAATAAGTAGCATAGTCATGGCTCACTGCAGCCTCAGCCTCCCAGGCTCAAGTGATCCTCTCGCCTCAGCCTCCCAAATAGCTGGGACCACAGGTAGACACTACCATGCCCTGCTAATCAAGCACTTTAGAAATATAACTGTGTCATTTTAACAAGTTACTGTGTAGAGTGTGGAAATCTTAGAGGATCAATAAAAGAGCCAAAAAAAAAAAGTCCCCAAATAAGTTACTGTGAAAAGTAATGGTCAGAGTTTTCTGTCACCTGATGTAAATGATTTGCGAGTAAGCTTGCCAAGCCTGTCTTAAAGGATGCCTATATTCAAAGCCAAGAAAAGTCCCAGTTTGTAATTGTGTTGCTATTATAAATAACCATGCAGATAGTCCCTTCTTGCAGCAGTAGAATATTTTTGAATGGAGGGACTCCTGACATTACTTTCCTAAAATCACAAAAGGCTCTCACTCTCAGGGTTTTGTTTTGTGTGGATAACTTTCTCTTATAGTCACATCTCTCCTAGAATGGGAGCAATAAAGCCTGTAGGTGCCATGAAAGGATGGGGACCTCACCAGAGAGGACTGGTCTCAGCAATGCCCTTAAGTGGTCAAAACATGCTGCGGTTGAGGACAGGATTGTGAGGGGATAGAGGTGAGGTAGGGAAGTAACTGATTGCATTTATACTGAGATGAATAGCAACCTAGAAATTGAGGGGAAGAGCTGTTGAAGAGCTCTTTCTGGCATGAGGAGTAGGGGTAGCTCAAGGTGGATTTTGATGCAGGAGTCACTGGGCAGGAATTTAAGAAACTTCCATTGTGACACTAGGGATAGGCCACAATGGTGCAGTGACAAAATAAAGACCTGGTTGCTAGGGCCAGAGAATAAATACTGGCTGCCTAGAGGAGAAGAGGTGGAGCCCCAGCCCTGGTCCCCTTTCCCACCCTTCCTCCCCGCAAGGCTGTCTGAGATGACACCTTCCACCTAAACATCATCTCCCCAATTTTAATCCTTAACTTTGGTCCCTGACTTCTGCTTGATCTCCAGCCACATTTGCACGAAGGAACATCACCTGTCCATCCTGGAATCTCTAAGGTTTTCTGCTTTCCTTCTGTCCCAATGGCCAACTCTGTGAAGTCAGCTGAGATGCCCACCATCTCCAAAACCCTTAACCCTACTCCTGATCCTCATCAAGAATCTCTGGACCCTAGGATTACCATTGCCTTATTCGAAATTGGATCACTTTCCCCTTCCTCCTGGAGCTCTCTCCCTTCCCTAAAGAATAGCAGCCATCAAGTTACAGAACAACAGACTGCAGAGAAGTTTAACAGTTTCTTAAAAGAAATTAAAGATATTCTTAAAAATATGGCAGGTTTTGAAGAGATCACAGAAGCAAAAGAACTTTTTGAGGAAACCAATATTTCTGAGGATGTGTCAGCCCACAAAGAAAATATCAGAGGACTTGACAAAATCAATGAAATGTTATCAACAAACCTGCCTGTTAATTTAGCCCCAGAGAAAGAAGAGAATGAACATAAACAGGAGATGACATTGGAAAACCAGAACTCTGAGAACACAGTACAAGTTTTTGCAAGAGATTTGGTAAATCGTTTAGAAGAAAAAAAAGTCCTTAACGAAACTCAACAAAGTCAGGAAAAAGCAAAAAACAGACTCCTTAATGTTCAAGAAGAAACTATGAAAATTAGGAACAACATGGAGCAATTACTACAGGAAGCAGAACACTGGAGTAAACAACATACTGAGCTCAGTGAACTGATAAAATCCTATCAGAAATCTCAGAAAGACGTAAGTGAAACTCTCAGAAATAATAGAGTCGATTTCCAAACCCAGCCAAATAATGAAGTGTCAGCTAAGCATGAGCTGGAGGAACAGGTGAAGAAACTGAGCCATGACACCTATTCATTGCAGTTGATGGCAGCTTTGCTAGAGAATGAATGCCAAATCTTACAGCAGAGAGTAGAAATTCTCAAGGAACTCCATCATCAGAAACAGGGAACTCTGCAAGAGAAGCCCATTCAAATAAACTGTAAACAGGACAAGAAAAATCAGAAGCCATCAGAAGCAAAGAAAGTAGAAATGTATAAGCAGAACAAGCAAGAAATGAAGGGCACGTTTCGTAAAAAAGACAGATCCTGTAGAAGCCTGGATGTTTGTCTTAATAAGAAAGCTTGCAATAACCAGTTCAATATTCATGTTGCAAGAAAAGCTCTTAGGGGAAAAATGAGGTCAACTAGTAGCCTAAGATAGAAAATACCAAAAGCAGGCGAAAAGGTGAATCCTTAAAAAACTACATCTGATACATCCAGCTTGTCAGGCATGATCAATCATCAAACCTTGGGCAGATCTGCTGGTTCAACCAAGAAAAAGTTATACAATAAGAAGATTAACACTTACGTTACTCATTACCTCAGCAGTTATGTAAGTCTGGTCTTTAATGACCATTGTGTCTACATCAGGTTCATAACTTTTCACCTTTACAATCTGCTTGGTTTTTTGGTAATTATTAGATAGACACCTAGAGTGAGAAGTTACAGGTCCAATTAAGTAAAGATCTAAATAAAAACTAGAATACAAGGGAAATTTTTTTTTCTTTATTTAATCATTGCCTGGGGGCAGTTCTGGGGAAAAAAAGTGTATAGTGTTTTTGGCCAGGTGCAGTGGCATTTTGGGAGGCCAAGGTGGGAGGATCGCTTGAGGCCAGGAGTTTGAGACAAACCTGAGCAACACAGCAAGATCCCATCTCTAAAAAAAAAAATTAAGTGAAAAAAAGTACATAATGCTTTAGTTGTGACCTTTTAAAGCCCCCTTTCTAAATGTATGTTTCCTTTTTCTATTATACACTGAAATGTGGGATGTGGGGGAATTTAAAAAATGCTGATAATCCAACCCTAACAAATCATTTTTCTCTTATAAATCTGCACTGGCTCTACTTTTTCTAAGGTGCCTCCCTTGCTCCTCCACTAGTGAACTGTGGGCATACTGGGCAGCAGAGGCCCTTGGGAAGGACCCCTTCAACTTGTTTGGAAGAATAGAGACATTTCTAAATTTCATTTTTTATTTTATTTTATTTTATTTTTGAGATGGAGTTTTGCTCTTGTTGCCCAGGCTGGAGTGCAATGGCACGATCTCAGCTCACTGCAACCTTCACCTCCCAGGTTCAGGCGATTCTCTTGCCTCAGCCTCCTGAGTTGCAGGATTACAGGCATGTACCACCATACCCGGCTAATTTTTCTTACTTTTTAGTAGAGATGGGGTTTCATCATGTTGGCCAGGCTGATCTCAAACTTCTGACCTCAGGTGATCCACCTGCCTCAGTCTCCCAAAGTGCTGGGATTATAGGCATGAACCACCATGCCCAGTCTAGATTTTATTTTTGCTGGAAAAGTTTCTCCCATTCCTCCAGGTATAGACAGTAGTGTTACCCAGGGGGAAAAAAGCAGTATCTTCTGTTAAGGGAGCTGGACTTCTGGTTCCAGAAAAGATGGAGCAGATGAATTTTCCCTTATTCTTCCCTTTAGGTAAGCTAAAACCCCTGGACATTATATATAAAGCAAACATAAGAAGATTCTGAAAGGTGGAGAAAAGGAAGTGGAATGGCCAGGGACCCTGAAACTTAAGGAATAACATGGTGCTTAGTTCTCTGGGTTTTCTTTTTGCCTCTTATATATTCTGAGCTAGGTGCTGGAGAAGTCCACAACCCAAAAATGTCAATGCACATAGACAAAAAAATTCCCCCATAAAGCCTACTTTCTTTTGCCAACAGATGAGGAAAGGAACAGTCTGGCAAGACAGAAACCTTTTGACAAAACTGCCCTAATCCAGTCAAATTGTATAGAAACATATTTCTACCCCCATCCCCCTCAGCAAATACTGAGTAGAGAGCCTAGACATCCATCCTTGCCTGGCAGTCGTGAGGCACCCCTCCCCTGCTCTTCTGGGATGGTGCAGAGGAGGTAAGAGTAGGGATCCTAAAGTTCTGCCCTCCACCTGATGGTAACAGTGCTCTTCCCTGGCCTCCCCAACCCCTCCAGTAGAGTGGAATGTCAGTGGAGGCCACATGAGTAGCCTAGATTTCTACCCCTCTTCCCTGCTGGCAGCATCAGCAGGGCCCTACTAAAAAAGAAGACTTAATAAGATCCAGGATCCCCTAACAATCCCCAAAACGTCCAGGACACAATAGAAAAATCACTCATTATACTGAGAGCCAGAAAAATCTCAACTTGAATGAGAAAAGACAATTAACAGATACCAACAATGGGACAACAGAGACACTAGAGATATCTGACAAGGAATTTAAAGCAGTCATTATAAAAATGCTTCAGGCTGGGCACGGTGGTGCACGCCTGCAATCCCAGCACTTTGGGAAGCCAAGGCGGGCAGATCACCTGAGGTTGGGAGTTTGAGACTAGCCTGACCAACATGGAGAAACCCCGTCTCTACTAAAAATACAAAATTAGCTGGGCATCATGGCATATGCCTGTAATCCCAGTTACTCAGGAGGCTGAGGCAGGAGAATCGCTTGAAACCAGGAGGCAGAGGTTGCAGTGAGCCAAGATCGCACCATTTCACTCCAGCCTGGGCAACAAGAGTGAAACTCCATCTCAAAAAAAAAAAAAAAAAAAAAAAAAGCTTCTATGAACAGCTACAAACATGAAACAAATGAAAAAGTAGAAAGTATCAGCAAATAAATATAAAACAGACATAAGTGGAAATTATGGAACTGAAAAATATAAGTAATATAGCCTCACCGAATGTACTCAATAGCAAAATATAGATGTCAGAGAAAGATTCTATGAACTTGAAGACAGAACCATATAGATGACCCAGAGAAAATTGACAGAGAGGCTGGGCACAGTGGCTCATGCCTGTAATCCCAGCACTTTGAGAGGCTGAGGAAGGTGGATCACTTGAGGTCAGGAGTTTGAGACCAGTCTGGGCAATGTAGTGAGACCCCTATCTCTACAAAAAATACAAAAATTAGTCAGGCGTAGTGGGGCATACCTGTAGTCTTAGCTACTCAGGAGGCTAAGGTGGGAGGATTGCTTGAACCCAGGAGTTTGAGACCAGCCTGGGCAACATAGGGAGACCCCATCTCTACAAAAATTAGCCTGGCATGACAGCACACGCTTGTAGTGTCAGCTACTTGGGAGGCTGAGATAGATTGCTTGAGCCTGGGAGGTTGAGGCTGCAATGAGCCATGATCATGCCACTGCACTCCAGCCTAGGGGACAGAGTGAGCCCTGTCTCAATCAATCAATCAATCAAAAAGTTGGAGTGAGAACCCAGGATCCTCTCCATCTTGCCTTCCAGGGGTAAAGGTTTTTTTTCCCCTCTCTCTTTTGTTTTTTTTTTGAGACCGAGTTTCGCTCTTGTTGCCCAGGCCAGAGTGCAATGGTGTAATCTTGGCTCACCGCAACCTCTGCCTCCCAGGTTCAAGTGATTCTCCTGCCTCAGCCTCCCAAGTAGCTGGGATTACAGGTGCCCACCATCATGCCCGACTACCTTTGTATTTTTAGTAGAGATGGGGTTTCTCCATGTTGGTCAGGCTGGTCTTGAACTCCTGACCTCAGGTGATCCACCAGCCTTGGCCTCCCAAAGTGCTACGATTACAGGCGTAAGCCACCGTGCCCGGCCTTTTTTCTCTCTTCTTTTAGAAGGGGAGGAGGACAGCTGTCTTTCTCTTCTATATAAATGCTCAGTTTCATTTTCTCAGAATTCCCACTTACAGTACAGACCTCATAGAGGATGACATCTGGTTCTCATCACATGCCCCCAGGGATAAGAACTAGGACAAGGGAATCCAGCACAGCAATTATCATAATAATCTGTCTCTGATGCAAAAACTTCATGTATGCATTCAGGGCAACATAAAGATGAGTATTAAAAACCCAGTGAAGACAATCACAATCTCCACCACAGGTTCTATTATACCTGTAGCAGGGGCATAATAGATTTTCATATGTTGGAAGTACCAAAATGACAACTGGAATGCTGCTCCCTACTCCTAAACCAACATTGCTTTCTGTGTTTGGAATATGTATCACTTTATTCAAAAGCTAAAAGCCAACACTTTCTTGTTATAGCCCTTAGTGAAATAAAAAGATATTGCCACACTTAAATAATATTGGGGGTCCTTAAAAAAATTACACACTTCTTTTCATCTGTCTTTCTTTCAAATGGAGATACCCTCCACACTATTCTCCAAGCATTTTGATTAATAAAGAATTGTGTAGTTTGCTTGGCCAGGTGCGGTGGCTCACTCCTGTAATCTCAGCACTTTGGGAGGCCGAGGCGGGTGGATCACCTGAGGGCAGGAGTTCGAGACCAGCCTGGCCAACATGGCAAAACCCCGTCTCTACTAAAAATACAAAAATTAGCTGGGTGTGGTGGCGCACACCTGTAGTCCCAGCTACTCAGGAGGCTGAGGCAGGAGAATCGCTTGAACCTGGGAGGCAGAGGTTGCAGTGAGCCAAGATCACGCCACTGCACTCCAGCCTGGAAGACAGAGTGAGACTCCATTTCAAGAAAAAAAAAAGAAAGAAATCTTTCCTTATATCATGAGTAAAAGTCTTCCAAAGTCCTTTTAATTTCTTGTCTTTCTCATTTATTTCTTTAATTTATCTTGAATTGATCCAGAAAAAGATTCATCATGGTATTTAGGTTGATTGTCTATAAGTTGTAGATGGGGGTTTTCAAGTCCCTTTTTGCTTGTCGATGCTTTGAGCCCTTTTTTAACCTTTCCAGTAAGAAAGTATGAGACACTTTATATATATAAAAAGTAAGGATGGAATAACGGAAGAAGCATTTCACAAATAGGGAGGTAATCTAAGTCTCAACTTGTTTCAGTGTGAGTTGCTTCATTTAAAAGGTGGCGATAATAACTTTCTTTTGGACCATGGACAAATTGTTCAAAGATTCTCTGGCTCCCTCAGCTGAGGTCTTATTGCTCTCTGGGAAGTAGGAACAGATTAAATGAGAGAATTAGAAACGAATCAGAAGCAAGCCTGGCTAAAAAGAAAGGGAACAATAGCCAAAAACCCAAGCACACAGGATATCCGGAAGTTGGGGTCATTGGTGTGCTGCAAGGGAAAAGAAAGATAAGTATTACATTAAAAAGACAGCTATTCTAGATGAATGTGAGGTAGAGGAGTGGGTTTAGCATCATTATCACATAAATATTATTATTTTTATAAAGTTATTCTACAAACCTGATTGATACAGAAAATCATTTTAATGTTTCTTCCCTTAATAAAGAAAGGCCTCAGGCAGATCATCATTGGAGTGTCACAGCCAGTTGACTGTTTTGCTTTTCTAACAATCACACACTTTTCCAGCGGAAACCACTGACCACTAATCCATGTTTAATTACATTTTCTCTCACAGGGAAGGATATATTGCTTTGGTTTGTACTGGTCTGTTAGGAAGCCTTCGTTTATGAGGAATTAGATACTGATATGTGCATTTTGCTTTGATTTTAAAGATTAAATGGTTTTTCCAATTTAAGAGAAAGTACTGTTCACTGGTCCTCAGATTTTTCTAGGGAAAGACCATATTTTGTTTATTTGTTTCTTCTCCCTTTTTCTTGATGTATCCTATTAATCTTTAACAAAACCCAGATTTTGGCTTCATTAATCTTCATTATTTTTAGTATTCCATTTCAATGATTTCTGGCCCCTTCTTGATTTCCCTTTTTAAAAGTTGTTTTATTGCATTTTTTCAGTTTGTTTTTCTTTTATTGTGGTAAAACAATATACAACATTAAATTTACCATCTTTACTATTTAAAGAATTTTTTTTTATTTTTAAAATATTTGTTTTATTTTTATTTTGAGATGAGGTCTTGCTATGTTGTCCAGGCTGGTCTTGAACTCCTGGATTCAAAGTATTCTCCCACCTCAGCCTCCTAAGTAGCTAGGATTAAAGGTATGTGCCACTGTGCCTAGCTCATCTTAACCATTTTTAAGTATACAGTTCAGTAGTAAGTATATTCATTTTCACATTATTGTGCAACGGATCTCTATAACTTTTTTTATCTTGTAAAACTCACACTCTATGCCCATTAAACACTAATTCTTCCTTTTCCCTTTCTACTTTGTTTCTATAATTTTGACTATTTTAGATAATTAATATGAATGGAATCACACAGTATTTGTCTTTTTGTGACTAGATTATTTCACTTAGCATAATGTCCTCCAGGTTCATCCACATTATTGCATATTGCAGGATTTCCTTCTATTTGAGACTCCTTAATATTCCATTGCATGTATACACCACATTTTCTTTATTCGTTCAAACACTGATGGACACCTGGTTTGCTTCTACCTCTTGGCTATTGTGAATAATACTATAATGAACATAGGTATGCAAATATCTCTTCAAAGTCCAGCTTTGAATTATTCTGGGTACGTACCCAGAAGTGAGATTGCTGGATCCTATGGTAATTCTATTTTTAATTTTTTGAACAATCTACATATTGTTTTCCATAATGGTTGCACCATTTTATATTCCCACCAGCAGTGCAATTTCTCCAGATTCTTGCCAACATTTATTATTTTCTGTTTTTTTTTTCTAAGAGACAGGGTCTTGCACTGTTGCCCAGGGTGCAGTGGCTCAATTGTAGTTCACTGTAGTCTTGAACTCCTAGGCTCAAGCAGCCCTCTCCCGTCAGCCTCCCGAAGTGCTGGGATTATAGGCATGAGCCACTGTTCCTAGCCTTCCGTTCTTTTGATAGTAGCCATCCTAATGGGTGTAAGATGACAAATTGCAAATGCAAACTGCATTTCTCTTACGATTATTGATGTTGAGCACATTTTACCATGGTGATTTTTAAAACATCTTCTTTGTAGAACTGTGTATTTAAGTCCTTTGCTCATTTTTAATCAGTTTATTTCTTGTTGGTAGTATTGAGTTATAGGACTTCCTTATATACTCTGGGTATTAACCCCTTATCCAATACATGACTTGCAAATATTTTTCCTCATTCCATAGGTTTCCTTGTTACTCTGTTAGTTGCTTCTTTTGGTACACAGAAGTTTTTCAGTTTGGTGTAGTCCCATTTGTCTATGTTCACTTTTCTTCCCTGTGCTTTGGTGTCACATTCAAGAAATCATTGTCAAATCCAATGTCTGGAAGCTTTCCTGCTGTATTGTCTTCTAGGAGTTTTGTGTTTTAGGTCTTACATTTAGATCTCTAATCCATTTTTACTTAATTTTTGTATATAATGTAAGAGTCCAGCTTCATTCCTTTGCATATAGACCTCCAGTTTTCCCAACACTATTTATTGAAGACAATGCACTTTCCCCACTGTGTAGCCCTGGCACCTTTGTGAGGAATGCTAAATTGGGATTTTTATTTAGTTGTTTATCTTTTGGGGGGGATATAGTTATGAAAAGTAATCTAATTTAAATAAGTAATGTAATTTTAATGAATAAAATGAATAAACCAAATTTACATGTACCAGCGTGGAGAGATGTTTTGACATCTTTTGTCAGAACTTTGGACTGATGTCAATTATGACACCTAATTAATCAAAGGAAAATTCTTAGAAATTTGAAAACTTGGGAGGAGGGAGGGATAGCATTAGGAGATATACCTAATGCAAATGATGAGTTAATGGGTGCAGCACACCAACATGGCACATGTATACATATGTAACAACCTGCACGTGGTGCACATGTACCCTAGAACATAAAGTATAATAAAAATAAATAAATTAAAAAAAGAAATTTGAAAACTTCAGATGAACTTTCATAAAACCACCTAAAGTTTTACGTAACTTAAATGAATATTACAGTTACAAAATTATTTTTACAACAGTAGTATTTAGCATTTCTTGTTGTCTTTCTTATTATATATTTTCATTAAGAGTAAAATACTCAATATTTTAACATATTTTTATTTTTTTAAATTTTATTTATTTATGTTTTTCTGAGATGGAGTCTTGCTCTGTCACCCAGACTGGAGTGCAGTGGCATGATCTCAGCTCACTACAACCTCCGCCTCCCAAGTTCAAGTGATTCTCCCACCTCAGCCACCTGAGTAGCTGGGACTACAGGTGCCCACCACCACACCTGACTAATCTTTGTATTTTCAGTAGAGACAAGCTTTCCCCATGTTGTCCAGGCTGGTCTCAAACTCCTGACCTCAGGTGATCCACACACCTCAGCCTCCCAAAGTGCTAGGATTACAGGCCTGAGCCGCCGTGCCTGCCTTAACATATTTTTAAAGTCAGGTGTTTTTTGTTTTTTTTTTTTTTGTTAAGGGAGACTCCTCCAAAAAAAAAAAAAAAAAAAAAAAAAAAAAAAGCAATTTTAACCAGTCACTGTATTCAAAAAAAATTGGTATCATTTATAGTCAGATTTAGTTTTTCCAATAGTGTTTTCTGAACACTAAGTGTTCAGAAATTTAAAAAAAAATAAAAAACACTAAGTTTTTTCTTTATTAACTTATTTTTGAGATGGAGTCTCGCTTTGTCGCCAAGGCTGGAGTGCAGTGGCGTGATCTCGGTTCACTGCAAGCTCTGCCTCCCGGGTTCATGCCATTCTCCTGCCTCAGCCTCCTGAGTAGCTATTTTTTAAAAAGTTATATTAGCACTTCTAACATGTGCATCATATGTACCTGTAAGCTCCTTTATGATAGGATGTGGGTGTTTTCAAGGGAAGCATTGTAGGTATAGCGGCATCTTGTTTACCTAGCATAATTCTTTTTTCTGAAAAGCAACTACTCAACAATCTAATTTTCTTAGCCTGCTTCCAGTCATTAGTTCTAGTATCTGCCTTGAAATCTTCTGAGTTCATGCATTTGTTATCAGCACATGAGCTTTAACTTGTTATAAGGGTTTTTTTAATACTCTTATTTTATTGCCAAGTGATGTTTGGCTTCTTAAAAGTTTCCACTGGAAAGTGTGTCCTGGAAGCGAAATCTAGTTTTCGGCTCTGGTTAACAAATGAAATACTTGCCAGTAATTTGTAATACTTTTCTCCACTTAATTTCAAAATATTTCAAGTCATTTATTTGTGTATTTCAGATATTATAAGGATGCATAGCCCCCTGTGGTACCTTTTTTGTTTTTTGAGACAGAGTCTTGCTCTGTTGCCCAGGCTGGAGTGCAGTGGCACGATCTCGGCTCACTGCAACCTCCACCTCCCATGTTCAAGCGATTCTCCTGCCTCAGCCACCCGAGTAGCTGGGACTACAGGTGTGCACCACCACACCTGGCTAATTTTTGTATTTTTAGTAGAGACGTGGTTTCATCATCAAGTTGGCCAGGATGGTCTCGATCTCTTTTTTTTTTTTTTTTTTTTTTGAAACAGAGTTTCACTCTTATTGCCCAGGAGTGCAATGGCACCATCTCGGCTCATTGCAACCTCCACCTCCCGGGTTCAAGCAATTCTCCTGCCTCAGCCTCCCGAGTAGCTGGGATTACAGGCATGCGCCACCATGCATGGCTAATTTTGCATTTTTATTAAAGATGGGGTTTCTCCATGTTGGCCAGGCTGGTCTCAAACTCCTGACCTCAGGTGATCTGCCTGCCTTAGCCTCCCAAAGTGCTGGGATTACAGGCGCCCACCGGGCAGGTCTCAATCTCTTGACCTCGTGATCCGCCCGCCTCTGATTCACAAGCCAATACTTGTTGTTTTTGTTTTTTAATCAAAGTTTTAATGAAAAAGACATTAAAAAAATTTTTTTTAATAGGAGGGTTTGGGCATGGAGCTGGTTGATCTTTAAAATCCTAATCCAGCCGGGCACGGTAGCCCATGCCTGTAATCCCAGCACTTTGAGAGGCTGAGGCAGGTGGATCACCTGAGGTCAGGAGTTCGAGACCAGCCTGGCCAACATGGCAAAATCCCCGTCTCTACTAAAAATACAAAAAATTAGCTGGGAGTGGTGGCAGGTGCCTGTAATCCCAGCTACTTGGGAGGCTGAGGCAGGAGAATCACTTGATCCTGGGAAGCAGAGGTTGCAGTGAGCCAAGATCGCGCCATTGCACTCCAGCCTGGGCTACAAGAGCGAAACTCTGTCTCAAAAATAATAATAATAATAGTAATAGTAATAATTCCTAACCCATTTATTCCCATCAAGCTGTCCAAAACTAGTAACTGGAAAGGTCCTGTGATGCTGGGCTCCTAACATCGAACACAAAGACTAGAATAATAGAATTATCTGGTATTTTCCCTTCCCTGAAAATTCCATCTTCAATTGGGGTCTGTGGGTTCAAAAGCCATACTTATGAACCAAAATTTAGGACACATACTCTGGTACATGGACAATGGATGGTGCAAAAAATATCCAGGATATCTAGCTGTTGAAACTGCAGCCCTCTCAATGACTCTAATGCTCAAGCGATTAAAAGAATCCAGCCCCAAAAGTTTTAGATACAAAAATAGTAACAACTCAACTGAATTTTACTGCATTTAAAAAACATAATTATTTCCAAATCTACTGAGCAGTGCGCACAGTCTTCAGTGACGCCTACGGTCACTGCGATTCGAAGACTCTCACTCCCAGGAGCGCCGGGTCTTTTTATGCCTATGGGATTTATCTCGGCTCCTACTTCGAGTTCTACGACTACACCCTTCGGAATGCGCGTTGTACGGGCTAGAAAATGTGTCTGAGCTCCGCCCTCTGTCCCTGTCCCTGGTTGTTTCTTCTCTTGCCTCCCTCCCACTTGAGGACTTGTGCTCCTGCTTGGGTTTCTCCTTCTTCTGCTGCCTCTCTATGTCCTCTACTCCACCATAGTAGGCAGTCCTGGCCTCGGGGAGCTTCTGCCTCACCCTGGGCTGTGACTTCTGAGCTCTCTCCGAGTTCTTGCTGCTGTGCTGCTTAGGGCCAGGGTCATCTTTTTCCTTTACTGTCTTGCTTCTGGGTGACGAAGAGGATGGTTGCTCTTCCTGTACCAACCGATCAGTTTTCTCTTTTTCTTTCTTTCTTTTCTTTTTTTCCTTTTTCTCCTTCTTGTACTTTTTTGTTGGTTTTTCGTCTTCAGAGCTCTCAGACAAACTCGACGAGTAGGTATGAGCTCCACGGGAGCCCTTGTGGAGCTCTTTGGTCACACCATCCATTTCTTCCGAGTTCTTAGGAGCCCGATAGTTAGACACATGATCCACTCGGATAGTTCTTCCTTTGATCTTGATCCCATTAAAATTGTCAACGGCCAGAATCGTGCTCCTCTGGTCTTCATAGCAGAGGAAACAGAATCCTTTGGATTTCCCAGTCTTCTTGTCCCGCACAAGATTAATGTCAACAATCTCCCCATATTGTGAGAATACACAGATGATGTCCCCTTCAGTCAGTTCATAAGGAAGCCCTCCCAGGAAGATCCAGGCGCTGTCCTTGTACTCGGAGTGCCAGGACACCTTATCGGCCACCCCAAGCTTGACCTCTCCCTCATTCAGCTTGTTGATCAGCTTCACCTTAGTTAAAGCGTTCATCTTCGCGGGCTCGCGCTCAACGTTCAGGTATCAGTGCCCGGATGAGGTAGCCCCCGTGTGATACTTCGTGGCGCACGCGCGCACGTGTGTGTGTGTGTGTGTGTGTGTGTGTTTTACCAATCTTATTGAGTTATAATTTACATAAAGTAAAACACATCTATTTAAACGTGTGGTCTTATGTAACCTTCACTACCATAGTTAAGATAATAAACATTTCCAGGCCGGGCAAGGTGGCTCACGCCTGTAATCCCAGCACTTTGGGAGGCCGAGGCTGGCGGATCACCTGAGATCAGAAGTTCGAGACCAGCCTGACATGGTGAAACCCCGTCTCTACTAAAAACACAAAGAATTAGCTGGGTGTGGTGGCGGGCGCCTGTAATCCCAGCTACCCAGGAGGCTGAGGCAGGAGAATCACTTGAACCTGGGAGGTGGAGGTTGCAGTGAGCCGAGATTGCGCCATTGCACTCCAGCTTGGACAACAAGAACGAAACTCCATCTCAAAATAAATAAATAAATAAATAGTAAACATTTCCTTTACCATGGAAACGTCTCTTATGCCTCTTTTCCACTCCTTGTCCCAGGCAATTACTAATTTGATTTCTATCAATTATAGGTTAAGTTTAACAGTTATAGAGCTTAATAGAAATGGAATCACATTATATGACTCTTTTTAGTCTGGGTTTTTTTTTCACTCAGCTGAATGTTTTTAACTTCATCCCTGTTGTTGTGTGTATCAGTAATTCTCATTGTGTGAATAGATAACAATTTATTCATTTCCCTGCTGATGGACATTTGGGTTCTTTTTAGTTTTGGGCTATATTATAAATTAAGCCACTATGAACATTTAGGTACAAGTCCTTATGGGGATATTTTTTGTTTGTTTCTCTTGGGTATATTCTTAGGAATGTAATTGCTGGGTCACATGGTAAGAAATTGTGAGGCTGTTTTCCAAAATGGTGTACCATTTTACACTCTCACTAGCAACGTATGAGAGTTCGTTACCTAAATCCTTGTCAATTCTTGGTGTTGTCAATCTGCTACTTTTAGTTAATCTAGTGGATGTGTAGAGATATCTCATTTTGGATTCCATTTTCATTTCTCTAAGGACTAATGATGCTGAACTTTTCTTTTAAATGAAACTTTTTGGTTTTTTTGGTTTTGTTTTAAGACAGGGTGTCACTATATTACCCAGGCTAGTCTTGAACTCCTGGACTCAAGCGAGCCTCCTGCCTCCCACCTCAGCCTCCCAAGTAGCTGGAACTATAGGCACGCACCAGTGTTCCTAGCATGCTGAATATTTTTGCATATGCTTTTTAGCCTTTTATATACATTTGTGAAGTGACATTTCAAGCCTCTTGCCCATTTAAAAAATTGGATTATTTTCCTATTGCATTACAACAGCTGTTTGCATTTTAAGTTGGTAGAGTTTTAAGGTACATATTTAAACTGCTAGACTTACATATTTATTCTGCTCTAGGCAAGTGCATAGAAAAACATCTCTAAAATTGCCATAGCATTGAAAATATTACCTGAGATGTCTATCCTTGCCCCATCTGACCCCCAGGCTAAAATCTGTTTCCATTTGAGATTGTAAAATCATCAGAGCAAATGACCTAATATTTTAAATTTAATTGATATTTCTTTAGTAAAGGAAAAATATTTCTTCCTACTCTTTCGCCACTAAACATGAAGGGTGTGCTATTTTTTTAAAAAAACATGTCTTTTTCAATTCATCTCATGTTAAAACCAGACATAACCATATTATTCCATTTAAAAACTGTCCAGAACTATAAAAGATTTTTATTTCAGTTTATAAAATGGATGCTTCAATACACAAAGATAAATTATTATAAATAAATTATTATTATTGGCCAGGCATGTGGCTCACGCCTGTAATCCTAACACTTTGGGAGGCTAAGGTGGGTGGATTGCTTGAGCTCAAGAGTTTGAGACCAGCCTGGGCAACTCCATCACTACAAAAAATTAGCTGGGCATGGTAGCATGTGCCTGTAGTTCCAGCTACTTAGGGGGCTGAGTCAGGAGGACTGCTTGAACCTGGAGGTTGAGGCTGCAGTGAGCTGAGATGGCGCCACTGCACTCCAGTTTGGATGACAAAGTGAGACCTTGTCTCAAAAAAAGAAATTATTGTTATTCAATTAAATTTCTAATAAAATAGAAAATTTCTTCCATACATCAGCCAACATGTGGAAATGTCTAAAAATTTAGAGCCTCAAATTGGGCAATTGTTTTAAATGTTTATTTGTGTCATAAAATTGTGTTTCTGCAACAAGTAAATTAATATTTTAATCAAAATATAAATAATGTAAATGTGAATTTTTAAAAAGAAAAATTTTAAGTGAAAAGCAGTAAAAAAGAAAATAATTCAATATATTACAGTAAACTGATGGAAATTCCACTCAGGGTAGAATTGTGGGTTCTTGGTCACCTGTCACTGTTCCAATCTACCTGTTTGACAGAGTAACTGAAGCAAAGAGAGGTCAAGTCATTTGTCCAAGACCATGCCACTTGCTAGTAAAGATCTGGAATGGGAATGAATATTCACTAGCAGGCTAGTGTTATATAACATATTTTCTTATAACTGAGAACTAAAATTCCTATTAAAAACCTATACTTGTGCCAAGCACGGGGGCTCACACCTAAAATCCCAGTGCTTTGGGAGGCTGAGGCAGGAGGATCTCTTGAGGCCAGGAGTTCACCAGTCTAAGCAACACAGTGAGACCCAGTCACTACAAAACATTTTTTGAGAAACTAACCAGGCATGTTGGCACGTGCTGTAGTCCCAACTATTCGGGAGGCTGAGGCAGGAGGATCATTTCTTTTTTTTTTGAGACAGAGTCTCACTCTGTTGGTCAGGCTGGAGTGCAATGGCACAATCTTGGCTCACTGCAATCTCTGACTCCCAGGCTCAAGCAATTCAGCAGAAGGATCATTTCATTGCCTAAGAGTTCAAGGCTAGGCCGGACGCGGTGGCTCAAGCCTGTAATCCCAGCACTTTGGGAGGCCGAGACGGGCGGATCACGAGGTCAGGAGATCAAGACCATCCTGGCTAACACGGTGAAACCCCGTCTCTACTAAAAACTACAAAAAACTAGCCGGGCGACGTGGCGGCGCCTGTAGTCCCAGCTACCCGGGAGGCTGAGACAGGAGAATGGCGTGAACCCGGGAGGCGGAGCTTGCAGTGAGCTGAGATCTGGCCACAGTACTCCAGCCTGGGTGACAGAGTGAGACTCCGTCTCAAAAAAAAAAAAAAAAAAAAAAGAGTTCAAGGCTGCAGTAAGTTGTGATTGTACAACTGCACTCCAGCCTGGGTGACAGAGCAAGACCATGTCGCCAAAAGAAAAAATGGAGGGAGAATGCCAGCACTGCACTAGCCTCTTCTCCATTGATTTAAAAAAGAAAATGTCCCTTTTGATTGCTGAATAATATTCCATAGCATAAATGTACCACTATTTAACCACTCACCCATTGAAAGACATATGGATGATTTCTATTGTTCAGCTATTACAAATAAAGTTGCTATAAACATGTATTTATAAGTTTTTGTGTTAACATGTCTTTATTTCTCTGGGATAAAAGCCAGGAATGCAATTTCTAGGTTGTATGTTAGCTGCATGTTCAGTTTTTATTGGTTGTCTTTTCTTTTTTTCTTTCTTTGACAGCACCTTGCTCTGAAGCTAAGGCTGTAGTGCAGGAGTGCAATTATGGCTCACTGCAGCCTCAATCTCCCAGGCTCAAGCAATCCTCCCACCTCAGCCTCCTGAGAAGCTGGGACCACAGGTGCATGCCACCACCCATGGCTAACTTTTGTATAGACGGGCTCTCACTATGTTACCAAGGCTGGTCTCAAACTCCTGGGCTCAAGTGACCCTCCTGCCTTGGTCTCCCAAAGTGCTGGGATTATAGGTATGAGCCACCATGCCCAGCCACTACTTTTAATTTTATCCTTTCTAATAGCGATGAGTAGTGACATCTCATTGTGGTTTTAACTTGCATTTCTCTAATGACTAATGATGAACATTTTTCTGTGAGTTGATTTGCTACCCACTTATTCTCTTCAGTAGATTAATGTTTCTTTATGTCTCTTTTGCTCATCTTCTAAGGATTATTTGTGTGTTTTTACTGTTGAAGTTTCAGATTTTTAAAAAGATATTCTATGTTTGAATTTTTGGAAATCATCTGTTTCCAGTAGTACATTGAACAAGAGTGGTAAAAGTGGACATCCTTACCTTGCCCCCAATCTTCATGGAAAAGCATTCCATCTTTTACCATTAAATATGGGTTAATTGTAGTTCTTAATAGATATTCTTTATCAAGTAGGAAAGTTTTTCTCTATTGCCAGATTTCTGAGACTTTTTAGAAAGGAGTAAGTGTTGACTGTTTTGTGTTTGTCTTTTAAAGACAGGGTCTTCCTCTATTGCTCAGGTTGGAGTGCAGTGGTACAATCATAGCTCATTACAGCCTGGAATTCCTGGGCTCAAGCAATCCTCCCTGCTCAGCCCCCTGAGTATCTGGGATTACAGGCGTGTGCAATCACACCTGCCTAATTTTTTATTTTTTGTAGAGACAAAGTCTCACTACATTGGCCAGGCTGGTCTCAAACTCCTGGCCTCAGGTGATCCTCCTGCCTCAATCCCCCAAAGTGTTGGGATTACAGGTGTGAGCCACTATACCCTGCCTTGAATTTTTTCAAGTACTTTTTCTACATGAATTGATATGATCATGTAATTTTTTTAATTTAGCCTGTTAATATGGTAGATCATATAGATAGATTTTTAAACATTGAACCAGCTTTGAATCCCCAAAATAAACCAGTTTGTTGTAGTAGAATAATTTTGTATATTGCTGAATTCTGTTTGCTTAATGTTTTGATAGGAATGTGTGATTTTACATTCATAAGGGATATTGGTCTGTAGTTTTCTTTTCTGTCTTTGTCTGGTTTTAGTATTAAGGTAACATTGATTTTTAGAAATGAATTGACAAAAAATGAATTGGAAAGTGTTTCTTTCGTTTCTAATTTCTAGAAGAGATTGAGAAGAATTGGTGTTAATTCTTCTTTAAACATTGGTAGAATTCTCTGGTGAAAACTATTTGGGCCTGACAATTTTAAGTTATGAATTTAACTTCCTTATTAGCTATAGGACTATTTAAATAATCTATCTAATATTCGATGAGTTGTGATAGTTTGTGTGGGTTTTTTTTAGACAGGGTCTTGCCCTGTCACCCAGGCTGGAGTGCAGTGGTGTGATCACAGCTCACGGTAGCCTCGATCTCTTGGGCTCAAGTGATCCTCAGCCTTCTGAGTAACTGGGACTACAGGCACGTGCCACCATGGCCTGCTACTTTTTTTTTAAAGTTTTCGTAGATGGGTTTCCCCACGTTGCCCAGGCTGGTCTCAAACTCCTGGCCTCAAACGATCCTCCTGCCTTGGCCTCCCAAAGTGCTGTAATTACTGGTATGAGTAACTGCTCCCAAACTAGTTTGTGTTTTTCAAGGAACTGGCTAATTTATCTAAGTTGTCAAATTTCTGTGTATAGAGTTGTTTGTGTTATGCTGTTATTAACTTTTCAAAGTCTGCAAGGTCTGCAGTTATATCCCCTATTTAATTCCTAATGTTAGTAGCAATTTGCATCTCCTCTACTTTTTTCCCCTGTTGGTCTTGATAGGGGTTTGTCAATTTTATTCATCTTTTTAAAGAACTAGTTTTTTTGTTGTTGATTTTTTTTTTCTGTTTTCAGTTTTATTAATTTCTATTCTTCATTATTTCTTTCCTTCTGTTTGATTTGGGCTTATTTTACTCTCCTTTTCTAGTTTTTTGAGATGGAAATTTATTTTATTTTATTTTTAGACAGAGTCTCGCTCTGTCACCAAGGCTGGAGTGCAGTGGTGCAACCTCGGCTCACTGCAACCTCGGCTCACTGCAACCTCTGCCTCGCGGGTTCAAGCAATTCTCCTGCCTCAGCCTACAGGCACTACAGGCACGTGCCACCATGCCCGGCTAATTTTTTTGTGTGTTCTTAGTAGAGATGGGACTTCACTATGTTGGCCCGGCTGGTCTTGAATTCCTGACCTTGGGTGATCCACCCACCTTGGCCTCCCAAAGTGCTGGGATTACAGGCATGAGCCACCGTGCCTGGCCAGAGGTGGGAATTTACATTATTGATTTGAGATTTTCAAAAATTTCCTACAATATCAAATTCATAAATATATAATTATTGCAACTGGTAAATTTTTCTCTTAGTAAATATTAAAAGATATTATTTTTCAAAACATCTTTCTAATATTTAAAGAATGTTAGGAAATTTTATTAAATTATTGTATTATAATTAGTGTCCATTATTATCCTGTTATCTAATTTTATCAACATGATTCAACAAAAGTATCTACATGGCAGGATCTTGGGAGTATAAGAATTTCACAAGAATATTTAACCATTATGAAAGCTAACAAGCCTTCTTGTAGTGAACTGAAGATAGAATCCTAGGAAAACTTGTTTTGTGGCCAGGCATATGGTTCATGCCTGTAATCCCAGCACTTTGGGAGGCAGAGACGGATGGATCACTTGAGGTCAGGAATTAGAAACCAGCCTGGCCAACATGGTGAAACCCCGTCTCTACTAAAAATACAAAAATGAGTTGGGTGTGGTGACATGCCCCTGTAATCCCAGCTACTCTGGAGGCTGAGGCAGGAGAATCACTTGAACCTGGAAGGCCGAGGTTGCAGTGAGTAGAGATCACGCCACTGCACTCCAGCCTAAGCGACAGAGTGAGACTTTGTCTAAAAATAAATAAATAAATAATACAACAAGTTTTTGGGTTTTGTTTGTTTGTTTGTTTTTGAGATGGAGTCTCGTTCTGTCGCCTGCCCAGGCTGGAGTGCAGTGGCATGATCTCGGCTCACTGCAACCTCCGCCTCCGAGGTTCAAGCGATTCTCCTATCTTAGCTTCCCAAATAGCTGGGATTACAGGTGCACAGTACCATGCCCGGCTAATTTTTGTATTATTAGTAGAGACAAGGTTTCTCCATGTTGGCCATGCTGGTCTCTAATTCCTCACCTCAAGTGATCTACCCATCTCCACCTCTCAAAGTGCTGGGATTACAGATGTGAGCCACCACCTCTAGCCTATCCCAACACTTTAGGAGGCCAAAGTGGGAGGATTGCTTGAGGCCAAGAGTTTGAGACCAGCCTGGGCAACACAGTGAGACCTTGTCTCTACTAAAAAAAAATTTTTTTTTTTAATTAGCCAGTTGTGGTGGCTTGTGCCTGTAATCCCACCACTTTGGGAGGCCAAAGTGGGCAGATCACTTGAGGTCAGGAATTTGAGACCAGCCTGGGCAACATGGAAAAACCCTCTCTCTACAAGAAATACAAAAATTAGCCAGGCATGGTAGTGCATACCTGTAGTCTCAGCTACTCAAGAGGCTGAGGTGGGAGAATCACTTTAGCCCAGAGAGTCGAGGCTGCAGTGAGCTGAGATCACACCACTGCACTCTAGTCTGGGTGATAGAGGTGAGACCCTGTCTCAAAACAAAAGACAAAAAATTATCCTGGCATGGTGGCACATGCTTGTACTCAGTTACTGAGGAAATTGAGGTGGGAGATTGCTTGAGCCCAGGAGGTTGAGCTTACAGTGAGCTGCAATCATGCCTGGGCACAAGTGCCATGAACTCCAGCCTGGGCAACAGAGCATGGACAAAAGAGCAAGACCCTATCTCTAAATATATATATTTAGTGAGACCCAAGCTGGAGGATCATTTGAGGCCAGGGGTTCAAGACCAGTCTGGGCAACATAGGGAGACCCCATCTCTACAAAAAAATACAAAATTTAATGGGGCATGGTGGCACATGCCACCATGGTACTAAGGAGCTACTAAGGAGGCTGAGGCAGGAGGATCACATGAGCCCAGGATGTTGAGATTCCAGTGAGCCATGAGGGTGCTACCACATTCTAGCCTGGGCAACAGAGTGAGACCCTGTGTCAAAAAAAAAAAGTGTATATGTGTGTGTAGATGTATTATATATGTCAATATGCATACATATGTATATGTATATGTGTATATGTACATATGCATATATATGTATGTGTGTGTGTGTACGTATGTGTATATATACATGTATCTATGTATATACATGTATATGGAAAAATAGACATGGGGTCAAAATCCAAGTGATAAAGAAGAAGGGAATAAGAATTATGAATTAGAAGATTTTACACTTGATCTTAGCCAAAAGGCCGAGAAGCGATAATTAGAAGATTTTAAGCAAAGCAGATTTGCGTTTTTTTTGTTTTTGTTTTTGTTTTTTTTTTTGAGACAGAGTCGTCTCTGTCGCCCAGGCTGGAGTGCAGTGGCCGAATCTCAGCTCACTGCAAGCTCCGCCTCCCAGCTTCACGCCATTCTCCTGCCTCAGCCTCCCGAGCAGCTGGGACTACAGGTGTCCGCCACCACGCCCGGCTAGATTTTTGTATTTTTAGTAGAGACGGGGTTTCACCATGTTAGCCAGGATGGTCTCTATCTCCTGACCTCGTGATACGCCCGTCTCGGCCTCCCAAAGTGCTGGGATTACAGGCTTGAGCCACCAAGCCCGGCACAAAGCAGATTTGTATATGATGGTTTGCTGGATAATTCAAGTCTCATTCTTTATTTTATAGGTGGTACTTATACATGTATATAAAATTTAAAAGGGTTCAATAGGAGTGTATAGTGAGATCTTCTCAGCCCTACCATTAGGCTAAACCCTGAAGTTCTAAAGATGAATGAGTCATAGCCCCTAATTTCATAATCTTGCAACTCCATTATTTTTGTCCTCAGAACTGACACTTGTTTTCTCCACACAAAAATCTCAACCTGTGCTCTGAATTCCACCCCCTCCTACCTCCTCAGAGACCTTGTCAGTTACTTCTCTCTTGTACCTTCAACATGTTTTTTGCTATTGGTTCCTATCCTTCAGTCAACAAGCAAATTCAATAGTCTCTAATCTTAACACAAAACAAAACGATAGCTCTTATAACCCACATCCTGTTCTAGCTAGAGTCTGGAAAAAGTAGTTCACATTTAATAGTTCTAATTTCTCACCTTTTAAATTAAAATTTTTCTCAAAGTGATATATGCAAAGGGCTAAAACAATAAAAATTAAATAAATTGAATGCTTGTTATGTGTCTAGTGTCATTTTTTGCCCTCTACATGTGTTCGCTCAGTTAACCCTCACAATAATCTCTAAGGCAGGCATGATTATCTCCATTTTACAGATGAGGAAACTGAGCTACAGATGAGTTTATGATAGGAAGCAATAGTCTCCCACGCCCATTTTCCCCCATCAGTTCTATTGTCCAGTAGCCACTGGCTGTAACTGTTTCTGTTCTTTATTCTTCCTTTGGCCACTTCCATTTTGTAAGTTGTTCACACTGCTATCTCTTGAGTAAAGAAATTTAGACACTGGCTTTTGACTTCCCAATGGGAAAGATGAAGATTGAATTCCATTATATTCCCCTCCAAAAAAGCTATGTAATTGTTCTCAGTTCCTCCTCTGGTCAACCTCTGCAGCTATAAACAACACACTTTGATATCCATTTCTTATTTCATAGGTTATGAACAATAACTTTTGACCGCTTACTTTTTTGATGAGAATGTCAGCTCTCATATTTTTTCCTCCACACCTCGTCTTACATAGGCTCCTCATCTGCTGCTTTAAATTTTTACTGATGTGACTTTCTCAGTGTTGAATTCCGTGGCATTTTCCAATTATTCTTTTATTTTATCTCTATGTGATGCTTGATACCTTTGACTCTCTTCCTTAAACATTAGTTTTCCTTAGGCATGTTAATCAACAATTTTTTACTAAGCATCTGTTTTATGCCAGGTATTAGGTGAAGTATATGTTAAAGAAACATGGAGAAATATCTGTTGGGAGACAATTCTTCATGGGTTTTGGAGTTACTGTGGCAGCTTTTTATTTTCCGGACAACCTCCTTGAAAGGTGTTTGTGTGGTGAACAGCCTTGAAAGATTGAAATAGCATTTCCCTCCAGGGAAGACAGCAGGATTTTTTTTTTACCATCCAAGATATTTCTCCAATAATGTTTCTCTCCAGGGTAAAGATTGGGTAGGTTAGATATCAGCTCCTTTAAAATATTGAGAGTTCAGGTTCGGGTGCAGTGGCTCATGCCTGTAATACCAGCACTCTGGGAAGACAAGGCAGGTGGATCACTTGAGCCCAGGAGTTCAAGGTCAGCCTGGGCACCATGGTGAAACCCTATCTCTACAAAAAATACAAAAATTAGCTGGATGTATTGGCTCATGCCTGTAGTCCAAGCTACTCAGGAGGTTGAGGTAACAGGATCACTTGAGCCTGAGGAGGTCAAGGCTGCATGCAGTGAGACGTGATCATGCCCCTGCACTCCAACCTATGTGACAGAGCAAGACATTGTATAAAAAAAAAAAAAGAGGGGGCCAAGCATGGTGGCTCACGCCTGTAATCCCAGCACCTTAGGAGGCCAAGGTCGGTGGATCACTTGAGCCCAGGAGTTCAAGGTCAGCCTGGCCAACATGGTGAAACCCTGTCTCTACCAAAAATACAAAAATTAGCTGGGATGGCAGCAGGCATCTGTAATTCCAGCTACTCAGGAGGCTGAGGCAGGAGAACCGCTTGAACCTAGGAAGTGGAAGTTGCAGTGAGCCAAGATCGTGCCACTGCACTCCAGCCTGGGTGACAGGGTTGAGATTCTGCCAAAAAAAAAAAAAAAAGAAAAAGAAAAAAAAAAAAGATCGGGACTTCCTAAGTTCAGGTAAGTTCAGAGTTTCTTGGCTGTAAGACAAACCCACAGACTGTGCAGCATCTACCTGAGTCCACCTTTCCATTGCCACTGTGGAGTCTTGGGGGTAAATGCACAGATGCAAACATGAAGGTCATGCTTCCTCTTCTGTGAATAATAAAGCCCTTTGTTTTTGTTTTGTTTTTTTGTTTTGAGATGGAATCTCGCTCCTGTCGCGCAGGCTGGAGTGCAGTCGTGCAATCTCAGCTCGCTGCAACCTCCACCTCTGCAACCTCCACCTCCAGGGTTCAAGTGATTCTCCTTCCTCAGCCTCTAGAGGAGCTGGGATTACAGGTGTGCGCCACCATGCCTGGCTAATTTTTATATTTTTAGTATAGACGGGGTTTCGCCATGTTGGCCACAGTGGTCTCAAACTCCTGATCTCAGGTGATCCACCCGCCTCAGCCTCCCAAAGTGCTAGGATTACAGTCGTGAGCCACTGCAACTGGCCCGCCCTTTGTTTTTGACTCAAGAGTCTGACGTCTTCTGACAGAGCTTATAAAATTGTGTCAGATTAATTAGTTAACTTGAAACTAAGGTAAGATCTCAGGCCATTCATAGTTCTTGACCATGTCCAGCAACCAGTTGCATATGTGATCCTAAGTTCAGAAGCAGAGCCTGGCCTAGGGATATGACTTTGGGAGTCATCAGCACATAAGTGGTCATTAAACCATGGTAGTGGACGCAATCATTTAGACTAGTGTGACATCATGAAAGGAGAATTCAGAGAGCTTTGAGGACCTCCAAAATGCAATAATCTGAAAAAAATGGAAGAGTTCAAGGGAGACATGAAGAAGCTTCCAGGTGAATCAAAGAAAGACTGCTTCAGGGAGGAATGAGTGGTCAGGTTTGTCAAATGCTGAAAGACCACATAAGATGAGAATGGAAAATATCCACTGAATTTGGAAGTTGGAGGTCATTGTGACATTACCAAGAGCAGTTAAAATCAGTTTAATGGAGTAACTGGCTGAAATCCTAACTGCATGGCAGCTATGGTCAAGGTGGGGAAATACAAACAGTAAATGAGGTCTTTCCCAAGAAGAGAAAGAGAAAGAACGGGAGTTAAGGAATTGCCTTTTTTTAAAAAAAAACCAGAAATTTGGCCAGGCATGGTGGCTCACACCTGTAATCTCAGCATTTTGGGAGGCCGAGGCAGGTGGATCACCTGAGGTCAGGAGTTCAACACCAGCCGGGCCAACATGGCGAAACCCCATCTCTACTAAAAATACAAAAATTAGCTGGGCCTGGTGGTGGGTGCCTGTAATCCCAGCTACTCAGAAGGCTTAGGTGGGAGAATTGTTTGAACCTGGGAGGCAGAGGTTGCAGTGAGCCGAGATCATAGCACTGCACTCCAGCCTGGGAGACTCCGTGAAAAAAAAAAAAACAGAAATTTATTTTCGCACAATTCTGGAGGCCAGACACCTGAGATCAAGGTGTTATCATAGTTGGTTTCTTCAGAGGCTTCCCTCCTAGGCTTGTAGATGGCCATCTTCTTTTTCTGTCTTAACATGGTCAAAGGAAGAGTCTTTGCTTTCAGTTTTATGGGCAAAGGTTACACAAATGACAATGTGATCACCACCAGTGTTTTTTAGGGGTGACTGAATATCCTTTCTCTACTTTCAAAACTTGCTGATCTAAAGACAGTCCTTTGTCTGGATCTGAACAGCCACAGAGTCCACTGAGTCTATGTATACAAAATTAATAGAGTTATCCTTTTTTTGTTTTGTATTTTAGAGATGGAGTCTCACTATGTTGCCTAGGCTGAAGTGCAGTGTCTATTCACAGGTGCGATTATAGCTTGCTGCAGCCTTAAACTCCTGGTCTCAGGCACTCCTCCCTCAGCCTCCATAGTAGCTGGGACTACAGTCGTGCACCACTGCACCTGGCATAATAGTGTTATTCTTATTCCAAGAGATGTTTCAATGTCTCCAGTTTCAAATATAGAGGCAACAAGAAAAGCTCAGAAAGGAACTCAATGGGGATACAGGCCATCAGCAAAACTGCAAAAACAGATTAAAAGGATGAAAATTCCATTTTGGAAAAAAGCATATGAGGAAATTTACTGACATCAAGCTAACAAAGGACAGAGATCTTGTTTAGGAGCCCTTGACCTTAAAAGGACACTGGATAGAAATGGTCATAAAGAGAGAGAAATGCCACAGAGACAATGAAGTCCTACATAAGCTTAGTCCCTTTATAAACTGGAACCACTGCAAGCGCCCTGGAAGACCTTAATGGGGAAGCAGGCACATAAAGTGTCCCTTTTTCCATTTACTGCATACTTTTCTTTAACTGTTTAGCTGTCATGTGTGTGTCTCTGTGGGTGTACACCTGTAATCTCAGCACCTTGGGAGGCTGAAGTGGGCAGATCACTTAAGGTCAGGTGTTCCAGACCACCCTGGCCAACATGGTGAAACCCCATCTCTACTAAAAACACAAAAATTGGCAGGGTGCAGTGGCTCACACCTGTAATGCCAGCATTTTGGGAGGCCGAGGCAGGCAGATCACCTGAGGTCAGGAGTTTGAGACCAGCCTGGCCAACTTGGTGAAACCCTGTCTATACTAAAAATACAAAAATCAGCTGGGTGTGGTGGCGGGCACCTATAATCCCAGCTACTCAGGAGGCTGAGGCAGGACAATAGCTTGAACTCAGGAGGTGGAGGTTGCAGTGAACCCAGATTGCACCATTGCATTCCAGCCACAGAGCAAGACTTCGTAAAAAAAAAAAAAAAAAAAAGCTAAACAGTAGAGAGGGGGGAAAACACATCTTGTACCCATTACAGTGTTTAAGATTTACTGATCACCACACTCCAGGAAGAGAAAATGCTAATCAGGGTAGTTGGGAATACTTGTACAGACAGCAGTATTCCTACTCTATTCCGGCTTTCTTTACTGAGAAATTTAAAACCATATTTAGTGGCTTGGTGCAGTGGTCTGTAATCCCAGCATCTTGGAAGGCCAGGGCGGAAGCATCACTTGAGTCCAGGAGTTCAAGACCAGCCTGGGAAACACGGTGCAACCCCATCTCTACTAAAATGTTTTAAAAACAATTTTGCCAAGCGTGGTGGCACACACCTGTAGTCCTAGGTACTAGGAAGGCTGAGGCAGGAGGATCACTTGAGCCCAGAAAGTTGAGGCTGCAGTGAGCCCTGGTTGTGCCATTGCACTCTAGCCTGGGCAGTGCTGTCTTCAAAAAAAAAAAAAAAAAAAACCCAAAAAACCAAAACCGTATTTAGTGGGTACTAAACAGTAGGATGCAAAAAGCCACAGAGCCTTATTTCCCTAAATCAAACTTAATCTGCTTTGAGGTGAAACTGAGGGACAAAGTCAGCCTCAGTTAGTTAGGGGCTCCTTCTTTACCTCAATGGAATTACACAAGAATTCTGGGCTCCTAGGTCTCAGAAAATAGCGGGGTAGGGGCTGGCCCTTTGTCCTAGGTGGTCGCTTTGGTGGCTCTGCAGAGCTGCTGTCTGATGGGCACTGAGGCTGCAAGCAGCTTCAAGGACAATTCTCACCTAATCTTCCCCACTGACTTTAGAACATGCCCATGTTCTCTGGTCCTCTGCCACCAGGTGGTCCCTATAGTTTTCTGTTGCCTTTCCAGGCCCGAAAGAAGCTACAAACTCCGCCTCTCAGTGTTGGGCCATGCTTCTTAATCTTGGGATGAACACATGATATACTGCCTCCAGTTGAGGTATTTTAAAAATAACTCACCCAGTTTGTTCATATAACTCAAAAAATATCTTAGTCATATTTTTCATCCTTCTCTTTCAAAAATATCTTTGTTCAAGAAAAGAATAACTTATTGTTCACATCTGTTTCTGGCTTCAGCGTAAGTGGTAAGTGGTAAGAGAATTAGGTCACCAACAGTTAGCTGTTCTCTCTATAGATCTGTTCTAAGCCAGAGATCTTGTTTAGGAGCCCTTGACCTTAAAAGGACACTGGATAGAAATGGTCATAAAGAGAGAGAAAATGCCACAGAGAGAATGAAGTCCTACATAAGCTTAGTCCCTTTGTAAACTGGAACCATTGCAAGCACCCTTTAAGACCTTAATGGGGACCATTTTGAGTCCTAGTGTGAGTTTCCTGGCATAGAACTGTCAAGCATTCAGTTCACATACAAAAACAAACTTACTTTTTTTTTTTTTTTTTTGAGACGGAGTCTCGCTCTGTCGCCCAGACTGGAGTGCAGTGGTGCGATCTCGGTTCACTGCAACCTCTGCCTCCTGTGTTCAAGCGAATCTCCTGCCTAAGCCTCCCCAGTAGCTGGGACTACAGGCGCCGGCCACCACACCCAGCTAATTTTTTTTTGTTTTTAGTTGAGACGGGGTTTAACCATATTGGCCAGACTGGTCTCAAACTCCTGACCTCAGGTGATCCGCCCGCCTCGGCCTCCCAAAGTGCTGGGATTGCAGGTGTGAGCCACTGTGCCTGACCTGAAAAAGTTTTTCTATTGAGCACTTTGTGTTAGCGAAAGGAAAAAAAAAAAAAAAAAAAGAAACCTAACAGAATCATAACTAGACCCTACTTGGATTTGAATTTAACCTGTGCTGTTTATTTATGGCATCATTATCATAACTGTTTTTGAATTGGGATTATGTCAATGGATGCTACTTATGATTATTGCATTTATTAGGTATTTTGATGAAGAATTGTGAAACTGCTTAGGCATGTTAAAGATACAAAATTAGGAGGGATCTCGGACCAGGCGTGGTGGCTCATGCCTGTAATCCCAGCACTTTGGGAGGCTGAGGCGGGAGGATCACCTGAGGTCAGGAGTTTGAGGCTAGCCTGGCCAACATAGCAAAACCCTGTCTCTGCTAAACATACAAAAATTAGCTGGCCTAAAAATACAAAAATTATCCCAGCTATGCAGCATGCTGAGGAAAGAGAATCACTTGAACTGGGAAGTGGAGATTGCAGTGAGCCAAGATCACGCCATTGCACTCCAGCCTGGGCGATAAGAGCAAAACTCTGTCTCAAAAAAAAAAAAGAAAAAAAAAAAATTAGGAGGGATCTTTGATATCCTGGGGAACTGAATTAGAATTCAACATGACCCTGGAAAATTACATATGTGCATGGAAATTTATGCAATATATATTTACCTGAAGAGTTATAACAGGAATAAGTATGAGGTCATTTACTTATGAAGGAAAAACATGTTTTAGAGAAGCATAATGAGGAAATAATGCTCTTTCACTATGTCACTTGAAACATATTTTGGGAGACTCAGAGATATTGTGTAATAATATTAAAGTAATAGATCCTAAAATCTAAAAGTATAGCTACCCCTTATTCCAGATTCTATTAATGTCAACCCAAAAATATATCCATCATTCAAAGACAGCAATATTTAATAATATAACTCATGCTAGTTTTTGGTCTATTTATTTTATTTTACATAGTGTAATGACACCATAGTCAACTTTTGGTTACCTGTGTATGATTTGGGTATTTTATGGATTAACTACAGAAAAAAAATTTTTTATCACAGTTTAGCTTTTCTTTTATAACAAGCTAAGGTACTACCCTCTGCCATTAGTTGGCATTTGTCAAAAAATAGAAAAAAATTTAACATAAGGAAAGTAAGTGAGCTACCAAAAATTCCAATGTCTTTCACAAAGTGAAACTGCCCTTTAAATTATTATTTATTTCTTCACTATTATTTGAGTACTTATTGTATGCAAGACACTAAGTTAGAGTCAGTGAGAATCAGAAAGATAAGCAATAGATGTTTTTGCTCTGGAGGAGTGAAGGATTTGGTGAATTACAACATTGTGACAATTATTTTGAATTATTGATTATTTCTCTCTTTGCATATACTGAGAAGAGACTTCAGAGACCTTGGAAGATATTTGGTCAATTAAATTTTCTATTATTTCATGTGTTAATTGAAATGAAGAAGAAATTTGTACAGCAGATGTAGTACTGAATCAAATATTAATGAAAAAGAATCTCTTAATGTAACTTGAGAAATAACTGCTAAAAGAATTCTGGAGAGGATCTCATTTATTTCTAACTGATTGGACTTAAGGAATCATCAATGCTTCATGATTTTGAATGTTAATCAAATTTTGTTGATGGTTTTAAGAATTTAAATTACCTAGTAGCATGTTCTAAAATCATATTGTTTATAAGTAAGCCATTTCCCACTCATACGTAACCTGGATGGAGAAAATACCAGAAGCATATAACATTGAGCTATTTGTAGTTTACCTCTCAATGTTCATTGCTTTTTAATTGGTCTTACTACAATAAACTTCTTTGTTGTTGTTGCAGTTTTTTTTTTTTAGACGAAGTCTCAATCTTGTGGCCCAGGATGGAGTGCAATGGTGTGATCTCGGCTCACCACAACCTCTGTCTCCCAGGTTCAAGCCATTCTCCTGCCTCAGCCTCTCGAGTAGCTGGGACTACAGGCACCTGCCACCAAGCCTGGCTAATTTGTGTATTTTTAGTAGAGTTGGGGTTTCATGATGTTGGCCAGGCTGGGCTCAAACTCCTGACCTCAGGCTATCTGCCTGCCTCAGCCTCAGCGTGGTGGCTCATGCCTATAATCCTAGCACTTTGGGAGGCTGAAGCGGGCAGATCGTCTGAGGTCAGGAGTTTGAGACCAGCCTGGCCAACATGGCAAAATCCTGTATCTACTGAAAATACAAAAATTAGCCGGGCGTGGTGGTGGGTGCCTGTAAACCCAGCTATGCAGCTTGGATTTGTAATCCCAAGGTTCTGGGATTACAGGCGTGAGCTACCCTGCCCGGTTTTATAATAAACATTTTTAAACAAGGAAATAAATGCCCTGAAGAACAGCACATGACCTAGACTGCCTAGATTTGTAGTTAACCATTGGGTTTGACAGTATTTTTTAAAAATAAGTAGCATGTGTTTCTTTTAAAACAACTGTATTTCAAGAAAACAACTCAATTATTTTCTGAAAAGAAAGTACACTTGTTAAAAATTATTTTCTGCTCTGCCAAAACAGGAATAAGACAGAAAAATAGCCGTAGTTCTGATGACCTGCAGAATGAGTTACTCAGTTCTGTGGCAACAGACCACAACTTGTAGCTCTAACTACATCTTCTGAAATAAGTATGTTTCGAAGTAATACAAGATGCGTGAAAATTCACAATTTTTGTTTGTTTATTAGTAACTAACATTCATACTTTCTTCAGATTTCTTTTGTTTTTAACCTAATGTCTCTTTTCTGTTCCAGAGTCCCCCATTACCTTTAGTCGTCACGTCTCCTTAGGCTTCTCCTGTATATTAGTCCATTTTCATACTGCTGTAAAGACTTGCCAGAGACTGGGTAATTTACAAAGGAAGGAGGTTTAATTGACTCACAGTTCAGCATTGCTGGGGAGGCCTCCAGAAACTTACAATCATGGTGGAAGGTGAAGGGGAAGCAAGGCACCTTCCTCACAAGGTAGCAGGAAGAAGTGCAAGCAGGGGAAATGCCAGTGCTTACAAAACCGTCAGATCTCGTGAGACTCACCCTCTGTCACGAGAACAGCATGGGGAAACTGCCCTCATGATCCGATTACCTCTACCTGATCCTGCCCTTGACAAATGGGAATTATGGGAATTATAATTTAAGATGAGATTTTGGGTGGGGACACAGCCAAACTATATCATTCTGACTATGACCATTTTTAGACTTTTCATGTTTTTGATAAACTTGAAAGTTTTGAGAAGTACTGGCCAGTTATGTTGTGGGATGTCCCACTATGGGACTTCATCTGCTGGCTTTCTCATTAGGTTAAATTGGGTTATGAGATATGAAAGGAGATTACAGAGGTTAAAAAATGTCATTTTCAGAAGGGCATGGTGACTCATCCCTGTAATCCTAGCACTTCCGGTGGCCAAGGTGGGTGGATTGATTGAGTCCAGGAATTCAAGACCAGCTTGGGCAACATAGTGAGACCCCATCTTTACAAAAAAAATACAAAAATTAGCCGGATGTGGTGATGCACCTGTAGTCCCAGCTACTTGGGAGACTGAAGTAAGAGGATCACTTGGGCCAGGGAAGTGAAGGCTGCAGCGAGCTGTGATTGTGCCACTGCACTCCAGGCTGGGCGACAGGGCAAGACCCTGTCTTTAAAAAAAAAAAAAAAAAAAAGGAGATTACAACTGAATGTCAGAGTGGATTTAGAGGAAGTTTTCATTTATCTAGACTATCTAGAATATGAATGAGTCACAATACATAATATATATGCATTATTAATTTTCGAAAGAGTAAAACATTTTTAAAAATTTGCCTCTATTGTTATACACACTATCTTTTATATATATGTATATATAATTTACAAGGCATTTCAGGACTTTGCAATGACTGCATCAGGATCATCAATAAGAGTGACAACGTAATTCAATCAATAAGCAACAGATGTTGTTAACTTGAACAACAGATAGTCCCACATGTTACTAAAGATATAGAAAGTATAAAAATTTTACATAAATTTATGCTAACTATATTACTACCAGAAATTCAATAAGATAATTAGTTAATTTTATGTTATCTTGTTTACTGACCCCAACCCCTCTCATTCTCAAAAACCTGGTTATTTGGATGTTTTCATCTTTGGAATGTTGGATGTATAAGAAATTATTCTGTCACTCTTCCCAAGGATCCCAAGTGAGTATGGCTATAGACATTGCAAATGTAAGTGTCCTTAGAGCACTGAAAAAGCAGCTCTAACAAGAAGAATAAATAAATAATAGTATTGGGTACAAAAGGACAATGGACTATCAGCTGATGGTCTGTTCTTGAGGCACTGTTTTCCTACTTAACAAACAACTGTCTTAACACCAAGAAGAACTAGTGATGTGTAGGTTTGGATGACAGCTAAACACTAAAATTGTTAACAATTAGGAGTTTGTAAAAAGACAGTGAGTAGGCTCTTGGCATGAGTAATTCTGCATGTGAAACTCATGGCTATAATCAGTGGGTAGGAGTTGCTTTCACTCTGTCTTAGTACGCTTGCACTGGCATAAAAAAATACCATCCACTGGGCAGCTTACAAACAACAGAAATTTATTTCTCACAGATCTGGAGGCTGGGAAGTCCAAGATCAAGGCACTGGCAGATTCTGGTGGCCAGAGCTTTCTAATTTATAGACAGCGCCTTCTTGCTGTGCCTTCACGTGGTGGAAAGCAGGAGCAAGCTCCCGCAGGCCAATTTTATAAGAGCACTAACCCTGTGAGAGCTCTGCCCTGATGACCTAATCGTCTCCCAAAGGCCCCACCTCATATTCGTATCACACTGGGGATTAGGTGTCAACATATGTTGACACCTAATTGGGGGAGGGGGGAGAACACAAACATTCAGACCATAGCACTATTTTTTGGAACATTTCTGTTCATAAACTTGCCATCAGAAATTTCTACTTTGTGGTTAAAGTTTATGTGAGCTAGCTTAGAAGAAGGGCCTCTTTGAGTTTGGCATAGGAATATCATTTTATTTCCATGCCAGGAGCAAAAGCTGAAATCTGAATGCACCTTTTTGTGCCTGTTTTGTCAAAGCCAAACTGAACTACTTATTAAAAATTGGGAGATATAGGCCAGGCGCGATGGCTCACGCCTGTAATCCCAGCACTTTGGGAGGCCGAGGCGGGTGTATCACGATGTCAGGAGATCGAGAACATCCTGGCTAACACAGTGAAACCCTGTCTCTACTGAAAACACACACACACACACACACACACACACACACACAGCCGGGCGTGCTGGCGGGCGCCTGTAGTCCCAGTTACTTGGGAGCCTGAGGCAGGAGAATGGCGTAAACCCGGGAGGGGGAGCTTGCAGTGAGCCAAGACCGCGCCACTGCACTCCAACCTGGGCGACAGAGCGAGACTTCTTCTCAAAAAAAAAAAAAAAAAAAAGGAAAAGAAAAATTGGGAGATGTATTTCAAATATGACTATATCAATGCCCTTAGCCAAAAGCCACTAGGAATATGCTTACAGTTAAACAAATTGGGTTCGTCACTCATTGCAGTGAGGGAGAACAGACGCCACAGGGACTGTGGGATATTGCAGCACAGGGGTGTTAGTAAAACTTCCTAGGATTTGGGCTTATGTTAGGTGATTTTGAAGGGTTTAAGGAAGCTGGCTTTGCTCTTGATTGGAGACTTTCAGGATGTAGGGGCGAGTCTATGATTAGGTATCTTACCATATTTTATCTAAGGGAAGGGAAGACCAAACCCACGCTAAAGGTGTAATGGGTTAAAAAAAAAAAAAAAAAAAAAAGCAGCAGGCACTTATATTAGTATTTGCCAGGATAGGGAGATGTTTGGTATTTTGAGGCTTGGGCAATGTTCATGCTTTGTCTGTAGTCAGACGTGATTATGGGGAGGCCTTATTTTTGTCTTTATCCACCATGGTCACAGAGTGACTTTATATGATGTTGATGTTCGGTGAAACTGTTTCTGTTTCACAGGAGAACACTGTGGCCTGACTGCCAGTACCAGGCCAGCTTCTGATGTCAAGGGCTGCATTTCTCTTTCTGAACTACTAGGTCATTAACTGGCGAAATAACATTCATTTCAAAGATTGCTTCCAATATTCTCCATGTTTTATTCGAAATACGAAACAGACATCATTACATTTCTACGGATCTGCTAAATTATTGCAATTTTCTTGGTCAACTTCAGAATTAAATCCTTATCATGAAGTTCTTTGGCACTAAATTTAAGAATCAAAGAGTGTGCATTTTTCATTCCTCATTTTACAAAATTTTGATCTGTATAGGGTAGCAATCTAGTAAAACATCAGTATGTCTCAGCATCTTGTCTTTGTTTTATAGTCTTGGAAATTCAGTATATTGGATCATCTACATGAGACTGGGTTCCAGGGCATATATGCACCCTAACCAAAAATACAGGAGACTAATTTAGCTGCAAGAATGCTAATGTGTTCATTCACAATAAGAAATATAACCATCAAAAGTTATAATAGTTAACTCTTACTGAGTGCCTACTACGGTAAGCATGTGACATGAATTAGTCCATGAAATCTTCACAATGGCCTTACGTGGTAGTCACTCGGTCATTTGGAAAACACTAGACTAACCACCTCTGTCCCACCCTCCTCTTCTTCAGTTGCTTCCTAATTATCGTAAGTTCTCTCTCAACGTCTCCCTTTCTTTCTCTCTTATTCCCAAGTCTCATTCCCAAGAGTTGTTGCATCTGCTAAGTTTCATACTTTTGCAATACCTATTTCTCCACTGGTACATTTTGTCATCATTTAGACCAACATACGGGGGGCAGGGGGGTGGGTGTTAAAAACTGAGAGGTTCTTTTGCACTTCCTTTTCTTTGAAAAAAAAATACCCTCAAAGATGTCTAGAATGTTATATTACTTACTTAGGTTTATTTATATAATTATGAATTCTATGGTTATTACAGATTAGATTTTTTTTTTTTTTGAGACGGAGTCTCGCTCTGTCGCCCAGGCTGGAGTGCAGTGGCCGGATCTCAGCTCACTACAATCTCCGCCTCGCGGTTTCACGCCATTCTCCTGCCTCAGCCTCCCGAGCAGCTGGGACTACAGGCGCCCGCCACCTCGCCCGGCTAGTTTTTTGTATTTTTAGTAGAGATGGGGTTTCACCGTGTTAGCCAGGATGGTCTCGATCTCCTGACCTCATGATCCGCCCGTCTCGGCCTCCCAAAGTGCTGGGATTACAGGCTTGAGCCACTGCGCCCGGCCCAGATTAGATATTAAATGTATTGGTGTTTTATGTTAGTCTGACTTGAAACTAGGCTCACAAATGTAATAATCTTATAGTAATCTCTTTTTTATTTAAAAAATCACATGCATCAGCTTAATATATTTTGCTTTGTATTTGCTCAGTCATGTGTCTCTAATGCTTCAAGGTCAGGTTCAATGACTTGATCCAGAAGATTCATATATATTAGAGTCTGGGTTTTGGGGTGTGGGTGAAAGAGAGTAGTTTTGTCCTTGTTATTTTGTTGCAATACATGTTTATGGTTTAAAAAAAAAAAAGGAAAGTACAAAAGAAACAGAGCACAAAGAATAAACAAAACCCAACAAACCATAATCCTCCCATCTAGAGGCAACTAGTTACTGATAACATTCTGGGTTGTATCCTTCTAGAGGTTTCTCTATACATTCCACATCATGATGTATGCACAATTGAGTTCTCTGCTTTTTTCCCATATAACATCACATGATAAGCATTTTCTCCATCTTTAAAAATGTAAACATATAATTTAATTTAATCATGCATGTAATACATGAATAAAGTGTCTCCTTTTTCAAATATTAAAGTATTTAGGTGTAAGGATAGGTATCAATAGGATTTTGAACACCACTCCCATGTAGAAGTTTCCTCAGTATGAAAATATCAGAGTTTATTTAGTCATTGTCCTGAGTTATTTCCACTATTTTCCTATTCCAACATTGCTGCAATGAATTTTCTTTACTATATGCTTCTTCAGGGTAGACAAGTAGAAATGGAATTTCTGGGTTATGAGTATGAACATTATTTAGTTATAGTTGACATTTTTAATGCTGAAAAAATTTATTGCATGTTTTTAATGTTGGGCTTCAAATGCTTTGGTGAAAATATCTTTGTTTATATATTTTTGTGTTTCTTTCATGTTATTTCCTTACATTTCTAAAAGGAGAAGTACTCAAAGTTTATAAAACATTTTAGACCTCCTGATAGATAGCATGAACTCATTTTTCAAAGGATTATTTCAGTGTAGAATCTCCTAGGAATGAATGGGATACTCATTTTACCCTCCAGTCCAACATTAGGTGTTATCATTTAAGATATATTGTTTTCAATTTGATAGGGAAGAAATGGCATGTTATTTTAATTTGCATTTCTATGATAACTGGTGAGTTTGAACATTTTATATGTTTACTAATCATTTTAACTTCCTGTATTATGAATTGTCTTTTCATATCCTTTTTCCATTGTATACTAGAGCCTTTGTGTTTTCCTCATCAATTTTCAGGGCTAGTTTCATGGGCCCATACCTGTGTATTCACACTGGGCCCCACACCTACAGGGACCTCGAACTCTGTTTAATGCTCTGCTGTTGCCATCTTGAAATTGTTAACAATTTTAGGACAGAAGTTTCCACCTTTCATTTTGCACTGGGCTCCAGAAATTATGGGTCTCCACAAAGTATATAGCCAGTCCTGTCAGTTTATATATATTAGCTTTATATATAACAAGAGTATCAGCTTTGGTTACATGTTACAATAAACAATTTTTCTTCAGCTTTTATTTCCTGTGAACAAAAATGCATGCTCATTGTAAATCTTAAATTTTCTAAGGTATATAGTATAGAAAGTAAAAGTGGCTAATAATCCCATGTCTGACAACCCCACTGTTTTGTGTTTTATATCTATATCTCTATCTATCTATCTATCTCCAAATTCTAAACTGTTTTTTTACAATAGTGGCTACCACTCTCCAGTTGGTTGTGAGCTGTTTGAGTGCAAGATAACCACGAACCCACAAAGAGCTGCCGGTTTGAAAATTAATCATCTGCTTCTCCACCCTCTTCCAAAGAAAAACTCCACTTCCTTCTTCCATCAAAATAGGAATCTTCTTCCTTTGGTGAATATGACACAGTTTCATTTACTACACTTTATATTCAAAGTGTATTTATTTACCTTCAAACACTTTTTATTACTTACATCATTTTGTTTTCATTATTCTGATTTTTCTATTTGTAAGAATTGTTTGGGTGTCTTAGGATGGAATACACTGTGATCATAATTTTTCTCCATTAAAATGAAGGAAAATACTTTTTCATTTAATGACAAGATCTTCAGGAACAATTTAAAGTCATTAATTGAGGCCTACATATTATTTTATTTATATATTCCATGGAAATGAACAATCCATTTTGTATCCTGCCCTTATCAAGGGCACTATATCTTGGACAGCTTTTTGTAACAGTATATATAACTCTGTAAGTGAAGATTTTAAGACAGATTTTTGTATGTAATCTTGTTTAATGCAAATAAGCTTTAAATAGTATTTGTTCTAAAGTCTCCTTTCTAGTCTTAATTAATATGCTGTTGTGCATGACTTTTTTCTAGGCCCTTTTTAATTTTTTTTAATTTTGAGACAGAGTCTTGCTCCATCGCCCAGACTGGAGTGCAGTGGCACAACTTCAGCTCACTGCAACCCCTGCCTCCTGGGTTCAAGCGATTCTCCTGCCTCAGCCTCCCAAGTAGCTGGGACTATAGGTGTGCACTACGACACCGGCTAATTTTTGTATTTTTGGTAGAGATGGGGTTTCACCATATTGACCAGGTCAGGCTGGTCTCAAACTCCTGACCTCAAGTGATCCACCCACCTTGGCCTCCCAAAGTGCTGGGATTACAGGTATGAGTCACCGTGCCTGGCAGCCCTTTTTAATTTAATATGATTCCTGGCTTCTGGACTTATCATATATATCTAGTAACTTGTGACTTACAGGATATGCATAGGTTGGTGGTATATGATTTACTTGCAATCTAATGTAGAATTTTCCTCAAAGAATATGACATTTATATTTATGGGGGAAAGTTACAGTGTGCTGGCTCTTCTTCTAATGGTTATTTGACGTTTTGCTTCAAATCATAAGGCTTGGTGCCCAAATCAATCTCAAGATTCCTCTCTGTAGAAGGAAGCTACAACTCACATTTTGAAGCTATGTGCTTCCTCTTTCACTTTTCTGACTGTGCAGTCCATTTCTATTCTTAGGATAAGTAAAACAGGCGAGTCTTAGTGTGCTTAAACTCATCATAAAGCTGCGTTGCTTCATGGCCCAGAAATTGTGATTCCTTTCATTTCCCTGCCCACCTCTGCCTGCCTAACCTTTTAAGACCAATACCTACTTCTAAATCCCTTGGTATCTCATCATGACCACAAATCCGTAGTCAGGGATAATTTAAACTTTCCCTTTTCCATGCCACTAGGGAAATTGTTTGCTTATTCTCTAAACTACAAATATAAGCATGAGGAACGAGTATATAATGTTATATTTTCTTTATCAAATTCTGCAACCTTTCTTCCTCTCCTCCCTCCCTCCTTTCTTCTATCCTTCCCTTCCTTTCTTTCTTCTCTCCTTCCCTCCTTTCTTCTTTCCTTCCTTCCTTTGCCCTTCCTTCCTTCCTTCCTTCCTTCCTTTCTTTCTTTCTCTCTCTCTCTCTTTCTTCTTTTTTTTTTTTTTTTGAGACGGAGTCTCGCTCTGTCTCCCAGGCTGAACTGCAGTGGCCAGATCTCAGCTCACTGCAAGCTCTGCCTCCCGGCTTTACGCCATTCTCCTGCCTCAGCCTCCGGAGTAGCTGGGACTTCAGGTGCCCGCCACCTCACCCGGCTAGTTTTTTGTATTTTTTAGTAGAGACGGGGTTTCACTGTGTTATCCAGGATGGTCTCGATCTCCTGACCTCGTGATCCGCTGGTCTCGGCCTCCCAAAGTGCTGGGATTACAGGCTTGAGCCACCGCGTCCGGCCACTCTCCCTTTCTTTCTTTCTTTCTCTTTCTCTCTTTCTCTCTTTCTTTCTTTCTTTCTTCTTTCTTCCTTTCTTCCTTTCTTCCTTTCTTTCTTTTTCTTTCTTTCTCTTCTTTCTCTCCTTTCCCTTTCTTTCTTTCTCTTTCTTTCTTCCTTTCTTTTTCTTTCTCTTCCTCTCTCTTTCTCTCTCTTCTTTCCCTTCCTTCCTTTCTTTCTTTCTTTCTTTCTTTCTTTTCTTTCTTTCTTTCTTTCTTTCTTTCTTCCTTTTTTTTTTCTTCTTTCTTTTCTTCCTTCTTTCCTCCCTTTATCTCTCTCTCTATCCTTTCTTTTAGATAGAGATGGGGTCTCACTACACTGACCAGGCTGACTGTGAACTTGTGGACTCAAGTGATCCACCCACCTCAGCCCACCGAAGTGTTGCGATTATGTGTGTGAGCCATCGTGCCTGGCCCATTCCACATTTTTTACTTGTACATATATACACACACACATATACATGTATATGTGTATATATATGCACACATTTATCTTCAATTGTACATTTATTCTACATGATCTAACTGCAAACTTTATCTTATTTTATTTATTTATTTATTTTAATTTATTTTTAAGACAGCATCTTGCTCTGTTGCCCAGACTGGAGTGCAGTAGCAGATCTTGGCTCACTGCAACCTCTACCTCCTGGGTTCAAGTGATTCTTCTGCCTCAGCCTCCCGAGTAGCTGGGATTATAGGCGCCCACCAGCACGCCTGGCTAATTTTTGTATTTTTAGTAAAAGCAGCGTTTCACCATGTTGGCCAGGCTGGTCTTGAACTCCTGACCTCAAATGACCCACCCGCCTCAGCCTCCCAAAGTGCTGGAATTACAGGCATGAGCTACCATGCCCAGCCTATTTTTTTTTTTTTTTTTTTTTGAGACAGTGTTTTGCTCTGTTACCCAGGCTGGAGTGCAGTGAAGTAGTCATGACACATTGCAGCCTCAAATTCCTGGGCTCAAACCATCTTCCTGCCTCAGCCTCCCAAGAAGCTGGGACTACAGGCACACGCGACTGCATCTGGCTATTTTTTATATTTTTTGTAGAAACTGGGTCTCACTATGTTGCCCAGGCTGGCCTCTAACTCCTAGGCTCAAGTGATCCTCCCACCTCACTTCCCAAAATGCTGGGATTACAGATGATAGGCACCACACCTGATGGCAAGCTTGATTAAATTCTTATTTTTTCCATCTTATCAGCTCATATTTTCTTGTTATTATTTATTTGCCTGCTTTTTCTTCTCCATCAAAAATCTGTACCTATAAAATTAACTTTTTTTTTCTATTCTAAACACATTTCTACAGTTTGTTTGAGAAGTACTTTCCATACTTTTTTTTTTTTTTTTGAGATGGAATCTTGCTCTGTTGCCAGGCTGGAATACAGTGGTGAAATTTTGGCTCACTGCAACATTTCCCCCCTGGGTTCAAGCAATTATCGTGCCTCAACTTCCCCAGTAGCTGGGATTATAGGTGCCTGCCACCACGCCGCACTAATTTTAATATTTTTAGTAGAGGTGTGATTTCGCCATGTTGACCAGGCTGATCTTGAACTCCTGACCTCAGGCGATCAGCCTACCTCGACCTCCCAAAGTGCTGGGATTACAAGCGTGACCCACCACACCCAGCTCCATTCACTCTTAACCAGGAGATTGTTTTTTCACAGACAATATCTAATGATGAGCTGTTTTATAGCATGAATTTAGTTAATGCCAAAGTACAGCATTTATTTTTAGCAAGTAAATCAGCGAGAACAACAAGGCTGTTTTAATCAGACCAAATATGAAATCAAGTGCTACAGATGGCCTTTGCGTATAATTTATATCTGCATTTGTTTTGGCTATAAAGTGTGGGGAACATTCTAACTCATTCACATTCTAGCAGATATTTAATAGCTCGATTTTCTTGATGCTCTTCAATTAAACAGACGGCAGAGGAAGCTTTATTCTGAGATCTATACAAAATGAATTATCTGGTAGTGTAAGAATCAATGTGTTGGTAACCTCCAGGACATTTTTGTACAACATATTGAGAATTCAATTTGTTTTCTAAATCATACTTTTATTTTTTAATTAATTAATTAATTTATTTATTTATTTTGAAACAGAGTCTTGCTCTGTCACCCAGGCTGGAGTGCAATGGAGCAATCTCGGCTCATTGCAACCTTCGCCTCCCAGGTTCGAGCAGTTCTTGTCCCTCAGCCTCCTGAGTAGCTGGGACTACAGGTGTGTACCATTCCGCCCAGCTAATATTTTTTGTATTTTTAGTAGAGATGTGGTTTTGCTCTGTTGGCCAAGCTGGTCTTGAACTCGTGTCTTCAAGCAATCCGCCCACCTTAGCCTCCCAAAATGCTGAGATTACAGGCATGAGCTACCAGACCTGGCCCTAAATCATAGTTTTAGTGTAAAATTCTAATCAAATATTTGTGAACCTCTAAAGAACCTCCTTAGAGGCCGGGCGCGGTGGCTCAAGCCTGTAATCCCAGCACTTTGGGAGGCTGAGACGGGCGGATCACGAGGTCAGGAGATCGAGACCATCCTGGCTAACACGGTGAAACCCCGTCTCTACTAAAAAAAAACTACAAAAAACTAGCCGGGCGAGGTGGCGGCGCCTGTAGTCCCAGCTACTCAGGAGGCTGAGGCAGGAGAATGGCGTAAACCCGGGAGGCGGAGCTTGCAGTGAGCTGAGATCCGGCCACAGCACTCCAGCCTGGGTGACAGAGCGAGACTCCGTCTCAAAAAAAAAAAAAGAAAAAAAAAAAAAGAACCTCCTTAGAATCTTAGGATTTGGGCCAGGCACAGTGGCTCACGCCTGTAATTCCAGCACTTTGGGAGGCCCAGGCAGGTGGATCACTTGAGGTCAGGAGTTCAAGACCAGCCTAGCCAATATGGTGAAACTCCAGCTCTACTAAAAATACAAAAACTAGCCAGGTGTGGTGGTGGGCACCTGTAATCCCAGCTACTCGGGAGGCTGAGACAGGAGAATCGCTTGAACCTGGGAGGCAGAGGTTGCAGTGAGCCGAGATTGCATGAGTTCACTCCAGCCTGGGTGACAGAGCAAGACTCTGTCTCAAAAAAAGCCAACAACAACAACAAAAAACTTAAGATTCTACAGAGCTCAGGTTGAAAACCAGAGATCTAGAGTACTAGACCAGTGGGTCAAAAATCCATATTTGTTACTCAAATTCCTTGGCTTCAGAGGCAGTCTTTCTCACATCAGATTGTGTAAGGTTTAAAAAAATTTTTTTAAGTCCTTTTTTAAGCAGCAGAGTCTTGCTGTATCACCCAGGTTAGAGTGCAGTCACATAATCATAGCTCACTACAGCCTCAAACTTCTGGGCAATCAAATGATTCTCCTGCCTCAGCCTCCTGAGTAGCTGGGACTATAGGTATACACCACTGCACTCAGTTATTTATGTATTTATGTATTATTTATTTATTTTGAAACAGAGTCTTGCTCTGTCACCCAGGCTGGAGTGCAATGGAGCAATCTCGGCTCATTGCAACCTTCGCCTCCCAGGTTCGAGCAGTTCTTGTCCCTCAGCCTCCTGAGTAGCTGGGACTACAGGTGTGTACCATTCCGCCCAGCTAATATTTTTTGTATTTTTAGTAGAGATGTGGTTTTGCTCTGTTGGCCAAGCTGGTCTTGAACTCGTGTCTTCAAGCAATCCGCCCACCTTAGCCTCCCAAAATGCTGAGATTACAGGCATGAGCTACCAGACCTGGCCCTAAATCATAGTTTTAGTGTAAAATTCTAATCAAATATTTGTGAACCTCTAAAGAACCTCCTTAGAGGCCGGGCGCGGTGGCTCAAGCCTGTAATCCCAGCACTTTGGGAGGCTGAGACGGGCGGATCACGAGGTCAGGAGATCGAGACCATCCTGGCTAACACGGTGAAACCCCGTCTCTACTAAAAAAAAACTACAAAAAACTAGCCGGGCGAGGTGGCGGCGCCTGTAGTCCCAGCTACTCAGGAGGCTGAGGCAGGAGAATGGCGTAAACCCGGGAGGCGGAGCTTGCAGTGAGCTGAGATCCGGCCACAGCACTCCAGCCTGGGTGACAGAGCGAGACTCCGTCTCAAAAAAAAAAAAAGAAAAAAAAAAAAAGAACCTCCTTAGAATCTTAGGATTTGGGCCAGGCACAGTGGCTCACGCCTGTAATTCCAGCACTTTGGGAGGCCCAGGCAGGTGGATCACTTGAGGTCAGGAGTTCAAGACCAGCCTAGCCAATATGGTGAAACTCCAGCTCTACTAAAAATACAAAAACTAGCCAGGTGTGGTGGTGGGCACCTGTAATCCCAGCTACTCGGGAGGCTGAGACAGGAGAATCGCTTGAACCTGGGAGGCAGAGGTTGCAGTGAGCCGAGATTGCATGAGTTCACTCCAGCCTGGGTGACAGAGCAAGACTCTGTCTCAAAAAAAGCCAACAACAACAACAAAAAACTTAAGATTCTACAGAGCTCAGGTTGAAAACCAGAGATCTAGAGTACTAGACCAGTGGGTCAAAAATCCATATTTGTTACTCAAATTTCCTTGGCTTCAGAGGCAGTCTTTCTCACATCAGATTGTGTAAGGTTTAAAAAAAATTTTTTTAAGTCCTTTTTTTAAGCAGCAGAGTCTTGCTGTATCACCCAGGTTAGAGTGCAGTCACATAATCATAGCTCACTACAGCCTCAAACTTCTGGGCAATCAAATGATTCTCCTGCCTCAGCCTCCTGAGTAGCTGGGACTATAGGTATACACCACTGCACTCAGTTATTTATGTATTTATGTATTTATGTATTTATTTATTTATTGTAGAGACAGGGTCTCACTTTCTTGCCCAGGCTGGTCTTGAACTCCTGGCTTCAAGTGATTCTCCCCCATGGCCTCCCAAATTGCTGGAATTACAAGTGTAAGGCACCTCAAATGGCCAAGTCCATTTTTTAATGAAGGATTACCAATGCAACATAATATGCTGGAAAAAACTTGAAATCAGAAGAATGTTCATTATTCTTACTATTAGTAGAAGGCATGCTATATACCACACACTCTGATAAGTACTTTATAAGTACTATCCAATTAAATTTTCTCCAAGAAGGGCTATTCTATGGAGTAGCTACTACTCTTAGCCTTTTTTTTTTCTGAGATGGAGTCTCACTATGTTGTCCAGGTTGGAGTACAGTAGTGTACAATCATTGCACACTACAGCCTGGAACCCCTGAGCTCAAGTAATCCTCAGGCCTCTGCCTTCCAAGTAGCTGGGACTACAGGCATATGCCAAGATGCCTGGCAGCCCTATTTTTTTAAATCGACGTTTATTTTAAGTTCTGACATACATGTGCAGGATGTGCACGTTTGTTACATAGGTAAACGTCTGCCATCGTGGTTTGCTGCACAGATCAACCCATCACCCAGGTATTAAGCCCAGTACCCATTTGCTGTTCTTCCTGATGCTCTCCCTCCCCTGCAACCACCTCCAACAATTCTCAGTGTGTGTTGTTCCCCCCATGTGTTCATGTGTTCTCATAGTTCAGCTTCCACTTGGGGTAGCTTGTTCCACTTGTGGAACATGCGGTGTTTGGGTTTCTGTACCTGCGTTAGTCTGCTGAGGATAACGGCTTCCAGGTCCATCCATGTCCCTGCAAAGATATGATCTCATTCCTTTTTATGGCTGCATAGTAGTCCATGGTGCATATGCACCACATTTTCTTTATTCAGTCTACTGTTGATAGGCATTTGGGTTGATTCCACATCTTTGCAATTGTGAATAGTACTGCAATGAACATATGCATGCATATATCTTTATAACAGAATGACTTGGCATTTGGGTTGATTCCGTATCTTTGCTATTCTGAATAGTACTGCAATGAACATATGCGTGCATGTGTCTTTATAATAGAATGAATTCTATCCCTTCAGGTATATACCTAGTAATGAGATTGCTGGAGCAAATAGTATTTCTGTTTGTAGATCTTTGGGGAATCACCACACTGTCTTCCACAGTAGTTGAACTAATCTCATTCCCACCAACAGTGTAGAAGTGTTTCTTTTTCTCCACAACTTCACCAATATCTGTTGTTTCTTGTCTTTTTAATAATCGCCATTCTGACTGGCATGAGATGGTATTGCATTGTGGTTTTGATTTGCATTTCTCTAATGATCAGTGATGTTGAGCTTTTTTTTCATATGTTTATTGGCTGCATGGATGTCTTCTTTTGAGAAGTGTCGTTTGCCCACTTTTTAATGGAGTTGTTTGTTTTTTTCTTGTAAATTTGTTTAAGTTCCTTGTAGACTCTGGATATTGTAGACTCTGGATATCAGACCTTTGTCAGATGGATAGATTGCAAAAATTTTCTCTTATTCTGTAGGTTGTCTGTTAAAAATATGGAATGCTTCATGAATTTGCATGTCATCTTTGCGCAGGGGCAATGCTAATCTTCTCTGTATCGTTCCAATATGCTGCCAAGTGAGCATATATATATGCTGCCAAGTGAGCACAGCAGCCTTATTTTATTGGTGGAAATACTGAGGCTTGGAGTGGTTAATATGCTTAAGGTCACACAAGCAGCAAGTGGCAGAGCTAGAATTTAACCCAAATTGTGGTGTTTTTTGGATAGAAAACAAATGCCTTCAATTTACATAGCATCTCGAGTTGAGAAGCTTCAAGTTAATAAATGATGGTAACAACCACTGTTTTGATGATCCGGGGCCAATTCTGACTGCTGAATGTAACAATTTCCACAAGTATGTGCCATAGAATTGCCTAGGAATTTCTATTTTAAGCTGTATGTTTAAGTGGTGAGTTACTGACTACTGCTCTTTTTTCCGTTTTTACTTTTATATATTATTTCTCACTGATGCTAGACAACTTGAGACATTTTTGAACTTTATACTAATTGTTTTTCAAAAGAATATTTCTTATAGTATAACGAATTTTTTTTATTTTTTTATTTTTTTATTTTTTTTTTTGAGACGGAGTCTCGCTCTGTCGCCCAGGCTGGAGTGCAGTGGCACGATCTGGGCTCACTGCAAGCTCCGCCTCTCGGGTTCACGCCATTCTCCTGCCTCAGCCTCCCGAGTAACTGGGACTACAGGCGCCCGCCACATCGCCCGGCTAGTTTTTTTTTTTTTTTTAGTAGAGACGTGGTTTCACCGTGTTAGCCAGGATGGTCTCTATCTCCTGACCTCGTGATCCGCCCGTCTCGGCCTCCCAAAGTGCTGGGATTACAGGCTTGAGCCACCGCGCCCGGCCATAACGAAATTTTTACAATTTTTTTTTTTTTTTTTTGAGACGGAGTCTTGCCCTGTCGCCCAGGCTGGAGTGCAATGGCCCGATCTCGGCTCACTGCAACCTCCACCTCCCAGGTTCAAACGATTCTCCTGCCTCAGCCTCCTGAGTAGCTGCGATTACAGGCGCCTGCCACCATGCCCAGCTATTTTTTGTATTTTTAATAGCGACGGAGTTTCACCGTGTTGGCCACGATGGTCTCAAACTCCTGACCTTGTAATCTGCCCGCCTCGGCCTCCCAAAGTGCTGGGATTACAGGCATGAGCCACTGTACTCAGCTGACCAAATTGTTTTTAGAGTGTCTAAATACACTCCTATACCATCATACTTATTTAATTTCTTTGGGAAAAAAATTAGTACCAGAAATGATGTAATACTTTATGTGCCTATTCTCTTATGTTTTAATTCTATTTCATAAGTATTATTGCTTACTAGTTCAAGCTCAAAAAGCATGCATAAAAACCATATTTTAAAAATTTGGTTATACTCTAATAAAATTTTCTTTTGAAAAACAATTTGTATAAGTCCCTAAATTTCTCAAGTTGTCTAGCATCAGTGGTTAAAAACCATATTTTATGCATGCTTTTTGAGCTTGGACTAGTAAGCAACAATACTTACTAAGTAGAATTAAAACATAAATAAAGAGAATAGGCGCATAAAGTATTACATCATTTCTGGTACTAATTTTTTCCTAAAGAAATTAATAAGTATGATGGTATAGGAGTATATTTAAACACTCTAATTAAAAACAATTTGGTCAGCTAGGTGTGGTGGCTCACGCCTGTAATACCAGCACACTGGGAGTCCAAGGCAGAAGGATCACTTGAGGTCAGGAGTTTGAGATCAGCCTGGCCAAAATGGCGAAACCCTGTCTCTACCAAAAATACAGAAAATTAGCTGGGAGGCTGAGGCAGGAGAGTTAGTAATCCCAGCTACTCGGGAGGCTGAGGCAGGAGAATTGCTTGAACCTGGGAAGCAGAGGTTGCAGTGAGCCAAGATTGCACCACTACACTCCAGTTCGGGTGACCGAGTGAGATTCCATCGCAAAAACACCCCCCCAAAACAAAAAACAATTTGGTGACCTTGCATGGCGACTCCTGACTGTAATCTCAACACTTTGGGAGGCCAAGGCAGGATTATCAGTTGAGTCCAGGAGTTTGAGACCAGCTGGGGCAGCATAGACCCTGACTCTATTTAACAAAACAAAACTATTTAGTATCACATTCTTACATTCTTTTTAAGAGTGATTTGATATATAAAAAAAGGTATACTTTGTATTCTTTTTTTTTTTTTTCAGGAAAACATTCTCTTACTTTATTTGCATCTCAGCAAAGGTTCTCATTTGGCACCTGACTGGCATCAAACCAAAGTTTGTAGGCCAACAAAGCTGGGCCACTCACAAGCTTCCCATTTGTAGGTCTCAGTGCCTATGAGTATCCAACAGCTGTTCCTCTCTTCAGTCTCTCAGGGAGGCTTAAATCTGTCTCAGGTGTGCTAAGAGTGCCAGCCACAAGGTGGTGAAAAGGTCCACGGTTCTGCAGTCTTTGCTGGGATAGGAAACCAAGCAGTGCCTGGACAGCAGAGTTCTTTTCGTGGGCAACAGATAACCAGACAGGACCCTAATCGTGCTCTTATTCAACAGTCTTCTCTCTCTGCCTAGACTGGAATAAAAAGCCAGTCTCTCTCGTGGCACAGGGGAGATACAAGCTGGTTTACATTTGATCTAACAAAGGCATCTACCGAAATCTGGTCTGGATAGACGGCACCGGGAGCTCTCAGGTCAGCGCTGCTGGTTGGAGGACATTCCTGAGTCCAGCTTTGCAGCCTTTGTGCAACAGTACTTTCCCAGGATCCACAGGAAATACTCAGAGTCCACCTGGACATTTTACTTATATTCGCTTCCAAGTGTCAGAGGGGTTCAGGACTGTCTGGCCTGGGGGCCTCCTCAGGACCTCAATTCAGGATTATCTACTCAAAGCATTAAATAAAAAGAAATACAGTTTCAGGATGAAGGCTGCTCTTTTAAGCCCTGCTGAAGAAACAATTTCAGGCAGGATTGAAATAGGGAAACCGGTCACTCAGCTCGGCGCAAGCAGGAGTTGCCTTAGACTAGAGAGCCTCTCCTCCGGTGCGGCGCAAGTAGGGCCTCGGCTTCAGGTCAGCATTCTAGCCGTCCAACGCTTCCTCTCCGGCACCTCGGTGAGGCTAGTTGACCCGACAGGCGCGGATCATGAGTAGCTGCAGGAGAATGAAGACCGGGGACGTAATGAGGCCGAACCAGAGCTCCCGAGTCTGCTCCGCCAGCTTCTGGCACAATAGCATCTCGAAGACGAACTTGAGACTCAGAACCGTGAGGACCCAGAAAAGGCGGAGCACCGCCAGCCGCTTCTCTCCATCCTGGAAGAGGCGCACGGACACGATGGTGGTGAAGTAGGTGCTGAGCCCGTCAGCGGCGAAGAAAGGCACGAACACGTTCCACCCGGAGAGGCCCGGGACCAGGCCATCCACACGCAGTGCCAGCAGCACAGAGAACACCAGCAGGGCCAGCAGGTGCACGAAGATCTCGAAGGTGGCGAAGCCTAGCCACTGCACCAGCTCCCGGGGCGAAAAGAGCATCGCGCCCGTTGAGCACGGGCCGGGGCCTGGCCGAGCGTGCCACCCGCGGGGCTGCGTCTCCTCTCCCCGTGGCCCTCGCCCGCGCCTGCCGCCGCTGCTGCGAGCGAGAGGCAGCGAGCGGCCCCGCCAGCCCCAGCCCTCGGCCCTGGTTCGCCGGCAATCCCCTGGCCCCGACCCGGGACTCAACCCTGGCCGCCCGTGAACACCCGCCTCGATAGGACGCCATGCCCCACTGGGCGCGTCCCTAGTGCGTCACTCTATACTTTGTATTCTAATAATAGAAGTAAAAAATATTCTTTTACAATCACTTTCTGTTTATAGAATATACAGCAAATATACTCTATCGGCAAGTCTGTGGGGAAACAGGCTGTCTAATATACTAATCAATTCACTTTTCCTTTTCACTCAGTAATTTCACTTCTGAGAATTTATACTACAGATATATCCAAACACATAAGAAATGAAACAATATAAAATTTTTCATTGCAGACTTTTTTTAGGAGAAAAATACTGGAAACAATACAACTATTCAACGGCAGGAGATTGATTAAATAAACTATGGGTTATACTTCCATAGAATGGAGTACTATACAACTACAAAGAGTGAAGGAGATAAACAGTATGAAGGTTCATCAAAAAGCAAAACTGCAAGCCTGTAATCCCAGCACTTTGGGAGGCCGAGACGGGCAGATCACGAGGTCAGGAGATCGAGACCATCCTGGCTAATACGGTGAAACCCTGTCTCTACTTAAAAATACAAAAAACTAGCCGGGCGACGAGGCGGGCGCCTGTAGTCCCAGCTACTCGGGAGGCTGAGGCAGGAGAATGGCGTAAACCCGGGAGGCAGAGCTTGCAGTGAGCTGAGATCTGGCCACTGCACTCCAGCCTGGGTGGCAGAGCAAGACTCCGTCTCAAACAAAAAAAAAAAAAGCAAAACTGCCATGTGACCCAGCAATCCCATTTCTGGGTATATATCTGAAGGAATGGAAATCAGTATCTCAAAGAAATATCTGCACTCCCAAATTCATGCAGCATTATTCCCAATAGCCAGCAAAAAGGGTGCTGGGGTAAATAAGACAGGATTAGCTATCCTAGAGGCAGCCCTCAATCACGAGAAGTTATGCAAAGTCTTTCCCAGAAGTATCTAAAAATGGGATAGTATAAAAACAAACCCATCTGTTTAGTAATGAATATATTTTATAGCCAATAAAAATCTGGAAAATAATTTTATAATAAGTTCCACATGAAAACATTTGAAACTTTAAAAGGCATTGCCTAATACAGTGAACAGAATGTTTCTATTAAATGGTAGAAATCGGAATTTGTTGGGAAAGTAAATATTTATTATTGTTAAAATGTGTATTTTAAAAAAAGGATTATTTTTACCCCAGTTTTTGTGAGTTTATCAGAACTAAATTCTACATATCTTCACTTTGCCTTGGGGGTAAGCAAAGATAATTAATGTAAAAAATTTTAAATTTAATTTTAAATTATAATTGACATATAATAATTTTACATATTATGGGGTAGTGTGATGTTTCAATACATGCAGACATTGTAAAATGACCAGATCAGGGTAATTTTTATTAACTTCTGATCATCTTTGTTATTATAAGGGATTAGGGGCACAGATATTTTTAGAACAGTAGATCATCCAAGAAATTTTTTCTCTTTGCCTTGAAATGTTTAATAAGATTATTTTTTTTAATTGGAGAGGTTTACAGAGTGTTTGTGTTTTACTTGACAATATACTATTTTGTTGTTGTTGTTGTTGTTGTTTTTTGTTTGTTTGTTTTTGAGACCGAGTCTTGCTCTGTCGCCCAGGTTGGAGTGCAGTGGCTTGATCTTGGCTCACTGCAATCTCTCCTCCCGGGTTCACGCCATTCTCCTGCCTCAGCCTCCCGAGTAGCTGGGACTACAGGCGCCGCCACCACGCCAGGCTAATTTTTTGTATTTTTTAGTAGAGACGGGGTTTCACCATGTTAGCCAGGATGGTCTCAATATGCTGACCTGGTGATCCGCCGGCCTCGGCCTCCCAAAGTGCTGGGATTACAGGCGTAAGCCACCGCCCTGGGCCAACAATATACTATTATTTGTTATTTCTTTTTTTTTTTTTTTGAGACGGAGTCTCGCTCTGTCTGCCCAGGCTGGAGTGCAGTGGCCGGATCTCAGCTCACTGCAAGCTCCGCCTCCCGGGTTTACGCCATTCTCCTGCCTCAGCCTCCCGAGTAGCTGGGACTACAGGCGCCCGCCACCTCGCCTGGCTAGTTTTTTGTATTTTTAGTAGAGACGGGGTTTCACCGTGTTAGCCAGGATGGTCTCGATCTCCTGACCTCGTGATCCGCCCGTCTCGGCCTCCCAAAGTGCTGGGATTACAGGCTTGAGCCACCGCGCCCGGCCTATTTGTTATTTCTTAACGTGGTGGCCAAGACTGGAAGGAATTGGCAACAGCGAATGCCAGGCAGCAGGGAGAAACCAGTATGGAATATTAATTTGTCACAGAAAAATCCACAATCCACAAAATCCAAAATCTACATGTGTGTATATGTGAAATTAGGCCAGATTTCTTCTGAGGATTTGTAACTATTGAAAACGAATGCCATTGTTCGAGAGTTTGACAGTAAAAAGGAGGAAGATAGGATCATATTTTATTTTCTATTTCAAATGAAATGTATTCTTTCTCAATTGTGGTTAATTCTCATTTGATATGCTGGTCTCAGCATTTCTTTGGTTTATGCTTATTTTTCTAGTTTCTTTGGACATGGAGCTGAAAATAACATAAATTGTGTGCATGCCTTTGTGTTTGTGGGCAAATAAAGCATTAGGATGCTTTTTGGATTTAAAGTTTGCAGTGGCTAGGACCTGCTTCCATTATAACTCCTGTTCCTCTGCTAAAAGGGGCCGCTTCTCTCAGGAAACAGCTTCCTCCATTCAAAACAGAGGTTCAATAATTAGGTAAAGCAACAACTGTTTCAGTTCTCTATTTTTTGTAGAATAAATGAAAGTACCTGTTCTGTATTAACTTTATTGTGGTACTCAAAGGGTATTAAAATGTATGATTAATTCTAGATGATAGAATTAACTGATTAAATAGATTTTGTTTCCATGGTTCAAGTGTACAAATAGTAGTTGGAATGACATTTACAACCATGTACAATTATTGATGTAACTAAGACACAATTGGTTCTCTGTTTGTGCTTAATGTTTCCTAAATTCATGTGTCTTTCATGTGACCCTGAAATTGCTATGTGAGGGAATAATAAAACCTACTGTGCTGATTAAAATCGAAAGGATAAGCAAATATGGATTAGCATAATGACAGGCATGGAGTGAGTTAGGAAAGTGGATTAGGGCCGTGGAAAGCACTTGCAGCACCGAGATGAAAGGGTGCAGCTGCACTTCACCGTCTACTAGCTGTGCAATCCTGTTACTTAACATATCGGAGCCTTAGCTTTCTCCTTCTATAAGCAGGAAGTAGTAACTACCTTGCAGGTTATAGTGAGGATTCTAGAAAATACTTTTGTAGTGTCTAGCTCTGTACAAACACTTGATAGAGATTCACTAAAATGGAAGCTGCAATTTCTGGTTTTTAGAAGTAAATACTTAGGGTAGGATTCTACAAATATTTCACTTTTATAAAAGGTGGAGAATTTTATTTTACGCTTTCAGAGTAGGTATGAAAGCAAATAAATATTAAGAAAGCATTGGTGGGGCTGGGCGCGGTGGCTCACGCCTGTAATCCCAGCACTTTGGGAGGCCAAGGTGGGCGGATCACGAGGTCAGGAGATTGAGACCATCCTGGCTAACACGGTGAAACCCCGTCTCTTCTAAAAATACAAAAAATTGGCTGGGCGTGTTGGCGGGAGCCTGTAGTCCCAGCAACTTGGGAGGCTGAGGCAGGAGAATAGCGTGAACCCAGGAGGCGGAGCTTGCAGTGAGCCGGGATTGCGCCACTGTACTCCAGCCTGGGCGACAGAGCGAGACTCTGTCTCAAAAAAAATGCATTGGCGGGTAGGGGGGAAGTCTAGTTAAAAGCACAGATCTAAGAGCAGGTATTAGCAGCATGTGGCAGAAATTTGAAAGGTGGCAGTATCATTGAAGGCCCAGGCAGGAAGACAGAACCAAGGTATCGTCATAGAAGAAATTCAAGGTGGGGACCTGGTCACAAAAGCGATGGGAGAGCTGAGAGGAATCAGAGGTCAGTGAGGCAACAAAGGGTTTACAAATGTCAGGAAACTGCTGTTGCTCCCAAGGTGGGAGGAACAAAGGAAGTGGTAGAAGCAGAGCTTAGGAAGCCTGGAGAGAGTTGGAACCATGGCAAAGGTTCAAGCCCTGCCTGAGATTCCACACAAAGCAGAGAGAGAGAGAAAGGAGAAGAAATAACCTGGCTTTCTCCCTTCACACCCACTGATCTCCAGTCATTGCCTCCCCACTGGTCAATTCTAACTATAAACCAATTGTCAAAGAGGAACTGGTTTGGAAATGCAGTTTACAGAGGTCAGTGCCCTGCAATCTGGAGCAGAGTAAAGGAAGGGTAGAGAATGGGTCTGAGACCAAGTGGACAAATGACCAGCACAGTGGCATTCACAGTTATTTTCTGAGGAATTGTTTGCATGGTCTGGGACAGGATTATAAGGCAGGTGGTTTACTGCTTTAGCTTTTTTCCTTTCTTCACCATCAGTGCCTTCCCTCCCAGGATTTTGCACAGGGCAAGTCCAGTTACTGAGATCCAAAACTGTGATTAGACAAGAAGGCTAATAGTTACCACAAGTTAGATTAGAGTATCTCTTCAAGTCCAGAGAAGGAAACTATGGCAGAAAAACACAAAGACAAGAAATGGCTTATTCTTCTAAGCAGATAAAATAGATTCGTCATTGTCAACAGATCGATAATCAATGTCAGTGGAACAATCTGCAATAGACTAGAGATGATGGTGACGGGAACCAGATGGTGAGATGCTGATATATTTTGAGGGTGAAGTCAAGAGAATTTACTGATTGATCAGGCGCAAGTGCGAGAGGAAAAAAAGAGTGGCGAATGATGCCCCAAGTTTATGCTGAGCAACTGGAAGCCATCATTTATTCAGATGAGCAAACTGCAAGAGAGGATTTGGGGAGGATAGCAAGAATTTGTTTTCTGATACGCCAAATTTTAAAACTTTTTGTTCTCAAAGGATCCTTTTCAAAACTGCCATTTTTATTATTTTTTAATGTAGTGCAGGAAGCACACTAGTGAAACCAGGGAAATTATTAAGTGAAAGTCTATATGTCCAAACGTGGAACCCCATCTTTCTTCCTTCCTTTGATTCTGAGAAAGCTGGCAGACAAGATTTACCCATTCACTGTTCCCCAACCCTTCCCCCAACCACAAGAGGTTTGGGTACTTACTACTCTTTGGGAAAACTGATTCACTCAAGAAAAAAATTCCTTGTTGGGAGCAGTGGCTCACGCCTGTAATCCCAGCACTTTGAGAGGCAGAGGCAGGTGGATCATGAGGTCAGGAGTTCGAGAGCAGCCTGGCCAACACGGTGAAACCCCGTCTCTACTAAAAACACAAAAATTAGCTGGGCCCAGCCTGGGCAACAGAGCAAGACTCCATCTCAAAAAAAGAAAAGAAAAAAAATTCCTACAGATACCAATGATTAGGAATTTTCCACAGGAGTATCTGAGTCCATAATCACTCCATAGTAATGCCCCACAAATTCACAAGCTCCACCTGAGAACTCCCACTAAAAAGTGAAATTCTTAAAGCGGGGAAATAAGAAAGGAGACACCACTTCTCCTGCTGTCCTTCCCTCCCCACCCCCGCCGCCCCCTGCCGTTCCCTAGTTTATAAGACAGGCCAAAAAGGGAGAAAGCAAAAGTTGAAAAGAAACAGAAGTAAGATAAATAGCTAGATGACCTTGGTGCTACCACCCGGCCCTGGTGGTTAAAATAATAATAATAATAATAACCCCGACCTAAACTACTTGTATTATCTGTAAATTCCAGACGTTGTTTGAGGAAGGTCTGCAAAACTTTATTTTGTTAGCTGATACATGTAGCCCCCAGTCACGTTCCCCATGCTTGCTCGATCTATCATGACCCTTTCACGTGGACCCCTTGGAGTTGTAAGCCCTTAAAAGGGCCAGGAATTTCTTTTTCGGGGAGCTTGGCTCTTGAGACATAAATCTGCCGAAGCTCCCGGCAGAATAAAGCCTCCTTCTATCTTTAACCTGATGTCTGAAGAGTTTTGTCTGTAGTTTGTCCTGCTACACACCCATGCACACTTCCAAGCATACTTTAATTCCACGTTGTATATATGAATGGACAGGCAAAAATCAGACTTAGTCTGGGCTCAGTGTTCCACCCAGAAAGATATAGAGGCCAGGATCCCACACCCACTCATCGTCCTCAGAATTCAGTCAAGAATTATCCTGAGTTTATCTCTGACACCTGGTAAACTGTATCTCAACAACAGTCAGAACTTTTGAAGAAGAGTAAAGAAGGAGCTGATATAATTGAAGATGTTCTCCAAATTGCCTTTGAGAAGCAGTTGACAAAGAAAAAGAACCGGGCACTAAAACTGGCACAAAGGGATGAAATGTGTAAAAAGAAAATCAGAACAGATAAATTGGAGGTGCCTTAAAGGGGATGTAAAAATATTTTTCTAATAATAATAATTAAATATAATGTTTTCTCATTAAACATAAGTGTATTTATTTCAGCTATGCTCAGTTTAAGCATTGTAATCTATAATGTTACATTTACCATGTGATCCATTAAACCATTTAGCATCTCTGAATAAAATAACAAAGGAGGTCATTGGAGGTCAGAGCTGCCAATGGTCTATTGTAACAATGAAATCATCTTTTCACATAAAGAGTAGAATCACTTCTTTATACTCTACTGTCTCATGTGAACAGTACCAGATTTAGTTGGGGTGGACGGGAGTAATGAAAGCTGCATGTAATTAAAGAACTCCCCAGAAGTAATATTGACAGTGTTGATGAAACACACCGTTGAATTTATTTATTTGATTTACTTAGCCAATGCAGCATGTGTGAAATTCTGGAGGGAACATTTAAGGATGAGATAAAATCATTTTGGCTTGAAAAATTTTACAAACTATTCCCGTGAAAAATGAAATAATACATGAGACAGTGGGTGGTGGACAGGAGTATGTGGAAACTCTGTACTCTATGCTCAATTTTTCCTATAAACCTAAAACTGCTTTAAAGCATAGTCTATTAATTTTTAGAATTGTATATAATAAAATAGGCCTTTTTGGATACCTTTAGCCTTAGAAGCCTACCAAAATTTTATGGCAATTTCAGCTTTTTTTGCATTGCTCTTTTCCTTCCTTTCTTTCTTTTCTTTATCTTCTTTCTCTTCTTTTCTTTCTGATGGAGTCTCACTCTGTAGCCCAAGCTGGAGTGCAGTCGCATGATCTCGGCTCACTGCAACCTCCACCTCCCAGGCTCAAGTCATTCACCTGCCTCACCCTCCCAAGTAGCTGGGATTACAGACGCCAGCCACCACACCCAGCTACTTTTTTGTATTTTAGTAGAGACGGGGTTTTACCATGTTGCCCAAGGTGGTCTCGAACTCCTGAGGTCAGGCAATCCACCTGCCTTGGCCTCCCAAAGTGCTGGAATTACAGGAGGCATGAGCCACCATGTCCGGCCTTTGCACTGCATTTTCTAAGCAAAATATAAAAACAGCACGGAGAATGACATTACAATTGAAGAGGTTTTGCAATCTAAACAAAGCAGGCCATATTCTTTTTCTTTTTCTTTCTTTTTTTAATTTTAGTTAAGGGGTACGTGTGCAGGTTTGTTATATAGTTAAACTCGTGTCATGGGGGTTTGTTGTATAGATTATTTTGTCACCTAGTACTAAGCCTAGTATTCAATAGTTATTTTTTCTGCTCCTCTTCCTCCTCCCACCTTCCACTCTCAAGTAGGCCCCAGTGTCTGTGGTTCCCTTGTTTGTCTTCATGAATTCTGGTCATTTAGTTCCCACTTATAAGTGAGAACATGTGGTATTTGGTTTTCTGTTCCCAAAGCAGGTCATAGTCTATAGAGACTGTGTTTTTGCTAAGTATTCAATACATAAAAACAATTCTAACTTTTTAAAATTATTTATTTATTTTTGAGACGGAGTCTCTCTCTGTTGCCCAGCTTGGAATAAGGTGGTGCAAACATGGCTCAACCTCCTGGGCTCAAGGGATCCTCTAGCCTCAGCCTCCTGAACCACCATGCCCGACTTTTAATTTAATTTAATTTAATTTTAATATTATTATATTTTTTGGTAGAGACAGGGTCTCATTTTGTTGCCTAGGCTGATCTCTAACTCCTGGGCTCAAGCAATTCTACTGCCTCGGCTTCCCAAAGTGCTGGAATTATAGGTGTGAGCAACTGCACATAGCCTTTTTATTTTATTTTACAGAATTCATGATGTGTAAATTAGTAATGCCAAATAACAATTTAAATAAAATAATAATTTAAATTTAATAACAATTTAAATTTACAGACGGTGGCTCACGCCTGTAATACCAGCACTTTGGGAGGCTGAGGCGGGTGGATTACTTGAGCTCAGGAATTCGAGACCAGCCTGGGCAATGCAGTGAAACTCCATCTTTACTAAAATACAAAAAATTAGCTGGGCATGGTGGCATGCACCTGTAATCCCAGCTACTCGGGAGGCTGAGGCAGGATAATCGTTTGAAACCAGGAGGTAGAGGTTGCAGTGAGCTGAGATCGTGCCATTGCACTCCAGCCTGGGCAAGACAGCAAGATTCCGTCTCAAAAAATTAATTAATTAATTAATTTTTAAAACTATGTATTTGTCATTTTCAAGAAAGATTAAATTGAAGTTTAGAATATGTTTGAATGTTTGTTGTTACAGTACTCAAATTCTGAGAAGATAATTCTAAACATCTTATTAAAATTTGTTAAACCTTTAACCCTAATTCCAGTATTTCTTACGTGTTTACAATAACTGGAATGATACATTTCCTTTAACATTAAAAAAAAAGAAGAAGAAGAGGCTGGGCGCTATGGCTCACACCCGTAATCCAGACACTTTGGGATGCCAAGGGGGACAGATCACGAGGTCAGGAGATCAAGACCATCCTGGCCAACATGGTGAAACCCCATCTCTACTAAAAACACAAAAATTAGCTGGGTGTGGTGGCAGGCTCCTGTAGTCCCAGCTACTCGGGAGGCTGAGGCAGGAGAATCGATTGAACCTGGGAGGCGGAGGTTGCAGTGAGCCGAGATTGCGCCACTGCACTCCAGCCTGGGGGACAGAGTGAGACTCTGTCTCAAAAAAAAAAAAAAAAAAAAGATACATGGCACAGTAGAAGGTATCTCTTTCCTTAAAATATTTTTTGTAACTTATCCTAAAGGAGATCTAGCAAGTCAGCCAGCTTCTATATGTTTACATACAGTAAAACAGAAACAGAAAATTAGCCATGAAAGAAGGTAAAAAGTGATCATAAAGGCTGGGCTGTGAACTTACTGTGATTGACCATTTGATTTGCCTCTTAACTTCCTGGCAGCCAGGACCAAACCAAATCAGAGTAGATTTCAGAAAGGAAGAAGCATACTTATTTCTCAAAACATGCATCATTCTTTCTGGCATTAAATTATAATAGCACTTTCTGATAAAGGATTACAAGAGGCCATTGAGCAAGAAGATGACCTTCAGTGATTGATAACGAAAACAAGATCAAGTTTTATATGACTTTCTCTTATAATGACTTTGGTAAAAGTTGAGCATATAACATCGAGTCTTAATTCAGTAGTGGTGACTCTTTTTTTTTTTTTTTGAGACAGAGTCTCACTCTGTCGCCCAGGTTGGAGTGCAGTGGCGTGATCTCTGCTCACTGCAACCTCCACCTCCCGGGTTCAAGCAATTGTCCTGCCTCAGCCTCCCGAGTAGCTGGATTTACAGATGCATGCCGCTAGGCCTGGCTAATTTTTTGTATTTTAGTAGAGATGGGGTTTCACCGTGTTGCCCAGGCTGATCTCGAACTCCTGAGCTCAGGTAATCTGCTCACCTTGGCCTCCCAAAGTGCTGGGATTCCAGGCGTGAGCCACCGCACCCGGCCTTTTTGTTTGTTTGTTTGTTTGTTTGAGACAGAGTCTTGCTCCGTCACCAGGCTAGAGTGCTGTAGTGTGATCTTGGCTCACTGCAACCTCCACCTCCCGGGTTCAAGCAATTCTCGTGCCTCAGCCTCCCAAGTAGCTGCGATTACAGGTGCCTGCCACCACGCCCAGCTAATTTTTTGTATTTTTTAGTAGAGATGGGGTTTCACCATGTTGTCCCAGTTGGTCTGGAACTCCTGACCTCAAGTGATCCACCCGCCTCAGCCTTCCAAAGTGCTGGGATTACAGGTGTGTGCCACTGTGTCTGGTTGAAATATAATTTAACCCAAAGAAAATACTTAGAATACCAAGGAAGACTATGGAAAATATTACCCTAGATGACTCCTCAAGAACTACTTCTTTCATCTGAGCTTTTGATATAAAAATAAAGTCTGGGCCAGGCACAGTGGCTCCCGCCTATAATCCCAGCACTTTGGGAGGACAGGGTGGGTGGATCACTCGAGGTCAGGAGTTCTAGACCAGCCTGGCCAACATGATGAAACCCCATCTCTACTAAAAATACAAAAATTAGCTGGGCATGTTGGCACATGCCTCTAGTCCTAGCTACTTGGGAGGCTGAGACAGGAGAATTGCTTGAACTCAGGAGACGGAGGTTGCAGTGAGCCAAGATTGTGCCCCTGCACTCCAGTCTGGGTGACAGAGTGAGACTCATCTCAATAAATAAATAAATAAAGTCTGAAGAAGACTCAGGAATGTTGGCATTCTGTGTAGCTGATGAAGGCAGAGCCAGGAGCTTTGGCAAAGAGATGGGATCTGATTAACAGTGGTGAGGTAGGATAGGAGACCCCCATGTCTGCATATAAGTAGGTCATAGGAATAGGTATCAATATGCAAAGTCAGGGATTTTCCTTAAGAGGTAGACTTGGATTTCCTCTAACATTTGCATTACTCCTGACTTGCTATCTCAGTGTTCCACACCAGAATATCCATAGCAATCATTTTGGTCCAAAAAAAAAAAAAAAAAGTCAAAACAAATGTAGGCAAACTTCAATAATGTTCCTGGAGGATAAAACTCTGAAAGGTATAGCTTAGAAATATTTCAGTTTTATTAAGGCATTTGAGGCATATTTGAATCATTAAACTCAATTATTCGTTCTCTTATTATTCCATCCTCACCATTACAATGTCCCCATGACTGGTGGAGTAGACCTTTTCATCCTGTAACTTGGGCTTAACCATATGACTTACTTCGGTCAGTGAATGCCAAGGGCCTTGTAAGCACAGGTTTGAAATGAGCGTTGGGGTCTGCCCTATTCCTCTTCTGCCTTTTGCCATGAAAATAATATGCTGCTGGTCCAAGGAAGAGAAGAAATCTGTGGGGCAGCCTGGTGTGGTGGCACATGCCTATAGTGTCAGCTACTGGAGAGGCTGAGGCAGGAGGATTGCTTGAGTCTAGCAGTTCAAAGCTGTAGTTCACGATGATGGTGCCTGTGAATAGGTACTGTGCTTTAGCATGGGCAACACGCAAGACTCTGTCTGGAAAGAGAAAGGAGGGAAGGAGAGAAAGAAAGAGAGAGAGAAGAGAGAGAGAGAGAAAGAGGGGAAGGAAGGGAGGAAGGGAGAGAGGGGGAAGGAAGGAAGGGAGGGAGGGAGGAAGGGAGGCAGGGAAGGAGGGAAGAGAAGAAAGAAAGAAAGAAAGAGAGAGAGAGAGAGAGAAAGAAAGAAAGAAAGAGAGAGAGAGAGAAAGAAAGGAGAAAGAGAAAGGAGAAAGGGAAGGAAGGGAAGGGAAGGGAAGGAAAGGGGGAAGGAAGCAGAGAGAGGGAAAGGAAGAGAGGAAAGAAGGAAGGAAGGAAGGAAGGAAGGAAGGAAGGAAAGAAGAGAAAGAAAAAGAAATTCATGGGTTAAACTTGGACCCAACCTACAGCTTGGAACCTAGCCCAGCTGGGTCCAACCTAGGTCAGCTTGAACCACAACAGATCCAAAGAATCAGTGAGCAAGAAACAAATGCTAATTGTTGTAAGTCACTGAGTTTTGCAGTGGTTTGTACGGAACATTATTATTGTAATAGCTGACTAATACGGTATTGAAGTCTATAAAACAATTCATCTATATAAACATTTTTCCATTTCAAACAGTTTTCATCATATCTTTACAGACTTCTTAGGAACGAGACTTTGGTTACGAAATTTTGAGAAATGCTATGAATTAGGTTATTTTAAATGTTTCCGTTTTAGACAGCAGAAATAGGTACACAGATTTCCTTTTATAGACAGAGGAAATTGGTACCTGGTTGAACATTCACTGTTGATTTGAGTACCAGGTTGTCTGATTATTTTTCTAACCATAGTTTCTTATGCAATAAATAAAATAAGCATGTGAGCCCCATAACTGTATTCTGTTTAAGGATTAGATGAGTTGGAGGGAGGGCATTTCCTTAGTTTACCACTTACATAGCATCCAAAGGAAAAAAGATTTCTGAATTGTTTTTACTTTTAAATAAAAATATCTACTACTATAACAAGATGTGCCTCCTATGACAATGAAATAATTCAAAGAACAACCAGCTATGTGTTTGAGAGTGTGAAATATTGAACTAGCTTTTACAGAGCACTTTCCATATGCCAGGCTCTGAGCTAGATAAGGAAAATAAATCTCAGAAAAGACCAAACAGTCACCATGTGGAGAAAAAAGTCAAGATGCAAATCCAGGTCTTTCTGCTTCTGAAGCAAAGATTCCAGAAAAAGGTTTGCACCCTGTATTTAACACCATGATTAACCCACTCAGACAAATTTGTTATGGTCTGTACAATGTTTTTGTTTTTTGTTTTTTGTTTTTGATAATATGAATAGTCAGTATTTAAAAACCAGCTGACTGCATAAAGAAATCCAGATTTCTGACTTCTCTTAATAGATTGACAAAGGTGGCAACACTGGGCTTGGCCTGACAACTGTCACTCAAGCTAAGTCACTGAGGGTCCTTTAAGCAGGACCCAAGCGTTTTTAGTTGGAGGTTTTCTTGCTTGTATTACCTAATGGTGCCCACAGGCTGGCTTCATGCATGTGGGTCATAGACAGTCCTTCTGGCCTGCATGCTTAGAAGAGACTTGTGCTTGGCTTAAAGTTCTGCTATCACTATCTTGAAATTCATTAAAATCCTTGATCAAGGAGTCACGAATTTTTATGTTGCACTAGGTCCTGCCAATAGGCATTTGCATTTGCAAGCTCTGCCTTAAAATTCTTGCCTTTTTCTTTGCCTTGTGCTACTTGTCTTACCTTTACTAAAAGTTTCCTCATCAGTTTAGCAGTGAATTAATATTAGTTCATTCCTATCTATTTTTCAGGGGTGATCATATTTTATGGGGCCTGAAGCTGAAATAATTTGGAAGGTTTTCTTTCAAAAATATATAATTACACATGTGAATATTTATTTAAAATAATAAAAGAAGACTGAGAGTGGTAGCTCACGCCTATAATCCCAGCACTTTGGGAGACTGAGGCGGGAGGATCGCCAGGAATTCAAGAGCAGCCCTGGCAACATAGCAAGACTCTGTCTCTACAGAAAATTAAAAAAAAAAAAAATTAGCCTGGCATGGAGGCCACATGCCTATAGTTCCAGCTACTCAGGAGGCTGAGGTGGGAGGATGGCTTGAGCCAGGGAGTTTGAGGCTGCAGTGAGTTCTGATTGCACCACTGCATTCCAGCGTGGGTGACAGAGCAAGACTCTATCTCAAAAAAAAAAAAAAAAAAAAAAAGTTGTCTTTAGTTTCTTTTTTATTTATTTATTTATTTTTGCATGTTATAAAATTTATTTGTGTTAGCATTCAGACATTTTTAGGTGGGGAAGATGATTTGCAGAATCCACTACATAGTACGACAGAAAATCGTATTGGAAAGGATGGTACATACATCTGGTGCAGACCAGCAGTGGCACGATTCCAAACAAATGTCAGACGAGAGCGCTTCATGGGGAGAAACTGAAAATAATAATTTAAAGCTTCATGAGTCAAGACATGTTCTAATTTAAAACACTAAAAAATAGTACCATTAGTTTCTTTTCTAAATCCTCAATGAAATTAGCTGGGTGTTGTGGTGCACACCTGTAATCCCAGCTACTCAGGAGGCTGAGGCAGGAGAATCGCTTGAACCTGGGAGGCGGAAGTTGAAATGAGCTGAGATTGTGCCACTGCACTCCAGCCTGGTCGACAGAGCGAGACTCCCTCTCTAAATAAATGAATAAATAAATCTTCAATGATATGTAGAGAATATGTCTGGGAAACAGTAGACACCTAATTATTCACATTGATTGACAGTTTAAGGGACAAAAGATTAAAATTACAATTACAAGCTATAATAATAGCTGTAATAACTTCTTTTCTCAATATGGTTGTATGGTTTATAGTTTACTGATAAGTTCACACATTTTTAAATTTCTGTGCATTTTGATGAATAATAAAGAAGTGCCTTTAGCTAATCAAAGACAAGTTAGTCACTTGCTCAGGCACGGAAGAAAAAAAAAGCTACTGCAACAAAGAATAAAGAAATTGTTCAAGGAAAAGTTTTTCATCCAAAAATCACTGCCATAAAGCTTCAAAATGCTATGTTTTACATGATCTTGTTTATTCAAATTCCCAATTTTTTACTCCCAAGGGCTGCATTGGTTTCATCCAAAATCCCTTATGTCAAACTGCACAAAAATACTTGTGCATCTTTTGCTATCAGGAGTTGGCTACTTAGACAAAAATCCAATTCGTATCAGAATTAAAGATGTTTATATCGAGTCCTTTAAGAAAGACTGAATGTCAACATAACTTGGAAAGTTGCCTGTTTTCTGGGTATTTGTAATTCTCAGGATTACCTTATGTAATCAAACCTCATGGAAAAACACTCTACAAAAGATATGTTGGTATTGTGTATTAAAAATATTTTGTTTGCAGGCAGGCGTGGTGGCTTATGCCTGTAATCCCAGCACTTTGGGAGGCTGAGGCAGGAGGATCGTTTGAGGTCAGGAGTTCAAGACCAGCCTGGCCAACATGGTGAAACCCCATCTCTACTAAAAATACAAAAAATTATCTGGGTGTAGTGGCATGCACCTGTAGTCCCAGCTACTTAGGTGACTGAGGCAGGAGAATCGCTTGAACCCAGGAGGCAGAGACTGCAGTAAGCTGAGATCATGCCACTGTATTCCAGTCTGGACAACAGTGAGACTCCATATCCAAAAAAATAAATAAATAAATAAAGAGAAACATTTCATTTGCAAATTGTATTTAAAAGTTGTATGACTTGTTGGCCGGGCGTGGTGGTTCACACCTGTAATCAATCCTAGCACTTTGGGAGGCTGAGCCGGGCAGGTCACTTGAAGTCAGGAGTTTGAAACCAGACTGGCCAACATGGTGAAACCTTGTCTCTACTAAAAATACAATAAATAAATAAATATTAGCCAGGTGTGGTGGCATGTGCCTGTAGTCCCAGCTACTTAGGTAACTGAGACAGGAGAATCACTTGAACCTGGGAGGTAGAGGTTGCAGTGAGCCGAGATGGAGCCAGTGCCCTCCAGTTGGGGCAACAGAGTGAGATCCTGTCTCAAAAAAAAAAAAAAAATTATATGAAGTATTTATTGACCAACATTCTAAAACTCTGGACATTGCATGATTTAGAAAGAATCTTGAAATTCTCAAGATTTTAAATACTCAAGAATTTAAATATTTTAAATAGGAAACAGATTGACTAAGGAAAAATAGAATCTATAAGTGTGGTTCTTTAAGAAATGACAATAACCAGTTGTTAAATGTTAAGCAGAAGCAATTGACATTTGAGACGTATTTCTTTTAATTTCCTTTCTTTTGTATGTGTATTCTAATTTGTTATGCAAAGTTTAGGAATAATAGGTTGTTGTTTTTTTTTAACTTCAACCCAAAAAACTATGATAGTTGGACTTTGCCAGAAGTTTATACTTGGCAGAAGTATATAGGAAATATATTACTTTACAGCTCTTTTTCTTGTCAAAGTAATTAACATTATGGAGCCTAGAACTTATGCAGAATACTAAGTACAGTTAGGCACTTCTTAGTCATTTTCATTATATTGGTGCTGAATATTAGGCTACATAATTTTAATTCTGTGCCAGATTTACAGAAAAGAAGCTAACCATCTTTTGATATATTACGGGAATATTGCTATATACATAGCATTATAATTATGTTAATTATATATTATTAGCAGTTATACTAGAAGTTACTTAGATGAGATTGCATTTGGGTATTATTAATACAATAATTGATGTAAACCATTTATTTTGTGGCTGTGCTAAACAGATAGATATGTAATTGGCACTTACATAAACCGAATGCTTGACAAAATCTGCTGTATAAAAATTATCCATTGAATTATGGAAAATAAGCCAAACTAGACATTAAAAATGTACAAGTCTACTATAAATCTTTATCAATTTCAGCAGCATGGTACTGGTAAATCAATGGATTGAAACAGATTTCCTACAACCATATGCCAAAATGTCTAATAAATGTGTGTGCCTCTTCACAGTCAACGGCAGGAGGAAGGCCTATTTAATAATTGGTGGTAAGGCAATTGGTTAATTCTTCGGGAAATCAAAAACCATTTAGATATTTACGCCATACCCTGGTCAGGTTTCAAGCAGGGAAGTAAGATGAACTAAACTATTACTCTGGTTTCTGTGTGGAGAATGAATGGAGAGAGGCCAGATGGAAGCAGAGAGCTCACGTGAGAGGCTGTTGCAGAAGAACAGGAAGATGGCCTGGATTCCGGCAACAGCAGTAGAGATAGAAAGGAGTGGATAGCACTTAGCAACAGGTTGGCCATGGGGATGAGACAAGAAGAATACCTAAGGGTGATTCCCAGGTGTCTGGTTTAAAATATGAGAATACCTGGGTGGGGGGCGGGGGGGTCTACCAAGGGAAACAAGAGGAAATCAAGAATTTAGTTTTGTACCTATTGAATTTAAGATGTCTTCAAGATATACAAGCGTGAAAAGCTTTACCATAATTGTTGTGATCTTGAATTTTCACTTTCACTCACAGAACTTAGGTATTTAAAAATATTTTGGGCTCTACATATCCTTATATTCCACTGCAGCTTCTTAGCAAAAGCCTGTAGTCTCCTTAGGCAACTGTACCTTCTTAAATTGAGATTAACACATTTACTTCTTGGTTTACATTTTAGGAGATACCATTTGTTGGATTCCAATGACCTGTCTATAATAATATAGCAATATCGAAGATTTCTTGTTTACCTACTCTCTGCTAAGTGTTATTCCTACATGCCTTACATGTGAGAATAACTTGTGAGAGCAGATCAGGACTAGGTCCCTGAGAAGTTCAGAGTCAAGGTCATACACCATAGCCAGGATGAAAACAAATTGGTTTGACTCCAGATATATGCTTTCGCCATGCCACTAACATGATAAGTACTGGCAATTACGTTTTTCCTCTCTAGCTTGGGTTTCACCATCCTCAGTTTCAAATTAAGATATGGTTGTCAGGGAAACTAAACTTTTTTGTTTGGTGCCTATGTTTCACTTTATTATTATGTTAGACATTTTGTTTAGGAGGATCATCTACTTTGTTAAATGTTTCATTTGGGTATATTAAACCACTAGCCTTAGCTAAATAGCTCCCACTGAGGTAGCAGTTCAGAACACTGCAGCAGCCTTTTGTTAACTTCTTGCATCCTGGTTTCAGTTTCTTTCCTCTTTCACTAAAATCACCCCCTGGGAGGCGATCATGACTCTCTTCCTCACCAAACCTTTTGGTGACCATCTCTTAGATTTCCTCTGGCCCCAGACTTACTCCTTTCTCCCAAAGCCCTTTCAGTCCACCCTTTCAGAGTCACCCTGTGTCTTAGTCCGTTGCTCCTGCTATAACAAAATACCTTAGACTGGGTAATTTATAAATAATAGAAATGTATTTTGCACAGTCCAAAATCCAAAATCAAGGTACCAGCATGTTCAGTGTCATTAGAGTTTGCTGTCTGCTTCCAAGATGACATCTTGTCGCTGTGTCCCCGGGAGGGAATGAAAACTGTGTCCTTACATGGCAGAAGGGACAGAAGGGCTAAAAATGGACAAACTCACTCCTTCAAGCCATTTTCTAAGGGCCTAACCACCTCCTGAAGGCCTCACCGCTTAATATATTGTGTTGGGTCTTCGGTTCCAATATGAATGTTTGGGGGGACACAAACATTCAAACCATAGCACTACATGTGCCAAGTTCACCTACCATTTTCCTCTCTACTCCTTTATTCTGCACCCACATCCTAACTAGGCACTTTTCTGTTTCAGGCCTTTCCTCTTCCTTTTCTACTCTCTCAGATAGCACTACCACTGTCTAAGTTTCAGTTATGACTACCATGAAAATAACCTTCAGTTCTGAGCTAAAGATCCTTTTTTTGACCTCTCTTACCTATGCTTCAAACAAGTTTTTGTCTGCCTGTCCACAACTTTGCCAACATCTCAAACTCAATACATTTAACTAAATTGAACTTCACTGACAAAAGGCCTTCCTATTTTACAAAACTTATTTATTTTACTCATTTTCTTTTAGATCCTGGCTTTCCTCTTCCTGCGTAACCAAAGTTTCTAAAGACTGGTTCCTATCTGACTTTACTTGTTTACCACCATTCTCTCCTCAATCTTTGAATTTTCCTCCTTTATCCCCAATCTATTCACTGCAACTGATCTTAAGAAAATTACTAACAGCTCTATCTTATTTGACCTCTTTGTTCCTTTTGACAATATTGACCTTTGTAAATCTCTTCTTCCTTGACTTTCATGATAACTAGCTCTCCTAATTCTCAACCTACTCCTTTTGTCCTTCTGTCATTTTTGTTGGGTTCTCTTTCTGTCCACCATGTAAATGTTGGTCTTTCCCTAGGGTTACATCTTTGACTCTCTTCTCCTTTCATTCTATATCCTCTATAGTAAACCTTTATTATCATGGCTAGTATCTGGATCCTTTTCCCATATTCAGATAATTTCTCCATCTTATAAACCTTGGCAGAAGGTAATGTTTGACTTCTCCCTCAAAGAAAAAAATAAGGTAGGAATTATCTTTCTCAGTTTTTCTTATAGCTAAGGCAGGATAAAAGTGTATAACCGGGACTACCAATCGTATACACTCAATGTGGAATAGCGATCATAAGAACTCCCAAGAGACAGTGGTTGTAGAAAGGTAAATTCCTGGGACACCACTGGCAACAGGGCTGCAATCAATCTCCAATATCTAGTGGCAGTAATACCATACCAGTTCTATGGCAGGATTTTGGATCCTATTTCTATCTGTGACCTGACGCTAGTTCTCCAGCCCTCTTGAAAATTATTTGTGATATTCAATATCTTTTTTGTAACTTTCTTTTCTCCTTTTAAAATATCCAGTGTGGTTTCTGTTGTTTGTAACTAAGAATCCTACACAATTAAATTCTGAGTTTTGACTCCTACCTATGTGCTCATGGATCCCAAATCTACCTCCTGACCTCTGCTCAAACTTCTAAATCTCTGTTGGATATCTCTACAGGCAACTCAAAACTCAACATCTCCAAATATGGAGTCATCGTCTTCTTCCCAAATCAAATCTATTACTCTTATTTTTTTTTATTATGAATACAACAATTCAGCTAACTCCACTCAAGACAAAAGAGGACATCTAGATTCATTCTTATTTTTCACTCTCATTCATTCATAAATATTTATGGTATGCCAACTTTGTCTTAGGTACTATGATATATCCTAGGTGACTGACAAGATTAGCAAGACACTGATCTCAAAAATGTCACAATCTAGGGGAATACTTTTTTAAAAGCAACGAAAATACTCCATCGACTTTAAAATTCAACTTCTTTTGCCTCCTGCATGATCTTATTTTATCAATTATATATTTTATTTTCTAAACCTTAGGCCTCTTGCACTTCACCAGGTCTTACCCATCAGCCCCTTACATTATAAACTTGTTTTTCTAATCTTAAAAAAACTAAACTAAAACTAACTGAATTTAGGAAACTAACCTAAAAAAATCCAGTCTAACTAGATTCTGTAAACAGTAATCTTTGCTCAGTGATGTCAACGCCTCACTTTTTTAAAATTAAAAAAAGTTTAACCAAAATAATGTATGTGTATGTTAAGTAATTTTAAAATTATTAGTAATAATAGTTAATAGCTATTGAGTTTTTACTTCGTTCCAAGCATTGTTTTTAGCCTTTCATGGAAATTATCTTATTTAATCCTCACAACCATACAAAGTAAGTACTATTATTATATCCATTTTTTAGATAAGGCAATGGAGTACAATAACATTTATAATAGAAATGAACAGTCCTCTGCGCCATTTTTTCCAACTGGAAGCTATTCTACCCAACTCTTTCACAGTGTCAGTTCTTCTTGTTAGTAACCTTCATATTTATAAATAATGCACTTATACATTATATCTTGATACATCAAATTTAGACATTGTCTTTTAACTTGATGACGCGTTAGATGAGACTTTTTCTTACTTACATACCCCCAGCACAAACTTCCACCTTTACCCCTTCCCCTAGCCCTGACAGTATGGTTACTTATTCTCAAATTGTCCACTAATGGCACTGCCAAATTCAAACACACTTAAACCTGCTCTCCTTGATCTATCAGCTATGAAAGTAGTTCATAGTTTGCAGCAAGCTGAGATTGGGCCACCGACAGAGTGAGGCTCTAGCTCAAAATAAACAAATAAATAAACATACATGTGTGTATATATATATATATCCTGCTGTACCTGGGCATGGTAGCACACACTTGTAGTCCTAGCTACTCGGGAGGCCGAGGCAGAAGGATCACTTGAGCCCAGGAGTTTGAGGTTACAGTGAACCATGATTGCTCCACTGCACCCCAGCCTGGACAGCAGAGTGAGACCCTGACTCTAAAAAATCCTACTCTTATGGAGCTTATTTTCTATTAAGATCATATCGAACAAGATAAGCAGGTAAAATATATAGGATGGTCTAAGGTAACAAAAAAATTAGTTGGAAAGGGAGATGTTAAGTGCCAGGTGTTACACTTTCACATAACATAATCAGGGAAGTCTCACTAAGAAAGGACTTTTTGATTAAAAGCCTAGAGAAAGTGGGGGAAGATGGGGAAGAACATTCCAAGTCGAAGGAAGAGCAAAGGCTGTGAGGCTATGAAGAGATTGACCTGTTTGCAGAACATGGAAGCCACCCTGGCTAGAGTGAGGAGTTGGGGTCAGAGAGAGGATGACGGCTAAGAAATCAGATCATGTAGCCCCCAATAAATCAAGAGGGTTGGGGGCTGAGGCTTTGAGAATTGATTGGAGTCATGTTTAGAAGAAACTTCATAGGCCTGTGAATAAGAGAGAGAGAGAGAGAGCGCGTGTGTGTGTGTGTGCGTGTGTGTGTGTATGTGTGTCTGTGTGTCTGTGTGGGTCTGTGGTGGGAGAGTAGTGGTTTGGGAAAAGAAGACAAAGTGGATGACTCCTAAATTTTTGTCTTGAGCAAATAAGTAAGTACAGTTCACAAATACAGTGAACACTGGAGAAAACCTGGTTGGGTGAGAAAGATAATAATTTAAAATTTTAATATGGGAAATTTTAGTTCTTTTGTTTCTCTCACAGGACACAACATTATTAGCTTATATAACATATACAAAAATTCTAAGTTCAAAAATAAAAGGGAATTCTATATGTCTATCTTTTTAATGGGGCTATGTAAGTATATTTGTCAATTAGCTAATACTTATTGAGATTCTATTATGTAACAGACACTGTGCTAAGTATTATAATATGTTATCATGAGAAATGTAAGTAAAAATCATCAGCAATTAGTTGAGTATAAAGGTTTGTTGCTCAGAAAAGGGATATGGGAATTTTCAGTACATGGTGATAATTGCAGCCTGCAGTAGATGAAGTCATCTAGGTGTGGTAGTGGAAAGGGGCAGGCCTTAAAACTGAGCCCTGAGGAGATCTGTTGTTTTGCGTTCTGATGGAGGAAAAGCTCACACAGGAAATTTATAAAGAGCTTCGCGAAAAATGTGGCATCATGGAATCCAATAGAAGAGAAGATTTCAAGAAGTAAGAAGTGTCAGCTGATCTTTAAAAATCAGAGACAAGCCGGGTGCCGTGGCTCATGCCTATAATCCAAGCACTTTTGGAAGCCAAGGTAGGAGGATTGCTTGAGCCCAGGAGTTCCAGATCAGCCTGGGCAACATGGTAAAACCCTGTTTCAACCAAAATTACAAAAATTAGCCAGGTGTGGTGGCGCACATCTGTAGTCCCAGCTCCTTGGGAGGCAGAGGTGGGAAGATGGCTTGAGCCTGGGAGGCAGAGGTTGTGGTGAGCTGAGATCACACAACTGCACTCCAGTCTGGGCGACAGAGCCAGACCCTGTCTCAAATAGATAAATAAATTAATAATAAAAATCTGAGACAAAAAACTGATGAGAGACTTATTATAAGCTCTCATGATAGAGGACAGAATTCTATTTATTATATATGCTTTTTGCTGAGAGATCACTATTATAAAACTACATATAATGAGCATGAGTTTTATTCTAAAATGCCAGGGTACAAGAAATACCACACTCTCGTATTTCCTAAATCAAACGTAATCTGTTCTGAGGTTGAAGGGAAAATCCAAACAATCATTTTTGGGACTCCCTTTGCCCCCTTGGTGGGGTCCTACAAGAATGTTGGGTTTCTGTAATGTCAAAATCAAGAGGTTGAGCTGGTCCTTTGTTCTTCATGTTTGCTGTCATTGCTCTGCTGACTCCAGGATGCTGTTATAGAGCCTAAAGCCTGCCTCTTGGGCACTGAGGCTCCAGACAGTCTCAGAGACACACCTATCGGAGACCTTCTCACTGTATTCAAACTGTGATAGCCACAGCCAAGTTAGCGAGAGAGTCACTGCATGCCCCAGGACTTGGTCTCTGCCACTCTGTGGTGAGTTCCTCCTCTTCTCACCTGAAGAAAGCTAAAAGTCTTTCTTCCAATGTTTGGAAACATGATATCTTTTCTTGAGTATAAGTATGGAAGGAGAAGGTAACCCCAGTTAATATTTGTCTCCTAGCTATTCACAATGTTAAACTTAAGTAACTCAGAAGGAACCATGTTTTCAGTTGTTCTCACAAAATATCATGATTCAAGTGACTAACAAGTAGAATGTTTAATTTCACTTCTCTCACTTGAATTTCAGTTCTCTTTCTGGCTCCAGTTTACATGCTAACTAGCAGTGGAATTAGATGGCCAACAACTGGCTCTTCTTTCAGTCGATTGCCTGACGTTGTCAATTCCATCTTAACATGCTTAAGCTCCTGTGAGTTTCCTTTTTATGCCTATATCTTTTTAGAAAGTTTAATGGTAGAAATGGCCTTTATTAGTTGCAGTGGGAAGTGGAAAACAGGAGGGGATGCAACAGCTCCCGCTCCTGGGGCAGCATCCACAGACCCAGTTATCACCCTCCGAAAGCAATATGTCTATATCTTCAAAGTTTTTGTAGAGGAATTCGGCTGTGACTATCCTTAGATATATATAAAAGTAACTAATTGAACTAAGAACAGGTTCTTACTGAACATGTTTTATGACTCGATGGGAAAGTAAGAAAGTAGAAATCTAACGTTATAATTATAACTAAATCCTAATCTGATTTAAATTTAAGTATGGATGGGATGCACTGGCTCACACCTTTAATCTCAGCACTTGGGGAAGCCAAGGTGGGAGGATCACTTGAGCCCAGGAGTTCAAGACCCACCTGGGCAACATAGTGAGACCCCATCTCTACAAAAACTAAAATTAGCCGGGTGTGGTGGCAGCCACCTATGGTCCTAGCTACAGGAGGCTGAGGAGGGAGGATTGCTTGGGCCTGGTGGTTGAGGATGCTGTGAGTTGTGACTGTGTCACCACACTCCAGCCTAGGTGACAGAGCAAGACCATGTATTAAACAAATTAAATTATGATTCCTTTGACCATTTAAATATTTTGTAGTATTATGACTATGGCAATGGACATGCCATGTTTATTACAGTATTTAACATTTGGTTGAAGAATGGTTAAAATGCTTAAATTTGTTTACAAAAATACTAAAAAATCTAGATATCTGATTTAATATCATATGTAGATATTTTTGTATATTTACATTTACATTGATCTTCTTTAGAAAATACAAGGGAACTGACTCATTCTTCTGAAAACTATCAATCAAGGGATAAATATTTTACTTCCTTTTCTTGCATAAACTTTTTTTTTGAGATGAAGTCTCGCTGGGTCGCCAGGGTGGAGTGCAGTGGCGCGATCCCAGCTCACTGCAACCTCCGCCTCCTGGTTCAAGCGATTTTCCTGCCTCAGCCCCCAGAGTAGCTGGGACTACAGGCACGCACCACCATGCTCAGCTAATTTTTGTATTTTTAGTAAAGACAGGGTTTCACCATGTTGGCCAGGATAGTCTCGACCTCTTGACCTTGTGATCTGCCCGCCTCAGTCCCCCAAAGTGCTGGGATTACAGGTGTGAGCCACCACACCCAGCCTCCTACATAAACTTTATTTCAGGAGAACTAAATAGTTGTTAAGGGAACTTAAAAAAAATATATGTAATGATATTTTAAACTATATAAAAAAGGTCTAGTCAATTCCAAGAAGAAATGATAAATTAAAACGTCATCATTTGGGCCAGGCCTGGTGGCTTGTGCCTGTAATCCCAGCACTTTGGGAGGCCAAGGCAGGTGGATCACCTGAGGTCGGGAGTTTGAGAGCAGCCCGCCCAACACGGTGAAACCTCCTCTCTACTAAGAAATACAAAAAATTAGCCAGGCGTGGTGGCAGATGCCTGTTTTCCCAGCTACTCGGGAGGCTGAGGCAGGAGAATTGCTTGAACCTGGGAGGCAGAGGTTGCAGTGAGTCGAGATCACCTCACTGCACTCCAGCCTGGCAACAGAGCGAGACTGTCTCAAAAAAAAAAAAAAAAAAAAAGAATGTCATCATTAGCAAACCCCAAATCAAAGAATGGATCCAAGCAGCAATTATTATTATTATTATTATTATTATTATTATTTTGAGACAGAGTCTTGCTCTGTCGCCCGCGCTGGAGTGCAGTGGCCGGATCTCAGCTCACTACAAGCTCCGCCTCCAGGGTTCAAGCCATTCTCCTGGCTCAGCCTCCCGAGTAGCTGGGACTACAAGCGCCCGCCACCTCGCCGGCTAGTTTTTTGTATTTTTTAGTAGAGACGAGCTTTTACCATGTTAGCCAGGATGGTCTCGATCTCCTGACCTCGTGATCCGCCCGTCTCCGCCTCCCAAAGTGCTGGGATTACAGGCTTGAGCCACCACACCTGGCCCCAAGAAGCAATTATTAATGGTTGTTAACATCACCGAATGAGAGCTAACAAGGTATTATGTGTTTCCTGATGGAAGTGCACAACACCGCTTATAAAGCAGCCTTACTAAAACACTGAGCCTGTAGCAAACCATGCCTCTAGACCTAACTACAAGTTCACAGGAAACACAGTGGGGAGAGAAACATGTTAAAAGATACAATGGGGAGGATGTATGCAAAAAAGAAAAATCTAGATATTGTCAATTTTACAGGCCAAAAGACACAACTTTTTTTCAAAAATAAATTGCTAGGAACAAAAAAGGAACAGGAAACGTTATTGTACATGAACTAATCTCAGTATGTGGATCTTATTTGGATTTTGATTCATTTAAACCATTAAAAAATTATGACATTTATCAAACAATTAGAAATATGAATACCAGGCAGGGCACGGTGGCTCACGCCTGCAATCCCAGCACTTTGGGAGGCCGAGGCGGGTGGATCATGAGGTCAGGAGATCGAGACCATCCTGGCTAACAAAGTGAAACCCTGTCTCTACTAAAAATACAAAATATTAGCCGGGTGAGGTGGCGGGCACCTGTAGTCCCAGCTACTTGGGGAGGCTGAGGCAGGAGAATGGCATGAACCCGGGAGGCGGAGCTTGCAGTGAGCATAGATCGGGCCACTGCACTCCAGCCTGGGAGACAGGGAGACTTCATCTCAACAAAAAAAAGAAATATGAATACCACTACCTAAATATCTGGTAATATTGAGAATTATTATTAAATTTTTTTGGGAATGATTATGGTATTATTAGATTTTTGTGAAGAGTTATTTTCTTTTCTTTCTTTTTTTCTTTTTTTGAAACAGAGTCTTGCTCTATTACCAGGCTGGAGTGCAGTGGTAGGATCTCGGCTCACTGCAACCTCCACCTCCTGTGTTCAAGTGATTCTCCTGCCTCAGCCTCCCGAGTAGCTGGGATTACAGGCATGCACCACCACGCTCAGCTTTTTTTTTTTGTATTTTTAGTAGAGATGGGGTTTTGCCACATCGGCCAGGCTGATCTTGAACTCCTGACCTCAGGTGATCTGCCTGCCTTGGCCTCCCAAAGTGCTGGGATTATAGGCATGAGCCACTGCCCCCAGGCAGAGTTATTTTCTTTTGCAAATATATATTGAAATATTTATGAATGAAATAATAGAACATACGGCATTTGCTTTCAAATCATATGGGTGGGTAATGGAACAGATGAAACTAGGTTGTCCATATTGAAGTTGGATTATGGGATTGGCTACAAGGGGGTTGATTGCATTATTTCCACTTCATAGGTTTTCTACTTTTAAATATACGTGTAGAAAAATTTAGAGATAAAATATATAATAAATGAGCTTTGCCTCAAGATAATCTAATTGTGGGGGAGAGGGGATAAAATGGGTGGGTATATAGATAAAAATAAGATCTGTGGCCATGAATATAGAGTAATTCACTTGCAAAGGAAAAACATGCTAGCAAACAATGCTGTTGCAGATAGTCTCTTTGAAGCATTATCTCAGTGTATCAATCAGAATAGCCAGCCACAAATCTCAGGGGCATAACACAAAGTTCCAGTTTATCTTCAAGGACAGACTGAATTATGCTGCGGTACTAAAGCACTCTCAAAATCCCAGGGCACAAAACAACAAGGTTTTTTTTTCTTCTTCTTCTAGATGTGTTCTGTTCATTGAAATCCCACAGGGACTCAGGCTGATGGAGCAGTCATAGTATCAAATCTTGTCTATTGTTATGCCAGAGGGAAAGTAGGCTCAGGAGGATCTCACATTGGTGAGTAAAGAATTCAGTCCAGAAATGACATGTCATTTCTGCTCACAATTTATTGGCCTGAATCAGTCACATAGCCCTATTTAACCTCAAGGGGGTCAGGAAGTACACTGCCATCATATGACCAGAAGAAAGGAGAACTGAAAATATTTGGCAAATAATTTGATGAGAGAACCTGTGTCATGATGTTGAAGCTGTATTATACTTGAGCCTTGGGAATGACTGTTTCTTATTGCCACCTCTAAGGCAGCAACCAGACACAAGTGCTCATTCGTCCTTTTGGTTTATTTGTGGCTTGTGATGCACAGTCATGCAAATATTGTATGCAGAGATTGCATAATAAATGTGAGGTAATAGGTTGTCTTAATTATGAATTTAGCAATACTTTTAAAAAGAAAGTGTTCAATTCTTCAAGTGTTTTTTTCTCAGAAAGAAGAGGGGAATCACTCATGATTTACCATCCAAAGATAGTCACAGTTAATATTTTAGTGGATTTCTTTCCAAACTTTTCTTTGCATTTAAAAAATTAGTTCTCATGATCATCAAAACTGTAACCATTTTTTTCATTAGTGACTGTCATAGTCTATTTGTGCTGCTATAACGAAATACCTGAGACTGGGTAATTTACGAAGAAAAGAAACTAATTTTCTTGAAGTTCTGGAGGCTGGGAAGTCAAAGATCAAGGTGTCAGGAGGTTTGTTGTCTGGGGAAGGTTTGTTCCTTCTATATAGTGGTGTTTTGGTGTCCTCACATGGAAGAGTGGAAGAGAGTGAACCCAAGTACATTTCATAGTCCATTTTCACACTGCTGATAAAGACATACCCAAGACTGGGAAGAAAACGAGGTTTAATTGAACTTACAGCTCCATATGACTGAGGAGGCTTCAGAATCATGGTGGGAGGTGAAAGGCACTTCTTACGTGGCAGCGGCAGGAGAAAATGAGGAAGAAGCAAAAGCCCGAAACCCCTAATAAACCCATATCAGACTTTATGAGACTTATTCATTATCATGAGAATAGCTTGGACAAGACTGGCCCCACGATTCAGTTACCTCCCCCTGAGTCCCTCCCACAGTGCGTGGAAATTCTGGGATGCAATTCAAGTACACCCAAACCATATCGCCAAGCCCTTTTGTTTATTTTTTATTTTTAAATTTTCTTTTTGAGACAAGGTCTTGCTTTGTCACCCAGACTAGAGTGCAGTGGTGTGACCACAGCTCACTGCATGCAGGTCTTTACCTCCCAGGCTCAAGCAATCTTTCTTCTCTAGTCTCCCTAGCTGGGACCACAGGCACACGCCACCATGCCTGGCTAATTTAACAAAAAAGTGTTTTATAGAGATGGGGTCTCCTTATGTTACCCAGACTCCAAGCCCTTTTATAACAGTCCTAGTCCTGTCCATGAAGGCTATGCCCTCATCATGACTTAATTATTTCCTGAAGGCCTCACATCTTAATACTATCATATTGGCCATTCAACACATGAATTTTGGAGGACATAGTCAATCAATAGCAGTGGCATTGCTCCAAACAGCTGATCCTAATGGCCGTGGACCAGCAGATAATTTTAACAAAGGTCTTATCTTCTTTAAAAAAATTTAAAATCCCTTTTTCTTGAAACGAGTGTTTTAACATGGTTGCATAGCACTTAAATACCAGTGGTTAACTAACAGTTCCAGGTCACATTCTGTGCATTGTGGCAAAGAATCCCTGGTTCTAAAATTGCTTGTTAGCATAAGACCAGCCAAGAAACAGGAAAGAAATGAAAAATTGCAATACTACAGTTGAGTTCAATTTGCTTTTGGTAGTTTCTTTACCCAGGTTACTTATGAAAAAGGAATAGTTTTGAGAGTTCATATTATTGTGGAATTTAAGCCTCTTAAAATCATCAAGATACCTGTTTCTCTTGAAAATAATAAAAACTGGCCGGGTACAGTGGCTCACGCCTTGTAATCCCAGCACTTTGGGAGGCAAGGGTGGAAAGATCACTTGAAACCAGGAGTTTGAGACCAGTCTTGGCAACACAATGAGACACTCCAACCACCCCCCACCCCCTCCCGCCATCTCTACAAAAACATTTACAAATCAGCTGGGTGTGGTGGTAAGTGCCTGTAGTCCCAGCTACTTGGGAAGCAGAGGTGGGAGGATCACTTGAGTCCAGGATTTTGAGGCTGCAGTGAGCTATGACTGGGCTACTGCCCTCCAGCCTGAGTGACAGAGTGAGAGCTTGTCTAAGAATAATAATAATAACAATAATAATAATAATAATAACTGTAGATTAGTCAATCATGGCTGGTTGATCTAGGGAATAAATTGCCCAGACATGTTACATTTGGGATGATTTCCTCAAATGTAGAAACCACTGTTATAAACTGAGCTCTTTAGAGGCCAAAGCTGATACACGGAATTTTTTAGCAATTATGATCCAAACTTTGCCAAGGATTCTTTTTCGTTAATATTTGATTTGACACTGAATTTGATATGCAGATTTCTTTTTCATTTCAATTAACAAAGGAATTCATGGAAAATTTACTTGACCAAGAATCTACACAAAGATCTTGTAACTTTATCATCTTCCATCAGTCTCTCAAATATCTGTTAGTAAATAAATGAATGATATAGTGGATTGTGAACTTCTTCACAGCAAAAAAACATGAATTATTCACCTTTGTAATTCTTCCAACTCCTAGCATAATGCACTGCACAGAAGAAGAAACACCCATAAACAAATAAAGGTAATACAGAGTGCAGTTTCATTTGTGTGTGAAAGGCATTCGAGTTTTTAGTAGCTTGTTGATTTTCCTTATTACTCAGTCCCAAAGCCAAAAACGAAGCCACATTTCTTGTATTTAGTGTTATAAAGTAACATGAATCTCCAAAGTAACATAGCTACATGTTACAAAATAACACGAAGTCACTAGCTAACATAGCTACAATTGTTGAATCTGTTAACAAAATAATATAATCAATATATTATAAAATAACAATTGGTTTTAAAAGTAATTTAAGGTTCATGCCATACTGACCATTTCTTTTTGCTTATTGAATATATGTGTAGAGAGGGGTTAGACCAGTTTAACTGAATAAGCTTTCGTTTATTATAATGGCTAAGCAAATCACCTTAATATAATAAAACACAATTTAATTCTAAAAATTCATGTAACTTTATCTCTATTTTCTTTGTCAATTCAAAAGCACAGCAAGATCTTGCAATGACTGCGTGATCAATAGGAAAAACAATGCAATTATGTTTAATAAACTGTCTGGGCTTGGTGGCTCAATCTTGTAATCCCAGCACTTTAGGAGGCCAAGGTTGGTGGATGGCTTGAGCCCAGGAGTTCCAGATCAGCCACGGGCAACATGGCCAAACCCTGCCTCTACAAAAAGTACAAAAGGTAGCCAGGTGCAGTAGCGTGGGCCTATAGTCCCAGGTATTTGGGAGACTAAGGCAGGAGAAACACTTGAACCACAGAGGTTGAGGCGAGTGAGCCGAGATCGAGCCATTGCACTCGAGTCTGGGCAATGGGAGTGAAACCCTGTACCAAACAAAACAACAAAACAAAAAATGAATAAGTATTTGTGGAATTAAACACCAGTTATTCCTCTTTTTTACTGTTGACATAGAAAGTTCATAAGATTTATAATGTTTATCAATAAATCATTGCTATGTCATTAATTTATTGTTTGTCATATATTTCTAAAGAACTCAGAAAAAATATTGATTATTGGAGCTTTTCGACTTTATAACTTTAAGTAAATACAGTTGCTGTATTATATATAAGGATGTACAGTGATTGTCTGAGCACTACAACTAAAACTTTCCTTAGAGAATTGAAAAGCATCTCTCACAAGAACCAATACTCTATTATAGCACTTCGTACAAAAGTAGAATGGGCTGTTGATAGTGTGTTCTTCAGTTTGCTGTTTTGATAAAGGCCTTGACCAGTAAGTGTTGCTGTACTTAACAAAGTAGTTATAACAGCGGGGAGAATTCCTGAACTTCAGGTTTTGTTTATGGATGAGCAACAATGTTCATACTGCAGGAACATCTGGTTTACTTATTAGATAAAGGCTGAAAATAGTAGGTGATCAATAAATGACAGCTATTTATAAAGTGGTTCTTAGTAATAAGTGATGATATGTGTGTCTGGTGGAACTGAACAATAGGAATGGATCATTTTTCTGTGCCACAGTACAACTGACCAGATGTCTGCTCAGTAAAGCTGGTCATTGTAGATTTTTTCTCTCTAGTCTAGTTAACTTTGTGTACTGCTTGGTACAAGGTTTAATTTTCACTGGTATAGGGCCTTATGTAGAAGTTCAAAACCCAGTTCTTCTGAACTCACATTTGTGCTGCTGTGGTCATCAGAAAAAAAAAAAAAGGAACTGTTTACTAGGAATTGGAAGAAATATACTAGCTTTAAACTCACTGGCTAAATCAGGGTTTCTCAACCTTGGCACTGTTGATATTTTAGGCTGAAAACTTCTTTGTTGTTGGGGGTTGTCCTATGAATTGCAAGACATTTAGCAGCATCCCTGACCTATATCTATTAGATATCAGTAGCATTCTTTCACTTGTGACAACCAAAAATGCCTCCAGACATTGTCAAACGTCCTCTGGGAGGCAAAAATCACCCTTACCTCCACAGAGAACTATTGGGCTAAAGTAGTAGTCATTGATTTAAACTTTGGTTAGTTGGCTGATTTCATCTATTTTTGCTACTTTATAGATCAGAAGTTTTGTGGAACCCAAATTAAATACTCTTCCAAGGCATAATTAGGAAAGGTTATTATACTTCTAAACATCTACTAAAAGTATTGCAATTGCTTTGTTAGCAGATTAAATTTTTATTAGACATTTGGCATTAAAAGGTAATCAAAGGCTACAAATTTTATATGAACAAACTTATTACTTTTCCTTAAAAAACAAAAACAGAAACAAAAACAAAGCAAACGAGTCTTTATATAGTGACAAACATGTGGAGTGGTCATCAAGTCCCTGTATCTTATTCTCAGTTTAGTAGACTAAGAAATTCAGTTTTAAAATGTATTTGCAAGTAATTGTGCTCCGGGGAACTTATACATGCATTAGCCAAATTCATAGGATACTGATATAACAACATGAACGTAACTGATCAATTTATAAAAAGAAATATAACCATCAAGAATAACAATCGTTAGGCTGGCACAGTGACTAATGTCTGTAATCCCAGCACTTTGGGAGGCTGGCTGCCTGATTACCTGAATTTGAGTTCTAATTGGGAGGATTGCCTGGACCCTGAAGTTTGAGACCAGTCTGGGCAACACAGTGAAACCTCTTCTCTAAAAAAATAAAAATAAAAATTATCTGGGCATGGTGATGCACACCTGTGGTCCCAGCTACTCCAGAGGCTGAGATAGAAGGATCACTTGGGCCCCAGCAGTGAGCCATGATCCAACCACTGTATTTCAGCCTGAGTGATACAGTAAGATCCTGTCTAAAAAAAAAAAAAAGAATAACAGTTATTCATTTACAGTCAATGCTTAAGTACTTTATATGGATTATCTCAATCAATGTATTAGTTCTATTAGCATTTGACTATAGGAGCATCTAAGCTTAGGAAATTTAGGTCACACAGCTAGTAGGTTATAGAATTAGAATTCAAATTCAGGTAATCAGACTCTAAAGACCATACTTGTAATGACAGGGGAAATGGATTCTTATATTTCCTAGGCAAATTATCACACCTGTTACATTAGAGGTTTTTTTCTTTTTCCCCCAGAATATAAAGGTAATATATAGACATTGTAGAAAATGTAGACTGTCCAGGACAATAACATCTATATTATAATCAGATAGACATGACTACTGTCAACATTTTGATATATTTTCTTCAGTCTTTTACATATATTGTATACTGTAGCTGACCTCATACTACATAGACAATGTTAAATATTTTTAAATATTTAAAATGTTTTTTCATGAGGTAATTTCCTCAGGTCATTAAAAATTCATTGTAAACATAATTTTAATAGTTTTAATTACATATACGCAGTAATTATTTTAACCATTCTCTTAATGTTGGATTTCCACCTTTTATCAATTTATTTACCATGGTTAAGTATCTTTCCATAGAGATCTTCATGTTCTGGACTATCTCCTTATAATTTCCAAAAGAGAAATGATGAAATTAGGTCACGTGAACACTCATAAAGTTCTTGACATGATTTGACAAATAACTTTCCAAAATCTTTGTCCTAATTTATATCCCTCCCAGGGTGTAAGTGTCCGCTTTACTCTTCTGTCACCCATGGAGTTTATTCACATTTCAAACAGATTGGGTAATTAGATGCCTGGGAAATAACCTCTCTTTTGTCTCTGTTTATTATTAATGACTTTGAACATTGATTGGTAAAACGTGTAGTAGGCATTTAAATTTCATATTTTGTGAACTGACCATTGTATATACTTTCCCCATTGACTATTTAAGGTGTTTGTGTCTTTTTTCTATTCTCTTTGTCCTCACACTTTACTATATAAATACTTCTGTCCCCAATATGCATTTGTGTATATGAGTCTCTGCTACTAGACTGTGGTTCCGCATGGGCAGTGGCCCCATTTTATTTTATCTGTGAAGAATGCCTAACACATAGTAGGAAAAAGGCATACTGTACTTTGTAGAATTTTTCTTAGGATTAAATGACATAATGTAAGCAAAGCATCTAACACACTGTCACAAAGCAGATGCTCAATACATACATTACTTTAGGCAATCAAAAGTTTTGCTATTCATTTGTTGTTTAGGAAAACAAAGGTTAGAGATTCAATATCTTTCAAAGATCAGGAACTATAGCTGTAAACTGCAGATTTAAGATGTGAACCGTGATTCTCAAATCTTTCATCACAAATCACATGGGGCTGGAATATTCGAAAAATTATAATTCTTGCAATTCTTTTTTTCTTTTTTGAGACTGAGTCTTGCTCTGTCGCCCAGGCTGGAGTGCAGTGGCCGGATTTTGGCTCACTGCGACCTCCGCCTCCTGGGTTCAAGCGATTCTCCTGCCTCAGCCTCCCGAGTAGCTGGGATTACAGGTGCCGGCCACCACACCCAGCTAATTTTTGTATTTTTAATAGAGACGGGGTTTCACCATGTTGGCCAGGTTGGTCTCGAACTCCTGACCTCAGGTAATTCGCTTGCCTCGGCCTCCCAAAGTGCTGGGGTTACAGGCGTGAGCGCCCGGCCAATTCTTGCAATTTTTGAAAGATCAGTATGAACTGTGAGCTGTTAAACCTTTGAGGAACTGCTTTTTCCCTGTATCTGTCTGTATCGGATCCCATATGTATGTCTCTTCCCTTGTTTTTATTTTTATTTTTTTTTAGAGACACGGTCTGATTCTGTCGCTCAGGCTGGAATGCAGTGTTGCCACCAGAGCTCATTGCAGCCTTGACCTCCTAGGCGTCAGTGATCCTCCCACTTCAAACTGTGAGCCAGTAGCTGGGACTACAGGAACGTGCCAACACGCCCGGCTAATTTTTTAATTTTCATTTTTAGTATTGACAGGGTCTTGCTATGTTGCCCAAGCCCGTCTGGAACTCTTGACTTCTAGCGATCCTCCCGCCTCGACCTCCCAAAGTGCTGGGATTACAGGCGTGAGCTACCCCGCCCGGTCTCCCATTTAAATTTATTGGAAACTTGTGGTAAAAATAGCAAAGCTCAACAAGCAAATATACATCAAGTGAGTGCCATTTTATTTCTCCATCAGAGCAGTCAGCTTTTGCTTTTAGACAGGGAGACAGCTGTTCTCGTGGCCGCTTTAAAAAAACGAAACAAAACATTCAGAACCAACGCAGCGAAGGGAAGGAAAGGGATGTCCAGTCAGCTGAAGTGGCTTGGAGCTCGGGGTTGGCTGGGAACATTTTTATTGCTGCCGGGAGGAAGAAGGGGAAGCGGGGGAGGTGGGGGGGGGGGCAGTCTGTTTGAAGTAAACAAAAAGTTAGGTTTTCCGAGGGGCCAGCAACGCGGAGAGCAGGCCCAGCCAACTGCCGGGAAGGCGGGTCTGTCCAGTAGAGACCGGAACGCCGCGCAAGCTCAGCGGAGGGCTACGGCTGGGGCTGGAGAAGCTGCCTCTAGGTTGCGAAGGGTAAAGGAAGTCAGACACTGACGCGAGAGGCCTCCCGATCCCGGAGTCGAGTGGAAAACCGAGTCCCGATCTAAGGCAGAATCATCGGGCGTCCCCATCACCCGAGAACCCACTCAGGCACTTCCGGTAAGAAGTCTAGCGCCCCCTGCTCCGAACCTGCATCGTAGTGCGCAGGCGCCCCAGGCCTGGAGACAGCCGGGGACGCCGAGGGAGGATGCGTGTGAGCCGAAGAGGAAAGCCTCCTCTGCGCCTGCGCTCTCTGCGCTGCCCGGGGGGCGGGGAAAGAAACCCTGAGCCGGAGGCTGGCACTCCCAGGACTCCCGGCCGGGGTCGCTCTTCACTCCTCGGCGTGACGTCGTGTCGAGTTCCCAAAAAGCTCCGCCGGGTCTGTAGGGGAGGTAAGAGCCCCCCGTGACCGGTCGTCTCGGCCTCCCCTCAGCCCTGCTGTTCCCACAGAGGGGGCGGGGTGACCGCTGGACCAGCCGACCTGGGCGCTGGGTCTGGCCCTCTTCCTCTGCGGACAGAGCCTGGGCCCCGACCAATTCCTTTTCCGAGCCCCTGGAGCTGGCCGGGGAACCCTGGCCCTACAATCTGATGTCCCCTCCTGGAGCCTGAAGGGCCAGACCGGACTGGACCGGGAGGGCAATCACGGCGGCTGTTTGCCCGGTTCCACCCTCCCGGGCCGCCGGAGTGGCCGGCGCTCCTGGGGGAGAGACCCCAGCGGGTGGAGGGAGAAGCGCCCTGGCGCCGCCGTCCCGCCTGGGGAGGGGCTGCGAGTGCAGAGGGGACTGTGGTTCTTCAGGAGTGGCAGAGGCTGGGTCCCCGCAGAGGAGTCTTATGTTGCCGGTGCTCTCGTACTGCCCATTCCCGCACCCATGCATTTTCTCTTCGTTAGAGAACAGAAGGGTGCAGTGGCCGTCTTTCCCGCTGCCTTTCCTTTGGTATTTTGAGAAAGTCCAAAAGAGGACCTTATTTTTAACTCTTATTTGTACTACCGTGATTGCAAGTGTTATGGTCCAGACTAAGAATGTTCTTTCTTGTTAGTTTGGCTAGTCCATACATTTGATATTAAGTGAATCTTTTCAATTCAAAAAATAGGCACTTTGTTGATTCAGTCAGGTTCCTCCGTTTATTCACTTGAGCTTGTCGTCTCTTGAGTTGGCAGGAGTTTAATGGTTTAATCCAGCAGAACTATATATAATTTTCCGCCTAATTTCTTCCTTTTTTTTCCTCCCCTGGATATTAAACTGCATGCTTAGTGGCAAAAATTGAAAAAATAGAATAAAGAATAAGCAAAAATGATCAACCATAATTCCACCATGTTATAGTAATCAATCACTTTTAATGTTTTGACTTTTTTCCTTTGAGTCTTTTTTTCCCTGTGCATTTTCTTGAGATTTTATATCATTGGATTGTCTACTTTCCTTGATTTAAATTACGTTGTAAGCATTTCCCCATGTTTTTAAAAAGCTTCATAAAAATGACTTCTTGATTATACATGAGCAAAGTATCTTTTGAAACAGTTATATTACAGATAAAGCCAAATTCCCATTAATTATCCCCAATCATAATGTTACATGATAGAATAGTGCTACAGTTCATTTAACATTATGATTGGGGATAATTACTCTTAAAAATTATTGAGGACCAGTAGAGTTTTTGGTTCCTAATGCTGCAGTATATTTGCCATTTTGGAAATTAGAACTCAGAAAACTGAAGATGTTTTATTTATTCATTTAAAAATAACAGACTCATATTAAATAATTTTTGAGTGAAAAGTAACTATTTTCTAAAACAAAACTTAGAGGAGTGTGGCATTGTTTTAAATTTTTCAAATCACTTTAATGTCTGATTTATGGAAGACAGCTGGATTTTCATATTTGCGTCTGTTGTGCTATCTGGTTTAGGTTGAAGCATATGAAGAAAACACCAGTCTTGCACAGATATGTAGTAGGAAAAGGAAAGATTTTACAAGCCTGCTGAAAGGCTCCTGGGAACATCCGGGGGTCCTGAGACCACAGTTTGAGAAAGCTGATTTAACCGTTTTTGGATTGATGGGCTGTTAGGTGGTTTAAAATTGTACACTATTGCAACCACTACAACAGTGAACGTTCTTTGTGATGTTTTCTGGTGTATGCGTGCTAGTGCTAGGTCATAGAGTTTTGCTTTTTTTTAAAACAAGTTTGTTGAACACATTACTTTTGATACCTGTATAATTTTCTGTTGTGCACTAATGTTGGTGATTCGATTGTTTCAACTAATGATTTGGTGAAATATCTTTGCATGTTTTTAGTTGTTTTGAATTATTTTCTTTTTGGGGGGGCTGGAGGAAGTCCAGTAAAAACCAGACAACTGCTAAATACATTCTAAAAGAGCTGTAACACATGGATTCTTTTCTAAAATTTCTAAAAAGATAACTGTTAGATCAAATATTAGGAATCTTTTTCAGGCTATTGGTACATACTGTCACATTGTTTTCCTGGGAGATACTACCAGTTTATTTCCTGTCAGCAGTGACTGTCATGCTTAAAAAACATAAACAAAAACAAAACACACACACACACACACACACACACACACGTGCACACCCTTACCAACATTGAGTACTTTTATTATTTTAAAAAATTGTTTTAATTTAGCAGACAATAAATGGTGTATGTTCTAATTCTCATTACCTTGCTAGTGCACTGAATATTTTTCATAATCTTACTAGTTGTCTGTTGATGTTATTTGTCCATTTATAGTCCAGTGTCCAAGTGTTTTTCTAACACATTTTTATCTTCTCAAATATATTGTAAAGAAATGTGCTGCTTTTTTTTTTTTTTTTGAGGTGGAGTCTCCTTATGTTGCCCAGGCTGGAGTGCAGTGGCGCGATCTAGGCTCTCTGCAACCTCTGCCTCCCGGATTCAGGTCATTCTCCTGCCTCAGCCTCCTGAGTAGCTGGGACTACGGCCACGCGCCACCACGCCCAGATAATTTTTGTATTTTTAGTAGAGACGGAGTTTCACTGTATTGGCCAGGATGGTCTCAATCTCCTGACCTCGTGATCCGCCCGCCTCAGCCTCCCAAAGCGCTGGGATTACAGGTATGAGCCACTGCGCCCGGCCTTAGGAAACGTGGTGTATGTACGTTTTTTTAAAGAAAAGAACAAAATTATGTTTTCTCTATTTGCAAGAGCACATGCCTTTTTTTTTTATTTTTTGAGACGGAGTCGCGCTCTCTCGCCAGGCTGGAGTGCGGTGGCACAATCTTAGCTCACTGCAACCTCTGTCTCCCCGGATTCAAGCGATTGTCCTGCCTTAACCTCCCAGGTAGCTGGGACTACAGGCGCGCACCGCCACGCCCAGCTAATTTTTGTTGTTGTTTTATTTTTAGTAGAGACGGGATTTCACCATTTTGGCCAGATGGTCTCGATCTCTCTTCAGCTCATGATCTTCCTGCCTCGGCCTCCCAAAGTGCTGGGATTACAGGCGCGAGTCACCTGAGTACACTGGCTGAGTACATGCTTATTTAAAAAAAGTAAAATAGTATGAAGACATATCATGTAGCTCTGAAAGGTTTACATAATCCCATTCCTACATTTATAGTATTACTAACATCATTAATGTTTGTTCCTTCGTATTTTTTTACTGTGCCTTTATTTTTTTACAACTTATTTGTAAAAATAGGTTTGCACAATGCATAAAGTTTTGTGATTTGATTTTCTTTCATTTAACATTATATGTTGGATATTTTTCTACCAAAGTCCATATAACTGGGCAAAGTTTTATCCTGGGTGGTTTTAGGAACGTGAATTGTGATCTTTAGTTATATGATGGCAGACTCTTGTCCTTTTCTAAATGTATTCTCTTCCTAGGTGATCTCATCCATTAACAGCTGTGTGTTGCCAATTCCCAAATCTTTATCTATCTCAGACTTCTCTCCTGCATTCCAGATTATTATATTCAACTGCCTTTTGGATATCTCTCCCAGGATGTTCTCAAGGTACTTCAAACAGTCCAAACGTGAACTCATGTTTTCCCTTAATCCTGCTCCTCTTTGTATTGCCTGTCATGGTCAGTGGCACCACCATCTACCCCAGCCACTCATGGTGGAAACCTGGCACTCATCCAGCTTTCTCCCTTGCTTTCAGTCTCCAAAAGTTCTCATTCTTTTGCCACTTTTATTTCGTTTTATTATTTTTATTTGAGACAGGATCTCACTGTGTTGTCCAGGCTGGTCTCAAATTCCTGGGCTCAAGCTAATCCTCCCACCTTAGGCTCTGGAATAGCTGGGACCACAGGCGGCCATCACCATGCCTGGCTCATTTTAGCCATCTTTATATCTGTTTCCTTTTTTTCTTCACGGCACTATCTCAGCTCAGGCCTTCATCTCTTACCTTAACCGTTTTAGGTGTCCCCTTGCTATTGGTTTTGCTGGTTTTCTGGTTAATCTTCCATGTTACTGCCAATTTTTGTAATCATGAAGAGATTTTTGAAAGCCATTTTATTGTAAATATTATGAAGAAGTTTTCTTAAATCTAAAAATATATAAATAGCCAAGTGAGTAAAAACCTAAAATAAGTTATATGTACACATAAATAAACCTATTTTAAAAGGAAGTATATCTTATATTTCTTTTATGTCTTCTACTGGATATGGTAGCTTGTTGGCACAAAAAGTACGTCCTGATTGATTTAAATGGGAAATGTATACAGCTTAATGAGGTTTCATGTTAAAACATTTCAGTATACCATATTTACATTGTCATACCTTTTACAATTATATTATCTTTTTCATATCTTTCTTGGCACCTCAAATAACTTAATGCTTAGTAAAGCATTGCTATATAGATAGGAATGTTTTGTAAGTAGATGTTATTTAATGAGTTCCATAATTTATTTCTAAAAAACTCTGTGACTTTTACTAAAAAGAAACTACTTCTAGACCTTTCAGTTGTTATGCTTTATTCATTAAATACATCCTATATTCAGAGTTCCTTTACTACTACTTTTTACTATTGTGTTTATTTTAAATTTAATGTTTATATTTATCAAAGGGATATCTGTTCATAAAGAGTCAAATAATACTTCAAGGATTATAATGAAAATCTGTCTGGGTGCAGTGGCTCATGCCTGTAATCCCAGCACTTTGGGAGGCTGAGGCAGGAGGATCACATTAGCCCAGGAGTTTGAGACCAGTCTGGGCAACATAGTGAGACCTTGTCTCCACAAAAAATAAACAAAATTAACTGGGTCGTGGTGGCACGCACCTATTGTTCCATTTACTTGGAAGGCTGAGGTGGGAGGATTGCTTGAGCCCACAGAGGCTATAGTGAGCTGATACCCTACCACTACAGTGCAACTTGCGCAACAGACTGAGACCCTGTCTCAAAAAAGAAAAGAGGGCCAAGCGTGGTGGCTCACGCCTGCAATCCCAGCACTTTGGGAGGCTGAGGCAGGCGGATCACCTGAGGTCGGGAGTTCGAGACCAGCCTGACCAACATGGAGAAACCCCATCTCTACTAAAAATACAGAATTAGCTGGGCGTGGTGGCGCGTGTCTGTAATCCCAGCTACTCGGGAGGCTGAGGCAGGAGAATTGCTTGAACCCAGGAGGCGGAGGTTGCAGTGAGCTGAGGTCACGCTGTTGCACTCCAGCCTGGGCAACAAGAGCGAAACTCTGTCAAAAAAAAAAAAAAAAGAAAGAGGAAAACAACAATCTTCTGCCCCAGTACCCCTGAATCCCATTCTCCAGAAGCAGTCTTTCTCAATCAGTGCTTTCTGTGTGAATCACTGAACAAGAAAAATGATTTGAGCAACTATTTTCTTAATTCTCTCAAGGAGGGTATGTAGCTAATATGATAGATGCATAGGAGAGAAGTTAGTTTTTTACATAAAATGGAAGCCTTAGGGCATTAAAGATTGATTCTCTCACCGGACCTTAATTGAGAAAGGCTGCTCCAGAGTCAGTGACTTCAATTTCTTATCACTTCCAGTTTTTAAAAATAACATATTTAGATATATGGCGACGTCTCCTTCCCATTCCCATCCTAATGCAATTTTAGGTATGGTTTACTAATTTCCTATTACAAAAGATGGGAGTTTAGGTTTTTTGCACCAACTCCTACCTTTAAACACTGCATTTCACTTCTCCTCTGCCTTCTCTATTACCAGATTAGTTATACGTTAACTTTTAGTTATTTGGTGTTTACCTCATTTTAACTATGTAAATATTGTATGTAGCTGAACCAGGTAAGTGTGAGATTGTTTCCTTTCTTGTATAATTTTTGTTTTTCCTAGTTAATAATCATCTTCTTTTGTACATGTACCTTTTATGTTTCTTTATAAATATATGTTTTATATCTTTTTAATGTGTCTTTTGTATTCTTTATTTGATCTATTAACCTCTTGAACCAGATACGTCAATCTCCTCTTAGTAGAATCAAACACATCTGAAAATCTGTTGGTTTTGTAACATCTTTCCTGTAATGTGCTGGTCATCCTGCCTCCATCTTGATGGGTTGCTCTCTAGGCCTATTGCACAACTGTCTTCCTGGACTGCCCTTTTACAGTCATCTGTGAATTGCATTTGTCTCTTCTGTGTGAGTAGCCTCTTTACTGGATTTCAGGTTTTCCTTTTTCTTGGTGTCTCCCTTATATTGGCAGAGTACATCTTTCAGTAGCTTCCTGAGAAAGACTGAATGGGATGCACATATTTTAGGTTCTTGCATGTCCAAACATTTTTTATTTAATCCTCACATTTATAACCAATCCTTTGATTAGGACCTGTTATATCTCTATGGAAGCTTTTACACTTATTCAAGAAGTATGTATTAAACACATTTTATGTGCTAGGCACTGGCCAAGACATTTTGAATATATAGGTGAACAAAAATACAAGATTCATGTCCTTGTGGAGCTTAAAGTTAGGGAGAAAGGAGTTGTTCAACCGCAAATATAATAAATTATACAAAACATTGGGAGTTTGTAAAGTACATAACTGCTTTAGAAAAGAAAAAAAGGAGAGCAGGATGGGGTGGGAAGTTCAGGAATACTGGGGAAAGGAGAGGTAGGGGATGCAGACTTTAGTATTAAACGGGGGTGATCTTCCCTTCAACCATTCAGGTATTCTGAAATTTCACAATGATATTGGTTGGTAAGAGTTACTCATTCATGTGCTGGGCCCCAAATGGGCCCTTTCCATTTGGAGACCATATCTGTGGTGTTTTATTTGGCAATTTCTTCTTTCACTCCCTTCCTTCTTTCTGGATTTCTTTTATTAGAATATTAAACCTCATTAGATTGATTCTCTGATTTCTAATATTTTCTCTCCTGTTTTCCATCCCATTCTTTTTGTTCTGATTTCTAGGATAGTTTCTCAACTTTATTTTCTAACACCTTGATTGCATTTTTAAAAATAAACATTTTATTTTGGAACAGTTTTAGATTTACAGAATCACTGTAGACCGTATAGAGTTCCTATATACTCCATACCCAGTTTATTATTAACATCTTAGATTAATATGGTACATTTGTTATAATTAGTGAACCAGTATTGATACATTATTAACTAAAGGCTATACTTTATTCACATTTCCTCATTTTTCCCCTAATACACTTTTTCTGTTCCAGGATCCCATCCAGGATACCACATTACATTGAGTAGTCCTGTCTCCTTAGGCACCTCTTGCTTGTGATAGTTCTTAGACATTCCTTGTTTTTGATGCTCTTGAAAGTTTTGAGGATTACTGGTCAGATGTTTTGTAGAATGTCAGTTGGAATTTGTCTCATGTTTCTCTCATTGTTTTTTTTAATTTTAATTTTTATTTTTGGGACGGAGTCTTGCTCTGTCGCCCGGGCTAGAGTACAGTGGTGCGATTTTGGCTCACTGCAAGCTCCGCCTCCCAGGTTCACACCATTCTCCTGCCTCAGCTTCCAGAGTAGCTGGGACAATAGGTGCCTGCCACCACTCCTGGCTAATTTTTTGTATTTTTAGTAGAGACGGGGGTTTCACCGTGTCAGCCAGGATGGTCTCGATCTCCTGACCTTGTGATCCGCCCGTCTTGGCCTCCCAAAGTGCTGGGATTAGAGACGTGAGCCACTGCACCTGGCATGTATCTTAATACTGAGTTTTCCTATTTATGAACATGGAATATGCCCCATTTTATTTAGTGGGTTTTTTTTTTTTTTGAGACAAAGTCTCGCTCTTGTCCCCCAGGCTAGAGTGTAATGGTGTGATCTCGGCTCACTGCAACCTCTGCCTCCCTGGTTCAAGCGATTCTCCTGCCTCAGTCTCCCAAGTAGCTGGGATTACAGGTGCCCGCGACCATGCCCAGCTAATTTTTGTATTTTTAGCAGAGACAGGGTTTCACCATGTTGGCCAGGCTGGTCTTGAACTCCTGATTTCAGGTGATCTGCCCACCTCGGCCTCCCAAAGTGGCTGGGATTATAGGCGTGAGCCACTGCGCCTAGCCTTATTTAGTTTTTCTTTTCTTTCTTTCTTTTTTAATCAGCGTTTTATACTTTTGCACATATAGACCCTATATATATTTTGTTAGATTTATAACCTAAGCATTTTGTTGTTGTTGGTTTTCCACTCTGTTGCCCAGGCTGGAGTGCACTTGTGAGATCTCTGCTCACTGCAGCCTTGACCTCCTGGGCTCAAGTGATCATCCCACTTCTGCCTCCCAAGTAGCTGGGACTACAGGTGTGTACCACCATGCCTGGCTAATTTTTTTGTATTTGCAGAGGTGAGGTTTCACTATGTTGCCCAGGCTAGTCTTAAACTCCTGGGCTCAAGGGATCTGCCCGCCTCGGCCTCCCAAAGTGCTAGGATTACAAGTATGCAGTATTTCACTTTTTAAAGGTGCTCTTATAATGGTATTTTAAAGTCCAACTTTCAGTTGTTCATTCAAATGCAAGTGACTTTTGTGTACTGATCTTATATCCTGCAACCTTACTATACTCAGGACATTTTTGGGGTCAATTTTTGGGTATTTTCTACATAGATAATTATGTAACTGCAAACTGCAAATAGAGACCATTTTATTTATTCTTTTCCAAACAATATACCTCTTGTTTTCTTTTCTCATCTTATTGCACTAGCTAGGGCTTTCCGTATTATATTGAATAGGAGTGATGAGAGAAGATATCCTTTCCTTGAACCCAATCTTTGAGGGAAGGCAGTTTCTTATTAAGTATGCTATTAATTGTAGGTATTTTATAGATATTCTTTATCAAATTGAAGAAGTTTCCCTCTACTCATAGTTTGCTAAGAGTTTTTCTCATGAATGGATATTTTTGTTTGTTTGTTTGTTTTGTTTTGTGTTTTTTTCAGATAATCTCGCTCTGTCTCCCTGGCTGGAGTGTAGTGGCGTGATCTCGGGTCACTGCAACCTCCGCCTTCTGGGTTCAAGCGATTCTCCTGCCTCAGCCTTCCAAGTAGCTGGGATTACAGGTGCACACCACCACGCCAGGCTAATTTTTGTATTTTTAGTAGAGATAGGGTTTCACCATGTTGGCCAGGCTGGTCTAGAACTCCTGACCTTGTGATCTGCCCATCTCAGCCTCCCACAGTGCTGGGATTACAGGAGTGAGCTGCCGCATCCAGTGTGGATATTGTTTTTATTTGCATCAATTTATGTGATTATATATGTCTTCTTTAGTTTGTTAATATGGTAGATTACATAGATTAATTTTCAAATGTTGCACCAGCCTTGCATACCTGGATAAATTATATTGGTCATGATATATAATTTTTTTATACATTGTTGGATTCAATTTGGCACCATTTTCTTGAGCATTTTTATATCTGTGTTCATGGGCAATATTGGTCTGTAGTTTTCCTTTTTTGCAGTGTCTTTATCTGGTTTTGATATTAGGGTAATGCTGGTCTTATAGTATTAGTTAGAAGTGTTCCCTCTACTTCTTTTTCCTGAAAGAGATTATAGAGAATTGCTATTATTTTTTCCTTAAATGTTTGGCAGAATTCACCAGTTGATCCATCTGGATCCATCTGGATTCACCAGTTGATCCATCTGGATCTGGTGATTTATTTTTATGGAAAATTATTAATTATTGATTTAACTTTTAAAATAGATGTAGGGATTTTAGGTTATCTGTTTCTCCTTGTATGACTTTTGGCGGTTTGTATCATTTGAGGAATTGGTTCATTTCATCTAAATTACCAAATTTGTGGGCAGAGTTGTTAATAATATTCCTTTATTATCCTTTTTGGCATCAGTAGTGATGACTCCTCCTTTATTTCTGAAATTGGTCATTTGTTTCTCTCTTAATTAACTGGGTTTATCAATTTTATTCATCTTTTAAAGGAATGAGTTTTTTGTTTTACTGGTTTTCTCTATTTGTCTATTGTTTTCCTGTTTTAAATTTCATTTATTTCTGCTCTAATTTTTATTTTCCTACTTGTTTTAGGCCAAAATTGTTTTTGTTTTTCTAGTTTCCCAAGGTGGAAGCTTATTGACTTTATATTTTTTTTCTTTTACTTTTTCTTTTGAAATGAAGTGTCACTCTTGTGGCCCAGGCTGCAGTGCAATGGCCGGATCTCGGCTCACTACAACCTCCACCTCCCAGGTTCAAGTGATTCTCCTGCTTCAGCCTGCCGAGTAGCTGAGATTACAGATGCCTGTCACCATGCCCAGCTAATTTTTGTATTTTTTAGTAGAAATGGGGTTTCATCATGTTAACCACGCCAGTCTCAAGCTCCTGACCTCAGGTGATCCACCCACCTTGGCCTCCCAAATTCTTTTTCAATATATGCATTTTTAGTGCTGTCACTGTCCCTTAAGCAGTGCTTTCACTGCAACTCACAAGCCTTGCTTGAATTTTAAGATTTCTGCAATCAAGTTCCATGATCTTTTTTGGTTCTCTATATAGTTCTTATTTATGGCTTCGTGTTCCTGTTTCATGGTTGCATTGCTTTTTTGTCTCTGAGAATATTAGCTTCTTTGAAGTTTTATTATGCCTTTGCATTGTGTCTTCCTCCAAATTCCTTTTTTTTTTTTTTTTTTTGAGACAGGATCTCGCTCTTTTGCCCAATCTGGAGTGCAGTGGTGTCATCTTGGTTCACTGCAACCTCTGTCTCCTGGGTTCAAGTGATTCTCCTGCCTCAATTACCAAAGTAGCTGGGATTACAGGTGTGCGCCACTATGCCCAGCTAATTTTTGTACTTTTAGTAGATATGGGGTTTCACCATGTTGGCCAGGCTGGTCTTGAACTCCTAACCTCCAGCAGTTCACCAGCCTTGGCCTCCCAAAGTGTTGGGATTACAGGCATGAGCCACCACATCTGGCCTCCGAATTCCTTTTGTTTGTTTGGTGTCTGTTTATTTTGTGCACTCTTCTGTGTGTATGGTATAACCACAGTTTAAAAATTGAAGCAAAAAAAGGTAACATGCTTTATTGAATTAAGATGCCATACCAGTGTTATTGAAAATTCTTCTGAAGTGTACCTGTTAGTTTTAAGTTTGTTGCCAGCACAATTATTGTTCATTTGAAAGTGACCTTTTCTCTCTGGTTATTCTATCTTTGGGGTTTAGTAGTTTTACAGTAGTGTGTCTAAATGTGGATTTCTTTTTGTATTGTTTGGTATAATTTGTTACCTGTATCTGTTGAGTTAGCTTTTTCATCAATTCTGGAAAAACTCCCAGCATTATCTTTTCAAATATAGTTGTCCCATGCTGTCTTTTCTCCTTATAGTACTCCATTCTCATTTTGTCATCAATACCTTTTAACCTAGTTTTTATATTTTTCTCTTCCTCGTCCTTCTGGGCATTATTTTAGGTAATTTCTTCAGATAGGTCTTCGATGTCATTCAGTTCTCTCTTAAGCTCTGCCTAATTTTCAAGCCCATTTTTAAAGTATCTCTTTTTTGTTTATTTATTTATTTTTTCTGGACCTTAGATGTCCTTAGTTGATGGCACACAATCATAGTTAGTTCTTGTAAAGCCCTGTCATTCGTTTGTTGTCTTTTACCCCCATTTCCTATTCCTAGTCCCCATGCCAGGTAGCCAAACAGATGTGTTTAATAATGTATATTCTTTTGTGTATGTTTATTATTACAAATTTGTTTAGTTTTATTGTATTTTTAAAAAGTAACAGTTTGCAATGGATTAGAAGTGTAAGAAAAATACTTACCATAGGCAGTTTGAGGAATGTTGCTGTACAGTGTTTCACCTTCCAGATTAGCTTAGCTGGTTGCTTTCTTTTTATGTCATTTAACTTGTTCCTTATGCTTGAATTTCCTGTAAACAAGCAGTTAGTTTGATTACATTCTAATTCAATTTTTTTAGGCAGTAATATTTTTTAGGTGATACTATTCTTCCACATTTATTGATGGTGAAATTGATTGTTGGATTTGGACGTGTTGACTTGATCCCACCGTTGTAAAACTCCCCATAAACCTTTTCCTCTAGCCTTTAAACATCCATTTATAGCCATTACCTAGTCTATTTATTGCATTAGGGATTATGAAGAGATGAATTAAAAATTTTTAATATCCTTTTGCATTTATTCACTGGAATTCTTATCTAAAGAACTTTTCATCAGTAATTATTTTGTTATAAAGTATATTTTGTAAATAAAGGGCAGGATAAATTCATTTTTTTAGTGACAAAGCTTTATTGAAATATAACAGAGAAGGCTTAATCACATCATATACCATGCTCGTGAATTGGAAATTTCAATATTATTAAGGACAGTGTTCCCCAGATTGATATACATATATATTTTTTTAAATTAAATTAAATTTAAAGTTCCGGGATACATGTGCAGGACGTGCAGATTTGTTACATAGGTAAACATGTGCTATGGTGGTTTTTTGCACCTGTCAACCCATCACCTAGATATTAAGCCCCACATGCATTAGCTATTTATCCTGAGGCTCTCCCTTCACCACCCCCCACCCCAACAGGCCCCAGTGTGTCTGGTTCTCCTCCCTGTGTCCACGTGTTCTCATTGTTCAGCTCCCACTTATTTTAAGTGACAACATGAGGTGTTTGGTTTTCTGTTCTTGCATTAGTTTGCTGAGAATAATGGCTTCTAGCCTCATCTGTGTACCTGCAAAGGACATGATATTGTTCATTTTTATGGCTGCATACTATTCCATGGTGTTATATGTACCACATTTTCTTTATCCAGTCTATCATTGATGGGCATTTGGGTTGATTCCATGTCTTTGCTATTGTGAACATACACATACATGAATCTTTATAATAGAATGATTTATATTCTTTTGGGTATATACCAGTAATTGGAATTTGCTGTGACAAATGATCTGCCTAATTCTAGGTCTTTGAGGAATCGCTACACTGTCTTTGTGTTGAAGTGTTCCTGTTTCTCCACAGCCTCACCAGCATCTGTTGTTTCTTGACTTTTGAATGATTGCCATTCTGACTGGCCTGAGATGGTGTCTCATTGTGGTTTTAATTTGCATTTCTCTAATGATCAGTGATGTTGAGTCTTTTTATGTTCGTTGGCCACATAAATGTCTTCTTTTGAAAAGTGCCTGTTCATGTCCTTGGGTAGGATAAATTCTTGATTTTTTTCCCTTAATTGATCAATTTTTAGAGTAATTGGTTAGTGCCCTGCTACCCCTCCAGTGAGTGGTATGTTTTGTTTTTGTCTTTAGTATTATTTTATCTTTTTTTTTTTTCAAATCTATTTGATTTATGTTTAGTCCTTTGCAGTCTTCATTCATCTGATGCTCACTTGTCCCATTTAAGCCAGTGCCCTTCAACTTGACTTTTGTCCTTTTGATATTATCCCATTACTTATTGACAGATTCCTGTGAAGTTTCTCAGGCTTATCTGGTGTAGTTTCTGTTCCAGACCAGAGGTTTGCCTACTTTTTTCATCTTTTCATCAAACTAACTTTTAGTTTTCTTGTGCAACTCTCTTGTATGCTTGTTTTCTTTTTTTTAATTTTTGCTCTTAGTTTATTAGTTTTCAGTCTTCTTTTGTCAGGAGCAGTGTCTCATGCCTGTAATCCCAGCAGTTTGGGAGGCTGAGACGGGTGGATGACTTGAGGTCATCAAGACAGCCTGGCCAAAATGGTGAAACCCTACTCTTCTAAAAAAAAAAAAAAAACCCAAAGTTAACTGAGCCTGGTGGCACACACCTATAGTCCCAGCTACTCTGGAGGCTGAGGCAGGAGAATCACTTGAACCTGGGGGATGGAGGTTGCAGTGAGCGCAAGTAGCACTACTGCATTCCAGCCTGGGTGACAGAGCGAGACTCCATCTCAAAAAAAAAAAAAAAAAAAAAGTTCAAGTCTCTAAGTATCTCTTGAAGTACCACTTTTACTGAATCCCAGAGTTTTTATGTGCATGTTTTTATGTGTTTGTAGTTTCATATGTTGTATTTATAAGTAGTTTTAGCTTTCCATTTTGAATTCTTCTTTGACCTGAGTTATTTAGGTAAGTGTTTAAAAATTTACAGTAGTTTCTATGTGCAAATATTATGTTGTTAGAGTTGGTTTTCATGTCATTTTTACATATACAGGGGCAATTTCCCCAACTAAATTGTGTATTCCTTAAAGCAGCACTCTTAAATTTTATTTCTGTGTCAATTTCTTGACTGTTTTTCCTGGCATGGAATACATGGGATAATATTTATGTTACAGAATTAAATATTATTATACTTTTTATTTTTTAGGCATACAAGAATTAAATTCTGAATAAGTCTACAGGTAGGATGGACAGTTATTTTAAAGCAGCTGTCAGTGACTTGGACAAACTCCTCGATGATTTTGAACAGAACCCAGGTTTGTTGATTTTCCATTTTTGCCACTAATGGGATTTTAAAATATCTGTAATTAAGTTATCTCAGGTATATAGTAATATAGCAAAATTTTCTTTCAATTTTGGTCACATTGTTATCTTCTGCAAAAAGTTCATTTATTTCATAATAAGATGTTAGTTGATTCTTAGACTGAATGGGACCCACAGCCAGAAACAGAAGTAAGGAACCTAGAAGGTTTTTTTCTAGATACAAATTAGCTATAAGAAAGTCCTCTTCTCTTGGCCAGGCGCGGTGGCTCAAGCCTGTAATCCCAGCACTTTGGGAGGCCGAGACGGGCAGATCACGAGGTCAGGAGATCGAGACCATCCTGGCTAACATGGTGAAACCCCATCTCTACTAAAAATACAAGGAAAAATTAGCCGGGCGAGGTGGTGGGCGCCTGTAATCCCAGCTCCTCGGGAGACTGAGGCAGGAGAATGGCGTGAACCTGGGAGGCAGAGCTTGCAGTGAGCTGAGATCCGGCCACTGCACTCCAGCCTGGGCGACAGAGCGAGACTCCGTCTCAAAAAAAAAAAAAAGAAAAAAAAGAAAATCCTCTTCTCTTCTCTTCTCTTCTCTTTTTGAGACAAAGTCTCACTCCATCACCCAGGCTAAAGTGCAGTGGCACAGTCAGCCTCACTGCAGCCTCAACCTCCTGGACTCAAGCATTCCTCCCACCTCAGCCTCCAAATGGTAACACAGGTGCATGCCACCATGCTGGCTGATTTTTCAATTATTTGTAAAGACAGGACCTTCCTATGTTGCCCAGGCTCGTCTTGAATTCCGGGATTCAAGCAATCCTCCTGCCTCCGCCTCCCATAGTGTTGGGATTATAGGCATGAGCCATGTGCTTGGCCCCAGAAAGACCTTTAAAACCAACATATGAACAAGCTAAAAGCAACCTAAGAGTTCTGCATAAATTGGTATTTCATTACAATAAGAGATGGTATTTTATTTTATTATTATTTCTTTTTTGAGATGGAGTTTCACTGTTGTTGCCCAGGCTGGAGTACAGTGGCGCCATCTCATCTCACTGCAACCTCTGCCTCCCAGGTTCAAGCAATTCTTCTGCCTCAGCCTCCCAAGGAGCTGGGATTACAGGCGCCCGCCACCGTGCCCAGCTAATTTTCATATTTGAAGTAGAAACAGGGTTTCACCATATTGGCCAGGCTGGTCTCGAACTCCTTGTTATCCACTCGCCTTGGCCTCCCAAAGTGCTGGGATTATAGACTTGAGCTACTGCTCCCAGCCTAATTTTTGTATTTTTGGTAGAGATGGGATTTCACCATGTTGGCCAGGCTAGTCTTAAACTCTTGGCCTCAGGTGATCTGCCTGCCTCTGTCTCCCAAAGTGCTGGGCTTATAGGCATGAGCCACCACGCCTGGCTGGTATTTTCTGTAAAATGAAGACTAGGAAACTGGAAGACAGAACATAGAGGTTAGATTGTTTTTCAGCTCTTCCTTAGTCTGGTTTTTATAGTGCAACTAAGTTTCTTTTTTTTTCTGAGAGACAGGGTCTTGCTCTTTCACCCTGGCCGGAGTGCAGTGGTACAGTCATAAGCTCACTGCAGCCTTGAATTCCTGCGCTCAGGCAATCCTCTCACCTCAGCCTTCTGAGTAGCTGGGACCACAAGTGTGCGCCACCATGCCTGGCTAATTTAAAAATATGTATTTTTTTTTTACAGATGGGGTCTCACTGTGTTGTAGGCTGGTCTTGAACTCCTGGTCTCAAGTTATCCTCCCACCATGGCTTCCCAAAGTGCTGGGATTACAGTTGTAAGCCACCATGCCTGGCCACAACTAAGTTATTTTGAGTGGAATTTTTATCACTTATGATATCTGCATTCAAAAGTAAAAACTAGAAAGTACTTTAAAATCAAATAAACATAGCTTTGGGTTCTCTCTCCTGCTGCCTTGTGAAGAAGGTGCTTCTCCTTTGCCTTCTGCCATGATTGTAAGTTTCCTGAGGCCTCCCTGGCCATGCAGAACTATTGGCTTATTTTATCTGGATGTGGCTGTGGCCACCAACAGCTCCAGATTCACACTGCTCCCTGAGAAGTGTCCTTCTTCCTTTCTTCAAATTCAGAGTATCAGGAGAATGCCTCTAAGAGGCCCAGCTTGAAACAATCACATGCCCATCACTATGGCCATAGTGTGTGATGCTACTACAATTGGCAACGTCAGTTAGAGCACCACAGGGGAGCCAAGGGTAGGATCCAGGTGATAGAAAAATGAACAAGTAGAAAGCCAACTTGAGGAGTCCTCCCAAATAAAGGAAAGATCAAGAACAAATTATTAGAGCAACTATGCATGAGATCAAGATCTAAGAACGTTCATTTATTCAGTCAGTCATTTCTTGAACACTTAAGTTTCAGGAACTATTCTAAGCAATGGGGGTATAAGTCAGAAAAAAAGAGACAAGGTCCCTGCACTTGTGACACTTACTTTGTGGTTGAAACGGCCAACAATCATAAACAAGATAATTTCAGATAAAAATAAAGGCTGTAAAGGAAATAAAAAAAGTAGTTTTGGAGGTTATTTCTGCTTTGCAAAAGGATAATCTGTGTTCTTTAAAAAAGCTTATTTAGTTTAGAAGTTTTGGGAAACATAATATGTTTAATAATTTTTATTTGATTTGAGTCTCCCGAATAACACTGTTTCTCTATTTCAGATGAACAAGATTATCTTCAAGATGTGCAAAATGCATATGATTCTAACCACTGCTCAGTTTCTTCAGAGTTGAATTCCTCACAGCCAAGTTCATTGCTCCCAAGAGACCAACAGTGCGTTAATAGTTGTACCTCATCAGAAACAAGCTATGAAACGAATGAGAGTTCCCTCAATGAAAAATCACTCAAGGGACTTACTTCTATACAAAATGAAAAAAATGTAACAGGACTTGATCTTCTTTCTTCTGTGGATGGTGGTACTTCAGATGAAATCCAGCCTTTATATATGGGACGATGTAGTAAACCTATCTGTGATCTGATAAGTGACATGGGTAACTTAGTTCATGCAACTAATAGTGAAGAAGATATTAAAAAATTATTGCCAGATGATTTTAAGTCTAATGCAGATTCCTTGATTGGATTGGATTTGTCTTCAGTGTCAGATACTCCTTGTGTTTCTTCAACAGACCATGATAGTGATACTGTCAGAGAACCACAGAATGATAACAGTTCTGAATTACAAAATAGAGAAATCGGAGGAATAAAAGAATTGGGTATAAAAGTAGATACACTTTCAGATTCCTGTAATTACAGTGGAACAGAAAATTTAAAAGATAAAAAGATCTTTAATCACTTAGAACCAATTGTTGATTTTAACATGTCATCTGCTTTGACTCAGCACAGTTCCAAAATGTTTGATGCCAAAGACAAGCTACAACACAAGAGCCAGCCATGTGAATTACTAAAAGATGATGGCTTAGTAAAAGAGGAAATAGATGTGGCAGTCATAACCGCTGCAGAATGTTTAAAAGAAGAGGGCAAGACAAGTGCTTTGACCTTCAGCCTTCCAAAAAATGAAGATTTGTGCTTAAATGATTTAAATTCAAGAGATGAAAATTTCAAATTATCTGACTTTTCCTTTCAGGAAGATAAGACTGTTATATTTATAAAACAATCTGCACAAGAAGGCTCAAGAAATTTAGACCTTAAGGATAATGATGTAATCCAAGATTCCTCTTCAGCCTTACATGTTTCAGGTGAAGATTTACAGTCCTCATTGTCCCGTCTTCCCTTACCTGGGTCTATGTGTGGATCATTAATTGAAAGTAAAGCACAGGGTGATTTTTTACCTCAGCATGAACATAAAGATAATATACAAGATGCCGTGACTATACATGAAGAAATACAGAACAGTGTTGTTCTAGGTGGGGAACCGTTCAAGGAGACTGATCTTTTGAAACAGGAAAAATGTAAAAACATAGTCCTTCAGCCATTAATTGAAGACAGAAAGATAGATCCCGACCAGACGGTAATCAGTGTTGCGTCTTTGGATGGTGGTGACACCAATTCTACAGTTGTAGAATCTCAAGAGGGGCTTTCTGGCACTAATGTCCTAGAGTCTTCCGATTGTTGTGAAGGTTTTATTAATACTTTTTCAAGCAATGATATGGATGGACAAGACTTAGATTACTTTAATATTGATGAAGGCACAAAAAGTGGCACACTAATTAGTGATGCTGAACTTGATGCCTTTCTGACAGAACAGTATCTTCAGACCACTAACATAAAGTCTTTTGAAGAGAATGTAAATGACTCTAAATTGCAAATGAATCAGGTAGATATGAAAGACTTAGGTGACGGAAATATCAATAATGCATATTTCAATGCAGAAGCAGGAGCTATTGGGGAAAGTCATGATATTAATATAATTTGTGAAACAGTTGATAAACAAAATACAATAGAAAATGGCCTTTCTTTAGGAGAAAAAAGCACAGTTCCAATTGAACAAGGGTTACTTACCAGTAAGTCTGAGATTACAAATGAATTATCAGTCTCTGATATTAATAGTCAGTCTGTTGGAGGGGCCAGACCTAAGCAATTGTTTGGCCTTCCATCAAGAACAAGGAGTTCAAAAGACCTGAATAAGCCAGATATTCCAAATACAATAGAAAGTGAACCCAGCATAGCAGATGCCATTGTTCCAGTCACTTGCGCTGTGGATTCTACAGCTGATCCTCAGGTTAGCTTCAACTCTAATTACATTGATATAGAAAGTAATTCTGAAGGTGGATCTAGTTCTGTAACTGCAAATGAAGATTCTCTACCTGAAAACATTTGCAAAGAAGGCTTGGTTTTGGGCCAGAAGCAGCCTACTTGGATTCCTGATTCAGAAGCTCCAAACTGTATGAACTGCCAAGTCAAATTTACTTTTACAAAACGACGACACCATTGCCGAGCATGTGGGAAAGTAAGTTATAAAAATCTTTAAATCTTTTGTTCTTTTGAGACATTTTAAACAAATATAATATGATAGAAAAGGCTGATTAACAGATAATTACAAGATTGAGTTAGTTTAAAATCAGTGTTTTTCATCTACCAGTCAGGGAAATAAATAAAGCAGTGTTATTCTGCGGATTGGTTGATGGTTGAATAAGTGTTACATTGTCGGGGCATTAATTACATGCTGGAAAATGAGAAAATTATTTAATTACTAATTTTTGTGACATTTAAGAATATTTGTTCTTATCTCTGTAATATTGACACGTTAAATATTCCAGATTTGGTCAGATTCCGCTTTGTCCTCAAACATTTAATTTCAAGACCAATCTACAGCTAGTGTTGTGATCAGTGCCCAGGGAAACACTCCAGAGCAAATTGGCTTCCACAGGATTCAGAATTCTGAGGCTGACCTTGAGTTCTGACTGGTAATAGTGAAGATAAAAAGACTGTCTATAAATTCTAAGGCTTGCCTATAGAAATCCTATTACATTTTTATTCAGGTTTTTCAGTAATATGTTGGTTTCAGATCAGTCCTATTTTTTTTAACAAAATAATATTTTACTTTAAAAAGTTTTAAATGAAGAATTACAGAGAACTTTTAATATTGTAAACTTATTCATTAAAGATAGTTTTTGTTCCCTTTCCAATGAACAGAATTGATTTAGAGGAACTCTCCTTATCAGAAATATGGTATCAAATTGTAGAAACTTCATTTAAGTTACAAAAAAAAAAAAAAAAGAATCATTTAAGAATTCCACCTATGATTATGGTGATTAGGAAATGATTTATATAATAAGGAAAAAGAGTTTTGGTTAATTAGGTTTAGGACCTCTCCACACTGCCTCCGGTAGGTGTAAGTATTATTATTATTATTTTTTGTTATTATTATACTTTAAGTTCTAGGGTACATGTGCACAACGTGCTGGTTTGTTATGTATGTATACATGTGCCACGTTGCTGTGCTGCTGCACCCATTAACTCGTCATTTACATTAGGTATATCTCCTAATGCTATCTCTCCCCCCACCCCACGACAGGCCCCGGTGTGTGATGTTCCCCTTCTTGTGTTCAAGTGTTCTCATTGTTCAATTCCCACCTATGAGTAAGAACATGTGGTGTTTGGTTTTCTGTCCTTGCGATAGTTTCCTGAGAATGATGGTTTCCAGCTTCATCCGTGTCCCTACAAAGGACATGAACTCATCCTTTTTTACAGCTGCATAGTACTCCATGGTGTATATGTGCCACATTTTCTTAATCCAGTCTATCATTGATGGGCATTTGGGTTGGTTCCAAGTCTTTGCTATTGTGAATAGTGCCACAATAAACATACGTGTGCATGTGTCTTTATAGCAGCATGATTTATAATCCTTTGGGTGTATACCCAGTAATGGGATGGCTGGGTCAAATGGTATTTCTAGTTCTAGATGGTGTAAGTATTCTTGAAACAAAAATAAATTTGATATTTTATTCTTTATAGGTATTTTGTGGTGTCTGTTGTAATAGGAAGAGTAAACTGCAATATCTAGAAAAGGAAGCAAGAGTATGTATAGTCTGCTATGAAACTATTAGTAAAGGTGAGTATTAACTTGATGTATTTTCTTCCAGTAATTGAATATATGTTAAAATTAATTGGATTGTGACAAAGATAAACTTCTTTATTTTCTTAAGGCAAGGACCTAGTGTTGAATTATCTGGCTTAGGTGGGACATCCCAAGGCTTGGTTTCTCTTCTTTTTGTTCCACTCTCACAATTAATACTACCAATCTGGAAAGGAAGCATTCAGTTTCTGGAGTGGCAGTTCATTAACTTTTAACAGGTACCAAGTCCCTAAATGCTGCATTTCATCTGCCTATTTGTTTTTGTCATCATCATTGTCATGTTCATCATCTTAATCTAAAGAAACACTTGTAGATACCTACCAATAAGTAGTACTCAATATTATTTATTAATAGCATAGGGCAAGATAATAGTTCAAACCCTATAGAAAATAACAACCTAAAATGATAGTACAAGATAAGGTGGTAATATTTATGATTTTATAAATTCATAGGACTGCCACACTATTTGCACATTTTTGTCTCATTATCTTTTTTTGCTTTCTCAACTTTAGAATTTTTCATATGTATACTTCCCATTATTTCTTTGGCTCTCTAATTAGGTACAGTTATTAGCAGTAGTCCTGGTGGTCTTTGAGTTCTCACAGGTTGTGTGTGTGTGTGTGGGTGTGTGTGTGTGTGTGTGTGTGTGTGTGTGTGGTGTTTTTTTCCCCAAGTCCATGTTTATTCTTTTGAGTACCACTTGGCATTTTCAAAGATTCGTTGACAGTTTAATTCCCGGCAAATATTACTTGGGCCTTTTTTGACCAGACCTGTGCACTACCTCAGGCACTGCTTCCTGTTAGCCAGGGGAATGAATACCTGATAATAATCTGTTTTTCTCTTTTGAATGAAGATAACTTTTTTCAGCAATTTTCCAAAAAGCTCTGATGTCAGTCTGTTAGCCTGAGGTAAGCTGCTTTTCTCCCTGCTGTTGACCTCTGCTCTGGAAGATAACAAAGTGTAAATCTTTTTATGTTTCCATGTTACCGCCATTGTTTATGAAGAGGTCAGTTTAAGTGCTTATAGTTGTTTTTTTTTTTCTTATGCTGTTTCAGTAGCCTAGAAGATGACTGCTGGTGCTGTTAGCCAAGGCAATCTGCTAGAATTCAGAAATTTTAGAGCAAGCTCCCACATAATTATCTCCCCCACTTAAAAAGAAATTAAACATCCATGAAGATTTGAAACGTTATTTATGTTGACAGGTCAGATTTTTGGGTGAGCATTCAGACATATTTTGACTTTAAGGGTCCAGGAGGGGAGAAGATATGATCATTAAAGAAATTCAGTAGAATACTGAAATCAAGCTTTGGTTTATCAAATAAAATACTGTGGAATTAGTTTATTTAGTTGTCTGTTTAAATTTATTCTATTTTGATATAGCATATAGTTTCATTTACGGTGCTATTTATTATTAATTTATATGCCACAGGAAAGCATAAATAAAAGTTAACATCAGCTTTAGGGTTGAAAATAATAGAAGTGATCATTTAAAATAATGGTATCAAATGAGAAAAGAAAGATGGTTCATGGGTTGTGAGACACATTACATGAAAGATTGGAAGAAAAAGAATTTGAATAAGAGATAGGAGGTAATGAGAAAGCTGTCCTGAGATTATGTGAGTTTCAAGGAAGCGCACATGTGAATGTCAGTAAGTAGATTTGAGGCAAGTTAGAAATTACTTTGAAATCGAGAGTAAGATGTTTGGACTTCACTTGGTTAATGGAAGCCATTTTATGAGTGCCATCATTCAGTGGCACTTGAGGAAGATTGTTTTAGCAGTGGCAACATTTATAGCAGATCAGTTTGGAGAAATGCTGAAGGGAGAGCTATCAATGTACCTTGTTTTTTGGATGAAGAATCACTCAACAGTATTCAGGCACTAGTCTGCATTCTGAAGCTCAAGCTGAGAGCAAAATAGAAGCTATATTCTCATGAAATTTATGAATGTATGTAGAGATGGATAGTAAACAAAAAGATATCAGATGGTGATACTACCTTAAATTAAAAAATTTAAAAACTATAAGAGTGATAGATAGTTAACAGATTAGTGGCAAAAGGAATTTTTTTTTTTTTTTTGAGATGGAGTCTCACTCTGTCACTCAGGTTGGAGTATAATTGTGCGATCTTAGCTCATTGCAGCCTCCATCTCCCAGGTTCAAGTAGTCCTCCCACCTCAGCTTCCCTAGTAGTTGGGACCACAGGCACACACTACCACGCCCAGCTAATTTTTTGTATTTATGATAGAGACGGGGTTTCACCATGTTGCCCAGGCTGGTCTCAGAGCAATCCTGAGCTTAAGTGATCTACCCGCTTTGGCCTCCCAAAGTATGGGATTACAAGCGTGAGCCACTGTGCCTGGCCTTAGGTAGTATTTTTTATAATGTTGTCAGAGTAAGGCTTTATGGTAATACGACATGTGAGCAGAGTCTTGAAGGAGGTGAGATAATAAAGCTGTATGAGTATGAGAAGAACATTCTAGGCCAAGGGACTAATAGGAGCAAAGATTCTAAGCTGTAGGAGTACTTACTTGAAGAACAAGGAGGTCTGGGTGGCTAGACCATAGCGAATGAGTGGGATTGTAGTGAGAGATGAGGTCAAACAGGTAACTGGGAAAGTGGAGGAGGTAAAGATGAATTATGTTGGGTCTTGTGAGCCATTGTAACAACTTAAATTTTCACTTTAATTAGCCATTAAAAGATTTTAAACAGGGGAATAATGAGATATGATTTATGTCTAAAAGAATCTCTCTAAACTATGTTGGAAATAGACTCTAGGGGTACAAGGACGAAAACAGAGACAGTCATGTTAAATAAGGGTTATTCTCTGTAGATATCAAATATACACCTTAGATATAATATTGAAATAACTTATTGGTAGCTTATCAAAGTGGCATGCTGCCAACTCAGACAGTATCTTTGCCAAGTGCTACTTTTTCTTGATTAGCCATTTCTTTCTTTCTCCTTACAACTTGAAAAATAGAATATTTATTGAAATTTACTTTGAAGTAAATTACAAAAACATCTGAGATTTTAACACTATTGTTTTCCCCTTTATAGCTCAGGCATTTGAAAGGATGATGAGTCCAACTGGTTCTAATCTTAAATCTAATCATTCCGATGAATGTGCTATTGTCCAGCCTCCTCAGGAGAACCAGACGTCCAGTATACCTTCACCAACAACTTTGCCAATCTCAGCACTTAAACAACCAAATGTTGAAGGTAATAGAAGAAAATGCTGTGTCTAAGACTAAAGATAAATTATCAAAATAGAAATTTCTCTAATGTAGCCAGAAATTCTCTAATGTAGTCAGGAAACAGAAACCAGATTAGATATCAAGAGGGATTTAATACAGGGAATTGGTTACACATGCAGCCTGGAAGACTGGAAGAGCAAAAAGGCTGTGCTCAAGTGCCTCAGCAATTAGTAACTGCAGTCAGCAACCACCACAACTGGAGTTTGGGGCTACAAAAGGGGAGAGTCTAGAGCTCAGTGTAGGAGCACCAGGAGGTGTTTGGATCTCAGATGTGAGAGTCAGAAACCGTGGTCACAGCACCATCAAGAGGCCTCATAGAGTTGGTGCTCAGATGACTGAAGTAGAGCTCCAGATTTGATGTTAGGAGTACTGAAAATCATGAGTGTAGCAGTTGTATCTAGCGGTGTTGCTGCTGCAAAGATCCTGGCAGGATCCAGAAACAAAGAATTCCTTCTCATTTCTTCCCACCTTATGGTCTCCCACCAGCGCCTGCTATTGGAAAAAGCTGACCAAAGCCAGTAACGAGAGTCTGGGAATTGCACTTTCCAGACTTCCAACCTGGCATCCAAGAGCCCAGTTTAGAGAGTGAGCTTGGGTTTGAGAGGCGATAGGTAAATAATTGTTCTATCTCCTTTTCCTTAAAAACCTATTTGTAGTTGTGTATTTTACCACAGTAATAATGTTTTTTAAATCTATTTTTAAATCATTGAGTTATTGCTCCTTTTTACAACCCGTCATCAATTAGCATCTTGAGTAAGGCACATGTATGTCTTTACATATGAATTATTAGTATCTTACATGCTGGAAAAAAACCATAAATGTCAGATAATGGCAAATTTGGATCCTTCTATTTTTGTGGACTTCTCTTTTATTACTCAGTAACTATTTTCCATTTATTATAATGAAATAAGGAGACTCAGCATTATATGGTTGTATATTATAGCCTAAAGATGAATAATTTGTTTGAAAATATGTACATATTCTTATATTGATAACCCAAATGATTAAATTATAAAAATGTTGCAAATACAAGAAAGATACGTTATTTAATATGTCTACCTACATTACAAAAAATATATATATATAATTCCAATTTTTTCAGAGTTATGTTTATTATGTTCTGGAAAGTAGACATTGAACCTTTTTTTTAAAAAAAATTGTTCTAAAATCATCTGGCAGAGATTTTCATAACCTTCCTCTGTGGATGCTTTGTAAGAAAAGAGAAAAATGTTTATGCTGATGTCTAGTTATTTCCTTCAAATTTGGAAGGAAATAATAAGTATTAATAACATTCAGTATCTGCATTATAAGAACAAAAAATGTTATACTTCTCTTGTTAAATAAAAGTAAGAAATGTCCTGTGATATTAAGACATTTCAAGTGATCCTGTTACCTTTTTTGAGGTTTTTAGATTTCTTTTTTCTTTTTATATATATATATGAGGAATATATAGATAAGCAATATATATATATATATGCTTCAGTCTACTCCACTTTTCATCACTGTACCTTAGTCCCTAAATTTTATTCAGTCTCCACTCCGTACTCACAAAAACTTAGTCTCAATAATATAGGCTTTAAATCTTCCTTCCCTATTGTCTTTAAGGTGTAATCTTTCCTGTCTACTCCTCTTCAGAGTGATTCCCAGAGCCACCTCTGGTCTAATATGCTCTCAAATTATATAGATCTCCTGTCCATTCCTTTTCATAGTATATGATTGCCAAGGCCATTCCTGGTCTAATATGCTCCCTTTGTATGAATTAGATAGAAATAGACTCCACTCAGGGTAGAGGGATCACAAAAGGCTATTTCTCTAGACCTTTGTAGCCCTGAGAATTCAGGGATTGCCAGTGGATAACAAAAAGCTTTTGAAAACATTTCCTGATGTATTTGGCATTAAATCATTGTCATATTACCAGATTAAAATGTTTTACTTTTTCAATTGGGATTCTAGGACTGTGCTCCAAAGAACAGAAGAGAGTATGGTTTGCAGATGGTATATTGCCCAATGGTGAAGTTGCAGATACAACAAAATTATCATCTGGAAGTAAAAGATGTTCTGAAGACTTTAGTCCTCTTTCACCTAATATGCCTGTGGTAAGGAATTCAAAGAATAACTTATTGACTAAATAAAATTTTATTTCGTAGATAATTCCTGGTGTGATTATTAGAGTACTTTTTTTTTTTAAACACTTTGAGCTTCCTAAAATAAGAGATGTATTGATATAGTGAATACATTTTAGATTTTATCGCCTTTAAAAAAAAAGAGAGATAGCCTTGCTGTGTTGTCCAGGCTGGAGTGCAGTGGCATAGTTACCACTCACTCCTGGGCTCAGGTGATGCTTCCACCTCAGTCTCCCTAGTAGCTGGGATTACAGATGTGAGCCACCATGCCTGGTTTAGACCTTACTGTTTAAAAAAAAAAAAAAAAAAAAGATTTTTTTTAATTACCTTTTTTTTTTCTTAAAAGAGACATGGTCTCACTATTTTGCCTAGGCTGGTCTCAAACTCCTGATCTTTAGTAATCCTCCCATCTCATCCTCCTGAGTCATTGAGATTACAGGTATAAATCACCACACCTGGCAGATTTTACCATTTTTTTTTTTTTTTTGAGATGGAGTCTCTGTCGCCCAGGCTGGAGTGTAGTGGCGCAATTGCAGCTCACTGCAACCTCCGCCTCCTGGGTTCAAGTGATTCTCCTGCCACAGCCTCCCGGGTAGCTGTGATTACAGGCATCCACCACCACACCTGGCTAATTTTTGTATTTTTAGTAGAGACGAGGTTTCACCATGTTGGCCAGCTGGTCTCAAACTTGTGACCTCAAGTTATCTGCCCATCTCGGCCTCCTAAAATGCTGGTTATAACAGGAGTGAGCCACCGCACCTGGCCCAGATTTTACTTTTTTAAATGTCAGTTTAAGGGACTGGTTCTCACACTTTCGGCCTCAGGACCCCTTTATACTCTTAAAAGTTATTGAGCACCCTAAAGCACTATAGGTTTCGTGGGTTATACCTATTGATAATTACTATATTAAAATTCAGAAATTTAATTTTTTTTTTTTTTTTTTTTTTTTTTTGAGACGGAGTCTTGCTCTGTCGCCCAGGCTGGAGTGCAGTGGCTCTATCTCAGCTCACTGCAAGCTCCACTTCCCGGGTTCACGCCATTCTCCTGCCTCAGCCTCCCGAGTAGCTGGGACTACAGGCGCCTGCCACCTCGCCTGGCTAGTTTTTTTGTATTTTTTAGTAGAGACGGGGTTTCACTGTGTTAGCCAGGATGGTCTTGATCTCCTGACCTCATGATCCGCCCGTCTCAGCCTCCCAAAGTGCTGGTATTACAGGCTTGAGCCACCGCGCCCGGCCAAATATTTATTAACTAATTACAAAATAAGGCTATTACATTAGCTGAAATAATATTTTATGAAAAAAATTTTTCAGAACAAAAATTTAGTGAGAATAGAGGCATTGTTTTGCCTTTTTGCCAATTTCTTTAATGCCTGACTTAATAGAAGACATATTCACACATCTGGTTCTACATTCTGTGTGTTGTGATACATTTTTTTTTTTGGTTATATTATATGAAAAAAATCGTAGGACCACACCAGTTCCCTGAAAGGGTCTTGGAGATGCCAGGGATCTCTAGGCCACATTTTGAGAACCACTGGTTTGGGGAAATGTAACAGATTTAGTAATTTAATTTATACTAATATCTATTTAGTTATTTTAAAACATTCAAGAAAGTATGTGATGATGATACTTATGCTTGCATTTGCCTAAATGTGCTAGGTGTTAAACATAAGATATATAATACAGAATCCCAGATCACTAAGAATTCTCATTGTAAAGTGGCACATACTCATAGAAGCAAGTATAAATGTATGAATTAGTAATGTTTTATGCATTAAATAGATTTATTGAGCATCTACTCTGTGCCAGTCACCTGGGTGATTCTAGCTACATATATATATTAGAAAAGATGGATACCAGGTTGGCTGCGGTGGCTCACCCCTGTAATCCCAGCACTTTGGGAGGCCGAGGTGAGTGAATCACCTGAGGTCAGGAGTTCGAGACCGCCTGAACAACATGGCAAAACACCGTCTGCACTAAAAAAATACAAAAATTACCCGGCTGTTGTGACACATGCCTGTAATCTCAGCTACTAGGGTAGACTGAGGCAGGAGAAAATCACTTGAACCCAGGAGGCAGAGGTTGCAGTGGGCCAAGATTGCGCCACTGCACTGCAGCCTGACAACAGGGTGAGACTCCATCTCAAAAAAAGAAAAAAAAAGATGGATACTTACCGGCTCTGTTGAAGTTTATATTTGGTAGAAACATATGCTGTTTGTCAAGAGTTCATGAGCTACACTTTACAAATAGCTGTAATTACCATGGGTATGTTTCCTAGCTAGCACCTACTGTCAATCTATATTAATGAAACTCTGAACAGGCTAGTAAATATTGAGTTCATAAATGGTTCTTATTTCATATTGACTTACAGTCTAAAAAGAAAAAGGCTTTTTTGAAATAGTCTTTATGGGTAGTTTATTCCAGGTGGTTACTCTTGTGGAATATAGCTAATGCGCTGCTTCCTAACCACTCCCCTCCCCTTCTTCCTGCCTTGTCCCTCCTCCCTACCCACCCAATGGTTTTTGGCTATCATAAGACGGGGAGAGCCTTGGATTGAACTAAGCTTGCTCACTGTGTGATGTGGTATGGGATCTTGAAGTTCTTCTTGCCTCATTTTTTCCAGTCTTAATATTAAGTCATTAATACCTACCTGAGCATGCAGTAAAACTAAAACTTTATACTTCTAAATACGTTATGCTCCTGAATTTGAAGAATCAAAATGGTACTGTTTCTTGGGAAATTTGACTTTAAGAGAATTTCTGAACCCATTTTGGTTTTATTCTTACTAAAAAGATGTTTGGCTATAGTGATCTCATTTCATAGTTGAACAGAGAATATGAACTGATTTGTTAATTTTTTTATTCCATGTTTTACAGACAGTAAACACAGTGGATCATTCCCATTCTACTACAGTGGAAAAACCAAACAATGAGACAAGAGATATTACAAGAAATGAGATAATTCAGAGTCCTATTTCTCAGGTTCCATCAGTGGAAAAATTGCCTATAAACACAGGAAATGAGGGGTTGCCTACTTCTGGTTCATTTACACTAGATAATGATGTTTTTGCAGAAATTGAAGAACCATCTAGTGCTACTGTTGCCTTAGTTAACAGCAATTTACCTATTGCTGGTATTTCAGATTATAGGTTACTGTGTGATATTAACAAGTATGTTTGCAATAAGATTAGTCTTCTACCTAATGATGAGGACAGTTTGCCCCCACTTCTGGTTGCATCTGGAGAAAAGGGATCAGGTAGGAGAGCAGTTATTTACATTTAAAAAGATTAAAAAATATATATTGATCAATTTTGTCTGTGACATATGAAATGGATTTTTTAAAAACTTTACTTTGGTTGCAGTGTGTACCTAGGGTTGGTAACTTGTTTACAGAAAGTCTTACTATATTAAAAACAAATTCTAAAAGTATTTGAACTTTTATGATCCATTTATCACATCTGGCTCCCTAATTTCAAATGAGGCAAACTCCAATACAATAGGGAAGCTCATAGAGTTTTAGTCTGAAGAAATGTTTCCATTGTATTAGAATTTTGGCACTGTATTAATATTTTTTTTTATGAGCATGATACCTGAAGAAAAGAGCATTAGATTGGATGGCAAAGCTAGGAATTTTAGTTCCTTGTCTGCTACTTGTTACATCTATGACTTGTAATGTGTTATTTAATCTCCTTGGGCCTCAGTTTCCTTCGTAAATAGAGAGAATCTAGATGATTTCTAAGGTCCTTTTCAAGCAGGAGATTCTATGGCTAACCCCCACCCCAAAGTGGTTTCTAGGATAGACACTTGTCACTCCAGGCATTATGTCACATGGCTGTTCTCTGTGTGATAGTGTAGGGGAATGAAGCTTCGGATCTCTGTTCTATCAGCAGGAGTCATTACATGAATCTAGCTGTAGTGGCAAAAATATAGTAAGCCCTGTTCTTTGTGTGCCATGCGTATCTTTCTATTGATTGTCAAGATTTTTTATTTTATTTTTATTTATTTTTTTGCTACCTGGTTACTTATATAGGCATATGGTAGCAAGTAGCTGACACAGGCGTGTGGTAGCAAGCAGCATATATAACATGGGTCTAGACTACTTTCACAGACTTGTAAATTTCAAAAATTATAAATGGAGTGCCTGCCAAACTGGAATCCACTTTATAAAAACGTTTGTCTTAAAACTTTGAAGGTGCTAAAATTGTATACATTTGCTGTTTAATCAACATAGTATAAATATACTATATGCATTACAGTATTAATAACTTTACATCGAAAGAAAAGTAAAGATTACTATTTAACAGTTGTCTAGGTTGTTGACTGATTTTATGAAACATGTTTGCTTTTGTTTTTAAATTTGATCAGGCCACTAGTGGATTTATAAATTTGTTTTTTTCTCATTTGTAAGCATATTTAACAGGATATTTATCCTGATTAATATATTACTTTCATCATTTAGTGCCTGTAGTAGAAGAACATCCATCTCATGAGCAGATCATTTTGCTTCTTGAAGGTGAAGGCTTTCATCCTGTTACATTTGTCCTAAATGCAAATCTGCTCGTGAATGTCAAATTCGTATTTTGTAAGTAATAATTTATCCTTATTTCCTTAATTGGTAAGCAGGATTTCTCAATTAATTATATCTTCAGGTTAGATTTTGACTGGCAATGGTGAAAAATAAGCAGGATTGGATATTGGTTTTTCAGCCATATATGACTGTAAATAAATTTTGCAAATTTATGTTCAGTAGGACTTGAAACATGAGCTTACAGATTTGTATTAGCATCCCTCAGTCAATCTTAGGTTTAGGTCATGAGCTTATATAGCTGAGCTGTATTTTGATTCTCACGATGCAATTGACTGTATGTCCTGTGGCTTTTAGATAAATTGAAATTTAGTAACCGAAATAATCAGCAATCCTGATTTAGTAGCAATAAAGACAGTTTTAAATAAGTGACATGTGACCTAATTAAAGAGTAAGGAAGTAATCCTTAATGATTAATAATCCTCACTACTCCATAATGCATCTATCAGCTTTTCATTCTATTTGAAACTAGATTCTTTTTTTTTTTTTTTTTTTTAGGCGGAGTCTCGCTCTGTCGCCCGGACTGGAGTGCAGTGGCCAGATCTCAGCTCACTGCAAGCTCCGCCTCCCGGGTTTACGCCATTCTCCTGCCTCAGCCTCCCGAGTAGCTGGGACTACAGGCGCCCGCCACCTCGCCCGGCTAGTTTTTTGTATTTTTAGTAGAGACGGGGTTTCACCGTGTTAGCCAGGATGGTCTCGATCTCCTGACCTCGTGATCCGCCCGTCTCGGCCTCCCAAAGTGCTGGGATTACAGGCTTGAGCCACCGCGCCCAGCCTGAAACTAGATTCTTATCCACTACATTTCAGCATTTAGTGCGTCTTTTATTTTAGTGTTATTTATTAATTGGCTCCCTATGATAATCCTTTTTCTTTATATGAATCTTATACAATTCAATTTAAGGTTTTCATAAGGAGAACTTTGGAAGCACAAGGAATTTGAAAAGTTATGGCTGGGTGCGGTGGCTCACGCTTGTAATCCTAGCACTTTGGGAGGCCAAGGTGGGTGGATCGCTTGAGGTCAGGAGTTCGAGACCAATTTGGCCAACATGGCAAAACCCTGTCTCTGCTTAAAAAAAAAAAAAAAAAAAAAAGATAAGAAAAGTTAAATGCAGAAACAATTGTTCTTAGTTTTTTGGTTAATAGAAGTTGACCTTAATAGTTATATTCTTTTATCATCTAAGATTCCTCAGACAAATATTGGTACTTTTCAACCAATGGATTGCATGGCTTAGGACAGGCAGAAATTATTATTCTATTGTTACGTTTGCCAAATGAAGATACTATTCCTAAGGACATCTTCAGACTATTTATCACCATATATAAAGATGCTCTAAAAGGTATGGCATTTTATTTTGAACTGTTCAGACTAGGGAATGGATAAATTAGTTAAAGGCATTTATGCTTTTGCCTGTGCTAGCTATAGTAAAGAATTATTTCTTGAAGAGATTGCTGATTTCTGAAAATAGCTTAATAATTATTTTGTCTTCTTAAAACTAACATTTTATGTGATTAGTGTCTATATGCAGATTTTTGTATTTAAAAAATGGAAATATATCCTTGATTATTATTATTATTATTTTTTTTTTGAGACAGTGTCTCCACCCAGGCTGGAGTGCAGTGGCACCATCTTGGCTCACTGCAACCTCTGCATCCCGGATTCAAGCAATTCTTCTGCCTTTGCCTCTCAAGTAGTTGGGATTACAGGCACTTGCCATCATGCCCAGCTAATTTTTGTATTTTTAGTAGAGGCAGGGTTTCACTATGCTGGCCAGGCTGGTCTAGAACTCCTGATCTCAAGTGACCCGCCCGCCTCAGTCTCCCAAAGTGCTGGGATTGCAGGCGTGAGCCACTGTGCCTGGTCTGCCTCCTTGATTTTTAAATGTATCTATGTAATTTCCTTACTGTCTGTACAAGACTAGGAGATTTGATAATTTTTCACATGACCATGCAGTAAGGAGAAAAACTGAAAGGTTGGAAACATTTTCAAGTTTTTGTTCATAATCCCCAATATCCAGGAATAACTGGGAGCTTTGTGTACAGAAGGTATTTAATAGATGCTTTTGCAAGAACAAAAATAAGAAAAAAAATCTGTAGTGTCTTAAGACAGTTTATGTTGGGACATTCAAACTCAGAACATTTCTTCAAAACAATAACAAAACAACTTAAAATCTTTTTACTAATGATTTTATTTTGCAGGAAAATACATAGAAAACTTGGACAGTATTACCTTTACTGAGAGTTTTCTCAGTAGCAAGGATCATGGAGGATTCCTGTTTATTACACCTACTTTTCAGAAACTTGATGATCTCCCATTACCAAGTAATCCTTTTCTTTGTGGAATTCTTATCCAGAAGCTTGAGATTCCCTGGGCAAAGGTTTTTCCTATGCGTTTAATGTTGAGATTGGGTGCAGAATATAAAGGTAAGTTTTAGAGTAATAAGTTAAATTGCATATTTTCAAAGAATGTAAAGACTTTCAGGGAATCATTAACATCAATTTTAATGGATTAATGGATTAACTTTTATTTTGCTATGCTTTTAAAGTTCTAAGATAACCCTCTTGTGCTACCAGGTTGGTCTAGATAACTGTGGTATATCTTCAAGTTTCTCGATGTTCATAAGTTATTTTGTTACCTAAAACTTTTCTTCTTAAATTTCAGAACAAAACAGAAAACTTTCACAGTACAGGTTGAGTATGCCATATCTGAAATGTATTGGATCAGTTTTTTGGATTTTGGACTTTTTTAGATTCTGGAATATTCACAGAATACATACCAGTTAAGCATCCCAAATTCAAAGTCTGAAATGCTCCAGTGAGCATTTCTTTTGAGCATCACGTTGGCATTTGAAAAAGCTATAGGCCGGGCAAGTGGCTTATGCCTATAATCCCAGCACTTTGGGAGGCCAAGGTGGGTGGATCACATGAGGTCAGGAGTTCGAGACCAGCCTGGCCAACATGGTGAAACCCTGTCTCTACTAAAAATACAAAAATTAGCTGGGTGAGGTGGCAGGTGCCTGTAATCCCAGCTACTTAGGAGGCTGAGGCAGGAGAATCACCTGAACCCAGGAGGCAGATTTGCAGTGAGCTGAAATCGTGCCTTTGCATTCTAGCCAGGGTGACAGAGCAAGACTATGTCTCAAAAAAAAAAAAGAAAAGAAAAAGTTACAGAGTTTAGAGCATTTTGGATTTTAGGTTTTTAAATTTGGGATGTTCAACATGTGTTAATTACTTTTGCTAAAATTTTCTTAAAAGTATCTACTGTTGGGAGTTTGTTATGTTGCCTGCGTATTAAGAAGGTAAATCATTGCCTCTCTCCATTTTTCTATATTACAAAGCCAAACATAAAGGATTTTTGGGTTAGCAGTGCTATTGTTTTCAGTTACTGACTATAATTAAAAGCTAACTATTTTTAGGGAAGGAAGTACTTAAAAATTGTGGTTATTTTTCTAAGCTTGATTATTCTTATTTTTATATTCTGATGTTTATCTCTCAAAGGTGATCTAGCCTGTATCATTCATGTGTATGGGCATGTGTGTGTATTTACTTATCTACCCTTGACACAACTGGTGATTCTAAAGCTGCTGTGATGTTTATATATATGGTTATTTCTGAGTTAGAATCATTTCTAGTGTTAAACTTTTTTGAATTCCCCCTGTGTCTTTTATCTCTGACTTTTTAAAAGAAATATCTTTATTGCATTTGAAGTACATCACGTCTAATTAACTTTTTAGACATTTGATTGTAATATAAGTTGGTAGGGATTTTCTTGGAGGAAAATTAAATGTTGAGAAGCTATAAAAGTGGTGATTACTATTTCAGAATAGACAAATTGAAAAGAAGGGATAATCTATTTGGCAAATTTTATTAAATTGTGATTTTGGGGATGGGTGTTCCTTACCATTTAAGATTTACATGTGTGATGCCATTAACTTGTGGGAAAAGTAACAAAATTTAATTTGCATCTTAGGTTTTGTACTGTGTGAACCAAAGAGCTTAAGACATTTCACTTTAAGCCAAATGTTTCATCAATTCAGCCCAGTATTTTGCCTCTGATTTAATATTTTTTAATAGAAGATTAGGGGAATAAACTAGCTAATCAAATTATTATGGAACATGTCTGTAAGTATGGCCAGTATTTTTGCCAGTAGCACTTCTAGATAGTCTGGTTTTCTCACACTGAAGGTTGGAGAATCATGGAGCAATATGAAGGGCTTCTCATAAATCATAGGGATTGGAACTGCAAAGCTATGATAAGCTGTTTAGTAGTAATGAGGGGAAATTGTCAGTTATATATAATCGCCTCAGCTGTTTTCTGAATTCTTTCTGTTCTACTAGATTTTACATAGACTGGCACTTTGACATTATTGGTGCCCATGTCTTTTTAGATGTGAACTCTGTGTGTGTGTGTGTGTATTTTGTTACAGAGGTAACGTACATTTGAAAAAACTAATGTGAAAGTTAAAGTCCCAAGAATAAAGACTGAAAGTAACTGTCTCAAATTAGTAATTTTTAAATGCTTTTGAAAATATCTGTGGTTTTATGCTGAGATCACTGGTTTTGAATACCATTAAATGTTCAAATAGATGATTTATGAGGTCCCTTTGTGACTCAGATAGTATGTCATTCTAAGCTATAACCTGTTGAGAACAGTGTTTTAAACACAATTACCTCTTCATATTGCAAAGGATGCCCCCTTATTCATATAGGGCAAAAAGTTAGCAGTTAATCACGTCCTTTATCATTTGTATGTCTTTTAACACTAATGTCTTGTATTTTTTTCGAATCTAGACCCACTGTCCTTCAAATAACTTAGTTGCCTTTTTAGAATTACAAAATATGTTTGCACTAGCAAGAATATGACTACTTTGACTTAAGTCTTTAAAGCAGCTTATGTTGGATATGTGGTGCTTCTTTAGAATTTTAAAGAAGTGTATTTGTGTAATAGGCATTAAAGAGTTTAGTTTGCTTAAGACCTAACTTGAGAACTGAAGGTTACAAATGTGTCTGTGTGTTATCACTATAGAAATAGTCTTGCCGTCTTTCCTTCAGAATCCCTGCTGTGTTGCCAGTAAGGTCTCTTTTCCTTTTTGGTGTCCAGTATTTATGGTGCTCTAAAGAAAGAACATAGTTAGTAACCAACCTCGTGTCCCTTCCCTTTTTGTGCATTAGTTTCCCTGACTCTATCTGTATATTTCTTTTATCATGCTGAACCAAGAACTTTAAAAGTTTACTACCATTCATAAATTAGCACAATTGAATATTAATTATGAATGCCTTAAAAGTCTTTAGTTCTTTGTATTTATCTTTAAATTATCAGAAATTTGTAGAGTTTTAACCAGTTATCGTAATTTTCCACCCCCTATAATTTTGCAGAAACAAGATGTATAATGAAAAGATGAAATACTTTGGAATCAGACAAGCCTAGTTCCAAATCTGTTTCACCAATTATTAACTTAGTCACTAGGAACAAGTTGATTCACTTCTGTGTCTCAACTTTCTCATTTATGAAATAGTATAGACATACTCATTAGGTTGTTGTTGGATTTAAGTAAGATAACGTATGTATAGTTCCCAGTTCAATGTAGCATCTAGTAGATACATAGATACACAGTAAGTGTTAATATTATCTCTTGCCTGGGTGTGGTTGCTCATTCCTGTAATTCCAGCACTTTGGGAGGCCAAGGTGGGCAGATCACCTGAGGTCAGGAGTTTGAGGCCAGCCTGGCCAATATGGTGAAACCCTGTCTCTACTAAAAATACAAAAATTAGCCAGGCGTGGTGACATGCGCCTATAATCCCAGCTACTTGGGAGGCTGAGGCAGGAGACTTGCTTGAATAATGGAAGCGGAGGTTGCAATGAATCGAGATCGCACCGCTGCATTCCAGCTTGGGCACCAGAGTGAGACTTTGTCTCAAAAAAAAAAAAAAAAAAAAATTATCTCTCTCCCTTAAGAACTGATTGGGTGAAATTTTTACATAATGTTTGTTTGTAGAATGAGAATTGAAGGTAATAAATTCAATAATTTGGGCTTTTTTTTTGTTGTTATAGTAACCAGTTTTCCTTTCTTATGTATAGCATATCCTGCTCCTCTAACAAGTATCAGAGGCCGAAAATCTCTTTTTGGAGAAATAGGACACACTATTATGAACTTACTTGTTGTGAGTAATTGAACTATTTTATTAGGTGTTTTTATACTGTTCCTTTAAAACTTCATTTGGCAAAGTTTACACGTTTATATTTTCCTACTTTAATTTGCCATGTTTGGTATAATGACCATTCATTTACAATAAATCCCAATTATTTTAACATATTAGTGCTCAGTTTTTGATGAATTGCTTTTTTAGAACGTACTATCTCCTCATGTGTGTGTACCTGATTCTAATTGCCTTTTGATTCATTCTCCTGCAGTTCTTGGATGTTTAGATAATGTAATAATTCTGTACAGACCTCTGAAAGTTGTTGAAACTTTTGTAAATGTATTAGTAAAGTCAGTCAGTCTTGTGATTTTGAGCAAATTATGGCCTTAGTTTTCTCGTTTATAATAGGAAGTGTTGGATTAGATGATACCTAAAGTTCCCTTCCACTTATACTTTTTGTAATTTTGTGTTTCCCTGTTACCATAGAAAAATATTTCAGTGGACTCACTTGTATTTATCCATGCATAGTTTGAAGACCTTTTCTGTTTTGGAAGTTCTGTAACTAGAAAGAGGAGATACCCTAAATACTACAAAATTTTTCCTGAGAATCATATTCTTTATTACTGTTGTGGAGAAGGATTTCTTAAAGAAGGATTTAATGGATGGAAAAATGCTCATGGTTAGTAGTTTATGGTAATGCAATTATTCTATGTAGGACCTTCGAAATTACCAGTATACCTTGCATAATATAGATCAACTATTGATTCATATGGAAATGGGAAAAAGCTGCATAAAAATACCACGGAAAAAGTACAGCGATGTAAGTATAATTGTTTTATTCAAATGACAATTATTGAACATTAGAGTTCCTTAGAATTGTGTCACATTACATTTTTTGTTTTGCATTAGACTAATGTATTATGGCAACAAACATTGTTTTTGAAATTATAGAATTTGTTTGCTAGTAAATAATCTGTTTGATCATATTTTTTTCTCCTTACTGTTTTATTGAGGTGATTACTGTTCAACTGAAGTGATTTTATTTTAAAACATTTGTTTCTATCACATTCCCAGGGAGTTGTCCAGACCAAAGCTTGACAGTTATGAAGCTAGTCAGGAACGTGGCTCTTAGAATAGGCATACAATGTTAAAAGTGTTTCTAAACAAATGTTGTTGTTTTTGTTTTTTTCCAGGTAATGAAAGTACTAAATTCTTCTAATGAGCATGTCATTAGCATTGGAGCTAGTTTCAGTACAGAAGCAGATTCTCATCTGGTGTGTATACAGAATGATGGAATTTATCAAACCCAGGCCAACAGTGCCACTGGCCATCCTAGAAAAGGTGAGCATCATGGTTCCTAGTGCTAATTTACAAAACCACCTCAATTAATAGAATTCCTTTCAAGGGGGAAATATATGTATATTTACTTATTTGCTGAATTGTTGGTGATAAAACAGTATGCTTTGAAATTTTAGCTACACAACAGATTTTAAAATTGCTTCTAATTTTTGTTTTTCTCTTGGACTGCATGAGGCTTACAGACTTGGAAGACTGTATTCCTTTTGATATCTTTAGGTTTAGTATATCCCATAGGGTGGGAGTCTTTCTGTGAGTAATTTCTTTCTGAAATAAGATATTTCTTTTCACATTTGTTCACTCTCTGCTCTGACTCCTCTTAGTTTGGGGAGCACAGGGTGATAAGGATAAGAATGATTTATAAAACATAACAAGCAGTATCTGTGAATGACATTACTCTCGGTTCTGGCTGAATGGCTTCAGTGATTGCTATGATTACCAAACCCTTGCAGTAGAAGGCCTAACAAATTGAAAGTCAAATGGAAGCATTTCATAAAATTAATACATTATTATAGGATAACATACTTAAAATAGTCTTGACATCCTGGCTGCTAATACAATTTTTTCCTCTGCTTATAAAAGTAATATATACTTATTTGTAGTAAGCTTGGAAAATACATTTTGAAAAGTAGTAAAAGAGGCCGGGTGTGGTGGCTCACGCCTGTAATCCCAGCACTTTGGGAGGTTGAGGCAGGCGGATCACGAGGTCAGGAGATCGAGACCATCCTGGCTAATACAGTGAAACCCCGTCTCTATTAAAAATACAAAAAATTAGCTGGGTGTGGCGGCACGCACTTGTAGTCCCAGCTACTCGGGAGGCTGAGGCGGAAGAATGGCGTGAACCCAGGAGGCAGAGCTTGCAGTGAGTCGAGATCGTGCCACTGTACTCCAGCCTGGGTGACAGAGCGACAAAGCGAGACTCTATCTCAAGAAAAAAGAAAAGTAGTAAAAGAGAAAAGTGCCAAGATATGGTCACTATTGACATTTTACTGTATATCCTTCTTATATTAACATATATGTTAAATAGATGATTTTATACTGGATAGTTATACTTTTATATTGTACTTTATCACTTAACATGATATTGGCATTTTTGTCACTAAAATTTAACAACTTTTTAATATTTATTTGTTGAATAGGTATATTTTTACGTGGTAAAATTTAAGTTATTAATATTTATGGTGAAAAATCTCCTTTCCTCCCTTGACCACCCAGCCATCCTCTTACTTTCCCTACAGGCAACCAAACCGATGTTATCAGTTCTTATATATCCTTTCAGAGACATTTTTGCTTTAATATATATTTAAGAAACACACACACACATCTATCTGTTTCTTCCACTTTTTTAGACAAGTCCTAATATTTGCTGCATTCTATACTTTGTTTTTTTGTTGTTGTTAACACACTTTGGAGATTATTCTATGTTTGTATATAAAGAGCTTTTATATTCTACAGAACTTTCCATTTTATATGTTGTATGTCATTTAACTGTCCCTTATTGATGGACATAAGTTGTTACCAATCCTTAGGGGCTATTCATAAAAACGCTATAGTGAATAGTTTTGTACACATGTTGTTTTGTACACATTTGAACCTATCTGTGAGATAAATTCCTAGAAGTTATTGATGTGTCAAAGGATACATTTACTTGTAATTTTAATAGAAAAATGCCAAGTTAGGGCTCCGTAAAGGCTTCTGATTTGTGCTGTCACCAGTAGTGAATGTTTGATTTCCTACACCCTCTGTAATATAGGCACAAACATTTAAAACAGTATAATACTCCATCAATTGTTAATAAAAACATTAAATTATTTAATAAATTTATTAGTTTATTAAATATAAATTTATGACAGAGTCTTGCTCTGTCGCCCAGGCTGGAGTGCAGTGGCGCAATCTTGGCTCACTGGAACCTCCACCTCCTGGGTTCCAGCAGTTCTGCCTCAGCCTCCTGAGTGGCCGGGATTATAGGTGCCTGCCACCACTTCTGGCTAATTTTTGTGTTTTTAGTAGAGACGAGGTTTCACCGTGTTGGCCAGGCTGGTCAGGTGATCCGCCCTTGACCTCAGGTGATCCGCCCTTTTTGGCCTCCCAAAGTGCTGGGATTGAGCCACCAATCCGGTGGCATGAGCCACCGCGTCCAGCCGCATTGTTTTAATGTAATATTTTATCTTTTTTTGTTGTTTTTTTAATTAGTTTTCTAGTGTAAGTTGTGTGGGTATAACATTTATTGAGTACTTATGTGCATATCCACACTCTGCATTTAACAAATGTGTAACATAAAAATGAGCAGTTTAAAACAAATAATTGTTGTATTTCTTGATCAGTGACAGGTGCAAGTTTTGTGGTATTCAATGGAGCTCTAAAAACATCTTCAGGATTTCTTGCTAAGTCCAGCATAGTTGAAGGTATGAATTTCATTTTTAATGATGTTTTAATGTAGAGTAATTTTTCTGTAACCTTTTAAAAATATAGTTGCTATTTACACAAGAACATATGTAAGTTATAAAGCATAGTACCACAAACTTGTGAAATCAACCAGCACAAGAAGTAGAAGACTTACCTCTCTCTTCTGCCTCTCCCCAGGAATTAGTGACTAGACTGAATACGGTGTTTATCATTCTCTTGCTTAATTGTTTTTTACTTTGTATATACATCTGCCTAAACAACATATTGTTTATGCTTATTTCAGAGATAAATAAAAGTGAAATCATTCTTCACATAGTTATGTGGAATTCCCTGTTTTCATACAACATGAGTTTCTAAAATTTATGCATGTTATTTCTTACAACTATAGCTTATTCATTTTAAATGCTATTAAATATTTTGTGAATGTATGACAATCTATTCATCTCCTGATCATGAACTTCTGGGTTGTTTCTCTTCTAAGAATATATTCAAGAGTTTCTCTAAAATATATATGCAAGAGTAGAATTTATGGGCTAATAGATTAGTAAATGTTCACTTTACAAAGTATTGCTAAGTTGCTTTCCAAATTGGTTGTACTAATTTACATTACCATCAGAATATATAAAATTTATGATTGGTCTACATTTTCTCCAAACATGATATTATCAGACTGCTTAATTTGTGTCAATCCTGTAGGTGTCTCTGAATATAGTCATAATTAGCATATCCCTAATTGCTAATGAGCAGAGCATCCTATTACATATTTATTGGACATGCATGTTGCCTCTTCTGTGAAATGTCTGTTCATATCTTTTGCCCTTTTTTCTATTGGGCCTTTTCTATTTGCCTTTTTTCTATTGCATCTTTTTCTGACTGACTTGTAGTTACACAATTTTATGTATTTTATATTCCTCCTCTCCCATTTTTATTGTCTTTTTAAATAGAAGTTCTTATTTTAATACAGTATAATTTATGACTCTTATGGCTAATGTTTTTTATTTAAGAAGTCTATCATATGGTTTTGAAAGATGTTCTCCTATGTTGTCTTTGAAGATTTAAAGTTTTCCCTTTCATACTTAAGTCCCTAATTTATCTGGAATTTAATTTTGTGTGCTGTGTGAGGTAGAGAAATCCAGTGACTTTTTTTGTCATTTGAATAGGGGTTGATCCAGCATCAGATATTGAATTTTCCCTTTGCCCTAGTAATTGTTAATGCTATCTCTGTCACATAGCATGTTTTACTTGCACAGTAGTCCGTTTCTGGGCTATATGTTCTTAGCTTTTGTTTTGTTTTAGTCCATTTGCTTAACTCTACCAATTCCATACTATTTTATTATTATTGTAAACATTTTCAGTTTTACTATGAAAAAATCAAGCATGTATAAAAGCAAAAAAGGATAATATGATAACCATTAATGGAACCATCACCCACCTTTGACAATTATCAATTTGCAGCCAATGCTACTTTATCCATACTCCTTACCTACTCTCCTCTCATTGTATTATTTTTATTATATCATTTCATTCACAAATAATATATATTTCTAAAAGAAAAAGTATTTTTTAAGAAACATAAGCACAAAACTACAGATTAGGCATTCGAAATCCAAAAATCTGAAATCTGAAATGCTTCAAAATCCTAAACTCTTTGAGTGCTGACATGACACTCTATAGAAGTGCTCAAAAATTGGAGCATTTCAGATTTCACATTTCAATTTCAAGTGCTCAGCTGCCAAGTATATAATGCAAATATTCCAAAATCAAAAAAAAAAAATCTGAAATCTGAAACACTTCTGGCCCTGTGCACTTCTGATAAGGGACACCTGTATTATCACACATAAATATTATATCAATAATTCCTGTATATCCAATCAGTAGTCACATTACCCCAATTTTCTCACTTAAAATGTTTGTTCAAATCAGTATCCAAATAAGATCCAGTCACTGCAAATAATTGTGTCTACTCTTTTAATTATGAGTATTTTCAGGTTTTTTTGTGATTACTTCATCTTCATCAATTTGGGCTGCCATAACAAAATACAGCAGATTGAGTAATGTAAAAAACATGTATTTATTTTCTCACAATTCTAGAGGCTAGAAGTCCAAGATCAAGGTGCCAACAAGGTTGGTTTCTGGTAAGACTTGTCTCCTTGGCTTGTGGGTGGCTGTGTCCTTACATGGCCTTTTCTCTGTGTGCACTCTCAGAGCTCCAGTATCTCTTCTTATAAGAACACTAGTCCTAGGCTGGGTATGGTGGGTCATGCCTGTGATCCCAGCACTTTGGGAGGCTGAGGCAGGTGGATCTTTTGAGGTCAGGCGTTTGAGCCTGGCCACCATGGTGAAACCCCATCTCTACTAAAAATACAAAAATTAGTTGGGCATAGTGGTGGGTGCCTGTGATCCCAGCTACTTGGGAGGGTGAGGCAAGAGAATCATATGAACCTGGGAGGCAGAGGTTGCAGTGAGCCAAGATCATGCCATTGCACTCTAGCCTGGGTGACAGAGTGAGAGACTGTCTCAAGAAACAAAACAAAACAAAACAAAAACACAAAAAAACACCAGTCCTTTCAGATTAAGGCCTCACCTTTATGACTTCATTTAGCTTTAATTACCTCCTTAAAGGCCCAACTCCAAATACAGTTACATTTAGGGGTTAGGGCTTCAACATATGAGTTCTGGGGGAATACAATTCTGTCCATACATTTAGATTTTCTAATTCTTTTTTAATCATTTGTGGTAATATGTGGCTTTCTAAGTGTATTAGTCCGTTTTCACACTGCTATAAAGAACTGCCTGAGACTGGGTAATTTACAAAGGAAGGAGGTTTAATTGGCTCACAGTTCAGTATGGCTGGGGAGGCTTCAGGAAACTTACAGTCGTGGTGGAAGGTGAAGGGGAAGCAAGGCACCAGGCACCTTCTTCACAAGGCAGCAGAAAGGAGAAGTGCTGAGTTAAGGGGAAGAGCCCCTTATAAAACCATCAGATCTTGTGAGAACTCACTTGCTATCATTAGAACAGCATGGGGGAAACTGCCCCCATGATCCAGTTACCTCCACCTGGTCTCTCCCTTGACATGTGGGCATTAATGGGGATTACAATTCAAAATGAGATTTGGCTAGGGACACAAGGCCTAACTATATCATTCTTCCCCTGGCGCCTCCCAAATCTCATGTCCTCACATTTCAAGACACAAACATGTCTTTGCAGCAGTCTCCCAAAGTCTTAACACATTCCAGCATTAACCCAAAAGTCCAAGTCCAAAGTCTCATCTGAGAGAAGGCAAGTCCCTTCTGCCTATGAGCTTGTAAAATCAAAAGCAAGTTAGTTACTTCCCAGATACATATGGGGTACAGGCATTGGGTAAATACACCCGTTCCAAATGTGAGAAATTGGCCAAAATGAAGGCGCTACAGGCCCCGTGCAAGTCTGAAATCCAGCAGGGCAGTCAAATCTTACACCTCTAAAATGATCTCCTTTGACTCCATGTCTCACATCCAGGTCATGCTGATGTAAAAGGTGGGCTTCTACAGCCTTGGGCAGCTCTGGCCCTGTGGCTCTGCAGGGTACAGCCTCTCACAGTTGTTTTCATGTGCTGGTGTTGAGTATCTGGCACTTTTCCAAGCACACAGTACGAGCTGTTGGTGGATCTACCATTCTGGGGTCTGGAGGATGGTGACCCTCTTCTCACAGTTCCACTAGGCAGTGCCCCAGTGGGGACTCTCTGTGGGTGCTCCAACCCCACATTTCCCTTCTACACTGCCCTAGCAGAGGTTCTCCATGAGAGCTCCACCCCTGCAGCAAACTTCTGCCTGGACCTCCAGGCATTTCCATGCATCCTCTGAAATCTAGGTGGAGGTTCCCAAACCTCAGTTCTTGACTTCTGTGCACCTACAGCCTAACACCACCTGTAAGCCACCAAAGCTTGGGGCATGCACCCTTTGAAGCAATGGCCTGAGCTGTATGTTGGCCCCTTTAGCCATGACTGAGACACTGGGCACCAAGTCCTGAGACTACACAAAGCAGTAAGGCCCTGTACCTGGCCCACAAAACCATTTTTCCCTCTTAGACCTCCAGGCCTGTAATGGGAGGGGCTGTTGTGAAGGTCTCTGAGATGCCCTAGAGACATTTTCCCCATTGTCTTGGGGATTAATGTTTGGCTCCTCATTACTTATGCAAGTTTCTGCAGCCAACTTGAATTTCTTCTCAGAAAATGGGTTTTTCTTTATAGCATTATCAGACTGCAAATTTTCCAAACTTTTATGCTCTGCTTCCTGTTTAAATATAAGTTTCAGTTCCAAAGTATCTCTTTGTGAATGCATAAAACTTAATGCTTTTTAGAGCCCCTAAATCACCTCTTGAATGCTTTGCTGCTTAGAAATTTCTTCCGCCAGATACCCTAAATTATCTCTCTCAAGTTCGAAGTTCCACAGATCTCTAGGGCAGGGGCAAAATGCTGCCAGTTTCTTTGCCAAAGCATAGCAACAGTCACCTTTATTCTCATTCCCAACAAGTTCCTCCTCTCTATCTGAGATCACCTCAGCCTGGACTTCATTGTCCATATCATTATCAGCATTTTGGTCAAAGCCATTCAACAAGTCGCTTGGAAATTTCAAACTTTCCCACATCTTCCTCTCTTCTTCTGAGCCCTCCAAACTCTTCTAACCTCTGCCTGATACGCAGTTCCAAAGTCACTTCCACATTTTCAAGTATCTTTATAGCAACACCCCACTCTGTGTGGTATCAATTTACTGTATTAGTCTGTTCTCATGCTGCTATAAGGACATACCCGAGACTGGGTAATTTATAAAGGAAAGAGGTTTAATTGACTCACAGTTCAGCACAGCCTCAGGAAACTTATGATCATGGCAGAAGGTGAAGGGGACGCAAAGCACCTTCTTCACAAGGCGGCAGGTAGAAGTGCTGAGCTAAGGGGAAGAGCCCCTTATAAAACCATCAGATCTTTCTAGAACTGTCTCATTATCACAGCAACAGCATGGGGGAAACTGCCCCCATGATTCAATTACTTCCACCTGTTCTCTCCCTTGACATGTGAGGATTATGGGGATTAGAATTCATAATGAGATTTGGGTGGGAACACAAAGCCTAACCATATCACTAAGAATTTATCCATTTCATTTATGTTATCTAATTTGTTGGCATAGCATTCTTTGTAGTACTCCCTTATAATCCTTTATTTCTGTGACATTGGTAGTAATGTCCCCTTATTAATTGCTGATTTTAGTAATTTGAATCTTCTTTTTTTCTTGGTTATTCTAGTAAAGGTTTGTCAATTATATTTTGTTTCTCTGTTCCTTCCCTACTGTTTTTTTTTTTTGTGTTAGATAGTTTTTTTGTGTTAGATATTTTCTAGTGTGCCATTTTAATTCACCTGTCACTTCTTTTAATTTTTTTTTAGTTATTTAATAGGCATTACAGTTAATACCTAAATGTTTAACAATATAATTCAGATAAATACCAATCTAATTTCCATAGTATATAAAAAGTTTACTCCTGTTTATCATTTCCTCTCTCCTCCTTTGTGTTGTTATTGCCATACAAATTACATGTGTATACGTTATGTGCCCTTCAACACTGATTTATAATTATTGATTTATGCAGATGTTTTTTAAATGAGAAGAGGAAAGAGTTATAACCCAAAATACATTTATGTTCTTATATATTAACCTATGTAGTTACCTTACCTATTCTTTTATTCATGTGCATTCAAGTTACTGTCTAGCATCCTTTTATTTAAGTGTGAGGGACTCACTTTAGTATTTCTTGTACTTGAGATGCGCCAGCAACACGTTTTCTCTGTTTTTGTTTATATGGGAATGTGCTAATTTCGCCTTCATTTTTGAAGGAGAGTTTTGCTGGACATAGACTTTCTGGTTAATAATATTTTTCATTTAGCACTTTGAATATGTCTTTCCACTGTTCTGGCCTCCGTGGTTTCTTTTTTTTTTTTTTTTTCCTTTTCTTTCTTTCTTTCTTTCTTTTCTTTTTTTTTTTTTTTTTTTTTTTTGAGACAGGATTTAGCTTTGTCACCCTGGCTGGAGTGCAGTGGCATAATCACAGCTCACTACAGCCTTGACTCTTGGGCTCAAACGACCCTCCCATCTCAGCCTCCTGAGTAGCTGGAACTACAGACATGTACCACCATGTCTAGCTAATTTTTTTCTATTTTTTGTAGAGACAGGGTCTCACTGTGTTGCCCAAGCTGGTCTCAAACTCCTAGGCTCAAGCATTCCTCCTGCCTCACCCTCCCAAAGCATTGGAATTATAGGCATGAGCCACTGTGCCTAGCCTCTATGTAGTTTCTGATTAGGAAATCAGCAGTTAATTTTATTTGAAATCCTTTGTATGTAATGATTTGCTTTGTTGCTGCTTTCATGTCACTCTTTGTCATTCACAGTTTGACTATGATGTGTTTAGGGCTGGATCTCTTTGCATTTATAGTGTACTTGGAATTCTCCGTGATTCTTAGATGTTCAGATTAGTGTTTTTCATTATGCATATATTGGTATTCTTTTTTTTTTTTTTTGAGATGGAGTTTCCCAGTTGTTGCCCAAGCTTGAGTGCAATGGCACGATCTTGACTCACTGCAACCTCCGCCTCCTGGGTTCAAGCATTTCTCCTGCCTCAGCTTCCCGTTAGCTGGGATTACAGGCGCCCACCACCACGCCCAGCTAATTTTTTGTACTTTTAGTAGAGACAGGGTTTCACCATGTTGGCCAGGCTGGTCTCGAGCTCCTGACCTCAGGTGATCCACCTGCCTCAACCTCCCAAAGTGCTGGGATTACAGGCATGAGCCACTCTGCCCAGCCGCATATGTTGGTATTCTTGATGATATACCCACAACGTCTCTGAGGGTCTGTTCATTTTTCTTCTTTTTTCTTCCTGTTCATCAGACCAGGTAGTCTTAGTTGGTCTCTTTTCATATTCACAAATTCTTCTGCCTAGTCAAATCTGTTGTTGAACTCCACTAGTGAAATTTTCATTTTAATAGTAATTTTGAACTCTAGAATTTGTATTTTTTCTTATAATTTTGTAATTTATATCATTTCATTGATATTCTGTTTGGTTAGACATCATTCTCATACTTTCTTTGATTCTTTAGACATAGTTTCCTTTAGCTGTCTGAACATATTTACAATAATTGATTTATACCCTTTGTCTAGTAAGTGTAATGTCTTTGTTTCCTTACAGACAGTCCCTGTTACTTGCTTTTCCCTTCGTATATAGGCCATATTTTCCTATTTCTTTGGATAAAAGGGTTTCCTATAAAGCTCTGTAACTGAGATACTGTGGAGGATGACATTAGTGAAAGTTGCCACACTGAAAACCTCAAAAAATACTCTGCCCCATAAAAGGAATGAGGAAACTGGCAAAGAATCAGAAGCAACTCTTTCAGAACTCTGGAAATTAACCAAAAGTTTATAGCAATTGGGGATGGTTTATTAAAGAAAAAATGACAGAATCTTGGTAAGAATAGCAAGCTTTCTGTTATTTTAACTTGCCCTATACCTATCCTCTCATCTGCAGCACAGCAGAATCCTTGAAAACCAACAGGCTTATAGCCAATGGTGGGGGCAGTAAGGGGTTGGAGCTCCTTCAAAAACTTACTGTCAGACAGTTGTCATTATTTGACTTCTCAGGTGGTTTCCTGGAAGACCCTACTTACAAGGCTGTTTTACTTGTCCTGACTCTAAGCTTACCCAGTGGGAAAAATCTTTTCTCAGGGAGCATTTGTCAAAATGGAATGATTATACATACAGCAAGTATTTAACCAGCCTTTAGCTGTGGATAACAATTGAGGCAAACAACAGGCAAATCTAAAGGTTAGAAGTAAAAGCTGGAGAATGCTATGTTGGTAAGGAGTCACATGCAAGTTGCAAGTACAAGGCTGTGCACATGCCCAGGAAGGACCTGGGAAGGTCCTATGTGTCCACCTCAGATGGACCTTGAGCCTCTGCACAAGCAGGAAGTGATAGCCAAGGTGGAGTTGTCCACTGCCTGACTTGAATGTTGAAGGCATGCCCTAACAAGCACATAGACCTTCCAGCAAAGACTAGGATAGTTACTGGTTTCAGGCATTTAAGGATATCTCAGTTCAATAATTAGACAACTAATAAGCTAACTCAGCAGAGACTTTAGTGACATATGTATGACAAAGATTTTACAGAATTAGTTCAAAAAAGCCATATAACAACAAACAGCAACAAAAACAAACTGTGGAGAAGACAAAATCTGATTTCCAGGGTTGCCTTATTAATTACTTAAAATGTCTCATTTTCAACATAAAATTGCCAGATATGCAAAGAAACAGGAAAATATGGTCTATACGTGAAGGGAAAAGCAAGTAACAGGAACTGTCCCTAAGGAAACAAAGACATTACACTTACAAGACAAAGAGTATAAATCAATTATTTAAAATATGTTCAGAGAACTAAAGGAAACTTTGTCTAAACAACCAAAGGAAAGCATGAGAATGATGTGTAACCAAACAGAATATCAATGAAGTAATAGAAATGATAAAATTATAAGAAAAATATATAAATTCTGGAGTTCAAAATTACAACAATTAAAATGAAAACTTCATGGTGGCATGCACCTGTAACCCAAGCTACTCAGGAGGTTGATGGCACCCATATGCTTTATTCTTCTTTTCAGTAGTGTCCTGGCCAGTGTAAGTCCTTCGATTTTTCATATTAATTTTAGGATCAACTTGTCAGGTTTACAAAAGGTCCATGGGAATTTTTATTTGGGGTTGCATTAAATCATTAGCTTAATTTTGAGAAAATTGGCACATTTTCCATTTTCAGTGTTCCTATCCATATAGTAGACTCTCACCTTATTTCAAATCTACAGTTATATGTTGCTTAGTGATGGGGATACATTCTGAGAAATGTTTCATTAGGCAATCTTGTCATTGTGCAAACTTCACAGAGTGCACTTACACAAACCTAGATGGTATAGTCTAGTGCATACCTAGGCTATATGGTATAGCCAATTGCTCCTAGTTTGTAAACCTGTATGGCATGTTACTGTTCTGAATATGGTAGACAATTATAATATGATGGCATTTGTGTATCTAAACATATCTAAACACAGAAAAGGCACAGTAAAAAATACTGTATTATAATCTCATGGGATTACTGTTGTATATGTGATCCCTCATTGACTGAAATGTTGTTTTGTGGTATGTGACTTTATGATTTTTGGTTTAGGCCTTGTATATATTTTCTTGATTTATTCCTTTACCTTATAGATTTTATTGCCGATGTAAATAGTATCATTAAATTAAAATTGTAATCTGTTTCTGGTATGTAGAAATAAATTTATCTCTGCATTTTTAAACATATTCAGCTACATTATATACTCTTATTTATAATAATTTATCTGTAGATTCTTTTAGACTTTTCTGTGTAGCTAAAATTATATAATCAAATTGTGTAATTTTGCTTTTTTCTTTGCAATTCTTATGCTCTTTATTTATTTATTTTGGTTACTGACTGGGACTCTTAATATAGTAGAAGCAATAATCGTAAGCACACCTGTCTGGATCCATGTTTATCAATTAATACCTTTTAAGAAGTGAACTTTTATGATTCATTTTTATGTGCCATATCTGTCACTCTGATAATGGAATTTGAGATATCCAAATATTTTTCCTCTTACTTCTTTTCTTTCTCTTTCTTTCTTTTTTTTTTTTTGAGACTCATTCTCACCCGGGATCTCATTCTTACCCAGGTGGGAGTGCAGTGGCATGATCATGGCTCACTGCAGCCTCAACCTCCCAGGCTCAGGCAGTCCTCCCACCTCAGCCTCCCGAGTAGCTAGGACTACAGGCACACACCACCACACCTGGCTATTTTTTTTGTTTTGTTTTTTTGTAGAGACAAGGTCTCACTATGTTGTGCAGGCTGGGGCTTGAACTCCTGGGCTCAAGCGATCCTCCCGTTTCAGCCTCTGAGTAGTTGGGACTACAAGCACATGCCACAATGCGTGGCTAATTAAAAAAAAAAGATTGTAAAGATGAGGTCTTCCTATGTTGTCCAGGCTGGTCTAAATCTCCTGGACTCAAGTGATGCTCCCACCTTAGCCTCCCCAAAATACTGGGATTACACGTATGAGCCACTGGCATCAGTCTGTTTTTGAGATACCATCTTTATATTTGTTTTTTATCGGCTTAACTATGTGTGCCTAGATCCCAGTCTCTCCTCTTCTAGGACTCTGTCACTGTGTGTGTGTGGTGTGTGTGTGTGTGTCTGTGTATGCAAATATATGTACGTGTGTGTTAGATTGTTTTGTGTCATCCCATAAATTCTGGATGCTCTGCTCATTTTTTCTTCAATGTTTTTTCTTTGTGTTCTTCAGATTGGATACTTTTCTTTATTTATTCTGATTTTTCTTTATTTTCTCCAGTTCTTTTTTTGCCTTCTTTAGTCTACTGTTAAGTCTCTCCTTTGAGGTTTCAGTTTTAGTTAGATTGTATTCTCCTGTTCCAGAATTTCTTTTTGTTTCTTTTTCCAGTTGGTATTTCTCTCAAGATTTATTATACCTTTATTTAGCCTATATTTGCTTTTTGTTCTTTGAATGTTTCCTGTAGGTCTTTGAATATACATACATATATATACATATATATGTGTGTATGTGTGTGTGTATATATATATTTTGAAACGGAGTCTCACTCTCTTGCCCAGACTGGAGTGCAGTGGCGTGATCTTGGCTCACTGGAAGCTCCACCTCCTGGGTTCACGCCATTCTTCTGCCTCAGTCTCCCGAGTAGCTGGGACTACAGGCGCCTGCCACCTCGCCTGGCTAATTTTTTGTATTTTTAGTAGAGACAGGGTTTCACCGTGTTAGCCAGGATGATCTCGATCTCCTGACCTCATGATCCGCCCGCCTCGGCCTCCCAAAGTGCTGGGATTACAGGCATGAGCCACCGCTCCTAGCCTGTCTTTGAATATATTTATTATAGCTCTTTTAAAATTTTTATATGCTTAATTGGCCATCTTGAAGTTGGCTTCAGTTGCCGAAGGGGTCACATTTTCTCATTTCTGTCTAGTAATTTTTTTTTTCTTTTTTTTTTTTTTTGAGACAGGCTCTCACTCTGTTGCCCAGGCTGGAGTACAGTGGTACAGTCATAGCTCACTGCAGCCTTGAACTCCTGGGCTAAGTGATCCTCCTGCATCAGCCTCCTGAGTAGGTGGAACTGCAGGTGCACACCACCACACCTGGCTAATTTTTGAACGTTTTGTAGAGATGGGGTTTCACTGTGTTGTCCAGGCTGGTCTTGAACTCCTGGCCTTAAGAGATACTCCCTCCTTGGCCTCCCTAAGCACTGGGATTACAGTTGTGAGCCACCACACCTGGCCTGTCTAGTAATTTTTGATTGTGTATTTGTCATTGTTACATGCTTTAGAAACTAGATTCTAATTACATTTTGCTGAAGAAGGTTTGTTTATGTTTTAGTAGGCGGTTTCATGGTTGATAACCTTGACATTGCATAAACTTGATTTTTCACTTTATTAAGATGGATTTGTAGAAATCCTAAGGTGTTTCCCAGTCCCCACTAATTTGACAGTACTCAGTCTTCAAATCTATTTTGCCTATAGATTTTGTAAGGGCTTCATTTTGGCTTGTCTACAATGCTTGTTAATGAGGTGTTAATAAAGTCTATTCACTTTGGTTGGTCCACATGACCAAATTCCCCCAACATTATTTAACTTCTATTATCTCCATTCTGTTCCCCATGCTATAATGCTATGCTATGTTTAAGCCTCATATAGTCTCTGTTATTGTGTCCCCAGTTCTAGTCCAAAGACTTCAAAGTCTTCCATGCAGTTTTCTAGTGCCCCACTCTTAAGTGTCCTGACTGCAGATTCTAGGCTTCACCAAACTCTTTATCTCTGAGTTCTCAGCCAATAGGGCCATTGTAGACTTAGTGGGTCACCTTGAAGAAATTATCCCCATGCAGAGAGCCCAGGACAGAGAGTAAGGGCTCTCTGTCTGGGAATAATTTCCTCTCTGTACCTGGAGATAACTGTGGGCTTAACCTCTTCAGATTCCCTCTAGGGATCTCAGTATTGCACTGCCTATTGTCCAGAACCTAAAAACAGTTATCTCATATATTTTGTCTAGTCTTAGGGTTGGTTGTCATGAAAGGGCTATCTGGTATGAGTTATTTCATCATAGCCAGAAGCAAAAATTCTCATCTTTGTTTCAACCTTAAAAAAAAATTCTTAACTTTGCAAAATACCTATTTCCTAGTGGAAAACAACCATTAAGATGATTAGCAAATGATTTAAAACTTGAATCTTACACACAACATATTTTGGTAGCAAATTTTATGGCTTAGATATACACATTGGTATTTGGCAAAAGAAATGTAAAACTTACTCTCATTTCTAGATGGCTTAATGGTACAAATAACTCCAGAGACCATGAATGGCTTGCGGCTAGCTTTACGAGAGCAGAAGGACTTTAAAATTACATGTGGGAAAGTTGATGCAGTAGACCTGAGAGAATATGTGGATATCTGCTGGGTAGATGCTGAAGAAAAAGGAAACAAAGGGTAGGAATTTTTAAATTCTAAAATATAATTGATTTGAAGGGAAGTGCAGGATTAAAACATCCTATTAATAAAATTAAATATTTTATGAACGAATCAATTTTTATACCATCAATTTAAATGCCTTTACTCAAATGAATGAATGCAATCTGTTTATCAAATATGTACCTAACTAACTTCATAAATGGTGGTGTGGTTTTTGGGCCAGGATGGTCTATTTGGGAGGGGCTTGATGATGAAACATCCATTGTGTAGCAGTGTGGGCTTGATGCCACAGCTGAGAAAGGCAAGACACTTTTTCTTTCAGATGGTACCTATTTTTGTCACATAAGTACAAGATTACCTTTGGAAGATATATACTGTATTATTTTGATTCACTATAAATACAAACAACTGAATTTAATAATATTTACATTAGAGGCCTTACAGATTATTACTGCCACTCCTTCCTCTCTTCAGTTACCCGTTTTCTTTCTTTTTTTGAGATTGGCTAAGGGGTCTGGAGCAAAGAAGGAAGAAGAGGGCTGAAGGATTCCAGAATAGTTTTTGAATTCATGAGGCAGCTTTTTTATTAGACTATCTAAGGTATTTTAAACTTCAGGTCTGAATTGGGCATATGAAAAAGGAGATATAATTTATTGATGAACAAAAAAAGATTACACAATCAAGAAATCTTGGTAAATGAATATGAACTACAGATTTAATTATTTTGTATATAATGGAGATATCTTCTTTTATATTTTTTCCCTCATTCCGTCTGTTCAAATCTAATAATTCATTTCAAAAAACACATTGGTGCCAATAATTCTATTGTATTATGTTTTATTTCATAGTGTTACCAGTTCAGTGGATGGAATATCATTACAAGGATTTCCAAGTGAAAAAATAAAACTGGAAGCAGATTTTGAAACTGATGAGAAGATTGTAAAGTGTACCGAGGTAGCTAAGAAAGAAGGTCCCTTTACATGCTGTGTTTCAGTATGATTTTTGTTCTTTGGAGATTGTGCATACTCAACCTCTAAATATTTATGCGTAGCTTATTATACTTTTTATGTTACACTTTGAGACATACACATTTCCACCCCAGACTTTTATACACCAGAATTGGATTTCCATAGGGTTAGTTCAGGCTATCAAATGGTGGTACTGCCTACCATCTGTGTTGGCAGCATTGCCGTCTTAGTACTGTAATATGTTACTTGACCATATTTTCATTTTCCTCAGATATTATGAAAAATAAGATATTGTCATTTATTTATAATCAGCATTCACATATGAAAGTTATTTTTTCATGCTTTAGTATTTTCTTTAAATTAGAGGATATGAAACTATAGACCCCCAACTCCTTAGTCTACCTCCTTATTCCACCTCATATTTATTTCTTATGCATTCTTTGTGATTTTATTACATGTGCAAAATAGAACCTATGGAGAATATAGGCACAATGGAACATGATTTGTTTTATCTTAACTTCATATAGGTGTTCTTTACAGGATAGACTCATACTGATTTAACAAGGCTTTCCTTGCTACAAATTAACTTCAGGCAAAAATTGCTGAGACGTTTCCATATTTACCATAACTTTTTTTTTTTTTTTTTTTTTTTTTTGAGACGGAGTCTTGCTCTGCCGCCCAGGCTGGAGTGCAGTGGCCGGGTCTCAGCTCACTGCAAGCTCCGCCTCCTGGGTTTACGCCATTCTCCTGCCTCAGCCTCCCAAGCAGCTGGGACTACAGGCGCCTGCCATGTCGCCCGGCTAGTTTTTTTTTTTGTATTTTTTAGTAGAGACGGGGTTTCACCATGTTAGCCAGGATGGTCTCGATCTCCTGACTTTTGGTTTTATGTTTTTACTTATAGTACAGATCAAGCTATTGATATTGAATTCTCACAACTAATGATTTTCATGGTACTTTACATTGGAATTTAAACTTGAATTGAAAGCAGCAATTGTTGCATTTTAAAGTTACTTTTAATTTTAATCATGACTTGTTGCCTAATTAAATACATTTCAGGTGTTCTGCTTTCTAAAGGACCAGGATTTATCTATTTTATCAACTTGTTACCAGTTTGCAAAAGAAATAGCCATGGCTTGTAGTGCTGCCCTGTGCCCTCACCTGAAAACTCTAAAGAGTAATGGGATGAATAAAATTGGACTCAGAGTTTCCACTGACACTGATATGGTGAGGCCTGTTTTTGTGATGTATTTTTGAAATGAATGTATTGCATATTAAAATAGTCAAGTTTTTCTTCACCTTTTGAGATGAAAGAGAATGAAAATTTGTTGAGCATCAAATGTGTGCTACACACTTCACATATATTATCTGTATTAATCTCCACAACAGGGGTCAGCAAGCTTTTTTCGTAAAAGGACAGACTAACTATTTTGGACATTGTAGGCAGTATGGTTTCTTTCACAACTACTCAACACTACCGTTATATTGGGAAAGCAGCCATTCACAGTATGTAAACAAATAAGTGTGGCTATGTTCCAGTGAAATTTTGTTTACCCAGTGGGGCCAAGTTTGGCCTGTAGGCCATAGTTTACTGAACCCTTCTCCATGACTACTCTGCCTTTTATAGGTAGGCTTTAAAATTTACTTATTCTGACTAGATTCTATATGTACATGATTTAAATCTTAAAAGTCTAAAAGTGTATATATAACAGGACCACCTCACCGAATATTTGCAGACAGCAGCATTCACACTGTATTCTGTGTAACTGGTGGACTCGAGATAATAACTCCAAACTACAATGTAAATGGTTCCCAGTAGAGTTGTATAAGGCAACAGCCTTGGAAATATCTTTCCTACTGTTGACATCCAACCCATCAGTTCACCTCCATACTTTTCTTTATCCTCCCTCTCCAGCCAAGCAATCAGTGTTACTCATTTCTTATGTATTCTTTGTGATTTTATGCATGTACAAGCAAATAAGTGTGTGTCCTCCTTTTTCATCTCCCCCTCTTACAGATTTTTTACCTTCTTTAATATATCTTAAAGATATTAATACTAGTATACATTCTTTTTAACAGTGGCATAGTAGTTGATTATATAAATGTACCATAATTTATCTAACTCGTTATTCATGCATATTTGATATATGTTGATAGACATTCAGGTTGTCCACAATATTTTGCTTTTACATAGTATATCTATAAGAAAAATTCTGAGTAGAATTTCCAGGCCTGAGTATATACTCAATAGATGTTACCATATTATCCCATATAGAAGTTATGTCAATTTATATTTATTTCCTCCAGCAATTTGTGAGAGCTCTTTCCCCTACATCCTTTTTTTGAGACAGAGTCTCATTCTGCCACCCAGGCTAGAGTGCAGTGGCATGATTTTGGCTCACTGCAGCCTCTACCCCCTGGGTTCCAGCAGTTCTCCTGCCTCAGCCTTCCAAGTAGCTGGGACTACAGGCATGTGCCACCACACCTTGCTAATATTTGTATTTTTAGCAGACATGGGGTTTCACCATGTTGGCTGGACCAGTCTTGAACTCTTGACCTCACGTGATCCACCCACCTTGGCCTCCCAAAGTGCTGGGATTATAGATGTGAGCCACTGCACCTGGCCTCCCCCACATCCTTATCAAAGAAGTATATAATCAAACTTTTGAACTTGGACAATTTGATAGGTAAAAAATAATACTGCATTATTATTAATATTATTACTTTTTAAAGAGATGGGGTCTCACTGTGTTTCCCAGGCTGGTCTTGAACTCCTGGGCTCAAGCAATTCTCCTGCCTCGGCCTCCCAAAGTGTTGGGATTATAGGTGTGAGCCACCACGCCTGGCCCCCAGTGTTATTTTAATGCATATTTCTCTTAACAAGTAGTGATGATCATCTTGCATGTAAAAACAATTGGTTTTTCTTTCAACTTTCAGTTCAAATCTGTTAGGAAAATATTTCTAATTTTTTAGGAATAGGAATATTTATTTTCCTAACAGATTTGAACTGAAAGTTCTCTTTCTGACATCCAGGGTAACTCTTTCCAACATCCAATATAGATTTTCAAATCAGAGACTTCATTAGAATAGTTAATCTAAACATGGGTGAGTTCATATGCTGAAGGTTTGCTTTTCTTCAGCCAGGATATTGTTTTACTTATAGTTCTCATTGGAAAAGGGGTTTTGTTTTTATCTCACTATTAAAAGCCCTCTTTTCAAGGAAGCACCCACTATATTTCAGTAAGCACTGTAAATTTTTTTTTAGCCAAATGAATTAAAATGTAATTTGCACCAACATTAGAGTCTAATATTAAATATTATTGCAATAACAAATTTGAAATTTAAGTATTTTTAATACCATGGGGTTTTTAATTTAAGTAGTGTCGGCAGTTATTCAAAGCTTAATCCCTCTAATTTGTTTATGTGTTCATTTAGAGGAAACATAAAGTATGACATAGTGGAATTTTATCTTTGTGATATATGGGGAGGGACAATTATAATTTATGTAGTAGAGAGATAAAAGATACAGGAGAATGTAGAATTTTTAAAATAAATATATCAATATTTTATTTAACATGCTTGAACTGATATTTTAAAATATTTCACTTATTTTATATTCACATTCTGAGCTAGACAAGATTGCTCATTTTCTTATCAAGATGTTTTTTTTTTCCAGGTTGAATTTCAGGCAGGATCTGAAGGCCAACTTCTGCCTCAGCATTATCTCAATGATCTTGATAGTGCTCTGATACCTGTGATCCATGGTGGGACCTCCAACTCTAGTTTACCATTAGAAATAGAATTAGTGTTTTTCATTATAGAACATCTTTTTTAGTGAAAGAATGTGCCATATTACATATTGCAACCTGATTTGTTAAAACTAACTCCAGCACTAAAGCTGAAATGCCACAAACACTAAAAGTATAAATATGTCTGATTTTTGAAACACATAAGCTTTGCTCTTTAGGCAGGAATGATCTTTTCAAATCATTAGCACAATATTTAAATATCTAAAAATTTAAGAGATCCATACTTTTTGAAGCTTTACAATTAATTTAAGTACTAAAAAGACAAAGAGATCTTCTAAGAAATTTGTAGCATTTACTGTGTTATTTAAATGCTAAGCCAAAGTATCTGCACTTAGGTATACCTCTTTATGCCAATAATGATTTTAATGAGGCTCTTTTCAGATGTAACCTTATGAAGGAAATATCTGTTTTGTGTATATGCCAGTTAGAATACTGGTTTCTAAAGTCTGTCAAAATTGTATTTCAGTGGCACAAAAACCAGTTTCGAGATCTTAGACTTATAATTCTTTGAATAAAGCTGATAACTTATTTGTATAATTGGAGTGGAGACCTACCTCCATAATTAGATAAACTCTTTTTTGGATTAAAATCAGAATTTTGCCTTTTTTCTTCTCAAATTATTATATATGTATGTATTATATATCCATATATATAGTTTTTCCTGATTAAATGGATATTAAAATAATTGTGGGTGCTTCAGGACTTTTTGCTTCTATATTTAAGTATATTGTTTTTATAGCAAGAACATATTCTGAATGTGTTTTATAAATCTTTAATAATTTATATATAGGTAATATTTTTGTATCACAGTGCATTATTTTTTTCCTCCTTTCCTTCCAAAGTATACCACTGTATTTACCACTTCTAAGAGTGACTGACGACAGGCCAGATGACCCTTGAAGTAGTCATTAAGCAATAAATGAACCCTGAAACAGGTTTTTTTACTTCCACTTTAATCCTTAGAAATTTCTTGGCAACTCAGCATATTTTCACTGACACCAATGTATAAGTATAAATTTAAATAAACTAATTACTTTTGCATATTTTAAATTCTTTATATGGTAGTTATTTTTTATAACAGGATATTAACATAAGTTAAATCCTATGTATTTGAAATTGTTACAGAGCTTTCCTCTTCAAACATCAAAAAAGTGGGGGGCATACTGTAGTCCTGTCATTTGTGTAAAAAATTTAAGTATTATTTTGATACTTTAAACATTCTTATGTGTAATATGTTTTTGTATCAAAAACACTCATATATTTCAAGAAAAATAAATTATGTTAAATAGCCCTGTTTTAAGAAAAATATTTATGAAGCATCTCAACTTGAAGATCAAGTCAAAGTTATAACTCAGGATCTGAGGTCTCAAGCTAGGAGAGACTGAGAATTTTAATCAGTTTGGGCATATAGCTTGGACTGAATCACATCTGTAGTACTAGCCAAAGACAATTTGGAGGAGAATATCAGCCTTCTGGAAGTAGCTACTTCATGAACAATGTCAAGTGTTGCAGATATTCACTAAAATGGCAACCTGTTATAATTTGTGAAATGTATTGAAATGGCGTAAGATGAAAACAATTGCATATCAAACCCAATTTATGTTTTCTTAATATAGTGTGTGTATTCTGCCGTGTAAGTAACTGCACAGTCTTAAAATAACCAAATGGTAGAGGGCTGTTCCATGATGGAATAGCTTTGGATTTGTTTTCTTAAAATCTCTACATTCAATAAAAATTGGAATTATGTGCCTGAAGTTTGGAGGCACATTTTGAAGTATTCTTTGTAGATATATAGTATGTTTCTGAATGTTACTTATTTGGTCATTGGTACGTAATTTGAAATTTTAATTTTTTAAGAGTGAAGAAATAGAATAGTTCTTTGTACTCAGTCTGCAATGATCTATTTTTGGCTTATGTCTTTTAATACTACTCTCTTTCTCTGAATTTTGAAATATGAAGTAAAATCTAGCCCATCTGTTTTATGCAGCTGTTCAACAAACTTTGTGTGTTTTTATACTTGCTACATGCAGAGCACTTTACCAGGTTTCTAAGCAAAAATTTCTAAAAATGATTAATTGTTCTGACAGAATTAGACATAGTTCTTTATCAACATTTATGGATTCCATGCCACAAGTAGTATGCGCTTAAGTGCAGAGTATGACAACAGAAGGAGTAGGATTTGGCCATGTAGGAACAAAGATTCAATTGTGGGAAACTTCCTGTTTCTGAAAATTGCATGCTTGGATATTTACATCATGTTCCTGTTGAAAACAATTCCTGATTAAAATACAAGAATAATCTTGCCGGGCGCGGTGGCTCAAGCCTGTAATCCCAGCACTTTGGGAGGCCGAGATGGGCGGATCACGAGGTCAGGAGATCGAGACCATCCTGGCTAACACGGTGAAACCCCGTCTCTACTAAAAATACAAAAAAAAACCCTAGCCGGGCGAGGTGGCGGGCGCCTGTAGTCCCAGCTACTCCGGAGGCTGAGGCAGGAGAATGGCGTAAAACCCGGGAGGCGGAGCTTGCAGTGAGCTGAGATCCGGCCACTGCACTCCAGCCTGGGCGACAGAGCAAGACTCCCGTCTCAAAAAAAAAAAAAAAAGAATAATCTTAAAACATCAAAGAGATTTTCCAGACAGTAAGGAATGCCTAGTCCAAAAGTAAAGAGAATAAGAGAAGCGAGCATGGACCCTTACTCTGACAACCTTATGAGTGAGGGGGACAGAAATTAAAGTTCAGGGCCCATATAAGGTGATGTACCTAACAGGAGACCCTCCACACAATAGGCTGAGATCCCCAAATAGTTTCACCTTTAGGATGATAATGAATCAGAGGTGGAAGAATCAATGTAAAAGAACAGGCAAGTTTAGAATTGCCCCAATGATCTAAAGAATCTTAAGCACTGAACTTCCTTTAAGTGTTCCCACACTAGTAATGCCTCCAGGTGACAGAGAAAGTAAAATGTAAATACTTTCCATGGAAAAGTAATTTCACTGTAGTCCTCAAATTACTTTTCAAATATGTCTAGTAACACATAGTAAAAAAATAAGTAGTCATATAAGGAAACTAGATTCCAGAGGCAAGAATTACTTGAAGCAATGAAAACAAACTCACAGATGTAGGTATTAGATTTGTTTTCTTTGCTTAAGAAAATAAAGTCAGGTGTGAATGTACTTGCAGGAAATGGGAAACTATACTATAAAAAGTTGTGGAGCTAATCTGGAAAAGAACTGAATATAAACATTTCAAGAATATACATTAAAAACTGCACTTTAAAACTCAGTAAATAGATGTAATAGAACAGCCAATCAGGGGTAATTTATAAACTGGAAGATAACTCAGGAGAAACTATTCACAGAGCAACATGGGAGAAACAGCTGGAAAAAACCAGAAGACCCGTAGAGAATACAGTGAAAATTTTAATGTGCTTCATTAGCTGTGAGAGGAGAGGTGAGAATAGGACAGAGAAAATACTTAGATAGAATGCAGAATTTTAAAAACTGATGAAAGACATGGCCCCACACATTGTAGAAGCCAGACAAATCCCAAACAGAATAAACTAGAAAATCCACACATAGACACATAACAGGGCCAGGTGCAGTGGCTCACACTGAGCTCGGGTTGAGACCAGAGTGAGCAACACAGGGAGACACTGTCTTTACAAAATAAAATAATTTTAAAAAATAGCCAGGTGTGGTGGCTATACCTGTGGTACCAGCTTCATGGGGGCTGAGGTGGGAGGATCACTTGAGCCCAAAAGGTTGAGGCTTCAGTGAGCTGTGATCGTGCAACAGAGCAAAACCTTGTCTCAAAAAAACAAATAAATAAAAAGGAAAAAGAAAAAAGACATTTAACAGGACAGCTGGAAATGCTAGCTGACAGAGAAAAAGAGTCCAAGAAGCAATTTGCTCTTTCTAGTCAGAGGACCAGAAAGGAGGTTGGAGGCTATGGGACAAAACCGTTTTGAATTTAATTGTACTATTCTAAGCCTCAGGAAAGATGCAGTAAGACCCACCTCCCCAACAGTAGACACCATGGGTAATGACTTGGTACCTTCTGGACTTTCCTTGCTCTACATCAGTCCCGCAGCAGTAAAGAGGTATCTTCTCTTACCCCTGGTGCACTAGCGGCAGACATTGTAGGGCAGAACACTGGCAATGGTGTGGGGAGGCTAAAGCCCTGACTTTCTAGCCAGAAACCAAGAATGGGGTTCTAGAAACCAGAGTATAGGTAAGATCACAAATAGGAGGGAACTAAAGGAAAGGAACCCTTAAAACTGTGAATAAAGTCCTGGGATCATCTCCCAAGCTGTGTATTTGTGAAACTCACCAGAAGCAAGGTGAGCAAAGGTTCTGAACCCTGAATTACAGTGTAGACCACTGTCCAGGTTTCAGATTAGCCACCAGATGGTGCACAATTGGGGCAAAGAACAGCTTAACAAAGGCAGTGAAAACTAACATTGGAACCACAGCCACCAAAAAAATGGCCAGGATGTGTGCTTTGAAACTTAACTGGATTGATGGTCTGTTAAAACAAAAAAACAAAACAAAAACATTCTTACGAAGATTTAAACAGGATAGAGAATATCATAATATTCCAAATATATCCCAGAAACAATCCAAAATTACTTGGCAAAGAACTAGTGAAACCTAAGCAACTCTCCAGGGAAAAGACAATGAACAAGAGCCAACTCTAAGGTTACCCAAATGTCAGAATTATCAGAAAAAGACTTAAACTAGTTATTTTATTTTTTATTTTATTTATTTTTGAGACAGTCTCTATCACCCAGGCTGGAGTACAGTGTGGCATACTCTTGGCTCACTGCATCCACCACCCCCAGGGTGCAAGTGATTCTCCTGCCTCAGCCTCCTGAGTAGCTGGGACTACAGGTGTGTACCACGATGCCCAGATAATTTTTTTGTATTTTTAGTAGAGACTTGAGTTTCACCCTGTTGGCCAGGCTGGTCTCAAACTCCTGACCTCAAGTAATCTGCCTGCCTGGGCCTCCCAAAGTGCTGGGATTACAGGCATGAGCCAGCACACCTGGCCGTTAAACTAGTTATTTTAATCATGCTACACAAAGTAAAGAAGACATTTCTCCAAAGGAAATATATAAAGTAAAGGTAAACACTGTTGAAATAAATGGAAAGCTAAAAGTCTCAGCATAGAAGCTATAAAAAGAATCAAGTGGAAATTGTAGAACTGAAAATACAATAACAAAATTTACTGGAAGGTCTCAACAACAGAATGAAGATGACTGAGGGAAGAGTCAGTAAATTTGAAGATACATGAGCAGAAATTACCCAGTCTGAATGACAAAGAGAAAAAAGTGAAAAAAATGAGAAGACCTTTGGGGATCTGTAGTACAATATCAAACGGTCTAATATTCATGTCTTAGGAGTCCAAAAAGAACAACTGGAAGAAAAAAATATCTGAAGAAATAATAGCTGAAAACTTCCAGACATTTGGCAAAAGACAAATATTTACATACATTTACATAGTATTCTATTTAAAGCAGGTCTACTGGCACAGCAAATCCCAAAAAGGAAAACTGCACCCAGGCACATCATAATCAAAGTGATGAAACCAAGTGTAAAGAAAATATTTTGAAAGCAACTGGCAGAAAACAATACTTTGTATATAGGAGAACCAAATATTTCAGTGATGGCAGATTTCTCATCAGAAACCATGGAGCAACATTTATAAAGTGCTTTGAAAAAGCAGCAAAACCATCAACACAGAATCCTTTATCCAGCAAATATATTCTTTAGGAAAGAAGATGAAATAAAGAGATTTTCTTTTTTCTTTCCCCCCCTTTTTTTTTCTTAATGAGATGGAGTCTTGCTCTGTTGCCCAGGCTAGAGTGCAGTGGTGCGATCTCAGCTCACTGCAACCTCCACCTCCTGGTTCAAGCAGTTCTCCTGTCTGAGCCTCCTGAGGAGTAGCTGGGATTACAGGTGCGTGGTACCACGCCTGGCTACTTTTTTTGTATTTGTAGTAGAGAGGAGTTTCACCATGTTGGTCAGGATGGTCTCGAACTCCTGACCTCAGGTGATCCACCTGCTTCGGCCTCCCAAAGTGCTGGGATTAGAGGCATGAGCCACCGTACCTGGCCGAAATAAAGACATTTTCAGAAGAAAGAAAGCTATAATAATTCATTGCTAGTAGTCCTCCTATAACAGAAATGCTAAAGGAAGTTCATGGGGAAGGAAAATGATTGCAAAGAAGGAAGAGCAACCAAAATGGCAAATCTCTGGATAAACCAAATAAATTTGTATGTTTGTTAAAATATATGTAACTGCTGAAACAAAAAATTTGTAACATCATCTGATGGGATTTTCAATGCATATAGATGTAATACAGATGAAAACTGCATGCTAACCAAGGGGACAGTAAAAGGACCTACATGGTAAGGTTTCTAAATTTCACTTAAAGTGGTAAAACATTCTAAGTAGGTTACAAAAAGTTTGGTATGTAATGATAATCTCTAGAGCAACCATTTTAAAAAACTATGCAAGGAGATATGTTTAAAAAGCCAACATATAAAGTGGAATTTGGAAAAATAATTAATTCAAAATAAAGTCAGCAAGGAAAACAAGTGTAAAGAAAATAAGGGACCAACAAGAAAAAAATGATAAAATGGTACACTTAAATCCAGCTGTATCAAAAATCACAGTAGGCCAGGTGTGGTGGCTAATGTCCATAATCCCAACACTTTAGGAGGCTGAAGCAGGAAGATTACTTGAGGCCAGGAGTTCAAGATCAGACTGGGCAATGTAGTGAGGCCCTGTATCTACATAAAATTTAAAATAAAAGAATTAGCCAACCATGGTAGTGCATGCCTATAGTCCTGGCTACTCAGGAGGCTGACGTGGGAGGATCATTAGAGTCCAGTAGTTTGAGACTGCAGTGAGCTGTGATCATACCACTGTACTCCAGCCTGGACCACTGAGCAAGATCCTGTCCCTAAAAATAAAAATAAAAAACAATTACATTAAATGTAAATGGTCTAAATATGGCAACTAAAACACATAGATTGGAATTTTTTTTTTTTTTTTGGATTGACTCTCACTCTGTCATGCAGGCTGGAGTGCAGTGGCATGATCCTGGCTCACTGCAACCTCCACCTCCCAGGTTCAAGTGATTCTCCTGCCTCAGCCTCCTGAGTAGCTGGAATTACAGGCATGTACCACCATGCCTGGCTAATTTTTTCTTTATTTTTATTAGAGATAGGGTTTCACCATTTTGCCCAGGCTGGTCTTGAACTCCTGTCCTCAACTGATCCGCCTGTCTTGGCCTCCTAAAGGACTGGAATTACAGGCATGAGCCACCGTGCTTGGCCAGATGGATTTTTTTTAAACCTAAATTATATGCTATCTGTACAAGCCACTTATGATACAGTGGTACATGCAGGGTAAAAAGTAAAAGGTTGGAAAAAGATATTCCATGCAAACACTAAAAAGAAGAAGAAAACGGGCTGGAGTGGTTATTTTGCTATCAAGACAAAGCAAACTTCAGAACAATGAATATTAACCATTTATTTATTTATTTATTTATTTATTTATTTATTTATTTATTTATTTATGAGACAGGGTCTCATTGTATTGCCCAGGCCTAGAGTGCAGTGGCTATTCACAGGCACAGTCATGGCACACTACAGCCCTTGAACTTAGGCTCTTAACCCATCCTCCTGCCTCAGCCTCCTAGGTAGCTGAGCCTCCAGGTGCGTGCCACTGTACCCAGTTCCCCTGTGATTTATGATTGCATTTCATAGACTAGATACCAAGCTCAGAGAGAGAGGGTAATCTGACCAAAGTCACACAGCTTAGAAACTAAATTGGAATTTAAGGGAAAACTTTCTAGCTATTAGGACTCTCTGAAAATGAGGTAAGCTGTATTCATGCAGTGCTTTGTTTTGATTTTGAGACAGAGTCTTGCTCTGTGGCCCAGGTGGAGTGCAGTGGTGTGATCATGGCTCACTGCAGCCTCGACTTCCTGGGCTCAAGCAGTCCTCCCACCTTAGCCTCCTGATTAGCTGAGACTACAGGCACATGCCAACACACCTGGCTCGTTTTTTATTTTTTTGTAGAGATGGGTCTCACTGTGTTGCCCAGGTTGGTCTCAAAGTCCTGGTCTCCTCCTGCCTCAGCCTCCCAAAGTGCTGGGATTACATGTGTGAGCCACCATGCCTCACCTTTATTGCTGTTTAGATGTCACCAAAAGCAGCCCCAGACTCAAACTGGGACCTGTGTCTCACATTCTAATTGTTATATTCTTTCCCCAGTGTAGCATGTACCCTTAACTTACAAAACCCTTGTTTTGTGCCAAAAAAGTAATTAGACTTATTTTTACCATAAAATTTCCAAACACTCAGAAGTAAAGGAAATAGTAGGATGAAAACCCAGCTTACAAAGTCCTCCAAGTCAACACTATCAAGATTTGCCTCTTTTGCTTCATCCATCCCTTAATTTCTTTGCTGGAGCATTTTAAAGCGAATATCAGACATATCCTTTCATGCCTCACACTTCAATATGCAGCTCTAAAAATAAGGACAGTGAAGAGGAATATCGTAAAATATATGAAAATATTGTGGTAATATTGTGACCAATATGTCATAAAAATTTAGTAAACTGATGCAGGAACAGAAAACCAAATACCACATGCTCTTATAAATGTGGGAGCTAAATGATGAGACACATGGACACAGATTGGGGAACACCACACTTGGACTTTTGGAGGGTGGAGGGTGGAAGGAGGTAGAGGATCAGGAGAAATAACGAATGGGTACTAGGATTAATACCTGGGTGATGAAATAATCTGTACAACAAACCCCTGTAACACAGTTTACCTATATAACAAACCTGCACTTGGACCCCTGAAGTTAAAAGTAAAAAAAAAAAAAAAAAAAAAACAACACCTGCACTTGGACCCCTGAAGTTAAAAGTTAATAAATAAATAAATAAATAAATAAAAAGATAGCTGAGCACAGTGGCTCATGCCTGTAATCCCAGCACTTTGGGAGGCCAAGGAGGGGTGGATCACTTGAGGTCAGAAGTTTGAGACCAGCCTGGCCAACATGGTGAAACCCTGTCTCTACTAAAAATACAAAAATTAGCCAGGCATGGTGGTGCGCGCCTGTAATCCCAGTTACTCAGGAGGCTGAGGCAGGAGAATCGCTTGAACCCAGGAGGTGGAGGTTGCAGTGAGCCGAGATCGTGCCACTGCACTCCAGCCTGGGACAACAGAGCGAGACTTCATCTAAAAAAAAGAAAAAAAAGTTTTTTAAAGAAGACTTGTACTGCAATCAATACCATCAAGAAAGTGAAAAGACAATCTGCACAATGGGAGAATATATTGCAAATATTTGCAAATTATCTGTTAAGGGACTTGTATTGAGACTATACAAAGAATTCTCACAATTGAAATGAGCACAGGATTTGAGAAGACATTTCTCCAAAGGAAATATATAAATGACTGATAAGCACCTGAAAATAGGCTCAACATTATTAGTAGGGAAATGCAAATCAAGATAATGATGTAGTACTTCCTATCTACTAGGATTATAATTAAAAAAACATAATAACAAGAAGTACTGGTGAGGACGGGGGGAAACTGGAATCTTCATACACTGCTGGTGGGAATGAAAGATGGTACAGCTGCTTTGCAGCTAGGTATGTACACAGATATGTACGCAGAAATGTGTTCATATACGTCCAAGCAAAACTTGTCGATAAATGTTCATAGCAGCATTATTCATAAAAGACAAAATGTGGAAACAACCCGAATGTCCATCAGCTGTTGAATGGACACACATAAAATGTGGTATATACAAACTGGAATTTATTCCAACATAAGAAGGAAGAAAATACTGATACATGCTAAAACATGGATGAATTTTGAAAACATGCCAAGTGAAAGAAGCCAGATACAAAGATCATACATACAGTCTCTGATTCTATTTACATCAAATGCCAGAATAGGCAAATTCATGAGACAGAAAGTAGATGAATTTTTGTCTGGGGGTAGGAAGAGGGTAAATGGAGAGTGGTTGCTTTAGAGTGATGAAAAGTATTTTATCTGAAAGGCTGGACAAGAATCGCTCCCCTTTGTATTATGTGTCAGGTGATAATAGTTATCCTAACTCTACCACTGGCAGATTGAGTTTTTTGGTCACAGAAGCCGAAAATGGCAGAGCTTTGTTGCTAATTCTGATCACTAGTTTGGCATCAGAAAGGAATGAGTTAAGGAGGGCTAGAAAGACAGTGGATGGGAGAACCCAGTTGCTGGGAGCGTTTTCTGAGTGAACACTGGTAGAGAGACAGAAGGGGAGAAGAAAACTTCAGGTTATCTGCTCGGTAACTTTGTACAAAAACTGTTTCTTGTTTTTTTTTTTGTTTGTTTGTTTGTTTGACAGAGTCTACCTCTATCGCCCAGGCTGGAGTGCAGTGGTGCGATCTCGGCTCACCTCCACCTCTCCGGTTCAAGCCATTCTTGTGCCTCAGCCTCTCTAGTAGCTGGGATTACAGGCGCGCGCCACCATGCCCGGATAATTTTTAAAATTTTCAGTAAGGACGGGTTTTCACCATGTTGGCCAGGATGGTCTCGAATTCCTGACCTCAAGTGATCCGCCCACCTCAGCCTCCCAAAGTGCTGGGAGTACTGGCGTAAGCCACCGTGCCCGGCCAGAAACACTGATTTTTATCAGTAATGATTCCACACCCTTTTAGTATATTACTAACATTTAAAAGAAAATATATCCAACTTTTGAAATTCGTGCTCCACTCCAGCAACTGCTTTCAATCGGAGTTCCATCCTCCGCCGCAGTATTCTCTAACGCAGCGTTATCTTCAGAGCTACCACCTGCTTCCGAAAGCTTTCGGAGGAGCGCTTCGCCAACACCTGCACGGCCAACCGCGAACGCCAGCCTCTGCGCCTGCGTGCCGCGGCTCCATTTGGTTCCGCTTCGCTGGCGCCCGCCTGGCTCTTCCCCTGCAGGAGGCCTGTGGTTTGTGGAGTCGAATTTCCCTGCCACCAGTGCCCGGTTAGCAGGGGCGCCAGCCGCCGGGCGCCTGCGCGGACGGCGGGCGTCATCACCATGGCAGCATCCGCTGGAGGCCCAGGTAAGCGCCAAGCACGCGGCCTCTGCCTGGAGCTGGGGCTCTTTGAGAGGCCCCGCCGGCGGCACCCTCCCTTTGTGCGCTCCCGCGGTCCTCCTTGCTTAGGGACCTGGGAGCGCGCCGCGCAGTACCGGGCGGCTGGGCTTGGAGCCCGCTCCGCACTCGGAGCGCGCCCCCGATCGCCTGGCGATGACCTTGGTTTGCCGGGTGGGCGTTAAGGGACAGGCGTTAGGGGAAGGTCGGAGAATGGCAGAGTCAGTGTGTTTTGAGGTCTTGGTTGGAAGGAAATGAATGTGACGTTTCCCTAATTCCTTAATTTCCGCAGACCGCATGGGGGCGGTCTGGGTCAGTCGGTTCCTCTTTGGAAACGGGGAGGCTTGAGAATGCGGACGGTGGGCCGGCCCGGCCCGGCGTAGTCCCGCTGCTGAGCGCGCGGCCTGGAAACCTGGCAGAGTGCGGCTCGCTTAAGTTTTCTCTTGGAATCAAGTGCTTCAACTTGCGGGACAATAGTTCCGCTCTTGAAGGTTACAGTATCTTTTCTGTAAGTTTAAGTAGTGGCATGAGACAACCTCAGTGACGCGTTCTTTCTTCAGTTTAGATTTTTTCCCTAATTGTAAAAATAATACACGCTTTCACCATTCTGACTAGCAGGCTGTATAAATACAGGTTTTCTTCTGAATCGAGGCACGGTTTACAGAATCTTGGAATAACATGTGTGTGTAAGAGAAAAATGTCCAGGTCCTGATAAATGTCATTATAGAACATTTATAAAGTATATTAGTATAGGGAAGTAGGAAAAAAAAAATTCCCCAAATGCTGATACCCACAGGCACCACTACTAACTTTTTGGTATTTTCTAACAACCCTGACTCTTAAAAATAGAGTTAAGGTCATGGTAAACATAATTTTTAAAATCCTGCCTCTTATACTATTCCATGTCACCAAGGTTTTTATAAACATAATTTTGAATGACTGAATTTACACAATTACATTGTATACAATACAGTTATATTGTAATTAACCAGTCTCCTAATGTTGAACGTTAATCAGTCGTTTCCTGTTTAGTTTTGTTAGAATTCATTCTGTAATAAACATTTTTGCATTGTTCTTCCTCAGTTATGTTTTTGGTTTGTTTTTATCCTGGATATGATTCTTGTAATTGAAATTACTGGATCAAAGTGATCAATGTGAACTTTTTTTTTCTCTTCTCTTTTTTCTCTTTTTTAAGACCTGTGCTAAACTTCCATAGAACATTTTCTTCAGAGTTTTCCATTTTTAACCCTTGGGCTCTTTACTTCTCAGTATAAATCCTTTTAATGCCTGCTTTTCCTAAGGATCCAAACAAATCTGGGACAAACCCACCCTCAGGACTTACACCATTCTCACTCACAGGCTGTATAAATCCAGGTTCTCTTCTGAATCCATACAAGGTTTACGGAATCTTGGGGGGGAAATGTGTGCACAAGTGAAAAACGTCCAATTCCTGACAAATGCCATTTTTAAAAAAACAAATTTTCGGGCTGGGCGCAATGACTCACGCCTGTAATCCCAGCACTTTGGGAGGCAGAGGCGGGCGGATCATGAGGTCAGGAGATCAAGACCATCCTGGCTAACACAGTGAAACCCCGTCTCTACTAAAAATACAAAATAATTAGCCGGGCGTAGTGGCGGGCGCCTGTAATCCCAGCTATTCGGGAGGCTGAGGCAGGAGAATGGCGTGAACCTGGGAGGCGGAGCTTGCAGTGAGTCGAGATCCCGCCACTGCACTCCAGCCTGGGCAACAGAGAGAGACTCTGTCTCAAAACAAAAACAAAAACAAAAACAAATTTTCTTCTCATTACCGAGTAACTGATAAAACTAATTCTTAACCAGATTCTTCTGTTATATGTCATTTTCCCCCCTTACTTAAAAAAAAATACATTCTCAACGTAAAAGAGTTAAAAAGGCACAATAGGATGTATAGTGAAAAGTTCCATCCTGGCCAGGCATGGTGGTTTACGCCTGTAATCTGAACACTTTGAAAGGCAGGAGGATCGCTTGAGCCCTGGAGTTTGGATCAGGCTGGGCAACACAGGGAGGACTTGTCTCTACAAAAAAATACAAATAAATTAGCCAGGTATGGTGGTGGCACATGCCTGTGGACCCAGCCACTCAGGAAGAGACTGAGGTGGGAGAATCGCTTGAGCCGGAGAGAGGCTGCAGTGAGCCAAGAACATGCCAGCCTGGGCAACAGAGCCAGAGCCTTAAAAAAAAAAAAACTAATAAATTTTTAAAAATCCTCACTGATGTATAATTTGCATACTATTAATATACAATTTACTCATTTAAAGAGTATAATTCCATGGTTTTAGCTTGTTTATTTAATTTTAGCTTATTCACAGACTTGTGCAACAATTGCCACAATTTTAAAACATCTTCACCTTACAAAAAGAAACACTTCCTCATCCCCCACCCTTTAAACCCAGAGCCACTATTCTTCTACTTTCTATCTCTTTGAATTTGCCTATTCTGGATGTTTCATATAAATGGAATCATCCAATATAGACCCTCTTATGTCTGGCTTCTTCTGCTTGTCATAGTGTTTTCAAGATTCATCCATCTTGTAGCATGTTTCAGTACTTCTTTCCTTTTTGTGGCCAGAAAAGGAATTGCATGAAACACCACATTTTATCCACTCATTAGTTGATGGACATTTGAGTTGTTTCCATCTTTTGGGTATAGTGAATAATGCTACTGTGAACATGTGTGTACAAGTGTTTGTGTGGACATATGGTACACTGTCTTTAATGGTAAGTCAATTCTGGTAGTCGCTTTTGGAAACTGGAAGGAACCTTAATGATTGTCTCTTCCAGGGATCAGCAAATAGCAAGCTTTCTTTTTTAATTTTATTTTTAATTGACAAATAATAACTGTATATTTGTGAGGTATAATGTGATGTTATGATACATGTATACATGTTAGAATGATTAAGTCAGGCTAATTAATATATCCATCACCTCATATACTTATCATTTCTTTGTAATGAGAGCATTTAAAATCTACTCATTTAGGAATTTCAAAATATATAATACACTATTATTAGTATTATTATTATTATTATCGAGACAGGGTCTCGCTCTGCCACCCAGGCTGGAGTGCAGTGGTGCAATCATGGCTCACTAGAGCCTTGACCTCCTGGGCTCAAGTGATCCTCCTGCCTCAGCCTCCTGAGTAGCAGGGACTACAGGCACACAGCACCATGACCGGGTTATTATTATTTTATTTAGTAGTAGAGACAAGGTCTTGCTTCATTGCCCAGGCTGGTCTCTAACTCCTGAGCTTAAGCAGTCCTTCCGCCTCGACCTCCGAAAGTGCTGGAGTTACAGTTGTGAGCCAGCATGCCCAGAGTTATTAACTATAGTCACCATGCTGTGCAATAGATCTTGGGAACTTAGTCCTCCTGTCTAACTAGAACTTTGTACCCTTTGACTGACATATTCCCCTCCCATCCAATTGCCCCAGCTGCATCCCTAGCCTCTGGTAACCACCACTCTACTTTCTACTCCTGTAAGCTCTACTTTTTGAAATTCCACATGTAAGACTATGCAGTGTTTTTCTTTCCATACCTGGCTTATTCATTTAGCATGCTGTCCTCCAGGTTTCTTCGTTTGTCACAGATGACAGAATTTTCTTCTTTTTTAAGGCTGAATAGTACTCCGTTGTGTATCTCTACCACATTTTCTTTATCCATGTACCCACTGATGGCTCTTAGCTTGTTTCCATATCTTGGTGGTCAGCAAACTTTTTCTGTAAAAAGCCAGATATAAAATTTTGGGCTTTGCAAGGCATACATTTCTGTTCCAACTAATCAACCCTGCTATGGTAACTGGAAAACAGCCACAGGTTGCACGGGAAAGGAGGTTGGGATAAATAGAGGAAGCACCGAGGTTTGGAGCAGCAACACTGTGATTCCATGTGATATTGTAGTGGTGGATACATGCCATTGTACAAGCATCCCTTGTTTTATTGTACTTCACTTTATTACACTTTGAAGATAATACTTTTTTTTCTTTTTTTTTTCTTTTTTACAAATTGAAGGTTTGTGGCAACCTTGTATTGAGCAAGTCTATTGGTGCCGTATTTTTCAATAGCATGTGTTCACTTTGTGTCTGTCACATTTTGGGAATTCTTGCAATATTTCAAATTTTAAAATTATTATATTTTAAAAATTATTATATTTATTATGGTGATCTGTGATCAGTGATCTTTAAATGCTACAATAATAATTGTTTTGGGGCACCACAGAGTCAAACTGAATCTGTAAATGTGGCGTGTGAGTCTTGCTGGCTTGGGCAGTGCATGCTGGCCGGCTTGGCGAGGATAAAAAATAAATACATAAATATGGTGTGTGTTCAGACTGCTTCGCCAGCCAGCCATATTCCTGTCTCTCTCCCTCTCCTAGGGTCTTACTATTTCCTGAGACACAACAGTATTGAAATTAGGCTGATTAATAACCATAGAATGGGCTCTAAGTGTTCACGTGAAAGGAAGAGTCACCTGTTTCTCACTTAAAATTGAAAGCTAGAGGGCTGGGCACAGTGGCTTATGCCTGTAATCCCAGCACTTTGGGAGGCTGAGGTCATCACATGAAGCCAGCAGTTCAAGACCAGCCTGGGCAACGTACCAAGACCTTGTCTCTACAAAAAATTTTAAAAATTAGCTGGCCGTGGTGGTATGCACCTGTAGTCCTAGCTACTTGGGATGCCGAGGCAGGAGGATCACTTGAGCCCATGAATTTCAGATTACAGTGAGCTATGATTGCACCACTACACTCCAGCCTGGGCAACAGAGTGAGACTTGTCTCTGAAAAAAAACAAAAACAAAATCAAAAGCTAGAAATGATTAAGCTTAGTGAGAAAAACATTTTGAAAGCTGAGAGAGGCCTCTTGTGCCAAACAGCTAAGTTGTCAATGCAAAGGAAAAGCTCTTGAAGAAAATTAGAAGTGCCACTCTATGGAAAACACAAATTATAAGAAAGCAAAACAGCCCTGTTGCTGATATGGAGAAAGTTTGAGTGGTCTGGATAGGTCAAACCAGCCACAACATTCCCGTAAGCCAAAGCCTAATCCAGAGTAAGACCCTAACTCTCTTCAATTCTGTGAAGACTGTGAGAAGTACAGAAGCTACAGAAGAAGAGCTGGAGATTCGCAGAGGTTGGTTCATGAGGTTTAAGGGGAAAAGCTGTTTCTACAACAAAAAATTTCAAGGTGAAGCAGCAGGTGCTGATAGGGAAGCTACAGCAAGTGATCCAGAAGATCTAGCTAAGATCATTAATGAAAGGAGCTATACTAACAGTAGATTTTCTTTCTTTCTTTCTTTCTTTTAAGACAGGGTCTCCTTCTGTAACACAGGCTGGAGTGCAGTGGCAAGATCATGGCTCATTGCAGCCTTGATCTCCTAAGGTCAATCGGTCCTCCCACCTCAGCCCCCCAAGTAGCTGGAACTATAGGCACACACCACTACCGCCTACTAATTTTTGTATTTTTTGTAGAGACAGGATTTCATCATGTTACCCCAGCTGGTCTCGAACTCCTGGGCTCAAGTGATCCTCCCACCTCAGCCTCCCAAAGTGCTGGGACTACAAGTGTGAGCCACTGTGCAGGGCCAACAATAGATTTTCAGTGTAAATAAAATAGCCTTCTATTGTAAGAAGATGCCATTAGAACTTTGATTGCCGGAGGGAAAAAGCCAATATTTGGCTTAAAAGCTTCAAAAGACAGGCTGACTTTCTTGTTAGGGCTAATGCAGCTGGTGACTTTAAGTGGAAGCCAGTGCTCATTTACTGTACTGAAAATCACAGGGTACTTAAGAATTATGCTACATCTACTTCTCTTCCTGTGCTCTAAAAATGTAACAACAAAGCCTGGATGACAGCACATCTGTTTATAGCATGATTTACAGAATATTTTAAGCCCACTGTGGAGACCCGCTGCTCAGGAAAAAAAAGATTTCTTTCAAGGTGTTACTGTTCATTGACGAGGCACCTGGTCACCCAAGAGCTCTGATGGAGATGTGCAAAGAGATTGATGTTGTTTTCCTGCATGCTTGCATCTATTCTGCAGCCCGTGGATCAAAGGGTAATCTTGATTTTCACATCTTATTATTTGAGAAATGTTTTGTAAATCAGTAGCTGCCATAGGTAGTGATTTCTCTGATGAATGTGGGCAAAGAATCATCATCCTAGATTCCATCAAGAAAATTAGTGATTAATGGGAGAAAGTAAATATATCAACATTAACAGGAGTTTGGAAGAAGTTGATTCCAACTCTCATGGGTGACTTTGAGGGAATCAAGACTTCAGTAGAGGATGTAACTGCAAATGTGATAGAAATAGCAAGAGAAGATGGGGCACAGTGGCTCACACCTGTAATCCCAGCACTTTGGGAGGCCGAGGCAGGTGGATCATGAGGTCAGGAAATGGAGACCATCCTGGCTAACGCAGTGAGACCCAGTCTCTACTAAAAATACAAAAAATTAGCCAGGCATGGTGGCAGGTGCCTGTAGTCCCAGCTACTCGGGAGGCTGAGGCAGGAGAATGGCGTGAACTCAGGAGGCGGAGCTTGCAGTGAGCTGAGATAGCACCACTGCACTCCAGCCTGGGCGAAAGAGCGAGACTGTGTCTCAAAAAAAAAAAAAAAAAAAAAAAAGAAATAACAAGAGAACTAGAATTAGAATGGAGCCTGAAGATGTGACTGTATTATTGCAATTTTATGATAAGACTTTAATGAACTAGGAGTTCCTTCTTATGTATGAGCGAAGACAGTAGTTTCTTGAGATGTAATCTACTTCTGGTGAAGATGCTGTGAACATTGTTGAAATGACCACAGATGATAAAGAATATTACATACATTTAGTTGTTAAAGCAGCAGCAGAGTCTGAGAGAATTGACTGTCATTTTGTAAGTTCTCCTGTGGGTAAAATACTATCAAACAGGACTGTGTGCTACAGAGAGATCTTTCATGAAAGGAAGAATCCACTGATGTCAATAGCTTCATTGTCTTATTTTAAGAAATTGTCACAGCCACCACAGCCTTCAGCAACCACCACCCTGATTGGTCAGTAGCCATCAACATTGAGGCAAGACCCTCCACCAGTCAAAAGATTACAGCTAGTGGAAGGCTCAGATGATTGTTACCACTTTTTAGCAATAAAGTGTTTTAAAATCAAGGTATGCACATTGTTTTTAGACATGATCCTATTGTACACCTAATAGGCTACAGTGTAACAGTGTAAACATAACTTTTATATGTACTGGGAAACTAAAAATTGTGTGACTTGCTTTATTGTGATACTCACTTTATTCCAGTGGCCCATAACTGAACCTGCTATCTCAGATGTACACCTAGACATCTGTCAAAACCTATAAAATGTATGACACCAAGAGTGAATTCTAATGTAAACTATGGACTTTAGTTAATAACAAAATGTCAGTATTGGCTCATCTATTCTAACAGACATACCACACTAATTTTTAAGATGTTAAAAATTGGAGATTTTTAAATAAAAGCAATTTTGTAATTACCAAAAAAACAAAAACTGGGGAAATTGAGGGAAGAGTGGGGATGATATGGGAACTTTGCTCTTTTTGCTAATTTTTTTTAAAATTTTTTTGAGATGGAATCTTGCTTTGTCACCCAGGCTGGAGTGCAGTGGCATGATCTCAGCTCACTGCAACCTCTGCCTCCTGGATTTGAGCTATTATCCTGTCTCAGCCTCCTGAGTAGCTGGGACTACAGACATGAGCCACCACACCCTGCTAATTTGTGTATTTCTAGTAGAGGAGGGGTTTTACCACATTAGCCAGGCTGGTCTTGAACTCCTGACCTCAGATAATCTACCCACCTCGACCTACCAAAGTGCTGGGATTACAGGCATGAGCTACCATGCCCAGCCTAATTTTTTTCTGTAAATGAAAACTGCTTAAAAGGCCAGGCACGGTGGCTCATGCCTGTAATCTCAGCACTTTGGAAGACTGAGGTTGGCTGACTGCTTGAGGCCAGGAGTTTGAGACCAGCCTGGCCAACATGGTGAAACACCATTTCTACTAAAAATACAAAAAGTAGCCAATGTGATGGCTCATGCATGCCGGTAATCCCAGCTGCTCGGAAGGCTGAAGCACAAGAATCACTTGAACGCAGGAGGCGGAGATTGCAGTGAGCTGAGATCATCCCCCTGCACTCCAGCCTGAGTGACAGAGCAAGACTGTCTCAAAATAAATAGATAAATAAATAAATAAATAAACTGCTCAAAAACTCAATCTTAAAAAAGTTGCAATTATTTTTGCCTTTATCTTGGCCCTGTTTTCAGAGTTCCAGCCTGTTTAAATAATAATACTAAGACCCTAGATCATAGGTAATTGGATCCTCTTTTAAGTTTTAAGATATATACAGTTGTGGCTTTAATACAGACTAACAATTTCACTTAGTAAAAGGGTAAGGAAAACTTTTTACTTTAAATGTTTTCAAATTATAGAGTCCTGGTACTTTATTATCACTTTGTAGGTTGCCTTTATAAAAATTCTGAATGCAGTATGTGTAGTTGAAAAGTGCTGTGGAAATATCCAATATGAACCATTAACCAACATTTAGGTTTTTCTGGTAACAGCATGCTTATCAGATCTCTAAATCATTTGGTGTATCTCAAAACCTTCCTTTTTTTTTTTTTGAGACGGAGTCTTGCTTTGTCGCCCAGGCTGGAGTGCAGTGGCCGGATCTCAGCTCACTGCAAGCTCCTCCTCCCGGGTTTACGCCATTCTCTTGCCTCAGCCTCCCGAGTAGCTGGGACTACAGGCGTCCGCCACCTGGCCCGGCTAGTTTTTTGTATTTTTTTAGTAGAGACGGGGTTTCACCGTGTTAGCCAGGATGGTGTCGATCTCCTGACCTCGTGATCCGCCCGTCTCGGCCTCCCAAAGTGCTGGGAAAGCCTTCATTTTTAACAGCCACATTAGTCATATATTCTATCATGCATATGTACTGATTTAATTATTTTCCTATTGTCGGATATTTGTTATAGCCAATCAATAATGTGCCATCTAAGATGGCTACCTTAATATTTAAAGAATGATGGCCATGTGTTGCCATCTTAGTATGAAAGGTCTATGACTCTATTATATATGCCAAATAGGGCCATGTGTTTTGAGTGGGAGACTGCTTTGGGGATAGTGAATCCTCCACCTAACGCTCCTTTTTTTTTAAAATTCTGCAGCCCAGTATTAGAAGTGATTGCTAAGTCCCTCGTATGTTAGTTAGAATTTGTCTTTATATGCCCCTCCATTCTCTGATCAAATTTTACTTTTTCTCAATATCTTATCAGCAGTTTCTGATAGGTTTTAGGTTTTTGGTTTTTTGAAGGGTTTTTAAAGAAGATGTTAGCTCACGTCTTTTATTAACTCATACACAATTACTTGTCTTCTGGTTTGTTGAAGCAGTAAGTCAGACAACATTTGCCACGATAATGTCTGTCAAAGTAGCTTGCCATAAACACTCCAGCACCATCTGAATGACACTCTCGACAAAGGTGACTAAGTTTGCCATTCTCATCTACCTTATAGTATTTCAGGACAGCCAGCTTCACCTTCTTTCTCTTGTGTTTATTATTCTTGGGAGTGGTGTAAGACTTCTTCCTTTTCTTAGCACCACCACAAAGTCTCAACCCAAGATAAAGAGTAGACTCCTTTTGAATGTTGTAGTCAGACAGAGTACGTCCATCTTCCAGTGGCTTGCCAGCAAGGACCCGGCTTTGTGGATCAGGAGGAATTCCTGGATTTTGGCCTTTACCTTTTCTATTGTGTCCGAGGGTTCAACCTTGAGGGTGGTGGTCTTCCCGGGAAGGGTTTTTACGAAATCTGTGTTTTGGTGGCAGCTCCACCACAGATGGCAGATGGGAAAAAGACAAAGAAAAAAAGAAGAAGCGGTTTCAGATTTTTAACTGTTGTTAGGCAGAGTTAACAAACGAGTAATTAACAGAGGAAAGAATCTCATGCTTGGGGACTTTGCAGCCACTTGCTAGGCTCTTAATATAATGTTCGAAGCATGAACAAGGATTAGGGAGGTAAAATTATGGACACCTTTTGTTCAGCATTTTCTTCCTGTATGTTATGATATAGTATGGAGTGGATCTGGGTTCAGATATTTTTGCTACCACTTATCTTAGTCTTTGTTAACTCACAAATTTTAATGCTTAATCAAGAGAAAATATGTTATACCAAAAAGTAGTTGAAGGATATGAGAATTAGGTATATTGCACATGCTAGATAAACTTATGAATCCTAATTCAAGAGATTACTTGCTCACTCATATAGATGTTGCTGAGAATAATCTGAAGGTAGATATGCAGTAAAATATCCAATTTAAATATTAAATTGTTAATACAAATGTAGAATGGGGCTTCGGGTAGAAAAAACAAGTGTGTAAAACTTAGAATTTTAAATATAGCTTTGGCTTTACCTCAGTTGTCCTTATATTTCTGGGACCAGGATTGTAGAGAACATCATATGTAATTTCCAGCTTTTAAATATATGCTTGAGTTTTAGTTTCTTCCTACATTCTTATGCTTCTGATGTTCAGACTATCCTATGTCTACTAATTATAATATATAACATGTTTATATTATATACTTGCCACATCATAATACTTGTTCTCTATTTTTAAAATCTTATATTTTTCCCAGTCTAACTACTTTGTTATTATCCCTCAATATCTTGTCTGTGCTTTGTTAAATTTTTTTTTCACCCCATAACTCAGCAATCCCTTTCCCGGTCATATACCCAAAGGAAATGAAATCACCACTTTGTAAAGATATCTGCACCCCCATGTCCATTGCAGCATTATTTACAGTAGCCAGGATATGGAAACAACAAGTGTTTGTTGATAGATGAGTGAATAAATAAACTGTGGTACACAGATAAAATGGAATATTATTCAGTCCTAAAGAAGAATGAGAATTTGCCATTTTCCACAACATGGATGACACCGGAGGACATTATGCTAAGTAAAATAAGCCAGACACGGAAAGAAAAATAGTGCATGATCTCACTTATATGTGGAATTTAAAAAAATCAAATATAACAGAAATAGATGACAAAACAATGGCTACAGGGAGGGGAGATGCAGAGGAAATGGGGAGATGTAGGTCAGAGGATACAGAACAGATATATAAGATGAGCAAATTGCCTCTTTTTCCGGCTGGAACTGTGGAAGGTGTAGAAGACAAGAAGGTTCCTGCTGTGCCAGAAACCCTTAAGAAAAAGCAAAGGAATTTCGCAGAGCTGAAGATCAAGTGCCTGAGAAAGATGTTTGACCAAAAGATGCTTCGAAAGGCAAGGAGGAAGCTTATCTATGAAAAAGCAAAGCACTGTCACAAGGAATATAGGCAGATACACAGAACCGAAATTCAAATGGCAAGGATGGCAAGAAAAGCTGGCAACTTCTATATACCTGCAGAACCCAAATTGGCGTTTGTCCTCAGGATCAGAGGTATCAATGGTGTGAGCCCAAAGGTCCAAAAGGTGTTGCAGCTTCTTCGCCTTCATGAAATCTTCATCGGAACCTTTGTGAAGCTCAACAGGCTTCAGTTAACATGCTGAGGATTGTAGAACCGTATATTGCTTGGGGGTACCCCAATCTGAAGTCAGTGATCTACAAGCATGGTTATGGCAAAATCAATAAGAAGTGAATTGCTTTAACAGATAACACTTTGGTTGCTCGATCTATTGGTAAATACGGCATCATCTACATGGAGGATCTGATTCATGAGATCTATACTGTTGGAAAATACTTCAGAGAAGCAAATAACTTCCTGTGGCCCTTCAAATTATCTTATCCATGAGGTGGAATGGAGAAAAAGACCATCCATTTTTTAATTTAATTTAATTTTATTTTATTTTTGAGACAGAGTCTCGCCCTGTCATCTAGGCTGGAGTGCAGTGGCGTGATCTCAGCTCACTACAACCTCCGCATCCCATGTTCAAGTGATTCTCATGCCTCAGCCTGTGGAGTAACTGGGATTACAAGCGTGTGCCACCACACCTGGCTAATTCTTTTTTGTGTTTTTGTTAGAGATGGGGTTTCACTATGTTGGCCATGCTGATCTCGAACTCCTGACCTCAAGTAATCTGCCTGCCTCAGCCTCCCAAAATTCTGGGATTACAGGTGTGAGCCACTGTGCCTAGCTGAGAGACCACCCATTTTGTAGAAGGGAGAGATGCTGGCAGCAGGGAGGACCAGATCAACAGGCTTATTAGAAGAATGGACTAAGATGTCTACCATGATTATTTTTCTAAGTTGGTTGGTTAATAAACAGTACCTGCTCTCAAATTTAAAAAAAAAAAAAAAAGATGAACAAGTCAAGATCTAATGTGTAACATGAGGACTCCAGGTAATAAAATTGTACTGTATATAAGGGATTCATGTTAAATGAGATTTTAGCTGTTCTTGCCACACACAGAGAAAATAGATATGTGAGATGATGGATATGTTAACTTGCTTCATTATAGTAACCTTTTTACTATCTATCTATATCACATAACAGCATATGTGTATCTTAAATATATACAACAAAATTAATTTAAAAAATTTTGTCCTATAAAAAACAATATTAATTTACATGTAAAAACTGTTATTTTAGGATCTTGGAGTGAAAATATACTGGAGTATTTTCTGAGAAATAGCCAGATTACAGCAGAAGATGGCGCTGAGATCACCTGGTATCATGCAGCTAACCACAAGGCACAAATGAATGAGGCACTGAAAAGTAAGTTAGTACAGTTACTTGTAATTTACTTTGGATAATAGATTAATTCAACTCTTTTTTTGATATCTAGGTATATTTTCAGATACTAGAGACAGGTGATCCAAGTGTAAGTTCCAGGCTGACATGAGTATTTTATTTTTTTTATTATTTAATTATTATGTATTCATTTCTAGAGATATAGTCTCACTCTGTTGCCCAGGCTGGAATACAAAGGTGTAATCACAGCTCATTGCAGGCTCAAACTCCTGGGCTCAGGCAATCTGTGAGCCACCACACCAGGCTGAACATTTTTATACAGTGTTTCATTTTGTTTACAAAATGGACAAATTACATAATGGAAGAATTTTCTTATTTTCCAGAAGCAATTTGCCTGTTATGTGTGATTCGAAACTCTCATATATTATTATATTTTCTTATATATCTAGTGATTTGAGTAAAACTTTTAAGATCAGGACCATGTATCTTACATATTTTTATGTCTTTCGTCATGTATTAATGAGAAACCCACTCAATATTTGTTCAGTGGATGGATGAAGCCATTGTATACCAATTTATAATGAATAAATAATTGGGTAATATTGATGCCTAAGCTAGAAATCAAGCCTTTAGTTTACTGATTCAACCTGTAATCATTGTATGTATATCCCTTCATTATACAGATGAACATTATAGCAGTGTTTCTCGGCCTTTTCCTATAAAGTGCTCATGTTGGCTGCAGCCACAAAGGAGAATGAAAGCATATCACCACAGGGCTGGGGCAGAGCTTGCAGTACCTGGTCCAACAGGAAATTACCTTGAAGTTCCATATTTTATTGTAAAAATGTATGCATTTTTGCATCCTAATCCATTATATATCTGAGCTGCTTTTATTGTCAAAACACTGTTTTAAGTTGTATTTTTCTCCTCAAAAGGAAGAACTTTGTCTTGTTTCATATTGAATCCTTAATGCCTAAAACAGTGCATAGCATATAATAACTACACAATGATTATTTACTAAATGAATTTTGGCAAAATTGATGCCTCAGGAAATGGTTGATTAATGATTGCCAGGAACTGTAAGGAGTCAATGCTAATGAGTACAGGGTTTCTTTTTTGGATGATGAAATTTTTCTAGAATTAGAGAGTGGTAATAGTTGCATAACCTTCTGAATACACTAAATAAAAACCACTAAAGGGTTCACTTTAAAAGGGTGAATTTTATAGTATGTAAATTATGTCTCAGTTTTTAAAAATGAAAAAATGATAGGAAGAAATAAAACCATTATTCACAGACAATATGATTGTATATATAGAAAACAAAAAAGGTTCTGTAGATAAATGATCATAATAAATAGGTGAACTTAGAAAATCTCAGGATGTGATCAGGGGCTGCTGGCTCATGCCTGTAATCCCAGCACTTTGAGAAGCCAAGGTGGATGGATCATTTGACCCCAGGAGTTCAAGATCAACCTAGGCAACATAGTGAGACCCTGTCTTTACAAAAAATAGAAAAATTAGCCAGGCATGGTGGCATGTACCTGTAGTCACAGCTACTCAAGAAGCTGAGGCAGGAGGGTCGATTGAGCCCATGAGGTAGAGGCGGCAGTGAGCTGTGATCGCGCCATTGCACTCCGGCCTAGGTGACAGAGTGAGACCTTGTCTCAAAAAAAAAAAAAAAAAAAAATCTCAGGATTCAAGGTCAAAATAGAAAATAAATTCTGTTTAACAACTGAAAATCCAGAAATACAACTTAAAAAAAATTATACAATTTGTATAATAATAGTATATACAAAGCCCTTTTGCCGTCATAGCCTGGGAATGGTGAAAAGTTACTTTGGTCTGCTGAACAGGAGTTGATGAAGCAAGGCAAAGTCTGGCCATGGTCACAAGCTGGAGCTCCTGTGGGTAAGGCAACATATGCCTTGATATATAGACTTCCTCCTCTGGCTGTCCCTGTTATATGAGACTATTAGAACCATGCAGTCTCCCGAGCAGAAGTGTGCCCTCACTTTTAAAAGTGAGCTGTGGATGGGAGAGTAGGGAGAGGGGCTGGGCAGCTTCTATATCTTCTCTGTCTCCATGCCAGGTCTCCCTCTCTTGTTAGGACTGTTAATATTAGTCTATCCAACTGCTTATTGATGTTTCCACTTAGAGATCTCTCATGCGTCTCAGATTTATGTTATATGAATTGAGATTCTTGACTATATTTACTAACCTGCACTTCCTATGATCTTTCCTGTCTCAGGAAATGGCACCACAATCTACTTAAATGTTTCAACCAGAAATCTAGGAGTCATTTGTTCGCTCCTTTCTTTTTCTTTCTTTCTTTTTTTTTTTTTTTGAGACGGAGTCTCCCTCTGTCGCCCAGGCTGGAGTGCAGTGGTGCGATCTCCGCTCACTGCAAGCTCCGCCTCCCGGGTTCACGCCATTCTCCTGCCTCAGCCTCCCGAGTAGCTGGGACTACAGGAGCCCGCCACCTCGCCCGGCTAATTTTTTTTTTTTTTTTGGTATTTTTTAGTAGAGATGGGGTTTCACCGTGTTAGCCAGGATGGTCTCGATCTCCTGACCTTGTGATCCGCCCGTCTCGGCCTCCCAAAGTGCTGGGATTACAGGTGTGAGCCACTGCGCCCGGCCTTCGCTCCTTTCTTTATTGCAGTATCTAATATATCATCCAGTCATTATGATTCTATTCCAAAATACATTTTGAATTAGTCCACATCTCTCCATCTTTCTTATCATTATCCTAGAAGCCACCAGGATTTCTTGCTCGTACTGCTGTAGTTTCCCATCTTTCATGTAGGAGATCTTAGGAACATACTTTACATGGGCCCAGAGACTCCTCAATTTGCCCATTTACCGATTTTTTTTCTATCTATTGGAAATAATGGAATTAGCAAACTATTACTTTTTTTTTTTTTTTGAGTCTCAATCTGTCGCCAGGCTGGAGTGCAGTGGCGCTCTCTAGGCTCACTGCAACCTCCGCCTCCCGGGTTCCAGCCATCGTCCTGCCTCAGCCTCTGAGTAGCTGGGACTACAGGCGTGTGCCACCACGCCCAGTTAATTTTTGTATTTTTAGTAGAGATGGGGTTTCACCATGTTGTCCAGGGTGGTCTCCATCTCCGGATCTCGTGATCTGCCCGCCTTGGCCTCCCAAAGTGCTGGGATTAGACTATTACTCTTAAATGAAAGATTCCAAGCTTTCGTGCCCCTTCATAACCACATTGATAAAGGAAACCTACAACCCCCTTCCCCAACTTCATCCTGGGAAAATAATAAAAGACTAGATCATCTACCTTTCTGCAAATTCACTTGCCCTATTGTCCTTGCAGAGGTTTGGCCATAGGATAAAAGAACAACTTCTCTGTATCTGCCCTGCCCCTGGCGAGATAAGCCACACAAACATCAGGACTCAGTACTATTCACATGATTGAAGAATTCCACCTTTGGCAGAGGGCTGGAAGCTGTTTGGATAGTACCTGGACATTGCTTAGAATTGCATTTGATAGAGAATAAAAGGAGTATAAAACTCTTTGATTGGTCTTGGTGTTTTGGTGTTTATTTTGTTTTTTTTTGTTGTTGTTTAATTTTTGTAGAGTCTGGTCTCAAACTCCTGGCTTCAAGCAATCCTCCTGCCTCAGCCTCCCAAAGTGCTGGGATTCCAGATGTGAGCACCACACCCAGCCATTTTGTTATTTTATGCTTTGCCTCACTGTAATTAAAAGAGCCTAAATATGGTGTAGCTTAGAGAAGAGAGACACAGCAAACATCTGCTGAGTTCTTACTGCATCACCAGTCACCTTTTCTTTCTTCCTATAAGAACTTTTTTTTTTTTTTTGAGACATCTCGCACTGTCGCCTGGGCTGGAGGGCAATGGCGCGATCTCAGTTTAGTGCAGCCTCTGCCTCACAGATTCACATAATTCTTCTGCTTCAGCCTCCCAAGTAGCTGGGATTACAGGCTCACACCACTATACCCAGCTAATTTTTTGTATTTTTAGTAGAGACGAGTTTTCACTGTGTTGGCCAGGCTGGTCTCGAACTCCTGACCTCGTGATCCTCCCGCCTCAGCCTCCCAAGGTGCTGGGATTACAGGCGTGAGCCACCACACCCAGGCAAGAACTTTGCTTTTATTAAGGTATCCATTTCTGCTCCATACAAGCGTATGGAAACTGATTTCATTTGTAGCTCCAGGGGTGGATTACCATAAGTTAATCGGCACTTGAGGTTTTTCTGATGATTCATATTGTCCCCATGGTGGGCAAGTGATCAAACTGGGCTCAATTAGACTCAAGTAAAGTAATTATAATTACCAAAGAAGTTTTATATCTTAAAATTGAAATATGTGAACATGAAAATATGTAGCCCCAGTGGTTATTGGTAGCTGTCTTAAAATCATGAGATGAAATTGCCTTACGATGAAGATACCACCAATGACAGTGAAGAAAAGAGACATGAATATCACGATAACGTCACTGAGCTGCTGATTGTACCACACTTAAAGCTCACCTGACCCCTGGACTTTTAGTTATTTGAGATGATAAATCTGCTAGCTTGAATCCAAATTTCTCTTTATTTGCAGCCAGAAGCATCCAATAGATTTATGAGTCCATCCTAATTGGATAGATTATGTTCCCTGCTTCCACACTTGTCCCTGTCCAGTTTATTTTCCACCCAGCATCCGAAGGGGTGTATTTAGACATAAATCAAGCTTCTTTTTTTTTTTTTTTTTTTCTTTATTGGTCCAAATGTTGTTCTGTTTAAAATCTTTAATATAATTGCTAGATGGAAACATGTTTGGTTCTATTGCTCCGGTTTCCAAGAGGAGAGATTTTTTTCCCTAAAGGCTTTGACCTCTTGCCTCACTGTTCATTTCTGTCACAGAGGTGGAGAGACTGTTTTGGTTTGTAGTTCTTGGCAGGGTGGAGCTAATCTATCAAATGCCCTAGGCCAAGCGAGGTGGCTCATGCCTGTAATCCCAGCACTTTGGGAGGCCCAGACCAACCTGGCCAACATGGTGAAACCCCATCTCTACTAAAAATACAAAAATTAGCTGGGCATGGTGGTGCACACCTATAGTCCCAGCTACTTGGGAGGCTGAGGCGGGAGAATCACTTGAACCCAGGAAGCAGAGGTTGCAGTGAGCCAAGATCACACCACTGCACTCCAGCCTGGGTGACAGAGCGAGACTCCGTCTCAAAAAAAAAAAAAAAAAGTGCTGGACAAGGGAGTGAGCTCTTCTCTTCCACAGGGAAATAGCCATCTGGATATTTGTATTTGTTACAACTTTGCTTCGAAGGGACTATTCCAAGATTTGGACTAGAGGGTTACTGTGGCAGTTAGCAGGTAGCAGGTGCAGGCTCATTTAGCTCTCAACTAAGCTGTGTCCTCTGACCTAGCTTTAGAGGTAATACAAGTATACTTTGATCCACGTCTGCTTGACTTGGCTATTTTATTTCTCAAGATCCATTTGGAGACCAGGTGTTGTGGCTCATGCCTGTAATCCCAGCACTTTGGCAGGCCGAGGCAGGCCTCAAACCAGGAGTTTGAGACCAGCCTGGGCAACATGGAGAAACCCTGTCTCTACTAAAAATACAAAAATTAGCTGGACATGGTGGTGCATGCCTGTAATCCCAGCTACTCGGGAGGCTGAGGCAGGAGAATCGTTTGAACCTGGGAGACAGAGGCTGCAGTGAGCTGAGACTGTGCCACTGCACTCCAGCCTGGCGACAGAGCGAGACTCTGTCTGGAAAAAAATTAAAAAATTAAAAAATCCATTTGGAGAAAGGGGTGCTATTTATTGGCACCTTCAAACCACCTCAATAACCTGAAGGCCCTGCATAGACTGGCCTGTGTCTCCAAGTCCGCCTTCACAGTGTTTTCACATTCCTAGAAATTCCCACACTGGCCTCGCAGCAGTGCCTCACGTGGCTGCGCTCCCTCCTTCTTGGGCTGTCATACACATTCTTTCCTGGAAAGCTCTTTTCGCCACACTCTGCCTTGCTAACTCCTTAGGCTGATCCTTTAGTATCGGCTGAATTGTCACTTCCTCAAAAAGACTTTTCCTGACTCCAGAATCAAAATTCAAGAAGCACCTTCCTATGTGGCCTTTTGTGACTGGCTTCTTTCAATTAGTATGCTTTCAAAGTTCAGCTATTTTCTAGTGTGTATCAGTTCTTTATTCATTTTTATGGCTGAATCATTTTTGTGTGTGTGGATATACCACATTTTGTTGATCCACTCATCAATTGATAGACATTGGTTGTTTCCCTTTTTGGCTACTATGATTACTGCTGCTGTAAACATTTCACATACAGGTGTTTTTGTGGACATGTGTTTTCAGTTCTCTTGCTTATATGTCTAGGAGTAGAATTGCTGGATCATATGGCAACTATATGTTTAACTTTTTAAAGAACTGCCAAACTCTTCCAAAGTGCCTGCTTGCTCCTTTTTATATTCCTCCCAGCAGTGTGGATAAGGGTTCTAGTTTCTCCACGTCTTTGCCAGCACTTGTTATTGTACATTTTTAAAAAAATTATAGCCAGCTCTGTGTATGTGAGTTGGTGTCCCATTGTGGTGTAGATTTACATCCCCTAAAGACTAATGCTGGTGAGCATCTCTTTGTGTGCTTTTTGGAAATTGGCTCATATTTGCAGCTGAGTAGCTTTCTTTTTTTTTTTTTTTTGAGGCGGAGTCTCGCTCTGTCGCCCGGACTGGAGTGCAGTGGCCGGATCTCAGCTCACTGCAAGCTCCGCCTCCTGGGTTTACGCCATTCTCCTGCCTCAGCCTCCCGAGTAGCTGGGACTACAGGCGCCCGCCACCTCGCCCGGCTAGTTTTTGTATTTTTAGTAGAGACGGGGTTTCACCGTGTTAGCCAGGATGGTCTCGATCTCCTGACCTCGTGATCCGCCCGTCTCGGCCTCCCAAAGTGCTGGGATTACAGGCTTGAGCCACCGCGCCCGGCCGCAGCTGAGTAGCTTTCTTAGCCTGTTCCCTGCCTGTAGAAATTTGGGAGCCCACAGACCTCTTTTCGTTTTGAACTGTCTCTGTCCTTTTGTGTCCAAGTAGATATATCTTCCTTAAAAATATAGTGGGCGTTTAATATATTAAATTTAATCAGAAGCCACACCCCCAAGTCTCTTTGAGGTAGACCTCTCTCTACTTTGGTATGCAAGTTAAGGTACTGTGGGTAACACCCTTAAGATTCCAGAAGATTCCATATCTAGCTATGTGACTACATGAGGCACCTTCTTTCCGAGGGCTTAATAAAGGGTCATATGGTTGTACCCTTGGCTTAATATTGACACTGAGGCCGTATTTTAATGGTGGTGCTATGGTTTGAATGTTTGTTCCATCCAAAACTCATGTTGAAATTTTTTGTTTTTTTTAGAGATAACGTCTCACTCTGTCACCCAGGCTGTAGTGCAGTGACGCAATCACAGCTCACTACAGCCTTGACCTCTTAGGCTTAAGCAATTCTCCCTCCTCAGCCTTCCACGTAGCTGGGACTACAGGCCTGTGCCACCAGCATGCCTGGCTAATTTCTTTTTTTTTTAGTAGAGATGAGGTCTCACTATGTTGCCTAGGCTGGTCTTGAACTGGCTATTTTTTTTTTTTTCAGTAGAGATGAGGTCTCACTACGTTGCCCAGGCTGATCTTGAACTCCTATGCTCAAGTGATCCTCCCGCCTCTGCCTCCCAAAGTGCTGGGATTACAGGAGTGAGCCACCACTCTGGCTTCATGTTGAAATTTAATTGGCAGTGTAACACTACTGGGAGGTGATTAGGCCATGAGGGGTTCACCTTCATGGTTGGGTTTAATGCCATAATAAAAGGACTTTGGAAAGTGGGTCTTCTCTGCCTCTGCCTTCCACCAGGTGAAAATGCAGTGAGAAGGCCCTCTTTAAGTATCAGCACTTTGATATTGGATTTCCCAGTCTCCAGAATGGTGAGCCAATAAATGTCTGTTTATTATAAATTACCCAGTCTGTTATTCTGTCATCACAGTGTAACACAGACTAAGACAGGCAACACCCTAGATTTAACTTTTGGCCCAAGACTATCTCTTACTTTGAGAATCTCTTGCCAGCTGGAGAGGACAGGAATAAGAAACAGTTTTATTTTTGAATTCAGGAAGTCCTGAGTTGGAAATATTTTCTCTATATGCTGCTGAAAATCTGAAACGTTAATTATGTAGCTTAGCTCTTTCTTCTCATTGTTTATCGTAAGTGATTAAAAGAAGCCAGTTGCCACTTTTCACCATTTCCCCTGGAAACCTCGTCAGCCAAATACACAGATTTACTGGGTATCCTCTCCATCTTCCACCAGTTGCTGCAGTGACAGTGTTGCCAGAAGTTTTACCACTATGGAAAACAATAAAATGAGCTTATTGTTCTCAAGCTTCCAATAAGAATTTCTGCACTGCTCTTCCAACTTCCATGAACAGTTCCCTCCTTGCCTTTCTTAGCTTCCACCAGGTCACAAAGCCAGTGCCACATGTTTCAGGTTTTTGATATGGCAACACTCCACTTCCAGGTACCTGTTGCTTTTTATCTATTGCTGTGTAATAGAATACCCAAAAATGAGTGACTTAAAATAGCAGTAGTATATTTTTTCCTTATGATTTTGTGGGTCAGCTGTGTGGTTCTTCTGTTGCATGTAGTACGGGCTGAGGACGTTCATATAGCTGCATTCATCTGGGAGCTCAGCTGGGCCTGGAAATTCTAAAATGACCTCTCTCTTATGTCAGTGGCCTTAATGCTCTGTCAGATAGGAAGTCTTAGTTCTCCATGTGGCTTCTCTCTCTCTACGTGGTCTATCAGTCTTCAGTAATCTTGCCTAAATGTCTTTACATGGTGGCTGGATTTCAAGAGTAAGAAAGCTGAAGGTGCCAGCTGTTTTAAAGGCTAGGCCTAGAACTGACAGTTTTATTTCCACTACCTTCTGTTGATCAAAGCAGGTCACAAGTGGTGCGGATCACAATCCCAAAAGACACAATCCCAAATGCCATATCCCAAGTGTTGAAATACTAAAAGATCAAAATCCATAGTCTAAAATCCCTAATGTCTAATTGAGTGCCCAAACTATAATGATATATTTAAAATTAGGTGCAATCAAGGCTTCTAAGAGTGAATTTCAAGTTGTTACCAGTAAAGTTTGTCTGTTTCATTCAGCCTGATGCCTTTGACAGAGAACTCAGATGAGTGGATTGGCCATGTGAGATGGCAGTGACAAAAACTTCAGTTTAAAATGCCTTATGGATCTGCATTGGCATTCATTCCAGCTGATGAAATTCCAGGAGTTTTTAGTAAATTAAAGCTGCATTTGCATGAAGAAGCCAGAGAAATTACTGACTGGTTTGAAGATAATGACATGCATGGTCGGATAAGAAGACACACCATGAGGTTGCTGTTTGACCATCAGTATTGTTTCCACCAAATTTGTGTTATGCATGTAAGTGCATGTGAAATGGATTTCCACGTACCCAAAACAGCATAGAAACATGGCACAGAAGATGGGAAAATTTAATAGGGAATACTCATGCAGGTGCATATCAAATCATAGAAGAAGTTCAGAAAAAACCATGCCACATAGAAAATAAATCTGTATGTATTCTCCAAGGAGACTCATGCCCTAGAAGAAAAAATGTGGCTGGATCCCACTACTGGGTATATACCCAAAGGATTATAAATTACTCTACTACAAGACACATGCACACGTATGTTTATTGCGGCACTATTCACAATAGCAAAGACTTGGAATCAACCCAAATGTCCATCTGTGACAGACTGATTAAGAAAATGTGGCACATATACACCATGGAATACTATGCAGCCATCAAAAAGGATGAGTTTGCGTCCTTTGTAGGGACATGGATGCAGCTGGAAACCATCATTCTTAGCAACTATCACAAGAACAGAAAACCAAACACCGCATGTTCTCACTCATAGGTGGGAACTGAACAATGAGATCACTTGGACTCGGGAAGGGGAACATCACACACTGGGCCTATCAGGGGAGGGGGGAGGAGGGAGGGATGCATTGGGGAGTTATACATGATATAAACGTTATGCACATGGACCCTAGAACTTAAAGTATAATAAAAATAAATAAATAATAAATAAATAAATAAAGTTCCTAAAAAAAAAAAAAAAAAAAAAAAAAAAATGTGGCTGGTTGTGGTGGCTCTCACCTGTAATCCTAGCACTTTGAGAGGCCGAGGTGAGAGAATCATTTGAGTCCAGGAGTTTTTTGAGACCAGCCTGGGCAACACAGTGAGACCTCATCTCTACTAAAAATTTAAAAAAATTAATAGGGTGTGGTGGTGCATGCCTGTAGTCCTGGCTACTCAGGTGGCTGAGGCAGGAGGATCCCTGGAGTCCAGGAGTTTGAGGTTGCAACAGAGCGAGACTGTGTCTCAAAAAAAAAAAAAAGAAGAAGAAGAAAAAAGAAAAGAAAGAAGAAAGCAACTATTCATTGCAGTGCAAGTTGGCCACCTCTTATGGAGTACACTTGTGCGATTACCTATCATCTATCCCACTTTTTTCATGTGTCAAAGTTTCTTTTTCGTTTTTGTCCACTAGTATTTATCTTTTTAAAAAAATTTTTTTTTGAGATGGGAGTCTTGCTCTGTTGGCCAGGCTAGAGTACAGTGGCGTGATCTCACCTCACTGCAACCTCCACCTCCTGGGTTCAAGTGATTCTCCTGCCTCAGCCTCCCGAGTAGCTGGGATTATAGGTGCACACCATCACGCCTGGCTAAATTTTGAGTTTTTAGTAGATACGGGGTTTCTCCATGTTGGCCAGGTTGGTCTTGAACTCCTGGGCTCAAGTAATCTTGCTTTGGCCTCCTCAAGTGCTGGGATTACAGGCATGAGCCACTGTGCCCATTCTGTTCATTTTTAAAAGGGCATTTATTTGAGAAACCCATGAAAACATGGCAGAACACTTCAGAGGTCACTTTACACAATAACATAGGCAAAAATAACACACATTTTTGCAAGCATAAACATCCAGGTATATTAATCAGTTGCAGAGATATGACAGTTATGAGCAAATGAACTGTAGTCATAAAGAAATAGCTTAAATAACTGCAGTCATCTGAAATAACTTGATGAATAACCTAAGTCTCTTGACAACATCAGTCAAAAACTGTGATGGGTTGCCATCACACATGTAGTCACCCAAGGAACTGTGATCTTCAGAAATTTTATCTTTCACAAATGCAGATGTACAAACGGATATCTCTTCATTTATTGTGAAAGCTTCAACATTTTTATCAATAAGCACAATGGTTACACACAAAGTCAATGTTGTGAAAACACACCTCTGTGGAGTCAAATTTGAGAAAAAATGCATAAAACAAATGAGAACACTCTAAAAGTCTTTCTACAATTTATACCTCCAATACTGAAAACAACGCAAAGATGAAATATGTAGCATAGTGAATTATAAAAAATAATGTTGACAATTTAAAATAGTGGAAATAGCCAAGCATGGTGGCTCACGCCTATAATCCTAGCACTTTGGGAGGCCAAGGAAGGCAGATCACCAAGTGAGACCCTGTCTCTACAACAGATATTTTTTTAAAAAATCAGCTGGGCATAGTGGCACACACCTGTAGTCCTAGCTACTCAGGAGGCTGAGGCAGGAGGATAGCCTGAGCTCAGGAGGTCAAAGCTTCAGTGAAGTACGATGCTGCTACTGTATCAGCCTGGATGACAGGGTAAGACCCTGTCTCTAAAAAAAAAAAAAAAAAAGAAAAGGAAACTTAAAAAAATGTAAGTAAATGTATTTTAAAGAGTTTTTAAAATTATTTTTTCCAATATTTTCTGGATTTTGATCTTTCGGGATTGTGATTTTGGAGATTTTAGACTTTAGGGATTTTGATTTTCTGGGATTTCAAAATTCAAGATTATGTTATTTTGGGAATTATGGCCCCAACCCACCACGAGACCAGCCCAGCTGAAGAGGCAGGGAAGAGGAAGTTGATGGGGAGAGCGGTATGCATATACTGGAGGAGTTGTTGGCAGCCATCTTGGAGGCAGTCTGTCACAGCCGGCTGAACATACTTATACCGTGTCTGCTGAAGCTCATTACCTGCTCAAAGGATGTCTGCCTTTAAGCAGTAACTAAACTGTAAGTCAAAGAAGTGAATTTTTAATGTGGACTTTCAAACATGAGCAATGAATATCCATAATTTCTAATTTGAGGACTGAGGAGATAAAAGTACAATTTTTATTCCCAGAAAACTTCAGCACTTATTAAGCCTTCCATTATGTATGCACTTTGCTAGGTATTAGAAAGAAATTCAAAAGTATGTCAACAGCTTAAGATCTGTGTGACTTAGGGAAAGTCATTTAACTTCTTGGCATCTGTTTGCTAATCTAAAAAATAAGGACCACGGGTTCGGGCCTTGTATACTGCCTGGCATGGGATCATTGCTCACTGAGTGTTACTTTTCTTTCCTTTTTTTTATCTTCCTCAAAAGGATACTGAACATGGCGGCTCCTGTAGTTCTGTGCCCTGTTTTCTTAGCATTAACTGAAGTTCTTTTATTTGGACAGGTACTGCTCACATGATAGAGGCTGATGTCCTTCTTCCAAGTGATGGATCAGAACACAGCCAGCCAATTATGGCCCATCCCCCTGAAACAAACAGTGATAATACTCTACAGGAGTGGCTGACTGAAGTTACAAAAAGCAATAAAGGCATCAAGCTGGATTTCAAAAGGTATTTGTATAAACATGTTCAATTTTCTGGGAAAAAATGAATAGCTGTACCTGATTACCTATTTTTTTTTTATGTTATCCAAACTGAAAATGGGATTGTAGACTCTATTTCAGGACTGAACCTAAATGACCCTAAGACCCACTGAGTTATTTACTAAAATTGCTTTTTGGAGACCCTTAAAGGCTAAAGTTAGATTAATTTTTATAAAGGAATTTATCATAAGTGACCATTGTGACAACAGAAAGGTAAGTTAAAAATGTTACGTTTGTGGCCGGGCGCGGTGGCTCAAGCCTGTAATCCCAGCACTTTGGGAGGCCGAGATGGGCGGATCACAAGGTCAGGAGATTGAGACCATCCTGGCTAACACAGTGAAACCTCATCTTTACTAAAAACACAAAAAATTAGCCGGGTGTGGTGGCGGGCACCTGTAGTGCCAGCTACTTGGGAGGCTGAGGCAGGAGAATGGCCTAAACCCAGGAGGCGGAGCTTGCAGTGAGCTGAGATCCGGCCACTGCACTCCAGCCTGGGCGACAGAGTGAGACTCCGTCTCAAAAAAAAAACAAAAAACAAACAAACAAACAAACAAACAAAAATGTTACGTTTGTTAGAAAGTAATCCAGGAGAGAGAGAGCTGGGAGAAATTCATTGAGCTAGTTAATGCATACCCTATTTGATTTATATTATTATATTTGTAAAGGGAATTATTTAGAATTCTCCAATAACCAAAGTGTTCCTTAAAAATAATACTTGGAGGCAGCCGGGCGCGGTAGCCTAAGCCTGTAATTCCAGCACTTTGGGAGACTGAGGTAGGCGGATCACCTGAGGTCAGGAGTTCGAGACCAGCCTGACCAAAATGGTGAAACCCCACCTCTACTAAAAATACAAAAATTAGCCAGGCATGGTGGTGGGCGCCTGTAATCACAGCTACTGGGGAGACTGAGGCAGGAGAATTGCTTGAACTTGGGAGGCAGAGATTGCAGTGAGCCGAGGTTAGGCCATTGAATTCCAGCCTGGGCGACAAGAGCAAAACTCCCTCTCAAATGATAATAATAGTAGTAATAATAATAATAATATTTGGAGGCATTAATACTGAAGAGCAAGAGTAAGTTGTCGTTTTCTTCACTGTGGCCATCACAGGAAATTTTGCTTTTGTAGTATTTTGGCAGTGTAAAAATGATAAAGAAAGCCAGAAATATACAGCAACACTTCAGAAGCACACTGTAAAGCTTATGAAGGCAGCTGCTATTGAAATCTAGGATTGGCAGTAAGCCTACTTCATCTCTGAGTAATATTTTTAAATAGAATTATCTCAAGAAATTAATAAGGACTTGGAATCTTGTAGGATTCTTAAGATGACTCTAACCATTTGTTATGGGGCAAAATATACCAATAAACCTTATTATACTGTTGGTGAATGAATAGATATATAAAATCTTGATATACAGGAATTTGGATTGACAAGGTCTTGTGAATTAAAGAACTATCTTAAGGTCATAAACTTTTTTTTTGGCTGGGTGCGGTGACTCATGCCTGTAATCCCAGCACTTTGGGAGGCCAAGGCGGGTGGATCCCCTGAGGTTAGGAGTTTGAGACCAGCCTGGTCAACATGGTGAAGCTCCATCTCTACTAAAAACACAGAAAATTAGCCAGGCATGGTGGCGTGCACCTGTAATTCTGCTACTCAGGAGGCTGAGGCAGGAGAGCCTCTTGAACCCAGGAGGTGGAGTTTGCAGTGAGTTGAGATCATGCCACGGCACTCCAGCCTGGGCAACAAGAGTGAAACTCTGTCTCAAAAAGAATAAAAAAATAAATAAAAAATTAAAAATCATAAGCTTTTTGAGTTATGAATGGTTCCATTTCATTTTATTGACAAAGAAACTTAGTTCCAGAAAGGTTAAGTGATGTACCTAAGGGCAACAGGTAAGCTTTGACAGGTAAGCTACAACCAGATCTTCGGTCTCCTGAAACCAGTCCAGTGTTCTCTATACCATGAAATACAGCATTTGATCTTTAGTGCTTGATGGCTTAAACTTTTAGATCTCCTTGACTTGTCGTGTGCTCAGTTTTTCATGTTTACTGTTGCCCCTTGAATTGTTTCCTGTGACATATTCTTTGGCTTCTCACCAGTCAGATCAGCTCATTCATTCTTAAATGCTACCAGCTACCACAAAAGGGCTGAGCCGCTGAAACAAAGATTTTGCAAGTTTTCTTTTTTTTCAATCATAACATATTTGAAGGAGATTCAATCTAAACTAATAGGTATATGAACACCTATTACATGTCAGACACTGTTCTAAAAGCATTGCATGTATTTTTCATTAAATTCTCGTAACAATCCTAAGAGGTAGGTTATTGCTGTTACGCTCATTTTCCAGATGAGGCAATGGAGGTGGAGGGGGCTAAGGAGCCCACTTGTCACATAGTTGTTAATGGAACTAGAGAGCTATCAGCCTGGCTGGAGAGTTCACGCTTTTAACCGGAATGCTACACTCACTGCCTTTGTACGAGCAGCTGAATGACCTGTTAGTTAAATTTTAGTAGTTCTTGTTTTGTGCTTCTAAGTTACTTTATTTGGTAACACAAATAAAAATTATTATATTTTGGCTGGGCGCAGTGGCTCATGCCTGTAATCCCAGCACTTTGGGAGGCCAAGGTGGGCGAATCACCTGAGGTTGGGAGTTCTAGACCAGCCTGACCAACATGGAGAAACCCCGTATCTACTAAAAATACAAAATTAACCGGGCGTGATGGCACATTCCTGTAATCCCAGCTACTCGGGAGGCTGAGGCAGAAGAATCGCTTGAACCTGGGAGGGGGAGGTTGCAGTGAGCCGAGATCGCGCCATTGCACTCCAACCTGGGCAACAAGAGTGAAACGCCGTCTTAAAGTGGAAAACAAGTATTATATTTTTAAATTTTATCTGGAGTCTTAGCCAACTCTTCAGTGTTTTAGCCAAGAATTACTTTCCCTTAAACAATGCAATTTTATATAGTTTGTTATAATTTTAAGTATGATATTTATTTTATCATTCCCAATTTTTAAATGAAATTAATAGGAAAGCAGGGTATGATATTTAGAAGTCCGATTTACAAATAACTTTTTAGGAAAAAATATATTCTATAATAACTAAGTTTATATTCTTTTCAGGAGACTTAAATAAATCCCACCAAAGAGCACTTTTCGGTAGTATTCCGACCAGGACTTTCCTCTTCGATGATCATCTTAGTGAAGCTTTGGCACTTCCTTATGGGAAACTTAATACTAATATATATAAGAATTGAGAATGTTGGCCACTGTATTTTAAATTAGAATTACATGGAATTTATAGATTTAGAAGGATGTGTCTATTTTATAATACATGCAATATTGAACCTTCCAGGCTGGTCTGTTATTTCTTGTAGTATACAGCAGTCCTCTGTTATCTGCAGTTTCAGTAACCTGCAGTACACCATGGTCTAAAAGTGTTAAATGAAAAATTCCAGAAATAAACAATGAATAAGTTTTAAATTGCACACCATTCTGAGCAGTGTGATGAAATCTTGTACTTTCCCATTCCATCCCACCTGGGATGTGACTCATCCCTTCCCTTTGTCCAGCGTATCCACATCGTATATGCTGCCCACCTATTAGTCACTTAATAGCCGTCACGGTTATCAGATTGACAGATCACAAGAAGAAGGATGAGTAGGGTACAGTAAGCTATTTCGAGAGAGAGAGAGACCACATTCACATAACTTTTATTATAGTATATTGTTATAATTGTTCTATTTTATTACTAGTTTTTGTTGCTAATCTCTTACTGTGCCTAATTTATAAATTACACTTTATCAGAGATAGGTATGTGTAGGAAAAAATGCAGAGTACATATAGGGTTGGGTGCTATGTGGTTTCAGGCATGCCCTGGAGGCCTTGGAACATATCCCCTGCAGACAAGGGGGACTACTGTATATTTTATTTTGTTGTTTAGGAAAGTTTGTCCTCAGTCCTTTTTTCTCCCACAAAAAGTTACACCTTTTCTTCCAGAAGAACTTTAGAATTACTTTGTCAAGTTTTAGAAAATAAGAACTACAACAAAAAGTTTTTGGTTCCTTAGTGAGGTTTTAAATTTGTTTAACTGCAGGTTTTGTTTTTCTTATTTAAGTTTCTGGTTAAGAGAAAATATCATTATCCTTAGTCTACATTAGTGATAATTAAAACATTTACATATAGAATGGAATAAATGTATTAAATTCTTGCTTCACTATGTTCTTTGTCATAGTTCCTTATGTTTAACTGCACAGTGCTTCACATGTAGTAGGCACTTAGTAAACACTGGTGAAATTTCGATTTGTAGGAGAATACGCTGTTTCAAACTGGATATTGGCCAGGTGCGGTGGCTCATGCCTGTAATCCCAGCACTTTGGGAGACCAAGGTGGGTGGATTACTTGAGGTCAGGAGTTCAAGACCAACATGGTGAAACCCCATCTCTACTAAAAATACAAAAAGTAGTTGGGCATGGTGGCACATGCCTGTAATCCCAGCTACTTGGGAGACTGAGGCAGGAGAATGGCTTGAACCTGGGACGTGGAGGTTGCAGTGAGCCGAGATCACGCCATTGCACTCCAGCCTGGGTGACAGAGTGAAACTCCATCTCAAAAAAAAAAAAAGAAACTGGATATTATCAGATGGAGAATCGATCTTAAACCACTCTATGGCAGCTTACTAAATTGAGAAAGCCTAAGAGGCTCCCTCTTGAAATGTAAACTGGAAATTAGTATTTAACCCAGATTCCATGGACACCAGATTTATTAAGAAATTAGAGTCCTTTCTGGAAAAAGAGGAGCTTGGCAGGAGACATGCATGGATTAGTTCAAGGTTTGTCCTTACTCCACCCATGAAAAGCAGCACCTCATGGGGGATTGGCTGCTGCTATGGGACTGACAGGCAAGCAAACTTTGGAGTCACAGGTACAAGTTGCTTGCTACCAAAAATGCAATTTTGTAGGAAGTACAGCGTTGGATCTCAGAATTGTGGTTTTAACATAGTGTTGACATAGGGCAAGGCAGGGAGAATTTAAAAGAGACAAATGACAGCATCTGAATTAAAGTCTGCAGAGTCCAGCATTAGGGTTTATTAATCCACTAAAATCTAGGCCCTCCATTCAGGGGCAGAAGAGTGAGAAGGAAGTGTACCACATGGGAGCAGAGGGAAAGGGGCTAGAGGCTAAGGGATAGAGCCTGGGTTCCCCTGGTTTTAGTACATAGTATCCTTGCTTACTGGCAAACACAACCCAATAAATAATAAGATTATTTAAATTTCTTCTCTTAGAGTAGGCGGCCCAAGTGGAGTGGAGAGAGGAGAGATAGAAGTATGGATAGAAGGCCGGGCGCAGTGGCTCAAGCCTGTAATCCCAGCACTTTGGGAGGCCGAGACGGGCGGATCATGAGGTCAGGAGATCGAGACCATCCTAGCTAATACGGTGAAACCCCGTCTCTACTAAAAAATACAAAAAACTAGCCGGGTGACGAGGCGGGCGCCTGTAGTCCCAGCTACTCGGGAGGCTGAGACAGAAGAATGGCGTGAACCCAGGAGGCGGAGCTTGCAGTGAGCTGAGATCCGGCCACTGCACTCCAGCCTGGGCGGCAGAGCAAGACTCCGTCTCAGGAAAAAAAAAGAAAAAGAAGTATGGATAGAAGTACTGCCGTCTCTTAGAAGAGAGAGGGAAATGTGAGGAGGGGTTGGTGAGTGTTCTCCCCTCCAATATCCATCTCCAAAATTCTTAGCCTCCCATTACAATATTCACTACAAGGTAATTTTCTTATAAATGAACATAGGCAAGTAAAAAATTATGGAAGCTGATTAAAACCCTACTGTTTCAAAGTCTGTAGGTATCAGCTAGAATATAGGTAGGGAAGTAAAAAGAGTGAAGTTGCTTTTTAAATTTAAACTAAAATATGCATGTTTCTAGTTTTCAGAAAAGGTTCTTACAATAAAAGAAGAAAAATGAAACAGAAACTTGAAGGAAATACTATAATTTTATATTTTGCAGTCATTTTTAGAATAGTGTTTATGTATCCAAACTCACCCAAAAATATATAAAGGACAGAAGCTACTTTTTTTCTCCAGGGTCATGAGCTTGAATTAGAGATACAGAGCTTGGATCCACTTGGGTATTTCATAAATGTGAATTTATAGGTTATTAAGAGTATTTCATTTATCTTATTATACATTCTCTAACAAGTTAATATTTGTGTCTTTTTAAAAACTGTTTTCACACTAAGTGATCCTAATATGGAGTTTTGAAACCTCTATTTTGTCCACAAGTAGTGCAACTATTCGTATACTTATAGACTCTAAGGTATATTCGTGAATAATAAGCACAATTCAACATTTAGAGATATGGCATATGTTAGCTTTTCTCTCTGGTGCTATGTGATCTCTGATTTTATTTAACCCAGACATTATTGTATTTTTCTTACGAATTTGAGAACATTAAGACCACCAGTCTAAAAGAATTTCTTTTTACTTTACCTAAGGAATCTAATTGACAACAAATTATATTTTTAGTCTGGCAGCTGTAGAACCATCCATGATGCTCTTGGAAAATGTGAAGAGGCATCTGAAGCGCCCTGTATGGATTAATGCCGATATTCTTCCTGGTCCAAATGGAAATAGCAAAGTAATAGATGCAAAACCATTTTTAGACACCGTGACATTCTTCTTTCCAGACGTGACGTTTTCCCTGGGTTGGACAACAGGATGGCATCCTGAGAAAGTCAATGAAGGTAATAATTCTAATAATGTATTTCTTGTTGGTCAAATTAAAATATCCTCCAGGTATAAAAATGTTATCTTTAATACAAAGCCCAAAACCCATTCGACAAAATCTAAGCCTAATGGAAAAAAAGGCCTGACCCTTCAGGTACGTGTAGACCCTTCCGTCTACTCTTTCAGGTAGATGCCATGTTCACTGGTGATGCTGCAAATTTTAAGAGAGTTCATACATTTATAGTCATATAAGTAAAGCTTTTGTTAGCAATCTCTTTTTCTAATTTTTAAAAATATAATTTTCCAGATTTTAAAGGAAAGTGGAATATTTCCCTTCTTTTTATCAGGAAATTAGCAGCTAAACTAACATATTCACTTAAGATTTCTGTAAAATGTTCCTTTACTGACTGACCAATATTTTTTACAACTTGCTTTTGATAGAGTATAGAGTTACTTAAAATAGATATATTCTGGCTGGGCGTGTTGGCTCATGCCTATAATCACCACACTTTGGGAGGCTGAGGTGGGCGGATCACCTGAGGTCAGGAGTTCGAGACCAACCTGGCCAACATGGCGAAACCCCGTCTCTACTAAAAATACAAAAGTTAGCCACGCATGGTAGCACGTGCCTGTAGTCGCAGCTATAGCTACTCAGGAGGCTGAGGCAGGAGAATCGCTTGAACCCAGGAGGCAGAGGTTGCAGTGAGCCAAGATTGTGCCACTGCACTCCAGCCTGGACAACAGAGTGAGACTCTGTCCCCCCCAAAAAAAGTATGTGTGTGTGTATGTGTGTATAGATTATTTATTTATTAATTATATGTGTGTATAGTTTATTTATATATAAAGATGTATATTCTCTGTCTATATATATACTTTTTTTTTTTTGAAGCTATTTAGAAACAAGCAAGTGTGTTTTCCACGTGGTTTTTTTTTTTTTTAAACAGAGTCTTGCTCTGTTGCCCAGGCTGGAGTGCAGTGGCGTGATCTCAGCTCACTGCAACCTCCACCTCCCAGGTTCCTGGGTTCAAGAGATTCTTGTGCATTAGCCTCTTGAATAGCTGGGATTACAGGTGTGTGCCACCACGCCCAGCTTGTTTTTGTGTTTTTTTTTTTAAATAGAGATGGGGTTTCACTGTGTTGGCCAGGCTTGTCTCGAACTCCTGACCTCCAGTGATCTGCCCACCTCAGCATCCCAAAGTGCTGGGATTACAGGCATGAGCCACTGCACCTGGCCTTTTTTTTTTTTTTTTTTTTTAAGAAACAGGGTCTGGTTCTGTCACCCAGGCTGAGTGCAGTGGTACTCAGTGCATCATGGCTCACTGCAGCTTTGACCTCCTGGGCTCAAGCGATCCTCCCATCTCAGCCTCCAGAGTAGCTGGGACCACAGGCACATACCATCACACACAGCTAATTTTTAAATTTTTTGTAGAGATGAGGTCTCACTAAGTTGCCCAGGCTGGTTTCAAACTCCTGGGCTCAAGTGATCCTCCCACCTTGGCCTCCCAAAGTGCTGGGATTACAGGCATAAACCACCGTGCCTGGCCCCGCAATGTCTTAACATGATTTAAATATATGTTATATATATATGTATATATATATAGAGAGAGAGAGAATGTGTGTCAATTTTTTTTTACCACTATTTCTACTTTAAGTAAAATGTACAGATAATTTAGGCAAGCCAAAAAGAAAATTGATTTGATGTTAACTATCACTTAACCAGCTAGTATATACCCCAAAGCTACCTTTTCTTGGAAAAGAAAATTTAACAAAAATAGAAAATCCAAGTTTATAGAGAATAAGAATGATGCAGGTGTACCTAAAAGAAGAGCCTTAAAATCTTGAAAGTAAAGAAAATCTAGTGGTGTAAATTTTCTTTTCTTGTGCTTGAATGATGAGTAAAACCTTTTTAATGCCTTAATTTTTTTGTTAAATTTGCTCTAGGTCACTTGTGGAATGATTTTTTATCTCCATTTTCCACTTAGTTTTTTTTTTTGCATTAAGTAGCACTTTAATTCACTTAGCATCCAAATGGAAAGTATTATGAATTACCTATGAATTATCTATGGTTTTACCTAATTGTAGGTAATTTACTCTTTTATTTAATTGTCTTTCAAGATTTCAATCAATAAGGTTAAATTTTTTTCTTTTCTTTTAAGGGTACAATTGGACAATGGTGAAAGAGATGGAATATATATGTAATGAACTAAGTCAACCTGTAACGTTCCCTGTCAGAGCAGCATTAGTCAGGCAGTCTTGTTCTCAGTTACTTTGGCTGTTAAAGCAATCAAACAGGTATGTAATAGTTTAACAAATGTGTATGTGAGTGTGTATGAGAGACAGAGATAGAAAGGGCATGAAAATTGATTAGTTAAGGGCAGTGTGTATGAGAGAAAGGTAGATGGAAAAAATGCAAACTGATGATATAAGCGCACAGACTCTCTCACCAGGTTGGAGCTCCTTGATGAACCTTAACTTACTTAACATCATATATTTTACCCCTATTCCTCACAAAAGTTGTTGTACATAGTAGGTGCTCAGTAAGTGTTACCTGTCTTTTTCATTATGTTATACATTCACAAAAAGTTATGAGTGGATAAATTAGCTTCTTTTTTAATTTCATCATAATTTCAGAAATCAGCCAGGTGTGGTGGCTCACACCTGTAATCCCAGCACTTTGGGAGGCTGAGGCAGGAGGATCACTTGAGCCCAGGAGTTTGAGATGAACCTGGGCAATTTAGTGAGAACTTGTCTTTACAAAAATATTAAAAATTAGCCGAGCAAGGTGGCATGCGCCTGTAGTCTCAGCTATTCGGGAAGCTAAGGTGGGAGCATCACTTGAACCCGGGAGGTAGAGGCTTCAGTGAGCCAAGATCATACAAGTGTACTCCAGCTTAGGTGACAGAGTGAGACCCTGTCTCAAAAATAATAATACTTTCAGAAATCTTTTTTATATAAAAGTTTTATTTGTAATAAAAATTAGTTGGACCACCTATTGAATATTTAAATAGATTATAAAAATACAGATATTAAAATTTTAATTATTTTGTTTTCTTTTAAGAGGTCAATCAGTAGAACAAAAGACAAAGTCCAGAATCTGTCATGGAACTTAGTGTAGAAACAAGCTGACTTTTCAGATCTTTGGAGCAAGAAGTTCAACAACTGGTTTTAGGACAACAGGCTATGTAGGAAAAACAAAGCTGACACCTTTGCTTATTCCTTGCTCCAAAATACATTCCCAGTGAATTAAAGATTTGAACATCAAGCAGTAAATGCATAAAGAATAAACAGGGATGATTCCTTAAATATAGTTTCAGAATGGAGAAGACCTTTAGGCACAAAACCCAGAAACTGTAAAAGGAATTTTGATACATTTGAATCCATAAAAATGGAAAGCAACTAGTAAAAAGACCCCCAATGTGTATGTCAGAGAAATGTTAAGAATTCTGACAAATAAAAGATTTTTACAAATTACCCAGAAATAGGCCTAGTTTAATAATTCACTATATTGCAGAGAATAGTGAAAGCAGACAATCATACATTTTTGGCTGGAGTGTAAACTAATCAGTAATTTCCTTGGAGAGAAATTTGGCATATACTCATGAATCTCACTATTGAGACCATGTCTTACTAATAGAAGTTCACATAAGCACAGAGACATAGGTACAAGGATATTCTGGTAGCATCATTTGTAGTAATAAAAGACTTGAAACATTCTAAGTATCTATCAGTCAGACACTGTTGAATAAATTATGGTATACCCATATGATGGAATATTATATGTTACAGATAATGCAGTAGACCCTATGTTTTAATATGGAATGATCTGTAAGATATATCATTAACTGAATAAATTAAGATGCAGAATGATAGGTATAGTATGATTCCATTTGCATGTGGGAAAATTGATGTGTAAAAATATTTATAGATGAATTGAGCTTAGAGTAGTTTGAATCAATGGCTGCTAGCATTATGCTTAAAGAGAAATATTAAGTGATACCAGACACTATACCAATCAGATTCTTAGTTACAAACAATTATGGGGCAACCCTCATTGTTAAAGTGTCCCGTGATGCTATTTGACATTCTCTTTTTGCAAACACATCATCTATTTATTAACTCCGCCTCTAGTTTTGTTTGTTTTCATTAGTGTCAGAGAAGTGCACTGAAATCAAATAGCATACTGTATTAATTTTTTAATGATTATTATTGAAATTAAAGCATTACATTTAATTAAAATTTTCAATTCTCATGGAAAACGCTAGAATTTTTTAGAATATATCTTCTTACCCCCATTTGAGAAACATTTACAATATAGATGGACTCTGTTTTCTTGGAGACATAATACTCAGATGATCATGTGCACAAGTACCATAAGACTATGGCCACATTTATGAGAGAATTCAGCCCAGCCTATATTCCATTTGGGTATATTTTGTTTCGTTTTTAATGATGTCACATTGATTTTCACATAGTCATGTATGTGATAAGAGCACCTAAAATCTATTCTCTTAGCAAGTTTTTCAAATACAACAGTGTTAACTATAGTCCTCATACTGTCCATTAGATCTCTAGACTTCTTATCCTGTGTAACTGCAAGTTCATCTACTCGTTATCTTTTAAAGATACCTATTTACTCTCATTTTACTGGTTTTGAGAATCATATTCATCCTCCAAAGTTCTGGTGTCTGCTTGTTTTTCTAATTATTCCATAGAATAATTAGAAAAAACTACAGAACATTATCATTAGTTCTACAGACTTAGAGGTTCCTATATTGTTTGAGATAGGAAGGAAAAGTACATTTATTTTTTAAAAGCTTAGCACTGAAGTATTTATGTAGACTGTACTTTTTATGGTAAAAGCAATGTAGGCCGATAACAGTGTTTCAGATAACAAAATCTGGATAATATGGTTCTACTTTAAAAGACTGAAGGTTAGAATTGCCTTTATGGTGGACCCAGGTATTTTAATTTTGTTCCTAATAATTTTCTTATCTAATGTTTGTGAGATTACATGAAGACAGCAACCTTGCTTATCTTGATCATCCACAAATCCTCAGAATTTAAAACAATGCCCAGCACATCATAGGAATTTAATAAATAGTTATTAAATGGAAAAACCAAATGCATACAGGCACTGATTCATCATAGAGGGCATTAGAAGCCTATACTTTCTGGAGAAGTAGTTTTGGTGTTTAAATACAAAAATAGCTATAAAAGGCAGCATTAAGCAAAGAGGCTTAGAGGTTATTTTAGTTACTGTGGTGTCAAGTACCGCCTCAATCACCTTGTGATGTGTGCTAATGTAATTAGTAATACGAATAATATATACAAAGAGGAGTAGCTTCTAGAGAAAGAATGCTTCTAAGAAGACAGCAATATCCCACCTTTAAACGAGAACCTCATTTTGAGTCAAGCAATTGTGCATGAATGAATCTTGCAATGTCAAGAGAGCTATTTGAAATAAAACACTATCATAATATTTCTGTGTCAGGGAACTCAACGAATGATGAACTGCCAATCCCTTTTTGCTTCTCATTTAAGTAGTTGGTGAATCCACGCTGCCGTCACACCCATGAAGCATGGCCAAGTTTCAGTTTTTGACAGCATACCTGCTCAAAGAACAGGCTACAAAATACAGTAACTCAAACAGGAGAGAAGTTTATATCTCTCTCTCCAAACAGTCCAGACTCAGGAAGGTCTCAGGAGAGTAGAGGCTCTTCTCCAACGGTCATCTAGAGCCTAGGTTCATTCTGTCTTGTTCCTCTGCTAAGCCTGGGAGTGTCAGCATGCACATAAGTAGAAGCTGGCATACACCATCACATTCCCGTTCCAGCCCACAAATGTTGAAAGAAAAAAAACATACACCAGAGTAACTAAAATAACTTCTAAGCCTCTTTGCTGAATGCTGCCTTTTATAACTTTTTTTGTCTTTAAACACCAAAACTACTTCTGCAGAAAGTACAGGCTTCTAATGCCCTCTATGATGAAACAGTGCCTGTATGCATAAATATATATATATATGAAGGCATATACTAGATGTATTTAGATGACCTGTATATACTAGGAGTATTTATATTTTTATACTAGGTGTGTGTGTGTGTATATATATATAATGCATATACATATATATGAAGGCTATAGATTCTGTATACAGTCATCCGTCAGTATACATGGAGGATTGGTTCAAGGATGCTCAGTATATAGCAAAATCAGCTCATTCTGAAGTTCCCAAGCTGTTCCTGTGGGACTTGAGTACACAGAAAGTCAGCCTCCTTATACCCACATTTCAAATCCTGTGAATACTCTATGTCCATTCTCATTTGGTTGAAAAAAATCAGTATATCAGTGGACTGACTCAGTTCTAACCTGTGTTGTTCAAGAGTCAACTATACTGATGCGAATACTGTGTCCAAATCTATATCCTAAATTATCTTAGCATTTTTAAAAATAGTCTTTCAGGGCCAGGTACAGTGTCTCATACCTGTAATCCTAGTACTTTGGGAGGCCAAGGTGGGCAGATCACCTGAGGTCATGAGTTCAAGACCAGCTTGGCCAAAATGGTGAAACTCCATCTTTACTAAAATCCAAAAAAAAATTAAAAAAAAAATTAGCCGTGCATGATGGCAGGTGCCTGTAATTCCAGCTACTTGGGAGGCTGAGTTGAGGGAATCGCTTGAACTCGGGAGACGGTGGTTGCAGTGAGCCGAGATCGCACCACTGCACTCCAGCCTGTGCAGCTGAACAGCACTGTGTCTGAAAAAATATATATATATAGTCTTTCAATTGATTTTCTTGAGTTTTCTAGGCAAAACAATTTATTCTCTTCAAATAATGTTAACTTTTTTCAACTTTTATATCTCTAATTTCTTTTTTTATGATGGTTAATACCTCTAGAGTAGTGATTCTCAAGGTATTATCAGTAGTGGTGATTTGGCTCTCCAGCAGACAATGCCTGAGGACATTTTTGGTTGCCACACCGAAAGATGAGGGGTGGGGGAGCAGGGATTCTATTGAACAACTAGTGGTAAAGGCCAGGGATGCTGCTTTAGACATCCTACATGGCACAGGACAGCTCCCACAGTAAAGAATTATCTAACTGAAATGTCAATAGTCAACATTGAGAACTCTAGAACAGTGTTACATAATATTGCTAATAGTGCCCAAACATATCTTATTCTTACCTTTAAAAACAGCTTAGTATTCTGCAAAGATACTACAGAAGTACAGTCATGTATCACTTTAAGATGGGGATACCTTCTGAGAAATTTTTCATTAGGTCATCTGGGCACAGTGGCTCAGGCCTGTAATCTTAGCACTTTGGGAGGCCGAGGTGGGTGGATCACTTGAGGTCAGGAGTTTGAGACCAGCCTAGTCAACATAGTGAAACCCCATCTCTACTAAAAATACAAAAATCAGCTGGGTGTGGTGGCGCACATCTGTAATCTCAGCTACTCAGGAGGTTGAGGCAGGAGAATCGCTTGAGCCTGGGAGGCAGAGGTTGCAGCGAGCCGAGATCATGCCACTGCACTTCAGCCTGGGAGGCAGAGCAAGACTGTGTCTCAAATACATGGAAAATTACTACACAAATACATGGAAATTAAATAATATGTTCCTGAATGACCAGTGGGTCAATAAAGAAATTAATAAAGAAATTGAAAAATTTATTGAAACAAATGATAATGAAAAGACAACATATCAAAACCTAGCAGATACTGCAAAAGCCATACTAAGGTGGAAATTTATAGCTATAAGTGCCTATATCAAAAATTTTTTAAACTTCAAATCACCTAACAGTGCATGCTAAAAACTAGAAAAGCAAGAGCAAACCAACCCCAAAATTAGTAGAAGAAAATAAATAATAAACATCAGGCCAGGCACAGTGGCTCACGCCTGTAATCCCAGCACTTTGGGAGGCCAAGGCAGTGAATCACCTGAGGTCAGGAGTTTGAGACCAGCCTGACCAACAAGGCGAAACCCTGTCTCTACTAAAAATACAAAAATTAGCCGGGCGTGGTGGCACACATCTGTAATCCCAGCTACTCAGGAGGCTGATGCAGGAGAATCAGTTGAACGTGGGCAGCAGAGATTGCAGTGAGCCGAGATCATACCACTGCACTCCAGTCTGGGCAACAGAGCGAGACTCCATTTAAAAAAAAAAAAAAAAGCAAAAATAAATGAAATTGAAATGAAGAAAACAGTACAAAAGATCAGTGAAACAAAAAATTGGCTTTTTGAAAAGTTAAAGAAAAGTGACAAATCTTTAGCCAGACTAAGAAAAAACAGAGAATCCAAATAAATAAAATCAGATATGAAAAAGGAGACATTACAGTTGATACTGTGGAAATCCGGAGAATTATTAGTGACTACTATGAGCAACTATATGCCAATAAACTGGAAAATCTAGAAGAAATGGACAAATCCCTAGAGTCATACAACCAACCAGTACTGAACCATGAAGAGATCTAAAACCTGAACAGACCAATAATAAGTCATGAGATTGAAGCCATAAAAAGTCTTTCAGTAAAGAAACCCCTGGGACCCGATGGCTTCACTGTTAAATTCTACCAAACATTTAAAGAGAACTAACATCAGTCCTATTCAAACTATCCAAAAAATAGAGGAGGAGGGAATACTTCTAAACTCATTCTACAAGGCCAGCATTACCCTGATACGAAAAGCAAAGATATATTTAAAAAACAAACAAAAAAACTACAGGTCAATATTACTGGTGAACATTGATGCAAAAATCCTCAGCAAAATACTAGCAAACTGAATTCACCAATACATTAAAAAGATTCATCATGACCGAGTGGGATTTATCCGAGGGATGCAAGAATGGTTCAACACATGTAAATCAATCACTGTGATACATCTTATCAACAGAATGAAGGACAAAAACCACATGATCATTTCAATCGATGCTGAAAAAACATTGGGTAAAATTCAACATCCCTTCATGATAAAAACCCACACAAAACTGGGTATGGAAGGAGCATGACTTAACATAATAAAAGTTATGTACAACAGACCCACAGCTAGTATTATGCTAAGTGGGATAAATCTGAAAGCCTTTTCTCTAAGACCAGGAACAAAACAAGGATGCCCAGTTTCACCATTGTTATTTAACATAGTAGTAGAAGTCATAGGTAGAACATTCAGCCAAGAAAGATATATAAAGGACATCCAAATTGGAAAGGAAGACATCAAATTATCCTTATTTGCAGATGATATGATCTTATATTTAGAAAAACCTAAAGACTCCACAGAAAAAACTATTAGAACTGATAAATTCAGTAAAGTTGCAGGATACAAAATCAGCATACAAAAATTACTAACATTTCTATATGCCAACAGTGAACAATTAAAAAAGAAATGAGAAAAGTGATCCCACTTAGAATAGCCACAAATAAAATTAAATACCTAGGAGCTAACCAAAGAAGTGAAAGATCTCTATAATTAAAACTATAAAACACTGATGCAAGAAATTGAAGAGGACACCCCAAAATGGAGAGATATTCCATGTTCATGGATTGGAAGAATTAATATTGTTAAAATATCCATACTACCTAAAGCAATCTACAGATTCAGTGCAGTCCTATTAAAATTCCAATGACATTCTTCACAGAAATATTAAAAAAAAAAATCCTAAAATGTATATGGAACCACAAAGACCCAGAATCGCCAAAGTTATCCTAATCAAAATGAACAAAACTGGAAGAATCACGTTTACCTGACTTAAAATTATACTACAGAGCTATAGTAACCAAAACAGCATGGTACTGTTGGTACTAACCAAAAACAGGCACAGAGACCAATGGGACAAAATTGAGAACCCAGAAACAAATGCACACACCTACAGTGTTCTCACAAAGCTACCAGGAACATACACTGGGGAAATGAGTCTCTTCAGTAAATGGTGCAGGGAAAACTAGATAGCCATATGCAGAAGAATGAAACTAGACCCCTCTCTCTTACTATAGACCAAAATGAAATCAAAATGGATTAAAGACTTAAATCTAAGACCTCAAACTATGAAACTACTACAATAAACATTGGGGAAATCCTTCAAGACATTGGTCTTGGCAAAGATTTCTTTAGTAATACCACGCAAGCAAGGCAGCCAAAGCAAAAATGGACAAATGGGATCACATCAACTCATAAAGCTTCTGTACAGCAAAGGAAATGGTCAACAAAGTGAAGAAGCAATGTACAGAATGGGAGAAAACTTTTGCAAACTACCCATCTAACAAGGGATTAATAACTAGAATATATAAGTAGCACAAACTACTGGAAAAAAAATCTAATCTGATTTTTAAATGGGCGAAAGATTTGAATAGACATTTCTCAAAAAAAGACACACAAATGGCAAACAGGCATATGAAAAGGTGCTCAGCATCATTGATTATCAGGGAAATGCAAATCAAAATTACGATGAGATATCACACCTCAATTAAAATGGCTTTTATCCAAAAGACAGGCAGTAAATGCTGGCAAGGATGTGGAGAAAAGGGAACCCTGGTGTGCTGTTGGTACAAGGGTTTCAGTTTTTTTGTTTGTTTGTTTGTTTGTTTGTTTGTTTGAGATGGAGTCTCACTGGGTAGCTCAGGCTGGAGTGCAATGGCGCCATCTTGGCTCACTGCAATCTCCGCCTCCCAGGTTCAAGCGATTCTCCTGCCTCAGCTTCCCAAGTAGCTGGGATTACAGGTGCCTGCCACCATGCCCAGCTAATTTTTTTTTATATTTTTAGTAGAGACAGTGTTTCACCACCCTGGCCAGGCTGGTCTCAAACTCCTGACCTCAGGCTATCTGCCCACCTCGGCCTCCCAAAGTGCTGGGATTACAGGCGTGAGCCACCGCGCCCAGCCGGGTTTTAGTTTTTGAGGAAAAAACTATACATAGAGCTACCGTACGATCCAGCAATCTCACTGCCTGGTATGTAAACAAAAGAAAGGAAATCACTGTATTGGAGAGATAGCTATGCTTCCATGTTTGTTGCAGCACTGTTCACAATACCCCAGATTTGAAAGCAACCAAAGCGTTCATCAACAGATGAATAGATTAAAATATATATGGTACTTATACACAATGGAATATATTCAGCCCTAAAAAAGAATGAGATCCTGTCATTTGCAACAACGTGGATGGAACTGGAGATCATTATGCTAAGTGAAATAAACCAGACACAGAAAGATAAACATCTCATGTTCTTATTTATTTGTGGGTTCTAAAAATTGGAGCAATTGAACCCATGGAGATGGGCAGTAGGAGGGTGGTTTACCAGAGGCTGGGGTAGGTAGTGGTGGTGGGTGTTGGGGGGAGGTGTGAATGGCTAATGAGCATGAAAAAATAATTTGAATGAATAAGGCCTAATATGTGATAGCACAACGGGGTGACTATAGTTCATTTAGCTGTACATTTAAACATAACTAAAAGAGTATAATTGAACTGTTTGTAACACAAAGGATAAATATCTGAGGGGATGGGAACCCCATTTTTCAAGTGATCATTACATAGTACATGCCTGTATCAAAAATCTCATGTACCCCATAAATATGTATACCTACTATGTACCCACTAAAATTAAAAGTAAGTGAGACTCTGCCCATTTTCCAATTCCTGTTGCTCCTGGACTAATCAACCTTGCTGATCCCTTCAGCGTTCTGGGTGGGGTGAGAGGAAGAGCAGCATCCCACATGGGTAGTGAAGCTAGGTGCTTACTTCACTCTTACATTTCCTCGTAGGAGAACACACAGGCCAAGGAGATCTTTGTTGGCACTGAACTGTGCTGCCTTAGAGGAGGGGTAATGTGGGTAAAGTGAAAAGTTTTACCTTCTTCAATGTGTCTATTCTCGGATTTTGTGTGTGTGTACACTCCGTAGTAGCGGAGTCTTTCCACTGGACTCCTGGGTTCCCACAAAGGTACTTTTATCCATGAGTCATTGTCAAAATCAGTGTTTCAGCCGGGCGCGGTGGCTCATGCATGTAATCCCAGCACTTTGGGAGGCTGAAGCGGGTAGATCACAAGATCAGGAGATCGAGACCATCCTGGCTAACATGGTGAAACCCCGTCTCTACTAAAAAGAATACAAAAAAAATTAGCCGGGTGTGATGGTGGGCACCTGTAGTCCCAGCTACTTGGGAGGCTGAGGCAGGAGAATGGCGTGAACCCGGGAGGCGGAGCTTGCAGTGAGCCGAGATTGCGCCACTGCACTCCAGCCTGGGTGACAAAACGAGACTCTGTCTCAAAAAAAAAAAAAAAAAAAAAAAAAAATCAGTGTTTCAGTGGAGTAGACGAGGGATAAAAGCTCCTATTCTGCAGTTTTACTCATGTTACATGTCTTCCTGTTATAACACATTGGCTATAACTCAGTTATGTACCTATACTTAGTTACAGGTAAAGCTGGGAAAGGTAGATTTTATTTTGTACAACCTTGTGTCTAGTTAGAATTCAGGAGTTTGTTAAAAAGAAAAAGGAGAATGGTTATTGGAGTAAAAGTACCAGCTTCTGTCATACATTAATAAAACATTATTAATGTTATTTTATTTAAGTGTTTTGTATGTTACTTTTTTTCTTTTAAAAGTATTTTAAATTTAATTTTTTTTTTTTTTTTTTTTTGAGACGGAGTCTGGCTCTGTTGCCCAGGCTGGAGTGCAGTGGCCGGATCTCAGCTCACTGCAAGCTCCACCTCCCGGGTTCATGCCATTCTCCTGCCTCAGCCTCCCGAGTAGCTGGGACTACAGGCGCCCGCCACCTTGCCCAGCTAGTTTTTTGTATTTTTTAGTAGAGACGGGGTTTCACCATGTTAGCCAGGATGGTCTCGATCTCCTGACCTTGTGATCCGCCCGTCTCGGCCTCCCAAAGTGCTGGGATTACAGGCTTGAGCCACCGCGCCCGGCTAAATTTAATTTTTCAAACAAAAAAATTAATTCAAAAGCTTAATGGAATAAAGACTTACACTGTGAAAAGCCTTTCTCTCATCTACCCAGTCTTCCTGCCCAATGTCAGTAACTACAATAGTTACTTTCTTTATACATATAAGAGTAAATGTAAATATAACATTAATTTCCCCTCCTTTTTACTTTTATTTTTATTATTAATTTTTCTTTTTTTTTTGAGACGGAGTCTTGCTCTGTCGCCCAGGCTGGAGTGCAGTGGCCGGATCTCAGCTCACTGCAAGCTCCGCCTCCCGGGTTCACGCCATTCTCCTGCCTCAGCCTCCCGAGTAGCTGGGACTACAGGCGCCCACCACCTTGCCTGGCTAGTTTTTTGTATTTTTTAGTAGAGACGTGGTTTCACCGTGTTAGCCAGGATGGTCTCGATCTCCTGACCTTGTGATCCGCCCGTCTCAGCCTCCCAGAGTGCTGGGATTACAAGCTTGAGCCACCGCGCCTGGCTATTTATTTATTTATTTATTTATTTTGAGACAGAGTCTCGCTCTGTCACCGGACTAGATTCAGTGGTGCAATCTTGGTTCATTGCAACCTCCATCTCCCAGATTCAGGTGATTCTCCTGCCTCAGCCTCCTGAGTAGCTGGGACTACAGGTGGGCGCCACCACATACAGCTAATTTTTTGTATTTTTAGTGGAGACAGGGTTTCACCATGTTGGCCAGGATGGTCTTGATCTCTTGACCTCATGATCGGCCCACCTCTGCCTCCCAAAGTCCTGGGATTACAGGCATGAGCCACCACACCCAGCCTATTTATTTATTTATTTATTTATTTATTTATTTATTTAAGATGGAGTCTTGCTCTGTTGCCCAGACTGGAGTGCAGTGACAGGATCTTGGCTCACTGCAACCTCTGCTTCCTGGGTTCAAGTGATTCTCATGTCTCAGCCTCCCTAGTAGCTGCATTTGCAGGCGCCTGCCACCATACCCAGCTAATTTTTTTTTTTTTTTTATACTTTAAGTTCTAGGGTACATGTGCATAACGTGCAGGTTTGTTACATATGTATACTTGTGCCATGTTGGTGTGCTGCACCCATCAACTCGTTAGCACCCATCAATTCATCATTTATATCAGGTATAACTCCCAATGCAATCCCTCCCCCCTCCCCCCTCCCCATGATAGGCCCCAGTGTGTGATGTTCCCCTTCCGAGTCCAAGTGATGTCATTGTTCAGTTCCCACCTATGAGTGAGAACATGCGGTGTTTGGTTTTCTGTTCTTGTGATAGTTTGCTAAGAATGATGGTTTCCAGCTGCATCCATGTCCCTACAAAGGATGCAAACTCATCCTTTTTTATGGCTGCATAATATTCCATGGTGTATATGTGCCACATTTTCTTAATCCAGTCTGTCACAGATGGACATTTGGGTTGATTCCAAGTCTTTGCTATTGTGAATAGTGCCGCAATAAACATACGTGTGCATGTGTCTTTATAGCAGCATGATTTACAATCCTTTGGGTATATACCCAGTAGTGGGATGGCTGAGTCATATGGTACATCTAGTTCTAGATCCTCGAGGAATCGCCATACTGTTTTCCATAATGGTTGAACTAGTTGACAATCCCACCAACAGTGTAAAAGTGTTCCTATTTCTCCACATCCTTTCCAGCACCTGTTGTTTCCTGACTTTTGAATGATTGCCATTCTAACTGGTATGAGATGGTATCTCATTGTGGTTTTGATTTGCAGTTCTCTGATGGCCAGTGATGATGAGCATTTTTTCATGTGTCTGTTGGCTGTATGAATGTCTGCTTTTGAGAAATGTCTGTTCATGTCCTTTGCCCACTTTTTGATGGGGTTGTTTGTTTTTTTCTTGTAAATTTGTTTGAGTTCTTTGTAGATTCTGGATATTAGCCCTTTGTCAGATGAGTAGATTGCAAAAATTTTCTCCCATTCTGTAGGTTGCCTGTTCACTCTGATGGTAGTTTCTTTTGCTGTGCAGAAGCTCTTTAGTTTAATTCGATCCCATTTGTCAATTTTGGCTTTTGCTGCCATTGCTTTTGGTGTTTTAGACATGAAGTCCTTGCCCATGCCTATGTCCTGAATGGTACTACCTAGGTTTTCTTCTAGGGTTTTTATGGTATTCGGTCTAACATTTAAGTCTCTAATCCATCTTGAATTAATTTTCGTATAAGGAGTAAGGAAAGGATCCAGTTTCAGCTTTCTACTTTGGCTAGCCAATTTTCCCAGCACCATTTATTAAATAGGGAATCCTTTCCCCATTTCTTGTTTCTCTCAGGTTTGTCAAAGATCAGATGGCTGTAGATGTGTGGTATTATTTCTGAGGACTCTGTTCTGTTCCATTGGTCTATATCTCTGTTTTGGTACCAGTACCATGCTGTTTTGATTACTGTAGCCTTGTTGTATAGTTTGAAGTCAGGTAGCGTGATGCCTCCAGCTTTGTTCTTATGACTTAGGATTGTCTTGGCAATGCGGGCTCTTTTTTGGTTCCATATGAACTTTAAAGCAGTTTTTTCCAATTCTGTGAAGAAACTCATAGCTTGATGGGGATGCATTGAATCTATAAATAACCTTGGGCAGTATGGCCATTTTCACGATATTGATTCTTCCTATCCATGAGCATGGTATATTCTTCCATTTGTTAGTGTCCTCTTTGATTTCACTGAGCAGTGGTTTGTAGTTCTCCTTGAAGAGGTCCTTTACATCCCTTGTAAGTTGGATTCCTAGGTATTTGATTCTCTTTGAAGCAATTGTGAATGGAAGTTCATTCCTGCTCTGGCTCTCCGTTTGTCTGTTACTGGTGTATAAGAATGCTTGTGATTTTTGCACATTAATTTTGTATCCTGAGACTTTGCTGAAGTTGCTTATCAGCTTAAGGAGATTTTGGGCTGAGACAATGGGGTTTTCTAAATATACAATCATGTCATCTGCAAACAGGGACAATTTGACTTCTTCTTTTCCTAACTGGATACCCTTGATTTCTTTCTCTTGCCTGATTGCCCTAGCCAGAATTTCCAACACTATGTTGAATAGGAGTGGTGAGAGAGGGCATCCCTGTCTTGTGCCAGTTTTCAAAGGGAATTTTTCCAGTTTTTGCCCATTCAGTATGATATTGGCTGTGGGTTTGTCATAAATAGCTCTTATTATTTTGAGGTACGTTCCATCAATACCGAATTTATTGAGCGTTTTTAGCATGAAGGGCTGTTGAATTTTGTCAATTTTTTTTTTTTATCTTTAGTGGAGATGGGGTTTCGCCACATTGGCCAGGCTGGTCTTGAACGCCTAACCTCAAGTGATCCACTGCCTCAGCCTGCCAAACTGCTGGGATTACAGGGGTGGGCCACCCCGCCTGGCCCCCCTCATTTTTAAAACAAAAGATAGTATGTCATACACCTTGCTTCTTGATTCTGTTCTTTTCTTTGCTTTTTTTTTTTCTTTTCCTTCCTCTTTTTTTTTTTTTAAACTTAACAATACATCGTGGAGCTGTTTCTGAAGTAAACTTTCTTGATTTTCTTTCCTAGGTACATGATATGTATGTATGTACTGTAATTGACTTAACAAGCCTCATTTTGATGGGCATTTGGCCTATTTCTAATATTTTATATTACATTGTTTTCATGAATAACCTTATTATAAATGTGTTTTCATATGTACAAATATATGTCATCTCCAACTCTTAAAGTATTTTTGTCTATTTCCTCATCTACCTTCATGGTTTTTGCTTTTTAAATGTTTATGATATGCTATATGTTGTGTACACATTCATATCTATTTTCTCTTCATTAAGAATTATACCTTTACCATGGTGTTCTTGGTCTTATTTAATGATTTTTTTTAACCTTAATTCGCATTGTCTTTCTTTTTGTTTGCTTTGAATAACTTTGCTTTATCCTTTATTTGAAAAGTAACTTAATGAAGTTTTGGTTTTTTACTGTTTTTTTGTTTGTTTGTTTGTTTGTTTGTTTTCTTTTTTTGAGACGGAGTCTAACTCTGTAGCGGAAGCTGGAGTGCAGTGGCACTATCTCGGCTCACTGGAACCTCCACCTCCAAGTCTCAAGCGATTCCCGTGCCTCAGCCTCCCGAGTTAATGGGACTACAGGCACACGCCACCACGCCCAGCTAACTTTTTGTGTTTTAGTAGAGACGTGGTTTCACCGTGTTACCCAGGGTGGTCTCAAACCCCTGAGCTCAGGCAATTGGCCTGCCTCAGCCTCCCAAAGTCTGGGATTACAGGCATGAGCCACCGTGCCCTGCCTTTTCTTTTTTTCTTTTTTTTTTTTTTTTACTGTCTTTTATAGGAGTGATTTATGATTATTTTTCAAAAGTTTTAAATTTACAGAAAAGTTGCAAAAACTACCACATCTCCTTCACCCAGATTCCCCAATTGTGAACATTTTCCTGCATTTGTCCATTATTTCTCTATACATATATAGTTTTCTGTTTATGTTTTTCTGCATGAGCCTCGTTATCCCTAAGTACTCCAGAGGATACCACCCCAAAGAAGGACAGCTTCTGTATTACCGTCATGCAGCCTCCCAGTCAGGAAGTCAGCATTGGTACAACACTGCCATACAATCCGCAGACCCCATTCAGATTCTGCCAACCATTGCACCAATACCTCTTTTCCTCTTCTGATCTGGAAAACCCTCCAAGAACATGCATTGAATTTAGTTATCATATCTCCTCAGCCTACTTCACTCTAATAGTTCCTGTTTCCTTCTCTGTCATATACTTAGCAATCTTAAAGATCATGGAGACTTGAAAGGAGAGGAGATTGTGATAGAGCAGTGACACCAAGGTGCTTCCTCAACTGCTGGTCATGTTCTATTTGTTTTATTGCACTGGAGTTCACTTTATAATAATCTGATAAAATTTATATTTATGTTTTATGTCCTTTTTTCTATGTGTGTTATTTCACAATAAAGAAGGTTAAAAAATGAAGTTTGAGAATTAATATCAATGAATACAATTTCAGATACCCTCAGGCAATGTTTTTTCCATTTCAGTCTAAATACAATTAAGTGAATATTAAAAGAGGCAAAATAATACTGGGAAGCTCTTCTTTTTACCTAAATGATCATAACCATGTCTTTTCATAAGATTTGTCACCGTGGTACCCAGATAAAGTAATAAAGATTCCATTTTAGCAAAAAAAAAATAGGTTTCAGAACTAATTTTCATTTTCTGTGTCCCTGAGCTGTAGTTTAAAATTCTTTTTGGTTTGTAATATGATACTGCTGTGGGGCAATATCCAAATTGCTTTCCTCTGTTGTATTTCCAGAATGGTGTCACCATCCTATAAGGGCAGGAATATGTCAATATGACAAGAAAAGATGCCTTGGTTAGGCAGTTCTTCCTTATCATTAGCAGAAAAAAATGCTTTGGAAAATTTTCCCTGGATTCTGACAAGCTTACAGGGAATATAAATATGAAACTGCTTAACAGCTTTGCATTTCCCTAGACTTGAATGCAACAGTAGTAGTGTCACCAGAAGAAATGAAAGTATACAGTTTAAGCAACATTAACATTCTGAGCATATTCTTACATCCATAATGAATTTACATAGGTTGTTGGTTTTCAGCTCAATAGAAAAAGATCTAAATGTATTCTATTTGTCATTCTTAGTGGTATCTCTTGGCATTCTTGTATCTCACACAAAAACCTCCAAAAGAAACAACAGGGCCTCCATACGTGACTCTAAGTGTTGTAGATATCAGTGACATTTGTGTCTCTTCACAATCCCTTCCCATTGTGCTTTTCACTCTGACAAGGCTCCTGAACAAACCCAGGTTACAGATTGCTCCATCAGCAACACAATCTCTTCTATTCCTTTTTCCAAAATTAGACCCATTTCCCATGCCACCCGTCTGGTTTCTTAGTCCATTTAACATTCCTGCAATTCAGATAGAGCAGTTATATCATTCAGACAATAGCAGTATGAATGTTTTTTGTCTCTAGTCCCTCTTGATGAAAGAATGGAATATGAAAGTACAGTTACACCACTGCTGATTAAGTTTTTTGTCTGAGTGAATTTGAGTTAGCTATAAATGAAAGTATTTTTAGGCTTATTGGAATGAGTCATCACTTTCTTCCACTTTTAACTATATAATTCTGTTTTATTTCAATGCAGGTACAGCCTGACTATTTGGACTGGAAAAAATGATAACTATTCCATTGAAGATTTACTTTACATTAGAGACCATTTTGACAAAAAACAAGTTTTCTATGACATCTTGGAACCACAAAACCATGAATTTAAACAAGCTATTGGAATCAAAGTTAATCTCTAAGAAGAAGATTCTCCTCAATTATTTCCTGTGTTTTGGTTTCATAATCCTTCTCTCCATTGGTCTGAATTAATTACCATATAAATTATGGTTATTGGTTTACATTCCAAGTCATCTAATCAAGAAACGTTTACTGTGTGCTTACTCTGTGGGCATATGTCCTTATAATAGTGCACTTACATAAAAGATTTGAAGAGAGTTATTTTCACATGTGGCCTAGTCTAATAATAATTCAGGAAAATGATACTCTACACTCCTTTATAAAAAATAATTTTGATAAACTAAAGATGATTGGCAGAATCCACATGTCATAAAACAGGTATAAACCACGTGTGCTTGGCACTTGCATTTCAGAGATTATGAAAAATATGGTACTCTCTTTTCCTTTTTCCTAGAAAACTTTTTTTTCCGGAGATAATAAAAAAGGAAGAGAGCTTTTAAAGTGTTTTTAATTTTCACAGGGGTGAGCAGCTGTCTCATATCAAGATTAATCCATTTCCTGAAACTATTAGATCTGGAATTTCCATGTCATTGGGAAGCATGCTACTGGCTAAATATTTTTTTTATATTTCTTATTTCTATAGTATCTGATTTATAGTGAACAATATACTGTTGGAGAGCAGTTTTAGTCTTTGTAATATATCATTTGTTTTCCAAATTTCTTACTGCCACCACCTTCATTCAGGTCCTTGTTCTACTAGTAGAATTTTATGACATACTTTTTTCATGGCTCATTGCTCACACTCTACTCAGAGATAACCTGAGTTTTTCTGCTAAACAAAACTTTCTTTTCTTTCTTTTTTCTTTCTTTTTTTAGTTTATTTTATTATTATTTTTGTTTTTTGTTTTTTTTTTTTTGAGACAGAGTCTTGCTCTGTCGCCCAGGCCAGAGTGCAGTGGTGCGATCTTGGCTCACTGCAACCTCTGTCTCCCGGGTTCAGCCCCCCGAGTAGCTGGGACTACAGACAGTTGTGTGCCACCACACCCAGCTAATTTCTGTATTTTTAGTAGAGATGGAGTTTCACCATGTTGGCCAGGCTGGTCTCAAACTCCTGACTTCAGGTGATCCACCCACCTCGGCCTCCCAAAGTGCTGGATTGCAGGTGTGAGCCACGACGCCCAGCCAAAAGTTTCTTAAATACCTCTGTCTTTATGCCAAATCAAAAACCTTCAAGGCCTTAAACTCAATTTTACTCAGTTTTCCTCTTTTAAGACCCTTCATAATGCAGTCCCACCTAAAAGTCAATTTGTTGTGCTCCAACACAGTTATTCATTTAAAACATTTATTCAACATCAATGGTTTCTAGATCCTACTTCAACCATTAATCTTAACTATTTAGTTATGTTCACTAATTGACGCGTGCATGTTAACTGTGTCTCCTCAGCTAGACTGTAAATTCCTTTATGGCAAAGTTTCATGCTTAAGTATCTTTTACAGTGTCTGGCATAGTCCTGAGAAAAACATCCAGAAAAATATGTTGCTGCATTGATTTATTAACAAGTAATTTACTAGTGAATGTCCTAAAATATGTAATTTGCCTTTTGTTAATCAACCATTTTTCTCCCAGAGAATAACGTAGTTCTATATAGAGAAAAGAGCTTGGGTTTTGAATTCAGACAGGTTTTCTTGACAGTCCCACCTCTATCCTTTACTAGCCATAGACTTTGGGAAATCTTTAATGCCATTGACTCCAGGCTCACTTGTCTATAAAATGGAGGTGGGGGAATAAAATTTCTCTTGTAGGGTTGTTGTGAGGATTATGTGAGATTCATGTAATAGAGACATCTAGCTCAATGACAGCGAATGCTCAGCAAAGTTACTCTTCTTTTAGACTTATCCTGTGATCATGTCCATTATAGATAGATAGCGCTAAGAGATACAACATGAAACACTGTAGACCTACAAATACTTAAAGGCAATTATAGTATTTCCACTTGAAAATTCAGCTCTAGTCAAATGGAATGCTTCTTGTCAAATCATACCTAAAACTTTACTATCCATGGCTGTTTGCCAAAGACAAAAGGTGCAATTTCATTATAAAATTTCAACAACTGCTATAGAAAATAATTTTTAAAATTATAGTAAAAAAGTAATTTATGAATTTTCTACAAAGACCATGCATTACTAAAGACAGGTGAATTTATAAATAAACTGCCTTTTGTTGAAGTTTGAAGTAAAACTCACTTGTCCAGAATATTATTTTTACTATGTAATTGTCCTACCTTTGATAATATTTTTAAAAATATTAGTATTATGGTATAAAGTTATATATTGAGAAATCTATAAGCCTGATATCACTTAGATTATTATTATTATTTTTTTTGAGACAGAGTCTCACTCAGTCTCCACCTCCCAGGTTCAAGTGATTTTCATCCCTCAGCCTCCCAAGTAGCTGGGATTACAGGACTGTGCCATCATGCCTGGCTAATTTTTGAATTTTTAGTAAACAGGGTTTTGCCATGTTGACCAGGCTGGTCTGGAACTCCTGGCCTCATGGGATCTGTCTGCCTTGGCCTACCGAAGGGCAGGGATCCAGCCTCACTTAGATTAATATTTAAAGGTATATTTTAAACTGTTGTCAGGAACAAAAACACATAAGAGAATTATAAAATGTATTCTGTTGAAAAGTAACATTTTAATAGCTATCTAAAAAATAACCTTGGTCCTTACCTTATGCCATATACAAATAATTTGAGATGGATCTTAGGCCAAAATGTCAAAGCTAAAACCTTAATGCATTTAGAAGAGAATAAGGGAGAATGTTTTCAGGACTTCGGGGTAGGCGTAGGTTTCTTGTAACCCAGAAAATACTAGCCATAAAAGGAAACGTTGATAAATGGACTTTATCAAAACTTAAAACTTCTCAGAAAAGACACCACTGACACATGTCTGACAAAGTGTGTATTACTCCTGTAAACTATAAGAAAAAATCCCAAAAAACTGACTAAAAATGGGCAAAAGACTTGAACAGATACTTCACACACAAAATAATTCAAATGGCCAAAAGAATATGAAAAGGAATTCAACAGCATTACTTATTCAGGAAAGGCAAGTTTAAGCCACAATAAATGCCAGTACATACCTACCAGAAAGGTTAATATTATAAGGACTAAAAACACTTTTTAGGAAAAAAAGGAAAACAGTTTGGGAGTTTCTAATAAAGATAAGTATATCTCTACCTTAAGACCCAGCTACTCTATCTATAGCCATATACTCAAGAGAAAAGTGCTCATATGTTTGCATTAAAAGACTTGTAAAAGAATGTTCATAAAAACTTTATCCTTTTTCATCAGTAAGAGAATTTATAAATAATGGTAGATTCATACAATGAAATTGCTACACAGCACTAAAACAGTTTGAACTGATGTAACAGTAAAGATGATTATTAACATCATGCAAAAAAAAAAGCAGGCACAAATGAATACCTATTATCTGGATCCATTTATATGAATTTCAAGAATAGTAAAAACTAATATATGTTGCTAGAAGTCAGAATAGTAGTAACCTATGTGGTTCTGTGGGGTTTTGTCTGGGATGGAGCATGTTGGAACTTTGTTGAGTGTTGAAAATGTTCTGTATCTTGTTCTGGGGGTGGTTATTTTGATGTGTACATAGGCAAGGCAAAAAACATTGAGTTGTAACATTTAATATTTGTGCATTTTACTGTATGTAAATTATATATCCATTTTCAATAATATTTTTAAAGGCCTTGATGTACAGAAATCCAGTAGAATACTATGCAGAAACTGAAAGTTTGACTTTTTTTAATTTTTCATTTTTTTTGAGACAGTGTCTCACTCTGTTGCCCAGACGGGAGTGCAGTGGAGTGATCTCAGCTTCCTGCAACCTCCACCTCCCAGGTTCAAGCAATTCTTCTGCCTCAGCCTCCTGAATAGCTGAGATTACAGGCATATGCCACTACAACCAGCCAATTTTTTTGTACTTTTAGTAGAGATGGAGTTTCACCGTGTTGACCAGACTGGTCTCGAACTCCTGACCTCAGCTGATCTGCCCACCTCGGCCTCCTAAAGTGCTGGAATTACAGGCATGAGCCACTGCATCCGGCCCAACCTTTATTAACGTGGGAAGATGTTACAGCATACTGCAGGTTATAAAAGAGCATATATATGGCCGGATACGGTGACTCATGCCTGTAATCCCAGCACTTTGGGAGGCCAAGGTGGGCAGATCACGAGGTCAAGAGTTCAAGGCCAGCCTGGTCATCATAGTGAAACCCTGTCTCTACTAAAAATACAAAAAATTAGCCGGGCATGGTGGCGGGCACCTGTAATCCCAGCTGCTGAGGAGGTTGAGACAGGAGAATCACTTGAACCCAGGAGGCTGAGGTTGCAGTGAGCAGAGATCACACCACTACACTCCAGCCTGGGTGACAGTATGAGACTCCGTCTCAAAAAAAAAAAAAAAGAGCATATATATGATGTAATAAAAGTGTGTATCTTTGTATGCATAGAAAATTTTTGCAAAGAAGTTCAAATGCACAACATAATGGTTAAGTGCCACCTATTTGTCCCCTCTAAGTTGATGTCTAATATAGTGATGTTGAGATCACATAGCATCCAAAGGCTATTTCCCAAGACTGGCAGAGCAATCCTAATTCCAGAAGAGACTGCAATAAGAAAATCAGTTGTTCAAAAATTCAAAGGCTTTTAATAGAGTGGCTTATTGTCTTGTGAGTGGTATAATTTGTTAATTAGCCAGGTATGTACTTATCCAGTGGGAAATGATTAAAAGTAATTTGGAACAGTTTTTAATTTGCTTCTTTGTTGGAGTTGGGGTCATGGGTTTTGTTTTGTTTTGTTTTTGTTTGTTTTTTCTGTAATTACAAAGAAAATTAAGTACCTAGTCAATATATAGACAAATGCTGTATCTCCGACCTTGTTATTTAGGGCAAGATCCAAGGGAGCTCCCAGACCTGAGCAGCAGGAGCTCGGGCTCCAGTGTCCTAGTGTTCCACATCAGTATTACTCTTACTCTTCATAGTAATTGCCTCTTTATATCCATCAGCCTTTGATCTGGGGAACCAGCTTGTCCAGCCACCTGTATCTTTCATGACAGAATCTCACGTCAAGACGTCACAGCTCAGCAGGGACTCGGAGGGTAGATGGGGGAGTGAAGGGGCAGGCATCTAGGCAATGTCTGATATGCTGAGGCTGCGCAAATAATTCCATAGTTGTCCCTATGTAATTCAGAAATGGAGCTTACAGTAATCTAGTCTTGGGAGAGAGACCTGTAAATGATAAGTTGAATATTTGCTAAAACTCCTATGATGGAATAACACATGGCTTGTGGAGTAGTCCCCGAAGAGACAGCCGTCTGTTTTAATTGGGAGGGAACATGAGCTATGTCTTGAAAGATGAGTAAGGTTCACTGGGTAGACTGACAGGGGAAGGACCTTTCAGACCCAGGCACCTGAGCCACGCGGGAAAGAGCCTGATCAACCTGCTCAGAAATGTTTCTGGGGCCATGACACTGTGAGACACGAACCAGATTTATTTTCTGTAGTAAGGAGTTGGCTGCTTTTCTCTTAGGGAGTGGGAGTTATTATACTACTTTAATTAGGGAAGCATTACTATCAGTTTTGAATGTTAGAAAAGTGATTATGATGGTGAGGAGGAGGAAATCAATTGGGAGATTTGGAATCCTCAAAGTGAAAGAAGATGAAGGCCTGAATTAAGGAGACACCAAAAGGGGATGGAGAGGCTCAAGAAATAAAGATTATGGATGGGCGTGGTGGCTCACACCTATAATCCCAGCGCTTTGGGAAGCTGAGGCGGGTGGATCACGAGGTCAGGAGTTCAAGACCAGCCTGGCCAATATGGTGAAACCACGTCTACTAAAAATACAAAAATTAGTTGGGCATGGTGGCGCACGCCTGTAGTCCCAGCTACTCAGGAGGCTGAGGCAGAAGAATTGCTTGAATCCGGGAGGCAGAGGTTGCAGTGAGCCGAGATTGCACCACTGCACTCCAGCCTGGGTGACAGAGTGGGACTCCATCTCAAAAAAAAAAAAAAAAAAGGAAAAGAAAAAGTAAAGGTTAAAAAGGAATAATTTGTAGTTGAATGAGTAGTATGGGGGAGAGGGAGGAGTCTAGTATTTTTAGGTTGGGTGACAGAGTGTTAAGATAATACCACTGACCCCATCAGGATGGAAAAGAGCCAGGTGTGGCTATATTTCTCAATGGCTCTTTGATGTTACTTCATACCAACTTGGAAAGAAAAATGAAAATCCTCTCTGCCTGACCCTGAACTCACTCTAAGATACTCTTAAAAAAAAAAAAAAAAAATGTAATCCTGCCAGTTTCTTTTTTTTTTTTTAATTTTTTATTTTCATAGGTTTTGGGGAAATATGTGGTATTTGGTTACATGAGTAAGTTCTTTAGTGGTGATTGGTGAGATTTTGGTGCACCTATCCCCGAGCAGTGTACACTGAACCCAATTTGTAGTCTTTTATCCCTCACCCCTTTCCCACCTTTTCCCTGAGTCCCCAAAGTCCATTGTATTATTCTTATGCCTTTGCATCCTCATAGCTTAGCTCCCACTTACGAGTGAGAACATACAATGTTTGGTTTTCCATTCCTGAGTTATTTCACTTAGAATAATAGTTTCCAATCCCTTCCAGGTTGCCATGAATGCCATTAATTCACATTCCTTTTCATGGCTGAGTAGTATTTCTCATATATATATATACACACACACTCATATATATATATAAAACAGTTTATTATGCACTAATTGATTGATGGGCATCTGGGTTGGTTCCACATTTTTGTAATTGCGAATTGTGCTGCTATAAATATGCATGTGCAAGTATCTTTTTTGTATAATGACTTTTCCTCTGGGTAGATACCCAGTAGTGGGATTGCTGGATCAAATGGTAGTTCTACTTTTAGTTCTTTAAGAACTCTCCACACTGTTTTCCATAGTAGTTGTACTAGTTTACATTCCCACCAGCAGTGTAGAAGTGTTCTCTTTTCACTGCAGCCACGCCAACATCTGTCATTTTTTGATTTTCTGATTATGGCCATGTTTGCAGGAATGAGGTGGTATTGCATTGTGGTTTTGATACGCATTTTCCTGATCATTAGTGATGTTGAGCATCACTAATGGGCCCTTAGCCCACTTTTTGATAGGATTGTTTGCTTTTTTTCTTGCTAATTTGTTTGAGTTCATGGTAGATGCTGGACATTAGTCCTTTGTCATATGTATAGACTGTGAAGATTTTCTCCCATTCTGTGGGTTGTCTGTTTACTCTGCTGTCTGTTCCTTTTGTTGTGCAAAAGCTCTTTAGTTTAATTAAGTCCCAGCTATTTATCTTTGTTTTTATTGTATTTGCTTTTGGGTTCTTGGTCATGAAATCCTTGCCTAAGCCAATGTCTAGAAGGATTTTTCCAATGCTCTTCTAGAATTTTTGTAGTTTCAAGTCTTAGATTTAAGTCTTTGATCTATCTTGAGTTGATTTTTGTATAAACTGAGAAATGAGGATCCAATTTCATTCTTCTACATGTGGCTTGCCAATTATCCCACCACCATTTGTTGAATAGGATATCCTTTCCCCACTTAATGTTTTTGTCTGCTTTGCTGAAGATCAGTTGGCTGTAAGTATTTGGGTTTATCTCTGGGTTTTCTATTTGTTCCATTCTATGTGCCTATTTTTATACCAGTACCATGCTGTTTTGGTGACTGACTTTATAGTATAGGTTGAAATCAGGTAATGTGATGCCTCCAGATTTGTTCTTTTTGCTTAGTCTTGCTTTGTCTATGTGGGCTCTTTTTTGATTCCACATGAATTTTAGGATTTTTTTTCTAGTTCTGTGAAAAGTGATGGTGGTATTTTGATGGAAATTACATTGAATCTGTAGATTGCTTTTGTAATCCCGTCAGTTTCTTAAAGACCATCCTTCTCCCCCACTGCCTCCTCTTAGTAATCTCTACTACATAATTGAATAGTTTCAAAGCTGGGCACGGTGGCTCACACCTGTAACCCCAGCACTTTGGGAGGCTGAGGTGGGAGGATCCCTTGAGTCCAGGAGTTCAAGAAAAACCTGGACAACATAGCAAGACCCCATCTCTATGGAAGAGAAAAAAAATTCCAGTTATTACATAATATTAAACAATAAAACTATCCACACAATTCCACCTTCAGAATGGAGAGAAAGCAGGCAGAGTTTGAAACGGGCTCACCAGCCACCTCTCCTCTCAAGAAAGCTGCCTTTGGTTTCTATGCTTCTGCTTGCCAGAGAAACCAGTCTGACTAAATCTGGCAACTAAACTGTTCTGGGTTTGATTGCTACTGTTGAATCTTCAGTGAAACTGGTCATTGCCCCTTTCTTCTTTATCCCTTCCTTGGAGTGAAATAATATAACCAAGTTCAAAAAATTTAATTGAAATATTCAATGTGAGAGTCTGTTGCCCTTTGTCAAATCAGGGGCTAATGGGAAAACTCTGGCTTAGAATAGAATGAGTTCTTCAAGCAGCCTATGCAGCTCCACCCCCAATCTGGGTCAAGGAATGTTTTCCAGACTTCTCCAGGCAGATGTGTGGGCCTTTTCCCGATGCTGCCCCTTCTAATAGCTGTGGACAGGAAACTTGAGCTGAGTGCAGTGGTACCTCACTGTAATCCCAGCTACTCAGGAGGTTGAGGCAGGTGGATTGCTTGAGCCCAGGAATTCCAGACCAGCTAAGTACATGGTGGTCACCCCAATCCTTTATTCTTGGGGGTTCTGAGGCCTTGATAGTCCTGCCTGTGTATAATTGAGATAATCTACATTTGTGTCTGGCCATGATAGTATAAGGGGGTGTTCCATGGGTTCCTCAGATTCCACCCATGCTCCTTGTACCTCCTATTTTGTGGTTCTGAGAATCACTCCAGCCAACACCATGACCCCTTTATCTCCTATGAAGGAAACTGGAATGACCAGGTAGTTACTTCAGCTTCCATTTCAGGGGAACTACCATAGTATCATTTGGTGGAAGTATTCTTCCCTTGGATGCCAGATTATTGATATCAGTGGTATCAGTATCAGTAGGGCTCAGAGTTGCAGGGGTAGGATAGCATTTTTTTTTAATTGACAAGAAGATCCTTTTGGAAATGTTTTCAACTTCAATCTTTTCCAAATTTTTCTGCTAAATCTGGAACTGTTAATAAGTAAAGATTGTCTCAAAGTACTATCTATTTAAAAAGACTTTAAAGATTATTCAGTAAATGGAATCTTTTTTGTTAAATCTCTGATTTAACATCTCCTCTTCCATGTCCATCTCCTCTTCCTCTTTCCAAAAATGGTGACTCATGTCTTCCTAGGACAGGCTTTTCCATAGATAGATAGCTCCAGTAGCTAAGAGAGAACTGAAATATTTCTGTAACTTAATTTTCTGGTTCTAATTTATCTTTATTTGGAGGACTCTGAATAAGTCATTACATTGGTTCTTTTAGTATCTAAGGCCAGCCATCTAATCTCAACTGAGTCTTTTTATCTCCAAGCTAAGCAACAATTCTTTTACTTATTTAAAAAATTTTTTTTAGATTCTATCACTTTCATCTTTTATTGCATATTCTTTAGTTTAAGATGTGGTACCTAGAATTAAAAACACCGTTTCATATTTGATCTCTGAGTGCTAAGATTCAGGAGTAGACCCTGATTAAATAATGTAGTCAGGCTGTTAGCACTCCCAACAAACCTGCATTAGTTAATTAACTGCCCCATGTTGTTTCAATTTAGGATCATTAAGATGGAAAGCATCCCTCCAATGATTATGAGAGACATAAGAGAGAAATAAACGTTTTATTACTTACAGGTCCTGGGGTACACAGTATAGCTGGAGGCCACATGCAGGGATGTCAGGGAGTGCATGGAGAGAGAGAGGAAGGGACCCGTGGGTCAACGCTTTTATTGGGTCCAGGGTGTTATCCAAACAGGTTTCCCAAGGGGAATCTGAATTGGTGGGTTTAAGTTAATCAGGCATGGGTTCTAGGAGGTCACACAGTGACTAAGAGGTGACCGCTGTGGCATACCTGCACAATCCATGTGGGGTGTGAGGGTCAGCGGGGCCAGTCAAGCAGGGTGTATCTAGTTGTTCCTTAGGGAAGTCCCCAGGAGCAGTTACATAAGGCAGGTATCTGGATCGACCATGCTGCGGAAGTGGGAGGCGGTGTAGAACTAGCAGTGTGTCAACGGTGACTGAACCTTGCTTCTGGTATGAGAAAGTCCAACTCATTCAAAATGGATGCCCAGGTAACATAAGATTTTAAGAATTCACTAAATATATAAATTGCTGATCATCCTAATCTGATACAACTGATTTTAAAACCTAAATGTGGGTATTTATCATGCTTAAGCTTTAGGTTTTTGGTTTTGATCCATTGTTCCAGCTAATCGACATTCTTTTGAATTGTTTTTGCGATTTGTTGTGTTAGCTATTCTTCTCAGTTTTTCCTTTCCTGGCCTTCTCTTGTAAGAATGATCACTTGGCCGGGCGCGGTGCTCAAGCCTGTAATCCCAGCACTTTGGGAGGCCGAGACGGGCAGATCACGAGTCAGGAGATGGAGACCATCCTGGCTAACACGGTGAAACCCCGTCTCTACTAAAAACTACAAAAAACTAGCCGGGCGAGGTGGCGGCGCCTGTAGTCCCAGCTACCCGGGAGGCTGAGGCAGGAGAATGGCGTAAATCCGGGAGGCGGAGCTTGCAGTGAGCTGAGATCCGGCCACAGCACTCCAGCCTGGGTGACAGAGCGAGACTCCGTCTCAAAAAAAAAAAAAAAAAAAAATCACCTGAGGTCAGGAGTTCGAGACCAGCCTGACCAACATGGTGAAATCCCGTTTCTACTAAAAATCAAAAAAATGCTAGTCGTGGTGGTGGGCGAAGGTAACCCCAACTACTAAGGAGGCTGAGGCAGGAGAAGCTCTTGAACCCCGGAGGCGGAGATTGCAGTGAGCCGAGATTGCACCATTGCACTCCAGCCTCGGGGACAGAGTGAGACTCCATCTCAAGGAAAAAAAAAAAAAAAAAAAAGAAAGGTAGACATTCAGGCCTGGTGTGGTAGCTCGCACCTGTAATCCCAGCACTTTGGGAGGCCAAGGCAGGCAGATCACTTGAGGCCAGGAGTTTGAGACCAGCCTGGCCAACATGGTACAACCCCATCTCTACTTAAAAAAAAAAAAAAAAAGAAATTTTAACCAGGCATGGTGGTGCACGTCTGTAGTCCCCGCTACTCAGGAGACTGAGGCAGGAGAATTGCTGGAACCTGGGAGGTGGAGGTTGCAGTGAGCCAAGATGGGGCCACTGCACTTCAGCCTGGTAGAGCAAGACTCCATCTGAAAAAAAAAAAAAATGAATGGTAGACATTCAAAGAAGGTACACAAAAGACAGATGTCACCTTGGGGAGGTCAGTGGGCAACGCCAGTAAATCTGGTGGGTTTGTGATGGTCCACCATCTGGCCCTCTTGGAGACTTAGAAATGGGATCTGAGGGCCGGGTGCGGTGGCTCAAGCCTGTAATCCCAGCACTTTGGGAGGCCGAGACGGGCGGATCACGAGGTCAGGAGATCGACACCATCCTGGCTAACACGGTGAAACCCCGTCTCTACTAAAAACTACAAAAAACTAGCCGGGCGAGGTGGCGGGCGCCTATAGTCCCAGCTACTCGGGAGGCTGAGGCAGGAGAATGGCGTAAATCCGGGAGGCGGAGCTTGCAGTGAGCTGAGATCTGGCCACTGCACTCCAGCCTGGGTGACAGAGCGAGACTCCGTCTCAAAAAAAAAAGAAATGGGATCTGAGGAATACTGGCATAAGGCTATATAAGCTCAAATATTAATGTATAAGAATATCATCTCCAGTTGCACTATGTCTTCTTGTTTTAAAATGTAGGTGATACGGTTTGGCTCTGTGTCCCCACCCAGATCTCATCTTGTAGCTCTCACAATTCCCACGTGTTGTGGGAGGGACCCAGTGAGAGATTACTGAATTATGGGGGTGAGTCTTTCCCATGCTGTTCTCCTGATAGTGAATGGGTCTCAGGAGATCTGATGGTTTAAAAAAAAATGGGAGTTTCTCTGCACAAGCTCTCTCTTTGCCTGCCGCCATCCATGTCTTGCCTTCTGCCATGATTGTGAGGCCTCCCCAGCCACGTGGAACTGTGAGTCCTATTAAACCTCTTTCTTTTGTAAATTGCCCAGTCTCGGGTATGTCTTTATCAGCAGTGTGAAAACGGACCAACACAGTAGGTTTAATTATTATTCAGGTATGGTGAGGCCAACAGATCAAGAGACAACTGATACTGGCTGGGTGCAGTAGCTCCCACCCCTAATCCCAGCACTTGGGAGGCCAAGGCAGGCAGATCACTTGAGGCCAGGAGTTTGAGACCAGCCTGGCCAACATGGTACAACCCCATCTCTACTTAAAAAAAAAAAAAAAAAGAAATTTTAACCAGGCATGGTGGTGCACGTCTGTAGTCCCCGCTACTCAGGAGACTGAGGCAGGAGAATTGCTGGAACCTGGGAGGTGGAGGTTGCAGTGAGCCAAGATGGGGCCACTGCACTTCAGCCTGGTAGAGCAAGACTCCATCTGAAAAAAAAAAAAATGAATGGTAGACATTCAAAGAAGGTACACAAAAGACAGATGTCACCTTGGGGAGGTCAGTGGGCAACGCCAGTAAATCTGGTGGGTTTGTGATGGTCCACCATCTGGCCCTCTTGGAGACTTAGAAATGGGATCTGAGGGCCGGGTGCGGTGGCTCAAGCCTGTAATCCCAGCACTTTGGGAGGCCGAGACGGGCGGATCACGAGGTCAGGAGATCGACACCATCCTGGCTAACACGGTGAAACCCCGTCTCTACTAAAAACTACAAAAAACTAGCCGGGCGAGGTGGCGGGCGCCTATAGTCCCAGCTACTCGGGAGGCTGAGGCAGGAGAATGGCGTAAATCCGGGAGGCGGAGCTTGCAGTGAGCTGAGATCTGGCCACTGCACTCCAGCCTGGGTGACAGAGCGAGACTCCGTCTCAAAAAAAAAAAAGAAATGGGATCTGAGGAATACTGGCATAAGGCTATATAAGCTCAAATATTAATGTATAAGAATATCATCTCCAGTTGCACTATGTCTTCTTGTTTTAAAATGTAGGTGATACGGTTTGGCTCTGTGTCCCCACCCAGATCTCATCTTGTAGCTCTCACAATTCCCACGTGTTGTGGGAGGGACCCAGTGAGAGATTACTGAATTATGGGGGTGAGTCTTTCCCATGCTGTTCTCCTGATAGTGAATGGGTCTCAGGAGATCTGATGGTTTAAAAAAAAATGGGAGTTTCTCTGCACAAGCTCTCTCTTTGCCTGCCGCCATCCATGTCTTGCCTTCTGCCATGATTGTGAGGCCTCCCCAGCCACGTGGAACTGTGAGTCCTATTAAACCTCTTTCTTTTGTAAATTGCCCAGTCTCGGGTATGTCTTTATCAGCAGTGTGAAAACGGACCAACACAGTAGGTTTAATTATTATTCAGGTATGGTGAGGCCAACAGATCAAGAGACAACTGATACTGGCTGGGTGCAGTAGCTCCCACCCCTAATCCCAGCACTTTGGGAGGTTGAGGTGGGTGGATCACTTGAGGCCAAAAGTTCAAGACCAGTCTGGCCAACATGGTGAAACCCCATCTCTACTAATAATACAAAAATTAGCCAGGTGTGGTGGTGCGCATCTGTAGTCCCAGCTACTCAGGAGGCTGAGGCAGGAGAATCTCTTGAACCCGGGAGGCCAACGTTGTGGTGAGCCAAGATTGCGCCATTGCATTCCAGCCTGGCGACAGAGCGAAACTGTCTCAAAAAATAAAGAGACAACAAACTGATATTGAAAAAGAGTTTGTTACTCTCAGTTCCCAAGAGGAAACGGGGTTGGTAACGAGGGTGGTGGTGGGGGGTCACACTGTGCAGCACCACATGTGGAGAACCAGGGTTGGTTGGGAGGCAGGAGGAGCAAGGGGGAAAGGTGGGAAAGGGGCTTTATTGTGGTTTTGGTGGGAAGGAATGGGCAAGGCAAGGTAAGCAGGTTTCCGGTTGGCTAGTTTGAATAGCTTCAGTGGACTCTGGGGTGTAGGAGCTGTCTCTAGCTGTCTGGTTCCTGGCCCTGGGGTGATTAGGACAAGGAATGGCAGTGTGAGAGCCCTGTGAGAGCCTGATAAAGGAGATGTTTGGGGAATGGGCTCTGGATTGGTTGGTTTGCATATGGAAGGCATGCTCAGTGGATGAGCTGTTTTCTATCTCTAGGAATTAGTTTATCCTGGGAGGGACTGTCCCTCCAGTGTCAGCAAGGTCTCAGGATGTCAAAGCCTCAAGAAATACAAAAATTAGATATGATGAATACTCTTATCAGCCTAACAGGCTTATTCTCTCATTTAAGCAAGCCACATGGGAATCAAATTATTAAAAGGCTACACAGTGGGTGATTAATCAGAATAAGGGTCGTTTTATTTGAAAATTTATAAAGTTCAAGTACTAGATGCCTGATAGATGTGTTTCCAGCCAAGAATATGCCAGGCAGTTGTTTACCCCTTCCCTGGGCACCGCTTGGATGGGCACTGTCAACACCTTTCTCAGTAACTGGGGTTGCCCTTTGTCCTCCGCGAAAGGACTGCCATGATTCAGTATTAGTTGTACTCATTGGAAATCCTGGTCCCAAGTAACTAAGAACGGTACCTGTAAGACGAATAAATGAAATGTCATTATACCTGTAAGTTAAATCATACTCTTAAATGAAGTTAAAATATAACAAAATGCATTTATTATGTGCATACATAAATGCCTAATTGCTATTGCAAACATCTATAGGACCCACCATTGGGATCACAATGATATATTTTACTTAATGGGGTGAAAAGTCCCACCGGATGGCTTTACAACCAGACTCAAACACTGTAAGTGTTCTTACGATTGCTAGCAAGTTTAAAATTCTTCCAAATATGGCCCAAAATTTTTATTTTTATTTTATTTAGTTATTTATTTTTAAGACGGGACCTTGCTCTGTTGCCCAGGCTGGAGTGGAGTGGCACGATCTTGGCTCACTGCAACCTCCACCTCCTGGGTTCAAGTGATTCTTGTGCCTCAGCCTCCTGAGTAGCTGGCATTACAGATTATAGGCATGCACCACCATGCCTGATTTTTTTATTTTTTTTTCCAAGATGGAGTCTTGCTCTGTTGCCCGGGCTGGAGTGCAGTGGCGCAATCTTGGCTCACTGCAACCTCTGCCTCCTGGATTCAAGCAATTCTCCTGCCTCAGCCTCCCAAGTAGCAGGGAATTACAGGCACGAACCACCACATCCAGCTACTTTTTGTATTTTTAGTAGAGATGGGGTTTCACCATGTTGGCCAGGCTGGTCTCGAACTCCTGACCTCATGATCCACCAGCCTCAGCCTCCCAAAGTGCTGGGATTACAGGTGTGAGCCACCATGCCCAGCCTAATTTTGTGTATTTTTAGTAGAGATGGGGATTTGCCGTGTTGCCCAGGCTGGTCTGGAACTCCTGACTTCAAGTGATCTGCCTCGGCCTCCCAGAGTGCCAGGATTATAGGCATGAGCCACCAAGCCTGGCCAAAAAACATTTTTAAAATGCTGTTAAATATCTTTTTCATGTTGGTTTGAGAATAGCAACAAAAGTTATTCTTTCTTAGTTTTCTATTGATTCAAAGTAGCATGTGGCACAATTACTCTTGAAATTATGTTGAAATATCATTAGTATTTGAAAGATAAATAAAAATCAGTAACCAAAATGATATTTTAAATCTTTATTGATACCATTTTGCTTATGAACTAATCTATTTACATATCCTTCCAAATTGTATCCTTACAACTTGAAGTCAAGTACTTTTCTCGATGTTAAACTTGCAGAAAGCATTTAGCTACCTATAAATATCAGGTACAATTTTAAGTTCTGAATCAAAAAATATTTTTAGTGTAATTAATATTAATGTTGAAGACATGAAATGGAAAAACCTCTAATTACTTTTTAAATTAAAGCCACAAGTAATTAAATAATTACTATGTACATTACAACTTGCTTATATCAAATTACCAAGAAAAGCGTCATGCCAATTGTTAGGATCACCTCTATTCAGAAGGCAAAGAAAGTTGTACATGACAGTCATCAAATTAATACATTTAGGTTTTGTATAGTCTGATTTATTCTTTGTTGTTAAGCTGCTAGATTGAAATAAGGATTCTTTGTATAAACATCATACTTTGAAGTTATATCGATGATATAATTATTACTTTATTTTATAATACTAATATGGTATTCATTAGTTTTGTTGGAAGTTCTTCACAGGTCCTAAAATACTAGATGATTGGAATGTCACACTAAGGAATTTATCCTTAATATATAAATGTCTAATAACTACATATCAGAAATAAAAAGGTATTGTTTAATATTGCCAAGTATTTAGTACATTTTGTGATTAAGTTTCTACTGCCTCTCTTAATTTTAGCTAACCTACTGTAATCATCAGTTTTTCTTCTTAAAAGAAAGCAAGCACTTAGTTTTTATCCATGATGAACTTTTTTTGTTGTTCTTTTTGAAAGACAAGAATAATTTGATATAAGTAAAGAAGAATGCTTTTTAACATTTATATCATCTTGTTATTGGAAACTTATGGATAGGCTTCCAAAACTAATAACAGGAATTAAAAGATATGGAGAAAGAATAATTCCGTAAGATAACATTACAGGTAAGTCTGTTTAAAAATCAAAACAAAGCAAAGCAAAACACAGTACACAAACAAGACTCAGCATAGATTCCTAGTAGGTTGTAAAACTCTGGCTTGCCAGTTTGCCACTGATTAAATTGACACCACGAATATTTTAGTTGCCCATTCTAATACAGTGTTTAACCTTTTAAATTTTTAAGTAGAGTTTTATCTACCTTCAGTCACCACTTGTAAAGAATTAGTTCATTCTTTCTTTGTAGCTCGAATTTATTGATCTTAGAACATTTTATAGCTGTCAGTGTTTTCTTTTATGGTTTGGGGATCATAAAAAATTGCAATCTCATTTATTAACATGAAATGTTAAAAAATTATTGACTTGAAAACTGTTTCCTAATAAAATATTTAGCCAATCTGAAAATTTTAAAAAATTACCCCAACATATGTGGCCTTCTTTCTTTACTGATTTTTTTTTTTAATGACAAATTTGGACTACATTGAGATTGTTAAATATTAGAAGCATAGGGAAAAATAGCTTTGCTTTCGTTTGAGAGAATTCCCTTAACAGAAACTACATATTATTTTTTATGTTCATGATGCCTAGTACAAATCACATTACACTTTAATCCATCTAGCCATTATGGACTAACCAATTACGAGATTTAAAAGAATGAACATTTAAGATTTCTTCTTTAGTTCTGTTTCTCTGATAGAAACATTTGAAGAAAGTGTGTTTTATATCCATCTCCTAAAAGTTTACTAATTGCTTAATTTGTTCAGTTTGCAACGATTGTCTCCTTAACAACATTTTCTTACTTTTGAATTCTTTAGGGAAAATCGGAACTGTTGGCATAAGCACTTTTTGACCACAAGAAAGAAGGCTGCAAATCTTGTTGTTGACATTGATATCTGAGATGGGAGGGTGAGAATTTACATTTAAGGGTGGGAGAAACCCTTGTCTGGTTTGGGTAACACTGTGATCTAAAGGGAAAGCTCCTGAACCTCGCCTTTCTAAAATGGCATGATTTCTCCTGCTCAGGGGACCTGGGGGGATATTCTCCAACAATTCTTTGGACTCTGACAATTGGGAAGGAGATGGTGAAAGGATCTTTTTCTTTCCTACAAGTGCTTTGCCATCTTCTAAATTTGGAGGGGTAAGGCCAGCTGAGAGCTGGGAATCAGAGCTGTAGTGATTTGCCCCCAAGTTTCTTTTTTGAACTATACTTCTTAAGGTGGAAGTAAATATTGTCTGGTTAGAATCTGGGTCCTGGTCAGCAGGGACTTCAATGCATTGCTGATTTCCTTCTGAAAGACAAGATTGATAATTTATTTCATCATATGACATCTTCCTTGAGCTGGCCTGATCAAAGGCTCTTAGCAAATGTGCAGTGTCTTTTACATCAATGCTTTGGTGCCTAGTGATGAACCGCTTGGAAAGTGCCAGCCCATTGGTTTTATAGGATAATTCTTCCTCTGGTGTAATATCCTGGAGCTCCTCTTGCAATGAAGCCACTCTGTTCTGGTGCATTAATGATGGGGGACTCTTGATCCAGGGTGGAGCCGGGGGGAGCTTGGGCCCCTTAGGGGCCAGAGCAGGTTTCCTCACAGGGGAACCTGGGTCCCAGGTATCATCATTGCTTCCAGTGAGCTCAAGATCTTTAAAACCAAAAAGTGTCAGTTCTGTTTCAGAAGAATGTGAAAGTGGTGATGAGGCAGTTTTGATGTCTATTTCTGAAGGAGTGGTGCAGGTAGCTGGGGAATGACACCCATCTATATCCACAGGAGGCATATTTAAGTACTGTTTAGTAGTATGCTTCCCACAGGGCGACTTTGCTGTTGTGATGATGATGACCTCTTTCCCTTTTGCCTTGCAAGCACTAAGAAGAACTTTCAGGGTCTCCGTATCTTCTGAATTTATAGCATAAACAAGAGCTGAGTAACTAGCATGGTCTTGCAAGCTGAGGTCAGCCCCACTCTTGAGGAGCAAGGAAACAACTTCAGGACCAGCTTTTTCTAAGCAAGCATGCATCAGAGCCGTTTTCCCAGATTTGTCCTGTATGTTGGGATCGGCATTGTTCTCTAACAGGTATTTCACCATTTTGGCTTTACTGACACTCTGGTGATCCACATGTTTGGTCTTACAAGCGATCATTAAAGGGGTTTCCCCACGGTCGTTGCTCTCATTAATGTAGGCACCGCCTTCTAGCAAAAGTCTTGTGAGGCGAAGCCGGCTCTGATGGACTGCTTTGATCAAGGAATTTCCTTCACTTGAAATTTCCATACCTTCATCCATCTTCAGAGGTTAGAAATCAATACCTGGTTACCAAAGATGGTGAAGACCAAAAGATTAGCCAGAATCAACATCCCAGCTTATATTCATTTTATTAGAATTAATTTTGAAAATATGTAGGGGACATAAATGGGATTATGCTATTAATAAATGCAGAACAAAATAGTGAATTGCAACATAAAATAAATTTTTGAATAGTAATGACCTTTAGGAGATTACAAATTAAGATTCATTTTCAAAATCTTCATTGAATATTTATAACACCAACATAGTACTTTCCTAAGTCCCACATTAATTAAAAAATAATCTACCTGTGAAAAATAATTTTTAAATTAATAATATTAAAAAGTAAATTTAGGATAAGTACAGCGGCTCACATCTGTAATCCCAGCACGCTGGGAGGTTGAAGCAGGAGGATTACTTGAGGACAGGAATTTGAGACCAGCCTGGGCAATGTGTGGTGAGATTCCGTCTCTACCAAAAATAAGTTTTAAAATTGGCTGGGCATGGTGGTGTGACCTGTAGTTCCAGCTACTCAGGAGACTGAGGCAGGAGGATAACTTGAGCCCCAGGAGTTCGAGGTTACAGTGAGCTATGCTCATCCCACAGGCACGCAGCCTGGGTGACAGAGTGAGACCCTATCTCTAAAAAAAAAATTAATTAAAATGTAAATTTTAAAAAGTAAACTTAAGCCAAAAAGCCAAAATTCTATTGTCATTGCAACAGAATCAATTAAAATATAACATGTTTGTGGTAGCTGTATGTAAAAACTTTAGTATTACATTACTTAAACATGTTCTTCAATTAAATAATGCAAGTGATATCTACATTTTCAATTTGAGGGACATTTTTATGTTTCTTTTGAAGGATGAAATATTGTTTGGGCTGCAACATGTTAAAATAACTGACATAATATCTGAAATTCACACTGAGATTGGAATGGTGAGCATGTGATTACGCATTTTTCTTGATTCTATTATTTAAATCATATACTGACCAGATAACGAGGTTAGCAAGAACTATAGGGTTAAAATTTGACAACAGTCTATCTGCTGTGAAAAAGGAGTTCCATAGGCAAGAAACCTGAAAGGAGCCATGCAGACTTTGTAAACATTTTAATTTTTATTATTGAAACTAAAAAGTATTTATGTTTAATTTATTTAAATAATTTAGATTCAGACTCCTTCAACAGATAATTCCATTAGGTGGTAAGAATTATGTCTTCATCTAGGACTAAGAAAATTTTTGTATTTTAACAGTCCTTAGAGTTGGTGGGGAGAATCAGATGAATGTATATATAATATTTAAATCTGTTTCATTGATTCAGTAGTTTTTGGAAATTGAAAACTATTGTTTATTCTACCTATTTACTTTTAAAATTAAGATTACGGGAAATGGATTTCTATTTGATAATAGAATAGATAACAAATCTAATAACAACCAAAAGAAAGAAGAGACGAAGAGAGCAGAAAGAAAGAGAAGGAAAAAGAGAAAAGTAAGCATGCAGGCAGAAATTTCATCTTAAACATCTACAAGCTCCTGATATGTGCTGGGCACTGAGCTACAAAGATACAAGCCCCATGTCTGAGGAGCTCACAGCCTTTTGGGAGAGATACTATATAAGCAGCTGGTTACAGAGTCAGGAGAGCCCAGAAGCTTTAACATCTTGGGGACTAAAATGGGCTTCACAGAAGCCAGCTGTGTGAGTTGGGTCTTGAAGATTTTGTAAGAATCTGGCAGGCAGACAAAGGAGGAGGGAGAAGTAGGTAACACTCCTTTTGCAAAGACCTAGAGGCCTAAATAGTGGTTATTTACAAGGAAACAGGCTTTATTTACTTGGTTACAACCACACTTCAGGAACATATTTTAGCAGATGGTTAGGGTTCATATGGCAGAACACACACATCTAATTTTGCTTCTTCCTGAAAATCCTTAACACCAAAGAATTTTGTCAAAGACATAAACTCTTAAAGATAGAGGGAAGAGGAGAAGATGGCAGCAACACTACTTTGGAAGCCAGAAAGCAGATGAGCCAGTAGTAACTGACTCAGCTTGTGTGTGTGTGTGTGTGTGTGTGTGTGTGTGTGTGTGTGTGTAATACAGCTAAAATAAGGAGGAGTAGGTGAAAAGCTGTTAGATAAGCAGTTAGAATTCCTAGGTCCTTGCTACTTGAAGTGTGATCCTACCCTGGCATAACCACCACCAGAAAACTCATTTGATATGCAGAATGTCAGACCCCACCCCAGAGCTACTGACTCAGAGCCTACATTTTAACAAGATCCCCAGGTGATTTGCATGCACATTAAAGTTTGAGAAGTGCTGCCTTAGGTCACTCCTCCAGCTCCCAGTCACTAGGAGATAGAAGACTGCCCCTCCCATCCTACGGGCTATCTAGAGGTTTATTCTCAGGAAATAATGACACAGAGCATCTCTGGACTGGGAGACACCAGCATGTTTGAGAACAAGAAAGCAGGGGAATAAGTGATTGCCTACTGACCACTACTGAAGGGGGCCACAGCCTGCTTCCCCACCTTGGCTTCGAGGAGGCCGGCAGCCATACCCTCGCCCCTCAGGGATACATTGATTGCTATGGCGTTCTCTCAAGAATCTGACATGCCACCCAGGTTGTACTACAGTAAGGCTTACAGGTGACAAGTCTCATTTGTGTGCTTAAGAGTTCTCATCAGCTTTTAATCCCAACCCTTTAATCATGAGCAGCCACAACAAAAATTTAAAAACAAACAAAAATGCCTCTTACATTAAAGATAGAGACTAGAACAAATTGAAAAAAGCAACTTGCAGGAAACATATTAATCAGAAAAATGAAAAGATGAGAAATTGAAAAAGATGAAAAATGAAAAGCTTTTGTCATACACTGGCAATATTTTCTTGTCTTTATTCACCTAATTTTGTACCTGCTACTAAGTTTTTTTAAAAAAAAACAATTATTTTACTTAGGGATCAAATATAAGGGGCACCTGAAAATTTTTTTTAAAGCAAAGGGAATGATTAATACAAAAGTCAAGAGAAAGCTACTCCTTGGTAGAGATTAGGAGAACAATGCGTTTTGGGAGGAACACAGAGAGGCTGAAAAGTTCAGACGATGTTCTATTTCCCCGTCTGGGTGGTGCATAGGTGGGTGTTCATTCTATTCTTCTTCTTTAACAGTACACATTTCACATACTTTTCTGTGTATCGGTCTTATTTACTTATTGTGAAATAGAATGTGTGTGCAGAAAAGAGCATAGCATATATGTAAGATATACTTCATTATTAAAATTTACAAAGAGTCCTATTAGGTCTTCCTTTTAAAAGAGTAATTCAGTTCTCATGACATTATCGATGACATTTGTGCCTTGACTTTCAACTGGAGTTTCAACTGACTAAGCCCCTGAAAGGCAGTATTCAAAAGGACATAGTATTCATCTCCACTTCAGTATCATTGATGGTGCAAAGCAAAGAACTACTCAATATATACATACATAAATACAATGAGAGTGAATACTTTCATTTTATGTTCCCCGTGACAAAACTCTATAAAGGCTATCTTGGAGCCAGACATACCTGCAAGTCAGGAACTTAGGAATCTGGGATCAGTTGACAGCTTGGGTCCCAACTCAGAGGTCTATTCTGAATGCAAAGCATCTGAAAAGAGCTCACATGAGACAGTGATCACAAAAGGATCACTTTTAAAGCATTTTTCATATATAAATGGGCTTAATAGAGCATAGAAATGTAGAGAAATGAGCTGGAATGTAATATCAAATAGAGAAACTACTTAGTAATTGCAATTCAATTGCTATACAGTATCAGTCATTTAAAAAATTATTTGACAAAAAGTAACATTTGAGAAACAGATATTCAAACGAAAACAAGCTGTCAGATACCAGATTTCAATATTATATTCTTGTATAGTTTCTAGTATTTAGGTCAATCTTGTTTTTATTTTTTAAAGTCTTAGCAGAATCTTTGGGGGAAGATATTTTACTTACATTTTTAAAAAATACTTATTTTATTTTATTTTTTGGCACAGGGTCTTGCTATATTGCCCAGGCTGGTCTTGAACTCCTGGCCTCAAATGATCCTCCTGCCTCAGCCTCCCAAAGTGTTGGGGTTACAGGCATGAGCCACCATGGCCAGCCAAGGCTTTCTGCTTTTCAGCCATCCTCAAGTAAAGGCCTTTCTCCACAACACTAAACCTGAGCACTTGCTGTCACAGCTTTTCTTTCACCAAGGTTGATGTCAGGAAGTTCTGGGAGAAGAAGAGGAGCTGCTACTATGCTGGCGACTGCCATGCCTAAGGAGGACAATGGCCCCATCATAGTCTTGTGGAAAAAGAGGGTGCTGTGGGCTTCAGGGTCTCAGAGAAGCTGAGCAGTGGCACCAACTTGCTGCCTTATCCACCTGCAGTGTGGACATAGGCTGACCCTCTCCTCTGAGGACGGGGGGAGTGTCCAGCAAAACCAACCTCATGAGGTTGACTCTTTCCTCATTCTAAAGATTTTTAAAGCCACTTTGTTTGCTCACTTCTTTTTTTTGAGATGGAATTTCGCTCTTGTTGCCCAGGCTGGAGTGCAATGGCGCCATCTCGGCTCACTCCGAGTAGCTGGGATTACAGGTGTGCGCCACCATACCCTGCTAATTTTGTGTTTTTAGTAGAGATGGGGTTTCTTCATATTGGTCAGGTTGCTCTCTAACTCCCGACCTCAGGTGATCTGCCCACCTCAGCCTCCCAAAGTACTGGGATTACAGCCGTGCGCCATGGCGCCCAGCCTGTTTGCTCACTTTTTAACATTTAGTAGATAACTTTTGAAATTGTCTAAACATTAAACTTGTCAGGGAAAAAAGGTGTCAGATACGTTATTCTCCAAATGTACAGTACATGTTCAGGTTCTTTCTGTCATCAGTACCTGAATGGAAGAACCCCCTTCTCTTTAGCCCTTCATCCTTTTCGGGGGTTCTTTTATCTTGTTTTCTCCATTTGTACATCAAAAACACTGATATTTATGTCTGACTTATTTCCTTTTCACAGAGTCGAACTCAACTTTTGATGATGACCACTTCTGTTGCCTAGAACGTTCTTTCCTCCTTGAAGCATCCTGATTGGACACTGAGTGCTGACAGCATACTAACATCCAGTCAATCCCTTTGTTATGTCTAGACTATAAGCAATCCCCAAATTCAGTGGCACCTTCTATATAGATAATAGTTCAACTGCAGAAAGTTCAGGCATCTGACAGGGGTCAATCGTAACTTCCACACTTATTGGCTATGTGCCCTGATCAAGTCTCTCAGCCTCTAGGAGTCTTGAGTTCCTCACGCGTGGAATGACAATCATAGAATATGCATTCCATGGGGATGTGGTAATGAAATCAGACAATGTCTAGAGAAAGACTTTCTTGTTTTGTCTTCACACTCACTGCATTCTTCCTTCTAAAATGTTTATCTCAGAATTAGCTTTTTGAAAAGTTTATCATGTCTCCAATCCACAACCTATTTAAAATAACAGATAAAATATTGGAAATGTTGTTTCTTTAAGGATCTCATATTTCTAAGATGCAATGCTTCTTCTCATTCGGTAAACATCAGTGGACTCTAATAAGTGAAACACGGAAAGAGCATATCCTTTAAGTGTACTTTCCTTACAATTTCCAAATACTATCATTTCGACATTATTACAAGATATTAATTATTAAACCGATGGATAAACTGCTTTTCATTCAAAAATTGTAGTGTCTTTAATATCACTTGCACCTCATGGTGGCATATTTACAATGCTCCTTTAGTTCCTCCCTCTATGCCCAAATGCCACCAAAATTATAAGCATTGAGTTATTTTTTAAAAATATTTTAAATATGCATATTTTTAAGAACAAAGAAAATTGGAGGAGAGATACCATTAGATAAGCAATTTCAAACAGGCTCTGGAAATGGGGGAATGGTGGAGTGGCAAATGGCCTTAGCATGGCAGAGGAGGCTGCAGGACACAGACCCAGGGAGGCTGCTTACCCACAGGACCTGTGACATTTAGGACTTAGAGGTTCCAAGTGCCATAGAAAATGGCAATGAGTAACAGGGCTTAGAACAAGAAGATGGCTGAAAGTCTGTGGACAGAACACCTGGATCCCTACGTATTTTATCCCAGCCCAAGTAGCAGACAATCACTTTCCTAGGCAAGAAAACAAAGATTTATTTTCTAAATTGATCAGAAAGTCTCCAAACTTAGAGGCAGCTTGCTGAAAACAGGGATTCAGTGAGCATGTGCAGGCCAAACGATGAAGTCCCCAGCTCCCTGCCCTGCTACAAGGGGACTGGAAGCCAGGAAAAGGAAATAAGGCACATTGTATCTTGGAAAGATGAGCCCTATTAAAAATATCTGTTGATACATGAAAGCGATTCAAACCATAACTGCATTCACCCTTCCAGACACCCACTCTAAATGGAAATAGAAAGTTACCTGAAAACATTATTCAAAATTTCATACTTCATTTTTGTCTCTTCTCTCCCTGGATGAGTAAAGAGTTTTCTGTCAGCCAGCTGTCAGTTCCTACTGAAGGAAATCAAAGCTATTCAGAGTTATATAAACACCAATAACTTGTTACATGCATCTTTCCCATTTGGAGTCTAGTTTTTAAATTCCTTATTAAGAAATCCCTACAATGTTTGCTCAGTTAGTCATATCTCACTGATTATGAGTTTGTAAAATGTCTGGAGATTCTATGCACAGCAACCCTGTGTGTGTCTGCCTGCAGGGCTGAGTCTGCCGTGCAAGGACTGCTGGGGTTGGAAGGGCCTCAGCACTCACTTGGTGCAGATGAGGAGGCTGAGAAAGGAAAGGTGAGGGCACTCTCCCAAAGTCAATCATCTTACTCACCTGCTTGCCAGAGGTCAATTCATGTTTGTGTCCTTTATCTCAATATCGCCTTGCTTCTTGGATGGCCAGCTTCCCACGGAGTAGGACTCCGTTTTGAGGGCCTGATTTGTGTTATCTCACATGGCAGTGCTGCATGAGCTGAGGTGTTTGCAAAGCCATCTTGGAGATGATAGACCAGGCCTTTCCTGTGGCTTTTTGTCCCCATGCCACCCCCAGTTTTCCTTTCTTAAGACAGAAAAGTGGCCGGGCATGGTGGCTTATGCCTGTAAACCCAGCACTTTGGAAGGCTGAGGGGGAGCAGATCACCTGAGGTCAGGAGTTTGAAACTAGCCTGGCCAACATGGTGAAAGCCCATCTCTACTAAAAATACAAAAGTTAGCCGGGCATTGTGGCGGATGCCTGTAATCCCAGCTACTCAGGAGGCTGAGGCAGGAGAATCACTTGAACTCAGGAGGTGGAGGTTGCAGCGAGCGGAAGTTGCACCACTGCACTCCAGCCTGGGTGACAAGAGCAAGACTCTGTCCCCCCCCCAAAAAAAAGAAGAAAGAAAGAAAGAGAAAGAAAGAAAAGTTATTTTCCTTTGAGCCTTTCACTCTACCTCCAAATAGGATCCACACTTCCTCTCATAAAGTTCATCATCTGGCCATGGTGGGGGAGAACTTAACAAATGGGTTTGAACTCAAAATTCAGCCCATTGCCCTTGCCTCAGTCCCTGCCTATGCGCTGCCCCAAAGGCGATTAGAGACTGCTCAGATGAGGCAGCAGGGTGCATATCAGGGACCTGGGCTCCAGCTCTCTCCAAGTTACCAACCTCTGAGAAGTCATTCTTAGCCTTAGTTTCCTCACCTCTAAAATGGGCATAATATCTACTTTACAGTAGATGATTGTGAGGATTTTAAGATCTGAACACACGGCCGGGCGCGGTGGCTCAAGCCTGTAATCCCAGCACTTTGGGAGGCCGAGACGGGCGGATCACGAGGTCAGGAGATCGACACCATCCTGGCTAACACGGTGAAACCCGGTCTCTACTAAAAAAAAAAAATACAAAATTAGCCGGGCGAGATGGTGGGCGCCTGTAGTCCCAGCTACTCGGGAGGCTGAGGCGAGAGAATGGCGTAAACCCGGGAGGCGGAGCTTGCAGTGAGCTGAGAACTGGCCACTGCACTCCAGCCTGGGCGACAGAGCGAGACTCCGTCTCAAAAAAAAAAAAAAAAAAAAAAAAAAAAAAAAAAAAAAAAAGATCTGAACACACTTGCTACTTAAGAATTCAATGAATGTCTGTTTATAAACATGCGTCACCAAATACAGGCACTGCATACAGGAATCATCAGGGCTGGTGGGGTCTGACAATGGGATGCTAGGTTCCCTATACGAGTGGGTTCTCCTTTTGTGAGCATAAGAAACACATGGAGCGCCTGTTAAAAAGAAAATTCTAGGCTCCACTCCCACACATTCCATGGGAGATGCTTCTAATGCACACTTGGAGAATATCTGAGGCAAATTCTTCATTCCTCATTCCAGGCCACTTCCTGTTTGCTATGGACCCCTGCCTCAGATTCACACAGAGCTGTCTCCGTCATTAAGTCCAAGTGGTGTGATGCTCAGCTCCCCTGCAGGAGTGAAAGGCAGAGACAGATGGCTGCCACAGCCTAGAGACGGGTCCAGGGAGCTCACAGGTCCCAGAGAAGACGACAGCCTTGAATTAGTAGAATGGGCCAGGAGCTGGAGGTTTGCTGCCCTGCCTTTCCTAAACGGGTTTGAAAAAAACCCAGAGTCCTAGTGGACAGTCAAAGGCCAGGAGGGAGGCCAGCTGCACTGCAATAAGGTAAGCCTGCCTGCCACAAGCAGGAGTATCTCCTCCCCACCCAAGGAAAGGGACAGAGACAGAATAAAAGATGCATCTGAGGTCGTCCTGGAAAATGGAATGACTAGCAGGAAAAGATTCTTCCCTGGTATTGACTTGCAAGAAGTATTTCGAAACCGCCCAGGGAGAGGAGTAGCTGGTAAGGTTTGCTGTGTTTCCCACACATACCCCCAAAGGGCTGCTGTGTTCTCCTAGTTACTTCGGCTGTGCCCCAGGCCTTTGGGGCATCTATGCCCCAACCTCTGTTACTGATTCACGTCCCCTGCCAACACACACACACACACACGAGAGAGAGAGAGACAGAGAGAGAGAGAGAGAGAGAGAGAGAGAGAGAGCGCGCGAGCGCAACCTACTCCTCCAAGTCTCAGGGAACCAAGGTGATGGGATTTCCAAGCTGTTGAGGATGCTAGCAGAGTCTCCACGGTCCCCGCCGACCCCTGGAACCAGGCGCGTTTCCTCAGTTTTTCCTGAGAGCAGGAGAAAGCGAGCTCAAGGCGCTGTCGGAGAAGGGCAAAGGAAGGTGACTGGGGAGACAGCGCCAGGGCACCGATGGGGGCGGGGTACGCGTTTCGTCGCCTCATCTCTGAGCCAGGGCGAGCAGGTGGCGGGCTAAGGCGATCACCATCCACGAAAACGGGTTCTGCCCACAGTCGCTGCGGAGCGGTCCCTACGCCGCTCGCCCGCCCGCCAGACGCAGCCCTCCCTTGGGAAATGGCGCGTCTGAGCGGCGCAGCCACGGCCCCCATCCCGGAGCAGGCGCACCTCTGCACCCGCCTCTCAGCTAACGGGGCCCGGTATCCTGGTGCCAAGGCTGTGCGCACCTGAGAAGCGCGGGGACCAGCTGCCCGCCCCTGTGCTTCCAGAGCCAGAGGCTGCAAACCGCTCCGCAGTCCCCAGCCCGCGCCCAGCCGGCACCTCCTGCTGCCCAGCTGCCGAGGCACCTGCGGAGACGCGCCCAAGTCAGATCCTCCGACCCGCAAGCTCCTGCGGCCCAGCGCGCGCCGCTCCCTCTGCTGCGCCGACCTTCGCCCGTCAGGCCCCCGCCCCGCGTCCTCCTCGACCGCCCCCGGCGGGGCAGCCCTCGCCGGTTCCCGCCGCTCGGCGAGGCTGAGAAGGAGGCGGAACCCGCATCCCCGCGGAGTCCAAGCCCCAGTGGCCGCAAAACTGGAACCGAGAACCAGCGGTAACGGCAGGAGGCGCGAGGGTGAGCTCGCGTGGAGCGCGCCCCGGGGTGGCGGGGCAGAGTCTCTCGGGAGGCCCCTGCAGCCCGACGGCCCTCGGCTGGCCCTGGGTCTCGCACCCTGCTCTGGGCACTGCATTGTCAGGGTGCGCGGGAGGTGCGGGCTTCAGGGGCCTGCGCGCACCGGGCAGGGAGCACTGCGGTTGTGCGGGCCGCTGGGTCCCACGCTGCGCCCTCGATGTCCTCCTCCCGACAGCCGCCACTGCAAGCCAAAGTTTCCCAAGTGCAGCCGGCAGGCACGGCGCCTCACACTGACCTGGGACGCGCTGTCGAGTTGGTGGCGGCGCTTGCAACCTCCCTCTGGCACTGCCCGACCCTCTGTGTGGTGGCCCTAGGGCGCCGTCCGAGGTGAGCTGTGGTCTTCGGCTCCTCGGCGGTTCGAATCGCAGATCTCGGAGATGCCGTCCCGTCCCCGCCCTGCTCGGCGGAAAGAGGTGGGCGACTGCCGCGAAGCGCTGGAGCTGGGACCCGGAGCGCGCACCTCGCCAGACGCCCTGGCAGCGCGGCGCTTCCGTTGGGGGTGACGCGTCGGCTCCCGGCTCTGCGCAGGTGAGGGCGGCAAGGCCACTCTGGACCCAGAGGGGCCAGAAGCTACTGGAAGCTCCGCCTTCTGTTCCTGTAAGTCCCACCCCCGTCCCCCGCTTCGGCCACCGCGCTTCGGCCACGGCGACTTGGTCAACAACAGCGGCAGCAGGATCTCCCCACTGAGGGAAGTACGCACCCCTACATCACGGGCTTTGGCTCTTCCAGGCGGTATCCCTCCCCTCAGCTCACATCCACCCGCTGGTCCATGAGTTTTTCTGTCCCCACCGGTCCCTCCACCCCTCCACCTCCCTGTACCCACTTTAGGTAAAGCCAGAGCCTCACTTCAGGTTGGGGTGTTAGTGGGTACAACCATTCTTATGTCTTTAGGAATTTATAAGGTTATTATACTATTATTAAAACATGAATAGAACACATTAACAAAATTTCGCAAAATACATTTCATATGTTAAACTCCACTGAGAGATGAAAAGGAAATGAAGTAGAAGCAACTTTTTTTGTCGTTATTTTTTAGTTTTAGTTTTTTTTTTTTTTTGAGACAGAGTCTCGTTCTGTCGCCCAGGCTGGAGTGCAGTGGCGTGATCTCGGCTCACTGCAACCTCCGCTGCCGGAGTTCAACTGATTCTCATGACCCAGCCTCCGGAGTAGCAGGGATTACAGGTGTGCACCACCACGCCTGGCTAATTTTTGTATTTTTAATAGAGACGGATTTTCACCATGTTGCCCAGGCTGGTCTAGAACTCCTGACCTCAAGTGATCCGCCCACCTCGGCCTCCCAAAGTGCTGGGATTACAGGTGTGAGCCACAACACCCGACCAGAAGCAACGTTTTTAACTCTTCATTTATTTTGGAGGGTCTGGTGGAGAAAAGACCAGCACTATTTTTGTTATTCAGATACTGTCAATCAAAACTTGTTTATAGTTTTGAGTCCTCAACAGGGAAAAGTAGATTTATCTCTGGTCAGGCTTCCTTCATTAAAGAAAAGACCCCTCTGAAATGAGGACCAAAGGATCCTCATTTAGTAAACATATGCAAAGCAAGTACACAGGGCGCTTTACTCCAAAGTTGGGCTCTAGGGAGATTGAATCCTAGATCTGGGCTGCCCTTTGCCTTCAACCATTTGTTTGGAGGTTACCAGGGAACACTGAGTAAATTTGCAGGAAGGCACGGGGCTCCTCCCGCCTTACCACCTCCGACCGTTCTCTTAAAAAAATTTCGTCAATGTGCAGTGTACCTATTAAAAGACAAGTATTTTGGCTGAATGCTGTGGCTCACGCCTGTAATCCCAGCACTTTGGGAGGCCAAGGAGGGTGAGTCACTTCCAGGTCAGGAGTTCAAGACCAGCCTGGCCAACATGATGAAACCTCATCTCTACAAAAATACCAAAATTAGCCAGGTGTTGTGTTGTACGCCTGTAATCCCAGCTACTGGGGAGGCTTAGGCAGGAGAATAACTTGAACCCAGGAGGCAGCAATTGCAGTGAGCCGAGATAGCGCCACTGCACTCCAGCCTGGGCCACAGGGACACAGACTTCATCTAAAAAAAAAAGATGCACATTTCACAAGTCCAATGATTTTGCACAAACTGAGCATCATCCAGATCAAGAAGCAGAACATTACCAGTTCCCCCAGAACACTCCCTCTTCAGATCTCTTATTGGAGGGAGTGGTGGCTTCAATTAGCATAGAGTAGTTTTCTTTGTTTTTGCACTTTATAGTGATTGAATCACTCTGTTGACTGGCGTCTTTCACTCAACAGTATGTTTAAGAGATGCATACTGTGTGTGGCTGTCGTCTGTTTATTCCTTTTGCTGTATAGTATTCTATTGTGTGATTGTGCCTCAATTACTTATTCATTCTACTACTGATAGACATTTGGGTAATTCTCAGGTTTGGGACATTACAAATAATGCTGCTATGAATATTAAAATAGATGTCTTTTGGTGACCATATATACATATTTCTGTCGGGTACATACCTAGGAGAGGAATTGTGAGTCATAATGTAGGCATATGTTCAGCTTCTGGAGATGCCACCAAACAGCTTTTCAAAGCAGATGATCCAGTTTTCACTCCTACTTTATTAGTTTTCTATTGCTGCTTGTTACCACAAACAAAACCACCACAAATTAGTGGCTTAAAAAACACTGATTTATTCTCTTACAGTTCAGGAGGTCAGAAGTCCAAATTGAGTTCTATGTGGCTAAAACCAGAGTCTCAGCAAGACTGCATTCCTTTTGGGGGTTCCAGGGGACAATCTGTTTCCTTACCCTTTCTAGCTTTTAGAGGCCATCTGCATTCCTTGACTGGTGGCCCCTTCATCCATCTTCAAATATCTGTCTCTCCCTCTCTCTCCCTCGCTGCCCCCTTCTCCCCACTGCCACACTTCTGTTGTCACATGTCTCTCTCTCCCTCTGCTTCCTTCTCTCCCTCTGACTCTCCTGCCTCACTCTTGAGGACCTTTGTGATGCCAGTGGACCCATCTGGATGATCTTCCATTTCAAAAATCCTTCATTTAATCACAGCTGCAAAATTAATTTGGCCTGTAGGGTAACATATTCATAGATTCTAGGGATTAGGACATTAAACTCTATGGCGGTTCGTTGCTCAACCCACCACACCTATCAGCAGGATATTGGAGCATGTTGCATGGATGGAGGATGGGCTGAAAAAATAGAGGACAAAGAATTCACAATTTACATTGTATCCCAGATACAATTTACCTGTAGGATTTTTACTGTTGACCTGGGTGCTGTGCCAGGACTGGTGGACAGGAGAGGGGGACTGATGCTGGAACACCACTTCTAGCCACCACCAACCTGCTGGCACTACATGATTTGTACCTGGGGCACCCATGCTGAGTGACATGTTAGAGAAGGCAGATCCTCCTTCGTGGGAGTTGCTAATGGCAGTTAAACAGTGGTGAACACATCACATTTTACACTGTGGGAAAGGCCCTGTGGTCAGTGGACAGTGTCCCATCACGTGCCACAGTAGTGGAATTATGAGGACTGACTTCCACAGCAGGAGAGTTAAGGGGAGGGCTGTATTAGACTACGAAGCTCATCTGCTAATCTGGGCAGGCCATTCCATGCCATAGTTGTAATTTGAATGTTAAAGGGAGATGATTTTAACATTTAAAGTCTGATAATGAGAATTTCTAGATTATACCTACTTCTGATCTCAGTTTAGTCCAACAACTACACCCCTGAAGGAGAGAGGACAGATGTTTTTATCCTCATTTTAGCAAAGGGACTGCCAGGCTCCAGGAGGCTCCATGATTCACCTAAAAAGCCTTGGGAGAGAAAGCAGGAACAGAAAGAGACTCCCAGCTCTTCCTGCTGTCCTTGGTGTGTCTCCACCTCCCTAGAGTGTAGATTCACCAGGACCTGAGGTCATGGAAGCTGAGGACACAAAACTGACCCAAGCCGTTCAAACCAAATTGGATACATCTTACTTTGTGAGTGATAGACTGGGATTCTCTGGAATGTGGGACTCCCTGTCCTCATGGTTTTATGCCATTAAAAAATATATTTTAGAAACAAGTAAAAGGAGATGCTTGGGCCAAGCGTGGTGGTTCATGCCTGTAATTCCAGCACTTTGGGAGGCCAAAGTGGATCATCTGAGGTCAGGAGGTCAAGACCAGCCAGGCCAATACTGTGAAACCCCATCTCTATTAAAAAAGAAAAATACAAAAACATTAGCTGGGCATGGTGGCGTGCACCTGTAATTCCACTATTTGGAAGGCTGAGGCAGGAGAACTGCTTGAATCCGGGAGGTGGAGGTTGCAGTGAGCTGAGACTCCACCACTGCACTCCAGCCTGGGCAACAGAGTAAGACTCTATCTCAAAGGAAAATAAAAAAAAGAAAAACCTAAATGCACGTGTTTGATACATATTTTCATCAGAAACCCCTCCGTCTACTTTCTGTCTTCTTGAAATCAGCTGAAAATTCTGGTCTACTGATGAAATCACCCCAGTTCTCTTCACAATTGTGGTTTATACTATTTTACAGTTCACTTAACTGCCAATTTAATTTAGATCCAGTCTTTAGTGTAACCATTACCCAAAAAAATGTGCATTGTACCTATTGAGTAATTTCTCATCCCTCACCTGGACAGAAAAATGTGTGGTTAGTCTGATATCTTGAAGTTAAAATCCTATGGTTGAGCTAAGTACTGTGTAGACATGGACATAGAGTATAGAAAAATAGACTTTGAAGACTTAGAAGAGTGTGGGGGTGAGGGGTGAGAAATGAGAAATTACTCAGTGGGTGCAATGTACATTTTTGGGGTAATAGTTACACTAAAGGCTTAGACTTCACCATTCCCCAGTATTTCCATGTAACAGAACTGCACTTGCACCCCTTAAATTTATACAATTTTTTTCAAAGTTCTATGGTTATCAGTATCATAGTTATCATCATTTCATTAATATTTTATTAAAGAAAACAGAATTCTAAGCTTGCAGTGGAGACAGCTTAAAACCATCCAGCCAACAATCCAGAAGCCCTAAAATGCTCAGAAATTGGTAGCATTGCTATCTTAGAACTAGGGGTAAAAAGGCAATTAAAATAAGAACTGATTAAAATTCTTTTTTTCCCAAGGTGGACATCATACTTAATGCTGAACGACTGAAAGCTTTCTCCCTAAGATTAGGAACAAGACAGGGATTTCCACTCTCACTACTTCTATTCAACTTTGTAACCACCAGGGCAATTAGGTAAGAAGATGAAATAAAAGGGATTCAGATTGGAAAGAAAGAAATAAAACTGTATCTACTTGTAGAAGACATGATCTTGTGTTCAGAAAATCCTAAGATTCTATATACAATTAGAACTAATAAATGAGTTCAGCGAGACTTGAGTCTTGCAATACTCAAGATCAATATACAAAAAAAAAAAATACTCCTATGTGATAACAATAAATTATATGAAATGTAATTCTAAAAACAATTTTATTTATAATGGCATCCAAAATAATTCAACACTTTGGAAGAAATTTAACAAAAGAAGGGGAAAACATATTTTGGAAACAAAATCATTGCTTGAAGACATTAAAGAAGTTATATCAAAGAAGTCAAAGACATTAAATAAATGGAAAGACATACCATTTTCATGGATCAGAAGATTTAATGTTATTAAGATGGCAATACTCCCCACATTGATCTACAGATACAGCACAATTCTTATCAAAATCCCAGCTGGCTTTTTGGGGGACTCACATTTCCTGATATCAAAACTTACTTACAAAGCCATGTTAATCAAGACAGTGTGATACTGGCACGAGGACAAAAAGATAGAACAATGGAATAGAATGCAGGGTCCAGACACAAACCCTCATATTTATGGTCAACAGATTTTCAACATAGGTGCTAAGACAATTCAATGAGGGAAAGAACACTCTTTTCAAAAAATGGGGTTGGGACAACTGGATATCCATGTGCAAAAGAATTTAAACCTCTACTTCATTCCGTATACAAAAATTAACTCAAAAGGATTAAAGACCTTAATGTAAGAGATAAAATGATAAAACTTTTAGAAGATAACATAGGCATAAATCTTCTTGCCCATGGATTAGCCAATGGTTTGCTAGATATAACACCCAAAGTAAAAGCAATAACAGAAAAAATAGATACTTGTGCTAAATAAAAATTGAAAACTTTTGTGCTTCAAAGGACACCAGAAGAAAATGGAAAGACAACAAAATGGGAGAAGATTTTTACAAATCATGTATCTGATAAGGGGCTTGTGTTAAAATGGGCAAAGGATCTGAATAGACATTTCTCCAGGGAAGATATATAAATGGTCAATAAGTACAAGAAAAGATGCTCAGCTGGGTGCAGTGGCTCACACCTGTAATCCCAGCACTTTGAGAGGCCAAGATGGGCAGATCACTTGAGCTCAGAAATTTGAGACAAACCTGGGCAACACGGCAAAACCATGTCTCTACAAAAACAAAAATTAGTCAGGTGTCGTGGTGTGCACCTGTAGCCCCAGCTACTCAGGAGGCTGAGGTGGGAGGATTGCTTGAGCCTGGGAGGTGGAGGTTGCAGTGACCTGAGATTGTGCTACTGCACTCTAGCCTGGGCGATAGAGCCAGACTTTGTCTCAAAAAAAAAAAAAAAAAAAAGAAGCTCATGATTAGTCATTTAGGGAAAGGCAAGTCAAAACTACAAAGAGATATCATTTCACACCAACTAGGATGGCTATGATAAAAAAGACAGACAAAAACATGTTGAAGAGCATGTGGAGAAATTAAAACACTCATAAATTGCTGGTGGAAAAGTGAAATGGTGCAGGTGCTTTGAAAAATATTTTGGTTTAAGCCTCAAAGGCTTAAACAGAGAGTTGCCATATGACTCAGAGGTTCTGTTCCTAGCTATACCCCAAATAAATGAAACTATATGTACACACACAAAGTTGCACATCAATGCTCATAGTCCAAAAAAGGAAACCTAAATGTCCATCAGCTGATGAACGAACAAATAAAATGTGATATATTAAGACAATGAGATATTGTTTGGCAACAAAAGGAAATGAAGTCCTCGTACATACTACAACAAAGATAAACTTTGAAAAACATTATGTTAAGGCCTGACATGGTGGCTCACGCCTGTAATCCCAGCACATTGGGAGGCTGAGGCAGGTGAGTTCACCTGAGGTCAGGAGTTCAAGACCAGCCTGGCCAACATGGCAAAACCCTGTCTCTACAAAAAATACAAAAATTAGCCAGGTGTGGTGGTGGACAACTGTAATCCCAGCTACTCGGGAGTCTGAGGCAGGAGAATCACTTGAACCCGGGAGGCAGAGGTTGCAGTGAGCTTAGATTGTGCCATTGTACTCCAAACTGGGTGACAAGAGCAAAATTCCATCTCAAAAAAAAAGAAAGAAAAAACAAAAACATCATGTTAAGTGAAAGAAACCAGTCACAAAAGAGCACACACAATCACATTATCCAATTTATATGAAATGTCTAGGACAGGCAAATCCACAAACTAAGAGTAGATTGGTGGTTGCCTGGGGCTGAAGGAGGAGGGGACATTTGGGAGGAGGGGAAAGTTAAGAGTAACTGTTAATTGGTATAGGGTTTCTTTTGGGCATGAAGAAATGTTTGAAATTTATTGTGGTGATAGTTGTTCGACCTTGTGAATAAGCTAAAACCCCTGAATTGCACACTTTAAATGGATGATAACATGGTATGTGAGATGCATTTGAATAAAGTTGTCACACATTTTTTAAAGTCTGTTTGAGAAGCAGTGATGTTCCCACTTCCTCTCCCCTACTCCTCTCAGAAATGTGACTGCCCCGTGCCATCCCAGCAGACAATGGCACTTTTTTCCTCTGGAGAGGACACCAGGTAGAGTCGAGGTGAAGGTGCCATCCTGACTACACGGGGATGTCATGGATGCTGGAGATGGGATTTCCCCGCCCTCTTGCTCCATTCCCAGATAGCTTGAAGCCAGACCTGTCAGGGACTCTCTCCAAATGGCCCTCAGATTAGCTTCCAGTGAAGTTTCCTATCCAAATGCCCCAGCCACATGCTCAGAGCTTCCAAACATCTTTTTAGTCCCTCACTCTCAAATATGAGCTCTCAAAAATGACCATCAAATATGTGACATTTGAGGGAAGCTTTTAATGTGAAAGATCAAAACTAAACTAAACAAATAAACAGAAGTATCAAAATTTGAAGGAAACAGACAATGTAAGGAGAAAAAAAAAACTATCATTCAATATAATAGGTTCAATATTTCAACCACATAATAAGAACAGGATTTTTTCTTTTTTTTCGGGGGGTGGGGGCGGTTCGAGTCTCACTCTGTCACCTGGGCTGGAGCGCAATGGCGCAATCTCGGCTCACTGCAACCTTCAGTTCCTGGGTTCAAGCAATTCTCCTGCCTCAGCCTCCTGAGTAGCTGGGATTACAGGCGCCTGCCACTATGCACAGCCAATTTTTTGTATTTTTAGTAAAGAAGGGGTTTCACCATATTGGCCAGGCTGGTCTCAAACTCCTAACTTGTGATTGGCCTGCCTCGTCCTCCCAAAGTGCTGGGATTACAGGAATGAGCCACTACACCCAGCCTAAGAACAAGATATTATAAAAGAGATACCATCAGGCTGGGTGCAGTGGCTCATGCCTGTAATCCCAGCACTTTGGGAGGCAAATATGGGTGGATTACTTGAGGTCAGGAGTTTGAGACCAGCCCTAATACAAAAATTAGCCGGCCATGGTGGTGCATGCCTGTAATCCCAGCTACTCAGGAGGTTGAGGCAGGAGAATCACTTGAACCCAGGAGGCAGAGGTTGCAGTGAGCCAAAATCATGCCACTGCACTCTAGCCTGGGTGATAGAGTGAGTGAGACTCAGTCTCTAAAAACAAAAGAAACAATCAGAGAACAAGAGAAGGCCTTTGAAATTTTAAAATTTAGAGCAGATATGAGAAACTTGAAGTAGATAACCTCAAAAGAAGAGTTTGATAATAAAAATAAAGTTGTCTTTGAGTAAGTACAGCCCTCTCCACAAAAGAGGGAGAAAACAATGAGAAAAAATAAGAAACATGAAGGATGGATTTAAAATATCTAACAGGTATGGTGAGTCACACTGGTGAAGAAAGAAGGAAGGGAGGAAGGATAGAAGGAAGGAAGAAAGGAAGGAAGGAGAGAAAGAGAGAGAGAGGAAGGGAGGGAGGGAGGAAGGAAGGGAGGGAGGGAACGAGAAGCAAAAAATGAGAGAAAGAAGGGAGGGAGGGAAGGAAAGAAGGAAGGAAGAAGAAAGAAGGAAGGAAGGGAGGGGGGAAAGAAAAAAAGAAAGAAGACAGAGAAAGAAGAGGAAAGAAAGAAAGTAAGGGAGAGAGAGAGAAAGAAGAAAGGAAGGAAGGAAGGAAGAAAGAAAGAAGAAATAAAAAGAGAAAGAGAAAGGAAAGAAAGAAAAGAAAGAGAAAGAGGACGAGGTCTATCATCTGACCAAGAAAAGTTTCAGAAAGAGAGGACAGTGGGGCTACAGGAGGAAATCATCAAGAAAGCAATCCAAGAAAATTTCCCCAAACTGAACAACATGAGTTTCCATATGTAGAGAGCTAACTAAGTACTTAAAACATTACATAAAAATAGACTCAGAACAAGGCAAATAATAGTGAAATGTTAGAGTACCATAGAAAAAGAATAAATCCCATGTGTTTCTAAAGAGAAGGGGTGGGAAATGTCACCAATAAAACCCAGGAATCAGGATGGCTTCAGATTTTCTCTTGATAACTCTGGGAACTAGAAAACAGGAGAAATGCCTTCAGATTTTTGAAGGATAGTTAGTCTCAATTTAGAATTCTATACCGAAAAACCTATCAAATAAGTGTTAGGTTAGAATAAAGACATCGTCAGATATGTAAGAACTAAAAAATTTGCCTTCTGTATATGCTTTCTCCTTTCTTAAGTGGTGCACACCAACAGATAGAGGAAGTGAAGACTAAGATTTGGGATGTGACACATACAACTGAATCCCTTGGGAGAATCACAGAATAAGGTCTCAGACTACAGGAGAGCAGCATTCCCAGCAAATAGCCAATCAGAATTAGAACAGAGGAGGTAAAAGGGGATTACAAAGATTTGATACTATCCTTAGGCATTTAGAACAACTTAAGTAAGCAACAAAGGCAGAAAAATTGCACGGGGGTGAAAGGGAAGACAAAAATGCCCCAGTTGGGGAAAAGGCTGTTCAAAAAGGAAAACAGTTATTTATTTATTTATTTTTTATTTTACCTTAAGTTCTAGGGTACATGTGCACAACATGCAAGTTTGTTACATATGTATACACATGTCATGTTGGTGTGCTGTACCCATTAACTTGTCATTTACATTAGGTATATCTCCTAATGCTATCCCTCCCCGCTCCCCCCACCCCACGACAGACCCCGGTGTGTGATGTTCCCCACCCTCTGTCCAGGTGTTCTCATTGTTCAATTCCCACCTATGAGTGAGAACATGCGGCGTTTGGTTTTCTGTCCTTGTTATAGTTTGCTCACAATGATGGTTTCCAGCTTCATTCATGTCCCTACAAAGGACATGAACTCATCCTCTTTTATGGCTGCATAGTATTCCATGGTGTATATGTGCCATCTTTTCTTAATCCAGTCTATCATGGATGGACATCTGGATTGGTTCCAAGTCTTTGCTATTGTGAATGTGCCACAATAAACATATGTGTGCATGTGTCTTTATAGCAGCATGATTTATCATCCTTTGGGTGTATGCCCAGTAATGGAATGGCTGGGTCAAATGGTATTTCTAGGTCTAGATCTTTGAGGAATTGCCACACTGTCTTCCACAGTGGTTGAACTAGTTTACATTCTCACCAACAGTGTAAAAGTGTTCCTATTTCTCCACATCCTCTCCAGCACCTGTTGTTTCCTGACTTTTTAATGATCGCCATTCTAACTGGTGTGAGATGGTATCTCATTGTGGTTTTGATTTGCATTTCTCTGATGGCCAGTGATGATGAGCATTTTTTAATGTGTCTGTTGGCTGCATAAATGTCTTCTTTTGAGAAGTGTCTGTTCATATCCTTTGCCCACTTTTTGATGGGGTTGTTTGATTTTTTTCTTGTAAATTTGTTTAAGTTATTTGTAGATTCTGGATATTAACCCTTTGTCAGATGGGTAGATTGTAAAAATTTTCTCCCATTTTGTGGTTGCCTGTTCACTCTGCTGGTAGTTTCTTTTGTGCAGAAGCTCTTTAGTTTAATTAGATTCCATTTGTCAATTTCAGCTTTTGTTGCAGTTGCTTTTGCTGTTTTAGTCATGAAGTCCTTGCCCATGCCTATGGCCTGAATGGTATTGCCTAGGTTTTCTTCTAGGGTGTTTATTGTTTTAGGTCTAACATTTAAGTCTTTAATCCATCTTGAATTAATTTTTGATAAGGTGTAAGGAAGGGATCCAGTTTCAGCTTTCTACATGTGGCTAGCCAGTTTTCCCAGCATCATTTATTTTTTATTTTTTTTATTTTTTTATTTTTTTGAGACGGAGTCTCGCTCTGTCGCCCAGGCTGGAGTGCAGTGGCCGGATCTCAGCTCACTGCAAGCTCCGCCTCCCGGGTTTACGCCATTCTCCTGCCTCAGCCTCCCGAGTAGCTGGGACTACAGGCGCCCGCCACCACGCCCGGCTAGTTTTTTGTATTTTTTTTTTTAGTAGAGACGGGGTTTCACTGTGTTAGCCAGGATGGTCTCGATCTCCTGACCTCGTGATCCGCCCGTCTCGGCCTCCCAAAGTACTGGGATTACAGGCTTGAGCCACCGCGCCCGGCCCCCAGCATCATTTATTAAATAGGGAATCCTTTCCCCATTTCTTGTTTTTGTCAGGTTTGTCAAAGATCAGATGGTTGTAGATGTGTCGTATTATTTCCAAGGGCTCTTTTCTGTTCCATTGGTCTATATCTCTGTTTTGGTACCAGTACTGTGCTGTTTTGGTTACTGTAGCCTTCTGTACTGTAGACTATACTACTGTAGTATAGCTTGAAGTCAGGTAGCATCATGCCTCCAGCTTTGTTCTTTTGGCTTAGGATTGTCTTGGCAATGTGGGCTCTTTTTCGGTTCTATACGAACTTTAAAGCAGTTTTTTCCAATTCTGTGAAGAAAGTCATTGGTAGCTTAATGGGGATGGCATTGAATCTATAAATTACCTTGGGCAGTATGATCATTTTCACAATATTGATTCTTTCTATCCATGAGTATGGAATGTTCTTCCATTTGTTTGTGTCCTCCTGTTTTATTTTGTTGAGCAGTGGTTTGTAGTTCTCCTTGAAGAGGTACTTCACATCCCTTGTAAGTTGTATTGCTAGGTATTTTACTCTCTTTGAGGCAGTTGTGAATAGGTATTCACTCATGATTTGGCTATCTGGGAAAATAGTTATACAGTGTAGCAAACAATATATACACAGTCACAGTGGTATAAACACTTGATTTTAACTATAAAGACAAAGCGTAGAAGACTTAATCATGATTACAGAAGAGAATATCTTTTATCAACTTTAATGACATAAAAATAAAAGTGCACATGACAGCAGGGGGTCTCTAGTGTCCTCATCTTATGAAGAAGGGGTTGATGATAAAGAGATACTATCCACATTGTCACCAACACTTACACTGATTTTCTTTCTTTTTTAAAAAAATAGCCATCCTAGGTGGGTGTGAACTGAACTTTTTTTTTTTTTTTTTGAGACATAGTCTCACCCTGTCACCCAGGCTGGAGTGCCATGGGGCAATCTCAGCTCACTGCAACCTCCACCTCCCAGGTTCAAGTGATTCTTCTGCCTCAGCCTCCCTTGTAGCTGAGATTACAGGCATCTGCCACCATGTCTGGTTCATTTTTGTATTTTTACCAGAGACAGGGTTTCACCATGTTGGCCAGGCTGGTCTTGAACTCCTGACTGCAAGTGATCCACCCACCTTGGCCTCCCAAAGTGCTAGGATTACAGACGTGAGCCACCATGCCTAACCTCCAGTAATTTTTGTTTGTTTGTTTGTTTTTTGTTTTTGAGACAGATTCTCGCTCTGTTGCCCAGGCTGGAATGCAGTGGTGTAGTCTCGCTCACTGCAGCCTCCTCCTCCCAGGTTCAAGCAATTATCCTGCCTCAGTCTCCCGAGTAGCTGGGATTACAGGCGCCTGCCACCATGACTGGCTAATTTCTTGTGTTTTTAGTAGAGACATGGTTTCACCATGTTGGCCAGTCTGGTCTCGAACTCCTGACCTTGTAATCCGCCCACCTCGGCCTCCCAAAGCACTGGGATTACAGGCGTGAGCCACCGTGCCCAGCCAAGAGTCTAATAACTTTTAAGCATGGTTTTAATATTTGAGATACTGAGATAACAGTATCTTTCTGTATAGCTGTTGAAAAGCGGCTATTTTGGAAGAATGTGCTGTCTTATCTCCATCCTTACCTTGGGAGGCTTTCTGGATGATATGAATGAGCTACACCCTCATCTGTCATTGCAGGAAGTCGTGGAATAAATGTCTAAAATCAGTAACTCATAAAATACCAGTATAAGCACCTTGTTAGGAATATGGAGTCATGACAAGAAGAACTGAAAATAGACATAATTAAAAGAGTTTAAATGATTCCATTTAGGGAATGGTGCTGGGGTGGAGAGGGGTAGTGCTAGGGCTAGAGTCTTTGGTACAAGCCCTTCCGGAAGGCAATTATTTACTTTTTAAAAAATGTATACACTTATTACTTTAATAAATTTAAATGCTAATTTTAAGGTCAATGGTAGCTAATGCTCAACTACATACACACACGTGCACATGCACCCACACACACACACACCTGTCATCCCTTGATAGATGCAAGGGATGGGTTCCAGAACCCTGCATATACCAAAATCCACTCAAAATACTCAAGTTCGGGTTGGTCCTGCAGAACCAGGCTATATAGGAAAAAAGTTGACTCTCTGTATCAGTAAGTTTAGAATCCCCGCAACGCTCTATATTTTATCAGCCTTTGGTTGAAGAAATCTGCATGTAAATGGACTCAGGTAGCTTGAACCCTTGTTGTTTAAGACTTAACATATATATGGGGGAGGGAGAAGGAAAGGGATAAAGTAAGAGTGGTAAAATGTTAACATTTGGGGGATCTGGGTAGAAGTACTTGAGAATTCTTTCTACTATTCTTTTTTTTTTTTTTTTTTGAGACGGAGCTCACTTTTTCGCCCAGGCTGGAGGGAAGTGGTGCCATCTCAGTTCACTGCAACCTCCGCCTCCCAGGTTCAAGCAATTCTCGTGCCTCAGCCTCCCGAATAGCTGGGATTGCAAGCATGTACCAACATGCCCGGCTAATTTTTGTATTTTTAGTAGAGACAGATTTCTCCATGTTGGCCAGGCTGATCTCAAACTCCTGTCCTCATGTGATCAGCCTGCCTCAGCCTCCCAAAATGCTAGGATTACAGGCATGAGCTACTGCACCTGACTCCAAAATAAAAAGTTTAAGTAAAACTAATGCTGTTCAGTGCTTAAAACCATGTGTTTGGCACAAGTAAGCATGTTACATGCATCACCTCATATAGTCCTCACAACTCTTGTTATTCCTACCTTACTGGGGAAGAAACTGAGGCTCAGAAAATTCAGGTGATGTGCCTAGGTTCACACAACTGGTAAAAATGTGATTGGATTTGACATTGAGTCATCTGTTCTGTTGTCTCTCAGTTGCTAGATCCAATGCTGTTTTCCACTTTGCTCCCAAAAGTAAAGTAGGAAGAGAGGGAGGCTAGTTGGAAAGGATCACAGCCTCTCTTCTTCTCACTTCGTAGTGGGGGGACACAATTGACTGTCCGAGTGCCCCCTAGCATACCCTTTGCTTGCACTAATGTCCTTCAGTCTGTCCTGCCTCCTTCTTCAAGCCTCTGATGCATTGGTGATATGGTTTGGCTCTGTGCCTCACCTAAATCTCATGTCAAATTGTATTCCCCACATGTCAAGGGGTGATCTGGTGGGAGGTGATTGGATCATGGGGGCGGATTTCCAATCCTCCATGTTGTTCTCATGATAGTGAGTTCTCACAAGATCTGATGGTTTAAAAGTGTGGCACTTTCCTCCTTGCTGTCTCTCATGCTCCACCATTATGAGACTTGCTTGCTTCCCCTTTGCTTCTGCCATGACTGTAAGTTTCCTGAGGTCTCTCAGTCATGATTCCTGTACAGCCTGTGTAACTGTGAGTCAGTTAAATCTCTCGTCTTCACAAATTACCCATTCTCAAGTAGTTCTGTATAGCAGTGTGGAAACAGACCAATACACCCCAGAATGTCTGCTCTCTGCTTGACTGAGGCCTCGTCACCCCTCTGGTTACCCCGAGAAGCCTGTGTGTACAGTGAAGGTTTGGAGGTGAGGGTGATAAGGGGGAGGAGGCCTTGTGGGAAGGGGTTCAGCTGTTACCCCTCCCACCTGATTTGAGGAGGACCATAAAATGTCTTCATCTTGGAAGTGATAGAGGGAACGTTTATATTTTGAGTAATTGTATTCGAAAGACTGGGATAGCAGTTACTCATTGTCCCAAATATCCCAGAGTTGATTTTTACCCTAGCTCCTTAGCAGCCTTGATTTTTTTTCTGATTTCATGTGATAGTGCATAAATATATAAAAGAAGTAGTTATTAAAATACATGTTTGTTTTTGTTTTTGTTTTTTTTTTTGAGATGGAGTTTTGCTCTTGTTCCCCAGGTGGGAGTGCAATGGCTTGATCTCGGCTCACCGTAGCCTCTGCCTCCTGGGTTCAAGCAATTCTCCGGCCTCAGCCTCCCAAGTAACTGGGGTTACAGGCATGCGCCACCATGCCCAGCTAATTTTGTCAAATACATGTTTTTAATGTTAAATATGTTTTCTTATTATGAAAGTAATATATGATCATTATAGACTATTTGTAAAACTGGAAATATAAAAAAGAAAAAGTGGTATATTTCCTTCCAATCTTTCTCTGTCCAGATATATTTTTAACAAAATGTAGATGGCACTGAACAATTTGAATCTTGCTTTTTTTAACTTTTTATATTTCAAATATATTGTATTCTTTAAAATAATTTTTAAATGCATTAATGACTGCATAATATTCCATCCCAGGGATAGAGAGTAATAGTGATAGTATCATGCCTGTTACCCGTTACCAATTACTAAATATTTATGATTAATGTTAATCATAAAAGGGGCTATGAGTTTGATCTCTCTCTCTCTCTCTCTCTCTCTCTTTCTGTCTCTTTAACTGAGATAGTAACTCGATTTGTCACCCAGGCTGGAATGCAGTTGCATGACCATGGCTCATTGCAGCCCGGATATCCCAGGCTCAAGTGATCCTCTCACCTCAGCCTTCTGAGTAGTTGGGACTACAGGCACGCAAACCACCACACCCGGCTAATTTTTGTATTTTTTGTAGAGATGTGGTCTTACTATGTTGCCCAGGCTGGTCTCAAACTCCTGGGCTCAAGTGGTCCTCCTTCCTTGGCCTCCCAAAGTGCTGGGATTACAGGCATGAGCCACTGCGCCTGGCCTTGTCTTTCAAATACAGGGCAATATTTCGTTTCAGCTCTTGAGATGTAAATGCATTTTTCAAGGTCTTTTTCATTTCAGAAAAGATTTAAATACAATGAATATTATCTTTTCTGGAAGAGGTTCTCTTTAGGACAGGAAAGGCTATGGGAACAGGTTAAACATAGCTTCCAGTCACACTGAACAAAACAGAGCCTGTTTTGCTTCATCTATTCATGATGTTTTTCCTCCCAGTTTCTTTGCACTCGTTTCCTCATGTCTCCCCCTTTCTGCTCACTGTCCTGATGTTCTGGATGAACATTTCCCCTACATTTTCTCAAACATCTTAACATGGGGTTGGGCTGCGGCTTCCAGGCTGCCAGCAGCTTTCTGATTCATCTTCGGGAGATAATTGCATCCCTTTCCTAGGAAAGAAAAAAAATGCTCTGATGTGCTAGAAAGATCAAAAGTAAGGGTTAATGCCTCCATGTGAAAGCCCACGCTTAAAATCCATGAGCCTCAGACTTGATGTGCTCAGTCTTCCAAAAACCCCAAATGCCTATGCACCCTGGTCTCACATGTGTCCACCACACACTTACTGATAGGAGGAAAGAGAAGCTGCCATAAAAGAGTCACTTCATAATAGCTTCTGAAAGCTTCCCAGAGGGCAATACAGTATAAATTGTATGTCCAATCCTTGGTCCTTAGGCCATAATCATTAAGCCAGGCCATGTTTCCTGGGGTAGGAGCTAGTGTGGTAAGGGGTTGGTTGCGTGCACTAACCCGGGCGTTGACTGCCTGCGACGGGAGCAGGTTGAGGTGCTATTTGGGACTGTGTTGCTTGTGGTCCAGGCACGGGGCGGGTTTGGTGGGGTGCTGTTTGGTGCTGCAACACCGGTGGCGGTGATGGGTTGTGGACACTATCAAGTGTTACACTGCCGGGTGCAGAGGAGTGGTTTGGGGGCGCTATCAGGGTTACACTGGCTGCAGCAGTCTCTGGGTGTGTTGTGGGCACAATCTGGGGGCTACGCTTGTCGGGCGGGGCAGGTTAGGGGTACTATCAGGGGGGCTGCTCTGCTGCTGCCAGCCGCGGGTTGTGGAGGTGGCCACGACAGTGGTGGCCTCTGAGGAAGGGCCCGGGCCCTTCTTCTCTTCCTGGACTCAAGGCTCTAGAGGGTGAACTCCTCCTGCTCGTGTTGGAGCGCGGAGGGCGCACAGAGTTTTCGCGGCAATCCCCTGAGCATCGCAGGGCCCCCGCACACACCGTGGTTCCCCGGCCCTTGCCCTCTTGCTCCATGTTGTGCCTGGGAGCCCCAGGCACGGAGTAGTGGGCACCACGGGGTCTCAGGGGCCTGTGGGTGGAGGAGTCAGGAATGGGAACTGGTACTTGGGTGGGGAGGACTGGCTGGGTCTGAGTTTCCGCTATTCTTGCTCCCCAAGGAGCTTGGAGCACTGTGGTGTCTCCAGTCCCCACCCCAGGTCAGGCGGCCAGCTTGGTCCAGGAGGAGAGGCTGGACTTTGGAGGGTGGGTGTGAGTGCCTTCGCTGAAACTAGCCCCTGCCACCCAGTGGCCAGCATGACAACGTGAGGCTCTGACACTGCCACTTTCTGCATCCTGTCATAGGTTTTTCTGGCTTTGCCGGCCCAGCTGCTCCAAGCCAGGCTGGTGGAGGAGTCTCCTGTGGTGAGCTGGAGGTTGGAGCCTGAAGATGGCACAGCTCTGCAATTCATCTGTGGTTGTGGCGGTGATGGTGATGGAGACTGCAGCTCAACAGGAGCAGTAGGAGGATACCCATGGAGGCCAGATGGTAGGAACCTTGGAGGGTGGGCAGGTGCATAGAGGGTGACAGCAGAGCTGATTCCCTTGGCATCGGCGCTAATGGTGGCAACAGCAGCAAGTCTAGGGGCCAGGAAGGGGGAGTAGGAGAACTTTGGGGCCCAGCCTGGCCTGGGGTGGGTAAGAAGCTGTCGGTTCTATACCGCAGGCCTCAGTGACAGTGGTGGAGGTGCAGCCAGGGCAAGGAGGAGTCCTCTCCCTTCTCCTGCGGTCTGTGGAGGGTGCCCTCCTGCTAGTGTCTGAGCCAGGTGTGAGTGCCAGCATTGTCTCATTCTTAACAGAATTGAGGGGGCGAGTATTTGTGTATCTTTTTGTTTTTTGTTGTGATAACCCTTGAGGGACAAAAGGCTGCTTTGGCTGGTTTCAGTGTGGTGGGATCCCCATGTCAGACAAAGGGTGCTTTCCTGGCAAGGTGTGTGTTGGGGGGAGTTTACCAAGGGGAAGAAAGGGAACCTCCCAGGCAGGTGGCTGCTGTGGCAGATTCCCTGCCTCTGGGCACCCTTTGGGTCACCTGGTTTTCCCTGTGGAAGAGGCGAGGCTTAGACCGGTATCACCTGTATGGTCAAAGAGGCATGGTGACTGGGCCAGCTGATTTGACCTTGCTGCTGCTTCAGCCCACCTGCCCATGGTGTCACCTTGGAAAAGTGGAACCTCAGGCCACAGGGGCAGAGGCTTCCCTGGCAGGCTGATTGCTGTAGTGGATTCTGTTCTGCCTGCTGCTCAGGAGGGCTTCTATGGCCAGGAACTGATGCTGGGACTCTCCTGTTGGTGTCCTGCTGCCTCCGTGTTGTCTCGGGATTCTCAGTGACTCTCAGATCTGTGAAGACAAAAAGGTTTCCTGGCTGGTTCGCGTGGTATGGTTGGGATCCCTTTTGCTACATGCCCCTCAAACACCCTAGTGCCTCTGGGGGAAAAGGGAATTTTAGATTTAATGGAGAATGTGTCTATGTTGGCTGCTTATTGTTAGCAAACTTCTGAACAATTCTAAGGTCATGGCAGAATGGTCGCCTCTTGTTGAGTAGACTCCAGCTCCATTGGAGAAGAGACGAGCTTACCTGGACTGTGTTTTCTTGCTAGCTTGAGGGTTGGAAACACTAGGTTTTTGTCTCCATTTCCAGTTGAGTTAGGAAAGTGCCATGCATTGCCACAAAACAATTCCTTCAGTTCCGGAGTCCTTAGACTGTTATCTTACTAGCACCTTCCAGCATTCTCCTTTCAGTGAGATAATAAGGGAGGGTTCCTACTCTAAAGGGAAACGGAATGGTATTTTTATATTGTGTGACAAGAAATACAAAATAATTCTGAAAAATTTAGTGATTCTTCTTTTAAATTTAGAAACCCTTTATTTATATTTATAATATTTAAAACTATTAAAAATTAAGATGTCATAATTAAGATAATCTTTTAACGTTTTACATGAATTAGCATTTAGCAGATGACCATAACAAATTATTTGAATTATGTTACATTAATTGCCAATACAGATTTCTTTCTGGTTATGACAAATCTGTTTGCAAAATTTTGTTTTGTTATTTATTAAATTTTTGTATAATTAGTTGCTACATTGCAGGTATAGGAACTTCTAATATTAAGCATGATTACAAATACTTCAGTTTTCATGTCTTTTTATTAATAGTCTAAACTTACAGAATGCTTTGTGCATTAGTATTGGTAACTTTTTTTAGTATGAATTATCATTTGAAAAACATTAAGAACATAGCGTTCCCATATTATTTATCTTTTTGAGGTGGAGTCTCACTCTGTTGCCCAGGCTGGAGTGCAGTGGCACGACCTCGGCTCACCGCAACCTCTGCCTCCTGGGTTCAAGCGATTTCTCCTGCCTCAGCCTCCTGAGTAGCTGGGATTACAGGCACGGGCCACCACGACTGTCTAATTTTTGTGTTTTTGGTAGAGATGAGGTTTCACCACATTGGTTATGCTGGTCTCGAACTCCTGACCTCAGGTGATCCACCTGTCTTGGCCTCCCAAAGTGCTGGGATTGCAGGTGTGAGCCAGCATGCCCAGCCTATTTATTTTAGATACAGGGTCTTCCTCTGTTGACCAGGTTGAAGTGCAGTGGTGTAGTCATAGCTCACTGCAGGCTCAAACGATCCTCTTGCCATGGCCTCCCAAAGTGCTGGGATTACAGGCATGGGCCACTGCGCCTGGCCTAAATTGTAATAATTTTATAGTTTGCCTCAAACGAGGGCTGACATCTGAGCAAGGTCTGCTGGGGGCCTCCCACATGCAGGCAGTCTCTCTGCTGTGCCCTCCACCAGCACTGAGGGCCACTTGCCCATAGGCACCCCTCTCCTTTCCTCTCTGGGGAAGGCCAGAAGGGACTTTTGAGGTGACCTGAGGGACTTTGTCTGGAAAAGGGTGTGAAGCTGAAGCTGATGGCCTCGGTGCCCAAAAGGGAACACTTCACACTGGCGTTTGGAAGCCACAGGCCTGACAGTGGGGTCCTGGTCTTGGGGGGGTCTCAGTCACCTGGCCACCCATTCCCCCCTCACCTAGCAGGCTGCCCACACCCCCTTCTGTCTGTCTGTGCTCAGCCAATCAGGCAAGCCAAGGTCATAGCCCTCCCTGCCCTGGGCCCTGGCTCCATGAAGCACCATGGGCCTTGGAAGACCTCCCCAATTCATCCTGTCTCCCCAGTATCTTCCGCCAAGGCAGAAGTTTCCCCGGGCCCCTGCTCTGGCTGCTTCCTTGGCACAGTTTGTACCTGTGCCTGACACAGCCCACCTACCTGACTTCTGTCCCAAACCCGCAGCCAGGCCATGTGACAGCCGCTGCCTGTGCCCAAACATTCATCCAGCCCCACCCAGGACAGCCAGACAGGCACTCACACACCCTCACCCACACACCCTCACCTGCCTGGCCCTGGCGCGCCCCCACCCCACCCTCCCTCTAAATCTACTGGGGCAGCAGCTTCCCCTACATTCCTCTTGCTCCACCTCCTAGAGCTGCGTCAGACACAGATTCCCACGCCCTTGGCAGGTTGGTCATGGCCCTGGCAGGTCTGAGGACAGGATGGGTACAGGACTGTGTGCACCATAGAAAGGTCAGGGAGTGCAGCCTCCTACTGTATGCCAGCTGCCAGCCCCTGGAGCTTTCTAGGCTGATGGGGACAAAGAATGCACCAGAGGGGACAGTGACCGTTGTCCCCGGGTTAGTCCACCATGGGAGTGATGGGAGGTTCACAGATGTACTGATTGCCCTGTTGCATTGGTCCTCAGGGGCAGGTGCTGAGATGGAGTTAGGAGAGCAAAGGAAGGGAGCTGGGCATGGTGCCTCATGCCTGTAAATCCTAGCTCTTGGGGAGGCCCAGGTGGGAGGATTTCTTGAGGCCAGGAGTTTGAGACCAACCTGGGCAACACAGCAAGACCCTGTCTCTACAAAAAAAAATTAAAAATTAGCCAGGCATGGTGGCTGTATTCCCAGCTACTCGGGAGGCTGAGGTAGGAGGAACAGTTGAGCCTAGGAGTTGTCAATAGAAATCAAGTGTTGGGATATTGAGAATAGCATTATAATGAGGGTTCAGAGTATGTTATTAATACTAATGGTATAACTTTGAACTTCTGATATATACACAAGCAATGTATAGCTACACCAGGGATTGTGCTCAAGATTTGACTTATATTAGCTTGTTTAAGCCTCTTCCACACACTATTTGAGGCAGGTACTATTATTACCGTTTTGGATGACAAAACTGAGAAGCAGAAAATTTAGGAAACTTGCCCAAGATCACACAGCAAAGAAGCCCACCAGAACCAGAGCCCTAGGCTCACAGACTTCACTGCCTTCACTCCTAGGCTCTGTGTTATTCTGACCATCTCTCAGCCAGGAAGTCACTCCCGATGGTTAAATATTTCTATTCTCAAAACATGTGAAAGAGGGAGCCTTGAGATTTGTTACCTGAGCCCTAAGGGTTTCTCCTAGGGCTTCAGAGAGAGAGAAGCTTTTCTTTGCCCCTGAACTGTGACAAAGAAAACAGGAGGAAACAGCCATCAGAAGACTAAAAATCTCTTATCTTTGCAAATACGAATTCACTCTAACTGAGCTCTTTTGCCTGCAGCACTGGGAAGAGAGCTTGTTTTTTATTCTTTCAGCTTACCCATGTAACAGTTTATGAGAACCTTTGTGTACCCGACGCACCGCTGGCATTGGGCATGTAAAATCAATGCAGCATGGTCCTTTCTCCAAGCAGTTCAATCTACTGCTTGGTTCTCTTTTCTGGATCATTTTAATTATGCTTCTTTTAAGTAAAGGACGGAGAAGTAGCACTGAGTCAGATTTTTGCCACTAGTCTTATACAGGTGACCTATTTTCTTAATGCTCCCCACACATGGGATCTGAGCCAGCTGAGTCCAGAAACCTCCCAGGCTGAGAACGTAGTGTGCACTTCAGCACATGAGACTGTGCAGGAGTCGATAAAACTGGCATGTTAGCCACAGAAACCCTGCCAAGGATCGGGAATAGAAGGGGTGGATGCAGCCCCCCCTGCTTTTCCTAATCTCATGGATATCAGGCATCAGGCAGCCTTGCCCCTGGAGACATCTCAGATAGGGGTTGTCACTGTTCCAGCTCCCCTTTGATGCCATTTTGATCCTGGGTGTAGAGTTGCCACGTGGAGAGCGAAACCACCAGAATATATAAGTGAGAAAGGATGGAAAGATGGACAGATGCCTAGATAGATACATAATACTTTGCTGAAGTCTGGGACAGTGGAACATAGGAAGAGAGCCTCAGATAGGGAGAGAACAGTAGGTTGATTGTGGTAAAGGGAAGGCTTCACTGTGTTATTCAATATACTTGTTGAATTGTTTAAACAATATGTATATCTTTATAATTAAAAGAGAATTTGGTAATAGGGACATGCATTCCATTTGTTTTGAAAGATAAAATAATTGCTGAATGGCTTGTTCTGCCCCAAATCTGGAAACCTATTTGGTCAGAAAAATAAGAATGTGTTATTCAATATCAGCTTAAGGTTCATTTATCTTGGGCATCTGGACAGCCCTCTGGCAAAATAAGGCTGGAGAGAACAATCCCTTTGTGGGAAACTTGGAGGTTCAGGGGACTGCTGTTTGAAGGTGGTGAGGGTGATAAAGTCAACTCAATACAGTGATCACGTGCCTGGGTTGTAATGTGACTGTGGGGAAACCACCTAACCCCTCTGGTCCAGGGTTTCCCCATCTGTGCGGCAGGGAGGCTGGCTTGCAGGATCGTTCCCAAGAAGCATCCACCCCGTCAGCTCTCCAACTCTGAGCTTTAACTTTGATTAGACTTTTGCTGGGATTTCTCTGGCCCTGCCAGGGCGACAGTCAGGGGAGATTTTGAGGAACAAATCAGTCCAAACAACTTTGACATCTTTTTTTCTAGGTGGAATTAGTAGATGTGGGGCTTTAATAAGTTGATCTGATGTCTGGGCTCCACCAGGCCAGCTCTCCGAATGGCATTTTTCACTGTGTCACTTGATTTTTCTTTGAGTGTGACTCAGAATATAGATACGGGAGCTGGGTGCAGGAAGAAACCTTCAAAGGCAGGGGTTTTGCAGTCAGGGAACTATACGCTCCAAGAGATGGGGGGGTAGGGCGTGTCGGGGAGGACCTGCATTCACGCCAAGCTGCGGTGTCACCTTTATTAATGATGACAGGGAGAGGGAGTCTGGTCACTGCAGAGGATGGTCATCGGCAGGTGTTACTATTTTTCCAAAGGACAGGGAAGTGGGACAAACAGGATTTTAAGAGGCGAGAGGTGAATAGAGGAGAGAAAGGCAAAAAAAAAAAAAAATTTGAGTGTGATGTCATCTGGAAAATGGCGAACAGATGAATCCATGAAGTGTCATTCCCAGAGCAGGGAGGAAGCTTCCAGAGAGGAGCCAGCCTGCCGGGGAGCTGGGGTCTGAAAGGAAGCACAGGCTGTTTGGCTTTGCAGTGCCCTAGCCAGGGTCAGCTACGGCTGGCATGCGAGCCCAGGCATGGACTTCCACTTTCTCTCTGCCCGAGCCCCCCCGCTTTTTTTTTTCAGGAAAGACATCAGATGGAATGCTCTATCCAGAAGGCTCTTTACAAGAGCCATTAATGTGAAACCATTGGAGTCAGCTTTTTAGACAGTTATCTCTGATTCAGCTTCGTAGGATTTTTCTACTGGGGATCAGCTTCATAAAAGCCAGAGCATGGCCGGGCGCAGTGGCTCACGCCTGTAATCCCAGCACTTTGGGAGGCCGAGATGGGCGGATCACGAGGTCAGGAGATCGAGACCATCCTGGCTTACATGGTGAAACCCCGTCTCTACTAAAAAATACAAAAAAACTAGCCGGGCGCAGTGGCGGGTGCCTGTAGTCCCAGCTACTCAGGAGGCAGAGGCAGGAGAATGGCGTAAACCTGGGAGGCGGAGCTTGCAGTGAGCTGAGATCCGGCCACTGCACTCCATCCCAGGCGGCAGAGCGAGACTCCGTCTCAAAAAAAAAAAAAAGTCAGAGCATGATGATTCTGCCAGTTTTTGCTGTGAACAGATGAAATAGTACTCCCTTTATGAAAATGAAGTGCAATGACTTCAGGTAGCTTTGTTTCCAGGCATTCACGGCCGTCCTCATCATGCTCCGTTTCCGTGTGCTGTCCTCTTGTGGCCAGCCTGGTTGTTCTCTGCTGCTTCCACTGGGCCCAGCCAGGTTTTCCCAGCTTCCCTCACTGGGACCAACGCAGGTGTTCACAGCTTTGCACGTTGGGCCCAGGCCATGGGTTCATAGCCGTCTTCATCAGAGAAAGCCAGGGTGTTCACAGCTGTCCTTTCCGGGTCCAGCCGAAGCCGCCCTCACTTGGACCCAGCCCAGGTGTTAATAGTCATCCTCAGTGGGGTTAGCCCAGTTGTTCACAGCATCTTTCTCGGGGTGGGTTTAGGTGTCGAGAGCCATTCGTCTTGGGCCCAGCCAGCTGTTCATAGGCATCCTCATGGGGGCAGGCTCAGTCGCTCACAGTGGCTCTCAATGAAACCAGGACAGGTGTTTTTGGCTGTCTTTACTGGGCCCAGACTAGACATTCGTAGCTGTGCTCATACGACCAGCCACAGTGTTTACAGCTGTCTACATGGCAATCATCCCTGGTGCCACAGCTGTCCTTACTGGCTTAGCCCAAGTGTTCTCAGCTGTTCTCTTTGGACCCAGGCCAGATGTTCACAGCTGTCCTCGCTGGCCCTGCCCAGGTTTTCATGGCAGCCCTCACTGGGCCCAGCTCAGGGGTTCACAGCTATTTACTTAGGGCCGAGCCCAAACACTCCCAAGTTGTCCTTATGGAGCCCAGCCAAGGCGTTCACAGCTGTCCTCCTTGGTATCTAGCCCAGGTGTTAGTACTTGTCCTCACTGGGCCCAGGCTATGTGTTCACAGTCATCCCCATCCAGGTCAGCCCAGGTGTTCACAGCCTCCCTCGTTTGTGTGAGCTCAGCTCTTTATAGCAACAGTTTTTCATAGCTATCAGTATCAAAGCAAGCCTAGGAGTTCACGCTTCCTCTCAATGACATGAAGCCCAGGGTAAGAGCCATTTTCATTGGCCCGAGGCCACCTGTTCATCGCCATCTTGATTATGTCCAGCCCAGGGTTTCCCAGCTGTCTTCATCTAAGCCTGAACCGGTGTTCACAGTGGTCCTCATCTAAGCCAGCCACAGAGTTCTCTGTCCTTCATGTGACAGCCAGCCCAGATGTTCACAGCTGTCCTGATCCGGCCAGCTAGTTTGTTCACACGTGTGCTAATTGGTTCCAGCCACCCTCATAGAGGCCATCCCAGGTAATGACAGCCATCCATACTGGGCCCAGCCCTGGTGTTCATTGCTTTCCTCACAAGACTTCTCCCAGTTGGTTCCAGCAGTTTCCATGGTCCCGGGCCAGGGCTTCCCAGATGTCCCCCATGGGGACAGCCCGTCTGTTCACCATCGTCTTAATTAGGCACGGTGCAGATGTTCACAGCTGTCCTCATTCGGCTCAGCCAAAATGAACAGAACTGTCCTCCTGAGCACACACCAGATGTTTCTAGCTGTTCACATTGGGGTCAGCCCAGGTGTTGATAGCCATATGTTCTGGGCCCATCCCAGTTATTCCAAGCTGTCCCTTGGGCCCAGCCCAGGTATTCACAGCCATCCTCATTGGTCCGGGCACAGGTGTTCACAGCTATCCTCCTCCGCCCCAGGCCAGATATTCACATTCAGTCTCACTGGGCCAAGCCAAGGTCTGCAATGCTTTAATTACCGGGAGTAGCTCATGCTTTCACACCCTTCCTCACTGGTGCTTACTAAATTTGTCAAAGCTGTCATTGGCCGCTGTCAGGGGTTCCTTCAGAACCTCATCCCCCAGGAGCTTGCTACAAGTCCCAGAAATCTGGCCATTGGGTCAAGGAATGCCCGCAGCCCGGGATTCCTCCTAAGCCGTGTCCCATCTGTGCGGGACCCCACTGGAAATCGGACTGTCCAACTCGCCCAGCACCCCCTCCCAGAGCCCTTGGAACTCTGGCCCAAGGCTCTCTAACTGACTTCTTCCCACACCTTCTCAGCTTAGCAGCTGAAGACTGACGCTGCCCCATTGCCTTGGAAGCCTCCCGGACCATCACAGATGCTTTGGATAACTCTTACAGTGGAGGGTAAGTCCGTCCCCTTCTTAATCAATACGGAGGCTACCCACTCCATATTACCTTCTTTTCAAGGGTCTGTTTCCTTTGCCTCCATAACTGTTGTGGGTATTGACGGCCAGGCTTCTAAACCCCTTAAAACTCCCCAACTCTGGTGCCAACTTGGACAGTACTCTTTTAAGCACTCCTTTTTATTTATCCCACCTGCCCAGCTCCCTTATTAGGTCGAGGCATTTTAACTAAATTATCTGCTTCCCTGACTATTTCTGGGCTACAGCCACACCTCATTGCTGCCTTTTCCCCCAGTTCAAAGCCTTCTTCGCATCCTCACCTTGTATCTCCCCACCTTAACCCACATTTCACTGGATGGGTAGAGGCCTTTCCCACAGGGTCTGAGAAGGCCACCGTGGTCATTTCTTCTCTTCTGTCAGACATAATTCCTCGGTTTGGCCGTCCCACCTCTATACAGTCCAATAACAGACTGGCCTTTATTAGTCAAATCACCCAAGCAGTCTCAGGCTCTTGGTATTTAGTGGCTCCTGGTTTTACCTCAGTCTGCCACCCTTAAGACTTTCTTGAAGTGCATAGAAGATCTTCAGTGGCAAGGTACCCTCCAATACTTTCACCCTGATGAAGTCCTATTTTTACTTTTATACTTACTCTTATTCTGGTTCCCGTTCCTATGCCACCCTCTACTTTTCCCCAGCCATCTCCACCACACTATCAAACTTACTCTTTCCTAGCCGTTTCTAATCCTTCTTTAACAAAAAAATTCCTCCAAAATTGCCGAGGCCTTGACTTACTACTGAAAAAAGAGGACTCCGTATATTTTTAAATGAAGAGTGTTGTTTTTACCTAAATCATTCTGGCCTGTTACATGACAACATAAAACTCAAGGATAGAGCCCAAAACTCGCCAGTCAAGCAAACAATAACGTTGAACCCCCTTGGACACTCTCTAATTGGATGTCCTGGGTACTCCCAATTCTTAGTCCTTTAATACCTATATTTCTCCTCCTCTTACTTTATTCGGAACTTGTGTCTTTCATTTAGTTTCTCAGTTCATACAAACCGCATCCAGGCCATCACCAGTATTCTGTACGACAAATGCTCCTTCTAACAACCCCACAGTATCACCCCTTACCCCAAAATCTTTCTTCAGTTGAATCTCTCGCACCGTAGGTTCCCATGCTACCCCTAATCCCGCTCGAAGCAGCCCTGAGAAACATTGCACATTATCTCTCCATACCACCCCCCGGATTTTCACCACCCCCACTTTACCACTATTTGTGTTTATTTTTCTTATTAATATAAGAAGACAGGAATATCAGGCCTCTGAGCCCAAGCTAAGCCATCATATCCCCTGTGACCTGCACGTATACATCCAGATGGCCTGAAGCAACTGAAGATGCACAAAAGAAGTGAAAATAGCCTTAACTGATGACATTTCACTGTTGTGATTTATTTCTGCCCCACCTAACTGATCAATGTACTTTGCAATTACCGCCACCTTTAAGAAGGTTCTTTATGATCTCCCCCACCCTTAAGAAGGTTCTTTGTAATTTTCCCCACACTTGAGAATGTACTTTGTGAGATCCACCCCCTGCCCCCAAAACATTGCTTTTAACTCTACTGCCTATTCCAAAACCTATAAGAACTAATGATAATCCCACCACCCTTCGCTGACTCCTTTTTTCGGACTCAGCCCGCCTGCACCCAGGTGAAGTAAACAGCCTTGTTGTTCACACACACACACACACACACACACACCCACACACCCCTGTCGTTGGCCAGACCCCATTGTACACAGTCATCCTCATTGAGCACAGCACAGGTGTTCACAACTATCCTCATCGGACCGAGCCCAGTTGTTCGTTGCAATCATTACTTGGGGAAGTCCAGGTTTTCTCATATGTCCTAATTGGGGACCAGCCCAGAAGTTAATAACCCTTTTCATCTGGGCCAGCCTGCCCAAGTATTCACAGCTATCCTTGTCCTGATCAGTCCATCTGTTCAAAGCTGCCTCCTGGGCCCAGCCTAGCAACAGTTTTCAGTGGGCCCAGGCCATGTGTTCATAGCCGTCCTCTTCTGAGAACACCCAGGTTTTCATAGACATCCTCATTGTGTCCAACTGACGTTGTCCCCAGGGGAGCTCAGCCCAGGTGTTAATCATCCTCAGTGGGATTAGCCCAGTTCCCAGCGGTCTTCATTGGGGTGAGTCCAGATGTCTGTCAAGAGTCATCCATATTGGGGTCGTTGAGGTGTTTGTTCATAGCCATACTCCCAGCACAGGTCCATGACTTCCCCTTGTTAGCGGTGAATGTCATCCTGGGCATCATTTCTTTGGGGGAAGAATTGGCTTCTCTGGGGCTCCAGTTCCTCTCTGCTGCTGGCTCTCCTAGGCTGCCAGTAGCACATCACACTTCTCCTGTGTAGAGGGGACAAGGGCACCCCCTTCACACTTCCCCCATGAGGCTGAAAGTAGCCAAATTCTCCCTTGGAAGAAATTTACTGCTTCTTTGAGTAAACATAGAAATAGTTTCTCACCTTCTTCCTTCCAGTCTTAAAGAAAATTACATGTGTTTCACTGGAGTTGGTTTCTCCACCCAGGTCAAGTGGAGTGTGGAGTGGCCCACACCCATGTCAACCAGTGGCTCTGAATTGTTGATGGGCAACACCGCCAAGGTGCTCACGGCCACTCTGTGTTCTCCTAGTTCCCGCTGAGGATCCCCTGGAAGGCCTCACCAGTGAGCTCAGATGAGGATGCCCATGACATTTGAAGGTCAGGCCACCTGGTTTTATCTGAGAGAAAGTTATTTTCTTAAGATATGATCATATGTATCATAGGTGACTTGTACGGTGTCGTTGGTGGGGGAAATTCTGAATGAGCATCTGTTCCCCACTGAGGCTTGATTTAAGGCAGCAGGAGAAAATGACAGCATCAGCCACACACTGAGTGGCAGTAAGCTTTTCCCTTAGCAGCTTGATTCTCCCCTTGGGGCAAAATCACTTAACTGCCAAGCAACATGACCTTGAGAGGAAACATCCTCCAGGAAAAACTTTAGCATGAGTCGGTTCCTTCTGTTCTTCTGTGTTCCTTTGAACACGATTTCCCATCTGGTTTTCTGATGTCACCAAGTGAAGAAAAGACCTGTGCACACAGGACACAGGATGGTCTGAAGCTCACAGTGTCTTTCTGTAAATGCAGGCCGACAAATGCGCCAAAGAAAAAGGTATGTGTTCTGGAGGCGCTGCTTTCTAAGGAGAGATCTTTCGTGTTGCCAAAGGTAGCACTTCCTATCCTGCTTTTGCTGGAGAGCCACTTCAGTTTGAGCTTCCTGACAGAAATGAGGTTTGGACAGTTCGGTATAAAAAACACTGAGTCCAGGCCGGGCGCGGTGGCTCAAGCCTGTAATCCCAGCACTTTGGGAGGCCGAGACGGGCGGATCACAAGGTCAGGAGATCGAGACCATCCTGGCTAACACGGTGAAACCCCATCTCTACTAAAAATACAAAAACTAGCCGGCGAGGTGGCGGGCGCCTGTAGTCCAGCTACTTAGGAGGCTGAGGCAGGAGAATGGCGTAAACCCGGGAGGTGGAGCTGCAGTGAGCTGAGATCCGGCCACTGCACTCCAGCCTGGAGACAGAGCCAGACTCCGTCTGAAAAAAAAAAAAAAAAAAAAAAAAACACTGAGCCAATAAAGAACTGTGACCATCCACTGGAGTCTAGGGAGGCAAGATTGTCAAGTAGATGGAATAGTGTGGTGTGCATCGGGGTGGGGAGGTAGACAAGACTGTTACGCAGATGGAATAGTGTGGTGTGCATTGGGGTGGGGAGGGAGGCAGGATTGTCATGTAGATGGAATAGTGTGGTGTGCATCGGGGTGGGGAGGTAGACAAGACTGTTATGCAGATGGAATAGTGTGGTGTGCATCAGGGTGGGGAGGAGTGATTGGGAATGTCTTGGGAGTACATGTGCATTTCCCCAGAAAGCATGTTTCCCTGTGCAGAGCACAACCCAGGGAGCACTTTTCCTAAAAAATTGCATCACCACTGCACACTTCACATAATTAACCCATTGATCCTCCACCACAGCTGTCCCTGAGGGTAAATTTTACATCCACACTGCTCAGAGATGGTGCAGAGATGAGTTTCCCAGGCTCTCGATCTCCTAAATGGAAGAGGCGAATGTGAACTCAGGAATGGATGGAGGGTTGATGCACTGGGCTACTGTTGTGCACTCACCAGCCAGCCCTGGTATAACTCGTCATGCCAGGGAATTCCGGTATCTGTCTGATGTGGAAGGATGAGAGCCTAGAGAGGCCCCAAACACTGAGCGTAGGGAGGTCTCAAAGATTCCCTAACCCAGGGTAGGAATAGTCACATTTTCCAGTGGACTTAGGTGTGATCGTTAATGTGAAACACACAGAGAGCTCACAGGCTGTCGGCAGCAGTGGTGGGGTCATTGCTCATTTCGTGGTCAAAAGCAGAGAATAATCAGGGACGTGCTCCATTGTGTTTAATAATAGGACCATCACAAGCCTCAGAAATGCTCCAGTTGGCCAGGTGGGTGGCTCACGCCTGTAATACTAGCACTTCAGGAGGCTGAGGCAAGAGGATGGCTTGAGTCCAGGAGTTGGAGATCAGCCTAGGCAACATGGTGAAACCCTGTATCTATTAAAAAAAAAAAATCAGCTGTGTGTGGTGGTGCACCTATAGTCCCAGCTACCTCGGAGGCTGAGTGGGGAGGATCACCGGAGCCCAGAAAGCACAGGTTCCAGTGAGCAGAGATCATGTTACTAGAATCCAGCTTGGGTGACAGAGACTGTCTCTCAAAAAAATAATAAAGAGGAAAAATAAATGCTTTAGTTGAGGAGTAAACACAGTGAAGACCCAGCACCGAATGTGGTTTCAAGGAACAACTTGGGTGTTAGCCTACCACCCATCTCCCCTGCGCGGCTGGGTTGGGGAGGGTCCGCACCCTCACCTGCTGCCCCCATGATGGGCTGTCCCAGTGTCAGAGCCCCTGTGCGTGTGAGCAGCAACGGACTCCCGACACACACACACTGCATTGAGAAGGCTGAGTGCCAGGACAGATAGCACTTGCTAAGTAGGAGTTATCTTTTTTTTTTTTTTTTTTTTTTTTTTTTTTTTTTTTTTGAGACGAGTCTTGCTCTGTCGCCCGGTCTGGAGTGCAGTGGCCGGATCTCAGCTCACTGCAAGCTCCGCCTCCCGGTTTACGCCATTCTCCTGCCTCGCCTCCCGAGTAGCTGGGACCACAGGCGCCCGCCACCTCGCCCCGCTAGTTTTTGTATTTTTAGTAGAGACGGGGTTTCACCATGTTAGCCAGGATGTCTCGATCTCCTGACCTCGTGATCCGCACGCGCAAAGTGCTGGGATTACAGGCTTGAGCCACCGCGCCCGGCCTGGAGTTATCTTTAAATGAGAAGATAACTTAGTATTTTCAAAGGTTTGTTTTATTGTCTTTAAAACAAAAGATTAGTGAATATATAGAATATTTTGGCTGGAATGAAATGTTCTCTTAAACAATGGTTTCTTTTTACCAAGTATAAAATATTCTAGAATGACAGATACACACAGACGCACCACAGATGGATTCTAGGAAGGAAATGACCTTGGAAGGACTCAGGAAGGGAGGGCAAGTGAGCTCAGGTCCGATCAGGAGGCAGGAGCCCTGAGAGGCTGCAGGGAAGTCCAGCCTGCCCTGGGTGCTGTGCCCTGTTCAAGATGGGCTATTTTACTTGCTGAGGCGGCCTGGGGCCAGAAAGCTGTTCTTCCCGGCTCCTCCCTTGCACCTGCTGATGGTCACACGTTATCTTCCTAGATTCCAATGGAGGAACACCTCAGGGAGAAGAAAAAGGAGGCCCCATGGAAACTGAAGATCAGACCCCGCATTGTTGCTGAGTGCTTTTCCTAGCTTATTTTTCTGAATGAGCCTGCGAAATGAGAATCTGACGGTATGTATTATAGACGACTTACACAGTGTCCTTGGTCAGGTGAATTCTGAGTGAGAGCCTGTTTCCCAGTGAGGCTTGATTTTAATAGCAGGATAAAATGACAGCATCAGCCAAGCACTGTGTGGCAGTGAGCTTTTTCCTTAGCAGCTTGATTCTTTCCTTGAACAAAATTACTTAATTGCCAAGCCACATGGATTTGGAGGAAACATACTTCAAGGAAATTGTGTCTGTAGCGTGAGGCGGTTTGTCCTGTTCTTTTGTGTTCCTTAGACTTTAACACAGTTTTTCATCTGGTTTTCTAATGTCACCAAGTGAAGCAAAGACCTGTGTACACAGGACACAGCACAGCCTGATGATCACAGCAATATGTTTTCTGTTATTACAGGAAGCTTCAGGAGTCAAGGAGAACGGTATATGTGGGGCAATCCCTCCCATGTGGACGAATAATCCAGATGATGAGGAATGTGCCACCGTCTCGCTGGCTTTCCTGTAGACAGGCAGCCGGAGTTGAACTTCCTGTTGTGACTGAGGACCCAGGCTGTGGTGGGAGAAGTGGTTGCTCCAGATAAGGAGAGATGGGCACATTCTGCAGTCCCTGGGAGCCGCCGCGTTCTCTACGTAGGGTGGCATTGTGTGCATGGGGCTGGTGTGTGTTGGCCAGAATCCTATTTAACTGGAGGGAGCCTCACAGCTCCTGGCCAGGGCAGCTGCTTCACACTAGTTGCAGCGGAGGTGGGGGAGGAGCCAGTTCCAGTGTAGGATGAGCTAGGCAAAGGGAGGGGCTGCCCCAGAGGCCAGTTGTTCCTTGCAAATCTCCCTTGTGACCCATAAGACATCACTTTGCTTGTTTCTCTGAGATAGGCTTGGAATTATCAGTGCCAAAGGCTGTGACTTGCCATCCATGGGTGGAGGGATCCTGGCCATGGCTGGTCACTGTGAGGGTAGGGGTCGTGTCCTCCTTGTTCCTTCTCATCCCAGAGCTCAGCCCCGGGCAGTCTATCTTGGGGCCCCAGTGATGTTCTAGTACACACAGCCGAGCGCTGAGACAGACCAGAAGTGTGAAAAGGCTTCCTGCTCACCCTCCGCAGTCTGCTGAGTCCCACACATTTTCAGGTTCCTATGTGGATTCTGATTCAGGGTCAGGGGGAAGTGCCTGGGCTCCCCTCTCTGTCTGCTGTTATAGTCCTGTCTGCTCCTGGATCGTGATTAAAATAGTAAATATTGTGTGTAGCTCACCGTATTTTAAAGTCCATTAAAATAACTGCAGTAGGAGCATAGGTATTTTTAGGAAAGATGACGTAGTAACATTTTTACAAAAGAGGATATTTACCAGGCCTCTTTCTGTGAGGAGACCCTGTTCTGGAGTGATGTCGTGCATTTGTGTGTTGCCTGTGTGAACAGACTGCGTACTTCACAGTGATGAGGGTGGCTTAGCCAGAGACCCAAGGCTCTGTCTCCCAGGGCTCTCCTGATGGTCTCCTCTGCCTCCTTTACCACCAAGGAGGGTGGCCCAGCAGCAGCTTGGTTTGTGCTCTTGCCTGTATCCTCCACACACGCCAGCCCTGTTCCTCAGCACCCAAGGCTGCCAGAGGTCCTTCAGCAGCTCCCACGGCTGCCAGAGACTCTATGTTTCCTAGCAACGATGACTAGTGAGATGTTTCCGGAGGTGACCCTAGCTCTTCACCAGGTAGAGTCTTCTTTCTTTGTCTAAGATGGGAATTTTATTTATCTTGGCTTCTTTCCACTTTATTTGCATTATGATATGCAAATCTCACCATGGAAATTATAGATGAATTGCAGAATTTCTTGGTGAGCAAATGTAAGAGTCCATTACCAACTAAGCCCTGATTCAAGATGGCATCTGTAGGTGACAGCTCAGGGACAGACTGCATGGCAGAGAGCATTTTCCTCATGAGAAATGCTGGCTTTTAAAAAGAATGTAGAATTTGCAACCAAAAGACGTTGGTCTAGATAGAAGCAGCTGGACCCCATAGTGTGGCACGTGTTCATTTGAACATTCTACAGTGACCTGTCACTGAGGTCATCTGAAGATGGAGCCCTTGTCTACGGCTGTAGCAGCCTGAGTGCACCCGCTGCCATCTCATGATGAAGGTCAGGTCCTGCCTCCGTCCCGGCTGCCACTCTGTGAACTGCCGTTTGACACTGTGCAGAGCGAGGAGACCAGCGATCACGACGGGAGGCGACCTTTGCTGCTCTTCTCAAGGTGTGCTCACTTCCCTCTTCACACTGCAGTTTCTTCAGATCAGCCGCTTGGACTTCAAATGTCTCCCTGATATTTTTTTTTAAATTTCCCCAACTCCAGTTTGTCTATAGATGTACAAATTTTAGAGTTTTACGGCTCAATTTGTATTCTTGATTTTTCTATCAAGATTTTTGCCTGAAACATTTTCCTCTATTTAGGAAAATGTCCCGTTTCCCATGCCAAGTTTATGCACACTTTTCCATAGAATAGATCCAGAAGGAACACAGCAACACTGCCTTCACCAGATCTGGAGAATCTTGATACCAAGTGTGGTATGAGATAGCCCACGAGAGGGAGATTACAGGCCAGTCTTCTGAATAGAGACATCCAAAGCTGACACCAAATATTAGAGCAGGCTGAATGCAGAGACTGCTACAAACAATGATGAGTTATTTCATGATTTGAAACAATGTTGCCTCGTTTAAAAGTTTTGGGGATTGTTTTAAAGAAAAATTTAAAAGATAAATACAACTGAATGAATGTAAACAGTTATAAAACAGAAAAAGTTAATGGGGTGGTAAAAGACTTGTGAAACAAATGTTTTATAACCTCATAATTTCTAATCCCAATCAAAGCTGGGATAGATTTGTTTATAAGGTCTTATTAAAATTAGCTACAATGTTAAACGTACACTAATATCAAACTAGAATTTTGATTGAAAAGTAAACTATTCTTAAGATATGAATTTGTTCTCAATGAGAATACAAGAGGTAACAATTTCTCATTCTGAAATCTATTTCTTCTTCTTTTTTTTTTTGAGACGGAGTCTTGCTCTGTTGCCCAGGCTGGAGTGCAGTGGCCGGATCTCAGCTCACTGCAAGCTCCGCCTGCCGTGTTTACGCCATTCTCCTGCCTCAGCCTCCCGAGTAGCTGGCGCCTGCCACCTCGCCTGGCTATTTTTTTGTATTTTTTTAGTAGAGACGGGGTTTCACCGTGTTAGCCAGGATGGTCTTGATCTCCTGACCTTGTGATCCGCCCGTCTCGGCCTTCCAAAGTGCTGGGATTACAGGTGTGAGCTACCGTGCCCGGCCTATTTCTTCTTAAAAACTTCTCAGACTGATGCCTCAGAAGTTCGACCTTTACTGTGTTCTTTACATGTAATTTACAGGTCACACATCATTGCCTTCTGTTTCTTTTTTCTTGGAAAAGTTGCATCTTTATACTTGGCTGGGATGAGAACTCTCCTTTTCTTTCTTTCTTGTTTTTTATGTTTGTTTGTTTTTTGAGATGGGGTCTCCCTCTGTCATCCAGGCTGGAGTGCAGTGGCACAATCTCGGCTCACTGCAACCTCCGCCTTCAAATTTTCATCAGCTCTGTCACCTTCCCCCAGGTTCTAATTCTGTCACTGTAACACCAACACGCTTGCCTTCAAGGTCTAAAAAGCCAACATTGGTCTCAGCTGTCACATAGTTTTGTGCTCTTGGCTTTTGATCTATCTGGGTTGTCTCCTGCGAGCAGGCAGAGGCACTTGCTTTCCTGCTCACGGTCCTTCTCCTCCGGCACCTGCTCATGGCCCGGGGCCCACCTTACCTGTCTCTCATTAACCTTGAGGGCCTGCTCACCAGGGTGGCTTCCGGGCCATTCAGTGCCCTTCGTCGAGGTGCTGTCCACTCTCAGGTTGCTGCTCAGGTCAGCCGTCAGCAAGATGGATGGGTCATAGACTTAATGCATCAAACCACTGATGCAGCAGCCCCAGTGGCCACGTTTTCAGTTAACTTCCATTAACTGCTCATGCAGGGTTGGTCAGTTGAAGGAAAGTTTTTTCTGGCACAGCCGTTAAGTGGCAGTTGGCTCGGAACATCCTGAGTCCTGAGCCAGCTTGGGGGCCAGGCAGACCCCTGGTCCCTTGGGGTGGTCACTGGTCACATGCTCACCGCAAAGCAAGGCCAGGGGCTGGAGATTTCTGTTTGAATGATTGAAGCTCTTCTCTGGACTCAGCCACCTCCAGGTATCCACTTTCCTGAAGAGACCTGGGGCAGGAGGGTTGAGAAAGGGAGTGAAAAGAGGTCCTGGTTCAGGGTCCAGGCCATGATTTAGAGATCTCAGGCGTTCAGGGACCTCTGTCCCCAGAAAACCATCTACATTCTTGTCCCAGATCTATCACTCCTGAGTGCTGTGACTCTGGGCAACTCACTTCAAATCCCTCATTTCACTTCCCTAAGCTGTCAACTCTGGGTGGCAGCCCCTGCCCTGCCCATCCCTCCAGGCTGATGTGGGCATCACAGGAAAGAACAGAAACTCTCCCCATGATTCTGAATCATCAGGCCCATGTGAAGGAGGAAGAAAATTCCGTCCCCCACCCTGGAGCCCCCGGAGCAGCTTTTCTATATTTACCACCACCAAGAGCCTGATTTCTTTTTTTTCTTTCTTTCTTTTTCTTTTCTTTTTTTTTTTTGAGAGGAGGTCTCCTTCTTGTCACTCAGGCTGGATACAATGGAATGATCTCGGCTCACTGCAACCCCTGCCTCCCAGGTTCAAGCAATTTCCTGCCTCAGCCTCCCAAGTAGCTGGGATTACAGGTGCCCACCACCACCATGCCCAGCTAATTGTTGTATTTTTAGTAGAGACAGAGTTTCACCATGTTGGCCAGGCTGGTCTCAAACCCCTGACCTCAGGTGATGCACCCGCCTTGGCCTCCCAAAGTGCTGGGATACAGGTGTGAGCCACCGTGCCTGGCCAAGCCTGATTTCCTCAGCCACCCTGGGGAGGTGGAGACCCATCTGATACTGTCACTGCAGGGGTTGCCCCATGTGGCAGCTGCTCTGCCAGGGCTGCCCTGACCCATCCCCAGCTGTAAGTCCCGTGTCACGTCACTGGTGTGTGCAGGCACTCAGCTCTGTCGGCTCTGAGTCCCGTGTCACGTCACTAGTGTGCGCAGGCACTCAGCTCTAAGTCCTGTGTCACGTCACTGGTGTGTGCAGGAACTCAGCTCTGTCAGCTGTGAGTCCCGCGTCACGTCATTGGTGTGCACAGGCATTCAGCTCTGTAATTGACTTTGTCACGTCCACATCCTTAAGTGTTTGGTGGCACCAGGACCCAGCAGGCTGACGGAGGGACCCCTGGAAGCTCAGTTAATTCTCTATGTCCAGCAAGGACGGGTGTGAGGCCTCGAGCACTGAGCATCGGGAAACCACCTGAGGTGTTCCTTCCAAGCAGGCGCCCATGGCGGTGCTGTCCCTGCCGGTGGGCACTGCCTGAGCTAAATCCCTGTCTTACCTTGCCGGACCTTCTCCTGGCTTCAGGGCTCCTCAGCCACCCGTATGTCACTGAAATGTCAAAGAGCTTGTGAGCAAGCTTCTGGGGCACCTGCCTTCTAGAGGAGGCCGAGGGCAGCTGTGGATGGTTATTTATGGTGAAGTTTTTGGCCTGGGCTGCAAGCAGGTGGGTAAGTGGCCCAGGGATGGCAGCTCAAGGTGCCCCCTTCTATGTATGCCTGTCACTGAGTGGAGGAGCCCGGACCTGCCACTAGGCTCTGTCCTAGCTTATTCTCTGTGTGTCCTCAGGTGGGGTACCCACCCTGTCTCTGCCTCAGTTTCCTCCTCTGGGAGATGGGGATCCTAACAGGCCCTCCCTCTGACAGTGGGCCGTTGTGGGTGAAGCACCTGGAGCGCACCCACTCTCGAAGAATGCACCACGGACTCTCAAGGTTCATGTTGAGAAGGGGCTGGGGTGGGGCAAAAGTGGGCAGGCCATTTCAGCTCCAGGTACCTGGGCTGACAGATAGGGTTAAATTAGTATGTGTCTTGCTGAGTGCACAGGGGACAGTTGCCCAGCCCAGAGGCACCAGGTCAAAGCTGGTGATGCCTTGGCCTCATCACCCCAGCTAGGGCCAGTGCATGATGTAGTCGGCCAGGGGTGGGCTCGAGCCTTGCAGCCAAGGGGACCTGGTGACCCTCACACGGTCATTCACAGGCCACTGGGGGAGCCTGTTCCTTTTCCAGCCAGGCCTAACTCTAGGAAAAAAAAATGGATGGTAACCTCGTTGGCAGTTTCCTTTGCGTAGAGGTGGGAAGTCACTGCTAGCGAGGCTGGTGATGAACTCCACGAAAGCTGGGAAATCTGGTTTGAGCAGGAGTGCCCGTTATCTTGGCCAAGCTGCTGCAGCTGGGCTGGCGGGTGTGGAAGTGTGGGTGGTGGCGTGACACTGTTTGGGGCCCAGGCCCCTCAGAGCAGAAGACTGGGCCTATGTGCAGCCTTGGGGTGCTGGCCCCCCCAGTGCCCAGTTGCTGATGAAACCTCAGCCATGCCCTAACCCCTTCCCACCCGTGGCAGAGGGCTGTGTGTCTTCTAAGGGTGTCAGGAGGCTCAGGTCCTGGTCACGGTTCCAACATGAGCATGAGAGGCAAATTTGGGGCCTCCATTTCTCAGCACAGAATGCGGGGAGGGATGTCTGTGTTCTCCAATGGGTGGCTCAGGCGGAATCTTGGAGGAAGAAGCCTCCAGGAAGATAGGGCAATGCAGAGATGGTGGCACCTTTAAGGCCAGGGCCAGCTCCCATCTCTGCTCTTCCTCCTGCTGCTCCTCCAGGCCACCCTTCTCCCCGCTGGGGGCCCAGGAGGAGAGGAGTCTGAAGAGACCCTGCACCCCACACTGGGTCCCCTGCTCTACATTTGGGAAGAAGGAATTGAAGTCTGGGACTCAGGCTGCACTGCCATGATCATGACAGTCCTCACTGGACACCAGGGGGGTAGCTGCCCTTGGCATTTATTGAGTGCCCAGTGTATGCACTAGGCTGTCCATGCATCTCCAGAGACCAGTGTTTTCTTGACGGCTTGACAGAGAGATGCTTAAACTGAGGGCACTAGAAACGGGACGGGCTGTCGGATTTTCCAGATGGAGGGACTGACTCGTAAGTGAGTGCAGCTGGCTGTGGGGCCATTAACTGAGGCAGTTGCCTCCCAAAATGAGGCTCCTGTGGACCAATCAGTCCAGCCTGCCCCAGGCCTTTGCTCCTCACCCGCTCAGTGCCGGGCATTGGGCCATGACAGGCTGGCGATCTGATGCCTTGTTATGACCCTTCCTTTTATGTTTAGACACGGCCGCCCAGCCTGCCTGCTGCAGTAGAGATCATACGATTGACAGAACGGAAGCTTTGAGACACCAAGGTACTAAATTACAAACAGCACCTAAGGCCATGCCAGGCAAGGGTGGAGTCACACACCCCTCGACTTAAGGAATAAACTGTTCTGATTGCCACAGGGTTTTCTTTTTCTCTAGCAGCTAAATAAGCATTGTTAAAACCATGGTAGCTCAGCACCAGGCACGGACTAACTGGCCCCCAACCCCTGTTCTAGCAGCCGTGACTACAGCTCTGATGGGACAGGAGACTGTTTTTATTAAGACTGTTTTATAAAATAAAAACTTTCTTTTATTAAGAGCCCACCCACCATGGACTGATTCTGGCCGGTTTACAGAAGCTGTGCACTTGTGTGCCTGTGTGTCCTGAAAAGACCTTTTGAGGTAAACAGCCTAATTGTAACACATTTACATATTGTCTTCACCCCAAAGTAACATGGGTCGTGTGTTAACACGCATGTTTGGTCAGTACACGTGCATCAGGACCACCGTCGTGAATATTCATGGCTCCTCCTGTAACCTGTTGAAAGTTTCTGTTTAGCCAGCTTGTCCAGAGTGAAGCTCCTGCCCCAACTCTTCCTCCTTCCACGTGCCAGGCTCTTACCTTGGTGGGAGGCACACTTCCCAGCCTACGGGATGGCCACTTTGTGGGCTGTATGCAACCTTTTATGAGAAATAAGGTCTCTTTGCTGAGCAGACACTCTTAGGTCCAATACCAAGCCTCAGCAACACACAGTTTCCCCATGTAACAAGCTTGCACATGTACCCCTGAATCTAAAGTGGAGGAAAAGGTCTCCTCTCCATTTCCAAATGCGTAGATCTTGTGAACAGGGTGGATGAAATGGTTTCTTTGTAGAGCAGCATATCAGGTCTATGTTACCTTTCGTTACCTGTTACCCTGTAACGCGCTTTGGTTAGTTTCCCTGAATGTTCGTATTCACTTGTCAATCAACTCACAGTGGCTGATGCGTAAGTGAAACCCACGCTTAGCTTACCCTTGGCCGGTGCCAGAGAGTGACAAGCGCTTCCTCACATATGAGAGGTATCTTTGTACTGGAGATGTTTAAGCTGGAATATGCACGTGGCTTTTAACACGTTTGCAGTTTCTTTGCTATTCTCCTTTTGAGAGGTGGAGTCTCTGCCCACCCTCACTGGTTAACCAGACTTGACCCCAGTGCTTACTTGTCACTGGCAGATGACGTGGAAGTGATGTTGTGTAACTTCCACAGTTATGTTGGAAACGCCATGAGCGTCTGCCTGCTTCACTCGGGACACTCACCAGTGAAGCCCTTGGCCACCAATTCAAAGCTCTTGAGTGTCCTGAGACTGCCTGCTGCTTGGAAGCCCAGGGAAGTCCTGTGTGTTCTCCAGCCAAGCCCAAATTCCTCTGCAGACCTGTGCATGATGGCACATCCAGAAGATTCCAACCCCCTGCTGTGAATTTACTCCCACTCCGTAAGGCTTCTCTGCAGTCCCCAGACATCAGCAACCACCAGTAAGCTCTCTTTTCTGTGTCCTGCCTGAATTCTTGTCCCTGTGAAGCATTAGCGAATTGAAATGTTTGTTTTCTACCAGCATTTGGGGGTTTAATTTTGGGGGATAACATGCTAGTAGGACATTTCCAAGGCACAGAAGACTGCACACTGACATCTGGACTTGTCTTTCCCTCTTCTGCGGCCTGCCAGCGTTTGCCTCTGGAAATAACAACTGTTAAGTTTCTGCACATCTTACCAGATTTATGAATTGAACAATCCTATAGCAGTGACACCACAACAAAGCTTTTTAAAAGGGCTTTGGCTACCAGGGTAAAAGGCTCATTTATTTTCATTTACTGTGAACACTTAGGTGGCACCAGGAAGGAAAGCCTTAGGCTCATTCCTTTTTATTCTTCCTAATATATTGTTTTTAAAAATGCCTGTCCCAAGTTAGCATTAGAGATATAAATCTGTGGTCTAGTGTTTTTTAACTAAGTTTTCTCTCTCTCTCTCATATGTATGTGTATCTTTATATGTGCACACCTATACAATTTTGTATTCAGTTGTTGAGAATTAAAATTCTCCATTTACACAGGTAATATGTGTTCCTTCCCAAATCCTGCTAACCACTCTGTCAATTAGATAATCCCTGAAAAAATTGCAACATCTATATAATGCAGTTTTTATTCCTTATCAATGACCCATTTGATTTAATAGTTCTTAAAACTTGTGATGAATCAACAGTGATGGAAATTTGTACTGAATCATTTCATATCTTTTTTTATTACTATGAATTCTTAGAGATTGGCTTTAAAATTGAACTTACACGAATGCATTTTAAGTTGAATTTGGAACTAGTTTAGAATTGTTGAAGCTAGGACTCTCTGGTGACTCAGGAATAGTAGAAATGGGTGAGGAAGGTATTTCACATCTAGCCTGGAATCTGCCTTTATTCTCAATGTATTAGCTTTTCTTATCTTCACCCTGAAATGTTCACTATCAAATATATTGGAGAGGCGGATTCAGGTTTTGAAACGAAACATGGAGTCTAAGTGACCCCTTGTCAAAGTGACCATGGACTGGTCTAGGTCACAGCAGTGGGGCCCCATATTGTGACATGTATGCTTGCAAAAATTCTACTGTGACCTGTCGCTAAGGTGACCTGAGATGTAGGTCTTGCCTTTTCATTTCCGCTGAGATTCTCACAGCTGAACGTGGGCAGTTAAAGCAGCTTAGTTGTCTCAGGCCTCACGATGGGGAATAGTTCCAGTGGCTGCCTCAGAGGTATGTATGTTCATTCTATCTTCTGACTGCAGTTTCTTCAGATGGCCAGTTTTCCTATATGTTAATGTCATTCTGATTTTAAAAAAATTTCCCCAACTCCTATTTGTCCACATGTTTATAAATATGTTTTAGAGTTTTATTACTCAATTTGTATTTTTTTATTCTTCTATCAAGGTTTTTGCCTCAAATATTTTTCTCTAAAAAATTTCTGTTTCCCATGCCAATTTTTTTTGTTTGTTTTTTGAGAGTCTTGCTCTGTTGCCCAGGCTGGAGTGCAGCGGCATGATCGCGGCTCACAGCAACCTCCGCCCTCCTGGGTTAAGCGATTCTCCTGCCTCAGCCTCCTGAGTAACTGGAATTACAGGCATCCACCACCGCACCCGGCTAATTTTTGTATTTTTAGGAGGGACGGGGTTTCACAATATTGGCCAGGCTGGTCTTGAACTCCCGACCTTGTGATCTGCCCTCCTTGGCCTCCCAGAGTGCTGGGATTGCAGGCATGAGCCACTGCACCCGGCCTTTTTGTTTTGTTTTGTTTTGTTTGTTTTTGTAACACACTCTCCCATTGACTAGATACAGAAGAAACCACTGAAAACCCAACTGGGGTGCCACATTTTCAGTTCGTTCCCATTAACTGCTTGTTGAGGGTGGTTCAGTCGAAGGGAAGTTCATTCTTGGCACAGCCATCAAGGGTAGTTAGTTTGGAATGTCCTGTGTTCCGAACCAGCTTGGGGGCCAAGCAGAACTTGGTCCCTTGGTGTGGTCAGTTGGTCGTGGAGGGGTGCTCACTGCCAGACAGCTGACAATACGGGCGCTGGGTAGGATGACCAGACGTTTGCATTTGTTCCTCAGAGAGGCTTCATTTGCAGGAAAGTGCCATATTTTAGCCCAGGAGTTAAAACCTAGAGACAGGAGTTATGTTTTGTTTAATGATTTGAGCTTTTTCTGGACTCAGCACCTCTTCCAATACCTCGACCTTCCTGAAAAGCCGTTGGTGCAGGAGGATTGAGAAAGGGAGTGGAAAGAGCTCCAGGTTTAGGGTCCGGGCCATGATTTAGAGGCCTCAGGTGTTCAGGGATCTCTGTCCCTGGAAAATCAACCAAATTCCTGTCTCAGATCTATCATGGGTCAGTGTTGGGACTCTGGGCAGGTCGCTTCAAATCTCTTCATTTCATTTCCCTGAACTGTCAACTCTGAGTGGCAGCCCCTGCTCTGCCCATCTCTCTGGGCTGATGGGGGCCCCATAGGAAATTCGAACAGAAACTTTTCACGAGTTCTAAAGCATGAGACACATGTCAAGAATGAAAAGAATTTTACCCTCCACTGCCCTGGAGTCCCTCAAGTGCCTTCTCTGTTAACCACTACCAAGGGCCTGACTTGTTCTTCCAGACATGAAATAATTGAATTCAACACTTTATGGCACTTAGGAAGCACCCGTCTTAAGGCTTTTGGTCCGTTTAGCTGTTTTTACCCTTTTAACATAACATGGGCTGTTATCAACATTTCAACATTCAGACTAAGGATTGGAGGCACAGAGGGGTCTATAGAACTCCCTCAGGTTCTGGCAGCTTCTCCAAGTCCTCGAGCTCAGATCCTATGCACCAGACCCTACGCTCTGGGTCAGTCCAATCTGCCTTTCTGTAACCTCTCATCTCAGTACAGGCATTTGCCTGCCCCGTTGTAAGTGCAACCCACAGTGCAAGTCCTTTCTGAAGCCAAACTCAGATTCAGGGGACTTTGCTCTGCAGATGACGAACAATGGGATCAAACATTTAAGCTGTGAATAAATAATGACTCATTTCTCTGGTCTTCTGCAGCAAGATATCAACAGCTGTCTTTATTTAATTCACTTCCCAGGATGCTCTGTTGAAGATCCAAGAGCGGGTCCTGGGGTGCTCAGGGAGTCCTCCGTCTGCTGCTGCAGTGTAAGAAGCGAAAGTTCTGTCGCTGGTGTCCCAGCTGTGCACGCGCTAGTGCCATAGCAGTGGAAGGTACCGTGGAAACTCAGTGGTTCAGTTCATTCACAATAGGATTTCTAGATTCTTCAGTGTCATATTTCAGACAATTGTAAAATTGCTACACTGTATTCTTTGTTTCACGTGTACGTGTTTAAATGTATTCAGTCAGTCACTAGTGCTGCAACTATAGCAGTAAAGGTGTATTTCCATTCCCAGTTTGGGTTTCCTTTTAATAGTAAAGAACATCTCAGTGCAAATTGTAGACATTTTGCTGATTGTTAAACATTAACTAACAAGGATCTTTTTCTGAGACAGTGTTGCCAGGTTTGTAAAGTGATGGACATAACTTCAAACTGTTGGGAAGTAACCTAAAAATGGAGGAAGTGGTACCGAAAATTTCCATATACCCACCTTCCTCAGTTTTGTGATCCCGTCTTACGTGAGTGTGATAACGCTTGTAACAATGGCTGAGGCAATAGTGACACATTCTTATGAACAGAAGTCCGGGTTAGCATCAAGGTTCACTCCGTGTCGTCCAGTCTATGAGTTCTGACAAACTCACAATGTCCTTTGTCGCCTTGACAGAATAATTTCACATCCTAAACATGACCTGAGCTGCACCTACTAATTCCTCTCTCCGTTTCTAAGAATTCCTCCTGCCAACCATGGATTTTACTGTCTCTATAGGTCTCCTTTTCCAGAATTTCATAGAGTTGGAATCATGTCATATGTAGCTGCTTATGACTAACTTATTTTACTTAGCAATATACATGTAAGATCTTTTGTATCTTTTTGAAGCTTAACAGCTTAATAATTCTTATCAGTGAACAATAGCCCATTGGTTTCATCAAACAGTGTTAATATATATTTTCTTTGTGATTAGCCTGGTTGGAGGTTTACCAATTCTATTGATCTTTTCTAAGAAGCAGCTTTTGGTTTTGTTGAGTTTCTTTGTTTATTTTGTTATTTCTATTACATTGGTTTCTGCAAATATTATTATATTTGGGGGTTGTCTGGTTTACATGACACTACACTTTTTTCTCTAGTTTCTGAAGGTGGAAAATAAGACATCTGGATTTGGATTATGTATAATTTACTGCACAGAATTGTGAATGGCACTGATAACCCTAAAGTGTGCACTTGATTATTAAATAATAAATATGATGTATTTTGGCCACATATTGATTTTAAAGCCACTAAAATGAATGATAAGTGCAGGAGGAGCATGTGTATATCCAGGAAAGATAAATGACATTATAACATTTGAACAACAAAAGGAAATTTACCAGGCCTCAAAACGCACAAGGTGTGTTGGGACACTGTCATGGAATCATCAGTGCATCTGTGTGTCGCCCTGTGTGAACACTGCCTTTTTCACAGTGGTGAGGTGGCTGAGCCAGAGAACCAGGCCCTGACTTCTGTGGCTTTCCTGATGGTCTCATTTGCCTTTCCTCATCACCAAGGAGGGTATCCCAGTGGTAGCCAAGTTTCTCCCCTTAACTCATCTCCTTTACACACACCAGCCCCCTGTCCCCAGCACCCAACGCTGCATAAGGGATTCCTTCTGTGGAACCAACATGCTGACAGTTACTCTGTGTTTTCTAGATGATGAGGACCTGGCGCGGGAGCCTTCATCTGTGGATGTCCCAGGCGTTCACATGGTAAGTTCTTCTTTATGTTTCTAAGATGGAAATTTTGTTGCTCTTGGTTCTTTTGATTTTATTTGAAATGAGATATGAAAATCTTGCCGTGTACATCATAGATGACTTACAGAATTTTTTGGTGGGAAAATGTGAGCGTTCATTGCCAGGTAAGAAATGATCTCGGTTGGGTGCAGTGGCTCACGCCTGTAATCCCAGCACTTTGGGAAGCTGAGGCGGGCAGATCACGAGGTCAGGAGATCGAGACCATCCTGGCTAACATGGTGAAACCCCGTCTCTACTAAAAATACAAAAAATTAGCCAGGCGTGGTGGTGGGCACCTGTAGTCCCAGCTACTTGGGAGGCTGAGGCAGGAGAATGGTGTGAACCCAGGAGGTGGAGCTTGCAGTGAGCGGGAATTGCACCACTGCACTCCAGCATGGGTGGCAAGAGTGAGACTCTGTCTCAAAAAAAAAAAAAAGAAAAATGATCTCAAGATAGCATTCTTAGATGACACCTTCAGTTACAAACTATATGGTAGAAATAATTTTTTTTAGGGAAAAAGCTTTCTTCTTATAACATTGTGACTATACAACCAAAACAATCTTAAACGTTGCATAAAATCTTGTGCCTTTCCAGAAGTGTCTCTAGGCTTTATTTTGGGCATTGCCTCAACCACTGTCTCCTATCTGCTTTTCTAATATCACCAGTAAAGAAAAGACCTGTATGGTGAAACCCCATCTCTACTAAAAATACAAAAATTAGCCAGGCATGGTGACCGGCAACTGTAATCTCAGCTACTGGGAGGCTGAGGGAGCAGGAACAGTTGAGCCCAGGAGACGGAGGTTGCAGTAAGCTGAGATCATGACACTGCACTCCAGCCTTTGTGACAGTAAGATTCCAGCAAAAAAAAAAAAAAAAAAAAAAAAGAAAAGAAAAACCTGTGCACACAGGACACGGCATGGTCTGACCCTTACAGTGTTTTATTTTTCTCTAAATGCAGGTGGACAAAGCCAGACAGATGAACAGTACGTATTCTGGGATCACCCCTGTGCTGAGGAAAAATTCTAGTGTTGACACAGGTGACACTTTGTTGCCTCATTTTTCTGGAGAACCACTCTGGTTTGAACTTCCTGCCAGAAATGTGGTTCAAGCACTTTTGTCTTAAAAAGTGAAGAACCTGGTCAAGAAATGTGACCATTGACTCTAGTGCCTGGAAGGCACAGTGTCATTTGGAGAGAAGAGTGTGCTGGGCATCAGGGTTGGTAAGTATGGAGGAATGAGTCAATGTGGAGTGATTGTGAATATCTCTGCGAGTTTGTGTGCTTTTCCCCAGAAAATATGTTCCCGTGTGCAAAGCACAACACAAAGATTGATACTCTGAAACCGAACTTTCATCACCACTGCACTTTCGAAAAATCACCACAGCTGTAGTGGAAGGTTAAATTTAATATCCCCAGTCATCACATGGAGATGATGTAGAGATAAATTTTCAGGCATTTGGTCTCCTAAATGGAAATGGCATAGATGAACTCGGGAATGAGTGAGTTCCTGTAATGTTCAACTTAGCCCAGAGAGAACATGATCAGCAGGGACGGATTGAGGGTCAGGCCAGACACAGAGTAGTTTCCACGCTTGATCTCCCTGTGGCTGGCACAAAGAACAGCTTCTGGGAGTCTCTGGACAGCTGGTCCTTGTGTAGCTATTATTGGTCAAGAGCCTCAGCTCCCAGGCTGAGCAGGTGCGCAGTGCTGGTGTCAGAGGAGTTGAGGAGGAGACCCTGCTCTAAGGCAGGCTGAGCTGAGCAAAGGGAGAGGGGCTACCCTGGAGTTAGGTTGTCCTTTCTACATTCCCATGTGACCCATAAGGCATCAGTTTCTCTGTTTCTCTGTGACAGCCTTGCAATCATCAGTCTAAAAGTCTGTTGTCTCCTACTCATAGGTGGGGGAATCGTGACCATCTTTTTGTAGTCTGTGCAGGAAGTGGTGTCCCGTACATGAAGGAGGGTGGTGTGCATCAGGTTTGGGAGGTGTGGAGGAGAGAGTCTGTGGGAGGTGATTGTGTCTTTGGGAGTTTTTGTGCATGATCAAAGCACAACACAAGGATTAATTTTTTTTTAATTTTTTTTTTTAAAAACTATTCCATCACCCTGCACACTTTACATGAATCAGCCCATTCATTCTCCACCACAGTTGTCTGAAGTTAAGTTTAATATCCCCAGTCATCAGATACTGGTTGGGTAGGGATGAATTTCTCAACGTCTGGCTTTCTCAGTAGAGGAGGGAAATGGGAAATCAGAAGTGGGTGGAAGGTTGATTGTATGGGCTACTGTCCTGTATTGATCTCACAGCCCTGGTATAACTCTATCAGTCTGGCAGACTTTGAGCACCTAGGTGTGCATGTTGAAGTTTGATAGTGTATAGACATTCTAAGCACTGTCTGTCATCATAGGATGGTCTCAATGGTTGCATAACCCAGAATTAGAGTTGGGATGTTTTACAGTGGAGTTTGGTGTGGTCAGAAATGTGAAACACACATGGCGAGGTCACAGGCTTTTGGTTCAGTGGTCGTGTTATTCCTGAGGTCCTGTTTAAAAGCAGAGAACAGGCTGGGTGTGGTGGCTCACGCCCGTAATCCCAGCACTTTGGGAGGCCGAGGCGGGTGAATCACTTGCAGTCAGGAGTTACAGAGCAGCCTGGCTAACAATGTCCCTACTAAAAACAGAAAAATTAACTGAGTGTGGTGGCAGGTGCCCGTAATCCCAGCTACCCAGGAGGCTGAGGCAGGAGAATCATTTGAACCTGGGAGACGGAGGTTGCAGTGAGCCCTGATCATGCCACTGCACTCTACCCTGGGTAATAGAGTGAGATTTTATCTCAAAAAAAAAAAAAGAAAAGAAAAGAAAACAAAACCGGAGGACAATCATGGGCATATTCTATTATTTAATAACACGATTGCCACAAGTGTCACATATGCCCTACTTCCACCCACACAACCAAGACTCAGTGCAGAATAGGAACTCAAGGAAGAACTAGGGTGTTATTCTGACGTCCATCTCCCCGGTGGAATTCCCTGCGTAGCTAGTTTGGAGAGTGTTAGCGTCCCCACCTCCTGCCCCCCATGATGGGCTGTCCCGGTGTTGGAGCCAGCGTGAGCATGAGCAGCAACTGATTCCGCAGACACATACATTGTGTTGAAAAGGAAGAGTCGAAGGGCAAATCTGCTAAGTGCGTGTCATCTTTCAATAGTAGGATAGTTGAGCATTTTAAAATATTGGTTTAATTCTCTTTGAATCAAAGGTTCAGAGAAGTCATAACTCTTTTGACTAGAATTTTAAATTTATTTTGAAGAAAGGTGGCTTTTTATGCAGCACAAAATGTTTCGGGGTAGGGGATGATGAACAGCATCACCTGTGGATCCTGGGGGGAAATGACCTCAGAAGGGATCACGAAGGGAGGGCAAGTTAGCCTGGGTCAGATTAGGAAGGAGGAACCTGATACGCTGTAGGGAGGGTCACCTGCCTCATGTCCTGTGCCCTCTTTGAGATCAGCTGTGTCTCATTGCTGAACTTGCCTTAGCTAGAGGACCAAGGCTGTTTGCCATGGCTTTCCTCACGGTCTCATTTGCCTGCCTTCACCACCAAGGAGGGTAGGCCTACAGCTCCATCTGTGGTAACCCACCTTCTTCACACATGCCAGCCTCATGTCCACACCACCCAGTACAACCCGAGGGATTTTCTCAGCAGAATCCGTGTGGTGACACTTACCCTATGTCTCCTAGATCCTCAAGAGGACCTCGCAGTGGTATATCCACATAAGACACCCGTTGAGAGGGTCCTCTCTGTTATCTACGTGAGTTCTTCTTTCTTTGTCTGAAAGGGGAATTTCATTTTCCTAGGTTTCTTTCAATTTCAGTTGAATAAAGATAGGAAAACCTTACTACCATGTACATTATAGATGACTAGAGAATTTCTTGGTGGGAATTGTAAAATGAGAATTCTTTACCAACTAAGAACTAATTCAAGATGGCATTCTTGGATGATACAGCTTCAGTTACAAACTATGTCAGCAAGCACTTTCATCAGGAGAAAAACCTTCTTCAAAATACTGAATTTACCACCAAAAGTAACTTTAAAACCTTGCACAAAAACCTGGTGACTTTGTACAAGTGTTTTCTGGGCTTTATTTTTGTGACCGTTGCCTCCACCAGAATTTCCCATCGGGCTTTCTAATAGCACTAAGTTAAGAAAAGACCTGTGTACAAGGACAGCACGATCTTACCCTCACAGTGTTTTCCTTTCTCTAAACTCAGGAGGAGACTTTCACAGAGGCAGATGGTACGTATTCTGGGATCACCTATTTGGTAAGGAAAATTCTTAGTGTTAAGAAAGGTGACACATTCTTGCCTGGTTTATCGGGAGAACCATTCTCGTTGGAACTTTCTATTGGAAATGAGGTTAGGGCAGAAATTACTGAGTGTACTGAAGAGGGGTGATCATCCTACGTAGTGCCTGTTAGCTGCAGTGTCATTTTTATGACATCGAATGAGGTGCATCAGGGTGGGGGGTATAAGGGGAGAGTCTGTGTAGAGTGATGATGAATGTCGTTGGGAGGATGTGTACGTTTCTCCAGAAAGCATGTTTCCATGTGCACAGCTCAACACAAAGATGAGTGTTGTAAGTAAACATCCCATTACCACTGCACACCTTGCGTCAATCAGCCCATTGGTCCTCCACCACGGCTGTAGCTGAAGGGCAGTTGGATCTCCCCAGTACTCAGGTGGAGATAGTGCAGAGATGAATTTGCCAAGCTCTTTATCTCCTCAGTGGAGGAGGCAGAGGTGAACTCAGGAGTGGGTGGAAGGTGATGCCATGGGCTACTACTAGGCAGTAATCACGTGGTTCTGGTATAATTTGTCATTATGGCAGAGAGCTTGAGCACCTAGGTGGCAGATGAAATCCGATAGCCTTCAGAAATCTCAAACGCTGGCTCTCACGTAGGATTGTCTCAGTGGTCACATAACTCAGTGTAGGGATAAGTACATTTTACAGTGGACTTTGGTGTGGTCACAAATGGGAAACAGACATTGTGAGGTCAGGCTTTTGGCTGCAGTGCTGTGTTAATTTTCTCATCTGCTAGTCAAAAGCAGAAAATGATCAGACATGTTATATTGCATTTAATAAGATGATCTCCACAATCCTTACATGTGCTGCAGTTCAGCACTCACACACAAGACACAGCACCAAATAAGAACGGAAGGAACAACTTGGGTGTTTTCTGGTACTCATCTTCTGGCTGGAATCTTCTACACAGCTGGGTTAGAGAGGGTCACCGCCCCCACCTGCTGCCCCCCGGGTGGGCTGTCCTAGGGCTGGAGCCAGTGTGAGCATGAGCAGCCGCAGGCCCCACGGCACACACACACTGTGTTAAAAGGCAGGGCCGAAGGACAAACATCACATGCCAAGTAGGGGTCGTCTGTAAATGGTAGGATAATTGAGTATTTTCAAATCTTGGGTTGGTCCTCTTTAAAACAAAAGGTTAGTGAATATAGAGAATAGTTGAGCTAGAATTAAGTCTCCTCTTTGAAGAAAGGTTGCTTTTTATCTAGTACAAAATGTTCTGTCCGGCCACGGTGTCTGACACCTGTAACCCTTGCATGTTGGGAGGCCGAGACGGTGGGTCACCTGAGGTCGGGAGTTTGAAACCAGAGTGACCCACATGGAGAAAACCCGTCTCTACTAAAAACACAAAGTTAGCGAGGTGTGGTGATGCATGACTGTAATCCCAGCGACTCAGGAGGCTGAGGCTGGAGAATCGCTTGAACCTGGGAGGCGGACGTTGTGGTGAGTTGAGATCGTGCCATTGTACTTCAGCCTGCTCAATAAGAGCAAAACTCCATCTCAAAAAAAGGAAAAAGTTCTAGGAGGGACAAAAAACACACAGCAGGACATGTGGATCCT